>NW_025421290.1:46396610-47625721 GCF_011764305.1 Mustela putorius furo | reverse complement strand
TATTCTGTGTGCTGTTTCTTCTTCCTTTCTTGCCTTTCAGATTCACTGAGTCTTTTTTTTTTTTTAATTCTTTTTACCCCTTCCCTTTACAGTATTTATACCTTCTTTTAATGGTTACTCTAGAACAATGATTCTCAAACTGCGTGATCTCAGGACTTCTTCATACTCTGAAAAATTGTTGAGAAACCCCAAATTATTTGTCTTGATTACACCTATCAATATTTTATTGTGTTATAATTGAAAACTGAAAAAAATTAAAATACTTATTAATTCATTTAAAAGTAACAGTAATACAGATTAGTAAGTAGGAATAACTTATTTTTGTGAAAAATAACTGTTTTTTCTGAAACAAATAATTGAGAAGATTGCATTGTCTTCCATTTTGGTATATTTCTTCAATGGATAGCTTAATAGAAGAGAGTTGTATCTTTATATCTACTTCTGCATATAGTTTGTTGTGATGGGAAGATACATAAAGAAAATCTGCCCTTATTCAGATATGTAGTTGGAAAAAAAATAGGAGTATTTTGTTTTATCTTACTTTTTAAAAATTGAAGTATAGTTGACAATACAGTTTTGTATTACTTTCTGTTGTACAGCAGGTGATTCCACAATTCTGGACATTTCTCAGTGCTTACCACAATAAATGTAGTCACCCTTATAACATAATTACATTATTATTGCCTACATTCTCTATGCTGTACTTTTCATCTTTGTGACTTTTTTATTATTATATTTTAAAAATCTTTTTTTAAAAAGATTTTATTTATTTATTTGACAGAGAGAGATCACAAGTAGGCAGAGAGAGAGAGGAGGAAGTAGGCTCCCTGCTGAGCGGAGAGCCTGATGCAGGGCTTGATCCCAGGACCCTGAGATCATGACCTGAGCCAAAGGCAGAGGCTTTAACCCATTGTGCCACCCAGGCTCCCCAATTTTTAATTTTATAACTGGAAGTTTATACCTCTTATTCTCCTTCACCTCATTCCCCCCAACCTCCACCCCATCCACTTCCCCTCTGGCAATCATCAGTTTGTTTTCTGCGTTCAACAGTCTGTTTGTTTGTTCATTAGTTTGTTTTGTTTTTCTTTTTTAGGTTCCACATATAAATGAAATTATATGTATTTGTCCTTCTCTGAGTTATTTCACTTAGGATAATACCCTTTAGGTTCATCCATATTGCTGCAAATGGCAAGATTTCATTATTTTTTATGGCTGAGTGATATTCCAATGTAGATATGTGCCATCTCTTCCTTATCCATTTATCTATCAATGGACACTTCAAATCTTGGCATTGTAAATGATGCTGTAATAAACATGGAGGTGTATATATCTTTTCAAATTAATGTTTTTATTTTCTTTGGGTAAATACTTCAAAGTGAAACTACTGGATTATATGGTAGTTCTATTTTTAATTTTTTGCAGAAACTCCATACTGTTTTCCTTGTGATTTTACCAGTTTATGTCCCATCAACAGTGTATGAGAGTTCCCTTTTCTTCACATACTTGCCAACAGTTGTATTCTTGTCTTTTTGATAATAGCTATTCTGACTGGTGCGAGGTGATAACTCATTATAGTTTTTATTTGCATTTCCCTGATGATTAGTGATACTGAGTATCTTTTCATATGTCTTTTGGCCTAACTTTGTGTCTTTGGAAAAATTTCTATTTAGGTTTTCTGCTCATTTTTTAATCAGATTGTTTGTTTTGATGTTAAATTTTATGAGTTCTTTATGTAGTTTGGATATTAACCTCTTATCGTACATATAGTTTGCAAATATCTTCTCCCATTTAGTAGATTGCCTTTTTGTTTTGTTAATGGATTCCTTTACTGTGCAAAAGCTCTCTCTCTCTCTCTCTCTCTCTGTGTGTGTGTGTGTGTATAGTCCCAGTTGCTTATTTTTGCTTTTGTTTCCTTTGCTGGAGGAGACACATCCATAAATATGTTACTAAGGCTGATGTCTAAGAGATTCCTGCCTATGTTTTATTTTAGGAATTTTATGGTTTGAGGTCTTACATTTTAGGTCTTCAATCCATTTTGAGTTTATTTTTGTGTATGGTGTTAGAAAGTGGTTCATTTTCATTGTTTTGCATTTAATTGTTCATTTTTTCCAAAATCATTTATCGGAAAGAATATCTTTTCCCCATAGTATATTCTTGCCTCCTCTGCCATAGATTATGTGACCAAATAAGTCTGTGTTTACTTCTGGGCTCTATCTTGTTCTATTTATCTACGTGTCTATTTTTGTGCCAGTATCAGACTTTTCTGATACTATATCTTTGTAGTATATCTTAAAGTCTGAGATTGTGATGCCTCCAACTTTGCTGTTCTTTCTCCGGATTGCTTAGTTATTTGAGGTCTTTTGTGGTTCCATACAAATTTTTAGATTATTTGTTTTAGTTCTATGAAAAATACTATTAGTATCTTGGTAAAAATTGCATTGAATCTATAGATGGCTTTGGGTTGTATGGGCATTTTAACAATATTTATTTTCTCAATCCATGGACATGGTATATCTTTCCATTTGTTTGTATCATCTTCAGTTTCTTCCATCAATGTCTTGTAGTTTTCAGAGTACAGATCTTTTGCCTCCCTGGTTAAATTTATTCCTAGGAATTTTATTCTTTTGATGTAATTATAAATGGGAATATTTTCTTAATATCTCTTACTGATAGTTCATTATTAGTGTATAGAAACACAGCAGATATCCATATATTGATTTTTGTATTCTGAAACTTTACTGAATTTATTTATTAGTATTAAAATAGTTTTTTGGCAGTGTTTTTAGGGTTTTCTATGCATAGTATTATGCCATCTGTGAATAGTGACAGTTTTAATTCTTTCTTACCAATTTGGATGCCTTTTATTTTTTTTTCTTCTATCTAATATCTACAGCTAGGACTTCCAATACTATGTTGAACTGCAGTGGTGGGAGTAGACATCTTTGTCTTCTTCCTAATCTTAGACAAAAAGCTTTCAGTTTTTCATCATTAAGAATGAAGTTAGCTGTAGGCCTTTCATATATGGCTTTTATTGTGTTGAGATATGTTCCCTCTAAACCCACTTTGTTGAGAGTTTTCATCATGAGCGGATGTTGCATTTTGTCAAATGCTTTTTTTCTGCCTCTATTGAGATAATCATATGGTTTGTATCTTTTCTCTTGTTAATGTGACACATCACATTGATTTATGAATATTGAACTACTTTTGCACTCCTGGAATAAATTCCACTTGATCATGGTGAATGATCATTTAATTAATTTATTTATTTAAAAATTTTATTTATTTATTTGAGAGAAAGAGAGTGCACAACCAAGGAGAGCAACAGAGGGAGAGGGAGAAGCAGGTTCCCCACTGAACAGGGACTTTGACATGCGACTCAATCCTAGGACCCCTGGATCATGACCTGAGCCAAAGGCAGATGCTTAACTGACTGAGCCACCCTGGCACCTGTGAATGACCCCTTTACTGCATTGTTGAGTTCAGTTTGGTAATGTTTTATTGAGGATTTTTACATTCTGTGTTCATCAGGGACATGGGCCTGTGGTTTTTGTAATGTCTTTGTTTAGTATCAGGGTAATGATGGCCTTCTAGAATAAATCTGGAAGTTTTCCTTCCTCTTCTATTTTTTGAAATAGTTTGGGAAAAATAGGTATTAAATCTTCCTTTAATGTTTAGTAAAATTCACCTGTGAGGCCACCTGGTCCTGGACTTCTGTTTTTGTTGGGATTATTTTTTTATTACTGATTCAGTTTTCTTATTAATAATTGGTCTGCTCAAGTTTTTTTATATTTTCCTGACTCATTTTTGGAAGATTGTGTATTTCTAAGCATTTCTCCATTTCTTTTAGATGGTCTCATTTTTTGACATTTAATTTTTCATAGTATTCTCTTTAATTCTTTGTAATTTTGTGGTGTTGGTTGTTATTTCTCCACCTTTATTTCTGATTTTATTTATTTGATTTCTCTATCTTTTTTCTTGGTGGGTCTGGCTCTTTAGCAATTTTCAATTTTTTTTCAATTTCAAATTTCAATTTTTTTTCAATTTCAAATTTATCAATTTTGTTTTTCTTTTTAAAGAACCAGTTCATGGTTTCATTGATCTTTTCTGTTTTTAAGTCTATTTCTACTCTATTTTTTTCCTTAAAAGATGAGTATTTTAATAGCTTTTCCAAAATATTATCTATTTTCTTCTTTTACCTGATATTGAAACTTCACAAATGGTGTTTTCTTTTTTTTTCTACTTTATTTTTTATTTATTTTCAGCATAACAGTATTCATTATTTTTTCACCACACCCAGTGCACCATAATACCCACATAATACCCTGTGCCCTCCATAATACCCACCACCTGGTACCCCAACCTCCCACCCCCCCCACCACTTCAAACCACTCAGATTGTTTTTCAGAGTCCATAGTCTCTTCATGGTTCACCTCCCCTTCCAATTTCCCACAACTCCCTTCTTCTCTCTAACTCCCTATGTCCTCCAGGCTATTTGTTATGCTCCACAAATAAGTGAAACCATATGATAATTGACTCTCTCTGCTTGACTTATTTCACTCAGCATAATCTCTTCCAGTTCCGTCCATGTTGCTACAAAAGTTGGGTATTCATCCTTTCTGATGGAGGCATCATACTCCATAGTGTATATGGACCACATCTTCCTTATCCATTCGTCCGTTGAAGGGCATCTTGTTTCTTTCCACAGTTTGGCAACCATGGCCATTGCTGCTATAAACATTGGGGTACAGATGGCCCTTCTTTTCATGACATCTGTATCTTTGGGGTAAATACCCAGGAGTGCAATGGCAGGGTCATAGGGAAGCTCTATTTTTAATTTCTTGAGGACTCTCCACTCTGTTTTCCAAAGTGGCTGCACCAACTTGCATTCCCACCAACAGTGTAAGAGGGTTCCCCTTTCTCCACATCCCCTCCAACACGTTGTTTCCTGTCTTGTTAATTTTGGTCATTCTAACTGGTATAAGGTGATATCTCAATGTGGTTTTAATTTGAATCTCCCTGATGGCTAGCGATGATGAACATTTTTTCATGTGTCTGATAGCCATTTGTATGTCTTCATTGGAGAAGTGTCTGTTCATATATTCTGCTCATTTTTTGGTATGATTATCTGTTTTGTGTGTGTTGAGTTTGAGGAGTTCATTATAGATCCTGGATATCAACCTTTTGTCTGTACTGTCATTTGCAAATATCTTCTCCCATTCCGTGGGTTGCCTCTTTGTTTTTTTTGACTGTTTTCTTTGCTGTGCAGAAGCTTTTGATTTTGATGAAGTCCCAGAAGTTTATTTTTGCTTTTGTTTCATTTGCCTTTGGAGACATATATCGAAAGAAGTTGCTGTGGCTGATATCGAAGAGATTACTGCTTATGTTCTCCTCTAGGATTCTGATGGATTCCTGTCTCATGTTGAGGTCTTTTACAAATGGTGTTTTCTTAAAGGCTAGGTATAATTTGGAATTTGAATTATAATTTGAATTGAAACTATATCAATGAACTTTTAATATTTTGTTTCATTAAAATCCATTGGTTTCTCTTGCAATTGGAATAGGTCATTTCTCCTGCATAATTTTGTAACACTAAATTGATTATTTGAAAAATATTACTTCTTTGAGTTATGCAGGTTTTCCAAATGTTGACATACTTGAATATATGACATAAAATTATACTTATTTATATCAGCATTAAACTTACCAGAAAAGTCTTTAAATACTTGGGGAACCACTAGGTTCATGGTGGCTAATACAAGTTTTCCACAATATTAACTTTTAATTTATAATTTGAAAACTCAAATTATGTCATGGGTAATACACACTGTAAATTGTTTTCCTTAAGTAACATGTTAACTTTGTTAATTTTTCAGAGGGTGACTGCCAAATATCCAGGTTGGAATAACCATAGTCTATTAGCTGTTCTTTCTAAATGAAATGGTGTTGGATTAAAAAGTGGTTAGTTCACCTTGCAACTTAATCACACAGGTGCTCTTCCTTGAGACAACCATTTTATTTTAGGATGAAGTAGCTGTGCGTTATGTCCATGTCCCATTTCATCACATGGAATGTTAAAAATATGTGGTCAAGGGTCATGATTTAATAAAAATTAATGCTTTCAAAAAACCATTCTATGAAGGCTGGTTGAATAAAATTGGCTCCCCTATCCCACATTTTCCTTGCAAGCATATTGTAATGTAGACTACAATGACTGGTGTTGTGGTTTCTTTCCACTCTTGTGATTTGTGTTAAGGCACCAACATTTTTATCTACTGTAGCTTTTACAATAGCAGTACACACGCTGACAAGATAAAAAAGGGCAAATGATGCCTTAGTATTGTTATGAAAATAGTTTTCACCTTGAAGACCCCTCCAGAACTCCTAGGGCTCTATTAACCACATTTTGACAATTGTTACCCCAGAGATTACAGTGGAAGTCTTTGATTTTTTTTTCTTCTGTCTAATATGAAACAGGACTTTCCCACTATTTGGCAAGTTTTTAAAAATATTTTATTTATTTGACAGAGAGAGATCACAAGTAGGCAGATAGGGGAAGCAGGATCCCCACTGAGCAGAGAGCCAGATGTGGGGCTCGATCCCAGGACCCTGAGATCATGACCTGAGCTGAAGGCAGAGGCTTAATCCACTGAACCACCCAAGTGCTCCTTGGCAAGGGTTTTAGAGGGCTTTAACTTACTTACTTTTCCCCTTCTCTACTTATAAATATTTTACTTACATTTTAGTTCTTTATTCCATGCCCCACAAGTCATTATTACTATATTTCACACAGTTGATATTCATTTACATCTACCCATACATTCAACTTTCCATCATTTTGTCATTGTTAATTATGTCCAAGCTTTCTGCTAGAGTGCCTTTCAGTATTTCCTTTCTTGTGGGCTGCTGGTGAGTATTTTCTCAGCCTGAAAATATTCTTCTCCCAGTCTGAAAATGTCTTTATTTTACCTTTATTATTGAAGGATATTATTTCGCTGGGGAATTTTATGTTGACAAATTTTGTTTCCAATACTTTGTATATAGTGTTCTATTGTCTTCTGGCTTTATTGTTCTGAAGAGAAGTCAGATGTTAATATTATTCTTGCTCTTTTGAAAGTAGTGCTTCTTTTTTCCTCCTCTCTGATTTGTAAGATTCTTCTCTGTCTTTGGTTTTCAGTTGCTTTAGTATGATCTAAGTGTGGTTCCCTTTGTGTTTATTTTGCTTGGGGGTTAATAGTGCCATTGAATCTTTTAAGTATAATTTACCACTTTTTGATAATTTTCAGCTATTATCTCTTGAGGTATTGCTTCTTCCTCACTCTTTCTTCTGTTCTTCTGGGACTCCAGTTTCACATGTTAGACTTTTTGGTGGTTTCTCATATGTCTCTCACACTTTTCCCCTATCTTCATGTCTCTCCATGCATCATTTTAGATATTTCCTTCTGACAGATCTTTCAGTTTACTGATTATTCCTTCAGCTGTATCTTGTTATTAAACCTATCCACTGATTTTTAAATTTCAGTTATTCAATTTTTCAGTCATAGAATTTACATTTTGTCCATTTTTATAGTTTCTGGTTCTCTGATGTAATCCTCAATCTTTTGTTTCCTAGAACATAATAAGCTAGTTATTTCAAAATTCTGGGTCTGATACTTCTATTTCCAGGAGGTCTTGTGGGAAATTTCCTTTTATGTAGTGCCTCTTTGTTTTCAGCCATATAATTTTGTTTCCTTATATGCCTTGTATGCACTGCGAAAAATGTAGAGATAAATTGAGTACTGGGTTTAATGCTGGTTTCTGGCATAGGCTACTAGCAAAGCCAGGTGTGCTTAATACAATTAGGGGTGGAGATGTTTTAGACTGGGCTAATTCCTTTTGAAGGATAGCATATTATAGGGTGGATCCCTCTGAAGTCAGTTAAAAAACAAAACCCGACAAATTCTTCCATAAAAGGCAAAGAAAAAGAAAAGAATATCATAAGAAAAATAGATACCATTTTGGTGTTGGTGATTTACTAAGTCCCCCTTATGAATCGTCGCTGAACTTTTATTTTTGTCCCTCTAGTGATATGAATTTGTCAAAATTTCAGCCTCTCAGCCTCTCCTTCCAGAATCAGTGGGCACCTTTAGGGGAAAATCTGTCCAAATGCTCAGCTTGTCTCATCGAGTTTCCTTCTTCTTCTGGACCTTGGTCATAAATCTTCACTATCTTGATAACTCTCCAATGCCTTCAGGCATTTTATTTTTAATTTAAAAGTTTATCCATATTTCCTAGGTTTTACAGTGGTGAAGTTGGCCCTAATTACCTAGTCTGCCATTGCCAGGAATGTGGCAATCTGGTACAACTACTTTCAATTTGTCAATATCTAGGAGAATTGAAGGTATTTACATTCCATGACTGGGAAATTCTACACCTAAGAATATTTACCTTGGAGAGAAACTTTTGCAAATGTAAACAGTTTTTAGAATAGCAATACCAATCAACAGGGGAAATGGATAAATCAATTGTGGCATAGCCTTTTACAAATAATACAGCAGTGAAAATTAAGGAACTAATGTTAATGTATCAAAATGGGCAAACCTCATGAAAGTAATATTGAGTAAAAATGAGATGTGCTGAAATAAAAGTGCGTGTGTTTGTGTGTGTATAGTAATATTTACATTTGTAGTGAAATATATGAAACTGATCATTTTAATAGGCTCTGAATTGGATACTCTTTTTATTTCTGGTGGGAGGATAGGTTTGAGATCAGGTTTGTACTCTTGGACAAAGAAGTGTCAGTTTTGCTGATAATGTCTTAGTTCTTAATGAGGTAGTAGGTACACCTGGGTGTTTCTTGAGTTAAAAAAAAAAAAAACAACATTTTGGATAATCTTGAGTTGGTCATTTTAGTCCATTTATATTTATCTAGATTATTGGTTTTTTTTATTGTTTCTATTATATTTGTGATTTCTCTTTTTCCACTTTTTTCTATCATTCCCTTTTCTTCTTTCTTGCCTTTTGAGTTTTAAAAAAAAGTTATCCATTTGCTTTTTTTTCTTATTCCATTTTTCTTTTCCTTATACTGCTTTGAAATGTATTCTTTCTTATTATTGTTTTTCTGATCATCTTGGACACGAAATCATGCATATTTAGCTTAACAACCCATGAAATAAAGCATTATTGTGTAGCATCTTTTGAATAATAAGAGGAATAGCCAAAATTAAATCACCACCTTTTTGACTTACATATTATTGTTTTCTAGTATTTTAATTCTGTTATTTTCTTTAACTTTATAAATTAGACTATTATTGTTTTAGACCCACACTTTTGTTCACTTTACATACATGTCTGTCAACTTCTGTCCCCTCTTGCATCTCGTACTGCTCTTTTTGTGATCATTTGCTTTCCTTCCTTAGGGAATATCTGCTGGTTTACCATTAACCACACGTGTCTGAATATATCTTTATTTCATTATTGCCCTGCTGGGTACACAGTTTTGTGAAGTACACAATTCTAGATTGACACTAAATGCACCTCCTCATGTGGAAGGTGCTCACGTATGCCTTCTGGCTGCATTGTTAGAGCCGAAAGCTTTTCCCTCACTCTTATTGTCATTCTTTTGAAAATTAGCTCTTCTTTTTGTCTGACTGCTTTAAAAATATTTTTGTCTTTGGTATTTTAAAGATTCATCATAGGAAGTTTGAGGGAATTTAAAATATTGAATTTTACTTGGAATATATTGTGATCCTGAATCTTGGATTTATATTTCTCATCTGTTCTTGAAAGTTCTTAACTATTATCTCTTTGAATATGACCTGTCTCTGCACTAACCTTCTGGGACTCTGATTAGATATATGCTAGCACTTCTCATTCTATTTTCATATCTCCTACATTCCCCTTTATGTTTTTCTATTTCCCTGTCTCTCCGTACTGCAGTTTGGTAGTTTAATCAGACTCTTACTCTTGGGCTTATAAATTTTACTTTGAGTTGTGTATAATCATCCTTTGAGGTTTTAAAAAATCAATCAAAATGTTCACTTTTAGAACTTCTATTTGGTTATCTTTCAAACCTGTTTGGTCATTCCTGATAATCTTTTGTTGATTGTTCATCTCTGTAATCCCTTCCTTTCTGTCCTACGTTTCATACTTGATGTTATATGTTATGTATCAGACTATTCAATCTCTGCCATCTTTGCATGTTTACATCTGTTGTTTGTTGTCACTGCCACTCATGGACACGTGCCTCCTTCTGTTTCTGTGACTTTTCATTGTGGGGTCATTGCTTATCTTTAACCTGTGGGATGTTTGTAGGCCTAAACTGGGGATGCTTTCCTCCAGAGATTTCTAACTGGTTCTGTTGTGATTCAGGACCACCAAAGACCGGGAGACACTTCTATTACCTTGAGCTTCCCAGATCTGCAAGGAATCACTAGGTTCAGCTCCTCTGCCTTGACTTTGGTCCTAGGATCAGAAAGCAAATTGCAATACTCTTATCGGTGCTCACATTCAGGGCAATGAAACTCCTTCTCTCTGTGCATTGTTGGCTCATCCCAGCTTCAGGTCTAGCTCACATTTGGGGAAGCAATGGGGTGGGGGATTCGGAGACCCCATATGCCTTGCCAGCCCAACAATGTGTCAGAAGCCCTTGTTATTCAGGATAGTCTTGTTTTGACATGACAGGGTACCTTGGAGGACGTGATGTGCTGTACTCCCAGTGTGGAAGTTCTTGAATTTTTCTGTACTAACTTTTTTTTTTCTTCTTAAGCTCTCATAAAGATTACATAATAAAGGCAACTGTACTATCCACCTGGAAGGATAATTATAAGAATCAGGGAGCTTAGAAAGCCTCTAGCATTTAGCAGATGCTAAATGTACGAAAGCTAATAACAATGATGATGGTGATTAAATATTTGCAGGACTTAATTGACCATATATTGATTGTTGTAGATGCGTATATTATCTCACTTAATCTTGTAACACCATTAACCAGGTAATATTCTTATTTTATAGACTAGGAAACTGAGGCTCAGAGAGTATAACAAAAGGCATCCGTTTTTAAATGATAGAAAAAATATGATGGTGCCTAATCCATTCATTCTTTGTTTTTTGATTTTTAATTTTCTAATTTTTAAAATTTTAAAATTTTTTTCAGTGTTTCAGAATTCATTGTTTATGTACCACACCTAGTGCTTCATGTAATATGCATCCTCCATTCATTCTGTGAACAGATACAAGCCAAGTGCATTTGTACCAGACTCCGTGCTGATATGTAATAGGTGTTTGCACTAGGAGGGACCTGGATAAAATCTCTTTTGAGGTGGGGTTTGGGATTCTGGTAATAATCTTCCTTCTATAAATTACTTGGAACTCCGGGGCCCTGACTTATTAGCACTGTAAGTTTGTTTTAGGGCAGTCGTTTAAGATGTGAGATGTGATGTGTGAATTACAATGTATCAATGATATTTAGTAATAAGTAATATCATTAGAATGCAATGATGGGCTTGAGTGGCACATCACTTAAATACGTGGTGCTCTCTGGGGGAGCAGTGGCCATTGGGTCCTCTGATTCTTTCAAAGATCTGCCTGGGGTGACAGAAGTGCACCACATTCTGTCTACTGCTGTCATCTTCTGGAATCTTCTATTACTCCTCAACACATCCAACTCTTCTAGGGATCTCCAAGGTGCTGTGATACCAGCCCCACTTTTTCCACTGTGCTGGGTCCCACAGGCTGCTGGGATGGTGAAACCTGTGACTTTTGCTCTCCCCTATAAGTAGGACTGTGAAGATAGGTCATGAAGCTTGGTTTTGTTGTGTTTATGGGCAATGGTGAGCCCGTGTTTTGGTGAGGGTCCATAATGTAGGAGTGCCTGCTTTGGCCCCACCTTGAGAACTGTGACCTCAGTCTTTAAGCAGGACTCAACCTTTTAAGTGCACTTATACATGGGGATGTGTGCTGGAGAGAGGGGGAGGAGGAGGAGGGAAAGGAGGGAAGACTTTTATTTTACTTTTTCATCCAGTAAGTATTCATTTATTGAGTATTGAGGTTGTGCAACTACCAATAGTCAGAGAGGGTATTCAAACTCATTTCTGTCTGGGTTCTGTAGCCCACACCCTGCTGTCTGTCCTAATACTGACCTTCCAGGGTGGTTATGAAGCTTGGAGATATTCTGTGCATGGCCAGCACAGTGCCTCACATTGTAAGAACTCAGTATGTGCTATTGTCATTCTTTCTCCGAGCAAAAGGAAATCTTAGAAGGAAGTGAAAATCTGTTGCCTTGGAGAAGTTTGAGAAGAAACCAGAGTGTGTGGGATGGAATTTGCTTGGCCTCAGCCTGGGCTGTTGCACTAGTTCTGGTGGGCTCCCAGAGTCCCCCAGCTGATGGGGTGCATTTAACCACTTCCTGTTGGTTTTTTGTCCCCCCATCATCCCCCCCCATGGTCCGGCAGGCATCATAGGCAGACAGGCTGGCAGGTTTGCACCTTTCAGTGATGTGCTTGGATACGCTAAAGCTTATCTTTTATTTATTATGATTATGCTTATAATGAAGGGCTGCAAATCTGACAGATTGAATAACATCTCAGAGGCTGTACTTTTCATAGTTCTTGCAGTCTGGGTTGACTTGGGAGAGAAAAAAAGGGAGAGAGACTCTTTGTGAGAGAACATAATTTTTATCTGAATAGTCATTACAGAACATGATTACATTGTATTCATCTAACTGTGTAGAAATGATGCCAGCAAACACAACTCCTTTACTTTGCTGAGTAAAAGAAGTCGCAGTGGTTTAATAAGCTGAAGGAACACAAACAATCGAGTGAAGGGTGGGACAAAGCAGTGGCCTCTGCCTCCTTCCACGTGCTCCTGGGAAGGAGCTGAGGGTCAGACGCACAGCGTGGTTTGACCTCTCTCTCTCTGGATGTTTCACAGCATGATTCTGAGGCCGATCCTCCTTTATAAGATGAGTGTTCTGCTTGTCTGTCGCTGCAGCAAACCACACCACTACTGGGATAAACCAATACTCACTTACCATCATTGCTTCTTTTTTTGTGGGGGTGGCGGGGCTCAGCTGGGCGGTTCTCACCCAGGACGTGTCAGGAGCTGTGGTCAAGTGGCTGGACCACCTGAAGTCATCCTCACTCATGTGTCGGGTGGGCACTGTGGGCTACTGGTTGGGATCTCAGAGGGACATCAGCCAGAATGTTTGTGCATGGCCTCTCTATGTGCCTCGGGCTCCCTCATGGCATGGTGGCTGAGTTCTCAGGGTGAGTGGTCTGTGAGACCTGAGGAGGCTGCCTTGCCTTCTATGACTGAGCCTCAGAGATCACGCAGCTACACTTCTGTTGTCCTCAATTGTTAGACACTCACCAGAACCACCAGGGGCAAGGGGAGGGGACATGGACTGCTGTCCTTGATGGAGGAGAGGCAAGGATCTGATGGGAAATACTGTGGCTGTTCTGGAAAATACCCTGGAAGTTGGCAGGCAGGTCATTGTGTGTATAAATGAGACACTAGCAGGTGAGGAGGTATGGGGGAGACAGCCTGGCGTGGGTGTCAGGAGGGCTTGGATCCTGACTCTGATTTCTCCACTTCCCAGGGTGGGCAATCTGACCACGTGTTGGTGGCCTCCATCCCTCAGAGCCTGATTGACAAAGGTGTGGGGTGAGGGTGGGGGCATTTCTACCTGTTCTAGAGGTTCTCCCTTTCCCTGGTTCTGGTATATCTGGTGGGTTGCTGCTGACTTGTACAGTGTTTGAGGGTAAACTGTGGCAAGTCTTACCTTTCCTTTAAGATTGCTGTGATTTCGATGAAATACGGGGTTCCTTAGGTTGAGAGTCATGCTGGAAGCTGTCCCTGTCACAGTCCTTTGCTGTGGGGAAATTTGCTCCTTTATAACACAGTTTTTCCTGGGTCACAGCAAAGCCCTAGTGAAAGAATATGCTTGAGGGGAGAGTGTAGAGTGTGGTGGTGATGGACTAAGTGTGGGCTGTGTGGGTGGGTGCACTTGGGTTGGGATCCTGCCTCAGTGGCTCAGCTGGGAACCTTAGATAAGGCAGGAACCATCTCTGATCCCCTCTTTCCCTGTCTCTAAAATGGGCTGATATCTAGGTGGGCCATGGTGCACACACTACAAGGAACATTGACCCACAGCATCGACCACGTGAACGGCACCCCCTGGAGGTGTGTACACAGAGTCTTGGTGATCTCAGTGACCTCTGCCTTCCACAGCTACTGTGAGGGCAAGAAGAGGGGTGGAGGAGAAAGGTAGGGGCAGAGTGAGCCTGGGTAGAGGAGAGTCTCAGCAAAGATCTGCTTCCTCATCTTCCTGAACCCTCAGTGGGGACCCGCGAGGTTTCTGTCTCATCTGGCAACTTTACAGACAGTGCCCTTCTCTCTCCCTCCCATGCCAAGTGCACACCTCTGGGCTCAGCCCTGGAGACCCCAGAGTGATCTGGTTCCTCACATCCCACAGCCCCGGGAAGGGCACTCTTGATGCCAGTAGTGACATATGAAGCCACAAGTTTGTTCCCTGTGGTTTATGTCCAGATCGAAAGCTCAGAAAGGGATTTCACTGGTCTTCTGATTAGTCCAGTGTGTTCTCAGACACACAGCTCATTGATTCTGCACCATCCCCTCTAGGCTGTGTGTAAAATGGTGAGGTGTTCGTGTGATGTCCAGACAAACCTGGATTTGAATTCCTGGCACTTGGTTGCCGCGTACGGGCCGCGCCAGTTCCTCAGTTTCTCTGAGCCTCGTTTTGTTATTTACAGAACTGGTGCAACGACACCTGCCTGTCAGGCTGGACATGGGGATAAGATGAGATAAACCTGTGAGTGGTTAATTAATGAAGCAATATGGACCAAGTATTGATCTAGTATCCAGGCCCTAGTCAGGTTGCTAGAGATGTAAACAGACAAGTGCAGGTGCTCACGGGGCAGAAGTGGACGCTGGTGAGGACACAGGTTAGCACACTAGCTGCCAGACAGCGGTCCCTGTATGAGGGGTGTGTGGGGGGTTGGTCTAGCAGCTCCTGGCTGTTGTGGTGGGTCTGAGCAAAGCCTGGAGTGAGAAGGGAATGAACAGGTAGCTCTTCGTGGGAAAAGCACCAGGCAGAGGGGACAGCATGGCAAAGACCTCGCCTGGGGTGTGTGTGTTGAGCACTGGGAGAGGGGCTGGGAGTCTGGGGGTCTCGGGTAGGACCAACACAGGTAAGTGGAGAAAGGGAAGGGGCAGATGCCCAGGACCCTGCCGGTCACAGTGAATCAGTCACCTTAGACCACAGTGAGAGGAGCCTGTGGGGATTCGGGAAATGCTCTGCTCTTCTCTGCTTGCTCTCAGTATTTTACCCTTTTTAATACACCTTGAAAGACTTTATATTGTTTTTAAACTTTTCTCCACACCTTCTTTACAGTTTTTCCTCTTCCTCTGAAAACAAAGAAGCTCTACTTTGGAGAGCAAGGTAAATCCAAATGCTTGCATCTGCCTGGCGTGTTTGGAAGCGATGTTTAGGCCTAGTTCCATGCCCCAGCCCCGCTTTTTTTTATTTTTTTATTTTTTTTTTTGATTTTAGATTTTATTTGAGAGAGAGAGGGAGGAGGGAGGGAGAGAAAAAGAGAGAGAGCAAGTGCACGAGCAGGGTGGGGGGAGCAGCAGGCAGAGGGAGAGGGAGAAGTAGACTCCCTGCTGAGCTTGCCACAGGCTTGCAAAAGGCAGACAGAACTTGAACCTGAGTTTACCTGAGTCCATCATCCTTGGCTGATGACGTCCAGTCCTGGAGCCTCTGGCATCTGACAGTTTCTGTTGCTGATGCGTGCGGATGACCTGGGCTTCCCCATCACCTTCCAGGTTTGACAGGGCTAAGTGGGTTTCTTTTGGTGGTGGTGGATGTAATTAATTTGGTATAGAAGATGCCTCATTGCTGCTGGTGTGATCGAGAAAAAGACCGCACGACAGCTCTGAACAGAACGACACACTCAGTCAGACCTGGAGGGAAAGGATTCTTTGGGAGAAGTGGACAAAGGGTGTGGGCTGGCTCTTGGAAGTGTGAATGCACTTTGACAAAGTGAATGCACTTTGTCCCAAACAGCAAACAAAACACCAGCAGTGTGACAGCAGACGTGCTGGGCTTGGGAAATGGGTGCTGCGAACCTGGCAGGTGCACTATTTCCTGGACGAACTCAGCAGGTGGCATGCCGTTCAGGGTTCCCAAACCTCACTGTCTATACACATCATTCAGGAGGCATGTTAAAAAAAAAAAAAAGTCCAGATTCCTTAGCCAAAGCTTCAGAGACTGATTCAATCCATCTGGGGTAGGTCCTGGAATCTTTATTTTTAACAGTCATTCGGAGTGTTTTTGGTGCAGGAGGTTTGAGAAGCATGGCCGCAGGGGTGGGGGAGCGTGAGCTCTGGTGCTTTTCAGTTGCAGGTTTGAAGCTGGTAGGACCCAACCCAAGACCTCCGACCTCTCCGAGCTTCACTAGGCCGTGCTGTAAGGGAGCCAGAAGAATGTCTCCTTTAGGGGCTGGTTGGAACAATTACGGGTCCATCCACATAGCTCTGTTTTCGTTCTGCATTTACAAGTGGTGAGGAGTAGACTCAGCCTCCAAGGGACTGATGTTTGTGTCCACCCCAAATTCGTAGATTGAAGTCCTCATCCCCCAATGTGACTGCATTTGGAGTTAGGGCCTGTGAGGTGAGAAGGTAAAAGAGGGTCATAAAGGTGAGACCCTAAGTCACGAGGGCTGGTGATCTAACAAGAGGAGAAGGAGACATCGGAGTGCTCTCTCTCCCATCACAGGAGGACACAGCGGGAAAAGCGGCTGTCTCTAGGAAGAGGGACCTTGGCAGGAACTGAGTCATCTGGCTCCTTGATCTTGGGCTTCCCAGCCTCCAGAATAAACAGAAATAAGCGTCTGTCAGTTAGAACATCCCGTCTGTATTGTTAGAGCAGCCCGAGCTAGTCACGGGGCCCGCGGAAGGCAGATTGGATGGAAGGGAGGAGGTGGATCCCAAAATTTTCAGAGCTCACCTTCATTTTTCCAGATGAACCTTCTCTAGGCATCTCCCTGGAGGCAAGTGGCACTTTGTTGCATCTGTCCTGGTGCACAGGGCTCCTGGCACCCTGCACTGCCCCCCCATGAGCTTGAGTGCGTTGCAAACCTCTCTACCCGGGTGTTGGCTAATTGCATAATGCAGTTGGTTATCTGCTAGTGAGTTGAGGCCCAAATGTTGCTCTTTGCATGGTAATTATGCTGGATAAGTGAATGGCTGGAATATTTACAAGATTTTGTCCCTTGGTCGATTTCTTTTCTCAGAAGACAGCCGCTGTGTGGGGTAAAACATAAGAAAGAAAATATCTCTGGGGCTTACGCAACATGGCGACAGGAAGGTTTGTGGTGTTTGAGAGAGGAACATGCAAAATATTAAGTTTGGGTAAAAAAGAGCATACAACTGTTCCGTCCTCGAGATGCATATGTTCTGCCGGATGATTGGCAGGGCTCCGGCCGGCTCTTGCCTGTTTCCAGCCGAGGAACGCCTCTCATTTCCGGCCCCGGGGTGTGTCGCACGGTGCAGGGGCCACAGGGTTGGGCCGGACGTGGATCCCAGGGTGCGTGGTTAGGTGTTCGGGTTCTGCTGCGTTAGGTCTGGAGCCTGGTGTGTCCATGGTTGATTTAAACACCCTAAGCCTTGGTTTCTTCATTCATAAAATGGAAGAACAGTGTCTTTGGAGACTTGTGCGGAGGGTCCTCGAGGTGGGTAAAGGGTCCCATGCCAGGGGTGCGGTGGGGGGGACTGTGTTTCTTCACCTTCCCTCCCAGAGACCAAGGGGCAAGTCAGGGCCCAGCAGGTGGGACTCCTGGGGGACCCAGAAAGCCCTGCCTCAGGTCACCTCCCCATGGATTCAGCACAGCCGGATGAGCCGGGAGGGCTCGTCCATTGAAGATCAAAGGGTCGGGAGTGGGAAGAAAAGAACGAGTTGAAGGCTCTACGAGGATTTGCCTTTCCTACGCATTGCCCAGCACAGTGGGAGAAAATGTTCTTCCATTACACGTAAGCCTTGAAAACATTTCCACCTCTGTTCTTTGTAGGATTTGAGGCTCAGAGAGGTTCCATGATGTTCTCTGTGTCCCACAGCTCGCAGATGGCAAGAACTGGCTCCCAATAGCCCACAGCACCTGGTGTGGGGGGCAAGTGTTGATGAAAGGTTTGCAGAGGGGGTCAGAGTCCTTGCGGGGGAGGCCTGGCCTGGCCATCTACCAGCTTCATGACCTTCATGACTTCCAGCGAGTTCTTCATCTTCTCTGTGCCTCAGTGTGTTCTTCTGTCCAGTAGGTATATGACATTTCCCTCAGGGGTGGTTGGTGAGGGCAGTGCCTGGCTCACGGAGTCATCTCAGGCTTTCTGTCATCCTGGTAATCACTGCCACTGTCTGGCTGCTGAGTGATGGAGCCTGGGACAGCAGGAAAGTCGGACCGAAGCGTGTGAGAGCAGTGTGTGTGTCTGCAGTTCCAGCAGCACACACAGGTGTGTGAGATCTCGCCATCTCGCTGCCGACAGGGGGCCTCCAGCGAGCGTGTGTGGACAGGGCTCACTCAGGACCTCTTGGTTTCATCTCCTCCAACGTGGGGCCTTAGGGAAAGTGCTGGGTGGGTTGGAGCACTGGGCTGGGAAAGGCAGAGCCCCAAGAGCTCAGGGTGAGCTGTACCTCACCTTGTTGTCCTGCTGTGACCCTGGCCAGAAATAGTTCATCCCCAGCAGCATTTGCCAAGGGCTCACCTGGTGCCGGGGTAGGTCAGGGATGCAGATAGGGTTCTCAAATAGCTCACGACTTCAGCAGGCAGATAGACATGCACATAATGAGTGCAAGTTGCATGAGGATTTAGAGGTACATGGGTGCAGCCTCTCTGGTCTCCCCAGATTGGGATCTTCTGTCTTCTTAACCAATAGGCCCTGACCTTACCAGCTTTGGATCTTTCCTGGTCACTCCTGACCGATGTGCTCATATGAGGTTTGAATTTCCTATTTTGGCAGGACAGAGCAGCTAAAGCTCATCCCTGGCTTGGTCTGACCACCTGCCAGCCAAGTGACCAGCAGCTGGGGCTGTGCTGGCCCTCTGGGCAGGGCACAGGTAGATACAGGACAAGGACTGTCTCCTGCAGCTGTCTTCCCCTTAGTGGCTCCACAGGCCCCACATGCAGTGGCCCCAGGCGGTCTTTGTGGAGACACGACCTCACCTCTCAGTAGCCTCACCTGTCCTGTGTGCAGTGCTCACGTGTGCCCGGTACATAGTAGGACTGGACAATGCTTCTTGAATTGCTGATGGATATAAAAACTCTAACTCCCCTCAAAACAAACAAAATGTGTGTGTGTGCATGTGTGTGTGTGTGTGTGTGTTTAATGGCAGTTTGGAAACTCCTGATGTCAGGTTAAAAATAGAAAGGGTCGTGATGTACTTTGCAGAATGTCATGAAACACTGTTGGCATTTGAAGCCTAAAATGATGAAATACACTAAGTATAGTTTGAAGTAGGATAGGTGATATCTTCTACTAGCACAGAGAATCAAAAGTTTAAGAGAAATTTAGGACAGGAAGAACTTGAAATTGAGAAAATTCTACTCATAGGTGGTGTGTGTGTGTGTGTGTATGTGCATACATGTGAACAGGTGGGCTAGAAAAAAAATCTTCTACTGCAGTGAGTTTACTCCAGAGAATTAGGCATATGTGTAATCCTAGCCTAGGTATATAGCAGGTGTTCAATAAATGCTCTTGGATGAATGAAGCACCCTGCTTCATGCCCCATTTATTTTTCTGGGGTTTATTATTTAAAAATTGCTGGACTGCAGAAGAAAAAAACGCCTCAGTTATCAGTTAACTTGGTGCAAAAATCTATTATTTTGGCCTCACAACATTGTACTCACCTGTTCCTTTACTTACCTGAGGGGCTCTGAAAAGGGTGTCGGGCACAAATGTGAGAGGCCAGTTCTGCCTCCACCTGGGCTGGTTTCTGGTGGCAGCCATGACAAAGTACGGCCTGGGTGAGTAAACCAACACAGAGGGGTTGTCTCATGGTTCTGGAAGCCAGAAGTTCAAGATCAAAGTGCCCTCAGGGTTGGTTCCTTCTGTGGGCTGAGGAAAACTCTGTTCTGATCTCGCTCCTTGGTTTGTCAGTGCTGTCTTCATGTTCACGTGGTGCTCTCGCTGTGTGTCTGTGTCTAAATGTCCCCTTCTCAGGATACCCATTGTATTGGATCAGAGCCCACTCTAATGACTTCAACTTGAAAACTTCATTTTTTTTTTTTAAAGATTTTATTTATTTGACAGACAGAGATCACAGGTAGGCAGAGAGGCAGGCAGAGAGAGAGGAGGAAGCAGGCTCCCCACTGAGCAGAGAGCCCGATGCGGGGCTCGATCCCAGGACCTGAGATCACGACCTGAGCTGAAGGCAGAGGCTCAACCCACTGAGCCACCCAGGCGCCCCTGAAAACTTCATTTTAACTCTGTAAATCTCTCTCCAACTATGATCATGTGCGGAGGTACTGGGTGTTGGGACTCTGGCATGGGAATTTTGTGGGGGACACAATTCAACTCCAGATGGTAGGACCCCAAGGATCAGTGAGAAGGCGGGAAGGCCATGGACAACTACTTGGGAGCTAGACTGTGGTATCTTGGAAGTGGGGAAGTAGTTGCCGACTCTGCTTGGGAAGGTCTGGAAGCCTTCATAGGATGCCACAAGTAGGTGGAAGTGGATGGCCAACCAGGGTTTTGCAGATTGTCAAGGCAGATTGGTGGAGAGGGTTCTCTGGGTGACCTTGAGGGAGCTCAGGGAGCATGGTGGTCTGGGAGGGTGCCGGCAGCACCCTCGGGGCCTCCAAAGCTGTGTGGGCAGTAGGAGAAAATGCTGCAGGTTCCTGGGGCAGCCATGGGAGCTCTGGATGCCAGGCGAGGACCTTGGGCTCAGTCTGGAGGTCATGTTGTCTAGAAGGGCTTTACACAAGACAGGAACAAGATCAAATTTGTGCTTTAAAAAATTCACAATTTAAAAAACTCATAACTTTCGTCACTTATTCACTTGCTTGACAGGAATTTACTGGTTGGATTTTTCCTTGGCCCTGGAGTCTCTACAGTTGTCCTTATTAAGGTCACCTAGCTGAGTGACATTGGCTGAGTTATTTAAACTCTCTGAACCTTGGTTTCTCAGCTGTAGAACGAAGACATGGCAGTGCCCACCTCCTGGGCCCTGGGAAGATGAGGCGAAGGCAGGCAGGGAAGCACTTGCTTTGGGCCCGTCATGTAGCCAAGTGTTGGATAAATAGGATCTACCACGAAGCAGGAAAATGGAGGGGCTTTGGGTGCCTGGGTGGCTCAGTTTGTTAAGCATCGAACTATTGATTTCATTTCAGGTCATGATCTCAGGGCTTTGGGATCAAGCCCTGAGTCGGGCTCTGCACTCAGAGAGGAGTCTGCTTCAGATTCTCTCTTCCTCTCCCTTCTGCTCATTCGCTCTCTCTGTAAAATAAATAAAATCTTAAAAAATGAAAAAAGGATAGGCTGCAGTAAGAGCAGGGTGTCTAGCAGGGGTGGCCTAGCATGGAGAAGAATGGCGGACAGGGCTGAAGCCAGGAGGAGCATCACATCCTACAGAGGCTGGAGCTACCCCTTGAGCATTCATGGTCTTCCTAGCACGCTTTCCCTACCTGTGGCCAGTAGACAGCTTCTCGGACCAAGGACAAGACTGCTTCCTTGGCTCAGTGACTACATTTCTGGTGTGTGCACGTGGATAGTTCCTGTAGATAATCAATCACTGGGAGACTGAGCTGTCCCCCTTGGCTGCCTCAGTGGGATGGATCAGGGTTTGGCCGCTTCCCGAGGTACCATGTCTTCTGGATGCTGGCTCTGCCTCTGACAGTGTAGGGGTTGTGATTCTTCACCTGGCCATCTGTGCATACTTGCTGGGCTCCTTCCGATGGTCCTTGTGATCTTAATTGCCTGGTGTCATTTCCCGGGAAGACTCAAGAGTGTGTTGAGAAGTGAGGTCTTGTCCTGCACTTCCTCACTTGTGAAATGGACCTCCTGGACCCACAGCTGAAATTTCAGCTGTTGTCTCAGCTCCTGCATGCTCCAGCGGGATGTGTCTGTGCTGTTCTGGTTCTTACACGTATCTTGAGGCTGTTGGAGGAAATGAAATGATCAGTGGTGTGGTGTGGTGTTAATGTGTAACCACCAGCTTTTTGGGAGGAAATTCCTGATTTGCAACAATTTGCCAATTTCCATGGTGTCGATACTTCCACCTAGATAATTTCAAGCTCCCCAAATATGCTACTGAATGCTGAGATGGGATGAGGGAACACAGTCAGATTTGGGGACCTGCTGTAAGCTACCTCCCCAGGATGTTAATGCCTCCGGAGGTGGACACAATGTGCACTCCTGGCAACTGTCGTTATCTTTGACGACTGGCTGTAGACAATTGATCTGCCAAATGACAACTGATGGGAATTTGATGGTCCGGTTTGCTGGCACATGTGTCCACTGAGCACCCCATCGGAATATTAATGCACATGAACTCACTTAATCCTCATGATCTTCCATGGTGGAGACTTATATTCCCATTTTGTAGATGAAGAAACTGAGACCTAGAGACACTAACCCCCTTGTCAAGTTCTCCAGCCAATAAGTGGTGAATTGGGTCTTGAAACATGAGGAAGATGATGACAGTTCATAGTAGTATGTATAGGAAATCTTCACTGGGTATTTGTTCTATGCCAAGACCATTGTTATTATGCTCTTAGGTGTACTAGGGGATACTTGGTACCCAAGTACCAAGAAGTACCTTGGGGTACTTCTGTCCATAAAGAATCTCCGATTTTAGTCCCCAGACTTCAGTAAAATAGAAATCCCATTTGGGATGCCCTGCTAAGAGCATGTGCACCACGCATCCTGCTGGGACCGCTCTGATGTGAGGGGTGGCGGGTGTGTAGGGAGGGAGGAGGAGGCCTCTGCACGTCTGTGCCGGGGAAGGGCAAGAGCACAGACGTTGGAGGCAGAGACACCTGGGGCCCTGGTATTGGTGGACGAGTCCCTTTCCTGCTCAGAGCCTAGTTGGCTCCTCTGTGTACCGGTTGTGACAAGGCCCTCCCCACTCACAGCAGTAGGATGAGATAAGAAAGATAAAGAACAGGGCACAGGCCCTGGTACACAGTAAGTGCTCAATGGATGGAGGTTTTCTCCCTCTTTCTTATGGGCCACATCATGTTCTTCTTTTCAAATGGCCAGGGAGTAAGTCCTTGTACATCTCTAGTCCCACAGAGAAGCGTTGGCAGGCGGAGTCTTAGGACCAGCTCATCTCCTCCCTGGAAGTCCTCGTGTTTGCAGACTCTGCACTGGCCTCCCTGAGCTGGAAGGTGGCCTTGTGTCTGTGGGCTGCCACTGCACCCTCCTAGGGCTCTGCAGACGCTGGCTCACTGGGGCCAGGACAAAGCCCTATTATGAAGGGCACTCTCAAACACGGCTGAAGTGTGTGAACCTGCCCGCCCAGCCCGCCTCGGCCCACGGCCGGCCGGCACTGCTCTGCTCAGCCATTGTTCCCCCAGAGCCAGGGAGCTCACCCGGGGTGATGCTGCCCAACAGCGTCTTTTCTGGGTACGGACCATGAACACGCTTTTGCTGAGATGAGACTAGCTGTTCTGCACTCAGCTTGGTCCTGGTCACAGGCTGTGGCTCCGATGGCGGGGTAGGGGGGAGTCTGGAAGGAGGGGCCCAGGCTCTGTTCAGCATCGGGTTGGAAAGCTGAGTCCCGGGCTTCTTTTAAAACAGAGTAGGTGTCTAACTGGAGGACGTGGCCCTTGTCGGCCACAAAGGGCCAGACTACATTCGCTCTTCCGGTCAATAAACACTTGTCGAGAGCCCACGATGGGCCAGGCTCTGCGGATCCATGAAACCAGATACAAATCTCTACTGTCGTGGGGCTTACATTCCAGGGCAGATTTCTCCTGGAAGACCTCCTCTGGCCTTTTCTGGCTTCCCATCTCTATGAAATAATTCGCGAAACCAGCCAACACTTACTGAGCCTGGGGACGTAGACATTCATTCATTCAACAAACATCTGTTGAGAGGCACCTACTGTAGGCCACACCCTTCCCGAGCAATGGGGATGGTCCGCTGCTTAGAACCCCATGTTAAGGATGTGCTCCCAGAAGAGGCTGATAAGAGACAGGGGCAGGGATGAGAAGAAGGTAGGGAGAAGCCCAGTGAGAGCAGGATTTTGGGCGAACACCAGTCTCAGCCTGACTCCAGAGGGGTGCTTTGGAGCACAGGTGTATGTCTTAGCTCCTAGGACTGGAGCACAGGGAGCTGGGCCAGGCACTGGCCAAGGGACTTCCAAGGGGTGGTGAACTTCTGGGTACTTGGACTTTCTGAATGCAGGTGAGGCAGCTCAGGTAGCCCAGACGTGTCCTCTAAAGGGTGTTGCAAGTACAGGCTGATAGAGGCAAAAGTGATGGAACCAGAGGAGGACACTTGCAAAAATGTAAAATGGATCCCGGGGATGTGGTCCCATAAAAGAGATGGAAAGGTCCAAGACCTGGTGAGGGATGGACAGGTCAAGAGATCATGACATTATGCAGGGAAAGCCCCCAGCATGGCTCCCACTAACACAGGAAGGAGCTGTGGCAAAGCTGTGAGGTGGGTATAAGTTGATCTGGGTCAGACAAGCCCTTCCCCACACAGCCTAAGGAAGAGAAATCAGGGAGGGCTTCTTGGAGGAGGTCATAGTTCTGGTGCATGAGGAGTAGCACCTCCTCTTGCACGCACACACGTGCACGCACAGAGGCAGACAGTCATGGCACAGTTAGAATTTGAGGGTGCACCTACAGATTCTAAACTTGCGTTAGTTTGTTTTTTTCTCCTTAGATTAGCGTTTACCAATCCAAGGTCATGTCTTCACAGAATCAGAGCTCATTGAGGGTTGGAAGGAATTTTAGTGGTCGTCTTAACAGTACCTTTGATTTTTGGATGGGGAAGCTGAAGCCCAGAGTAGGGCAGTAGCTTGCCTGTGTCACATAGCAGTTTGGCACCTGAGCAGGGTTAGAGCCCCGGCCTCAGAGCCCTAGCCTGGACTTGCCAAGGCTCTGTTCCTGCCAACATTGATTCATGGGCTGTGGGTTCTGTGAGTCTGCAGTCCAGACGGGACAGGCTGCTTCCTTCTGGGAAAGGCCCTCGTGGTCACTCTGAAAACAAGATTGCAATGATGGCTAGCGGGGAATGAGACAGCGCCTTGTCTGCCTCCTCCAGGAAAGCAGTGGGGGTTCGCCCAGGTGAGGACAGGTAATCTTGGTAGGGGCGAAATTGCAAAACACATTTTGTCAGTTTTGACTAGCAAATTGGTTTCACACTTGCATTTCGGGGCGCTTGTCCACCGTACCCAGAGCCTGGAGTGCAAGGTGAGAACATCCCTCCCGTGCCTCCACTCTCAGGGGTGGGGGGCAACCATCACTTGAAAGAAACTTCAGCTAGAAAAGAAGTTTGTGCTCCTCAGCTTTGCCTGGGGTGCATTTCTTATCTGTGAGTAATAGGCTTTCACAATCCACCTTTTATGTTCTTTTCAATAATGCGCCTTCACTAAGCCAACGTTCTCTTAAAGGAGAAGGCGCTGCTTATTTTCCGATCTGCTTCCCGAGCGAGCGCTGCACCTGAGCCTAGAGCCTGGGAGAAGCTTGGGAGGCTCATCCTCCAACCTACTCTCTCCTCAGTGAAAAATTAAACCAAGAATACTCATTTCATCTAGACCAGAAAACCAAACAGAGTGAAAAAACCCCCAAGCTCCAAAGATTTCAAAGGAACCCAGCTTTAGGGGCTTTTGAAGGTGGAAGATGAAAGCCCCAGATGGCAAAATATACTCTATGTCATGCGTGTCTTTGGTCAGGGCTGCTGGCCAGGGATCCTGGACAGGTGGTCACAGTGCCAGCCAGGCTGGCTGTCAGGAGCCTTCCTCCTGGCCACAGTAGGTAGGAATGCGGATCTGTCTCTCACCCTCATGACCTGTGTGGTACACCCCTCTTCGATGGCTGGGATGTTTCCTGATCCCCTAAGCAAGGTGGAATTAACCTCAATAAAGCACACTACAGGAAATTCATAGAGGTTCTTGCAGCTCTTTAATGAAGGCTGGATATTTATTTATTTTTACTCGTCTATTTCTGGGCTTATAGGAAGCAAAGGCTCAGAGAGGTGTAGGACTGGCTCGGCCACACAGCTGGTTCACGATGGGGCCAGGATACCAACCTGCTTGTGAAGGTCTTCTGGTTTCCATACCAGGGCCTGTCACCACCACCAAGGCGGTTTCAGAATCAGCCCGTGCACACAACCAACCCCCGCCACATGCATTCCTCCTCCCTCGTGTCCTTCCACGGTAGTCTGGCTGCTCTTTACCACAATCATCAGCCTTTCAGTGTGTGCTCTGTGAAAAGGATCCGTAGCTGTGGGTCAGCAGCCGCAGCTCAGAGAGAGAGAGTGTCCGAGCTGTACCTTGCAGTCCTCCCTGGGGCGGCGGGGGGGGGGGGGGGTAAACAGGCTCCCGCGACTCAGGCACAACATTTTTTAGCGTCTTGCACTTTTGGTAAGTGACAATTTTGCAAATTGCGGGTAAAGAACTTAAATGTCTAATTAAATCCTGAAGATGTACAGGAGTTTGAAACCGGTGATTGATGTTCACGGAGGTGCGGGTCCTTGATGGAGGCTGCCTGACAGGGACTGCAAAGCCCGCTCAGCAACTGATGTCTTGTTGTGATCCGTGTTGTCATTTTTTCATTACTGATTAAAATTAAAAATCTGCTTGGCAAATCCATTGTAAAAATTCCCTTCATGAGCATCGACGGGTACAAATTATTTTGTCAATCGTCTGGCAATCAAAATGGGGCTGGAGACGGTTTCTAGCCCACACGTTTTTGTATCCCCCTCTCACTCACGCCAGTGACTTTTCACAACAAAGTTTTAAAAAGCGTAGGTAGCAGTCTTGGCAGTGCTTAAAAAAAAAAAAAATTAAAGATTAGTCTCTCTCTCTCTCTCTTTTTTTAATGAAATGTTCTGTTTATGCGTGCCCCTCCCCCTACTGAAAGCGTGGGTGGGGTGGGGGGGGGAAGGTTTGTGGCGGGAGAGCCAGTCTGTGCTCTGTAATTGTCTAATGCCTTGTAATGACAGGTGGATAATAGTAATAAAAGCCTTTATTAGGATAAAAATCTGTTTTGAGAATGGGAGCGTAAATTGTCTAAAACCACGAGGCAGGAAAGGAATCTCACTAACCTGCAAACCAAATGGAAAATATTTGCAGGGACTCCGCTGAGATGGTTCTTGACTTGGTATCCAAGCATCATTAAAGATGGAGGGAGGCAGGGGAGTGCATGCCGGTGGCGCGGAGCTGCAGGTGGAGCCCTGAGTTGGAAGACTTGGGTTGTCGCGCTGTGTGACTCTGAGGAAGGCAGTTCCCCTCTCTGGGCCCCATTTCCTCTTTTGTAAGATCAAGTGATTGGACTGCTCAGCGAGTTCCCGGGTTCTTTCCAATACACACTCTGCAGACAGGCTGATTCATCTGAAGGCTGGACGTCAGTGAGGCATTCAAAGATGCCCCGGATTCATCTCTTCAGGCGGAACGTGGTGCAGGGAAGAGAGCGTCCCAGGGTTTGGAGCTGGAAGTGCTGGGCTGGACCTTGGTCGGCTGCATACACATTCTGGGTGTTGAGAAATTTACTCACGTCCTAGACGGTCAGTCCCTGTGAGTAAATGATAAAATGAACTAACAGCTGAGGGGTCCCGGTGTGGGGCTTGCCATGGGGTCGTCACTGAACTCTCTGAATATTTTTATTAAGGTAAAATTGGTATACAGCACGATATTAGTTTCAAGGGTATAGCATAATAATTTGATATTTGTATACACTACAAAGTGATCAACACGATGTCTGGTTGCCGTCTGTCTTCACACAATTGACTTACTTTCCTCATTGTGCCCCCCCCCAACACTCTTCCCCTCTGAAGACCACAAATCTATCCTCTGTCTCTAGGAGTTCTGTTTTGTTCATTCATTTGTTTTGTGTTTTAGCTTCCACATATAAGTGAAATCATATGATATGTGCTTTCCCCTCTCTGATTTATTACATGTAGCATAATACTGTCAAGGTGCATCCATGTTGTTGGAAGTGGGTCGAGTAATACTCCATTGCACATACACACCACGTCTTCTTTATCCCTTACCCATTGATGGACACACAGGTCGTTTCCCTATCTTGGGTATTATAAATACCCAATATAAATAAATAATGCTGCCCTTGAACGGAGAGTGGTGAGATCTCTTTGAATTAGTGTTGTCATTTTTTTTTTTTTTTTGGATAAATATCCGGCAGTGGACCTGGATCATACAGTAGCTCTATTTTTAAATTTCTGAGGCACCTTCATGCTGTTTTCCAGAGTGGTTGCACTAGTTTGCATTCTCACCAACCGTGCACGAGGGTTCTCTTTTTCCAACTCTCTCCAACACTGGTTACTTCTTGTCTTTTTGTTATTAGCCATTCTAATAGGTCTGAGGTGATATCTCATTATGGTTTTGATTTGCATTTCCTTGATAGTAATGTTGAACGTCTTTTCATGTACCTGTTAACCATTTGTATGTCTTCTTTGGAAAAATGTCTGTCTAGAGGCTCTGCCCAGTTTTGAACAGATTTATTTATTTATTTTAGATGGAGAGCAAGAGAGAGGAAAGGGATGAAGGGAGAGGGGGAAGGGCAAGCAGACCCCCCACTGAGCGTGGACCCGGACATGGGGCTCCATCTCCGGATCCTGAGATCACCATCTGAACTGAAATCAAGAGTCGTCTGCTTAACTGACTGAGCCACCCAGGTACCCCTACCCATTCTGTAATTTAGATATTTTGTTTTTTAGTTGAGTTCTTTATATATTTTGGGTATTAACCCCTTAGCAGATACGTGATTGATTTGCAAATATTTTCTTCCATTTGGAAGGTTGCCTTTTCATGTTGTTGATGGTTTCCTTTGCTGTGAAGAAGCTTTTTAGTTTGACATAGTCCCAAACATTGTATAGCTTTGCTTTTGTTGCCTTTGTTTTTGGAGTCAGACCCAAAAATTCAACACAAGACCAATGGAGCTTACTGCCTATGTATCTTCTAGGAGTTTCATGGTTTCAAGTCTTGCAATCAAATCTTTAATCCATTTTGAATTAATTTTTGTGTGTGGTGTAAGAAATGATCTAGTTTCAATCTTGTGCATGTGGCTGTCCTATTTTCCAAACACCATTATTGATTGTCATAAATTAGTTGACCACATATGTGGGTTTATTTCTGGGCTGTCTTCTGTTCCCTTGATTTCTGTGTCTGTGTTTAGGTCAATTATGCTATTTTGATTACAGTAGCTTTGTAGTATAGTTAAAAGCAGGGAGTGTGATATCTTCAGTTTGTTCTTCTTTCTCAAGATTGCTTTGACAACTTGGGGTCTTTTCACACAAATTTTAGAATTGTTTCATCTATTTTTGTAAAAAATTCTATTGGAATTTTGATAGGGATTTCATTGATTTTGTAGATTGTTTGGGGGGTATATGGACATTTTAAACAATATTAATTCTTCCCAATCCATGAGCACAGAATATCTTTCCATTTATTTGTGTCATCTTTAATTTCTTTCATTAAAGTCTTATATTTTTCAGAATACAGGTCCTTCATTTCCTTGGTTAAATGTATTCCTAGGTATTTTATTCTTTTTGATATAATTGTAAATAGGATTTTAAAAATTAACATATAATGTGTCATTTGCCCCAGGGGTACAGGTCTGTGACTCTTCAGGCTTACACATTTCATAGCACTCACCATAGCACATACCCTCCCTAATGTCCATCACCCAGCCACCCTATCCCTACCCCCGACCCCCACCACCCAGCAATTCTCAGTTTGTTTCATGAGATTAAGAGTCTCTTATGGATTGTCTCCCTCCCAATCCCATCTTGTCTCATTTTTGCCCTCCCTAACCTTCACGACCCACCATCCTGCCTCTCAAATTCCTCATATCAGAGAGATCATATGATAATTGTCTGTCTCTGACTGACTTATTTTGCTTAGCATGGTGCCCTCTAGTTCCATCCATGTCTTTGCAAATGGCAAGATTTCGTTTCTTTTGATGGCTGCATAGTATTCCATTGTATGTATGTGTATATCTATATCTATATCTATATCTGTATCTATATCTATATCTACCACATATTCTTTATCTATTCATCTGTTGATGGACATCTAAGTTCTTTCCATAGTTTGGCTATTGTGGATATTGTTGCTATGAATATTTGGGTGCACGTGCCCCTTCAGATCACTATATTTGTAACTGTAGGGTAAATACGCAGTAGTGCAATTGCTGGGTCATAGGGTAACTCTATTTTCAACTTTTTGAGGAAACTCCATACTGTTTTCCAGAGTGGCTGCATTCCTACCAACAGTGTAGGAGGGCTTCCCTTCCTCCTCATCCTCGCCAGCATTTGTCATTTCCTGACTTGTTAATTTTAGCTATTCTGACTGGTGTGAGGTGGTATTTCATTGTGGTTTTGATTTGTATTACCTTGATGCCAAATGATATGGAGCACTTTTTCATGTGTTTTTTGGCCATTTGGATATCTTCTTTGCAGAAATGTATGTTCATGTTTTCTTCCCATTTCTTGATTGGATTATTTGTTCATTGGGTGTTGAGTGTGATAAGTTCTTTCTAGATTTTGGATACTAACCCTTTATCTGATATGTCATTTGCAAATGTCTTTTCCCATTCTTTCAGCTGTCTTTTGGTTTTGTTGACTGTTTCCTTTGTTGTGCAAAAGGTTTTGATCTGGATGAAGTCCCAATACCTCGCTTTTGCCCTTGCTTCCCTTGCTTTTGGTGATATTTCTAGGAAGAAGTTGCTGCAGCTGAGGTCAAAGAGGTTGCTGCCTGTGTTCTCCTCAAGGATTTTGATGGGTTCCTTTCTCACACTGAGGTCTTTCATCCATTTTGAGACTATTTTTGTGTGTGGTGTAAAGACATGGTCCAGTTTTATTCTTCTGCATGTGGCTGTCCAAATTTTCCCACGCCATTTTTTGAAGAGATTTTTTTCCATTAGACATTCTTTCCTGCTTTGTCGAGGATTAGTTGACTATAGAGTTAAGGGTCTATTTATGGGCTCTCTATTCTGTTCCATTGATCTATGTATCTGTTTTTGGACTAGTACCATACTGTCTTGATGATTACAGCTTTGTAATAGAGCTTGAATTCTGGAATTGTGATGCCACCACTTTGGTTTTCTTTTTCAACATTCCTCTGGCTATTCTGGGTCTTTTCTGTTTCCATGTAAATTTTAGGATTATTTGTTCCATTTCTTTGAAAAAAAAATTGATAGAGATTGCATTAAATGTATAGATTGCTTTAGGTGACATTGACATTTATACAATATTTGTTCTTCCAGTCCATAGCATGGAATGTTTTTCCATTTCTTTCTGTCTCCCTCAATTTCTTTTATGAGTGCTTTATAATTTTCTGAGTATACATTCTTTGCCTCTTTGGTTAGGTTTATTCCTAGGTATCTTATGGTTTTGGGTACAATTGTAAATGGGATTGACTCCTTAATATCTCTTTCTTCTGTCTTGCTGTTGGTGTGTAAAAATGTAACCGATTTCTGTGCATTGATTTTTATATCCTGACACTTTACTGAATTCCTGTATGAGTTCTAGGAGTTTTGGAATGGAGTCTTTTGGGCTTTCCACATAAAATATCATATCATCTGTAAAGAGTGAGAGTTTGACTTCTTTTTGGCCAATTCAGAGGCCTTTTATTTCTTTTTGTTGTCTGATTGCTGAGGCTAAGACTTCCTGTACTATGTTGAATAGCAGTTCTGATAGTGGGCATCCCTACCATGTTCCTGACCTAAGGGGTAACACTCTCAGTTTTTCCTCATTGAGGATTATATTCACTGTGGGTTTTTCATAGATGGCTTTGATGATACTGAAGTATACCCTCTATTCCTATACTTTGAAGAGTTTTGATCAAGAAAGGATGCTGTATTTGTCAAATGCTTTTTCAGCATCTATTGAGAGTATCATAGTGTTCTTGTTCTTTCTTTTATTAATGTATTGTATCACACTGATTAATTTGCAGATTTTGAACCAACCTTGCAGCTCAGGAATAAATCCCACTTGGTTGTGATGAATAATCCTCTTAATGCACTGTTGGATCTTATTGGCTAGTATTTTAGTGAGAATTTTTACATCCATGTTCATCAAGGTTGATATTGGTCTGTAATTCTCCTTTTTGATGGAGTCTTTGTCTAGTTTTGGGATCAAGGTAATGCTGGCCTCATAAAATGAGTTTGGAAATTTTCTTTTCATTTCTATTTTTTGGAACAGTTTCAGGAGAATAGGTATTAATTCTTCTTTAAATGTTTGGTAGAATTCCTCTGGGGAGCCATCTGGCTGTGGGCTCTTGTTTATTGGGAGATTTTTGATGACTGCTTCAATTTCCTTCCTGGTTATGGGGCTGTTCAGGTTTTCTATTTCTTCCTGGTTCCGTTTTGGTAGTTTACATCTAGGAACGCATCAATTTCTTCCAGATTGTCTAATTTGCTGGTGTAATGTTGCTTATAATTGTTCTTATAATTGTTTGTATTTCTTTGGTGTTGGTTGTGATCTCTCCTCTTTCATTCATGATTTTATTAGTTTGGGTCCTTTCTCTTTTCTTTTTGATAAGTCTGGCCAGGGATTTACCAATCTTATTAATTCTTTCAAAGAATCAGCTCCTAGTTTCATTTATTTGTTCTACTGTTCTTTTGGTTTCCATTTTATTGATTTCTGCTCTGATCTTTATGGTTTCTCTTCTCCTGCTGGGTTTAGGCTTTCTTTGCTGTTCTTCCTCCAGCTCCTTTAGGTGTAGGGTTCGGTTGCATACTTGAGATCTTTCTTGTTTCTTGAGAAAGGCTTGTATGGCTATATACTTTCCTCTCAGGACAGCCTTTGCTGTGTCCCAAAGATTTTGAATAGTTGTGTTTTCATTTTCATTTGTTTCCATGAATTTTTAAAAAGTTCTTCTTTAATTTCTTGGTTGACCCATTTATTCTTCAGTAGGATGCTCTTTAGCTTCATGTATTTGTGTTCTTCCCAACTTTCCTTTTATGATTGACTTCTAGTTTCAAAGTATTATGGTCTGAAAATATGCAGGGAATGATCCCAATCTTTTGGTACCAGATGAGATCTGATTTGTGACCCAGGATGTGATCTATTCTGGTGAATGTTCCATGTGCATTACAGAAGAATGTGTATTTTGTTGTTTTGGGATGGAGTGTTCTAAATATATCTCTGATGTCCATCTCGTCCAGTGTGTCATTTAAAGCCTTTATTTCCTTGTTGATCTTTTGCTTAGATGATCTGTCCATTTCAGTGAGGGGAGTGTTAAAGTCCCCTACTATTACTGTATTATTGTTGATATGTTTCTTTGGTTTTGTTATTAATTGGTTTATATAATTGACTGCTCCCATGTTAGGGACATAGATATTTATAATTGTTAGATCTTCTTGTTGGATAGACCCTTTAAGTATGATATAGTGTCCTCATCTCTTATTATGGTTTTTGACTTAAAATCTAATTTATCTGCTAGAAGGATTGCCACATCAGTTTTCTTTTGATTTTCATCAGCATGATAAATTGTTTTCAACCCTTTCACTTTAAATCTGGAGGTGTCTTTGGGTATAAAATGAGTTTCTTGTAGACAGCATATTGATGGGTCTTATTTTTTTTATCCATTCTGATACCCCGTGTCTTTTGATTGGACATTTAGCCCATTTACATTCAAGGTACCTATGGAAAGATATGAATTTAGTGCCACTGTATTGCCTGTAAGGTGACTGTTACTGAATACTGTCTCAGTTCTTTTCTGGTCTTTTACTTTTAGGCTCTCTCTTTGCTTAGAGGAGCCCTTTCAATATTTCCAATAGGGCAGGTTTGGTGTTCGTAAATTCTTTTAGTTTTTCTTTGTCCTGGAAGATTTTTATCTCTCCTTCTATTTTCAATGACAGTCAAGCTGGATATAGTATTCTTGGCTGCATATTTTTCTTGCCTAGAGCTCTGAATATATCATGCCAGTCCTTTCTGGCCTGCCAGGTGTCTGTGGGTAGGTCTGCCACCAATCTAATATTTCTACTGTTGTGTGTTACAGACCTCTTGTCCTGAACTGCTTTCAGGATTTTCTCTTTGTCACAGAGACTTGTAAGTTTTATTAGTAGATGATGGGGTGTTGACTTATTTTTATTACTTTTGAGGGGGATTCTCTGTGCCTCCTGGATTTTGATGCTTGTTCTCTTCACCAAATTAGGGAAATTCTCTGCTATAATTTGCTCCAATATACCTTCTTCCCCACTCTCTCTCTCTTCTTCTTCTGGGATCCCAATTATTCTAATACTGTTTTGTCGTAGGGTATCACTTAACTCTCAAATTCCCTCCTCATTGTCCAGTAGTTGTCTCTCTTTTCCTCAGCTTCTTTATTCTCCATCATTTGGTCTTCTGTATCACTAATTCTCTCTTCTGCCTCATTCATCCTAACAGTAAGCACCTCCATTTTTTATTGTATCTCATTAATAGCTTTTTAAAAATTTCAAATTTGTTAGATTTTAATTCTTTTATTTCCCTAGAAAGGGATTTTATTTCTCCAGAAAGAGATTCTCTAATATCTTCCATGCTTTTTTCAAGCCCAGCTAGCATCTTGATATTCGTCATTTTGAACTCTAGTTTTGACATATTGCTAATGTCCATATTGATTGGGTCCCTAGCCATTGGTACTGCCTCTTGTGTGTGTGTGTGTGTGTGTGTGTGTTTTTTGGTGCGTTTTTCCACCTTTTCATTTTATCTAGATAAGAATAGATGAATGAGAGAACAAAATAGTAAAAGGGTAGTAATTACCCCTGAAAAATATACACTAACCAAACCAGAAGAGACCCACAAATGGGGGAAGCAGAGAGGGGGAGGAAAGAAAAAAAAATATGTATTAGACTGGTGAATAGAGCAGAGCCACACACTTGATTTTGGGTGTATTTTGGTCTGCTAGAAGAAATTACCACCCAAAATTTTAAAGAAAAAAATTATACATATATAGAAATAAGGGTAAACATGATCAAGGGATGGAATATGACTGTAAAGATGAAAATTAAAAAAAAAGATTCTAGGAGGAGTCAAGATGGCGGAGAAGTAGCAAGCTGAGACTGCTTCAGCTAGCCGGAGATCAGCTAGATAGCTTATCTAAAGATTGCAAACACCTGAAAATCCATCGGCAGATCGAAGAGAAGAAGAACAGCAATTCTGGAAACAGAAAATCAGCCACTTTCTGAAAGGTAGGACCGGCGGAGAAGTGAATCCAAAGCGACGGGAAGATAGACCCCGGGGGGAGGGGCCGGCTCCCGGCAAGCGGCGGAGCAACCGCGCACAAAATCAGGACTTTTAAAAGTCTGTTCCGCTGAGGGACATCGCTCCAGAGGCTAAACCGGGGCGAAGCCCACGCGGGGTCAGCGTGGCCTCAGGTCCCGCAGGGTCACAGAAGGATCGGGGGTGTCTGAGTGTCGCAGAGCTTGCGGGTATAGGAACGGGAAAGCCGGCTACAGAGACAGAGCCGACAGTAATCTCGCAGCTCCGTGTTACCTTGAACCGGTCGCAGGCTCGGTGAGCTCGGAGCGCGGCCGGAGGTCAGGCAGACGGGAGTAACTGGGCGCTGTTCTCTGAGGGCGCACTGAGGAGTGGGGCCCTGGGCTCTCGGCTCCTCCGGGCCGGAGACCAGGAGGCCGTCATTTGTATTCCCGTCCTCTGGAACTCTACGGAAAGCGCTCAGGGAACAAAAGCTCCTGAAAGCAAACCCGAGCGGATTACTCACCCCGGCCCCGGGTAAGGGCGGTGTAATTCCGCCTGGGGCAAAGACACTTGAGAATCACTACAACAGGCCCCTCCCCCAGAAGATCAACAAGAAATCCAGCCGAGACCAAGTTCACCTACCAAGGAGTGCGGTTTCAATACCAAGGAGAGCAGCAGAATTCCAGAGGAGGAGAAAGCCAAGCACGGAACTCATGGCTTTTTTCCTGTGATTTTTTTTTAGTCTTGCAGTTAATTTAATTTTTTCTTTTTCATTTTTTTTTTTTCTCGCCTTCGGGTAAAATTTTTTTTTTTTTTTTTTTAACTGTTACCTTTTTCTTTTTTAACGATTTTTTACTAGTTTATCTAATATATATATATATATATTTTTTTACATTTTTCTTAGGTGTTTTCTTTTTTTAAAATTCTTTTCTTTTCTTTTTTTTTTTTTTTTTTTTTTTTCTTTTTTTCTCTCTTCCTTTTTGAACCTCTTTTTATCCCCTTTCTCCCCACTCACGATTTTGGATCTCTTCTAATTTGGTTAAAGCATATTTTCCTGGGGTTGTTGCCACCCTTTTAGTATTTTACTTGCCCCTTCATTTACTCTTATCTGGACAAAATGACAAGACGTAAAAATTCAACACAAAAAAAAGAACAAGAGGCAGTACCGAAGGCTAGGGACCTAATCAATACAGACATCGGTAATATGTCAGATCTAGAGTTCAGAATGACAATTCTCAAGGTTCTAGCCGGGCTCGAAAAAGGCATGGAAGATATTAGAGAAACCCTCTCGAGAGATATAAAAGCCCTTTCTGGAGAAATAAAAGAACTAAAATCTAACCAAGTTGAAATCAAAAAATCTATTAATGAGGTGCAATCAAAAATGGAGGCTCTCACTGCTAGGATAAATGAGGCAGAAGACAGAATTAGTGATATAGAAGACCAAATGACAGAGAATAAAGAAGCTGATCAAAAGAGGGACAAACAGCTACTGGACCATGAGGGGAGAATTCGAGAGATAAGTGACACCATAAGACGAAACAACATTAGAATAATTGGGATTCCAGAAGAAGAAGAAAGTGAGAGGGGAGCAGAAGGTATACTGGAGAGAATTATTGGGGAGAATTTCCCCAATATGGCAAAGGGAACGAGCATCAAAATTCAGGAGGTTCAGAGAATGCCCCTCAAAATCAATAAGAATAGGCCCACACCTCGTCACCTAATAGTAAAATTTACAAGTCTCAATGACAAAGAGAAAATCCTGAAAGCAGCCCGGGAAAAGAAGTCTGTAACATACAATGGTAAAAAATATTAGATTGGCAGCTGACTTATCCACAGAGACCTGGCAGGCCAGAAAGAGCTGGCATGATATTTTCAGAGCACTAAACGAGAAAAAACATGCAGCCAAGAATACTATATCCAGCTAGGCTATCATTGAAAATAGAAGGAGAGATTAAAAGCTTCCAGGACAAACAACAACTGAAAGAATTTGCAAATACCAAACCAGCTCTACAGGAAATCTTGAAAGGGGTCCTCTAAGCAAAGAGAGAGCCTACAAGTGGTAGATCAGAAAGGAACAGAGACCATATACAGTAACAGTCACCTTACAGGCAATACAATGGCACTAAATTCATATCTCTCAATAGTTACCCTGAATGTGAATGGGCTAAATGCCCCTGTCAAAAGACACAGGGTATCAGAATGGATAAAAAAAACAAAACCCATCTATATGTTGCCTCCAAGAAACACATTTTAAGCCCGAAGACACCCTCCAGATTTAAAGTGAGGGGGTGGAAAAGAATTTACCATGCTAATGGACATCAGAAGAAAGCAGGAGTGGCAATCCTTATATCAGATCAATTAGATTTTAAGCCAAAGACTATAATAAGAGATGAGGAAGGACACTATATCATACTCAAAGGGTCTGTCCAACAAGAAGATTTAACAATTTTAAATATCTATGCCCCCAATGTGGGAGCAGCCAACTATATAAACCAATTAATAACAAAATCAAAGAAACACATCAACAATAATACAATGATAGTAGGGGACTTTAACACTCCCCTCACTGAAATGGACAGGTCATCCAAGCAAAAGATCAGCAAGGATATAAAGGCCTTAAATGACACACTGGACCAGATGGACATCACAGATATATTCAGAATATTTCATCCCAAAGCAACAGAATACACATTCTTCTCTAGTGCACATGGAACATTCTCCAGAATAGATCACATCCTCGGTCCTAAATCAGGACTCAACCGGTATCAAAAGATTGGGATCATTCCCTGCATATTTTCAGACCACAATGCTCTAAAGCTAGAACTCAACCACAAAAGGAAGTTTGGAAAAGAACCCAAATACATGGAGACTAAACAGTATCCTTCTAAAGAATGAATGGGTCAACCGGGAAATTAAAGAAGAATTGAAAAAAAAATCATGGAAACAAATGATAATGAAAACACAACGGTTCAAAATCTGTGGGACACAACAAAGGCAGTCCTGAGAGGAAAATATATAGCGGTACAAGCCTTTCTCAAGAAACAAGAAAGGTCTCAGGTACACAACCTAACCCTACACCTAAAGGAGCTGGAGAAAGAACAAGAAAGAAACCCTAAGCCCAGCAGGAGAAGAGAAATCATAAAGATCAGAGCAGAAATCAATGAAATAGAAACCAAAAAAACAATATAGAACAAATCAACGAAACTAGGAGCTGGTTCTTTGAAAGAATTAATAAAATTGATAAACCCCTGGCCCGACTTATCAAAAGAAAAGAGAAAGGACCCAAATAAATAAAATCATGAATGAAAGAGGAGAGATCACAACTAACACCAAAGAAATACAAACTATTATAAGAACATACTATGAGCAACTCTACGGCAATAAATTTGACAATCTGGAAGAAATGGATGCATTCCTAGAAACATATAAACTACCACAACTGAACCAGGAAGAAATAGAAAGCCTGAACAGACCCATAACCAGTAAGGAGATTGAAACAGTCATTAAAAATCTCCAAACAAACAAAAGCCCAGGGCCAGATGGCTTCCCGGGGGAATTCTACCAAACATTTAAAGAAGAACTAATTCCTATTCTCCTGAAACTGTTCCAAAAAATAGAAATGGAAGGAAAACTTCCAAACTCATTTTATGAGGCCAGCATCACCTTGATCCCAAAACCAGACAAGGATCCCACCAAAAAAGAGAGCTATAGACCGATATCCTTGATGAACACAGATGCGAAAATACTCAACAAAATACTAGCCAATAGGATTCAACAGTACATTAAAAAGATTATTCACCACGACCAAGTGGGATTTATTCCAGGGCTGCAAGGTTGGTTCAACATCCGCAAATCAGTCAATGTGATACAACACATCAATAAAAGAAAGAACAAGAACCATATGATACTCTCAATAGATGCTGAAAAAGCATTTGACAAAGTACAACATCCCTTCCTGATCAAAACTCTTCAAAGTGTAGGGATAGAGGGCACATACCTCAATATCATCAAAGCCATCTATGAAAAACCCACCGCAAATATCATTCTCAATGGAGAAAAACTGAAAGCTTTTCCGCTAAGGTCAGGAACACGGCAGGGATGTCCATTATCACCACTGCTATTCAACATCGTACTAGAGGTCCTAGCCTCAGCAATCAGACAACAAAAGGAAATTAAAGGCATCCAAATCGGCAAAGAAGAAGTCAAATTATCACTCTTCGCAGATGATATGATACTATATGTGGAAAACCCAAAAGACTCAACTCCAAAACTGCTAGAACTTATACAGGAATTCAGTAAAGTGTCAGGATATAAAATCAATGCACAGAAATCAGTTGCATTTCTCTACACCCAACAGCAAGACAGAAGAAAGAGATATTAAGGAGTCAATCCCATTTACAATTGCATCCAAAACCATAAGATACCTAGGAATAAACCTAACCAAAGAGACACAGAATCTATACTCAGAAAACTATAAAGTACTCATGAAAGAAATTGAGGAAGACACAAAGAAATGGAAAAATGTTTCCATGCTCCTGGATTGGAAGAATAAATATTGTGAAAATGTCTATGCTACCTAAAGCAATCTACACATTTAATGCAATTCCTATCAAAGTACCATCCATCTTTTTCAAAGAAATGGAACAAATAATTCTAAAATTTATATGGAACCAGAAAAGACCTCGAATAGCCAAAGGGATATTGAAAAAGAAAGCCAACGTTGGTGGCATCACAATTCCGGACTTCAAGTTCTATTACAAAGCTGTCATCATCAAGACAGCATGGTACTGGCACAAAAACAGACACATAGATCAATGGAACATAATAGAGAGCCCAGAAATAGACCCTCAAATCTATGGTCAACTAATCTTCGACAAAGCAGGAAAGAATGTCCAATGGAAAAAAGACAGCCTTTTCAATAAATGGTGCTGGGAAAATTGGACAGCCACATGCAGAAAAATGAAATTGGACCATTTCCTTACACCACACACAAAAATAGACTCAAAATGGATGAAGGACCTCAATGTACGAAAGGAATCCATCAAAATCCTTGAGAACACGGGCAGCAACCTCTTCGACCTCTGCCGCAGCAACATCCTCCTTGGAACAACGCAAAAGGCAAGGGAAGCAAGGGAAAAAATGAACTACTGGGATTTCATCAAGATCAAAAGCTTTTGCACAGCAAAGGAAACAGTTAACAAAATCAAAAGACAACTGACAGAATGGGAGAAGATATTTGCAAACGACATATCAGATAAAGGACTAGTGTCCAGAATCTATAAAGAACTTAGCAAACTCAACACCCAAAGAACAAATAATCCAATCAAGAAATGGGCAGAAGACATGAACAGACATTTCTGCAAAGAAGACATCCAGATGGCCAACAGACGCATGAAAAAGTGCTCCATATCACTCGGCATCAGGGAAATACAAATCAAAACCACAATGAGATATCACCTCACACCAGTCAGAATGGCTAAAATCAACAAGTCAGGAAATGACAGATGCTGGCGAGGATGCGGAGAAAGGGGAACCCTCCTACACTGTTGGTGGGAATGCAAGCTGGTGCAGCCACTCTGGAAAACAGCATGGAGGTTCCTCAAAATGTTGAAAATAGAACTGCCCTATGACCCAGCAATTGCACTATTGGGTATTTACCCTAAAGATACAAATGTAGTGATCCAAAGGGACACATGCACCCGAATGTTTATAGCAGCAATGTCCACAATAGCCAAACTATGGAAAGAACCTAGATGTCCATCAACAGATGAATGGATCAAGAAGATGTGGTATATATACACAATGGAATACTATGCAGCCATCAAAAGAAATGAAATCTTGCCATTTGCAACAACATGGATGGAACTAGAGCGTATCATGCTTAGCGAAATAAGTCAAGCAGAGAAAGACAACTATCATATGATCTCCCTGTTATGAGGAAGTGGTGATGCAACATGGGGGCTTAAGTGGGTAGAAGAAGAATAAATGAAACAAGATGGGATTGGGAGGGAGACAAACCATAAGTGACTCTTAATCTCACAAAACAAACTGAGGGTTGCCGGGGGGAGGGGGTTTGGGAGAAGGGGGTGGGATTATGGACATTGGGGAGGGTATGTGATTTGGTGAGTGCTGTGAAGTGTGTAAACCTGGTGATTCACAGACCTGTACCCCTGGGGATAAAAATATATGTTTAAATAAAAAAATTAAAAAAAAAATTCTAAAAAAGGAATTGATAAGATAAGAAGTTCATTGGAAAAAGAAATAAAAAGAGGATAGAATGTGATTAGACTGGAGACTAGAACAAAGCCATGTGCTAGATTTAGGGTATATTTTATCTATTAGAAGAAACTGTATCCCAAAATTTTAGAGAAAAAAACCTATATGTATACAAAAAATAAGGTTAAATACAATGAAGGGATAAAATATGACTATAAAAATGAAAATTTAAAAAGATTTTTTAAAAAAGGTATTGGTAAGATAAAATAGTTAAAAAATGCTAAAATAGGAAAGAGAAAAATTTTAAAAGTAGAATAAGAAAAAAAAATTAACTTTGAAAGACTAAAGGTTCATGGGGAAAAAAGCCATGAATTCTATGTCTTGCTTTCCCTGAGCTCTGGAGTTTTGCAGTCCTCCTTGGTTGGTGAACTTGATCTTGGCTGGCTGTTCTTGCTGATCTTCTGGGTGAGGGGCCTGTTGCATCAATTCTCAATTATCTTTGCCTGAGGTGGAATTACACTGCCCTTGCCAAGGGCCAGGATAAGTAATCTGCTCAGGTTTGCTCTTGGGAACTTTTGTTCCCTGAATGCTTTCTGTACAGCTTTGGAGGTAGAGAATGAAGATGGTGGCCTCCCAATTTCTGGCCCCCTAGGATCCAAGAGCTCGGGCCCATTCTTCATTGTGCCCTCAGAGACAAACAGTCATTTTCATCTCCCTGGTCTCCAGCTGTGTTCCAAGCTCACCCAGCTTGTGACCAAGTGTTTCTATCTCTGCTGTACAGCCTCATTTGGTGTCTCTAAACATAGCAGATTCCTGCTGCGTACTCCTGCGCCACTCATCCTGGAGGAGGAATGTGAGTCTCACCAGGTCTGCCACTTGTGGGGTCCCTGCTTGAAGGGCAGTGGCCTGACTGTGCCTTGGATTACAGTTTAAGGTAACCCCAAGCTGAGAGCTCACTGCTTGTCTCAGTCTATATAGTTGGCTTCCCTGCTCCAGTACCTGGGGTCTCTGCCACACTCAGATACCCCTGGTCATTCTGTGACCCTGTGGTTCCTGAGACCACACTGTCTCTGTGAGGGCTCCACCCCTGCTTAGCCTCTGGAGAGATGTCCTTCAGTGGAGCAGACTTGTGCAAGTTCTGATTTTGTGCTCTGCTGCTCTCTCACTTGCTGGGAGCTGGCCCCTCCTGCCATGGTCTATCTTCCTGTTGCTTCAGATTCACTTCTCCTCATGTTGTACCTTCCAGAAAGTGGTTGATTTTCTGTTCCTAGAACTGTTGTTCTTCTCTTCTCTCTCCTGTTGAGTTTGTAGCTGTTAAGAATGGTTTGATAACTAGCTGAACTCCAGGACCTGATGATCTTCAACTCTCCTACTCCTCCACCATCTTTGTCCTCCCCCAGGATTATTTTTTAATTCTTTCCTGGTAGGTCACTACTGGTGTAGAGAAATGCAACAGATTTCTGTATATTGATTTTTAAATCCTACAACTTTACTCAATTCATTTATCAGTTCTAACAATTTTTTAATGGTATTTTAGGTTTTTCTATATGTAATATATCATGTAATCTGTTTCTTTCCCATATGGATGCTTCTTTTTTCCCATCTATTTGATGTGGCTAGGATTTCCAATACTATGTTGAATAAAAGTGGTAAGAGTGGACATCCCTGTCATTTTCCTGATTTTAGAGGAAAAACTTTCAGCTTTTCACCATTGACCATGATGTTAGCTCTGGGCTTGTCATATATGGACCTTATTATGTTGTGGTATATTCCCTCACTACCAACTTTGTTGAGAATTTTTATCATGAATGGATGTTAAATTATGTTAAATGCTTTTTTCCCCTGCATCTATTGAGAGGATCTTATGATTTTTATCTTTCATTTTGTTAATGTGGTGTATCACAATGATTGATTAAAGATGTTGAACCATCCTTATATTCCTGGAATAAATTCCCACTTGACCATGGTGTATGATCTTTCTAATATGTTGTTGAATTCGGTTTGTGAATATTTTTGTTGCTGAGAACTTTTGCATCTATGTTCACCAGGGATATTTTCTTGTGATCTTTTATTGTGGTATCCTTATCTAGTTTTGGTATCAGGTAATGCTGGTCTCTTAAAATGAGTTTGGAAGTGTTTCCTCCTCTTTATTTAGAAGACTTTGAGAAGGACAGGTATTAAATGTGTGTGTGTGTGTGTGTATTTTTGAGTTTATATATTTATATATATGTGTGTGTATATATATGTATATATGTGTGATATGTACATACATATATAAATGTTTTTAATTTTAATTTTTTTTAATTTTAATTTTTTTTTTTTAAAGTAGGCCCTAAGGCAGGGCTTGGATTCCGAGATCAAGACCTTGAGATAAAGATAAAGAGTTGGATGTTTAAACCACTGAACACCCAGGTGTCCCAACTATTAAATTTTTCAATGTTTGGTGGAATTCACCAGTGATGCTCTCTGGGTCTGGACTTTTGTTTATTGAGAAGTTTTTGATTACTGACTCAATATCCTTACTTGGTGATCATCTATTTAGATTTTCTTTTTCTTCATGATTCAATCTTAGAAGATTGTATGTTTCTAGCAATTTATCTGCTTCTTTTATGTTGTGTAATTTGTTGGCATGTAATTGTTCATAGTAGTCTCTTATGATCCTCTGCATTTTTGTGGTATCAGCTGTGACTTCTCTTTTATTTCTGATTAGAATCTAGTTAAAAGTTTGTCAATTTTATTTATCTTTTCAAAGAATAAGCTCTTAGATTCAGGGATCATTTCTTACTTTTTTTCTCTTTATTCCATTTATTGTTAATCTTTATTTTTTCCTTCCTTCTACTAAGTTTGGGCTTCTTTTGTTCTTCTTTTTTTAGTTCCTATAGGTGTAAAGTTAGATTGTTGTTTGAGATTTTTCTTATTCCTTGAGGTGGGCCTGTGTCTCTGTGAAATTCCCCCTTAGAACTGTTTTTGCTGTATCTCATAGATTTTAAACTGTTGTGTTTCCATTTCTCTTTGTATCATGGTTTCTTTTTTCCTCTTTTTAAAATTTCCCTTTTGATTTCTTAATTGACCCATTGGTTATTTAGTAGCATACTGTTTATTCATTTCCCCAGTTTTTCTTCTTGTAATTGATCTCTAGTTATATACTATTGTGGTTGGAGAAGATCCTTTACATGATTTTAGTACTCTGAACTTTACTGAGACTGTTTTGTGACCCAACATGTGATCTATTCAGGGGGATGTTCCATTTGCACTTGGAGAAGACTGTGTTTTCTGCTATTTTAGGATGGGATATTCTATGTATTACTATTAAGTCCGTTTAGTCTAAAGTGTCATTTAGTTTCGCCTTAGCTTGAAGGAGGGCTCAGAAATGGCGTTTCCCTATGTTCCTGGAGAGTGTCTCTGTAACTTCAGATGTGGGACAAACCCGAAGCCTGTTCCTTGGGTTGAAGCTCTAGGATAAAAAGATGGGTTTTTCTCACAGCAGACTGGGGTGTGTTTTTGTCTGCTGTCTGTGTAGTCTTCTGGGTGTGGTAGGCTTCCAGGAGCTGTCTTTCTGATTGTTACAGTCTCACGCCATCCAGAAAAGCAAACCCCTCTGGCCACCAGGGCCAAGGGATCAAGGGGTGTCCCCTATGAGGACTTCTTTCATCTGCCAGCCTTAGCGAGGCTGTGGGAGAGTGCTGGGGGCCGTACACTCTGTGACCTTAGTGGGGCCATGGGAGAACACTAGGGCAAGGCACACCTGTAGCTTTAGTGAGGCTGTGTTTGCCTGTGTGTGTCTGTGCTTGCAAGGTAAAGGGAGAGTGCAAAAATGGTACATGTCGGCATCTTGGTAACCCAAGAAAGTCTCAACTAGAGTCTTCCCTTCCAGTAGATGCTTTAAGGTTAGCGAAAAGTATCTTCCCTATATAATCTAACCACTTTCAAACTACTGCTTTTGAGTTGGATCCCAGGATTAGCAAGTTTATGTGTGAGCCCCTGGAAAGTATTATCTCAGATGCCCATAGCCTCTGAGGTTCCCTGGATATAAGTGCCGCTGGTCTCTAAAACCAGACATATTTGAGATCTCATCTGTCTGGTGCAGGTCCCAAGAGTGGGATGTCCAATGTGGGGCATGGACCTCTCATTCTTCTGGGAGAGGCTCTGGACCCATGAGATCCTTCCAGTGTAGACTGCCATACTGAGGGGTGTGTGTGTGGGAATTTTGGTGAAGCCACCTCTCTGACTTTCCTACTCATCTTGACTTGGTCCTTTATCCCCTTGTTGTAGAGGGAGTTGTTCAGTTAGTTCTCAGTTCTTTTTCAATGGAAATTATTTCCTATTGCAGCTGTGGATTTCCACTGGAGGAGGTGAGTTCAGGATTTTCCAATGCCTCATCTTGGACTGCCTCCATTATTTAAAAAAAGTCACCATCAGCTATATAAAGAAATCTTTGAAGGCCTCTGAAAAAGAAAATGACTTTTCGTGTCTATGTTTCCCAGGTCTCCAGATCCTTACGTTTCTCATCACTAGTTACAGTATGTGAGGTTTTCCCCACACCAAGCAGTTGTCTGACCCCAGATTCAACTCAGTTCTGACACCATCTACCTCTCATTTAGACCCCACCGGTGAAAGGCTCAGTCCTATAAGATTGCCTCACCCCCCACTTCAGATACCAATTGCTAAGTCCAGGTTTTCTCCTGTGTTTCTGACCCACCAGCTGTTGATTGGAGATTATGATGACTCCCTCCCTCGCACTATGAATTTGCTAGCTCGGCCCACAGAACTCAGAGAAATATTTCACTTGATAGGTTACCAGTTTATCATAAAAGGATATAACTCAGGAACGGCAAGATGGAAGAGATGCACAGGCTAGGAGTGGTGGAAGGATCTTGGCGCTTCCCCACCCTCTCCGAGCCTCCTACCCTCCCCACACCTCCACGTGATTACCAACTCAGAAGCGCGACAAACCCATCTTTTTGGGTTTTTATGGAGGGTTGGGTTTTGTTACTTAGATGTGATGGAAAAAAATCATTGGCCATTCATAATGGATTTAACGTCCAACTCCTCTCTTCCTCCCTGAAAGTCAAGAGTCGGGGGGCACTGCAACCTACAGTCACATGGCTTGTTCCCCTGACAGCCAGCCCCCATTCTTAGGTGCTTTCCCAAATTCTGAAAGTCATCATTAACATAAACATAGGCGTGGTTGCAGGGGGTTTGTTACGAATATTAAGACACCTTTATGGCTCTTATCACTTAGGAAATTGCAAGGGTTTTTGTAGCCCTGGCCAGAAATAGGGGCAAAGACCAAATATATATACTTATTATAGATCACAATACCACCTCTGACTCCCAACACCAGCTCCTACCAACCTGCTACCGAGCCCCCTGATGTGTACTCTGTGGAGTTGGAGGCGTCTGCTCTTGGCTGTCAGGGTCTGGAGGGCAAGAATTGATCTCATCCTCTTCTGGATTTCCACAGCCCAGCCCAGTGCCTTGCACATAATAGGTGCTGTGGGCATGATTTTGAATAAGGAGTAGATGTTTGATTGAATACACCTAAGGGAACATGGAAATGTGAATGTCCCCAAATGAGATAAAGCTGATCGCAAGACCTGAAACAGTGCCTGGCCTTGAGGTCCCAGCAGCATCCAGCTTTTGTCCTGACAAGTGTCCCATTCAACACACAGGAGTTCTATATCCCAGGGTGAGATACGACCTCATTTCTGTGGTTCTCAGACACAGGAACAAATGGAGCCGTGAGAAGCAACTTTTAGTACTCTCTAGAATGGAAACAGACTTAATTAAAAATATTTCATTCTGTTTGGGTTTTTAAATTATAATTTATGCACCTTCATTTTTCCCTTCCTCCCTCCTAAAAATCGAAGTGTTTCCTATCTTCTAGGAAAGGCAAAAGCAGAATATATTTTTAAAGACTTGAGATCATAGGGTCATCTTTAATGAAAAACAATATGCTTTCTGTCTTTTTACAGACTCATTTGCTTATTAAATACCTTGAACAAATCACAGTATGGAGAAAGAATTTATAAACAATTAAAATCAGGAGGTTCAGAACTCCAAATCTTCATCTTTCATAACTGAATTGGAATATTTGTATTTCTTCACACATAGCTGACATGTGAACCTCATCCAGAAAGTAGGGATATTATAAAATGCAAATAAATCCACATTTTCCTTTTTCCATAACACAGCAGATACAGGACTACTGGGAATAAAGGTCATGGATATTTGAATGATTAGAAAAAAAAAAAAAACCCAAACAAAACCTTTAACGATTGGGTAATTTTTTATTTTGGAAAATGGCTCATTCTAATTTGTAAGATGATTTCCCCAAACCTATATTTTGTGGATATTTTGCTAATGTGCCAACCCACAGCTGGAAAGATGGGCATGTACTTTCCACACCCCCGAAATGTGAGCTCATGCACAAAGTGGTGGGTGAGAGTCCTGTACCCAGGAACACCAGGGAGTCGGGCTCTCTGTGTTCCCTGCCTGGTGAGGCTGATGTAGACAGGACACTTAGAGAAGTGTTATCTGAGAGTCTACTGTCCATTTGCATGTCCACCCACTTACCTTCTGGACTCATCATTGTTGAACCAAGTTTAATTTACTTATCCCCGCCCAACACACACACTCACAGGACTTTGTATTATGTGCAGGTGGTGGGAGTGCAGAAATTAACCAGATTCAGAACTTGCCCTTGAAGAATACTCCAAACTAGTTGGAGAGAAAAACAGGCAGAGCTGGAGAGAAGGACTGGGTACAGGAAATCTGATAAGGCTGCAGAATGGGTCACTTTTGAATTCTGTCATGGTTGCAAGACCTGTCTGTGAACAATAACGTTAACTGATGTGAACAGTGTGGTCTATGGTCACGGTCAGCTGTGTCAGGGGCCGACTTTGCTAACTGACTGTGGCACCCGATCCACTCGAACCAGGGGCAACCACTGCTAATCCACTGGAGCTGGTAAAGGAGGGTAAATCTGGGTGCTGGTTGGAGTCTGGTGGTTGGGAAGGGCCCTGCGTTAGGAGGCAGGAGACTCATTTGCTGCTAACTCTCTGGATAACACAATCAAGACGGCTAAATTGGGGGATTATAGATGATCTTTAAAATTGTTTCTAGCTGTGACATTTCAGCTGTAAGTTGATTATTGAGGACATAATGAAGTTAGTACACCTTGGTTGAGGACCTACTGTGTGTTGAGCATTGTGTTAGTTCTGGGGACGTGAGACGTATCGAACATGAGCAGTAGGAGGAAGATGGGTAGTACGCAGCGGGTCCTGGTATCACCGGAATGCGAAGAAGAAGAGATAGTGGTTTGGTGAAGGGTTCTGGGAAAGGGGGAAGACTGGGAAGGCGTCATGGAAGAGGAGGCATGAAGTCTAAGCCCTGATGGATGAAAAGGAACTCAGTGAGCAAAGAGGGTTTGATTTGCCATTCAAGTGAAGAGACTCCTGGTCTCTGTCAGTGTCCAATGCTTCCTCTGTGAAGTGGGAACCCAACAATCCTCTCTCACCGAGATTGGACAAGACCATGCCTGGGAATATGCCTTGGAGCATGCCCTGGAATGCCCATCATTGTTAGCTCAGGCATTAGTTCATCAAGAAATATTTGTTGAGCATCTATTAAGCACCAGGAATATTTAAACCCTGGGGATAAAGAGGCATTTGGGTAGGTGACATCTCTCCCTCTGAGAAGTTTGCATTCTGGTCGGCATTTCCAATTTTGTTGGATATCCTAGTGTATGAGTGTGTCAGCATAAGACACCTCAAAATGTCTTTGGAAGCTGGTGAGTTGGTATATGGTGAGTTTCACAGACAAGTGAGACATAGTGTTTTGGTCTCTGGGGTTTAGAACCCATATTATTTCAAGGAAATAGTTTGTGCTAGGGAGGTAGTTCTGTTCCCCTGGAGATCTTCCAGAACTGGTTTTCTGCCATGAAAAGGCAAGGACCATGAGATCATGCGAAGGGAGGGTTTTCCGTAGCTCCTGGCCAGCAGTGCGTGCTCTGCAGACACTGGCTGATGTCTGAGATTGGCTGCAGGCTGCAGGGTTTTCTTACCACCATGGCCCAGCTTGAGCCCCCAAGAGCTCATCGGTCCTCCACTTATAAATGTGGACAGAGAGTTACCAGGGTGAATGTCTGCCGCAGGGGCATACAGTGTGCGTGCAGCAGAACTGTCCTAGCTCCATGGTGCCCAGCATTTGAGGTCTGTCACAATTCCATCAGCAGGAAGCATCCCTTTCCCCTGTGCATCACCTAGTTCCCTGCTCAGGCCTCATGGGGGCTGTTGAAGGTAGACAAGGTGGGGGGGCTATGCCTGGAGCTCGTGACCTGAGCCAAGTCCTGGACCCAACCATGTGTCCCTGTCCCATTGCCTCTGTGAGCCTTAGTTTCCATATCTGTACCTCGGGGATCTAAAGGAGTTGACTCCGGCAGGGTGGCAGGGATGGGCAGTGAGTTGGGAGGGAGAAGACATTCAGAGGAAGCGTGTGGCCAAGGCTGGCTGTGAGACCAGCCTCAACACCCGGCCAGGGCCTCTCAGCCCCTTCGGAGTCAGGCACCAGCTTCCATGAGAGGAGGTCTCTGGGCTGCTTTGTCATCCACCCCGAAGCTGCCACTGCCAGGCTGGGCGCACATGGTGTCCTAAAACGCTCTCTGTCTCTCTTGAGCTGATACATACTTGTCGTGGGCGATGTTCCCACTATCAGACATTTGGTAGAATCATAAAAATCCATTCCCACCCTGCTTAATACATTTTCATGTTTCTTCTTTGACAGGCCCGGGTGCGTTGGATTTGGGGTCCCACTGTCTTGAGGCCCACGCTTCTGGTGCACTTGAGAAGGGAAGGTGTGTGGGAATCGCCCAGGCTACTGAAACAAGAAAAGGGAAGACAGGGTCAAGGGCAAAAGTGAAAGTGGAGCCTGCCCCTGTGATGTGTCCATTTGCCTATTTTTGCAGCCTTCTGAGTCAGTAAGAGGTTTGCACACACTCAGAGCTTCAGCCCTGTTTCTAACCACATGCCCACAGTTCATCTCTCTGAGCCTCAGTGTTTATGAAACAGGTATAATAAAAATGCCCACCCGTATAGTTAAGTGATTAAATGGAGTGATGCACAGAGACAGCTGTGCCCCATGCCTGGCTCATGGCAAGAACTCAGTGCCGTTGTAATATGAAGGCATTAATATTAGAAGTCAGCAAACATTCTGATTCTGTGGTCGGAGCTATATCCATGTATCTCACTTAAAAAAAAAAAATTCACGAGTCGGAGTCAAGATGGCGGAGAAGTAGCAAGCTGAGACTGCTTCAGCTAGCCGGAGATCAGCTAGATAGCTTATCTAAAGATTGCAAACACCTGAAAATCCATCGGCAGATCGAAGAGAAGAAGAACAGCAATTCTGGAAACAGAAAAACAACCACTTTCTGAAAGGTAGGACCGGCGGAGAAGTGAATCCAAAGCGACGGGAAGATAGACCCCGGGGGGAGGGGCCGGCTCCCGGCAAGCGGCGGAGCAACCGCGCACAAAATCAGGACTTTTAAAAGTCTGTTCCGCGGAGGGACATCGCTCCAGAGGCTAAACCGGAGCGAAGCCCACGCGGGGTCAGCGTGGCCTCAGGTCCCGCAGGGTCACAGAAGGATCGGGGGTGTCTGAGTGTCGCAGAGCTTGCGGGTATTGGAACGGGAAAGCCGGCTACAGAGACAGAGCCGACAGTAAGCTCGCAGCTCCGTGTTACCTTGAACCGGTCGCAGGCTCGGTGAGCTCGGAGCGCAGCCGGAGGTCAGGCAGACGGGAGTAACTGGGCGCTGTTCTCTGAGGGCGCACTGAGGAGTGGGGCCCTGGGCTCTCGGCTCCTCCGGGCCGGAGACCAGGAGGCCGCCATTTGTATTCCCGTCCTCTGGAACTCTACGGAAAGCGCTCAGGGAACAAAAGCTCCTGAAAGCAAACCCGAGCGGATTACTCACCCCGGCCCCGGGTAAGGGCGGTGTAATTCCGCCTGGGGCAAAGACACTTGAAAATCACTACAACAGGCCCCTCCCCCAGAAGATCAACAAGAAATCCAGCCGAGACCAAGCTCACCTACCAAGGAGTGCGGTTTCAATACCAAGGAGAGCAGCAGAATTCCAGAGGAGGAGAAAGCCAAGCACGGAACTCATGGCTTTTTTCCTGTGATTTTTTTTAGTCTTGCAGTTAATTTAATTTTTTCTTTTTCATTTTTTTTTTTTTTTTTTTTTTTTTTTTTTTTTCTCGCCTTCGGGTAAAATTTTTTTTTTTTTTTAACTGTTACCTTTTTCTTTTTTAACGATTTTTTACTAGTTTATCTAATATATATATATATTTTTTTACATTTTTCTTAGGTGTTTTCTTTTTTAAAAAAAAATTCTTTTCTTTTTTTTTTTTTTTTTTTTTTTTTCTTTCTTCCTTTTTGAACCTCTTTTTATCCCCTTTCTCCCCACTCACGATTTTGGATCTCTTCTAATTTGGCTAAAGCATATTTTCCTGGGGTTGTTGCCACCCTTTTAGTATTTTACTTGCCCCTTCATTTACTCTTATCTGGACAAAATGACAAGACGTAAAAATTCACCACAAAAAAAAAGAACAAGAGGCAGTACCGAAGGCTAGGGACCTAATCAATACAGACATCGGTAATATGTCAGATCTAGAGTTCAGAATGACAATTCTCAAGGTTCTAGCCGGGCTCGAAAAAGGCATGGAAGATATTAGAGAAACCCTCTCGAGAGATATAAAAGCCCTTTCTGGAGAAATAAAAGAACTAAAATCTAACCAAGTTGAAATCAAAAAAGCTATTAATGAGGTGCAATCAAAAATGGAGGCTCTCACTGCTAGGATAAATGAGGCAGAAGAAAGAATTAGTGATATAGAAGACCAAATGACAGAGAATAAAGAAGCTGATCAAAAGAGGGACAAACAGCTACTGGACCACGAGGGGAGAATTCGAGAAATAAGTGACACCATAAGACGAAACAACATTAGAATAATTGGGATTCCAGAAGAAGAAGAAAGTGAGAGGGGAGCAGAAGGTATACTGGAGAGAATTATTGGGGAGAATTTCCCCAATATGGCAAAGGGAACAAGCATCAAAATTCAGGAGGTTCAGAGAATGCCCCTCAAAATAAATAAGAATAGGCCCACACCCCGTCACATAATAGTAAAATTTACAAGTCTCAATGACAAAGAGAAAATCCTGAAAGCAGCCCGGGAAAAGAAGTCTGTAACATACAATGGTAAAAATATTAGATTGGCAGCTGACTTATCCACAGAGACCTGGCAGGCCAGAAAGAGCTGGCATGATATTTTCAGAGCACTAAACGAGAAAAACATGCAGCCAAGAATACTATATCCAGCTAGGCTATCATTGAAAATAGAAGGAGAGATTAAAAGCTTCCAAGACAAACAACAACTGAAAGAATTTGCAAATACCAAACCAGCTCTACAGGAAATATTGAAAGGGGTCCTCTAAGCAAAGAGAGAGCCTACAAGTGGTAGATCAGAAAGGAACAGAGACCATATACAGTAACAGTCACCTTACAGGCAATACAATGGCACTAAATTCATATCTCTCAATAGTTACCCTGAATGTGAATGGGCTAAATGCCCCTGTCAAAAGACACAGGGTATCAGAATGGATAAAAAAACAAAACCCATCTATATGTTGCCTCCAAGAAACACATTTTAAGCCCGAAGACACCTCCAGATTTAAAGTGAGGGGGTGGAAAAGAATTTACCATGCTAATGGACATCAGAAGAAAGCAGGAGTGGCAATCCTTATATCAGATCAATTAGATTTTAAGCCAAAGACTGTAATAAGAGATGAGGAAGGACACTATATCATACTCAAAGGGTCTGTCCAACAAGAAGATTTAACAATTTTAAATATCTATGCCCCCAACGTGGGAGCAGCCAACTATATAAACCAATTAATAACAAAATCAAAGAAACACATAAACAACAATACAATAATAGTAGGGGACTTTAATATTCCCCTCACTGAAATGGACAGGTCATCCAAGCAAAAGATCAGCAAGGAAATAAAGGCCTTAAATGACACACTGGACCAGATGGACATCACAGATATATTCAGAATATTTCATCCCAAAGCAACAGAATACACATTCTTCTCTAGTGCACATGGTACATTCTCCAGAATAGATCACATCCTCGGTCCTAAATCAGGACTCAACCGGTATCAAAAGATTGGGATCATTCCCTGCATATTTTCAGACCACAATGCTCTAAAGCTAGAACTCAACCACAAAAGGAAGTTTGGAAAGAACCCAAATACATGGAGACTAAACAGTATCCTTCTAAAGAATGAATGGGTCAACCGGGAAATTAAAGAAGAATTGAAAAAAATCATGGAAACAAATGATAATGAAAATACAACGGTTCAAAATCTGTGGGACACAACAAAGGCAGTCCTGAGAGGAAAATATATAGCGGTACAAGCCTTTCTCAAGAAACAAGAAAGGTCTCAGGTACACAACCTAACCCTACACCTAAAGGAGCTGGAGAAGGAACAAGAAAAGAAAACCCTAAGCCCAGCAGGAGAAGAGAAATCATAAAGATCAGAGCAGAAATCAATGAAATAGAAACCAAAAAAACAATAGAACAAATCAACGAAACTAGGAGCTGGTTCTTTGAAAGAATTAATAAAATTGATAAACCCCTGGCCCGACTTATCAAAAAGAAAAGAGAAAGGACCCAAATAAATAAAATCATGAATGAAAGAGGAGAGATCACAACTAACACCAAGGAAATACAAACTATTATAAGAACATACTATGAGCAACTCTACGGCAATAAATTTGACAATCTGGAAGAAATGGATGCATTCCTAGAAACATATAAACTACCACAACTGAACCATGAAGAAATAGAAAGCCTGAACAGACCCATAACCAGTAAGGAGATTGAAACAGTCATTAAAAATCTCCAAACAAACAAAAGCCCAGGGCCAGACGGCTTCCCGGGGGAATTCTACCAAACATTTAAAGAAGAACTAATTCCTATTCTCCTGAAACTGTTCCAAAAAATAGAAATGGAAGGAAAACTTCCAAACTCATTTTATGAGGCCAGCATCACCTTGATCCCAAAACCAGACAAGGATCCCACCAAAAAAGAGAGCTATAGACCGATATCCTTGATGAACACAGATGCGAAAATACTCAACAAAATACTAGCCAATCGGATTCAACAGTACATTAAAAAGATTATTCACCACGACCAAGTGGGATTTATTCCAGGGCTGCAAGGTTGGTCCAACATCCGCAAATCAGTCAATGTGATACAACACATCAATAAAAGTAAGAACAAGAACCATATGATACTCTCAATAGATGCTGAAAAAGCATTTGACAAAGTACAACATCCCTTCCTGATCAAAACTCTTCAAAGTGTAGGGATAGAGGGCACATACCTCAATATCATCAAAGCCATCTATGAAAAACCCACCGCAAATATCATTCTCAATGGAGAAAAACTGAAAGCTTTTCCGCTAAGGTCAGGAACACGGCAGGGATGTCCATTATCACCACTGCTATTCAACATCGTACTAGAGGTCCTAGCCTCAGCAATCAGACAACAAAAGGAAATTAAAGGCATCCAAATCGGCAAAGAAGAAGTCAAATTATCACTCTTCGCAGATGATATGATACTATATGTGGAAAACCCAAAAGACTCCACTCCAAAACTGCTAGAACTTATACAGGAATTCAGTAAAGTGTCAGGATATAAAATCAATGCACAGAAATCAGTTGCATTTCTCTACACCAACAGCAAGACAGAAGAAAGAGATATTAAGGAGTCAATCCCATTTACAATTGCACCCCAAAACCATAAGATACCTAGGAATAAACCTAACCAAAGAGACACAGAATCTATACTCAGAAAACTATAAAGTACTCATGAAAGAAATTGAGGAAGACACAAAGAAATGGAAAAATGTTCCATGCTCCTGGATTGGAAGAATAAATATTGTGAAAATGTCTATGCTACCTAAAGCAATCTACACATTTAATGCAATTCCTATCAAAGTACCATCCATCTTTTTCAAAGAAATGGAACAAATAATTCTAAAATTTATATGGAACCAGAAAAGACCTCGAATAGCCAAAGGGATATTGAAAAAGAAAGCCAACGTTGGTGGCATCACAATTCCGGACTTCAAGCTCTATTACAAAGCTGTCATCATCAAGACAGCATGGTACTGGCACAAAAACAGACACATAGATCAATGGAACAGAATAGAGAGCCCAGAAATAGACCCTCAACTCTATGGTCAACTAATCTTCGACAAAGCAGGAAAGAATGTCCAATGGAAAAAAAGACAGCCTTTTCAATAAATGGTGCTGGGAAAATTGGACAGCCACATGCAGAAAAATGAAATTGGACCATTTCCTTACACCACACACAAAAAATAGACTCAAAATGGATGAAGGACCTCAATGTACGAAAGGAATCCATCAAAATCCTTGAGGAGAACACGGGCAGCAACCTCTTCGACCTCTGCCGCAGCAACATCTTCCTAGGAACAACGCAAAAGGCAAGGGAAGCAAGGGAAAAAAAAAAATGAACTACTGGGATTTCATCAAGATCAAAAGCTTTTGCACAGCAAAGGAAACAGTTAACAAAATCAAAAGACAACTGACAGAATGGGAGAAGATATTTGCAAACGACATATCAGATAAAGGACTAGTGTCCAGAATCTATAAAGAACTTAGCAAAACTCAACACCCAAAGAACAAATAATCCAATCAAGAAATGGGCAGAAGACATGAACAGACATTTCTGCAAAGAAGACATCCAGATGGCCAACAGACACATGAAAAAGTGCTCCATATCACTTGGCATCAGGGAAATACAAATCAAAACCACAATGAGATATCACCTCACACCAGTCAGAATGGCTAAAATCAACAAGTCAGGAAATGACAGATGCTGGCGAGGATGCGGAGAAAGGGGAACCCTCCTACACTGTTGGTGGGAATGCAAGCTGGTGCAGCCACTCTGGAAAACAGCATGGAGGTTCCTCAAAATGTTGAAAATAGAACTGCCCTATGACCCAGCAATTGCACTATTGGGTATTTACCCTAAAGATACAAATGTAGTGATCCAAAGGGACACATGCACCCGAATGTTTATAGCAGCAATGTCCACAATAGCCAAACTATGGAAAGAACCTAGATGTCCATCAACAGATGAATGGATCAAGAAGATGTGGTATATATACACAATGGAATACTATGCAGCCATCAAAAGAAATGAAATCTTGCCATTTGCAACAACATGGATGGAACTAGAGCGTATCATGCTTAGCGAAATAAGTCAAGCAGAGAAAGACAACTATCATATGATCTCCCTGATATGAGGAAGTGGTGATGCAACATGGAGGCTTAAGTGGGTAGAAGAATAAATGAAACAAGATGGGATTGGGAGGGAGACAAACCATAAGTGACTCTTAATCTCACAAAACAAACTGAGGGTTGCCGGGGGGAGGGGGTTGGGGAGAAGGGGGTGGGATTATGGACATTGGGGAGGGTATGTGATTTGGTGAGTGCTGTGAAGTGTGTAAACCTGGTGATTCACGGACCTGGGGATAAAAATATATGTATATAAAAAATATATGTTTATAAAAAATAAAAAAAAAAAAAAAAAAAAAAAAAAAAAAAAATTAAAAATAGAACTACCTTGCAACCTAGCAATTGCATAACTAGTTATTTACTCAAAGGATATAAAAATACTATTATGAAGGGATAGTACACCTCAATGTTTATAGCGGAATTATCAACAATAGCCAAATTAGGGAAGGAGCCCAAATTGATCCATTGATGAATGGATAAAGAGGAGATGGTACACACACACACACACACACACACACACCATGGACAATGGAATATTTCTCAGCCATCACAAAGAATGAAATCTTGTCATTTGCAATGATGTGGATGGAGCTAAAGAGTATAATGCTAAATTTATTAAGTCTGTCAGAGAAGGACAAATACAATATGATTTCACTTGTATTTGGAATTTAAGAAACAAAACAAATGACATGGGAGGAGGAAGAGAGAGAGGCAAACCATAAAATAGACTCTGATCTATAGAGAACAAAATGAGGATTGTTGGGTGGTGGGTGGGGGATGGGTAAAATGGATGATGGGTATTAAGAAGGGCACTTGTGATGAGAACCGGGTATTGTATGTAATCACTAAATTTATACCTGAAAATAATATTGTACTGTAAGTTAACTAACTGTAATATAAATAAACACTTAGAAAAAATTAATGAATAAGAAAATTAATGAATAATAAATACCACGAAATAAAAGAAATTTAAAAAAAAAAAAAAAAAAAAAATTCACAATTACCCTGACTGGGGAGGTTGTTATTACATCTTTATTTTGTACATAAAGAAATTAAGACTTAGGGAAGGCATGGCAGAACCAAGTGAAACCCCAGGAGTTGCTTGAGCTGCCAGTGTGATGTCCCTGCTGCACCCACCTGAGCCCACGTTCATGGCCTGCAGGGTGGCTAAGGGTGGGCAGCACACTGGAGCAGGCTCTGGATGGAGAGGTGGCCTTTGAGATGTTGTCTGAGTAATCCAAAGTGCTGCATCAACCAAGGGTGTTGCTGGATGTTTCTGGAAGGCCCTCCCTCTGGCAATATGAACCTGTTGGTTTCCAAGGACTGGAAGCCTCAAGCATGTGCAGCCCTCAAACCTCAAAAAGGGTTTGGCTGCTGTGGATTTTCTGGCAACAGATGCTGTTGATTTCTTTTTCAAGCCAAGTGGCTAGCTAAGCACACCAGTTACAACCTGCTATTAGATGCTCCTCACTGTGGTCTATGTGGAAGGCTTGGGGTAGAACCCCTAAGAATGGGGGATCCCAGCTTCTCTCTCTTCTTTCCTCTGAGTTAGCATGTGGCTGGGGCAGGGAATACACGGTGAGCGTTTCTTCATGGCAGGACTGCGTAAGGCCCCTCAGAGCTCATCTGAGACTTGTGGGTCCTACCATGTTTGATATTGGCTTGGAGGCTGGTCTCTTCCTCTGAGAAAGGTGCCCAGGACTCCTTAAATGCCTCCAAACCAACTATGGGACCAGCTTCTGGAGAACTTCCTACATATATGGATGCAAATTCAGAAGAAGGGTGGAACCTAAAGCATTTGTGGTGATTCTGATGTCTGCCACCATGGATAACCTTCTCAACCTCTGTCCACTCCTCACCAGAATGAATGCTTCACAGGGCAAGGTTCTGGTCCCTCTTGTTCTCCAGTATATCCTCAGTAACTAGAACAGGGTGATCTGGAACAGCATATAGCAGGTGTTCAAGATATTGAATGGATGGGCATATCAGTGGCTGCTGGGTGGAGTTAGCCTTAACTTAGTCATATTTTGAGAGAGCCATTATGAGTTTCTGCCCCAGCAAATGGAATAAAGTCTTGTGCTCACCATCTGCTTAATCAGGGGGCTGGACTCGATTATCCACCAAGTGATCATCTCCCCTTTCTATGTCTAGGGTTTGACACAGGCCTGGAATAGAAGGTGAATGTTAATGGTTCTGGAGAGGAATAGCTGGTGTGGAACTTAAACCACCAAGTGAAGGATTATTTTGTGCCCAGTCCTGATCCCCCTTCCACTACCCTCTGTCTGTTTTGGGAGAACCCTCTGTGTGCAGAAGAAACACAATTATACCACAGATGCTCAGCACACGTAAAAGTGTCCATTCTGCTAAGAATCTCAATTAGGGCCAGAGTGCTAACTTCCAAACAACCATAGGAATGTGTGTTTCTGTTGACTTTCCAGGGTAGGAACAAAGCTGGAGTTTGGGGATCTGTGGGCAGCTATAGACATTTGTATCAGTCAGGATAGGTTAGTTATGCTGTATAACAAATAGCCCTAATATCTCAATGATTTAATACAACCAAGCTTTGTTGCTTACACTACACAGTTTAGTGGGTGAGATGATGACATTCACATGAATAAAAGGGGAAATTACGATTGTGATGGGTACTTCAAGATGGAGTGTGATACACTGATTGCAAAAATAGTCCTGGCTCCCCACCTTCCCTGTGTAATGTGACTTTTCAGTTCCTCCCATTAAGAGGTGGAAGATATTTCTCCACCCCATGCCTATGGGATGGTCTGTGACATGCTTTGGCCAATGGAATGAAGTGAGAGTGAGGCTGTACCAATTCCAAGTGTAGGTATCAAGAGGTCTTACATGCTTCTTGCCACCAAAATGAGCACATGCCTAGGTGAGCTTGTTGTGGCTGAGAGGTCATGTGGAACATGGCAGTGTCATACCAGCTGAACCAGCCTCCAACTCTGACTCACCAGATGACCCCAGATATAAGTGTGAACCCATCCAAGACCAGCTAAGCCTGGCTCAGATTGGTAAAGCTGTCTGGCTGATTTATAGGCTTACACAGAAATAATGTACAGTGATTGTGTTAAACTTTGGGTGGTTTTGTTTCACAGCATTATCATGGTAATACATGACTGATACAGAGATCTCCATGAGAACATGTAATCAGTGAATTTGACTAGTCCCAAAAGATGGGGATGGCTTGTCTGAGGAAACAGAGACTGAGCTGAGGCCTGGTGGCAGAGCAGAGTAGGCATTAACTAGGTTAAGAGGTGGAGAAGAGTATTCCACCGTGAGAGGACAGTGCTTGCACAAAGGCCCAGTGGTGGGAGTAACTTGACCTATCAGGAACTGACAGGGGCCAGTGTGGTGGGCAGCAGCAACAGGAATGCTAGCTCCCCTTCCCACACCTCTATAAATAAGCCTTTTCATTTCTAGGGAACTCAACATCCCACTTATCATGAGCAACACTAATGATGCCATGCTCTTCACCATGGCTGGGGCTGATGTTTACATAGGACAAGCCTTGAAGGCTCTGCTTTCATGGGTCCCAGGGGAACCAAGTGGGTGACCCAAGGTGGCAGAGCTGAAAGTATTCTTAGAGATTGTCTGGACCAACCTGTTCTATAATGACTGGGAAGCAGAGGCCTACAGAGGGTGTGTGATTGGCTTATGGTGTTCTGGTGATGGCCATGTGTGTGCAGGACAATACACCATTTTTTTTTTTTTTCCAAATGTGACCTGCGTGATCTGGGTAACCCTACTAGGCCTTGTGCTCAGGAGTTTGGAATTTTTCTGTAAGGACAGATTATCTGCTATATGATTTCATTTTTTTTCTTGGAAAAAAAAAAAAGCCTTAGGTAGCATGTATGGTAGGGTTAGTGATGACCATTTTAAAGATGAAGAGATGGAGACTTAGAGAAGTTCACATTTGCCCAGGTAGGGGTTGGTTGAGTTGAAAATTAAACCACACTGAGAACCATGTCTTCTTTGTTTTCATATCCTCAGGCCCACAGCCGACACTGAAGAGGTGGAGTGTGGTGTGATTTAAGCTGTATTTTCACACTATAAATGTCTAGAGAGCAGAGGATGGGTGGGAAGAGGGTGAGGCAGAAGGACTGGTTGGAAGAGAAAAAGTATCTGGTAAAGATGGCGGTCCTGGGGATCATAGAGACAGGGTGTTTGCAAAATAGATGGTCTTCAAGTTCCCACAAAACATCATGCAGTATCTAGAGTGCATTTAATTGAGTTAGAAGATTATGGTCTCATTTTTCCAAGTTTCTGGCCTGTGTGGAACTTCAAATTCCTCATCTGGAAACAGAGTTTGAAATACCATTCTCCTAATGATTGCTAAGGTTTGAATGAGATATGAGTGCTTAAAAAAGACACTTTTCAAACTTAAAAATATGAAGAGTAATGTAACTAATGCCCATGTACCCACTACCTAGAATTAACAAATATTAATGTTTGCTAAACTGGCTTTGGCTCTTTTGTTTGTTTTGGAAACAAAATCTTTGGACAGTTATATTGATTCTCTATTGTACCCTTCTCCAAATCTATTCTTCTCACTTCCTGCCTGAGGCAACACTCTGGAATTGGAAACATCCTTTCTGTACCTTTACTACACATGAGCATAGCCATAAAAGGTAAATGGTATTGTTCTGTGTTTCAAACCTGTATATACGGGGCATCACATGGTGTCATTCTGCAGCTTGAATATTCTAATTGATAAATTTAATGCATTTACTTTTATTGTGATTCTTCATGGACTTAGTTTTTTGTTTTTTACATATATATATTTTCTTGATTACTCTCTTTTGTCCTTTCATTTGCCTTCTATGGAAGTAGGTTGGCAAATTATGGCTTTCAGATCAAATCTGGCCTGCCACCTGTTTTTGTAAATAAAAACTTTATTGGCATATAGCTAGGCTTATTGACTTACATATGGTCAGTGGCTGTTTTTGCATTACAGTGAGAGCTGAGTAGTTTTGGCAGGAACCATACAAATTGGAAAATATTTACTATCTGGCCCTTTATAGAATAAGTGCCTAGACCTGTCTGTAGGGTTGATTTAATTTTTTGTAACTACAGATTTGGGAGAAGTACATTCTACAATTATATTTTTAGCAGTTGTCCTCAAATTTTAAGGTGTATATTTAGCAAAACCTGTAGGTCTTTATATCCTCTGTCCTAACTACTTAATGACCTTAGAATGCTTTAAATTCTGAATTCTTCCTCTCTTTAAAGAATGTTAATATTTTAGTTCTACCATATTTTTAATATTTTAGTTCTACCATATTTTTACTCTTCTTTAGTCATTCTAACTTCTTTTCAGTTGATATTTATTTGTATTTCCAACTATTTACCAATTTGTAGACTCACACTGCTTCATGCACTCCCCTCTTTCTTTCTGACTTTGCTTTCTCATCATAGCACTTTTCTTAGTTAAGAGTCTGTGGGTGATGTGTTTGTCCTTTTCCTTGTATATATGAATATGTCCTTTCAGCTCTCACTTGAGTGGTGGGCTTATCATTTCCTATAAGTCTTTATAAGATTGTATCATTGTCTTCTGGACTTGTAAAAGAATGGCAAGATGTTATCATTCAACTGTCATTCAATCCTTCCTTTCTTTTCTCTCTAGTCATTTCCCCCTTTATTGTTGATGTTTGATAGATCTACTACACTTAATTTCTATTGTTTTGAGTCAATATGAGGACTCGTGGTTTTTTTAATTCTGCAAAATTCTCAACTGTCAGCTCTCTAAACATTGTCTCTTTCCTGCAGTTTAAAAAAGATTTTACTTATTTTTAGAGAGAGAAAGAGTGCAATCAGGGGGAAGAGCAGATGGAATGGAAGAGGGAGGGGAGTCTCAAGCAGACTCTGCACCCAGTGCAGAGCCTGATGTGGGGCTTCATCTCAACACCACAAGACAATGACCTGAGCTGAAACCAAGAGTTGGGATGTTTAACCGACTGAGCCATCCAGGAGCCCCTCCCTCATTCTTTATTTTTTTCCTTTCCACCACTTGTGTTAGACTTGTAGATAAAACTGTATGAAATTGCTGATAGTCAACCATTTTAGACCTACAAAGAGAGTTCAACTTAATATATTGGAGCTACTCTTTATTCTTTTTTTCTTTAAATTTACATTTTACTTTATGTTTTATTGTGTTATGTTAGTCATCATAAAATACATCATTAGTTTTTGATGCAGTATTCCAAGATTCATGATTTATGTACGACACCCAGTGCTCTATGCACTAAAAATATGAAACACTTTGTGAATTTGCATGTTATCCTTGTGTTGGGACCATGTTAATCTTCTCTGTCTCATTCCAATTTTAGTTTATGTGCTGCTGAAGTGAGCACAGGAGCTCTCTTTCTGTAATGCAGATCTTAAATTACTCTTTCATATTATCCACTTAAGTTACTTATTTTTTCTGCATTCTGTGTGATTTCCAAATGTCTGTTTTAGAGTTCAATATTTTTGCTTCAGTGTATCTATTCTATTTAACCTATTTAACTTTTCTACTTTAATGATTGTATTTTTCATTTTTAGAATCTCCATTTAGTTCTTTTTTAGATGTGACTTTGCGTTTACATTCAATCTTGTTTTTGTATGTAATTTTTCCCTATTTCTCTTTGAAGATTTTACATATGGGAAGTTTCTTCTAGTTTTTTCCTTTATTTCTGGTTTTTAAGGCGAATTTATCTCATTTGTTATGTCTATTGATTGTTACTAAACCTGAGTGATTTTTTTGCTCCTGTGGATTGTAATTTTTTGTTGTGAGCTCAACTCGAATGGGGGAGGGTTTCATAGGAGCCTTACTCTCTTGAGTTTTGGAGGAATCCCTTCTGAGTAGCTTCCCATTGGAAGTTACTCAGGATCCTGTGAGTTTTATCAGCTCTGGACAAATTTTAGAACATTTCTGCTTGGAGCTTCATGGGCATGCCATGCTTCATGGTTCCTGGCTTTATGAGGGGACTCAGAGGCACACTGTCCTCCCTTAAGCCTCAAGTCTTGTTCTTCCCTTGACTTCAGCTCCTATAACCAGTTCTAGTATCTTGTGAGATTTTTGTCTTCAGCTTTTACCAATGACTCTGGTTTGGGTTTTATCTTCATTTTGAGCTCCCGGAGATTTTCCTTTCCATACTTTTGAAATTGATTTTGTATTTAAATAGTTTATTGTCACATTATATCCAACACTTTTATTTGTTCGGACTGGGGGTATGTGGGGTGAATAGTCTTTCATTGTCTGCTCAGCCTGTCATACTGATTGGACATGTGAGGCTCATGAGTTGTTATGATTATGGATATTTTTAATATCATCAAAGAAATGTCTTAGTCTCCATAGATAAGGTATGAGGTACCCGATTTCCATTCTAAGGAAGGAATTTTAAAAATACTTTGCATGTATTGAACTTATTTTCAGTCTCTGCTTTCCCAGCTCCCTCACAGAAATGGTGTGTATCAGTCAAAGACACCCATGTGATCTTCATCTGTCCAAATCCAGTAGGCTGTTCTCTGTCCTCCTGTTGCTCTCTTGGCTCAGGTGACCTTTCCATTCTTCACCAAATTCTTTTCCTGCAGTGCTTCTAGGACACTGCGCTCTCCTGGTTTCTTCCCATCTCACTGGCAACCATTCCGATACTCCTTTATCCAGCTTCTAAAAGGTCAAGCTTCTTTTCTCCAGATTCCATCTAATTTCATTACCAAGCTGTATTCCCAGATTAATAGGCTTCTCTCCCTCTCCATTGCATCTGTGATAGTCCATTATCTTTGGCTAGACTGAGAAAGTGTCTTAACTGGTCTTTGTCTTTTCCTGCCTATCTTACTGTGATTCTGTCCCCACCTAGCAGAGTCAGGATGCAAATTAATCCTGCAATTTCACTGCTTAAAACCTACAGATGGCTTCCCATTGAACTTAGAATAAAGCCCAATACAATCTCTTGTTGTGAACTTCAAGGAGTCTCCTAATCTGGCAGTTGTGTTCCCTTGTAGCCTCTCCTTTACTCCGAACTACCTCACATGTTCTAACCTGGCCATCTCATTCTGCCTCAGGGCCTTTGCACATGCTAATCCTTTCGATGTCTCTTTCATACTCCTTAGCCTCAGTTCAAGTGGCAGCTCCTCAGAGAGGCCCTCACTGGTTACCCTTGCTGAAGTAGTCCAGCACTGCTCCCCCACCCCCAGTCATTCTCTACTGCACTACCTCCTGCTCTTTAAGCCTTTTTCATCAAATATGATCTCATTTATGTCTTTATTCATTTATGGTCTCACCCCAGCAAGAATGTGAGATATACCAGGTCAGTATCTGGGTTTGACTTGTTCACTGTTGATTTTCCAGTATTGAAAATAATGCCAGGCACTTAGTAGGTACTCAACAATTATTTTTTGAAGGAATGGGTGGATCTACTTTGTGTTTTACCTACATCATCTCGTTCAAGGTTTTCAGGAACCCTAAGGTATAAAATAAATATAAAATATAAGGTATAAAATAAATATAAAAAAGTGCCCATTACAGAGATGAGGAAAGATGATCCTCTGAGATTCCTAAGATTCTCGGAGTCCTAAAGCTAGGAAGAAACTGAGCTAGGCATCACATTTTCCTGGCTGGATCCAAAGTCCATGCTCATTCCCTTGTATCAAATTGCCTCTTGTGGGCATATTTGGGATTTAGGTGCAGAGGTCAGAACACAAACAGTTGTTGAGTCAGGATATCCCTTTTGTTTAAGAACAAAACCTTTCATTTAAGCCAATGAAGAACATCCAAGTCCCCAAAGTCCCAGCACCGGATGGCATGCTTCCTTGAAAATGCCCACACAATGGTCGGCATTATGCAGAGGCATTTTTTTAATCAACTCTGTTTTGGAGTCTTTCGAACCATAAAAAGACCAGTGTGAAACCACAAAACTTCTATGTTTCTTGCACTCTTAAAACTAAAGAAGGAAAAAAAAAAAAAAGGAGAGGCGGGATTATTTGAACCATATTTTGCAAACGCTAGCTTCTCTCCCAGTCTGAGGCGGCTGGTGCCAAGTTGCAACTCGCCGCACATTTTTATGGTTGGAGTTATTAACCTTTGCAAGCAGCTGCCTACAGTGGAATTATTGACAGGGTCCAGGTCTCTGGGCAAAAGTAGTGCAGTGCCCACCAAGTGCAGAGTTTCCCCCCTGGCTCTAGAGATTTAACAGTTCTTTGGCCACACATGTTTACTGGCACTGCAAAGAATTCCCTTTTTCTTTCATTCACTGAAGACTTGGAAGTTCTGGGAGTTGGCACTATCAATGTGTTGGACCACAAGGTAGGCCCAGGCAAGAAGAGCATGTGTCTTGAGGCCTATGTTACTTGGAAATAGTGTAGAGTCAGGCAAAGGGCCATCCAGTTTGATGGACTTGAATTTGAATCCTGGCTTCTCTGACAGACACTCCATCTGGATGACAATGGGCCAGATCAAGTCAGTTTCCTTGTCTATATAAAGGGGCTCCTTGCCTTATAGGCTGGGTGTCAGGATTCAGTGCGGCATTACATGAAGTGAACATAGCCTGACAGTTAAAAGCATGGACTCTGGAGTTCGTGAGACCCCTGTTTGAACCCAACTTCAGCGCCTACCAGCTGCCTGATCTTAGATCAGCTTAGGCTAAATGGCTCTTAGAGTCAGTTTCCCCATCTCACTGGGTTATGCAGAGGTTCAAATGAGAGAATGAGTGTGAAGCTCTTGGCACAGAGCCTGACTCATCGTTCTCAATAAGTACATCCCGTTTTTGTTTTTCTCCTAATAACCAGTTCCTGGGATAGTGGATCGCACAGAGCATGCCCGGAACGAGAATCATCGATATTATAAATGTGTTCTCAGGTCCTTTAGCCAACTTAAAAAGCATTTAAGTTAGTAATCATGATGAGGTTTTGTGTGTGTGTTTTACTTAAACTTAGAAAAATTGGGAAAACGAAGAAAATCCTTTGTTCCGTGGAGAACATGTTTCAAAGAAAAGTCATCAGTCAAGAATATTCAGGACCTTTTGTTATGTTTAGGAGAGATGATTATTTTGTAGGCTCTGAGGCACTTAAACTCTGTCCAGAAATTCCTTTGGTAAATAATAATAATAGAAAATATCCTTTGGAAATAATAGAGGGGATTTAGCAAATGCCTTTCTTTCACGGATCTCAAAGGCTTTCACGTAATTTTAGGGCTTTTGCGATTTTCTTAAAAGGGTTCAACTTTCTTTCCTTTATCAGCCAGAGGTATGATGACAGGAACTGTAGCTCTTTGGAGCTGGAACAGGTCCTAAGGGTGAATTTGTCCAGCCTGTCTGCTGTACCTACAGGAGAAACTGAGGCACAGAGAAGAGATGATCTGCTGGCAGGATCGGATCGGAGTGTAGGACTCCCACACCCAGCTCAGTGCACCAGCTCAGTGCTTTCCCTGACTGCAGGCTACCTGATGCCTATGGCTTCCACATTCTGGAAAAGGCATCTGAAGTTGACGTTATATTGACGTCTGGCACGTTGGCTCATCTCACATGTCAGCTTCTGCCTGTGCTTATGCTTGACTGGGAGTGGCAGGTGAGCAGCAAAGACATGGGCTCCCCCTGGGGCTCCTGTCCTGGAGTGCGAGCGCCCAGGCAGGCTGGAGACCATTCCGGGCTTTGGAGTCAGCTTGGCAGCTCGCATGCTAGCTGTGACCTTGGGTGACTCACCTAAGTGCCCTGGACCTCTTTGCCTTGCCTTTATGAGGCAGTAGTTAGTAGTTACTTGGGTGGATTTGGGGTTCAGCGTTAAGAGCCTGTGGGCCATGTTGCTCCATCGCCAGAGGGTGAACTGTTCTTTTTTTTAAAGATTTTATTTATTTATTTGACAGACAGAGATTACAAGTAGGCAGAGAGGCAGGCAGAGAGAGAGGAGGAAGCAGGCTCCCCGCTGAGCAGAGAGCCCGATGCGGGGCTCGATCCCAGGACCCTGGGATCATGACCCGAGCCGAAGGCAGCGGCTTAACCCACTGAGCCACCCAGGCGCCCCGGGGTGAACTGTTCTTATCCACACATGTCAGATTGGTCTCCCCAATTCAGGATCGCCACTTAACACCATTTTTTGACTCACTTCCTCATGGAGTCTTCACTCTGTCATTCAACGGACGTTCTCGGCCCAGCGACGTGGTAGGTTTTCTTCATGGGTCCTGCAAGGTAGTCAAACGAAACGTGGATTCTGCCGTGAGGGACGGTTCTCAGAAAAACTAGAACAGCGGGTCGGTAGCACCAACACAGAGTGTGAGGCAGGTTTGGGGCAGTAACAAACAGCCCCACACTCCGTGGCTTAAAAACAACACAGCTGGACTTTGGCTCTTGCTACGTGTCTAACGCTGGTTAGCAGGAGGGCTCCGTTGGTCACAGCTGGTCAGAAGTGCAGGCTGATGAAGAATTGCCACGACACGGGGCTTTGTGATCCCTGAACAGCTCCAGGGGGAGACTGGGGAGTCACCCCGAGATGCTTAGAGCTTCCACCAGAAATGACCCGCGTTGTTTCTACTCGTATTTCATTGGCCAAAGACAGTCGTCGGGCCACACCTGACTTCAAAGGAGCTGAGGGGCCACATTCTGTCAGGCTCCTGGAAGGACAAGGGGCAGAGCTGTGTGTCTCAGTTTGCCCACCCGTTAAAGCAGGAGGCAGGACCGGTGGGCACCGGACAGCCCGAGGCAACACACGGTCCTGTCTCCTGTGTAACTGGAGCAGGATCACTCATGTTCACCTTCGAGGAGTTGGCGGGGAAGTGGGTGTAGCCGGTGCTCAGAACTAATTCAGATTTCTGATTTCCAGAGAGATGCCTTCATTTTGGGCCTCCCTTCCCTTCTGCTCTTCCATTCTGGCAGAAGTATTTTCAAGGTTACGGTTATTACATCAATTATTTTTCTAATTTCTTTTTTGAGTGAAATCCATTTTTGCAGAGGGAAGAAGGAGTGGTGTGAAAGGGGTTTAGGAAGGGGAGGGAAGCCGTAATTTTGGCAGGAGAGTCGTGACACTTTCAAAGTGAGTAATTACGGATGGGGTGAGCTTGAAACCAACTTTCACAGCAAATTCCCCTGCTGTTTCCAATTGGCTTTGTTGGTTAGCTTTAAATCTTGCCCTGGCTTTTTCCACCGCTGCTGGAAATCCTCACCCGAAGGCAGTCGGTCCCTCTGGTGGTGGTCGCCTTTCCAGCGCTGGTGATCTCATGGGAATCGTCTTGAAATATGAACTTGGAGATTGGTTTCTGTGCAAATCTCGGGCCACTGTCTGTGGGGGTTCCAGGGACCTCCTTGAAGCCTTATGACCGAGCTTAATTCCAAATGACAGAAATGTATTTTTGTCAGTTTAGGGGGGCCCCTCGCTCTGGGGTCGAGTCCACCTTCTAAGAGGAGCACGTTGGGCCGTCGGTGATCATCACTTGTCCTCCTCTCTATTCCCTGTTGTCCCGGGCATGTCGCTCGCCTTTCCCTGGCAGTCTTCTCCTAGTTGCTGGGGCACTAGCAGGGAGGCCCGGGAACATCTTCTCAGGTCCCTGAGAGCTCTTTGTGGCCACATCCCTTTCCCTGGGCACATGTCTGGTGGGGCCAAGGCCATGGGCTTGTCATGTCCCATGCTGTCTTAGAAGCAAGGCAGAGCTCCACTCTGCCCTTAGACTGGCCAAACTCCACTTCTGCATCTCACCCCAGACTTGACTCTTTTCTCCATAAAAAATGCCAGCACCCAACTCTCCAACTTCATGTTTGGCTTGAGCAGATTTCTCTTGGGATGGATGGACCTTCATTCTCTGATCATGAGGACCTCGGGCACAGGGAAAGGCCAAGCAGCCCGGTCTGGGTTAGCATCACCCCGCAGGCTTGGGAGCTGGAGTTGAGAACCCTTGGGTGGCCATCCTCCCACACGATGGAGGCCTGGCTCTGATGGGGCCTCCTTCCTCAGCCTGGGAACTGTAGGCTGTCTCCATTGGATACTCTTGATCTTCAAGGTTGAGCTCAGAGGCCACTCCTCTCTGGAACTTTCCCCGACATCTCTGCCTCACGTTGTCTTCCCATGTTGGAGCTTCTCATTATGTCTCAGTCTGATTGTTGAGCCAGTGCAGGGCCATCTTCTTCTAGCCATCAGCCAGGAGCAGAACCATTGGCAAGTGCGTGGTCTGCTGTAGGGAGCTGGCCTCCCACCACTGTGGGAGTTGTGCACACTGTCCCTGTGCATCTGTTGGCCTTACTTTCGAAGCTGGAGCTCCCAGTCTCTAGAGCAGAGGTTTGGGAAGGGAAGCAGGATGTGAAGTGGGAAGTGGGGACATCAAGAATCAGGTGGAATCAGAAACCATGCTGCAGTGTGTGGGGGCAGACGTTGCTGCCCCCAGTGCTGGTGGTGTCCTCCTGGCTGTCCTGCCTGAAGGAGCTGGGGCCCTGCAACGAGAAGCAAAACACACGGTGGCCCAGGGCTAGAGAGCTGAAGGAGCGCATGGGCGATGATGGGGCAGTTGCAGCCTCGCTTCGCCCTGAGGCAAGCCAGGAGATGGGCAGTGGGTGTGAGCTACAGAAGTGGTCACCCAGCGTGCTGAGCTTGAAGTAGAAGAGAGGCTTCTTCCACTTCAGTCCACCCTCCAAGCATCCTGTGAGGATATGTCTGGGGCCGCTCCAAACTGGAGGGCTACAGGGAGTGAAACTTGGGAGACTTAGCCCTGCCTAGCCAATCCCATGCATCACAAAGTCCCCCTGCTCGACCAGTGAACCTGAACATGGGGTAGGGATTGTGCCTAATTCAGCAAGTTTCATTCACTGGGCAAATTTTGGGGGTGGGGAGTGGCAGCTACTCTGTGCCAGGGCCAGTGCCAGGGCTTGGCAACACAGAAATGGTAGGAACCTAGTCTCTGCCCTAAGGACCTGCATAGTGAGGGACAGGCTCAGCACCAGGCAGAGGTTACGTGGAGATTATATGGGGCTGTGGGCCCACAGAGGGCACTGAGCCAGCCTGGGGAGCAGTGGGAGCGGGGCAGAGGCTTCCTGGAGGAGGGGCTGCCTGAAGGATGGATGAGTTAGCTGGGTGGAGGAAGCGGGGGATTTCCAGAGATAACATATGCAAAGGCCCTGAGGTATAAGGAAGCATACACATTGCTGAGCAAAGAGCCACACAGTCCTGCCAAAGCATGGAGGGGTGAAACCCCGGATGAGTGAGTTGGGGGCAGGGAAGGCCAGGGTGGGCGGGCCTCGGCAGGATCCTAGGTTCGTGACTAAGGAAATGGGCTGAGAAGCTACAGGGTGCCATCTGGGCTTTAGGAGTTTCCTGACTTGGATGGGAAGGGCGAGACTGCAGGCAGGCCGGCCAGCTCTGCGCCCTGCTGAGGGATGACAGAGACCCCGAAGGGCACAGCGAGGTGTAACAGGACCTAATCGTGTCATCTTCCTTCACAGAGTGGGCAGAAATGAAAACAAATGCAGGGGTGACCCCCCCCCCCCGCCCAGTCTTGGATTAAGAAGGTCAGTTTAGACAAAGCGTAGACTTTATTTTTCACACTCTGAGCTCCCGAGCCAGGGGGCCTCCGGACACTGGGTTGATGGGGGCTGGAGCCAGAGCCTGGCAGTCCCCAGACACCCTGCGGGCCGCCCCCCTGCATGGCCCCGGGAAGGAGGACAGAGCCCGGGGAAGGCGGCTGAGGCCTCGCGGGTGGGGCCGGGGGAGCAGAATTCCACAGGCCACGTTGGCTGTGTCCCTGCCCCCGACCGCGCGTGGCCGCAGTCCACAAGCTTGGGTCCTGGCACGGTAGCTCCAGCCCCCGGCGGGGCGGGGGGGGGGGGGCGGCGGCAGCGAAACCCCGCCAATGTCGGCCTCTCACATCATGTGTTGCAGCCGCAATAGAATTCTCCTTAAATTTCAAACAGAAATGTTCATCTGCAGTGTTTTGGAAAGGGTATTATTACGGAGCTTCTAATTCCCGCTGCCGCTAAGTACGCATTAATAACCAGGGGAAGTGTGGAGAAGGTGCCCCAGCCAACGGCGCTTGACATTTAGTGGATGAATTAAAGTTTACAGAGAAGCGGGTCTTTGACTAGTAATATTAGTGGGCTTTGTTCTTGGCTTTTCTTTCCCAGTGCCTTTGTTTTGACCATGTTTCTCTCTCTCTCCCTTCTTCTCCTCCCTCTTGGCAGCTCAGCCCATGTGTGATGTCCCATATCCCCCTGGACCCATCTTGGGCCCTGGCCCTGCCCCTGCCCCTGTCCCTGTCCCCATCCTGCTGTCCCCATCCTGCCCCAGCCGGCTCATGCTTGCCTCCCTGGCTGCTGGGACTGAGTGGGATCCACTCCGGGGATCCAGGCGGGACCTGGAGGTGAGTGATAGGCAGTGTGGAGCCCCTCCGTCCGGCCTGCAGCCTGGCTCCTCCGTGGAGAGGCTGCCCTCCTCTCCTCCTGAGTGCACACTGCCTCCTGTCCGAGGGACCTGCCCTGTTACTGTCTGGTGGAATTGGGAACTAACTGTGGGATCTAGAACCCGAGTGATATAAAAGGCAACTTCCACCAGTTGGGACACTCAGCAGGGGATCTGGAAATGCAGGGTCCTTCCTATTGTCTGTCCTCTCCTGGATCAGGGCTTGGGAGATGGCCCAGGGGTCGAGCCCTGGACAGGGTCCCTGAGATGTGCATCTGGGCTCTGCCCTCTAACTCACATATTACCCATCTGTAAAATGAGCTGGGTTCGGGCCGCATTCTGTAAGTCCTCTCTGGGTCTCCATTTGAGGGTCCTGTCTGGGGAGTGATGGAGGCAGTTTGGGGGAGGGAGAGACAGAGGTCATCAGGCAACAGCTGGCATTCTAGATGCCAAGGACATTGTTTTGCAACCACCCTTCCCTTGGCCTCTGCCCAGCCCCCTCCTGTCCGTCCACCCCACAAACACTTTGAGGGTGGGTGGGGCTCTGGCTCCCTGCGATGTCAGTCATACCTCACCTTCAGGGAGGGCAAAGCCCCTCTAGATCGTCACCCTGAACCGTAGGTGAGTCGAGGAGGGTGGGAGGTGGGGGGGGCACACAGTGTGAGTCTAGCTGTGAAGGTCAACAGCTTCATATGGGGGCAGCGCACGGGGGAGGGATGAGGGTAGACAGACATGGGTGCTGTGTGTCCATGACAGCCTCTTTTCTCTGGGCCAGGCTCTCACTTGTGGAGGGCGAGCAGAGGGGACTGTCCCCTCTGGACTGGGCTGCTAAGAACAGCTGTGTCCTCTCTTCATGCTCTGGCGCCTCATTCACTGGGGGGAAGACACATACTGCAGTGGATACTGCGAGGCCCAAGGTAGTGGTCCACTTGTTGGAAGGAACCTGGGTCTCCAGAAAGCTGCCTGGAGCCAGGCCAGCCCCCCACTAACCTCCCTTCTTCTGCGGTGAGCTGGGAGGTGAGTCAGAAATAAACCTTAGCTGTGTTAAACCACTTAGGTTTTCAGGTTGTGTGTTACAGGAGCTAGCACAGCCCCACACAGGGAGAGGGCAAAGTCGTGGGTGGAAACCGGCAGGGATTAATTCTGAGAGTCTGTTTCTGTATCAAATAGAATTTTCTTTTGTTGGCAAGGGACAGAAACCCCACTCAAAATGGCTTAAGAAGAAAAGGGAATTTATTAAAATGTGGGAGATGAATGAAGCCTCAGGTATGGCTAGATCCAGGTGCTCAGGCATGGTGGCAAGCTCTCTTTCTCTTTCCTGTTTTTCTTTATGTTGACTTCATGTTCTGTAAGGTGGCAAAGATGGTCTATAGCAGCTCTGAGATTAGCCCCTCCTTTATCTTTGGGGAAAGAGACAGTGTTTACCTCAATTATTTTAGAATAAGTCCTGGAGTCCACTCTGATTTGGGTCACACATATATCCTGTGGTTGATGGTAGGGGTTCCAGGGTTCTGACTGGCCAGGCTGGGTCACGTGTTCATCTTTGGAGTTGGGGGTGAGCAGGTCTTCGGCCAAGCCTGTAACCGGGAGCTGGAGAAGGAGAAGAGCAGGTGGTTAGACAAAGACCCTGGAGATGCCTGTGCCCTTCCAGCATGGTCTGCCTCTGGGGCAGTGGAAGGAAGCTGGTCAGGAGGCTCATAACCCATGGCCTGGCCTCCTCCCCAAACCATGCCCAGGGATTGGGGCAGGAGAGGCTATAACGGTGCTAGAAAAAGGCACTTGCTTCCTTCCCAGCTGCCTCATTAAAGGGCCGTCTCCCGGAGGGGAGTGTGCCTCCTCCTTTACCCAGAACGTTTTCCTGTCCTGCAGAGAGAGCGCTATGTGGTGTCAGAGCCAGGTTCCCTCCCTCAGTCTTGCTTGGTTCCACGGCAGCGGCAGCAGCGTGCATGTCCCTGGGCCCGTCACTTCCCTCCCTCTCCCTGAGGTCCCAGTTTGAGCCTGGCTGGCACGGCCTCTGCACGTGTGAGAGGCTCTGTCCTGTAGAGACGCTGATTTCTGCAGCATCAGAGTGACCTGCCATCCTGTGAGCCTGAAGGCCACCGATCAGGGAGCCTGGACAGCTATGGCCTTTTTAAAAAAGATTTTATTTATTAATTTGACAGAAAGATATAAAGAGAGAGAGAGAGAGAGAGAGAGAACAAGCAGGAGGAACAGCAGAGGGAAAGGGAGAAGCAGGCTCCCTGCTCAGCATGTGAGACTCCATGTGGGACTCAATCCCAGGACCCCAGGATCATGACTGGAGCTGAAGGCAGACACGTAATGACTGAGTCACCCAGGCATCTCCGTTGCTTTTTTTTTTAACCATTTTTTTTTTAATTGTGGTAAAATACACATGACATAAAAATGGTCGTCTTCACCATTTTCCGGTGTGCCGCTGAGGGACACACTGAGCACCTTCACGTCCGTCCATCCCCTGAATACCTTTCATTCTGCAAAAGCCAACTCTGTCCCTTTAAACGCAAACTTTCCATCCCCCCTCCCCCAGCTCCTGGCAACCCCCATTCCTTGTGTCTTTAGGGTTTTGAGCTCATACCCAGTGGAATAACTCAGCTCTGTGTTTTGTGACTGACTTATGTCACTCAACACAGTGTCTTCGAGCTTCATCCACGTTGGAGCAGGTAACCGAATCTCCTTCCTCTTGAAGGCTCAGTAATATTCCATTGTCTGGCCGGACCACGTGAGGCTTATCCATTCATCTGTTCGCCCACGGACGGACACTGGGGTTGTGTCACCCTTCGGCTGTTAGGAATAATGCTGCTGGAATGAGTGTACAAATAGCTATTCAAGACCCCTTTCTCAATTCTTCGGAGTCTATGCCCAGAAGTGGACTTGCTAGATCACATAAGAATTCTGTTTTTAATTTTTTAAGGAACGCCATAGGTGGGAACCATTTTGAAAAGCCTCTGGTCCCATTAGCAAGGACTTACAAATCAGAAAGGGGAAAAAAAAAAAAAACCAGATAAGGGAAAAGAAGACAAAACCCTACCTTTGGGGGCTGAAATGGCACCCTGGCGGGAGAAAGAATTTATTTTGACCAGCAGACCAAGCAAGCGTAATCCAGCTGCCGGGGCAGCAGGCGGAGGGGGTTGGCCGGGAAGAGCTCCGAGCCTCGTGCCGATGCCTCGCCGGCTCTCAGCACGGGCAGCAGCCTTATGTCGACGGCAAATTGCCACTTGGGCAGAATTCAGGAGCACTACTTACATCCTTAGGAGGCAGTCTTTAATTAACTCACTCAAGGATGTGTGAAGGGTAGGATTCTTCCAGGGACAGTTAGAGAGGTCCCACCTGCTCCTTCCTGGGAGGAGGTGGGGACCTCACTTCAGCCAGAAGCTGACACAACATTAGTGGCATTGTGTTGTTCAAGGCCCCCTCCACCAGGAAGCCTCTGGACTCCCGGCTGGAGGTGAGGCCGTCGGCGAGGCGGAGACGGGGCTGTGCGCACAGACTCAGGGGAGGGCCGATGCAGAGGCGTGTGGGGGCCCAGGGCAGTCTGGCCTGCTCTGCAGATGCACGTGTATTCCTGGCCACCGGGCTTCGAATGCCAGGGTCAGGGCCCCCGAAACAGTGGCCCAAACTCCTTGAGGGGTTAAGCAACTTTTAAAATGTCGACAGGGAAGGGAAAACACTGCGGCACTTTCTGACCACGAGGCTGCCTGCAGCCCGGTTTCCCAAGCCATGGGCGGGATCGGCGTCTGCATGTCCCCTCTGGAATGTCTGGGCTGCAGCCGGGGCTTGCTCTAAATGAGAACCAGGCTGGCAGGCCACGGCCAGCTCCTCGTGCGGTCTGGGCAGGGCCGCTTGGCACGGGCCGCCGCGGAGGACACACTGGCTGTGCCTGGCGGGCCTCCCACCAGCATGGGAGGCTTGGGGGGCCGGCCAGCCAGTTCAGGCCAGCGCCTGCAAGGAGGGAGGGCACCACCCTGGAGGCAGATGGAGCCGGTTCTGCTCCTGGTCCAGCCCCCCATCTCGTTCTGCAGCCTTGGGAACAACACGATTCTCAGAGTCTCAGTTGAACATGGGAGCAATGACCTCCCCCAGGACGGCAGGGACTGTGCCTCACGGCGCAGACTTGGGGGAACATGGGTGGGATTTCTAATGCCTGGAAAGATCGAAAAGGCCAGCCCAATGTTCTGATTTTACAGCTGTAGGAAAAGGGTCCAGAGAAGTTCGGGGACTTACTCAGGATCACACAGCAAGGTATGGAGTCTTCTGTGAGCTAACTGTGGTGCAGACCAGCACTTCTCTGCTGGAATGCAGCCCGGAACAGTGTTTTCCAGTTCCTCCCCAGCCTTGCCTCTTTCCCTTTCGCAGCGAATCCCCCTCTTTTCCACACCCCCCCCCCCAGCCGGGCAGCCAGGCTTTGGTCACCGTAATCTCCCCATTTGCTCCGAGCTCCCGGTTCCCAGTGTTTTCACGCATTTTTTCTAATCCTACAGGGTGGACAGTCAGTCAGTCACATCCCAGGGGCCTCGCAGATCAGAGTTATCCCTGAAACTCGAGGGGCACCAAGCAAGCCCCCCTCCTCTCCCGAACGCTTGCCCACTTCCCCAGGTGGGGAGAAGCCGGGCAGTCGGGACTCTGCCTGCGGAAGGCCACAGCACTTCTACGAGAGACCCAGGATGCCGCTGTCAACCGCTCAGGCTGTGGCTCGTTGCACTCAGAGTAAGAGACTGAGACCTTCAGTGGCCAGGCAAGGACCACCCCGGAAGGAGGGAGAAGCTGGGCCGCACACCAGGGCCACCGGGAACCGCAGGCCGTGCTGCCTTTGCTCCGTCTGGGCTAAAAACGGGCGAGGCAAGGCCTCACCGTCTGAGCCTTTTCCTGTGGGACAAAGAGCACGGCCTTCAGGTTCACACATGTCCCGGCGTGGGACCTTGGGCAAACACCGTAGTGTCTCCAAACTGCAGTTTCTCCACCTGAAGTTGGGGCTGATGAGGTAGGAGCGTGAATGAAGGAGAGCAGGTGTGGGGGACATCCTGGGGAGACCCCGAGGTTCTGGGGTCTGGATGGGGCTCGTGGCCACAGGCGGGCCGGGTCTGCGGCAAAGAGTCCCCCACGACCAGACTCCCGGGACCTTGAGCGTTAAGAAAGAGATCCCATTTTAACCTTTTCACGGCAGGAGATGGAGGGTTAAGGTGGGAGGTGACCTGTCTCTTGGTGCCTTGGGAGGGCCACCCTGTTTGCCAGATTGGAAGACGGTGGCCTGGAGGGACCAAGGCGGGAGCAGGAGGAGCAACAGGGGCGAGGGGTAAGGAGCGGAGCAGGATCAGGCAAGAGGGGCCCCCTCCCTCCCTGTTCGTTTCTCTCCCTTCTCTTTCCTTACGCGGTTGGCAATATCTGCTTCCTGTCCCTGCTAGCAGTTTTGGGTTTAGTTCCATAAAAGCAATCGAGCTGGAGCTTTTTTGTGACGAAGGCATTTTCAAGGTTAGTGCAAGGGCAGAGCACGGCCTCCCCCTCCCACTTGCTGCCCACTTCCTGTTTCTTATTCCCGGGGAAGCCCCAAGCCCCGACCCCTGAGAAGGGTCCACTGGACCCTGCACCAACAGATGCCCCATCAGAGGCGTCGGGACACTCGAGGCGGCCCCTCTCTTCTGCATAAGCCGCCCGGCACCCATAGCTCTGATGGTTCACCTGCACCCTGAGGTCCGCACGGGCTCCCAGCTGCTGGCTGGACCCCATCCCTTCACAGTCCTATGCAGACCCCAACCCCACCGACGCACAGTGTCACACAACGCCCCCCAAAGATGAGGGGCCACGGGGAGTGGCTGAAGTAGAGATGCATCAAGCCACTGGGGTGGAAGGTCACAGACATAGGGCAGCGGGCTGGGATTCAAATGCTCCGTCGTGACCCTGCTCCTCCTGGGAGGAGCTCTCCTCTAAGTTAGGAAGATGTTCCCAAACTCTCTTTTAAGTGACTGTTTTTAATAATGACTTGGAACATCTCAAGCGCCGACTCATGGTGCACCTGTGCGTGGTGGGACTGTGGATGAGAACCATCAGTCACACGCGTGGGTGACATCTCAGAACAGGGGAAGGGAGAGGCTCAGATCGGAGCTGTCCCTGCAATTCGGGCCCAGAAGGAAGCGCATTATACACCGCTGTCCCACCTTCCTGAGTGGCGAAACTGAGGCAAAATACAGTAGGAGGGACAGTGAATGGCCCCTTTGTTGTGGTGCTCAGAGGAGGTGTACAGACCTATTGCTTGTATACGCACTTCGTGCTTTTGCTTTATTTTGGTGCTGGGCTTGCATGGGTCTCTGTAGGCGTGCATGAGATGTGGTGTGCAAGTGTGCATGCACTCGTGCATGTACACCTGTGTGCGTAGATAGGGGTGAAGGGCACCTCCTTATTTCCCAAATGCCTTGGGAAAGTCACACTTGGTGAATGGTTCAGCCAGACTCTGGGCCTGGGGAGGGAGCATCAGCCCAAGTGTCTGCTAGCCTATGGCTCTGGCCGGGAGCGGGATACCAGAAAGGGTTAAGGGGCTTGACAGGCTGCTGCCCAGGGAGTTAGTGCCCCTCGGTGCCCAGGGAAAGATCGATAGGCCTTTAAAGTGATTTATAAAAATGGATGGGGGAAGCAAGGTCCTTTCCTCAACTCCGGTGAGTCAAATCAGCCTCCTCTCCTTAGTATTGATCGTCCTGCTCTGTCTAAACACACATTAGCAGGGGCAGACCATAAAAGCGAATCCTCCGCGTTCATCAAAGGGAAGGTCATCCTCCCAACCTCCCCAAGGGGAGTGATGTCATGAAACGTCTTGTTCGGAGGGAGAGATTTTTATTAGATCTGATGAGGCTGTTTGCACAAAAGCTAATTAGGGCAGCCGGCGGGAGAGCGGAGCTCACGCGAGTGTGTCAGGAGGACCCTGGTCTACCAGACTCGCTGGCGGAGATGCTCTGGGTTATGCAACTTAACGTGGAAAGTCTTCATTCAGAAGTTTTACCCAGAGCTGACCTAACTGACCGATTTCTGACTTTTAAAAGAATTGAGGTAGTGCCATACAGATTCTGGCAAAAACTCCATTAACACCGGCAGTGATGATGCCTCTGTCCCTGTCTGCTCCCTCCTAGTGCTCCTTGTACGCAGGTGGCCCCACCTGGTGCGGTAGGGCCGGTGTGAGCATTACCGTAGAACGCAACGTTCCCCACACCGTGCCAACGATTACAACTTTGGTCTCATGTATGTACTTGTTTTACCATGATTTATTTACTATTTTCATGTAAACCAACTCACTTTTTTTTCTACATAAACTTGTTTAAAAGGGAAACATTAGACTACGATTATAAATGGGAAATTAGGATCATGTACTAGAAATAGAAGGCAGTGATCAAAACAAACGTATACCTGTGTGTGACATGATGGTCTCTGAAGAAAATCCCACGGAATCTGCAAAAACATCCTCCTAAAACAAATAAGAGAGCCCAGCAAAGTTGTAAGATATACACAAAATGATTTTATTTGTACATAATAGCAAAGAACCCATGGAAATAAAAAATTTAAAAAGTACCATTTATAAACTCTCAAACAATATTTGGGTATAAATAACAGAGCTCAGATGCTGAAAACTACAAAATACTGATGGAAGCCATCAAAGAAAGTCACATGGACGGAGAGACATGCTGTGTTCATGTCAGGAAAGTCAGTATGACAAAGATAGAGGATCTTTCCACATTGACAAAGGGGTTTAATATAATGCCTATCAAAAGTCCACCATGGGGCGCATGGGTGGCTCAGTGTGTTAAAGACTCTCTCTCCCTTCAGCTCAGGTCATGATCCTGGGGTCCTGGGAACGAGCCTCACATCGGGCTCTCTGCTCAGCAGGGAGCCTGCTTCCTCTTCTCTCTCTCTGCCTGCTTCTCTGCCTACTTGTGATCTCTCTCTGTCAAATAAATAAATAAAATCTTTTAAAAAAAGTCCACTAATGATTTTTGTAGATCGGCAAAATGATTCTGAGATTGACATGGAGAGGAACTGGAGCAGCTATAGTAACTTTGAAAAAGAAGAATCAAGTGGGAGAAGTCACTTTACCTGACTTCAAGACTTACGACATAGCCACAGTAATCAAAAAGAAACGTCGATCAATAAGGTTGATTAAGAGTGAGCGCAGACCACTCGCAAGCGTACGGCCCATCATTGCCTGGTCTGGGACTTGTGTGGGTTCTGTGCAGAAGGGCGGGCTCTCTTCTGGCCTCAAAGGTCTAGTGGGGAGATGAGCTGAATGCAGAAACTGTGTCTGAGTGAGTGAGTGTGTGTGTGAGAGAGAGAGAGAGAGAGAGACAGACAGACAGACAGGTGGGAGGAGCGGCAGAGAGGAGGAAGAACATTGCACAAGGTCCTGTGCTGTGCTGAAAGCCCCAGAAGTCCTCCTCCTTCTGTTCCTTCTTTCTTTCCTCCTAGTCTTTCTTCTGCTTTTCGGTCAGCTATCTTTGGGACGACCGCATTGAGGAGGAAGTGCTGTGCGGTGTAAAAGCTTGCATAGTTTTCTGATTTTCAGCAGTAGACACCCTTTAAGAATGCGGTTTGACGTTGGCTCGTGCAGTGGACTGTATGTTTGTGTCTTCCAAATTCATAAGGTGAAGTCCTGATCCTAAATCCTGGGAAGTAGGGTCTTTGGGATTAGTGTCCTTATAAAAGAGACCCCAGCATGCTTCCTCATGCTTTCTGCAAGGTGAGGAGGGCCCAGCGAAAAGGTGCTGCCTAGGAGCCAGGAGGCAGGTTCTCACCAGACACTGAATCTGCCGGTACCTTGACCTTGGACTTCCAGAACAGTACAAAATAAACCTTTGCTATTGAAGCTTCCTGGTCTGTGGAGTTTGGTGATAGCAGCCCGAATGGACTGTGCCATGCCCCAATATCTCTTTTGTATTTTTTTTAAAAAAGATTTTTTAATTAATTATTTTTACTAACATATAATGTATTATTTGCCCCAGGGGTAGAGGTCTGTGAATGATCAGGCTTACACATTTCACAGCACTCACCATAGCACACACCCTCCCCAATGTTCATAACCCCATCACCCTCTCCACACCACCCCTCCCCCCAGCAATCTTCAGTTTGTTTTGTGAGATTAAGAGTCTCTTATGGTTTATCTCCCTCCCAATCCCATTTTGTATTTTTTTTAAACTTTTTTATTTATTGACTTGAGAGAGACAGTGAGCAAAAGCAGGGGGAGATGCAGAGGGAGAGGGAGAAGCAGACTCCCCACTGAGCAGAGAGCCTGACCCCAGGACCTGGAGATCATGACCTGAGCTATAGGCAGATATTCAACCATCTGAGCCTCCCAGGCACCCTAGCACCCCAATATGTACACTAGAAGGGCAGCTCCCCAGGTGGACTCCTACACCCCCCCCCCCATGCATGGCAGGTGCATATCTCAGGAAGCAGACAGGAATGGGGTGGGCAGGGAGTTTATGAGGGATGAATTTCCATGCAAGGGCAGGGGGGCAACAGGACTGTGCAAAGGAGGAAGTCCAGCTGGGACGCAGGCTGACGGCACCTCCATGTCCCCAAAGGTGAGCGTCGATAGCCATGCTGGGTGAAATGACAGGGTCTTCAGACTCCCGTCTGTCAGTCTCTGGTGGGGGGCTGCTCTGGGAAGCACATGTTCTTGGATGAGGCTCTGAAGGGGGTGGCTGGCTGGGGGCTCCTGGCTGGGGCAACACATCCTTTGTTCAAGGGGATCTGGGTGAGCAATGGTGGAACCTTGAGTCAGGAGAGAGGGGGGGTGGGCTTTTAAGACCTGTTTTGGAGGTGATGTGGGCAGGACTTGGGGAGGGGAGGAAGGACTCTTGGGTTTCTGCTGTGAGAATCTATGATAGAGAGTGGTGCCACTTTGGAGGCCGGTTTCAAAGAATCAGCCTGGAAGATGACGTTTGGGATACAAAGGCTGCAGCCTAGTTGGTGGCTGATTGGTCATTCTTCCCGCTGTCTCTCTGGTTATTCGATTAAAACGCACCAGCGCTTCTGTGTGTGAGGTGCTCTTTGGGGTTCCAGCTACACAAAGATCGGAGTCCCGTCTTTAAGAAACGCGTATGCTGCTGAGGGAGGTTGTAGCGTGTGAAAGCACACGACAAGGTCAGTTCAGGGAGGTCTGGGGAGTGTGGGCCAGGGTGGGAGAGCCCAACTCCGCAGAGGGTCGACTGTGGGGGGTCCTGGGCTCGGGACCCTCCAATGAGTAGGTGCTTCTAAGTAGGGGTGGGGTGGGAAGGGTGTCACAGGCAGAGGGAGCCCCGACACCTGCAACAGCTTGACTTGCATGGTGTAGCTGGGGTGTGCAGGACCATGGATGGGGATGGAGGGTCCTGAAGAGGTAGGAAGTCCGGGCTTGCTGTCTTCTGCTTGCTGTTAAATAGTGTCTCGAAGCATGAAGGAAATGCATGCTTTTCTCCGGAGTCGGTAAATCAGAAAGTGCTTCCAGGATCGCTCAGGTGAGGTGGATTCCACCCCACTCTAGGACGGACGGTGTGGCTGATGACCCGGTCAGAGGCCCTGCCCCCGCCTGGGGTGGGACATTCCTCCACGGAGCCTCCCCGCATCCTCACAGATCACTCTACGGGGAGAGGCCAATGTGAACATGTTAATCCAGCCCTGTCTGGCTCTTTTCCACCAAAGCTTCAATATGCATCTGATCTCAGGATATTGGATTTTTCTTTGAGGAAAGAAATAAATGACTTATCTGGGGAATAAGCCCAGAGTTCCCTCCGTGCTTCACATGTTCTCTGGATTGGGCTAAAATAAGGTTTGCTGATTCTCATGTAAAGCTCTAAAGCCTGGGTGTCATAATATGAGTATTTTATGTGCTAGGTGAATAGGTTGCATCCCTAGGAAAAAAAAAAAAAAAAAAAAGGAAAGAAAAAAAAGCAAGGAAGAAAGATTAGTGATTGTATCCAAAGAGAAGGAGAACAGATTCGAATACTTGAAGTGCCTATAGCTTCTTGATGCAGTGGACAAGAAATACGATTCCCTCTGAAAAGCAGTCATTTCAGTTTATACTGGAATTGATTTTGAAGTCTGGCAGGATGTTCTTTTTGTAGTTCTGGTTGTGCATTTCTTTTCTACCTCCTCTGGGCCTGACAAGGTGATGCTTCATAAAATCCTAGCGGTTTTTGTTTCTTTCCCATGTGGATTGTGCTGGACGAATGGAAGAACACGGTTCCCTGCCCCCTGCAAATACTCACTGTACCTCTGATCGGTTTTCACCAAATGGGTACTTCGGAGAACCTCGTTCATGTCCTGATGGCTTTGAGGAGTGAAAACCAAGGGTAGCCTGTGAGGATCTTGTCAGCATGACTTTGCCAGGCTGGTGGGAGCGAAAGAGGTGTTTTTTTTTTTTTTTTTCTGATATGAAAACCTGTAGGGACATTTCAGGGCTTGGCAAATACAAAGCAAGAATCAAGGTGAGTTGGATGACTTTCCGCTACGTCAAATACAAATGTAAGGTGGTGTATATATATTCCCCAACTTTATCCTGAACACAGACATTTGGAGTTTTAGAAAATGTTTTTACATATTTAATCAATTCCTTTTTTTTTTTTTTTCTATTGATGAGAAATCGAGCCCAGAGCAGATGAGGCGGTCTATCCACTATCCCAGAGTGAGCTGCGGAAGAAAGTCTCTGATTAGCGAATGCCGCAGGGCTGTATTTTCCACAGGTGGATGCGGCCATATCTCCCATCCCACAAGCTCTTCTGCGACGCGGTCTTTCCATCCTTCCTTGCAGGGGTGAAGTCTGTTTCTTCCCTCTTGAATCTGGGATGATGCTGTGACAGCTTTGTCCACTTTCAGGCGTAGCCTTTAATGGCCTGGAGGCTTTTGGTTCTGGCTTCTTGGAACCTTTACTTTCTCTCTGAACTCAGCTGTCATAATGTGAGAAATCCACATCACCTGGAGACGCCACTGCAAGTGTTCTGGGTGACAGCCTCAGGTGACCACCTAGCTGACCGCCAGCATCCACTTTTTCAGCCCTCGGAGGGCACCATCTTGGATATCCAGCCCAGCTGAGCTTTCCGATGACCACAGTCCCAGCTGGATGCATGAGAGCTTGTGTAATCCTCCCAGCTGTGAAAATCAATAATACATTATTGGTGTAAACCACTATGTTGTAGGGTTGTTTCTTATGCAGCAATATGTAACTGGAACCCCACCCAAAATGCTAATCTGCCAACGTGGGGTTGACCATCACTCCCCAGCTTTATCAACGACTCTTCCATTTTTGTAAAGCTTCTTGCTTTTCTAAGGGAGGGTCATGAAATCACTTGAGGGGATTGCAAAAATTTAAATCAAACAGGATAGAATTTGTTAGAGTGTGTTATACACAGGGAGGGAGATCATCGTTCATTGAAACTTTTATTTCAGCTGTGTGTGTGTGTATGTGTGTGTTCTATATTTTACTGTGTATTTCTTACTGTGGGCCACAGTCAAAAATATTAGGAAAATGGTGAGATCTGATTTGACCCTGGCTATGGCTTTGACAAGCAAGTAGAAGAGGTTTCACTGTCTTCTTTTCAGTCAGTGAAGATACCAAAATGAGAAGATCGGTTACATGGCACATCTGGGCTTCTTCTCTTCTGTCACCCCATGTCTGACGTCACAGAGCCTCCTTACTATTCTTAAAACATTTAAAATCTCTCAGGGAGAACCTAATCCCTGGACCTGGTGTGTGTGCCCCGACAATGGTAGTAGCAGGGGACACACCCATGTGCTCAGACTGTGCGTGTTATGTTCTCCTCACTGTGCTAAGGACGCCCCACAATTGACTTACGGGGCGTGTGATGACTATGCCCATTTTCCAGGTGAGGAAGATGCATAATTTAGCCCATGTTATGCTTCCAGTAGGTGGCAGAGCCAGAATCCAAGCCTACGGGAGCAGGCCCCTGCATCGGCACTCAACCTTGATGCCAACTCCGGTCCTGGTTGGGAAATCCCTACTGTGAGAACAGCCGCACCTCTGCGTGGCGTTCCTGTGCTCACTCCCGTCCGGCTGCTTGTCGCATGTGCTCCCCGCTCCGTCTGCCTGTCCCTTTACAGCCCCAGAAGAGGCTTCTGGGCTGGATGTCAGTTGTCCTCCCCGGCAGCAGTCGCGTGGCAGGGCCGCGTGTCCTCTGGAGACTCTGAGTGGCCACCTCCCAGGGTCTGGAGGTGGGCCAGCCCTTCCCAGGGCCTGCGAGGGAGGGTGTTGTCTTTCTAGCTGCTTCTCTTCTTGTTTATAAGATGGGGATCTGCTCCGTGGTCCAATAGTCGATGTTGGCAGAAGAGTTAGGATAAGTGAATCTGTGTGTTTGGAGCCAGGTTTTTTCTCCTTTGCCTTACTTTCAGTTCCTTCCTTCCGGGTGCGCTTGTCGAGGGGAAGTCCCCTGGGAGAGAAGCCTGGCTGGCGGACACTGTCTGTCCCATTGCCCTGTAAAGTGAGAGTCTGCACTGGACTAATCCAGTGGTTCTCAACCGGAAGCGACTTCTCTGCCCAGGGGACGTTTGGCAATATCTGGGGACATTTTGGGTGGTCACAGTTTGGTGTGGAGGGTGTTGCTAGCATCTAATGGGCAGAACATCACACTGCATACAGAACAGCCCCTACAGCAAAGAGGTATCGTTCCCAAATGTCAACAGTGCTGGGGTTAAGAAACCTGGATGAACTCCTTAATGTAAAATCCCCACTCCCTGGGGCCTTCTGTGTGCCAGACCGTGCACCGGATGATGCTCCGGAGATGAAAACAAAACGAAGTAAAACACGATCTATGAACCTACTTGCAATTTAGTGGGAAAACCAAATGTGTCAATGTTTTCAGAAATGATAAAGTCAGAGAGGAAATGCTTATACGGTGTTGTGATAAGTGGCCAAGTGCCAGGTAAGCTACTGAGGACTTCACAGAGGAGGTGCCCCTGGCACTGGCCCCAGGGGTCTACAGGGAAAACACAGAAGGGAGATGGGAAAGCGCCAGATATGGCCAGGATCACTGGAGTGGGGGTTCATGGAAGATGGGTGTGGAGAGCCTGGAAGGGGCCAGAGCTGCTCTGCCTGCCTCAGGACCTTAGCACATGCTGTGTCCCCAGGCCAGAAAGGCTTTATCATATCTCATCTACTGTTCTCATCTCTTTGGTCTCTGCCTAAACGTCACTTCTTTGGAGGGACTTTCTTGACCTCCTGAGGCCCTCATGGCACTCTGTGACTAGGCTTCCTGGTTTGTGACTAACAAACTCAGTTTGTGACTTAACATTCATTTATCCAAGGATTTGATTATTGTCTGTGCACTTCTGCGTTCATCACCCATTCAAAATGGTCTCTCCTCTCCTGAAGCAGGCTGCACCAGTCTCTCTGGGGTCCTTCAAGCTCCCCCAACTAGGGCAGCCAATCACATGCCCTCTCCTATGTATTTGAACTTCTCATCAATCCCCATTGCCTTCGAAGCAAATTCCAAATACCCAGCTTTGTACTCTGGGCCCTTTGTCCTTCATGATCTGGCTCTGCCTCCTGCTCCAGCCTGTCCCTACCTCTAAACCCTCACCCCTTGGCTTCACCAAACGTTCTCTCAAGGGCCCAGAGTGACCTTCTGCTCTCTGGCTTCTGGGCGTTGCCCAGAAAACTGCATGTGTCAACCTGTTTCTGGTTAGATTGTAGACTTCCTTTAGTCTGTATTGATGACTCCTCTTCCAGAAAGCTCCCCCTTTTTCCCTCAGGTCTGAGCTAAGTGCCCTTTCTCCGTGTGTTTAGAGTCTCTGGGATTACCATGGCTTCTGTACATTCACTGCCCTGAGATTGTCTTGAGGTAGGGTTTGGGTCAGCATTTTTGGCACCCTTTGCAGATAGATGCCAGCACATTCGACTCTTCATTTAATGAGCAAGGTCACAGATGCCAGTTTCTTCCTGCTAATTTCCCAGATCTGGTTGAGAAAGGATCCAACCTCCCTGGGGATACGCCTATCCAGAAAAATCCTCCCTGGTCCTACAAACCCACCTCTTTGGATGTAAATTTATAATAAAATCTACATCCCCCCCCCCAGCAATGCTAGAATCGAGGCCAAGTCCCTGTTTCTGTGATAAAATGGGTGGCTCAGGCAGTTAAGTGTTTGACTTTTGAAAGTTCAGGTCATGATCTCAGGGTTGTGAGGTCAAGTTCTGTGTTAGGTTCCACACTGAGCAAGGAGCCTGCTTAAGGTTCTCTCTCTCTCTTTCTCCCTCTGCCTGTGTGCTCTCTCTGTCTCTGTCTCTCTCTTAAAAAATAGCATTGAAAAAACAAGAGATTATTATTGAAAATGACCCACACAATTCTTGAATGATCAAGAGATTCTGTTTCACATATGGACTGAACATGTTCACTCTGAACTGGACATGTTGGGTAAAGACATTGAACCACCCAAATTTATACTGTTTGATACTTACAGTATAATGATGCATCTAACATTTGATGTTTGCCATGATCATGATCGCAATGAAGAGGCCCAATTAACAGGTTTGCTTCCATCTCTTAGAATCCCAGCAGCAGAGCACAGAGGCCGGCTCTGAGCTGCCATCTCCATCACACCCCTGGCATATGGCAGGGTCTTGGTAAATGCTGGTAATGCCTGCTCTGTGCCAAGTACCTTGCTAAGCACTGGGAGAAATTAGAATATAAATCAGATCTGATCTCTGCCTTCAAGGAGCTTCCTATGTTATAAGAAAATTAGAATATCTATATATCTCAAGAATTCTAGATAGCGAGAAATATTGAAAAAACTAGAATGGGATGGAAAATTACAAAACACGAGAGATCATATTTGATGTGCATCCTGAAAAAAGTATAGATTTGAAAGAACAGTTGTTCGCATAACATTGGATACACAGAGGTGAAGGAAAGGCTATTCCCGCTAGAGAGGACGGCCTGAGCAAAATGTCCAGTGGAAGAAAAGCAAGGTTCTGAAGACTGATTTTTATGTTTTCTTCCAGAAGATTTATAGTTTTAGATTTTACAATTTAGATCCATAATCCATTTTGAGTTAGTTTTTGTATATGGTGTAGGGTATGGATTGAAGTCGTTTTTTTCCCATGTAGATATCCAATTATTTTAGCATCATTTATTGTATTGTGCTTTTAAGAAAATCACCCAGTTGGTGATGTTTAGATCATTTATATTTAATGTGATTATTGATGTCATTAGATTTAAATCTATTGTCTTGACATTTTATTTTTCTATTTGTCCAATCTGTTGTCCTTCTTTTCTTTTTGTTCTTCCTAATTTTTAAGTATTTGGGGTTTTTTTTTTTTTTTAGTTTTATTTAAATTCAAGTTAGTTAACATATGGCATATTATTAATTAAAGGTGTAGAATTTAGTGATTCATCAATTCCATATAACGCCCAATGCTCATTACAAGTGCCTCCATAATGCTCATCATTTGAGTATTTTTATGACTACAGTGTATCTCTTTCATTGGATTATTAGCCATAACCGTTGGTTTCATAACTCTAGTGGTTGCTTTAACTTACCAGTTTAACTTGAAGTGATGTTTTCTTCCTTCAAGCACAGCATAAGAACTTTGTAATAGTATACTCTCATTTCTTCCTTCCTGCCCTTTGTGTTATTGTTGCCCTGTATTTTACTTTCTGCATCTTATAAACCCCACGCTACATTGTTATTATTTTAAAGAGATTTGCATAGTCAGAAAAACATCTAATGTGTTTGCCCATATGTTTGCCATTCAGGAGCTCTTTCTTCTTTGTTTGAAATATTTCCATCCGGAATATTTTTCCTTCTGTCTAATAAAGATAATTCTTCTGGCTTGCATGTTTTCCCAAGTCTTGGTTTCCCCTTTGTCTTGGGAGAAATTTTTGATGGTTATAGAACTTGAGGTTGGCGGTTTGTTTTTCTGTCCAGTCATTTAAGGAAGCTGCCCCATCATTTTCCAGCCCATCATTCTGAAAAGAAATGTGTTGTAATTCTTACATTTATTCCTTTGTGTGTTGTGACTCTTCTTCCTCTTACCTTTTTTAAGATTTTCTCTTTACTACTGGTTTTCAACAATTTAAAGACCTGCTTTGGTATAGTTTTACTCATGTTTCTTGTTCCTGGGGTTCATCGAGCCCCTTGGATCTGTAAAATAAAATGTTCATTCAATCTGGAAAAACATTTTAGCCATTATTTTTTAAAAGTTTTTGGTCTTAACCTCTCCTCATCTTCTGAGACATAATTTCATGTATTTTAGGTCACTTGAAGTTGTCACACAGTTCATTGGTGCATTTAATGTTCTGTTCATTAAATGGCTTTTTTTTTCTGTTTCTGTTTCATTTTAGATAGTTTCTATTTTATGTCTTCAAACTGTTAATATTTTTGTTCTTCAAGGTCTAATCTGCTATTAGTCCCATGTAGTGAGTTTCCTATCTCTGGCATTATAGTTTTCATCTCTAGAAGTTTTATTTTGGTCTTTTTATTGATCATACTTTTTTCTGCTTTTCTGAATGCCTATTAATTTTTAGTTGAATGCCACACATTGTGAGTTTTACCTTGTTAGATATTGGATATTTTTGTGTTTTTATATTTTTGAGATTTTTTTTATGTGGGGTAATTAATATACTTGAAAATAAGTGCCTCTTTTCAGATTTGCTTTTAAATTTTATTAGGCAGAATAAAAGAAGTATTCAGTCTAAGCCTTATTATTTTCCTTTATTAAACTCAAACTATTCTGACTGCTCTACCCAATACTCCATGAATCATGAGGGTCTCCAGTTTGGTGGGTAGCAACAGGGACTCCTCCTGTTTCTATGTGAGCCCCAGCACTGTTTTTTTGGGTGGGACCATTGGACGGTTCCTTCACTAGCCTTGCATAGCTTCTTCACACATATACTATGGTCTGAACTCAGCTGGATGCTCTGGGAACATTCCACAGATCTCTGGAGTTCTCTCTCTCTCTCTCTCTCCCTCTCTGCAGCTGTCTTCTTTTTAGTGCTTTATTCTACAAACTCTGTCCACTTTATTATCTCTTGTTCTCAGCTCCACATCTTCAGCTTTTCCTGAAAACTCTCAAGGCAGTATACTGGGACCATTGTGACACCTCACTCAATCTGTTCCTTTTCTCAGTGGGATCATTGCTGTGCATTGTCTCCATGGTCCTGTAAACTCTTGATGTATATGTATATGTATATGTATATGTATATGTATATGTATATGTATATATCTATCTATCAAGACATGTCTTATTTTAATATGTACATAGGGGCACTTGGGTGGATCAGTCAGTTCAGTGTCTAACTCTTGATTTTGGCTCAGGTCATGATCTCACAGTTGGGAGACTGAGCCCTGTGTTGGGCTTCATGCTGGGCATGGAGCCTGCTTGGAATTCTGTCTTCCTCTCCCTCTGCACCTCCCACCCCTTTCTCCCTCTTTAAAATATATAAAATATATCCAACCCACACCCCTCCCCCCAAGTTATTTTTGTTGTTTCACTCAGCATAGTAAATCCAGTTCCTGCTCTCTCATCTTTGTTGGAGTGGAAAGTCTCAGAATTTCTTAAGTCTCTAATGAAACTGATCAGAGCTCACTTGTGTATGTCTTCTTCTCCACCATTACCCTTCCACCACCATAGTTTACTTGGACTCTGCAATCATTTCTACAGGGTCTTTCGATCTCTACCTCAACCTCTCTCCAATCCATTCCTATGTAGTAGAGCATTTGGCCTTGCTCAAAAAGAGGCCTGGCCTTTGTCCTTAGTTCTTTGGAGGAAATGTTTTAGCTCTTGGAATGTTACTCCTTCTTTGTTTCCCTGGGGGCCTTGGGTTGCACCAACAATGTGATTTGAGGTGGGAAAGTTGGGTCACAAGGCATCAGCCTGACCTCTAGAGGGAACAGGGACAGGTCAATCATGTTGGCAGTCAACCAGTTTTTTGAGAATGAGCTTGAGTATAGACTGACTATCAAGGCTTGTGTGGGCTGACACTGGGAAAGCTTTGCTGTTCATGACTCAGGAAGAGGACAACTAGAATCTCTGCATTTGGAACATTTCGGGATTCTAGCCTCCACACTTCTTTTGGCTGACTTTAATCTTCATCCATTAGCTGTAATAAACCATAACCATGAGTTTCATAGTTTCCATCAGGTCCTGTGAATCTTTTTAGTATATTATTGATGGGCTTGGAGGTCATAAACTTAACTGGAAGCGAGAGCAGTCCTGTGGACTCTTCCCTCTAGCTCTGAAATGCTTTTCAGTGCAACCTGCTTGACCTTGAAGAAAGGAAAAAAAAAAGAAAAAGAAACTCGATATGCTCTTTCCCCGTTGACTCTTTGGTGACCTAGTGATGGAGTTAAGAGCAAACTCTGTAAGACTGCGACCCAGAGCCTGCCTCCCTCATCTTGCTATCTGCCATTCCTACCCCTTGCTTTCTTTTTCCACTTCCTTCATAATCTTCCCTTCCTTACTTATTTTTAATGAACTCAACTGACTTTAAATTCAACCCTCTTGGCCTAATTGGTACCTCCCTTCTACAGGTAACCCCTCAACGACTCTTGAATTCTCCTAGGCCTTTATGCAGGTGCAGCCTACCAAACAGCCAGTATGTAGTGAAAGCTTTTATATCCATGGAGGTATAGGCAACTCAGTTCTCAGCAGAAGCTGGCCCAGGTACTTCTGAGAAAGTTCTTTTACTTAAAAACTGGTGGAAAATTTAAATATGGGATTGAAGCCAGCATGAAGTTTGGTCCCAGGACCCCCAGCGGATTAAAGAACATATGTTCCCAGAAAGAGTCATCTGCCCTTTTTGTATCTACCTTCCCTCTTCTCCCTACTCTCCCTACTCTCAAGCAAGGGAGTGGAGTGGGGACTATGAATCATATTTCTGGATCACATTTCTCATAATGTCACCACCTTCTTTTATGAACTTGGGCAAGATACTTCCCATCAGGGCCTCTGGTTTCTTCTATGGAAAATGAAGGGTTTCAAGTAATTCAGTGGTTCCCACCAATTTGACCACAAATGTCCCCTTTTATTTTTCCTTCTCCTATGAACAACTATCATGTTGCAAATGACAAAGAAACTTAGGTCTTGCGTTTGTTGTTGTGGCCTTAGGGTATAACAAGGTCCTACTAGGTGTCATGCTTGAGTTAGATGACAGAGATGCAGGGGTGGATCACTCATGGGTCCACACCCACAAAAAACCCACAGTGTTCTGAGCAGAGCAAACATACAAGCAGCTACACTCAACTTGAAGAATAAGGCCTAGTGGGGCAAGTAGGCTGGATGGTGTGGGAGCCCATAGAAGGCCAATGGAGGGGAACTCTGCATTGATCCTTAAGGATAAATATGAGTGTCAGGTGAGAAAGGGCATTCTGAAGATCTGCCAGACCTAGGTGGATGGAATGTTGTGGACAGATAGGCTTTTTGTATCACCGTCAAGGTCTAAGGTGTGTTGGGAAACACTGGAAGAGATATTTTCTAAAGTCATGGCTTCAAATCCCACTGTAATACTGGGCAAGTCACCTCACCTCAGTTTCCCTCCAGGCATGTAGGTTTCCAACATGTGAATGAGTTCATATATTGGTGTAATCTTTGTTCTCATACTAGTTAGTGGTGGTCAACAGAGTCTTCGGAAGATGAATATTGCAGCTGCTTATGAAATCCCAGTCCTCATGGATCTTGGCTGGCTGTGTGACCCTCTCAGAGAATCTCCAGGCCAGTCTGATCTCCTGAGTATTTACAAAAGTAAGGCGCATGAGGGGTGTCCTCTGTTTGTTAAGAACCAACCAGGTTACATTTACTGGACTGTATAATTCCCCTAAATTGAGGAGGTAGAGTTTGCTCATTTGAGAGGTGAAGATAGGGGTGTGTGGAGAGGTCAGGTGGCCGCTGGGTCCTGCAGCTGGCCAGTGGCAGAGCCAAGATTCAAAGTGAGTTTGAGTGGACACAGAACCCATGCTTTTCCCACTAACAACCCCCCTCCTACATGGGAGGGTGGGTGGTGAGGAGCCCTGTGGAGCTTCCCAGCTGGGAAAGGGGAGAAGATGAATTAAGATCATTGTAGCAAGTCAAGCGGCCAACACTGTTCAAAAGATATGCCTGCTTGGAAACTTAGAATGTGAGCATATTTGCAATATTGGCCCAGACAGATGTAATTAAGATAAGGATTTCAAGATGGGATCATCCTGGATTAAGGTACATCCTAAATTCAATGCTGGGCTTTCTTAAAAGAGACAGAAAACAGAAGACAGACAGACATAGAAAAGGTGGCAATGTGGACCCAGAGGCAGAGATTGGAGCAAAGCATCCAGAGGCCAGTCAGTGCCAGGGGCCGCCAGAAGCTGGAAGAGGCCAGGAAAGATTCCGCCCTGGATCCCTTGGCTGGAGCACAGCCCAGCTGACACCTTGATGTTTCACTTCTTGACTCCAGGATAATACATTTCTATTGTTTGAAGCCATCAAGCTCATCACGGCATTTGTCATTTGCCACACAGCGACAGGAAACTCATACAGTCGTCATGATGGTTGTGGGGTTTGTGTCTCGCCTCCATGTGGTCATGGGGAATGCAAGAGTGCCGTGAATGGTGTTCACAAGCAGTCCAGGCTCGAAGGAACCTGAAGCTCAAAGCTAAGACCGGAGGGAGGCTCTGCCCGAGAAAGGCAGTGGGGCAGTGAGCGGTGGTCTGAGCCTGGGATAGACACTCACTCCTTCCATCCGCCTCCCTTCCCTCACTATCCACAAGCAGGTGTCCCAGGTGAGCACCAGTGGTGAGGGCTTTCTGGAGAGTTCAGCAGACCTGGGTTTGAGTTTCAAGGCTGTCCCTTTATGGCTGTGTGAGACAGGATGATCCCTTCCTCATCTGTGGGGTGGTTAACATCCTTCCCTGGCAGAACCAGCGTGGGGATTAGAGAAGGCATTGCAGGTTGGGTGTGTGTCACTTCTGTGCTGGGCAGGAAGCACTAAGACATGGTGGCTGAAAACCCACCAGATTCCCTTTTGTCATCTGCGTTTCCTTCTCTGAGACATGGGGGTAACGAGGATCCCCGTGGTCAGGTACTAGGATGAGAGCTCCTGCTGTGATCACAAGGAGTTGTGATCACTGATACTACTCCTGAGAACAGAGACGCTTGGGTTCAGGTGTTGCAGTGCTGTCGTGTGCAGGTCCAGCCTTGCAGGACTCCTCGACCCACACCCCGAGACCCAGAACATCAGGGAGCCCAACCTCTCTGCCTGGGAAGTGTTGGCCAGGGAGCCTGAGGTCCCCCCGTGGCTGGACCTTACCACGTGTCTGGCCTTGGCATCCCTTCCGGGGCTGATGCTGCCTACTGACCTTTACTTGAGTTCTAGAAGGGAGTACAAAAACCACCTAAGTGATCCTGGATGGGCTCCTCCAGGCTGATGCGAATCCCCGAGTGTTCTGGGGTTGCAGGTTACATCAAGAGGGAGGAGAGAACCTGTCATGTGTCCAGAGGGCATCAGCAAGTGCGACGGATAGCTGGGAAGGGCTCCGTTCACGAAGTAGTTTGACATTTTGGGAGCATGAGGTGCCTGGTTCAAAGGCTGATGGGTTCCTTCCTCCCTCCCCTCTTTCTTTAGCAGATGTGTGTCGAGGGTCTGTTTGCCCAAGTACTGGACCAGGTGTGAGAGAGGAGACCATTTCCGCTCTTAAGTAATCCAAGTCTGGTTTAGAAGACAGCCAGCCAGGAGCCCATCACAGTGCCAGGCTGACGTAAGCTCAGACGCCACAGCCTCAGCCACGTGGCATCCTGGGAAGGCTTCTTGGAGGAGGGGACCCCAAGAAGAGACTGCATAGGTGTTGTGAGGGAAAGAAAGAGGAAAGATATTTTAAGCAGATAGAGAACTTGTCTGACAATTGAGAGGCCTTTTCTGAATGGGCCCATTTGGTGCTCAGCAAACTCTAAGTGTCAGAAGGAAGAGAAAGAGCTAGGAACATTTAGGTGGCTCACATTGTAACTGTGCACCATATACCAGGCCTCATATCATGGGTTGTATGTCTGTTACTGGTGTTGATCCTCAGCATATCTCGGTGAACCGGAAATCCCGTGTTTGCATGCAGAGATTGAGGCAAAGAGAGGTCAGTGTGAATAAGGTTTGCCCTGGGTCACAGGGTGAATGTATCAGCCAGGCTTCCCCAGAGAAGCAGAACCAATAGCATATATTTTTTATCTAAATACAGATATATAGATGAGAGGAAATTTATTGTAGGAATTGGTCCATCGGTTATGGAGGCCGAGAGGTCCGGCGATGTGCTGTCTGCAAGCTGTAGGACCAGGAAAGTCAGGGCTGCGTGTCCGTTTGAGTCTGATGGCCCGAGAACCAGGAGTGTAGGGGTCCAATGGCAGGAGACGATGATGTCCCAGCTCAAGCAGAGAGAACAAATTTGTCCTTCCTCCACCTTTTTGTTCTATGCAGGCCTCAGCAGATTAGATGATGCACCCCTGCATTGAGGAGGTCCATCTTCCTTACTCTCTAGGGATTCCAGTGCTGATCTCCTCCAGAAACAACCTCACAGACACACCTAGAAACAATGTTTTACCAGCAATCTGGGTATCCTGTGGCCCAACCAAGTCAACCCAGAAAATTAACCATCAAGTCCATAGTGGGTAAGGGCAGGACTCACCGCCCCCTCTGCCAGATGTGTCCCTCCCTACAGAGGGTCTCACCATCTGGGAGACAAGGCTGTGTGGGGAAGACAGGGCTGGGTGTGCAGAGAGATGGGGCTCCATTGGCAGACTTCTGCTGGGTGTACAAGTGCGAGTGAGCGAGCGAGCATGTGTGTGTGTGTGTGTGTGTGTGTTGTGCGGGCAAGGAGTGGGGAAAAACCTGGTGATGATTTTCTTAATCTTTCTGATGGTGCAGAGAGTAGGATTGCGGGCCGACAGAGGTCAGTCCTAGTACCCAGCAGGGACTCTTGCCCATGGGAAGATGGCCGGGAAGGTGGGTAGCCGAATCCTGTGGCAGGAAGCAAGTAGTTCATTGGAGCTGGTGGCCACAGAGTTTGACAAAGGGCTCCTGAACTGTTTGCAAGGATGGGCCAGTGTCCCGGAGCTAGCATCATCAGGAAGCCATTAGCCCCAGGGTCTGAAGGTCACAGGGGGCCACCCCTCAGCCTGGCAGAGGAGCGGTGGGAGGAGAATCCGTGGCCATTCCTGGAGAGGGTGCAGCGAACTGGTGGCGACCCTGCAGGGCAGTTGTGGGAGGAAGAGGTACCCGCCTTGCGGCCCTCTTGCCTCTGTTCTTCTACAAGTGCCTCCAGGGTAAGATCAGCAGGACAATGAAATCCTGCTGATGGCTCTGAAGGGGAAGCAGAGGATGTGAGGGTAAAGGGGACCCTCCAGCTAACGTCTCCCAATGCCAGTCCTGCACTGAAGCCTTCACTGGGAGTCATTCCAGGGGTCCCTTTGGAAGTAAAGCCCACACTGTTGGTGGACATTTCGGAAATCGGCAAGACACACACACAGGATACAGGGGAGTGTGGACATGTCCTTTGCAGACTCCCACGATCCAGATGGCTGGCGTGTGGAGAAGGTAGAGCTCTCATCAAAGTCACTGCCAGCGTGTGTTTGGCTTTCAGGTTTTCATGCGGAGGGAAGACGTTGCCTGTGGACGATGTGGTTTGTACATTTGGCCTACATGCTCCTCTGCTGTGTTGTGAGCCTGGTGACTGGGTGTTCACTGTGTGCAGGTGCTCTGGGTCCAGAGAGAATACGGGCCTGCCCAGGCTTCCCATTCAGGAGACAGACTGCCAACAACCAGCCCGAAAAGGTATGCACTCCTCGTAGCCTCCTGGCCCCTTCGCGTGGGCTCTGGCACACAGCTGGTGCTTAATCAATGTGTGTTGGAATGGAGTTATGGAGAAACTGTGGATCAGAGGGATGGCCTACAGCCCAGGAGTTGCATTGTGCTTTCTAGAGAAAAACTTCAGGGCCAAAGGACAAGGAAGCTTATCAATCATTTGGACATTCATAACAACAAAGTGGCCGATGTCTCTTGTGGGCTGCTGCCCCCCTGCAGCCCGCTGGCGGCCTGAGCCTCTGTAAGGTGACCTAAAGAAGAAAGAAGGAGCAGGGCCTGTGAGAGCAAGGCTGGGATCACAGAGACATTATCATCTATAAAGCTGCAAGCTGCCCAGCTTTGTGCCTGCATGTCACATAGATCCTGCTGCAGAGTCTTGTGCCCGTCCTCTGGGGCTAGGGACCTACTACTATTCCCACTCTACAGGTGAGGCACAGGCCCAGAGAAGTTGAATGAGCCAGTCAAGTTCATCCCGCTGGGATGCGGCAGGGCTGGGTGAAACCCTTGGGTCTTGGCTCTTTCAACCTCATCTTGCACTTTCCTGTCAATTTACAAGATACTTCCCCGTTCCCGGGGCTGGCTGGCTGTTCCTAGCCCTCCTACTGTTGTTCATCCTGTCCCCTCCTCCCGTCCAGCAGACTGGCTAGAGTTGCCAGGGGAGGTCGGAAGTCTGGTCTCCCTGACCTGGCGTCTTTGATAGGAGCTGTCCTCGGTGGCCCATCATTGTTGGAAAATGGAAGTGATGGTTCTTACTCCCGGGTGCACATAGCGTCATCTGGGCACCCAGAGCCCTGAGAGCCTGATTCAGTTGGGCTTGGGTGGGACTGAGGCATTTGTATTTTGAAAAATTTCCTGGGTGACTCTAGAGGGTTGAGAAGCACTACCTTAAGATGAGGAGGTTGGGGAGGCGGGAGTTCTCGGGCAGCGGGCAGCGCAGAGCCTGGCTGGGCTGCAGGCGGAGGGGGTGGGGCTGGTGGAGGTTGGGGCTGGATAGTCATGGCTGGATCAAGAAGGCTTAGGACACTGGCTCTACTGGCTCTACCTCTACCCAAAGGTGTTGGGGGAAGAAGGGCACCAAAGCTCTTGGCGGGGGAAGGGCCAGCTGAGCTCTTCCGTGGGGCCTCTGGTGCACGGTGGGTGCTGGCTGTTAGGAGAGGTGAGGGTGGTGGGCGGCTGGGGAGGGGACGGTGTCAGGAACAGAGTGCAGCGGGCGAGGGGAGGACCCTTGATCTCTCACCAGTGTGGTGCTGGACACCGGGCGCTGTGGTGCGGGGAGTCAGGTGCAAAGGGAGGTGTCCTAGGCTCAGGCCACAGTGCCCAGGAGAGAAGGACAGAGCCACAGGGATGCTTTGGGGGCAACTCTCAAGCTCCTGGCTATTGTGTGCATTTCTGAGAGCGCGTTGAAGCCAGGGTTGCCCATCCAACTTGTGGCTGTTATGAAAATCAGCATAACAGAATTGTAGAGGACCAGCTGCATCCTGGTTCCGCCACCCCTCCCCCCTTGCTGCACCATCTCTGCCCTCCCCCACCCCTCCCCCCTTGCTGCACTGTCTCTGCCCTCCCCGACCCCGCCCCCTTGCTGTACCGTCTCTAAATACAGAGGCACCTGAGGCTGCGGCCATTTGATGTATCATTAAATACACCTTCTCACACTTGGCACATAAACCCTGATAAAGTTTCACCTTTTAACGAAATAAATGACTCAATTAACAAGATGAAAAACAGCCGTGCGGTGGCAGGCCCACTTGGTGGCCAGGGAAAAAAAAGGCTGGAGAAGAATTATCCCAGCAGGGAGTTAATGCGGGCAGAGGCCCCACGCTCGGTGGGCGCCTGCTGACTGCCAGCCTGCCAGTCTGGGGTGGAGGGGGCCTGCTGGCCGCTGCTGCAGTGGGGGTCGCCCGTGTTCTGGGCCAGGGCCTGGCAGGGACTGTGGTCCGGGGGAGCTCCCTGGACTGAGCCCTGCACTGCTGAATCCGGCAGGGCCAGAAAGCACTGAGGGAGAACAAGTGTCTGTGTGTTTGCTTGCGTGTGAATGTTTGCACGCCTCTGCCCCTGCCGGCCCGGCATCAACCAATCATACCATCCTTGTCTTTAATGCGGAGACATTGCGACTTCTGGGGTGTATCTTTACACAGTTTATGTCTGTAGGACGGAGGGCTGTCCTGGAAATCAGGAAGCAGGACTCCCGATTCTGAGAGCAGACCTTGTGTCGTGTGGGGACAATGACGCCCCGTATGGCCCTCATCCCCTGGGCACAGAACGAGGGACTAGGGCAGGGTCTCACCTGGGAGGCAAGGGTGTGTGGCCAGGTCTCTGAACCCAGCTGAGAAAATAGCATTGCGCCTCTGTTCTCACTGCCTCTAACTGAAATGGAGTCCGTTTTTCAGTAGCAGAGGCCCAGGAGTCACAGTGCCTGTGACTTTGTTACTGAAAGGAATCCCAGATACTTTCATTAACCATTGCAGTCGGAGGAAATTTCAAAGTGCCGTTTTACACTCCTCGCTACTTTGAAATTATGGTAGTTATTAGACCCTCTGGTAGGTCTTGTTATTTAATGCGTTAATAAAAGAGGCACAGGCACTTCTAGATCACAAATCCGTTTTTAATATTTGATAACTTTCAAAATAATTGGTTTCCTTTGTCATTATATGTATTTTTATTTCATACAGGCAAAACTCTATGCTGAGAAAGGGCTCTTGGCATCATGCACCTGTCCGAAGGCCCATGGCACGACACCTGGCTAGGGATTTCCTAGGGTCCTGCAAATGCTGATGTCCTGTGAGTTGGTGGAGTTAGAGCAGTAGTCGTTAATGACAATAATGTAGTTATGGACTCCTTGCTGTGTACCAGGGCCGCTGTTATTTTTTTATTGAGGTATAATTGGGCATTTAAGATCCTTAAGATCTTAAGAGCACAGGTGGTGAGTTTTGACAAATGTGTATGTTCCTGAAACAATCCCATAAAGATAGAGAGCGTTGCCACGCCCCACAAAGTCTCTGCTGGTCTCTTATTGATCTCTCCCCGCCCTCCTGCCTAGAGCCACAGGCAACGCAACCCCTATTCTGTTTTCTTTCATCATAGATTAGTTTTTCTTCTAGAACTTCCAATAGACAGACTCATACGGTCTGCCTTCTTGTGCATTTAATTTCTTTCACTTAGTACGTGCCTGGGAGTTTCACCACATTGTTATATGCATCTATGATCCATTCCTTTGTATGGTTGGACAGTGTTCCATCGTGTGAATTAATCCATCCTGTGAGTGACTGAATCCCCCTCTTCTTTATTTATTCTCACATTGATGAATATTTGAATTGTTTATATATATACAAATAATATATATTTACTAAATAATAGTAAACAATAAAATAAAATAAAACAAAAATAAAAATATATAACTATAAAATAGATATAACTATAAAAATAGATAACTATGTATAAACTATATACATAAATTGCTATTATAAACATGTATTTATATATAAATTACTCTTATAAACATGTGTACAAATCTTTTGGGTAAATACCAAGGAGCGGAATTGTTGGGTCATATGATAGTGTATATTTATCTTAATAAGAAAATGCTAAACTATTTTCCCAAGTAGTTGTACCATTTTGCATCCCCACCAGCCATACCTGAAAGATGTCTTCCTTCTGCAGCCATGCCAACCTTTGACATTATTAGTCTTAACCAATTTTAAGGCTGTGTGGTGGTATCTTGGGGTGACTTTAAATCCTTACTGATATAGTTCAGTTGGGTCCTCAAGGCCACAGTCCTGTGTGTGCTCTTTCCATCCCTGCTTTGTGGACCAGGACAACATCACAGAGCAGGTAAGTCACTTGCACGGGGGTGAGGCCATTGTTGGATGTTAGGCCATCAGGTGTGGGGGAGGTGAACCATGTCATTCTGAGTCCCCCCGCCCCCCACAACCCGGTCTGAGACCATCTAGGAATGTGACTGACCTGGAGCTCCAGCTGTGATGCGTAACCTCCTCTGGATCCTCAAAGCATCTAATTCAGAGGATACTCCATCCATTGTTTATGCTTTCTGAGTGGTTTAGTTTGAGTCTTCATTCTCAAGGTGTGGACACTGACCAAGAGGGGACCAGAGGGAGGGAACAAATACACATCAGTGATGACCATGATCCAGGTGCTGTCACAGGTCTCAGAAAGTCTCCCATGGGGCAGATTGTGTTGTTCTCGTTTTGCAGATGAGCTAGCTGGTGAATAGAAAGCGAAACTAAGTATTGCATGTCAGATTTAGTGGTGAAGGTCATCCTTGGATCTTGGAGGGAGACCCCTGAACTGGTGCCTTTGTGGAGGCCTCAGGGAGGAGGGAAGTCTGAGCAGGAGACCTGTACCCTTGGTAAGAATGGTGGGGCATGCTGGGAACACTTCATGCAGGGCTGGGCTTGGAGCAGATGAGAGAGGAGGGGGGATGGGTCCAGATGGCATGACAGAGAGCCTTTTGGTAGGGTCCCAGGGGTTACAGATGGGGAGAATAGAGGCAGACATCAGATTCTAACTTGTGTTGTGAACTTGAATCCTCTTCAATGCTGGAGGGAGATGGGATGGGAGCAATAACAGAAAATCCCACACTGGGTCCCTCTTGGTGGGACACAGCTCGCAGACTGCAGCACAGGTTTTCAGTGAAGCGATGTGGTATTTGCTTTTTTTTTTTTTTAAGTGGGTCCCTCTGTAACAACTGTTTATTTGCCCACCCCTCTAATGAACAAATTGCAAATATGCTTCAGATCATGAGTCTTTCACACCTTTTCCAGAATGTCCTTTTTTATGAATATAGTACATACTACTTACATCTAATTTCCAGTTATTTGATCTTTTGATGATTTTAGTGTGTTGCTATAATTAATAATATTGCAATGAACATTCTTACAGATGGATCTTTTCCCATTTTGCCAGTTCCCTAGCATACATTTCTTGAGAGGGGCATGTACCTGTGTGGCCTGCTGATCGTGTTGTTAAATAGGCTTCCAGAAGGCACAGATCAAATTGGGCTTTCAGGAACAGTTTTTGAGAACCTTGTTTTGCTGCTCCATGACCAAAGCAGTCATCTTAAAACAAAACAAAAACAAAAAGCTTCACTAAGTTGATAAGAAAAGCAAACCAGCCAACATTGTTCTACTTTGTATTTATTTGGCTGATGAAGAAGCTAGACAGTTCTGTATAACCTTAGAATTTGCTTATTTTTTCCTCTTAGGTAGTTGCTCATTCATATCCTGCAACTGTTTTTCTTCCCCAAATGTTGTCCGAGTGTGTGTGGGTTGGCGCATGCTCCATCTGCATGACGGCTGCAGGGGTGTGAGGGTCTGAGGCTGCAGAGTGTGTGCCTGCATCAGACCGTGGGGCCTTTGGGCCATGCTTTCTCCCAACACCCACCAAGGACAAGATGTCTTAGCCACACCTGAGCAGGAGCTGTCTTGGAAGTAGAAGTCCCCGGGTGCCCTGCTGAGGCCGCCATGCCATCCATCTTGTGGGAGCTCAGGCCTCTACACCCTTCACTCATGGTCTTTCCCAAAGGAGAACAGGAGAGAAGAATAAATCTGGGACTCCCTGTATTTTGTGTCTTTCCTTGGAAAGTCACAATGGAAATTCACAATGGAGAGTCACAATAGAAATTCCCTGAGAAGTCCTGCAGCAGAGAAACATGTCTTACTTTGTGCAGCCCGCTGCTTACCTCTCTCGTTATGAGGATCACACCGGGTGACACCTTGGTCTGTGATGTGGACCCTGGAGCAGACCATGTATTGTTTTAGGTAATTGTAGTCCCGAATTCCACTTGGCAGTGCAGATTTGTTTGTGCTGCTCCTCACCCTCCAAACAAAATGCTTGTGCCACCTTGGTGCTTGCAGATGCCCTGCAGCCTGTCTGGGGTAAACGGCCCTCCCTGAGAGCTGGGGACTCTCCTTCCAGAGGAATCACACTTTCCCTGCCCCCTTCTTTCAAGCCAGAACCATGCCACGCGTCTTGATTTTATTTCTGACTTGCTGGAACTCCGGGGGTGGGGGGACCCGGGCTTTAGGCCCCGAGCTTCATGCCCAGCACCCCTCTCCCCGTCCTGAGCCCTTCCCTGCTGGGCCCTGCCTGTATAGACCCGCTTGCCCTCTGCTTTCCCCTGTCTTGCCAGTGCGTGCTGAAATGTTCTAAGGATCCAATAACGTTGCATTTGTAAGGATGGAGCCAAATGCCACCAAACTGGCAACATCTGAAAGCTGAACTCTGCCGTTAGTCCCATAGTGGGCACAGGGCTGGGAAGAGGAGCGGGGGTGGAGAAGGGTGATGACAACGTGGTGGCCTGTCCCTCTAGTGTACTGGTGTTGGAGCTGAGCCGCCAGCCGCATGGCTCTCTCTCCTTTCAGCTTATGTCTTCCCTGAAGCTTCAGCTACTTGAGCCTGCGGTGCAGTCAGGATCCCAGCTGGGGGCCACCTTCCCTGCTTTATCTTACTCCCCAGCCCTTATGCTATCGTCTCCAGATCTGGAGTAAATAAAGGGCAAAACCTCCACCCCAGGGGCAAACACAGCCTTTTCAATGTGGTAGTGTATGATTTTTTGGGGGGTGTTGGGGACCTTTTCGTCCTGGCTCCCAGGGACATTTTCAGCTTGACAGTTTCCCCCTTAGCTGCCAAAAAAGGGGAGGCAGGTGAACACACGTTGACCCATGTCAGCAGACAGTAACTGAGAAGTTTCCAGGCGCTCTGAGCATCCTCCCCCTCTCCCCGCAGCCTTTTGCATCAGTGGCCTCTCCCAGGGGCCCTGAGCCCCGTCCTGATCCTCAGTGCTTCAACCGTGCAATGAAGCTAAGGGCACAGACCTCAGGGGTTTGGGGAGGATGAGCTGCGGCTCTACAGGAACAGTGCCTGGCGCAGGGCTGGGGAGGGAATCCCCGCACTCTTCTAACAACCATGAGAGCGCCTCCCCCCACGAATCGGGGGCATTTGCATATCATTGCATATCAAGTCGCTGGAACGAGTGGGTGTGGTCTGACAGACCGGCACTCTACAACCTGCAAAGCACCATGCACATGAGCAATTAATCTTACCTTAAATACCGCTAGGGTCTTCAGGTGTGTGGTGTTAAATGGATCCTTGGAAGGTCGGTCATTCATTTCCCAGCCCACGGAAAGACTCCGCAGCTTCGTGGTTCCACGGTGTCTTGGTGGAGGTGGTGTGGTGTCGACGGAAAACAGGGCCTTTGGAGCCAGACAGTCATGGTCTGAAGCCTGGTGCTACCTCTTCCTCGCCGTGTGAGCTTGGGCAAGCCAGTGTGCCTCACCGGGGCACGGTCTGCTCATCTGTGAGCTGGCGCTGCTGCATGCTGACTCACAAGGTCATGGGCCTCCAGCGACGTAGTGGATATGAAAGGTGCTCTGTCTGCTAATAAGAAAGGGCTATAAAATGTGTCATGTCATAGCTCAGAGGAGATGGTGATGTGCTGGGAAATGTTCTAAGCTCGGGGACCTCGGGCGGGTCAGCTGGTTGCTCTGGCCTCAGTTTCCTCAGCTGTGAAGGGGGGAGGAGGGAGCTCAAGGGCCAGGCGGTGGGGGGGGGGGCAGCCTCCGCAGTGTGAGGCCCTGTTGCTCTCCTTATTCTTGCCCTGGGCTCACATCTGTATGCAGGACCGCTGCCCATGTAGAGGGCAAAACAAGAATTGGAGCCCGGAGCCACCAGTGGAGGAGTCAGCCATCCCATGAGGGAGCCAGAACCCAAGCCAGGAAACCAGAGAGCAGCGCCAGGCAAGTGGTGGCAGATTTTGAGGCGAAAGCCTGCATACAAGCAGGTCCAGAATGAGGAGGAGAGACTGATGTCCGCAGGAGCCAGCTCAGAAGGGTTCCCAATAACAGATCTCCGTTGCCATGGGAATTGTGGTAATGGTGGATGAAGGACCTGTTGTGCACCAAACTTGTGTCCCTGTCAACTTGCTCGTAGAGCCAAAGGAGCGGCCTCTGGGCACGTGGCCGTTCTCCTCTGACCACAGCTGCCAGGCCTGGGTGGACACCTCATCTGACTGCAGGATTTGTTTTGGTTTTCTTCTTAGAAATTACTTTTGAATTCAAAACACAAAGTGGCTGAATTTGGTATTTCCATGAATTTGGCCTGTGAGGCATTGAGAGGTGCCTTGGTGGCTCATGGACCAGCAGATAAAGCCAATCTCTAGAGGGAAGGGGGCGGGAAGAAGAGAGATGGGACACCAGAAGGCCCCGGGGAAGGAGGGGAAGGAGCCTGTGGGTGTGTGTTGGGAAGGGGGAGCCAAAGCTAGGGAGACAGAGAACAGACCCCGAGATTTTCAACTACAATTTGTTTTCTTTCTGTCCTAAAATCTCCTTTTGTAGCTTCATGGTGACCCCTTCCTCCAATCATGCCTTCACCCCTTTGCCCCTGTTGGTTGGAGTTAGTCCAGTAGGGATCTGTTCCTTGTAGCCATCATACCCCGGAATAGCCAAGTTGGCATTCCCAATTTATGGCTTTAAGAACTGAGGCTCAGAGGGAGCCACACAAATGGCCCAGTGAGTCTTAGGTCTGACACGTGCACTTTCTGTGGGCAGCTTCTGATACAAAGATGTTGCTCACTCCAGAAGCATGACAGCCAGAGTTCCACAGAGAGGGACAAATGGACAACAGCTTCTCCTATCCCCACTAGGAGAGGACAAGCTGATGAGCTAAGACCATTTTCTCCACAGGTTTCAGCTGGCCGCACCCTAGACTCAGGAGGGGTGTTTGGGTATCACAAATTGAATGTTGGATGTATGGGTTCCATGCTGATCTCAGGTTTGAGCAAGGAGCCCAAGGACTTCATGATTCATCAGAAGGAGACCTTGGGATTTGCCCCCAGCCCTTTGAGGTTGTTCTAGGCTCCTCTCAAGTGCCCTGCACACTCTTTACAAGACCCAGGCCTCCCTGAGAGACAGGAGTGCGGGACACGGTGTGCGCAGGGCTGATGAAGGTAGGGCAGAGACCCACAGTCCTTCAGGAATGCACTGAGCCCTGAGATCTGAAGCATCTGCTAACCCTCTGTCTACATACATGTTTGCCCCATGTGATCTTCTTCTCCTGATTGAACCCATGGGGCCCTGAGCTCCTGGAGACAGTTTTGTGCCCCAGAACTTGGCCAAATACTTTGTATGTTATTAATTAATGGATGTTTGTGGAAAGAAGGAAGAGCTGGAGGAGAAAAGAAAGCAGATACCAGGTTTCCCAGGATGGTGGTTGGGAGGAGAACCTTGAGCTCTCTGGCTTGACCCCATTCTTGCCTTTGAGCATGTGTCACTCCCATGAGAGTCCCATTGGGACACGTGGTAAGACCTCTGTAGACAAGGACACCAAGGGCTCACCTGTCATGACCGGTGACTATCAGTGGAAGGTAAGGAGATATTCTATGGGTGCAACCCGGCTCCAAAAATTTAACTTGGGGCCTCTCCAGTGGGAAGAAGCCACTGGCCTCCTTCTGAAGTCTGAGTCTCTGTGACCTGCAGGGAAGGGTCTAGGAGAGCCCAGCCATGACTCTCCTTGTCTGAACTGCCCAGGCTTTTGTCATTCAACACACATGACCCCGGATGGCAAAGGCCACCAGCTCCAATGGCATCTCCAGGCCTTGGTGGATGCCAATTCCAGCAAAGCAACCCAGGTCAGATTTCCCCTCCATCTTTGTTGCCCGGCATTGAGAAAGCAGGAAGCTTGCGTTTTTTAAATGGTTTGTCTGGAAGCCTGGTTTATTGCAAATATGTTTTCCTTTCTGCATGTGGCAAGTGCACCTCACTGTAATTAAAATATGGGTCCACTTTATGGGGCAGCACTGTTGTCCTGATTCAGGATCTGGGTGGGGCTGCCTGACAATACTGTTCCCTGCTGGCCCGTCAGACCCTCCAGTTCTTCATGGAGCTCTGGCCAGAAGGACTCACTGATTTATACTCTGAGGAATCACAGATAGTTTTCTTCCTTTTTAAAAATTCCGCTGGCCTGAAGTTATTGATTACTTCATAACCTCAAGGGCTGATGTCATGGAAAATCCTGGAGCTAAAAAGAACTGGGTTTGAAACCTGTTGTGTCTCTTACACAGTATGATGGGCAAGTCGTTCCTCTTTCCAGGCTTGCCTAGGCTAAGGGGGCTCAAATAACTTACACTGAAAACTTACTTTGAGCCTCACATGAGATAAGCACATGAAAAAGCCTTGTAGCTTGAAAGAAACATAAATTTTCTCAAGAACCCGTCATTTATCCAAAACGAGTTGTCCATTGAAAGATGCGTTCTTTAGTCAAATGCACAGTTCATTTAGTCATTCTACAATTATTAGGCACCAGCTGTTTTCAATGCAGTGCTATCTGTTCTGTTGAAAATAAAATTGCTTCAGACAACATCTTATCTGGTAGCAGATAAAGGCCATGGTATTGATAATGGTCAAGTCCTTTCATGTCTCCTCAGTTAATTTTTTAATCTATTTTTATCTTCCTAAACATATTTTGGTGAGTCAGTTTAGAACATGTTTGGAATAAGGTTGGGTGCAAAATAGTTTAGCCCTAGTGTTTGAAATGATCAAACATCTGGAAGAAATATGGATCTTTAAAATAAAGTTGTTTGGCATTGACTAGAGAGCAGCTTGAGCCATGGGGCTTTGCTGGCATTGGAGAGCTGGACCTGTTTGGGGTGTCTGGGGTTCCAGGCTTTAGGTTGGATGGCTTGGAGGAGAGAAGCGGCTGAGACAGGAGCACCAAGTCCAGGGCCAGCTTCACGGGTATGTGACACAGGCAGGTACGTAGGGCTCATGCTTAAGGGAGCCCAACACTTGGTTTAATGCTCTGCTCTGGCTGTTCTGAAACTGACAATAACTTTATCGTTGAACTTGTAAGGGGCATCCAGTGAGACAATGGAGCAGGTCTGTGAGCAGAGATCTACACACCTGTCCATCCCCTGCTGTATTCACAGCTATCCTTCATGGTGCCCCACAGTGCCCCATGAGCACAGAATGTCAGATCCACGCTTGGAAGTTCAGGGAGTTGTTGAAGCGAGTCTAAGGTAAGTGTGCTGTGCAAGCTGCCGGCTGCTTCGGTAGAGCGTGCAAGCTTTGAGAAGTGAAACCGAGACATGCTGAGCTGGTCTTCTGCAGTGTTTCCACTGTTTGGGAACAATGAAATGTCTATACTCGGCTCACCAGTAGGGTGGCCAGGTGGTCCCTGAACAAGCTCAGGTCTCGGGGGAAGGGCGCCAAGAAATGGCCTCACCTTCTCTCTCTGTCTCATGCTTCCTGCCCCCTTCTGGATGCCTGAAGTTGGTCAAGGCCAGGCTCTTGCTTATCTTCGAGCTTTCCTCTTTGCCTCACTCATCAGCTGCCATTCTGGGAATGAGCTGTTTAGATTTTCCTTTCTTTTTAGGGAGTTAAAACAAAACCCCAAATGCTACAAGCATATCATGAATATGTAGACACTGCCATCCACAGTTGTGTTTTTTCCATTCCTTGGTGGTACTTTTTTTTTTTTTTTTTTTTTTTTTTAACATTAGCACTGACAGCATGCTCGCAAACCTGCTGTATCCACAGTGAGCAAACAATTTGCAACAGTAACAGGCAATTCCTGATGCATGTTCTGCTAAGGGCTTCTTTTCAGAAGGTAGTCCTCTCCCCTCTGTTGGTAAAACTGGTCTTGCCTCTATATCTCCCGGATTTTATATTCTGGGATTTTATATTTTTTTTGCTCATGAGCCCAAATCAGGACAACTTCCCTCTTTTTAATACACAAAGGCACCAACAAACAGTTCATACTAAGAGAAAATCTGCACACAGATCGTTTTTAAAATCTGTGGTGTCGGGCCTTCAAACTTCCAAAATTTGTTTCCCATTCATCTTTGAAATCCAGAGGAACTTTCTCTGGGTTGTTGAAGATGGGATGCCAGTGGAAAGCAGGCCTGACCCCCAGCATAGGAAATGGATGTGGCACCAAAGGCAGGAAAAAGAGAGAGAATCAAAGAAAGCCTGCCCCTCCCTTCAAAAAGTCACACTTTACTATTCTTCTCTCATTTCCATCAATCACCAGGGCAATACCCCCTAGATCAATGCATTAACTTGTTTGTTTTTTACAATGAAGGGAAACTTCATAGCCTCATCATTCATTCCAGAGTGTGGGGGAAAAACACAAAAGCCAGCCACCGAAATTTGCATGGTGCTCAATTATACATTAGTGAACATCACTTGGCAATCTGTTCATATCAATTTAATTGGATTTTAATACTGCCTCTGATCTTGTTTTCTAATTAACAGCAGTGCTTGGAAATAAAGCAGAACCATGCACTAAGCAACACCTTTGATCTCGACCATATGGAGCTCCACCAAGCTCTGGAAAAAAAATCCCCCTTTCCTCCACAGCCGGCCGAGTGAAGCGGGGGCCCCCAGATGGCCAGATACTATGGATGCCCGCACCCCATGGACCAGCTCATCCTCTGATTGGTCCCTGTGGCAAAGGCAGAGGACTCCCTTCTCCAGCTGGAGGCAAGTCCGTGTCCCTAGCCTTGGGTGAGGTTGACGGTTTTCACAGCTCGGTTTTGGGGGACAAATATTTGAGTAAACAGACCTGACCTTGTAAGCCTTGTTTCAGAAGAGGGTCTCACCAGCAGGACAGAGTGAGGGTAGCATGGGCTGGTGCAGGGGCCATCACATAGCTCCCTGTCCGAGAGCAGCGTCAGACCTGTGTGGAAAGCTCCCAAAGCTCGTTTCCAGCTGGACTCTGGCTACAAGACGTCTCCCTCTTTGCCTTTTTTGCTTGCCCCCCCCCTCCAATTTCCTCAATCTTTGGTTCTGTAATCTTACATCTTGTGGAAAGCTTGATCGAAGGCCGAGGCCACCTGAACTAGAATAAGACCATGGCCAGTGAAATCAAGGCAGGGTCCTCAAGAATGTTGGATGTGAAGGGAGCAGGTGGGACATGACCAAGGGCCAAGGACCTGCTTGCACCAGTGTGGAGCCTGTGTGCTTACCGGCAGAGCCGCGGTGGCGGTGGGGCGAACCCCAGTCAGGAGAAAATCGCTGTCCATGGTAACAGTCATGGGACCCCCGCCGCTCACTTGACCCCTGAGTGGCCGCTGCTCCTGGACTGTACTCCAGTTCTGAAATCCAAACAGCTCCGATATTCAGTTCTTTCACAGGTTTATAGCAAACTCGTTTTGGTGGCAAAACCTGACCCGAATGGATGTGAGACTTTGTAATCTTCATTTATCCTATTTAATGTGGATATTCATTCATTTTGCTGTAGAAATAGTAACGTCTGGGATGTTGGGAGGCTGCCCCAGTATCCACTGGGATAGTATGTCTTTATCTTTCTAAAATCCAGACTCTTCTGGATTTTAAACTGTGTCAGGCCCCAGGGGTTTGAGATGGACTGTGGCCGAGCACCTTCCTCAAGGATGTGAGTTAATACACCTCCATCAGAGGGTTTGTACCCCACCCCTCCCTTCAGGACATATCTGCCAATCTAAGGAGACATTCTGGATAATCACAACTTGTAGAGGGTCATCATGGCATCTATGAGGGGGAGGCCAGAGATCCTGCTAAACATCCTATAACACAGGGGCCATCCTCCGTGGCGGGGAATTACCTGGTCCCAGATGTCAGCAGTGAGGAGCGGAGAAACCCTGCCCCAAGATGCTCGCTTTCTGCTCAGCCCAGCACGCTGAGCCTCCCTCTCTGTGTCAACCACCCAGACAGAGGGGGCCTCTTCTAAGGGCTTTGGGAGGACCCTATGAGGCAGTAGTCATGAATGCACCTTAGAAAATTTACCTTTCTGTAGGGACATGAAGAGTTATTCAATCACTCAAAGAATAAAATGTGTTCTCTGTAACTTCTGCTTCCACAGTAAACACTTGCCTGTGCATGCACCCCAGGAGCTAAGCAGTGAGCAAGACGGATGGACAGAAAGACTCGTGGCCTCATTTTCACGGCACTCATCATCTAGTTCCGATCCTGTCATAGGTAACTATTTACAGCTCAGTCTAGACGGTAGGCTCTTCTTGAAAGCAGTATTTCCCTTGACCTGTTTTCATTTTTAGATTTCCTGCTCACCAAAGAGCTCCCACCAAGGCACCCACACCCCTTGCTACGAATTAGGGAGCTTTACTTTGCAGGGTAGAGCTTTGACAAAAAAACTTTAAATAGCAGGTCCTGCTGGACTTCTGTGTCTCCTGAGCTCCTCTCCTTCCAGCTGAGATCACTTCACCCCTATTCTCCTACTTGATCCCAATGCTGGCCTCTAGAATCAGTGTCACCTGGCTGGTGGGGGCAGGGAGCAAGACGCATTCCACTTTTTCGCTCAGCATTGCCTCTCTGTGGGGTCAATCCACTCCTGGCCTTGTGAGTCATTTGGGCTCTGGGTTTTGGCCTTGTCCTAGGTTCTGGTTTCCTCAGTGACTCCAAGGTTGGTGAATCAGGTTTCTCTAGCACAAGTGCTTCCTGGAGACTCAGGTCATTCCAGTCCCTTTAGGCTGTGCCCTGCCTTGTACTGGTAGCAACTTCCCCCAGAAGTTGGATCTTGGCTCTGATCAATCAATAAATAACAAGCCAGCCAGAAGTTGCCCACCTGTTCCTGGACCCTGGTCCCTGGGCTCCCACATGCCTGCTCTTCTGCAGTGGGACCAGTATTTTATGGAATGGGTTGTTCTGGGATCCACCTATCTGTTCCGACTGTCACTGCTGGAGCAAGGTGACCTCTGCACACAGGAGTTCTGATTGACCACACTCATGTTGAGCTCTGGCCATTTCCACACCACCTGTGCTCCTGCAGAAGTTACACAAGCTCCTTGGATGTCATCCAGCCTTCTGATTTGGCTCAGATGTTGGATGCACTCACCCCAGCTCACCACATACTTCCTTAAATATGACCATGTGTATCAGTCAGTAGAAATAGCAGCACTGGTTGCTGGGACAACCCCTACAGCAGCCCCCAGGAGTTTAAGAAAATGAAAATTGATCTCTTGCTCATGTCATCATCTGATGAGAGTGGGAAGCTTCTCCTGGACAGGTCCTCTCCAGGTGTGAGCTATGAACTAAAAAGACAGGCTACGTCTCCTCCTTGTGTCCAACATACAGTGCTGGGACAGGGATTGCATGTTTGCAAACATTTCTGTAGGAAAATGGGTGATGGAGAGATAGTAGCATTCCTGACTTGGAGCAAGTCTGAAATCTTCATGTCTTGTGGACAGTGTGAATGTTCCTTACACTGGAGACTGCAGACTGTCCTTGGTGAGGGCTCAATGCTGGTCTTCAGGGTTGACTTCCAAGACTGGGGATCTCTGTGGCTCCTGGCTCCCTGTTCTAGGGGCCCTCCCTTGTCCATCCCTCTCCTTGGCCACATCTGAAGTGGCTATTGGGTGATAATGCCCTCGTTCGGGACTGTGCAGCCTTAAAACCCACCTTCTGCTCAAGGAAATGTTGGGGGCTTAAATGTGTGTGCGTGTGCGTGCGTATGGGTGTGTTTAATGCTAAACAATTTATCCATTACCCATCATGAGCTTTTTAAAAAGTATTTTTAAAATTTAAGTAAAATTTAAGTATGGTACAATTCACCTCTTAGCGGACAGCTATTCTATTAGTTTTGGTAAACATATATTCATGTAACAACTCTCACCACTGAGATTTAGAATAGCTCCATCACCCCCAAACTCCCCTCATTCTCTAGTCAGCCTCTCTGGCTAACCCCCAGGAAACCCGTGATCTGCTTTGGAGTCACACAGTATGTAGCTTTTGAGTCAAGCATCATGTGCCCAGCACAATGCCCTGAGATGCTTCCACGTTGTTGTGTGATCAAGAGTTCTTTCTTTTTTTATTGCCAAGTAGTATTCCATTGTATGGATGTCACACTGAAGGATTCCACATTGATTCTGGCTTTGGGCTGGAAAGAGGAATAAAGCTACTATAATCATTTGCATGTAGGTTTTTATGTGAACCTAAGAATTTATCCATTTGGGTAAATACATAGGAGTGGAATTACTGTGTCAGATGCTAAGGGCTGACAAACTGTTTTGCAAAGCAGCCATGCTATTTTGTACCCCACCAGCAATGTGCAGGGGTATCAGGGGTCTTCTTCTTCTTCTTCTTTTTTTTGGGGGGGTCAGCACTTAAGTGTTTACTCTTTTTGATTTTAGCCATTCTAATCAGGAGTATAGTTCACATCTCCCTAACAATGGATGATGTTGAACATCTTTCCATGTGTCTCTTGGCCATCCACGTCTCTTCTCCCGTGATGCGCTTGAGATCTTTGGTCCATTGGGTTGTTGAGTTGTTTCCTTATTTCAAGTTGTAGGCATTCTTTATCAGATGGTATAATTTGCAGATATGTTTTTCCTGGTCCTTAGCTTGTGGGTTAAGTTTCTTACCAGTGTCTTGAAAAGCAGAGTTTATGGTTTTGAGGAAGTCTGTGAAGTTTTTCTTTTAGGATTGCACTTTTGGTACTGCTTCTAAGACATCATTACCTAGCCCAAGGTCATGAAGACTTTCCCCTATGTTTGTTTTCTTTCTTTCTTTTTTTTTTTTTTTCTAAGACAAAATGTTTTGTAAGTCTTGAGGAGTGAAAGGCTTTTAACATTCACTTTTGGTTTCTTTGGCAATGCCTGGCCCTCAAGAAGCTAGAAGCTTCCGCACAACTTGCTTTGCTCAAGTTCTGTGTACCTGTAACCACACCCAAGGTCCCTCCCCAGCTCGAGCAGAACACCACACCCTCAATCCGATCTTTGCTTTAAGTCACTTTATCTAGTGCAGAGGATTTGCTGGGCCGTTGTCCCTCCGATTTTAAAATTCCATTGGCTCTTTTTTCTTTCTTTTTTTTTCTTTTTTCAACTTGGTAGAGCCCCACATTTCTGGACTTTCCATTCCTCTTCTAGTCAGCTTGTCAATGGACCATTCTTTTCTGACTTTACCCCTTTATAATATTTTCCCAGTTGTACCCAACTGTAATCTGATACACGCAGATTATTAGCATTCTGTTTTCAGGCTTCTTCCCTAGAGCTATAAGTTCAGGCTCTGCCCTCCAAATCATCACAGACAACAGTCTTAGAAAATACTTGCCCTGAATAACATAAATGTCCATCTAACCATTCTGATATATTTGTTTCTTCATTTGTGACCGATGAGCGGATGCCATCTTTTTTAGAATTTTTAAAGACCTTCAACCCCATTTGTCCTCTATGTCTCTAACAGTCAGGATAGGTAACACTGGTTGCTATAACAAACAACTGGGCATTTCAATGGCTGACATCATAAACGTTTATTTTTTGCTTGTAGCCTCCACTGAGGGTTGCTGGCTCCATCTAGCATGGGCTCATGAAACTGGGCTCCTTCCTTTTTGTGGCTCCACTATTTTAGAATCCTTTACCTCCAGCCATAAGCATAGAGGTGAAAGGGATGGAGAGCCACCATGGAGGACCACGTGGAGTGATTTAGAGCATAGAAAGGTGCCCATTGAGCTGTCCCACATCCATTGCCCAGAACCTAGTCACATGGCCCTACCCTATCATAATTGCAAGGGATGCTGGGACATGTAGTCTTTCTGTGAGTCCAAGAAGAGGAAACAGGAGTGGTAGGAAACACATTTCTTTGGCAGGGCACTGGAGGCTCTTCCTTTGAGTTGGACTTCTTGTTCTTCTAAGGATTGTGTATTATGTAAAACCTCAGCATTTCATTTAATTCTATCCTTGTAGAGATTTCTTTTAACAGACCTTAGTGAGAATCTCAATGTGCTAGGTATTGTGCTGGCATGGGAAATTGGGAAGGGGCAGGGCAGTGGTAATGTTTGTTAATTGGCTGCTGTATATCTAGCCCTTGAAATTATTAATTCCCACAGTGACAGAGAAACCTACTTTATCGCCATTGTACAGATGAACTAACTGGTTCAGAAAGGCAACCTTGACCAAGGTCACAGAGCTAGTAACTTGATCAACTGTGATTAAATCTTACATTCATTCTGAGTGGTTAACCTATATTTGCATCAGGAGGAAGTTTATACCCTCCAGGTTGTAGTCTGGTGGGCAAGACAGACGCAAAACAAATAATTACAATCCAGGGAGACAAGTGGGCATGGTACTGTCTGAGCACTGACTCCTATAGCTGGGGGCTGGGAGGTATTTGTAAATCTGGGGTTCTGTAGGGTGGTCAAGAGCCCACCAGATGGGGGAGAAAGAAAAGTTCCACTACAGATATTTCTCTATGGTCTCTGCTCCAGGCCAGGCCCTAGATGGGAAAGCTCCCTCAAGTTTCAGTTTGGGCTTTCTGTTTTTGATTTGTGATGCCTGTGATGGGGGCTTCTGGGGGAAGGGCTAAAGGAAATTGCTATTCTGAACTGGCTGGGCTGTGTCCCCAGGAGGTGAAGATGCTATGATAAAGCGCTCCCATCATGACCTTGCAGAGCAGCCCTGCCAGAAGATAAGGGCAGAGAAGTAGCAGAAGGAGCTTCCTGCTGCAGGCTGATTGGCTGGTTGGGGGGGGGGTATCTGCAGCTGTGGCTACACCAGGTCCGTGGAACCCGCTGACTTGGGTAGTGAAGTGCTGAGTCTGCAAGAATGCACCCTCCTCGGTGGCTGTGTCCCTGATCACCTGGTCTGCACAGGACCCATTCAAGACAGCCGGGGACAGGGGAGTGAACTGGGTTTCAGCCCTGGCTCTGTTATTAGTTTTCTGTAAGACCATGGGAAAGTCACTCCACCACTCTGGGCTTCCTCTTCCTCCTATAGAGTGGGGCAATCAATCCTTACTTTGAAACACAGCAGCTGAAGTATCTACAAGAGTATTTGATGTAGAGTAGATGCAATAAAATACCTTCATTGTCATCATCGTCCTCCTCCTCCTCCACCTCCTCCTCATCCATTATCCTGGATGACTGCGGCCTCTGCTTAGAGAGTCATCTGGTCCAGATCTTTCTTGAGCCCTGTAACCATGTGCCAGGCTCTGGGGATATAGCTGTAACCAGCCCTGCCCCTCCTTTAGCTTCTGGACTAGGAAAGGAGATTGAGTTTAACGAATAATCAAACCCATAAGCCACCAATGGTGGTGAACTCTGTTGGGGGGGGATAGCAGGTGGTGCCAAGGGGCAGCCTGAGTGGACCAACCCAGAGCTGGAACCCAGAGGTTCTGCCCTAATCCCTCAGCCCAGTGAGCCTCAGAGCCAGGTTGTCACTCAATCTGGATCTGCCTGACTCTGAAGACATTGTGCTGTTTTGCACCCACACAGTGAAGCCACCATGTTCTCAGAATCCATATTTATCTTATTTGGTATCACCATAGTCCTTTCCATTTGGTCTTCAAGGTGGACAAGGGTAAAAAGTCACACCTCTCCTGTTAATTTGTCAAAATGCTGATGGCTTTTTGCAGTATCTGTTTCCCTCTTTCCTTCCTTCCTTCCTTCCGTCCGTCCTTCCTTCCTGTTGATGCTGATTCACAAATACAACTTCATGTCCCTGCTAGCAGGCAGTTTGTCAGCATTGCTGAGCACTATACTCAACTCAAACTTTGATATCACACCTCCTCTGTGTGTGCTATGAAAACCGACTTGTTATCTTGAAGATTCTGAATACCTCAAAAAACAACAGAAACTTCTTCATCTCTCTCTGTCTGGCTGGCTTTGCCGTGGTTTTGAAATGGACTACTGTTCTTTGTTGACAACTAAATGGCTCCAGATTTCTGTTCTTTAACATGTTTTCTCTTTGCTTTTTGCAGTTATTCTATTTCTCAAACTGTAGCATACCTGTATGAGCCTGATGGGAGACTTGCAAGATTTGGAACTCAAGTCCCATCTTGGCCACTAATTTACTGTGTGATCTGGGGAGATGGTGCACCTGGTTCTGGGCGCCTCACCTAGAAAATGTGTGGACTGGCCCCAATCATCATTTCTAGATCCCCTGTAGCTCAGTGATGCTACAACCCTCCTAGCTGACTGGTATTTCTCTCAGGAACTCTCCCCCACCACAGAATCTACTGTGGGTTGGAAAAAAACCCAAACATATATAAGACATTGCCTTAGGTCTAATGCATGAACCACAAGTTAAGTCAGCAAGATTATTTAGACAGAGCCTGAACCAAGACTTGAAGAAAGAAATGGAGGGCTCTTATGGGGACAAATGCATGAGTGTTCATGCCTGCATTTTGGCACCAGCTTTGCACAGATCCTGTCCATTGACAGGGCTGGAAATCTGACCTTGGGTTGAGGGAGGGGCACTGTTCTTTGTGAGCTTACCAAACCTCAGTGCACATGCTGCGTGCAAGCCTGGGGCTGCAATTGTGTCTGAGTCCCAGGTTCTGAGGGAGATTCTAGAGCTGTTTGGGCAGACAGTCCAGATATAAACCCAGGACCGTAGGGGAAATGTCAGAGACAGCTACAAGGATCCCTGACTGTTAGGAGGGTCTCTTTTCAACTACTGCTGCAGAGTGACTGGCAGAAACACGGAGAGGTTCATTCATTAGAAACTTCCCACTGGTGCAAGACCCAGGTTAGTAATTCAGGTGAAAGGGCAGGGGCTGTGGGTCCAGAAAGCTCATGTGCATCATAATCCTTGGCACCTTTATTGAGGTTTAATTGACAAGCAATAAACCACATAGGTTTAGAGTGCACATTTGGCTGTCTTGACATACGAGTGAAAACCATCACCACAAACCAGGCAGCTAACATATCCATCACCCCCAAACATTTCTTCACGCCCCTCTGCAATCTCTTCCTTCTTGCTCACTGCACCCCTGCCCCTCCATCCTCAGGCAACCACTGGTCTGCTGCAGAGATTGGGTCGCATTTTCCAGAGTTTTATTTAAATGCATTGGTACCATCTGTAGTCTTCTACGTCTGGCTTCTTTCACTCAGCATAATTACTTTGAGATTCACTGATGCAGTTTCTAGCAGGAACAGCTCCTATCGCCCATCGGATGACTTTGTTACAATTTGTTAATCAGGTCACCTGGTATGGACATTAGGATTGTTTCCAGTTATGGCTTCTAACAAATCCAGTTGTTGTGATGGTTTATGTACGAGTCTTTGTGTAGACAGATATTTTCTTCTCTTTTGGGTAAATACTTGGGAGTGGAATGGCTGGATCACATGGGAGGGTATGTTTAACATTTTGGAACCTGCCAGACCATTTTCCAAACTGCCAGACCATTTTACATTCCTACCAGCGATGTGTGAGAGTTCTAAGGCTCCATATCCTCACCAACATTTAGTATGATACGTCTTTTTACTTTTCAACATTGTATCCAATAGCTCCATAGCTCTTTGCAGTTTTCAGCTTACACTGTCCTAATATCAAATGATGTTGAGTATCTTTTTATATATCTATTTGCCATCCTTTTATTTGCTTTAGTAAAGAGTCTATTAAATCTTTTGCCCATTTTTAAAAATTTGTTCAGTTAGCCACTGTATGGAACAGAATTAGTCCTTGATGCAGTCTTCATGATTCGTTAGTTAAGTATGACACCCAGTGCTCAATCACAGCACGTGCCCTCCTCAATACCCATCATCCTGTCACCCCTCCCCCCACTCTCCTCCTCTCTAAAGCCCCCAGATTGTTTCTCCGGGTTCATAGTCTCTCATGGTTCATCTCCCTCTCTGATTTCTCCCCCTTTGGATTTCCCTCCCCTCCTCTATGGTCCTCCGTGCTATTGCTTGTGTTCCACATCTGAGTGAGATCCATATGATAATTATCTTTATCTGTTTGACTTTCTTCACTTAACATAATCCCCTCCGGTCCCATCCATGTTAATGCAAAATAGTTGGTATCCTTTCTGATGGCTGAGTAATATTCCATTTTGTATATATACCACATCTTTATCCATTCATCTGTTGAAGGGCATCTCATCTCCTTGAGGAACCTCCATACTGTTTTCCAGAGTGGCTGCACCAGCTTGCATTCCCACCAACAGTGCAAGAGGGTTCCCCTTTCTCCACATCCTCGCCAACATTTGTATTTCCTGTTTTGTTAATTTTTGCCAGTTAACTGGTGTAAAATGGTATCTCACTGTGGTTTTGATTTGTGTTTCCTTGATGACTTTTGCCCATTTTTAAATTAGGGTCTTTATTACTACTACTTAGTTTCAACAGTTCTTTATATATTTGGGTGATCGTTCTTTATCAGATATATGGTGTGCAAATATTTTCTCCCATTCGGTTGGCTTGTCTTTTCAATTTCTTACCTGTATTTTGAAGAGCAGAAGTTCCTAATTTTGCTGAGGTTAATTATCTTTTTGTTTTTAACCTTTAGAGAATTGTGCTTTTGCTGTTGTATCTAAGATCACTGTTTGATCAAAGGTTGCAAAGATTTTCTTATATGTTGTCTTCCAGAAGTTTCTCAGTTTGAGCCTTTATTTTTAGGTTTAACATTTATTTTGAATCAATTTTTCTATGTGAGGTGAGGAATGGATTAAGGTGGGTTTTAAAAATTAATTAATTAATTAATTAAATTTTTTTTGTACATGACTAATAGCACTTGTTGAAAAGACTGTCTTTTTTCCCACTGAATTACTTTTACATCTTCATTGAAAACCAACTGACCATATTTATGAGGATTTATTTTTGGAGTCTAATCTGCTTGTCTGTCTTGAGACCAGTGCCACACTCTTATCAGTTACAGTAGCTTCGTAAGTCTTGAAGTCAGCTAGTGTTGATATTTCAGTTATGTCCTTGTTTTTTTGGGGGGAGCACCTGGGTGGCTCAGTGGGTTGAGCATCGGACTCTTGATTTCAGCTCAGGTCCTGATCTCAGGGTTCTGAGACTGACCCCCGTGTCGGGCTCTGCACTCAGCAGGGAGTCTGCTTGACATTCTCTCTCTCCCTCTGCTCCTGCTCCCACCCCTCCTCTCTCTCTCTAAAAAAAAAAAAAAAAAACCAAAATTAAAAAAATTTTTTTTTTTCCCCATTCTGGGCCCTTTGCATTTCTGTAAGTCTTAGAGTCAGTCTGCCAATTTCTGTAAGAAAGCTTTGCTGGATTTTGGTTGGGATTCTATTGAATCTATGGATCAATTAAGGGGGAATTGATATCTTAGCTGGAGTGAATTTTTTGGTTCAAGAATATAATAAATTACTTCGTTTATTTAGAATTTTTTATCAGCAGTGTTTAGTAGCTTCCTGTGCTTGGGCCTTATACATCTTTTGCTGTACTTTTCCTTCAGTGGTTCTTATTTCTTAATGCTATTAAAAATGATTTTTTTAAATCTCCATTTCTGATTGTTGACAGCATATAGAAATATATTTGATTTTTAATGTTAATCTTCTATCTAGAAACCTTACTACACTCGCTTAATAGTTATAGTCACCTTTTATGGTATATCGCATAGGATTTTCTTTATAGACTAGCATGTCTGTGAATAAAAACAGTCTTACATCTTCTTTTTCATCTGGATTCCTTGTTTTTCTTTTTCTTGCCTTATTACACACCTCAGAACTTCTCGTGAATTCACTATTCACTAATAGTGAATAGAAGTGAGAGCAAACATGTTCCTGATCTTGGGCTGAAAGAATTCAGTCTTTCACCATTCAATATTATGCTAGCGCATGTTTTTGAAATGTGCCCTTTATTAGACTGAGGAACTTCCCTTCTATTTCTAGTTTGTGGAGAATTTGAAAAAAAAAATAGAAATAAATGCTTGCTTTGGTCAAATGCTTTTTAAATGTATCTATGATGATGATCATATTATTTTTCCATTTTTTGGTCTGTTACTCTGATGATGATATTGATTGATTTTCAGAAATTAAACCAGTCCTTTATTTCCCAGGAGAAAACCCACTTGGCCGTGATGTTATTGGATTCAGTTTGCTACATTTTTAAAAAGACGTTTTGCATTTGTTTTCATATGGGATATTGTACTATATAGTTTTCTTCTCTTGTAATTTCTTAATCTTGTTTTGGTATCAGGGATTCATAGAATGAACTGAGCAATGTTCCTTCCTCTTATATTTTTTAATTGTTCTATTTTCCAAAAGAGTTTGGTATCGCCACTTTCTGTAATGTTCAAGTAGGATTCACCAGTCAAGACATCTGGGCCTGGCAATTTCTATTGATAAAGGTTTTGAGTAGAATTTCAATATCCTTAAAAGTTAAAGTGTTTTTGGGTAACTTATTTCTTCTTGAGTAAGTTGGCAGTTTGCCCATTTCATCTAGGTTGTTGATTCTATTAGCATAAAATTTTTCTCATTTCTTTCATTCATTTAGAGGTATAATTTGCATAATGAAAATTCAGCTTTATTAAGTGTCCAGTTAATGTGTCTTAAAAAGTGTGTAAAATCGGGTAACCTCTACCAAAATACAGAACCAAAATATACAAACAAAATAAAGGTAAATTCATAACCACAAAAGTTCTTTCAAGGTTCTTTGCAGCTAATCTTCTTCTTACACCAGACTTCTGACAACCACTGATCTGTCTGCACCTGTGGTTTGACTTTTCTAGAATATCACATAATGGAATCATATAATATTCAGTCTTTTGTATCTAGCCTTTTTACTCAGTACAATGCTTTTTATTTTTTTTAAGTCATGAGGCACATGCACTAAATTTTACCTTTCATAGGTGTATAGTTCTATACAAATTTTGAAAAACAAAATAGTTATGTGCACACCAGAATATCTTTATCACATCAATAACATTTTTAATAATGTTTCCTAATTATCCTTTTAATATCTGTAGAATTTGTAGTGATGTTACCACTCTTATTTCTGGTATTGGTGATTTGCTTCTTTTATGTTTCCTAGTCGGTCTGGCTAGAGTTTCATCAATTTTGTTGATGTTTCCAAAGAACCAGTTTTTGGTTTTATCAATTTTTTCTTGTTGTTTTGCTATTCCTTTAATTTCTCCTCTGATTGTTTTTATTTCATTTTTGTCTGCTTAATTTAGGTTTATATGTTCTTCTTCAGGTATTTCTTTTTTTTTTTTTTTAAAGGCAGAAGCTGAGATTATTGAGTTGAGAAGTTTCTTTCTTCTTTTCAAATGTAGGCACTTAAAGCTGTGCATTTCACACTGACTGCCTTGTAGCAGTGTCCTACAAATTTTGATTGCTTTCATTTTCATTCAGTTTGTACTATTTTTTTTTTTTAGGAAAAATATATTTCTTTTTTTAAAAAATATATTTTTTAATTTATTTGACAGAGATAGATCACAAGTAGGCAGAGAGGCAGGCAGAGAGAGAGGGGGAGACAGGCTCCCCTGCTGAGCAGAGAGCCTGATGCGGGGCTTGATCCCAGGACCCTGAGATTATGACCTGAGCCAAAGGCAGAGGCTTAACCCACTGAGCCACACAGGTGCCCCTATATTTCTCTTTCTTTCTTTCTTTTCTTTTTTTTTTTTTATTATGTTATATTAGTCACCACACTCTACTTCGTTAGTTTTTGATGTAGTATACTACTTTCTAATTTTCCTTCTGGTTTCTCCTTTGAGCCAGGAGTTACTAGACGAGTGTTGTTTAGTTTCTAAATTCTTGTAGATTCTCTGCCTATCTTTGTGCTATTGATTTTTAGTTTGATTCTGTTGTGGTCAGTGTTCATACTTTGTCAGACCCGAGTTATTGAGACTTGTTCAATGGCTCAGAATATGTTCTATCTGGGGGTCTGTTTGATTTGCCCTAGAATGTGCATCCTGCTGGGTACTGAAGGGTTAAGTGCTCTGCAAGCATCAATTTGGTCAAGTTGGTTGGTAGTGTTCAAGTATGATTAATGATTTTCTGTCTACTTGGTCTGTCAATTATTGAAAAGGGGATATTGAGATCTTCAAATAAAATTGTGGATTTGTCCATTTCTCCAAGCAGTTTTAACAGTGTGTTCCCTGTACTTTGAAATTTTGTTGCTAAATGCATAATCATTTAGGATTACAATGTACTTTTGATGAATTAACCCCTTTCATTATAAGATTACCTTTGTTTTCCCTTTGTTATTCTTGTTCTGAAATCTGCTTTGCCTGCTGTTAATATAGCCACACCCACTTTCTTGTGTTTAGTGCTAATATGGTATATTTTCCCCCATGGTTTTACTTTTAGCTTTTGCCTTCATATTTAAAGTTTTGTTTTGTTTTGTTTTGTTTTTTTAGGCAGCAAGAGATTTCAGAGTTGTTCTGTTTTGTCTTGTTTTTAACTCAATCTGACAAATTCTGACTTTTAATTGTTGTGTTAGATCATTAATTTTAATGCCACTCTTGATATGGTGAGGTTTAAATCTACCATCTTGCTACTGGTTTTCTGTTGGTCTCATTCGTTCTTTGTCACTCCCCCCCAACCCCTTCTTTTCTGGCCTCCTTTGGACAGAATATTTTGATTATGATTCTATTTTGTCTCCTCTATTGGTGTATTAGCCTTAACTTTTTGTTGAATTGTTTTAGTAGTTGCTTTAGGGTTTTTAATATGCATTTTTAATTTATCATGCCCTTGAAGTGACATTACTCCCCTTCATGTAATGGTGTACGGAACTCACAACCGTGTACTTCTATTTCCTCTCTCCTCCCTTTGTGCTATTATTGTCACACAGGGTACCTCTACTTATGCTATAAATCCCACAATACGTTTTTATTTTTCCTTTAAGCAGTCGATTATCTTTGAAAGAGTTTTGAATAAGAAAGGCATCTTTATATTTATCCATGGAGTTACCATTTCTGGCCCTCTTCATTCCTTTGTGCGGATCTCAATATTCATTTAGTATCATTTTCCTTGTGCACGAACAACTTCTTTGAACAGTTCTTAGAGTGCAGGTCTGCTGGTACTGAATTCTTTGAGCTTTTGTGCGTCTGAAAGGCATTATTTCGCCTTCACTCCTTGAAGGACAGTCTCCACAAATCTGCAAACAATTCCCTTTCCACTGCTCCCCAAGGCTCTAAGGGAATGGGTGTGTATGTAGGGGGCAGGATTTAAAATTATTTCTTTTATGTGGAATATTTACAAGAGCATAGAGGAATCTGTCCAGTACTCAGCAGTCCACTGAGACAGGAGCCAATGTGCTGATGTCCCGTCCTGGAAGCCGGACTGAGGAGTAAACCGAAAGACAGTGTGTGAGGAATGGTGATTTATTGCTAGCAAGATTCACTTGATCAAGGAGGAGAGAAGATTTTTCTTTTACCTTGAGAACACAGCCCCTCATTGACCCAGCGGTGATGAATAAATACTTCTGAGACCAGAAAATTAATATCTTTCATGCCTCAGTGGAAACTTTGGGGTTTCTATGTAGCATCAAAGCCAAGTCCATTTTCGTATTCTATAGAGAGAAGGAGATTTGCAGACAATGGGATAGAACTTTCTGTCCTCTTAGCACCCGGTGCCGGGGTTGGTTTCCTCACAGGTGACCTTTCTCTTGTCCTCCAGCGGGGGACGGCAGCATCCCCTCAGCTCAGCTGAAGTCCCAAGGCCTTACATATGTCATCTGGTCAGCAGAATGAAGTGAGGCAAATGGGCCTTATTCTTTCTGGTCATTCCCCCTCTGATGGTGATTTTACTTATTTGAGCAGTCCTGGCATTCACATTTCAGCCCACCTGATTTCTCAAAGGTAGAACTTCACAGGCAGAACCCACAAAGAACACACACAGTCAAAGCCTGGGCCATGGGAAGAGTCTTTGAAGTCAGGTTGGCTCACGGTTCAGTCCCAGGCACCTCCTCTGAGCCACGTTGCTCCTCCTTTCTCCCCCTAGAGATGGTATTGGATTTTGAAGTGTTGCTCTAGACGTGTGTGTGTGTGTGTGTGTGTGTGTGTGTGTGTGTGTTGTAGGGGGGTGGTTTGAGTGTCTCAGTCCATTCAGGCTTCTGTAACAAATACCACAGACTGGCTGATGTATAAGCGATAAACCTTTATTTTTCCCAGCAGCGGGGGACAGAAGTCTGAGGTCAGGGTCCCTGCATGGTTAGATGAGGTTCTGGGATGCAGACTTCTCATGGTACCCTCACAGGGTAAAAGGGCCTTGTAGCTTTGTGGGTACAAACTTAACACACTGTAGCAAGAAGGTTGCTGATGTGTCCCACATGTAACAAAGTTCCTTTCTAGGATCTGAACATTTCTAAATTTGGAAACATATCTTCTCAGAGGTGTCTGATCAGTAACTTTGAATCCATAGTAAACTGTTTACAGCAACTTGCTAGGCAAACATGATGCCCATTTATTTTAATTTGCACTTCACTGTTTATCAGTGAGATTAAATATATATGTCTTTAACATCACTGGTATTCATGGCTTTTGTTCATTCTGATAGAGTTTTTAGCTATCTACAGAATTTCTCTCAGGGTCATTTTTTCCTTCTCCAAAGGCACGTGAAGGATAAACCTTCAACTTCCTTGCTTTTTTGGAAATCCCTTTTCCTCACTTCATCAATGAGCAGTTTCTTGGCAGGATAGATTCTTGGGTCACTGACTGTTTTTCTCAGTTTATGGAGAATGCTCTCACATGTTCTGTTATTTGGGAATGCGGAGGAAAGTTCTGGTGCCAAATCATTGTTTCCTTAGTGAGGATGCTACTAAATTTTTTGGTTTGTTTTCAGCTTTTAGATTAGAGAAGAAATCACAAAGGCATTGGGCTCTTTAACTTTGTCTAGTACTTACAATACAAAAACTCAACACAAAGAGAGATATTCATCTTAGGAAAAATGTTTTTCTCTTAGTCCTCAAGTCAGTGCTGGCCTTCTGTCTGACCTGGGCTGTCTGGGATTCCTGTTGCGCAGATACTGAGTCACCACGACAGTTTTCTTGGCTTCTATCATCTGGCTCATCATATTTGTCTATGGATCCTTTTACTGGGCGATGGGGGGATGTCCCCCAGCCAAGACTCTATTTCACTGATGTGGTTTTCTGTTCTATCAGTTCTGTTCTTCCCTTTCTCTATCACTTCTCTTGTGTTTACCTACGTGAATATTTCCTTTTGGGGGCACCTGGCATTTGAGCATGACCATATATTTGCTCAAAAAACTTGACCACTCTTTTTTTTTTTTAATTATTTATTTTTGAGAGAGAGAAAGTGAGAGAAGGTAGGGGCAGAGGCAGAGGGAGAGGGAGAGAGAAAATCTCAAGTAGACTCCCTGCTGAGCACAGAGCCTGACGTGGGGCTCGATCCCAGGGCCCTGAGATCTTGATGTGAGTTGAAATCATGGTTTGGGTGCTTAACAGACTGAGCCACTTAGGCACCCCCAAACGTTAGTTCTTGATCCGCCCTCTTCCCAGCTGCAAGGTGTGCAGAGTTGGATGGGAATTGGAGTGGATACCCTTTGAGGCCATTTTAGTACCATTAGTCTGGAAAGTATCCTTGAATTAGCTGCGAAAATGGAATACTTGTCCATACTTGTCTCCACTTCCTTCACTCTCCTCAGGTGGAGGCACTACTGGTCATGATATTATTTAGTGCTTTGGCCTAGAAAAAATTCCTGTAGGAGAATGTTAGGCTGCACCTTGTATCAGAGTAGCCTTGCTCCAGAATGTCCTTGGAATCGGGAGTCTGCTGTGGCCCACTGAGCCCCTGGAGCCAATCCTTTCTCTCTGTGCCTCAGTCTTCTCACCAACAATACTCTAAAGCTCCACCCCTTCCATGGGACCCAACGGTGTGTTGGAGGACAACTCCTTCAGTCAGTGAAATGATAATCAGTTCTTAATGAGTATGTTTACTTTCTTTCCTTGGGCTCTTCAGAACTGTAAAGAATATAAGAAAAACATATGCCCCGAGACCTGTATTGGACTGGCCCTTGAAAGTAAACAGTATGGAATCTTCTCGTGCCTCGTAGCCATATCCACCTGCTGGAATCCACAAGGATCGCCCAGTTCCTGAGAGCCTCGTAGGAGCTGGACTTCTCATGTGTGTTCCGTGTGAATTTCTCAACGAGGACAGTTGGCTGAATGTACAGGATTTGTCCTCTCTGAGGGGGTCACAACTAGGGGAAACCAGGTTCCATTGCAAATGGGTTCAGCAGGGCAAATCTCCAGAAAATGCTCAACCCACAGTGGCCTGAGGTTTGTGTTTATGGTGAAACCTGAAGTCATCCAAGAAATTGCCTGGATTTGCTTGGCTTAAAGTACACGCTGGGTTAGAGATTCTAGCTCTGAGGGACAACCCTGGAGTTCCTGACGCTTTCTGCATCTGGGCCTGGGGAGTGCATTGTGTCTTCTGAACATCTCAGGAGGCAGCCAGAGCAGGGTCTAGCTCTGCCTCTATCTGTGCAACTGCCCATAAATAATTAACTGTCGGGGCCTCAGCCTTGTCAACTATAAGGATACTAATGGGATAAAATCAAATTAGACCACAGACAAACAATGTCTGCCATCCCTGTTCTATTCACTAATGAAATGGGAGCCAGGTATGGGTCCAGACCAGGGCTTCTTTATCTCAACACCCCTGATGTTTGAGTGGGCCAAGTATTTGTTGGGGACGAGAAGCTGTTCTGTGCAGCATTTAGCAGTGTTTCTGCCTTTGCCAGTAGATGCCAGGGGCACCCCTGAGGGGTTCCGCAAAATGTCCCGACATGAGCCAAATGTGTCTTGGGGATCAAAATCATCCCCAGGTTGAGACCCACTGCTCAGAAACAAGTAAGGCGCCCCTCTCGACCTTGGCCCCAAGTGGTCAGTGTGGGGATACTTTTTGTATAAGTGAAAAAGATATAGTGGAGAGATCTATACCTTATTTAAAATATTCATCTTCTGGGGTGCCTGGGTGGCTCAGCCGGTTAAGCGGCCGACTCTTGATCTCAGCTCAGGTCATGATCTCGTGGTCCTGGGATCAAGCTCTGCACTGGGTTCCATACTCACTGGGGAATCTACGTGGGAGTCTCCCTTTCTTTCTCCTTCTGCCCTCCACCCTGTCCTCTCAAATAAAAAAGTAAATCTTAAAAAAATATTTGTCTTCCCTGGAGATGGAGGTCGCATATTTAAAGTGAGGCTATTCGCTGACTACCAGAGGTGTGGTTGACCTGAGTGTCTGCTCTCTGTCCCGAGCCCTCCTGCAGTGGCCATCCCCTGTCCAGCTCTCCTTTGCACACATGCTCACGTTTCTAAGGGCTTCCTGGGAAGTGGACTTTCTCCTTTAGCTCTGGTGTGACTTCACCTTGAAAAGGCCAGAGACTCAGCGTCTGTTCCTTCTGCACCCGGAGCCACCACATTTCCTGACACTGGGCTGTGGTTGGGAGGCGCGCTGTACAGAGCCAGCGGGAGGTGGTCGGCAGGGTGGAGGAAGCCCAGGGATCCTGGAGACAGTCTTGCCCGTGGCCTGACCTCCAAAGGTGCCCCAGTCCTCGGAGTGTCTGCCTCTTTCCATGGATCTCGTGCCCCGGGGGGATCCTCTACCATTGTCCTTGGGAATTGTGGTACTAGGATGTTTCCAAGGTGAATTTTCAACACCTCAGGTGTCTGAAGAGACCTGTGACTGTGGAGACATGGTTCCAGCCAGCTGCTCACTGGGACTTGTGGCAACAAGCAAGCAGGCTGACCAGACTCTCTTCCGTCCATCTGGCAGGTGGGAGGTTTGGAGAGGAGAAGGGATTTTCCAAGGTCATACAGGATACCTTTCTTTCTATGGCAATGAGCTCTCCGTCACTGAAAGTGTTCAACACTAGGGACCCCTGGGCCTGGTGCAGGGGAGCGAGCTGGGCCACGCTGCCGAGATCCGATGTGCTGGTGAAAGCTGGGCGCTGTTCTCACTCCCGAGACCACACTCGTCTTCTGAGGCCACCCAACGGGTTCCCGGCTCTTTCCAATTTTTCCTTCCTCCTTGGAACCTGGTCTTCATTCTCTCTCTGAAGTGAACTTGCTCTATAAGTTCTAACAAGAAATGTTATGATCTAACTTCTTGTGGCTTCAGGAGATACAAATCTGTGGTAACACTTCAAATTAAGTGTTGTGAATGAGTAATTACTTTCTGAATGTAAGGAGTCCAATTGAATGGGAATCATTATTGTGCGTTAATTAAAATCACACTGATTATTAAAACTGTATTTTGGTGTTTTAATAACTCTGTAAGGGACATGTAGATAGTACTCAGAGATATATACCAGTGTAGATTCTTGCTAAACCCCAATAAATATTGGTATAAATTCAAACATGTATTTATTGCTTCGTGGAACTTAAATAGAATTTATGCCCCAGATGGGTCAGGTGTTGCAATGAGGTCTGTGCCTCTTTGGAACCTGAACGCAGGGATCTTTTGATCTTTATGAAGTCTGAGTTTGGGGCAAACATCTTCTGAGCGCAGAGTGGCTGGGAAACCCAAGGAGAAGGTTTTAGGTGGTTATGACATGCTCCTGTCGAATTCCTCTGGGCTGTTCCAAGGACCAGCGTGGAATCCGAACTTGGAGTCCTCTTTGAACCTGATTATTGTTAGATCATAGGCCTGCGTGCTCTGAGTTGATAGGAATCTCAAGTCACTTGCTCACTCAGCCTGGATGCTTATTGGAACCGCTTGGGGAGTTAGGAAACATTCACATTTCCCGCGGCTCCTTGAGGCGCTGGGTGAGGAGGCGGCTGGGGGCCGGTCGGGGCCCTCCGCTGTCTGTCTGCCCACAGGGGCCTGCGGATATGTCAGGGACATTCTTACCTCTGCCCTTTTACTCGTCTACCTCCCCTGTGGTCTCCTTCTTCACCATTCGAGGGGTCTGCAGAAGTGTCTCTCAGGGGTTAGCATTGCGTTAGGGACCCTCACATGTCCCTGTCCTTCCTCGGGTACCAGCTCATGTCCCCGGGAGTATGGGGTCGACCTTGCTTTCCTGCTTCCAGACAAGGGGAGGCTTCTGGCTTCCCCAGAAGCTGAGGTCACACCTGGATTTCTCGGGGGGGCTAGGAACTTATTTCTCTAGGGAGGTGGTGCCCCAGGAGGTGGATGGAGAAATGGCACCAGCCACCCGAGAGAGGCAGGACATTTTAGATGGCCTATTTGACAAGGCCTTTTTAACACGGTTGTTTTGCTACAGGATGTGTATTGGTTAGGCCCTGGAAGGAAAGAGGGCACCCTCAAACTGGGTCATTGGAGGGGATTTAACCGATGTAGCATCTTGCAAAGGGGTGAACAGGGCAGAGGGAAAGTCAAAGGCAAAGCACAGCACCCAGCTGTGTGCCGAGGCAGGAGGGGAGGAGGAGATCTGAGCGTGGGGGAGGGGAGGGGTGCAGTGAATCCCAGGGAGGGATCTGGGGGGGCCAGGGGCCTGTCCTTCACCGCAGATCAGCCTCCCTCACTCACGGGAGCAGCCTGAGGTGGATTGGGAGGGGCAGATGGAAGGCGAGCCACAGCGACACAGTGTGACTCTCTGAGACTGACGACGGGACCGGCTCTTACTTGTACCAAGTGCTCCTAAGTGGGCGCCTGGGTGGCTCAGCCAGTTAAGGGGCTGCCTTCAGCTCAGGTCATGATCTCAGGGTCTTGGGTTCAAATCCCGCATCAGGCTCCCTCTCCCTCTGTCTGCCACTCCCCCTGCCTGTGGTCTCTCTCTCTCTTCCTATGTGTCAAATAAATAAATATAAGCCTTAAAAAAATAAAAAGTGCTCATAAGTGACCAAGGGGCAGTTCCTAGAGGGCATAACCTTTGAGATGGCCCTCTTCAGCTGGAAACACTGCCAAGTAAATCCGGTCTTCATGCCTTGGGGATTTTTCTGAATTAATTGCTCTCTACTGGAGGTGGCACGTGACCTCAGCTTGCCCAAACCGTGATATGGGAACCGATGTAGAAAGGTAATGTCACATGTCCGAGAGACATGCAAGTTGTCCTGACCCCTGGGTTCTTCATCTGCAAAATAGAGATGGCAATGCCCAGGTCACCTGTGGTTACATCAGATGGCGTCAGGCGAGGAGCATCTGGAGTGTGCTCGGCATGTTGCTAGGTTACTAAACTCCAGGCAGGTGAAAGCTGCCCATTACCACCGTTATCACAAGTTCATTGCCAAACCCAGTGTCATGCAATTCTTGGTTAAGGCATATATTGAGCGAGCGTCTATTAAGTGTCAAACATGCTGTAAATTGCTGTAGGGACATGTAAAAATATACACACATATATGGACCTGGGGAAGCAGAAGCTTATGCTCTAGTAGGGGACAGGGACAGTAGGGAGAAGAGTCAACTGAGATGGATAGCACATGTCTACTTTCTCAACACACTCTGTGTCTTGGGCATTGGCCCGGATCTACTTTGGAGTCTTGGGAATGTAAATAAGAAAAAAAACAATTTTCTAACATGCTTTATGGGGCTCCTCATGTGGTGGGACTGCCCCAGGCTGCTTAGAGTCAGCTAGACTGAACTCTTCGGCATCTTTTCCTAACCTTGGTTGCACTTTCCCTTTTTAATGGCTCCACAGACTCCTACACATCCTTCAAAACCCCACTCAGGTGTTACTTCCTCTAAAAATTGTTTCCCAACCTGTGTGTCCCTCCTGGGCTGGCTCAGTAGCTTCTCTAGTTTCATGCTGTGTGGAAAAGGGGGGTTGCTTCACTTCTCATTCATCATCAGCTACTGGAGGACACCAGTCTTATTCACCTCTGTGTCTGCAGCAGTTCCAGCCCAGGACATGGCACAGAATAGAGGCTGGCTTTGTTAAATGAACAGATGGACATAAAGAGAAAGAGATCACACTCCCTGCCCAAAGGAGCAAGTGTGGGTGCAGGGCCATTGGCCTATGACAGAGCACAGTGCCCAACACAATGGGGCAGGAGTAGGTGATGATACACGGAGGGGAGGGGGGCCCAGAGAAATCTGCTCTTTCCTCCGGGGATCCCAAAGCCCTTCTGTGAGCAAGCGGCCTTTGACATGGGGTTTGATGTTTCATTCTTAAAACCACGTTCTCCATCTTGCAGGGGTCAGTGGGGGGCGGGGTGAAGAGAGGTGACTCATCTGAGGAGGGTTGCATCTCTGCTAAGAGACAAACACACATTTTCCAAGGAGAAGAGAGGGTCTCCATCCCTCTGGGGCCTGACTTACTGCAATTCACTGCCGACTCAGCTGAGATTTTGCACTTTCAGAAAAGCTGGGGCAGGAAAGGCTGGGATGGGGGAGCATGGGTAGGGCCAAACCGGTAAATGAAAGGAGACAACAGGGCCAGGTCTGCTGGGGACAGGGGGGAGTGGGGACTCCGGGTAACACACAAGGATGGAGCGTCAGGACCATGAGGACTCCGTTGGCACAGAAGCCGCTGCTTTTCCAGTAGTTCAAGAGCAACCTCAAGGAGCATCTCCAGTGGGTGAAGCATTGTGCTCTAGGCTGCGGGGAAGCAGGTGGACAAGTCACGCTCCCGACCCCTGGGAGATCATCCCTGGGAGATCACAAGTGAAAGAGACGGACAAGATGGGGATGGTCAATGCATTAAAGCCATCTAGAATCTCTGAGTATTGACTCCGCAGAGATGGTCTGCAAGGTGGGTAGCAATTCATGCACGTGGAAACATGAAGCAGCTCTGTGTGCCTAACACCAGAGTTCAAGTGCTGTCCCCATGGAGTCTCCATTCCAGTGACAGAACCAGCCATTTATCAGAGCACGTAAGAGCTGGGGATGCCGGTAATTGTGAGGTCTTTTCTGTTTGTGAAAGCCACAGAGGCAAAGCTTTGAAGGTAAGAAGACAAAATTGAGTGGGAATAGCCGTAGAGGAGAGCACAGCACGTGCCAAGGGCCTGTGGCTGGAGAGACTGAAGGAGGGCTTCGTGGCTGGTGTAGAGTTTGTGGGGGCCAGACTGGTGTGAGACGGGCTGAGGAAATTATCCAGCCACCAGTCATCCCAGGCCAAATGCGCTCTCACCACCTGTCCACTCTCTCTCCCCACCTGACACTTATGAAAGGCTGAGACCAGGCTTGTTGTGACTGCCAGAGGCTGGGCGATATCATGGGAAGGCATCGGTGACTCAGGAGAGAAAGTGAGAAAGAAGCTAGAACAGCAGGAAAAGCCATATGCTTCGATGCCAAAAAGATGGGGATCAGGCTTGCTGGATTTCAGGTTTTGGGGCCAAGGTAGAGATTCTGTGTTCCTCAAAAGCTGTGGGGAAGGGATTCTGGCACGTCTTCCCTGGGGGTGGGTGACGTGACCAGATAGGCGTTCTGCCAAATAACGTGTCTTCTGCGTGGACTGGAGGGGCACCAGCTGTCAGCCTGGTGGGCCGTAGTCCTCGCCTGGAAGACTGTGGCTGGACTGAGCGGGAGCAAGTCTGGGTCAAGGTGGAAGTTCCAGTTTAAACGTTGCAGCTAAATTTAAAAAAAAAAAAGTAAATTTATTTGAGAGACAGAAAGAGAGAGAGAGGCTGAGACCCCCAGGAGCTGGGGCGGGTGGGGGAGGGGGAGGGGGACAGGCAGGCTCCCTTCTGAGTGCGGGGCCTCACCTGGGGCTTGATGGATCCTGTGACCCCAAGATCATGACCCCAGACGAAATCAGGAGTCAGCTGCTCGATGACCCAGCCACCCAGGTGGCCCACGGTTAACCAAATTTGTTTCCAGATGTTTTCAAGCGGTGCCTATTCTCTGTCTCTTTACTCATGGTCTGTCTGGAGGAGAACGTGCTGGCGCTACTCTTTGTCTCCTGCTGTCAACCGCATGGTGGCCTACCCAGGGCTTGGGAGCTACGCACAGGCCGGGGGGTTGCCCTCCGGGACTGCCTTGGCCAGTGAGGCCGGGGGCACAGGGCAGTGGAGATGGAAGGTGCCTTGCACTCCCGGAGCCCTGAGCCACCCTGAGGAACTGGGGTGGAATCCTGCCTGAGATGCTGCCTGAGCCTTACGTGGGCACAGAAGGCAAGGAAGGGCACGCCGCACAGGAACAGCAGACGGGGAAGCGTGGCGACCTGTGAGAACACGGCGTCTGCGGAAGGCGGGCAGGCGTTGTTAGAAAGGGAAATGTGAGCAGGAGGTGGGGGCGTGGGGAGGCCCGGGCCCAGCGGGAAAGCCTGGGGTCTGGCAGCCAGGAAGGCAGGTACTGGGGCAGGACGAGGCCTCGGCCTGCTCCAGGCAGAGGGGCGCTTCCCACAGGTGGCCCTTTGACCTCACAACAAGTGGCCTGTAGCAAGATACAGGGGATTGTCTGCCCGGCTCCGGGGGCCAGAACTCGCGCAGTGACTCCAAGTGCACTGGAGGGAGTAGCCAGGTCCCAGCAGTCGCTGGGACGGTGGCTTGCTGAGGACTCCCCTGACACGCCACAGGGCTGGTCTCCGGGGCCGGCGTCCGGGCTCCGAAGCCTGCCTTTGCGGGTCCTGGTGCAGGAATGCAGGCGGCACAGGGTCGGGGTCGCCTGGATTGGGCTCACGGGAGCAGTTGTGCTTGGGTGTTTGGAGCCAAGACGGACAGACAGACAGACCCTCCTGCAAGAGCTGAGTGTTGGGGGCTCCCTTCCTCCACTGGAAACTTCTCTGTGGGGGGAAGACCCCTTCTTTGGGAGGGGCAAGGCTGGCTCTAGCAGCCCTAAATACCACAGAGCTTTAGATGTGCGCTCCGCGCCCTCCGCTGTGTTCAGTCAATACTGAAACCACAACAGACTGTTTTTTCCCTTTCTCCCTTCCTCTCTCCTTCCTTCCTTTTTTATAACACTAAACGTTCCTGAAGGCTGAAAACTAAATAGCTTCTTTCTAGACTTTTGGGTTCTTTCTATTTATTCCAGGCGTCCTTGCTTCTCTGGTGTCCTGAGCACACATGCAGAAGGCCCACGGGCTGGGGGGCGGTGCTGGAAACCTGCTGTTTACAAACGGCCAAGTTAGGAGACAAAGCTCCGTGGGAATGAGAGGGTACTCGTGGGCAGGGTTGAGGGTCAGGTGTGGACTCACACACAGTCTTAGCCTTTGACCTTCCTGGCTTCACCTTGCTGTGTACCCTCAGTTTTGAGTCACGTAACCACTCTGACCCTCAGTCTCCTCCTCTGGAAACTGCCAAGTGCCCATTTGCCGGGGTAGCGGTGAAGATCCAGTGTGCTGGTGTACAGAGTGTCGTGTGTCCCCATAGTAGATGCTCAGTGAACACGACTTCCCAGCTCTCAGAAAAGTTGGCTTAGGAATCCACTTTAATTAAAATGTTTTTGTTGTGTTAAGAATGGGCCAAAAGTCACAAAATTATTTCGAGATTGTTTTCATGGAGTTCAGAAATCCAGGAGACTATTTCATCAACAGTCTGTTTGCTTCCGCACAGCCCCACCAATGCAAATAAAGCAATTTAAGTTTTCAAATTTATTTGATGCATTTACTCACTCCTTTACCTCTTGCAACCAAGGAGTGAACGGCGACTCTGTGTGAGGGCCGGTGTAGGGCGGGGGCTTGGAGCTGCCAGAGGGGCAAACTCAGGTGCACGGGTCCCTGCGGTTGACTAACAGTCATCTGGGGCAAGTCACCACCACCCTGCAGCCCCCAGGCAGGCCATTTGCATAATCAGGATCATATTTCCCTTGCGGGAATGTGGGTGGGCATTAAAGATCCCGCATGTAAGATGCTAAGGTGACTGACGCACGGAAAGAACAGGAGCAGCCACTGCTACTGAGATGTGGTTCTCGTGCTTGAGTGACTGACGGTGTGTTCTGGTGACAAGACAAGAGCTGACACAGACCAGAGGAACAGTGCATCTCCCCTCCTGCACCCAGGCACGAGAGATGGGAAGTGGGCCCCGGGGGCTCCTCCCAGGAAGTTGACCCAAGGACGCTTCTTTGGGTGGCCCTATGGGTGGTCCATTTGAAAAACACAACGAAGAACCAAACAGATCTCTAATGTGCTTTTGAAGCTGTTGCCGGGAGAGGCGGCAGCGCGGAGCCGGAGCCCAGGGGCAGGTTCCCGGGAGCCTGGCTGTCTGGGTGCCGGGCTTGGACGAGTGGGAGCAGCTGCAGGGAAGAGCAGAACTTGTTCCTCCAGAGTGTGTTTATCCTGCTTTTCTGACCTCAGAGCCCAACCATCCTAATGATTTTTAATGACTCTAATGTGCCTTGCGTCTCGACGGGACCCACTGGCCACGCTACCCAGTGCCTCTTTCCCTTGCGCATTGCCCAGTAGAAGGGGGTCAGATGCCAGCTGGGATTACATGATTGGGCTTTGAGTCAAAAAAGCTTTGACCCGGGACTCTGAGAGCTCAGGGGATGTCTCCAGCCAAATCCCTCCCTAAAGCCGGGTGGAAAGAGATGCCAGGCAGTTGGTACCAGCTCGGAAGTCAGGAAGACACGGCGCACGTTCCAAGTGCATCCCTGCCAGCTGCGGTCTCAGGAGAATGACTCTGCCTCTCCGGTCTCTGCTTCCTCCTAGGAGAAGTGAGAATGCCAGGAGCTCTCTGGGTGCTACCAGGATTCCGCACGGTCTCCGGGCCTGGATTTGGCCACTAGCAAAGTGGATGATTGCTCAGGCGTCTCCTTGTTTTGCAACGCTGTGATTCGCTTGCCGGCCAGCAACTTCCTGCCAACCTGCACTCCCATCCGCCTGAAAATACCTGTCTTGGACAATGTGCACTTGGCCAAGCAATTTCCTAAGAAGGGCTGTGACGGCCCGGGATTGCCGCCTGCCCGAGGCCTCGCAGGGCCTGGCCGAGCTCCACGGAGTAGCCCGGAAGGTCACTGGCCCCCTGCCCCTCCATGCCGGCTGCCTCCAGACACGCGAAACCCAGGCATACGGAAGCCCCTGAGCCCCCTTACCGCACGAGGAACAGCTGTGCGGGGAAGGCAGATTTCTGGAAAGTGAGGCTCCTCCGTCAGTCCAAGGTGCAGACCACCTGCGTTTCCTTTGGGTCTCAGCTTTGCTTCACCCAGACCCACCCGCTTTTGTGTGCAGTGGCCTCCCTGCCAGCTCGTCGCCCGGCGCCCCAGCCAGAATACGGTAGCAGCTCCGTGACCCAGACCCTCCCTGGGGAAGGCCTTGTATCTTTCTGACTGGCTGTGTGGGTGGGAGTCCCTCCCCTGGGACATTCTGTTCTCCTCCTTCCCATTCTGCAGATGAACACCCCGAGGCAGGGGAAAGTTGCCGCCACCTGCCTGAGGCCTCCCAGCTGGGGAGCACAGAGCAGCTCTGTCCCGGGGATCAAGGCAAAGCCCTCACTGTGGTCGCGGTCTTCCGCTCTCCCATCCTCCTCCTCATTCCTTCCTTCCTTCCTTCCTTCCTTCCTTCCTTCCTTCCTTCCTTCCTTCCTTTCTTCCTTCCTCTCTTTCTTTCAATTTATTTATTTTGAGAGAAAGAGTGAATGCCCACCGGGGATGGGGGGAGGAGGGGCAGAGAGACTCTTAAACAGACTCCGCACTGGATGCAGACCTGGATGTGGGGCTCAATCTCATGACCTTGAGATCACGACCCGAGACGAAGCCAAGCATCCAGGCTTAACCCGTGGCACCACCCAGGTGCCCCTGTTATTCTTAATTCTTAAAAATCTTATTGTCTGTTAGATGCGATGCTTGAGGGTCTGAATTTGAAAGTGTCTCTTACTCGAGGACAGTGGTTTTCAACTGGAGGTGATTTTGTCCCGCTTAGGAACCTTTGGCAATGTCCAGAGACTTTCTTAGTTGTCACACTTGGGGAAGGGGTGGGCTCTGGTATCCAGTAGAGAGGTAGGGGGCAGTTGAATTCCCTGCAGCGCAGAGGATGTCCCCCCACTCCGGTCCAAGAATGATCTGGTTCAAACTGGCAGAATTGCGGAGGCCAAGAAACCCCGATATGAAGGATGCATTGATGTCCCTTTTTTTTTTTTTTTTTTGCAACCAGACCACAAGGTATCCAGAGGGTCTCAAAAGTAGTACATAACACACACACGCGCACACACGTGCGCACGCACACCACATTTTTATTGTAAAATAAAATATTGTTATTTTGGAGGTTGAAGGAAAGGCTGATGGGTGTACAAGTCAAGGCTGGTGTCACCGACCATGGCCTGGTTGCTTGCCTGAGGCCCATCTCCTCCCAGGCCTGGGCTGCCTTGACTCCTGCCCCAGGGATGCTCATGGCGCCAGCTCCCAGCTCTGGGCAGGCACAGGGAAGCATCCCACATCTCTAGCCTTGACCTCCATCTGAGGCCATTGCCCCACATTTCCACTCTTGGTGAGAATGTGGCACCTGCGGTTCCCCCCCTGCAGCGCACAGCAGGTGCCCCCACCCCAAGCTCGGCGTCTGCCTTCCCACCCAGCTGCTCCTTTTCAGGCCTGAGACCTGGCCTTGGCCAGTGCCTGGTGGTCTGCCCGCCGGCCCCCAGCGGGCCTGTTGGGTTCCCACCCACAATCTCTTTTTCATCCCTTCCTTCTACAACCAATGATGTCTGGGCCCTTTTCTTCTCTTACCAGGGTAATCCTAAACCCTCCTGCTCTCCAGGTCCCTCCTGGATCAAATCTTTGGCTCACACCACCACGAAATGTTTCTTCGTAAAGCCTGTTTTCACTAGTACACTTCTCTGGCCAAAATCCTTCATGGCTGCCCCGGCTGACAAGGTAATGCCAGCTTCTTACCTTGGGATTCACATCTCTGCATGATTGGGGTGTCTACTTTCCACCAAGGGGTAAACGCCTCCTACTTCAGCTGCTCCCCTCAGCCATGCAGGCAAACACGCGGCTGCCTGTGCTGCCCGGGTCCCCAATCTCCCTCCTCCATTCGTCCTTTCTGCTGCCCCTCCCACCCTGAAAGACCCCTACTCCTGCATCTATACCTACGAGTCCCCTCTGAAACAGACTGTGCTCAAATGCTACCCACTTCCCAAAAAAGAAGGGGTGGACATCATTTCCTTTGGGCACTGCCATGCTTTGTCTAACCTTTGACACGTGCTCACTCTCTGCTGTGAATTAAGGCTATTTATGATAAAATCAGCAATAACGGTGGTAGTTTCTGTGTTTTTAAATGCCAGGCATGCCTTTTGGATCTGCACAACCAGCTGGGTTGGGTGGTTAGGCAGCAGTGGCTCCATTGTATAAAGAAGGGAATGAAGGTTCAGAGACCTTCATGGACTTGCTCAATGGTGAGAACCCAAGGTGCTGTCTTGTGGTCGTGAAAGTGCCACCTGGGGATGCGAGTGCCTAATGCCGGGGGCACATCCATCAGAACACCATGCTATGGATATAGGACATGCAGCTGTCCATCCATCCGTTCGTCCATCCATCTGTTCATCCGTCGTCCATCCATCTGTCCATCCATCCATCTGTCCACCCATCCATCTATCTGTCCATCCATCCGTCCATCCATCCATCCATCCGTCCATCCATCCATCTGTCCATTGTCCATCTGTCCACCCATCCTTCCATCTGTCCATCCATCCGTCCATCCATCCATCCATCTGTCCGTCCATCTGTCCACCCATCCATCTATCTGTCCATCCATCCGTCCATCCATCCATCCATCCGTCCATCCATCCTTCTATCTGTCCATCTGTCCATCCATCCATCCATCCATCCATCCATCCATCTGTCCATCCATCTGTCCATCCATCCATCCATTTGTCTGTCCATCCATCTGTCCATCCATCCATCTGTCCATCTGTCCATCCATCCATCCATGTATCCATCCACTTGTCCTCCATCTACTAATCCATCCATCCCTTCATCTGTCCTTCCTTCCTTCCTTCCTTCTGTCTGTCCATCCATCCATCCATCCATCCGTCCATCCATCCTTCTATCTGTCCATCTGTCCATCCATCCATCCATCCATCCATCCATCCATCAATCTGTCCATCCATCTGTCCATCCGTCCATCCATTTGTCTGTCCATCCATCCATCCATCCATCCGTCCGTCCGTCCATCCATCCATCCATCTGTCCATCTGTCCATCCATCCATCCATCCATCTGTCCATCCGTCCATCCATCCATGTATCCATCCACTTGTCCTCCATCTACCAATCCATCCATCCCTTCATCTGTCCTTCCTTCCTTCCTTCTGTCTGTCCATCCATCCATCCATCCATCCATCCATCTCTCCATCCACCCACCCATAGATTCACTTATTTGTGAGGGAATGTACAAATCAGAGAAGTGAATGAATGGATTTATCTAAGATGTACTGAGTATTTTTTTAGGCATACATAGGTTCTCAGTAAAATATTTCTTGTTGTCTTTTTTTGAGAGGGGGAAATGAATACATTTTTACCTCTGGCCTATTAAATCAGGAAATAAGTAACTTAAAAAAAAAAAAAACTTTTGAATTTTAGAACCATAGCCATGTTATGGTTCTAAAGTGGAAGGGATGTGAGTGATCGCTCTTACCCAGGGTCCTCGATCACAGGAGAGAGCCAAGGGCCCAGCACAGTGAAGGGGCTCATCGGCTCACCCACCTGCCTTCAGGCTCACAGAATGGTGATTGCCTTTACAGAGGAGCTGTTCTTCATTGTGTCTGTGGGACTGATGTACAAATCCAGGCTCTGGGAACGTGTGTGACTAGCAAGCTATGGCTTTGGAGGTAGAGATGGAAAGAGAAGCATCAGAATGCTGACAGGGAGCTTTCAGTTCCCGTAGCCTGAGGGAGCTATCCTGGCTCCATTTCGCAGGTGGAAATGTGAAGTTCCCAGAGGAGAAGTGACCCACCCAGCATGCAACCCTGCACGCGGGCTTGGGACTGGACACAGTGGTACCTCCCAGCAGTGAGGCATCCTAGTACGTCAGAGCCCGGGTTTGAGCACCACTCCCCTCTCTGTGTGGTCTGGGAGGATCTAGTGAGTTTTTCCCATTGGGGCTGAGCACGGCGTCAGCACACATACATGCCCATTGTTAGTCAGTGGTAGTATTACTGTTATTACTGGGGCGTCCTTTGGGCCCAGACCCAGGGGTGCCCTCACTCCTCAGGTGAACTTGGGAAATCCCTTAAGGTCTCCAATCCCTCATTCCCCAGATGCTGCTGCTCAGCCAGCACAGATGTTATGTTTATTTGTGTTTCTCTGTAGAGGTCAATAAATTAAAAAAACAGGAAGGGGGGGTTGATATTGGAGAAAGGGGTAGGGACCTGGGGGACCTTGGAGTCAGCTGTTAGGAATTCTGGCTGTTGGCACTTTCCCCCGGGCTCTCAGGAAATGTTGAGCAGACACTAAAGGTCCCTCTTGCCTCATCTGGCTGGGCATTGCAACATCAGCAGAGTGCGAAGAACGGAGCTGTCCTGGGAGAGCCACCTGAGTCATGGGAACCAGGGGAACCTCTCTTGGGAGTGTCCTGCAGTTGGGCAGGGCCTGGCAGGGAAGACCGTGTTCTGCAAGTAGCCACCTGGTCTACCTTGAGAAACACCTGGAGATCTCTGTGTGCCTGGGGAAGCTGGAGGGGCTGCCTTTGCCTCCCATAAGAGGGGAAGGCATGGCCAGGACTTCTGTGACCTCCTGAGCTCACTGGGAGGCATGGATCTGGCTTTTCTTCCGCTGTGCCATCAACTTCCTGGTGAACTTGGGCACATCTAGGACTCAGGGCTCCCACCTGTAAAAGGAAGTGATTGCTCTTGATCTCTGCCACCAACTCCAGTTGCAATTTCTTAAGCTGTCTTCCCAGTCTCTCATTCAGCCCAGAGCCCAGAGTGTAGTGGGTTCGCTCTAACAGTGTGGTGAACATATGAATGAATGAACAAATGAATGATGGATCAAAACACAACGTCTCTGCCATTTTCCAGCCCACAGGATGTGTTGTTCCAGGGCCAGATCAGAGCAGAATTATCAGCAAATGCAAGGTGACTTCATACCCTGTGTGCGGAGGTTCTTTTAGAGAGAGGCTCCCGTAGGTGGGTTGGAAAAAACCAGTTAAAAGTTTGTGTATTTAGTATTTTGCACTCAACACACTTGAGGGCGAAGGATAATATTTTGAAATCAGACACATCTTGTCAGTTAATGTTGGTGTAAGTTTTCTTTGAAGGTAGTGCCTGGACATGGCGGCCAGAGCTCATGTGAAAAGCAAATTATGAATACATGAGGTGATGCCTAATTACCTGAAATACCCTCCTCTGTTGAGTGAAAAACACAGTTTTCATCAGCGCTGGATTAATTATGGCTGCCGAGAGCTGTAATTGGCAAAAGCTTGTTTTTAGCTCATGACTCAAGGCTGACTCAACATTGGGGACCGTGCTTTCCATGGCCTCAAGCTGGGCTCCCTTTTTTCCTGGAAACGCCTAAGTGGTTTGCCAAGACCTTTGATGGGGCCCATCGAGCTTCCCCAGGAGGCTCAGCCCTGAGATTTGAGCCCTTGGCTTCCAAGCTGGGGGAGGCGACCATGCTGGGTACTCTTGTTCTTATCGCCTGTCAAGCTGACAACACCTTCTTGATGGTGACCAAAGTGAGGCTTTAGCTTCTAAGTTGTGGAGCTTGGATTTGAACTTATTGTTGTAATTCTTTTCCCATTGCCCTTGGGGGCCTCCTTGGATCACCTGCGGGGCTCAGAATGGCTATCCCAGCAGAAGGTGTGTCCTGCTGTGTGTAAGCTGTGGGGCTGTGCGGCTCAGAACCAAATCTGTTTCTGGTTCCATCTGGAGGGATCTGAGGACATGCTGGATTATAAAACATGGAAGATTTTCTGGGAGGGGGGAAAGGATTTTGCCATAAATCCTGGCCTCATTTCTGGGTTGGTTGATTAGTCACCTGTTTGTGTTTGTAAGACCACCTTCCCCTCTCATTTGTCTCCTCATGTGTGATGGTCTTTGTCCTTGAATTGTCCCCTCTGCCTGGCCTCAGGATGACCACACTGATGGTCCATGGGTACCCTGAACAAAGGTCCTGCAAGTTTCCCAGAACCGCCCCTCAGAAAATGCCCATTTCCTTCCTGGCCACTGCGACGATCTGTGGCTATCATACTGCGTTCTCACTTCCTGTCCTCTTCATCTCCACGGCCTTGGGGGGAGGACTCTGTAGACCCATTTGACAGATGGAGAAAGCTAGGTTCCAGCGGACATGAGAGACCAGTTTTGATTTCCCGGGTCCAGATGTGCCTTGGTCTTTCTAGAAAGCAGGAGGTAAAGTCCTGATGAAGTCCTCCTCCTTATCACGGGCTGGCACCCTTCCGCAGACCACTGATATAGGTAGGGAGGCTCTAAGAGGCAATGATTGTGTGTAAGGGGGCAAGATCCTCACTTGTATTCATGTCCACTAGCTCAGTTCTTCCCCTCCTAGGCCTCATGTGGGGCAGGATTTTATTACTCCATCTCTTCTGATGAGTAACCTGGGGCCCAGAGAGAAGCTAGGCGTCTTGGCCACAGTGACCCAGCCCAGATGTTCAAGGTGACCTGGCTCAAAGTGGCCTAGCCAGGATGGCATGTCAGGTCTGCCAGGCCATAGGAGGAGGATTTCTCCTGTCCCTCTGCCGCTGAGGTTCACCCAGTCGGTGGGCAGGGGTCCACTGGGGCACCTGGGGCCGTGACAGTGCCTTTCCGTGTGTGCCTGGAAGGACGCGTGTGGAGGAGTACTCTGCTGAGCGTGGCAGATGCTGTCTACTTTTGGAGATTTATGAGGACAGCCAGCATCTCAGGGCACAGAGAAGGTCTGCAGCGTAACAGTACAGGGAGTTTTGTCTGACCCTCCAGCTTCCCGACTTGTCTGAGCACACAGAGCCGACCTTCCTTCGACTTTCCCTCCCCTCCTGTTCCCTCTGCCGCGCCCTCTCATGCACTCCTTTCGCCCTTCCCTGCCCACTTCTCCCCTTTCCTCCTCTTCCTCTTCCTCTTCCTCCCCCTTCCTCTTCCGTCCCTTGTTGTGCCGTCCCCAGCTTTCCCGTCCCCTCTCTTCTCTTTCCTTCCCCACCTCCCCATCTCTCTGTCTCTGCTGGTCTCTCTCCCCTTCCCTCTTGCTCTTCCAAGGCGCCAGAGAGCACAGACTCGGGGGAACAGGGCTCAAGACGCTGAGGAGGGGACGGCTCAGACTCAGCTGGACGCGGGCTTGTTTCGGTTCCTGCCTTGGGTCTGGGCCTGGGGTTGGGGTAGACTCTGTCCCATGTGACACTGCCTCATTCCCCCACGGGACAGCCAGAGCACCCAGTGATGCCCACACGTCTCTGACTGCTGCTGGTCTTAGTGTGTGCCCGGTGCCCCATGTGGTCCTGGTTCCTCCAGGGGACCAGGAACACTGTGCGTGTGTGAGCTTGGACATCGGGGTTGCTTGGGTGGTTCCTTCTATTTCTGGCTGATCACCTGGGCAGCCCGGTTAGCCCTGGCCTGCCCGGCTCACCCTGATGTTGAGACCTGCCCTGTTGCACGAGGACAAGGCAATAGGAGGAGGCGATTGTTCATCTCTATACAAATTAGCCGGCCCGTCGGCACTTGCGCTCACCTCCACCACCGCAACAAGAAAGACGAGATCCATGCTAATTGCCCTCACTTCTCTTTCTCTGGTCAGAGCTGTTCCCGACTGACTGTCAGGGTGACATACGGCTCCCAACACAGTGCACATTGCAACACTTTCCAAAAATTTTTAAAAGATTTTAAATGCAGGCTCCTGTGAGAGCCCTTTGGCTGACTCTGATGTGAGGGGACAGGATATGGGGTTGCTCATCCTTTCTTCTGGCTGTAAGACCTGTTTTTTTTTTTTTTAATTTTTTAAAATTTCTTCTAGGATCTCAAAACGTTTTTTAACCAGATAGTGATGATTCATTTCTGGACAGGACAGCAGAACTAAAACATGAAGACTTGCAGCGCCTCCTGGCCCGACGCCCCTTTTATCTCCCCATCTCCTTCCCTTTCTCGAGCACCTACCCCGCCCGCCTTCCTCTGGCCTCCTCTCCAAGCCCCAATTAGCAGATGGGAGGGGCCGCTTGGTCAAGGACGCTGCTGTGGGTGGTCCAGGTTGTTGAGAACATGTTCTTTCTGCATCTCCAGCTCTGGGGAGATGGGCCGCTGACATACGTGGGAAAATCTTCTTAGGAGATTTCAAAGCATTGGAGACTCAACTGTTGATGGGAACTAAAGGGAAGAAAGAGGTGAGATGTCCCAAAGGCAGTATTTGGACATCTGACCTCACCCGCTCCTAGCATTCACAGTCCATGATCTCAGGCTTCGCGGGACCATTGGTGTTGCTGCTGGTGGGGAGGAGGAGACAATGGTGTTTGATGAGAACTTCCTCTCCTGGTCGTGCCCTTGTTTTGTGCCCACAGATTTTGTCACTCTGGGCCAATGCTGCTGCTGCTGCTGCTGCTGGCAAACCCACTTGGGGAACACCATGTGCTGAGGATTGCTTTCAGTGCACAGCGTGGACCAACTAATGTAGTGTCGTAGCGGTCATCGAGTGGGGACTCTTGGTGTCCAATTTTTCCGAGGAAAGTTTTGAGGCCCACGGGTGTCGAATAACCTGATCAAGTCCACACAGCTCAGATGAAAGCCAGGAATCAAACCTAAATAGTCTGACTCCAGGGTCTGTGTTATTATCCAGTTTTACTTTTCAGACTGCAAATTACTTAATAGGGATAGGCTCTCCCAGACTTTTGTAGCTGCTGGGGAGAGGGGGATGCTGACTGGAGGGCACGTGGGGATGCTGTCCATCCAGACCTCCCTCTAACCGAACACGGTTCTCTCCAGCACGTGCCCACGAGTGAGATCATGAGCTGGGTTTCGTCTGTTTCTGGCCAGGGAGTGGGGGAGGGGGCGCACTTGACATCACGGCACATACGCAGAACTCTGCCCTGGGAAAGTGACAGAAAGAGGCACATGGGACCAGGTCCACAAATAAACCTGAGGAGGTTGGGACAGACCATCATCAGTTGTTGTTGCTGTTGTTACTACCTAGTGAGGAGCCCTGGTGTAAGGTGCCAGGATCGGGTGTATGTAGTTATGTTCATTACACAGTAAACTCTTGTCCTCGGGCCACAGTAGCCTTTGATCTCTATCTGTTCGCCCAGTTGTGGCCTGGCTGTGGAATCCCTGCTGATGTTGTCCCAGACAGCGACAGAGAGCTGGTGGGTGGGTACGTGGACTAGAGGTCCTGTGACTAGGGGGGCACAGGCAGAGTTTTGGTCCTGAGTGTGGGAGAAAGTGAATGACGTTCTGTCTGGCCAGGTGTGTTTCCTGATGTATATTTACATGCATTTTGCTTTGTTTCATCTTATTTCATTTTATTCCCTCCCCTCCCCCTCCAGTTCCTCCTTCCCACCGCCTCATGGACCTGGTATTAATTTCCACTTGCCCAAGGATGACATGGAGACTGAGTGACCCACCCCAGGTCACACAGGGGAGATCAGAATCTGCTTTTCCCTCTCTGGTTCCTCACTCACTTGTCCTGTCTCCTCAAACGAGTGGCTCTTCTCCTCCCTTTTCCTCCGTTTCTCCTTCAGATCTTCGGAGGAATGGGCGGGAGACGAGACATGGCCCCTCACATGCAAACACCTTCTCCTCCACAATCACAATCACACTTGTGCCAAGTTCTGAGTCTGCTTGGCTTTGGAGGGTACTGAGCTTGGGGCTGAAGTCTGCGGCCCCTTTGGAGTTGAAATTTGGTTTGTCTCGGGAAAAGGCTACTTCCTGATTGCTCAAGAAAGAGGACTTTTTTTTTAAATTTTTATAATTTTTTATTTTTTATAAACATATATTTTTATCCCCAGGGGTCCAGGTCTGTGAATCACCAGGTTTACACACTTCACAGCACTCGCCAAAGCACATACCCTCCCCAGTGTCCATAATCCCACCCCCTTCTCCCAAACCCCCTCCCCCCATTTTTAAAAGGCTCTGCTGTTCCTGTTGGCCTCCACACCATCAGCCTACATTTTGATGATTTAAGGGTCGATGGATTAAAAACATGTGGTCTGCGTTTCCCCTGAATGGAAGCACACATTGAACTTAAAGGAAAGTTAGAAAGAAAGAAAGAAAAAAAGAAAGAAAGAAAAGAAGGAAGGAAGAAAAAAAGAAAGAAGGAAAAAGAAAGAAAGAGAAAGAAAGAAAGAAAGAAAGAAAGAAAGAAAGAAAGAAAGAAAGAAAGAAAAGTGTTAGAGATACAGTTTGGGTTTTCTTCAATGCCCTGACTTCGAAAAATAGGCCTTAGGCATTTGCAGCGTACAAGCTCCAAATGGGTCCTCCGGGCTCTCTAAAAATGTCTTCAGTTGTCCTGGAAGCAGGGAGGACTTTGTGGGTCCCAGATGTCCCGAGGACTGAACCTAGTGTGGTTTTGCGCAGCTCAACACACGGGAGAGGCCAGAGGTTTGAGGACAGAAGTAAAGCTTGGCCTTCCTCCCCTCCAGAAACCTCCTTCCGCCCTGATTTGGCCCCAAGTACATCAGCGTCCGTCCAGCCAACATCTCCAGAGCGTCTGTGCTGTGCCAGGATTGCTGGTGGCTTCCGTGAAGGTCCAGGTGTCTGTCCATCCTATTGCCGCTCACTGTTGCAGCCTCTGCAGCTGTGCCCACTCGGACTCCTCTACCTGGCATGCCCTTTCTCAGTCTCTGACTGGCCGGTCTTATCCATTCACACCCACAGTGTTCACTCCAGGGCTTTGCCCGGATCTGGGCTCCGTCAACACCTGCGAGAGATGCGGACGGACTCACAGAGAGGTTGGGCTCGTCCAGGACTCTGATGAAATCCGCAGTGGCCCCCCTTCGGACTCCGCCTGTGGGGCTGAGCAGGAGGAGGTCGGCGTTTGCTCCCACTGCTCAGCCCCACCCCTCATTTTTGGAGGGTTTGCTCCGGCCCCTTCCCTCTCGTGCCTTGTTTACTGCAGGCAACGATCTTCGCTTAATGGAACAGGGAAGGAATTCTGCTTTCATGTGGTTGGGAAGCAGAGGCCCACACAGATATCCACGCAGTTTTACGGCCAAGCCGGGGAGTTGGTAAATTTGTTGAGGAGTGCCCTGATCCCAACAGCTCGCTGGGAACAAGGCCTATAAATAGCGCCTGCCAGTCAAAGCATAACGATTTCAATCTTCCTACTGTATAAATAAACAGTATTGTTCAGGAGTTCTTGGCTGCAGTTTTGGCCCGTACGTCTCGAAGGCTTGCAGACGATCCAGCTGGAATTTTCGGCGAAGGCAAAGGAACTGACATTTGGGGAGCGACTACTGTGTGCCTGGCCTCCTGTGAGGCGTTTAAGCGAGGAATCCCACTCAGTCCTCATGCTGAACAGGAATCCACTTCATCCCACTCAGCTTGCTAGAGACGCGGAGCTCACGGATGGATAGCAGGTGTGTGCCCGGGTCACAGGCCGGCGACAGGGGGATGGATTCTTGCCGGCCAGAGCGCAGGACCCTGGCACCTTCCCATCCCCTCATTGTCTCAGTCGTCTTACAACAACCCTGCAAGATCAATATTTTTGTAAGACTTGTGTTTTCCTTGGTAATATAAATAACACATGTTCTTTTCTTTACAGGGAAGTTTGAAGTGTGTAGAGAAAATTAAAATCACCTGTATCCTTGCCACCCAGAAACACACACATAAGTATGTTTTGTTTATGTTCTCCCAATGTTTAGACAGGTAAGTAGATAGATCTGAGAAGGAGACATGACCTTACAGATGCACATCCTGATGGATACACATTTTTTGAAATAAAACTGAGATAAGAGAGTAGGTTCTGGGTATTTTTTGTTTTTTGTTTTTTTTGGAAATAATTTATTTATTTATTTGACAGAGAGAGAGAGAGAACAAGCAGGGGGAGCTGCAGGCAGAGGGAGAGGGAGAAGCAGGCTCCCCGCTGAGCACAGAGCCCAGTACCCTGGGATCATGACCTGAGCTGAAGACAGATGCTTAACTGACTGAGCTGCCCAGGTACCTAAGAGTAGATTCTGTTTTATAAAATTTTTCATATAACATTTACAACACAGTTCTTATTCCCATTTTGCATGGAGGCATTTGAGCTCGGAGAGGTGAAATGACTCATCTATGGTCACACCGGTGAGTAGGACCCACTTCCCTTCCTGTCACCTGCTTTCTCCTCTCCCTCTCTGTCCAGGTGCAGGTCCTATTCTGGGCATATGTCAACTAGTGCCTTTGCATTTTCCCATGTGGTGTGCACTGGATTGCTGAAGGTCCATGTTCCAGTCCTGACTCTGTGACTCACTTAGACGACTCAGTTTTGGTTTCTCTCGTCCACAAAATGGGTACATTTTAATTCAAAGTTCTAGTGAATCTGAAAGTGTTGGGTGAAGAGTCTTCTCCAGGTCATTTTTTCAACTCTGGCAACATGGTAGAGGATGGGTGTGGGTTTTCAAAACTAGTTTGCCACTGATTTACTGTGGAGCTTTGGGACAGTCACTTAACCTGAGTCTCAGCGTTTACATCTGCAACAGAAGGACGATGACAACAATCTCGTGGACTTGGGAGGATAATAGTAATGATATTAGGAGACATTATTGAGAGCTTGCTGGCTGTCACGGGCTATGCGGAGCTCTTTCCATGAATTCATCTACTTCCTTCTCAGAACAACTTGGTGAGGTTTCAGAAGGATCATTATCCGTATTTTACAGATAAATCTGAGATAAAGTTAAGAAACTGAGGATTGAGGTCATGCAACTAGGAAAATGCATCTAAGATCATGAAGACACTTTGTAACTGGAAACCATTTTTTTAATTTTCTACACAAGACTCAAACCAGGCTTTTAATGAAGTTGGTATAGGACATTTTTCTCTATGACTATCCCTCAAAATGTATCCCACACATCAAAGGGTGGAATGAAACCACTTTTTTAAAAACAAGGGGAAGTCACAGTCCCAAACCATAGGACATAATGCATAGCTTCCAAAACCTGTAAAATACAGAATACCAGGAGTGTGTCCAGAGCTGGCACCCACCTCCTTGGACCTTGAGTAGGACACACATTTTCCTGAGTACCAGACCCTGTGTTCAAAGAGATAGTCAGTCAATGACCCACAGTTATAAGAGCACCACCTAGGACATGGGCAGGTGAAGTCCCGCTGTAGACTCAGTGGACATCTTGCAGTGATGGGTGGTAGAGATACAGGAGGAACCAACCTGCATTTTTAATGCCCTGGGCCAAAGCTCTTTGGTTAGGAAAGTGCTGAATAGCATGGAGCACTGGGTGTGGTGCAAAAATAATGAATACTGTTATGCTGAAAATAAAAAATAAATTAAAAAAAAGAAAAGGTGCTGGATATAGAGTAACATGGATGAGAACAAAAAGGCAGGAAACGCAAGGTCAGATGCAGAGACCTCCCGTAGTAAAGTTAAGCCTTTTTTGAAAGCCAAACAGGGTAGAGACATACTTGAGGGTAAAGGAAATCACATGTCAGAACAGAGGGGTTCCACACAGCAGTCTGTGTCTGCTTCTGAAATGACCAGTTCATTACCTTCTCCCCTCTGCCCAGGTCAGCACACGACTAGCTCCATTCAAACCAAAAAGGTACATAGATGAACCAGCCTTTGACCTTATCATACTATAAAAATAAAATAACCATAAAATGGATGAATAGAAATCCCTCATCAATAGTCAGATAAAAGGAATCTATAGCATTAATTGTCCCAAGAAAGTAGTGGGAAAATGTAGACACATACTAATTAATAGTAAAAGTTAATAATAAAAATAACAACTCATCAGTAAACATAACTATTAACAATATATAGAAAGTATGATTTTTTTAAGGTAGAGCACAAAAGAGAAATTATAAAACAATAAAAGGATGAAAAGTGAGCAGAGCTCAAGGAAAAAAATGATATGCAGAAGAAAAACCCAACACAAATTAAGGTCTTCTTAGAATCTTTAAAGATTAGAATGAACATCATGGGAAACATCATCAAGGACACTAATGCTAAGAGACCCTATCGGGATTTTGAGCAGGATAGTCATCATGGGGGAAGACTTTGTGTGTTGAAGGATGTTTAGGATTTTTAACACTCATTCCCCCAAATGCCAGTTATACAACCCACCAATTATTGTGTCAACCAAAATGCCCCCCCCATTTTCAAAGCATAAAGTTATTAAATGATTATAAAAATGGTATATCTTTATAATAGATAGGCAGACAAAATACATATGACAAAGTCACAGAACAAGTGACACAGAAAAATGTTAAGTGATACAATTGAAGAAAACTTTACTGAAATAAGTAATGGGCTGCTCAGAAAGTACATCATGTCCCAAGGAAACGTGACACAGAATAGCAACACTAATATATATCTTTGTGAAAATACTGAATATCATAAGTAAGGAAAGATCTCTGTTGGCTTCTGGGAGAAAATGCAAATCTTAAGGCATAAAGGACAAAAACAGGCAGGGTTACCTTAGAAGGTTCCAAAGCTATAGTCAGTGCCAGAACTGAATACCTATAAAGTGGTAAAGATAGGAATAAAAGGTGCATTCCATGAATTTTAAGCCAAGTTATACTGTCTTTCAGATATAAAGGTTTTGGAAATATTGACAAGTACACACAAACTTGCAGACTGCAATACTTACAAATCTTTTGGGGAAACTAAACACAGTTCAGTTCCCCAGTAGAACCCCCCCCCCATTTATTTTGTACTTTAAATTGAGATGACATAAAGATGAACTAAAATAAGGAATTCAGGAATGATGATGTTGTGCTTACACGGGGAACATTGTCATTAAATACAGGACCGGGACTGACCATCTAAAATCTTGTTCACTGAACAAAATGTAAATATCAGGAAGCTAGACAGCAGGTACACTGCTAACGGAAGTTGAGTGGTAGGGAGAGGGGAAGTGTATGATGTTAATTTCCTCCTCCTTCATAGCAGGGAGTTAATAGTCTAAAATTAAAATGTAATTTAAAGATGACTCTAGCTCAATGGTGCTATAATCTCTTTTCTTAATTTAGAGGGATCTTTTAGGAAGGATCATAGGCTATGTAGGGAAGAAAATGGATCTGGAAGAAGTCTTCCCATTCTACTTTAGTTTCTTTTTTCTTCCGTTAAATTCAAATAAAAGAGAATTTAGTACTTAAAAATATTAAAAATAGTAAGCATAATATGTTCCTATTTTTATCCCCTTATCGTTCTTTTTTTTATGTTTTTATTTTTTATATTTTTTCCCGTTTCTTTTTTTTTTAAATTAATTAATTTATTTTCAGAAAAACAGTATTCATTATTTTTTCACCACACCCAGTGCTCCATGCAATCCGTGCCCTCTATAATACCCACCACCTGGTACCCCGACCTCCCACCCCCCGCCACTTATCCCCTTATCTTTCTTTTATTTTTCTATCTCCCTTTCCTTTTATCTATCATTACACATAGAATAATGACTAGGTTGATATTTACCAAATATTGACGACCATTGTTTCTGAGTAGTGGAATTTTGAATAATTTTTCCCCACTGCCTCTTTGTACCTTTTCTTTTCTTTTCTTTTTTCTTTTTCTTTCTTTCTTTCTTTTTTTTTTTTTTTTTTTTTTTTTTGCAATGCTGGGTATTTTCACAATGATCCTATGTTAAATTTATTAAGTGAATAAATTGACAAGTAAAGTAAAGTCAATATTCCAAAAAAGAAAATGAAGCTATGATAATGGAAGTAAAAGCAAAGCTAATTTTATTTTATTGTCTTTCCAAGAGGGAGTTGCCTATCCAGCTGCCATTCTCTGGACTCAGATCCTAATCACGGCTGTTAATTGACTCTACCTATCCCCAGCATCTTTTCCCAGGAATATTTGAATTGCTTTACAATTCAGGTTAAGTCTAAAGGAAATGGAGCCATACCGAGGAGTAAAGGACACGCTCACACCATGTAAGTTAACAATGAAAGATGCATTTATTGAATCGTGGTGAGATGACCATATGGACCCTGATGTCCCTTTCCTTGGTTAACTGTCAGACATGGAGGCAGGTACGATTAAAATAAGTGCATCTGTTGTGACTCATTTAGACATCGATTCAGTGTCATCTGCAGATTCATTTCCCAAAGTATCCCATAATAATAATGTGCAGTTTAAGTTTAGTCCGGTAGAATATTGTTTATTGAAACTCATATCTTCACATGCATGATCTCAATAACAATCTGTGGGAGCAGTAGTGTCACACCTATTTTACAGATGAAGAAACAGAGGTTCAAAAGACTTACAAAGGAGTTTAACCTTCAAGCCAGAAATCTGAACCAAGATCCTAATTTGTAGATGAATGTGTGGGAACCAGGACATTAGGAATGGACTTTAGAATTTGTTTCCTAAGCTAGTGGTTTTTTATTTTATGAGGACCTGACACATCTGAGGATATGTTGTAGCCTCTCTCTCCATCCATGTCCTTTAGATGGTGTCTACTTTATACCACTAGTCTAAGATTGTGCATGTGACCTGGACATGGGCTCATAGTGCATTCCACTGCCCTGGACACCATGACTATTAGTTCAGGGATGGGTGGTGACTCTTGATGGTCCATGGGAGTGAACACTGGGGCTTTTTCTAGTGTGACAAGTAAAGAGGGGTTCTATTATCTGTGAACATAAGAGCAGCAAGGGTGATGGAAGCCTCTACCTGCTAAGGACCACTACAGGAGTCCCAAGAATAAAGCCAACACAGGGGAAAAAGAGTAGAGAACTGGAAATGGACTAGGTTTCCATTGCATTGCTGAAGCTCCTGGATCCTGCCATGCCTGAATCTTTTCACTATAGACTTTGGCGATACATGAGACAATGAGTCCTCTTTTTGTTTTATTGAGTTGGCTTTTGGGCACTTGAAGTAAAGTGGCCCTTATGTATTTGGAAACACCACACAAGGCAGAGCAGAGGTGGTAACTAGATCTTTTGGCTCTCAGTGTAGACTCCTTCCATCAGACTCTGGGATGCCTTGTAATAAACTCACACAGCATTTCAGTCCCCCTGGATGTTACTTTGTTTGTGAAAGAGGAAGACGTGTTCACTTTGAACCCTGTGTCTCAGGAATGACTTTCCCACGAGTACTGCACTGTAATAGATGAATGAGTTAGAGCTAAAAGGTTGTCACTCGGAAAGTTTTGTTTTAAATGATCTAAATTAAGGGAACGGTCTTTCTCTTTTAATGTGCATATAAAATCACTGCACTTTCCTGCTTAACAATACAAGTCCCATTCTCATTATCAGAATCATAAAAATGAGTGAAATGACAGTTTCTTTTTAAAATGCAAAGTGTTTTATGCCAGAAGTTATGAGAAATTAGATGGAGATTCTCCTTCTATGCAGGTATAAAAGGGTGACTTTCTTTCTTTCAGTATTTTTCATAATTATGATCCGATTTTCTTAAAAACAAGAATGGTTACATAAAGCATTAGCCAAAGAAAACAAGAAAACACACACACAAGCCCCTGCATTTTTATAGAGACAAAGAGAAGGCAGTGAGCTGTTCGAAAGGAAGGTTATAAATGTAATGTTGGGAAGACCCTGTGATGCACATTAATTCAAAAGGGCCCCTTTATTGGATTGTGATCTGATTGTGTTTACAAATATATAGCCAGAAGGCTTTTAATTTTGGGGCAATTTCATTGTTCATAGATATATATCCAGCTACAGATATACATCCATGAAATTATGTGCTTATGTGTTTTAAATGAGATACAGTTCCTCTCCTTTAATGCAATAATGTTCCTATTTTATGATCTAGAGTTGCCCAAAGTTGGGGCAATTTTACAACAATCTTATTTGAAATATCATAATAGATGAAAGATGTAAATAATGTGATGGTTAGAGACCCGGTTAGAATTTGAATTCATTGGAGTTTAGCAGCCGCTGGAGCTAACAAGGACAGACTTTATTAAATTGCACGGATTGGGTTTTTCTTGCATTTCCAGCCACTTCTTGCCTCCTTGCTGTTTATTTTTCTTTTAAGCCTGAGTTCAATAAATAAACCCAACTAACAATTAAAAAGTCCTCAAATGATTCTAGATTGAAAAATTCAAAAATAGCCTGGCTGGCACTGCATTTGCTGTGGAGTTTGATTAAACTCTCTAATTGCATTCGAACGGGCGGGGAAGATCACAATGTGTTGGTGCTTTTAGCATGAGCTGCCAATGAAAAACTTCAATTACCACTAAAAATGGAAAATGGTCATAATAGATAAATGCTCTTCCTATTTGAGAGCTGCCTTTTAAGAATTACGTAACTGATTTGGGTGAGATACTATTCTTTTCCTCTTGTGCTCTGTGGATCGATGCATGCCCTTGCTCAAACCCAGGAAGCCCTCCGTCCTCTGGGGGAGGCCCTTTGCCAGTAGACGGCTTGGCGAAAACAGTTCCTTTTCCAGCCAGAGACTGAATGTCCTCGGGTAGAGATAATGGAGTCTGAAAGTTTCTTGGATAGAAGGAAGAACAAAGACCGAGGAAGGTGGGTACTTTTGGACTCCCTCTGGGGTCCACTGTTGGTTTGGACTCTGCTGTGGGAGGCGGGTGAATTAGTGGCAGGGTGGAGGAGAGCAAACATGGTCAGAGAGCTGCCAGTTTTCAAATACTGCCTTAAACCAAATTCGCCTCCACCTTCTGGGAAAATGGACTCTCATCATATGGCTCAGTTCAAATGTTACCTCCTCCAGGAAGTCCTCCCTCCTCATCCCCTCTGGGGTCCCAGGATGTCGTGTACCCTCTATTGGGACATGGTCCGCATTAGATGGGATTCTTGTTCTGACCACCTCTTGCCTCCCCCTTGGAACTTTGGAAGCTCCCCAGGGCCAGAATATAAGTTTAGGTTTTCTGTGTCTAGCCTGGTGGACCCCGGAGCTGTTCATCCCATACTTTGTGCATCTCTCCTCCTCGCTGGAAGGCAGGAGCTTTAGAATCAGAGACCTTGGCTTCTGCCCTGCGCATTTTTGGCTGGGCAATGTCTTCATCCTTTGTGCCTTGGTTTCCACATCAGTAAAATGAGGTTAAGTCTGTCCATCCCATAAGTCACTGAGCAGGGTTCATGTAAATACAGAAGGTGAAGGCAGGTGGAAGGTGCCCAGGGCACATGGCGGACTTTCAGCAGATACCTAGTTATTTCTGTCTGCCTCTTTTTAAAAAAAAATTTCATTTATTTATTTGACAGACAGAGATCACAAGTAGGCAGAGAGGCAGGCAGAGAGAGAAGGGGAGGCATGCTCCCTGCTGAGCAGACAGCTGGATTCGGGGACTCGATCCCAGGACCCTGAGATCATGACCTGAGCCGGAGGCAGAGGCTTTAACCCACTGAGCCACCCTGGCGCCCCCTCTTTCTGCCTTTTTTTCCTGATTTCCCTCCTTCTACCTGCCACTGCCATTGTCACCATTTAGTATTTACTGAGAGGTGGGCACCATGTTGATAGCTTTACACAGATCATCTCACTTGATTCTCTAGTCTCGGTCCTTCCCCTCTTCGCCACACCCTGTCCTCCATTTTCTCAGGTCCTGGGTTCCCTACAGCTTCTCTTTGCATGGACCCTGCAGAGAGGGCAAGCAGCCCAGGCTCCTGGGGCCGAACCTATGCTTTTGCAGCCCAGAGACCCAATGTCCACTGCATCAGAGAGGAGCCCTGGCATCTTCCCAGGAGACTGGCCAGACCAGACAGCACTGCCTTGAGCCAAAGTGCTGCCCAGAGCACTGCTCCCCTTTGTGTCATGTGGTCTTTGTACCTCTCTCCCCTTTCTTGCTCTGCTGTCTAGACCCTCCAAAGGACACTTCCGCTGGACCCAGGCCTGGACTCCCATGGTCCTGAGCCCACCTGATGCCCTCAGCCATGCCTGTCTCTGCAGGTCCCCTGTCACTCGGGCTTCCTCCCATCATGAACCTGTGCAGGTGTGACACCTTCCCTGGGCCCCTCCTCTATTCTTTCCACAACTTTCCATCTCCTCCGGCCTTGGCAGCCCTTCCTGGCAGCCCTTCCTCCTGTCCCCTCTTTCTCATCTCTCCTCTTTCTCGTTGGCTATAATCAAGCCCCTAATTTTTAAAAAAAGGATTATTTATTTATCTGCTTTTTTATTTTATTTATTTATTTGAGGGTGGGGGTGGAGGGCAGAGGGAGAGAATTTCCAGATCTCCAGGACACTGTGCTGAGTTCAGATCCCAATAAGGGGCTCGATCCCATGACCCTGAGATCATGACCTGAGCTGAAAGCAAGAAGCTCCTAATTTTTTTTTTTTTAATGGCAAGTCTGTCATTTCAGACAGGGCTGCTGCTCTGGAGGAACCCAGGCCTACCAAGGAAGCAGAGCAACAACCTGTGCCCACAGCGCCCTACATGCTGCAGAGGCTGGGTAGGTACAGTGCGCTTCACGTAACCAGCGTGCAAGGTCAGGGTGGGGCAGGTCACCTTCGTAGTGGTGGGGGACAGCGGTCGGGGGGTCTTCCTCCATGTAGGTGAACAGGATGATACGGCAATTCGTGAGAAGCTAATAGGATCTGAGGCTGCGTTGCAGGGGGTTTAGCCCTTGGATCGAGGGGGAGGGAAGCATGCTCTGTTCGGCACTTTTCCCCACACCCGAGGCATTGTGCTACTTCACACTGGGGAGCCAGAGCACCAAAAACCAGAGAAAATGGAGGACAGCCATGGGAAGGCAATTAGCAGAGTTGCGGAGAGGCAGACCTCTGGTCACCCACATGGGTGGGCAGGACGGAAGGAAGGCGGGGGAACGTCTCACCAAGGAATTTTGTAGTATGGTGATGCCTGTGTTGCTTGGGGGCTGCCAAGTCAGGAGGGCGAGCGGGAGGCCCATCACCAGGGAAGCTGACTTTGGCACAGGCTAAGAGGGAGCTACGACACCAGCTGAGCCGACTCCGCCGGCTCTTGTCTGAGGGAGACCCAACCTGAGCAGAGAAGGTGCAGAAGCAAGAGGCGCTCATCCTGTGGTCAGCCCGCACTGAGAGGTGAGGTCACCGGCCTACACTTAGTCTCCTTGCTTCTCAGCCTGGCCATGGTGGGAAGCTTTGTAAGGTGCAACGGAGCTCTATGGCTGGCCCCCCCGCCCGCCCTCCGTCCCTCACCGATGGGACAGTCTGGGCTCTGGGCACGAGGTTGCTGACATCCCGAAGGGCCGAGACTTTTCAGCCAGGGTCCTCTTCTATCGTGTGGGTAAAGTTTTGTGTTAGGACTTGTGATTTTCTTTCTTTGCTCCTGCGCTCACCTGGCTCCGGTAGAGGGAAACACTGAGAGTGTTGAATGAGCCACAGAGGTTAGTTGTGTCCGCAGCCCTCAGAGGTCCCGAAGGAGATGGGGAAGAGCGCCTGTGAGGGCCCTTCTGAGGCCTCTTGCTCCTCTCCGTGTGAATGCCGCCCCGCAGGATCTGAGAGTCCTGCTGGGCCTCTGGCGTGGGCTTTGGTCCCCTTTCTTGACTTCTCTGCTCTAGAAGCCACCAGTGTCCTTTCCTGTCTTCAAACCCAGCAGCACAGGCAGCATCTTCAAATCTCTTTCGGAATCTGACCCCTGCCCTGGGCCACTCGGATAAACCAGGATGATCTCCGCATCTCAAGGGCCTTACCGCTATCGGTGAAGTCCTTTTTGCCATCTACAGTGTCAGGTTTGCCAGTGCTGGGATGAGGACGTGGCCTCTTTAGGGGCCTTTATTCTGCTAACCGCAGGACTCCAGTGGGATGCCTGTGGCTACCATCTTTCATGCCACATCAGGATGAGCAGGGCTTTTAGCTCTCATCTCCCACGTGATAAGGGACAGGTTTCTCAGCCCGGCACGCGGCATGCTCTGGGATCTGGTCCCCACCAGCCTTGTTCTTCCTCTACAGAATCCACTTGCTTGCTGGGACTTGGCGGTCCCCGCGGCACCCTCGGGTCATCCGGTGCATTTCTCCGTGGCCATGGTGGTCCCCGAGCCTCAGTGTGTCTTTCCCTGAGGTCTCATCCCCCCACAAGCAGCCACACCCAAGCCTGATCCTGGCGATTGCTCCTCTGTCCTTCTCCTGTTCCTCTAGGACTCGGGTGGGTCTTCCTGCAGGGTGCCTGTTTGACGGGGTTCCTGCTGACTTCTCCCCCCAACCATGTCCTGGGCTGTCTGAGGTCACTTTAGCTCACTTCTAGAGCAGAGAGTGGTGACTACCGCACGATCCACCTTTCCAAGTGCTGAAGTCAGCAGCGGCAGGTCCTCTGGAGAGCCCAAGTAAATGACCCGTGTGCCAAGTCCATAGGCTGGTGATCCTCTTAAACGGATCCCTGGTGGCTCTTAAGGTAAAGATAGAAACCCCCACCACCATGCCCCTGGGTCTGCATGACGTGGTTCTCTATCGTTTTTGCCCGGCCTCACCTGAGACCAGGGTTTCCCTTGCTCCCTGTCCAGCTACCGGGGCCTCTTTGTTCTTCTTCAAGGATGTCGTGCTCCTTCCTGTGCCTTGACTTTGGCTCATGTCTGCCTGGTCCGCCCCTCCTCTAGTCACTGGTGTCTTGCCTACTCATTCCTCGGGGATGGGCCAGCTCGAATTCTGTTTGTTGGAAACTTTCTCTGACCCTCCAGATGAAGTAAGAGTCACTCACTGTTGGGGGTTTGTGGCTCTGTGAACCTATCCGCACCTCAGAGCGCCACCATAACACCACAAAGGGTTTGTAATTACACATTTCCTTGTGTGGCTATGTGATGGACTTTGTCTTATCTGCTGGGGAGGACAGACGGTGTAGGGGACACTGTGGTTTATGACACATAAACACTTTTAGGACTAAGGAACTTATTTCCTGGCTCCGGGGCGATTGGCCAGGGCTGGTTCAGAGCTGTGTCTCTTTCTGGGAATCTCTTGGCTGAAGGAAACCACCTTATCTGAAAACTCCTTCTCCCCAGAGGTATCCCATATGTAGCGACTCTAGCATACAAGGATATGAAGGCCTGGCACCCCCATGTCTCCTTAGGGCATCTGAGCGGGTATCCCAGATTTGGAGCTCCCCAGGGGATTGGCCAATGCCATGCCAGTCTTGTGGCTGGCCTCTGCTCAGGCCTTCTCCCCTTGCTCTCTTACAGGTGTAGATCCCACGAGCTCACCTCAACAAACCTCTCACGTGTACATTTCGTTCCATAGGCTATTACTTGGGAATCCTTCAAGCAACCAGTGTTGATGGAGAGGTCCTAGGACACAAGCTCTACAGTAGGATTTGGGAGCCAGATCGCCTGCTGACCGACTGGCCATGAAAACCCCATCACTGGTAGTCGGTGCCATATGGATGGACACTGGAAGGCTGTAACGATATAACTGTTAAATCTCTTCCTGGTGGGGATGTGGGGTGGGATGTTGGAGGAGACGCACTGGCAGGTGGAATTTCTCAGGTGAGGAGGGAGGGAGAAGTCATTAGAAGTATTATGGAACTGGATGCTTGTTGCTGGGGGCAACCCATGCATTACAGAAACAGTGCAATGCTAAGGGTGATTAAGCACCAATTAAAGGGTAAATGTGAGGGCCAGAGGGCAGCATAGAAGGAGATCCATCCTCCTGGAGGGCGCAGAAGTTGAGGACCAGGCCCAAGTCTTAATTATAAGACCAGCAGGATATTACAGAAGACATTGAATTCTGAAAGTGTGCAGGTCAGCGATGCCAGGGTCTGATCCCTAATTAGGAAGGAGCAGAGCTCATCATAGCTCAGTATCTCCCTCTGCCCAACCTTGCTTCCCTTGCTTCCTTAAGCTACATTTTTCTCTTGGTGAAATGGGGCGTTTCATTGCAGGGCAGCCGCCCGGACTGGTAGCGAGCCGGCCAAGAGTAACAGCAGTACAGAATGGGGAGCTGAGGGGAGACTGATGAGCCCAGCACGCGGCCAGGAAGCCGGGGCAGCCATGGTGGCTATAGTTTGTCCTACTAACCTTCCTCTTACAAGTTTCTCAGGAAACAGAGACCAGCCAGGACCCTGGGATAGCTGATTCCAGGGAAAGCAAGCTGCGCATCTGAAGCGGATGGTCCAGGCAGCACAAGAGGGGAAGCGTAGCTGATAGGGCGGTGAGCTGTTCCAGCGCCCACTTCAGGGCAGGGACACTCCTGTGCTCAGGTGCCGGGCGTGATGGTCAGATCACCGCTGGACATCATCTCAGCCCAAAGGAGCTTCCTTGCCCAGAGTGACAGGTCCTCATCCAGGGAGACATCTGGTGAATGCCAGGTACGGAAGCCCAGCCCCTTCGCCTGCAAATGTGACATTCCCGATGGTCCAGCCCAGACCCGGGGCTTCCGGTGGCATCAGCTGCCCCTTCTCTTGCAACTGGATCACAGCTCAGCTTTCCTCAACTCCTCTGCCACCCTCCTGACAGGTGCTCCCCGAGCACTCCTCTCCAAGTCTATGCACAACCCTCAGGCTCTTACTGTCGGTCGACTGCCCAGGGGACTGGGCCTGTGCTCACTCTCAGGTTTGGGGCTCCCATCCCCTTCTCTTTCCTCTTGGATTAGTCTTTGAATACAGGGTCTCTGCTCCCTGATGGGGGCCCCCCTTCACTTGCCCGACTCCCTGTGGGGGGGTGAGGGAGGGTGCTGAATTCTGTGCCTGCCTCCTGTCACCTCCTTCCCTAGGCCTGCTCCTGTCACTCACTTCTGCTACTTTTCAAGAGCCTTGGGCTCCATCCTCTCCTGTCCAGTGGTCCAGCGACAAGATGAGTCCTGGTCTTGCTGGACGAACGGGGAAGGAGAGGAGGCATGCACTTGCTGAAGGAGAGCTGCCGGCAAGAGGTTCCCTAATGTTCACGTGCAGGAAACTGCCCTTGTGCCACAAAGGAATTGCTTGCTCCCCGGAGCCACCTGCTTGACACGGAGGAAGGATGCGTGTGAGCGGTGGGGTCCGAGCCACGTCCCCTCCTAGCGCTGTCTCTGTAGATGGATGGACCCCTCCAGGAGGGCTTCATCCCTGGGGTTTATGAGCTTCTCCTACAGGCCCCCAGAGTCCACTTTTAGCTGGAGAGTTAATGGCTGGGCTGTCAGGCCAGAGTTAAAAATGTTCTTCAAACATTGGCGTTTTTGGAATGCCCCAAGTACATTTTTTTCTTTTTTTAAAGGACAGCCCTGTGTTAATTTCCAAGCCTCCTATGTTTTGAGGGACTTTGAAAAAAATGGTTTGGATTCATTTATGTGAAGCTCATCAAAGTGCTGTTTTGTCCGAGCAGCCGCTGTAAACTCTTCTGTTTTTTCTCCATGCCTGAATGATTTACGCTCCACGAATACCAGCGGACTGCCTCGTGCTCTCATAAAGGAGTTCAGATTCTTTTCTAAATGCAGACGGTCCGATATCCTGGTGAGATTTCAAAGCTGGCACAGCAGATCGCCTCTCGGGCCTAATAATTTCCATGCTTACCCTTTCATGAGAAGGAAGAGTATTTTGGAAGAAAATGCTTTTTTTTTTCCCCCTTTTGGTAGCTGTAGAGTGCATTATGAAAAGAGAGCAAAGGCAACAAATTATCTCCCCAACTTGTGGCTTTGCTGCAAAGGCCTCTGGGAAGCTCGTTTATATGTGCCTTGCTGTTCTAGCTGACCACATCCTGCAACTCCGCAGACCCGAGGCAGCCAGTGGCAGAACATTAAGTTTGCTTCTCGTTGGAACCTACGGGTCTGTCTGAGCCTCTGGGAGAGAAGGGGCCAGGGGCAGCTGTGACCGTGTTCGGCGTGCCGCACACGGGAGGAATTGGCTGAGCATCTTCTCGTTCTAGGGAGCGCTCACACCCCCTCTCTTGCCTGCTTCCCTCCAGAGCATTGCCTGAGTGAGAGGATCCTCATGCCATTTCTCAGACCTGGAAGGCAGGGCATTGCAAACGCTGGCTCGATGACTCCAAAGCGCACTTTCTTCTCCTGCAAATATGGGCATGGTTGAAGGATGGCTGCTTCTTGTCTCAGGATGTTGAGAATGGGATATGGATGGAGATGGCCTGAAGGTGGCTACTTTGTCCAGGGCAAACCCAGGAACTGGGGTCAGGTTTCCAGCCTGGGCTGGGCAGAGTATAGGATTGGACAGAGCGCTCCTGAGCTCTGGATTTCTGCGTGTGACATCTGGTGTTGGGAAGACCAGTGAGTAAGAGCACATGGTGTGCTCAGCCCAGTGCTAGCCAGGCAGGGCAGGGAGCTGACATCCATTATTCTGGGGACGAGGGGGGCCACATTCTTTCCTTCCTCCCTGGCTCATGGTCCCTGGGATCAAGTCAGACTCTGACTGTCCTGGAGCATTTTACATGGCCAGATGGCATGTGTGAGGATCGTGTAGTGGTGTGGGGACAGGGACCTAGGAATGGCTTCCATTTTCTTGACTCTACTAGATGGGGAAACATGACCTGCTCTGCATGTGTGCCCTGGGGAAGAGCAGCTAGAGATGGTGGGGTGAACCTAGAGGACAGTATTTCCTGATAGACTGACCTGGTTCTTGGATCGAGACATCGTGGAACTCGTTGGAGTCCATTGATCAGAGATAGGTTTGATGTCTGAGTTATCACTTCCACAGCCCTGCTGTGGGTTGTGTGAGTGTGTGTGAGTGTGTGCATGTGCACGCCCACATGCAGGCAGAAAAGAGGTAGAGTTGAGTCCTGTGTTGGCTAGACTCAATGGCTGCTTCTCAGCATGGACCTTAACTAGGTACATTGTTCTTCCTTCTCTTCTTCCTGTCTTTCTTGCCTTCGGCAGCTGGTCTGTGCACAATCCATGCCTTTTCTGCATGAAACATCTGATTGATTTTCAATCCAACTTGGAAACATCACCTGGTTAGAGAGGGATCTGGCCCGCCTATGTGCGGAGCTCATAGAGCTGAGAACAAGGAGCTCCCTGAGTGTATGCCTGACCCCATGCCTACAGTCACCAATGGAGAAACTGAGGCATAGAGGGATAGCGGGTTGCCAAGAGTCTCAGAGCTTGTTAGCAGATGGGATCTGAAGCCAGGCTTTTTTACATAGTATTTTTTTTTTTGAAATTAAAAAAAAAAAGAAAAACAATTAAAATCACCTCATATTTCTACCACCCAGAATTAAAAATTTGCCCTTTTCCATACTCGTTTCAGTTATTTTTCTGTGTGTATGGTAACAGTATTCTGCAAGTCATCGATGAGGACGCCAGACGCTTTAACGACTGCAAGGACCGTACAGATAAATCTACAGCTGCGCCCCCTCCCCTTTATTCCCATCCTGGTCCATTTCCTCTGCCGCAGAAGTAGCCATTATTAAGAGTTTGATGTTCTTCCTTCCAAGCCATTTAAAGCTATGCACATCTCCCCCAAAATATGTATTAATGTGTTTGTGATTAAACATTTGCGTATTTATATAAGCAATATTAAATACAACCTACCGTGCAGAACTGTTAGCGACTGACCTCTATTTTCCCCAGTGATCTACTTCTGGAGATCCCTTTGTGTGGACGGATCGAGATCCGGTTCATTTCCCTCCATGTCTGAGCAGATTCCTCTGTACGATCCTGCCACTTCTTAGCTACCTGCATCCCTGTGGGTTATCATCAAGCTGCCTGGCTTGCCTGTCCATGGGTTTCTCAGTAACAAGCCTGAAAGCCAGAAGGACTCTTGTGGCTTGTTTCTGCCCATACCTGAAATGACAGGAGGACCCCGAGTGAGCCACATCACATCTGTGCTTCTGTTTCCCTATCTCGGTGAAGACAACTCGCCAAAGAATTACGTGGACAGATGGGAAGTCCTGCCATAGCTCTGGCTGCCTCTACAACTAAGGGTATAAGGACAAAAGCTCCTGTTCCCACCATGGGGCTTGTTTGGGAGGAAATAACCATCCCCTTCCAACTTTGTGTTGCTCCATTAACATGTGTTAAGTTTTGCCGTGGGAATTCCGCACACTGCAACACCTCAGGATATCCTAGCTCTGCAATAGGGGGTCATCCCAAGGAGTGGGTAAGGAGGACGCTCTCCTGCAGGTGGGGTCAGTGCTAATGTCTGTCACCTTGGGAACAGATGGATTCTCGGATGGGAAGAGCTCCAGGCAGGTGGTGGTTACGCAGAGGGCGAGGTATTTCCATAGCCACTGCACTCTGGGAGAGCAGCAAGTAGGAGATGACGTTTCTAAGATTACAAAGTAGGGTTCGGAAGAGCCCTGAGGTCAGACTCAAGCCTTGGTCTGCTCTTTCTGGGCTCTTTGCTCTCTGCCATTATGAAAGAGAACTGAGTGGAGAAACTTTAGCTTAAGGGAGTGGACTGCTGATAATGCAATTTCAGGCAACAGTAAGAGACCAACAGTGGGTGAAAGGTTATGAACTCTACTGAGGTAGCTGGGAAAGACTTCCTGTGAGAGGTGACACGTGAGCTGAGTTTTGAAGTATGAATAGGAGTTTTCCAGATGAGGTAGGGAAAGGTCACTCTGAACAGATGGGCAGGTACAAAAAGTCAGGGAAGAATTGGGGAATGAGAATGGTTCAGTGTATGAAAGATGGAAAGGATGTGGGAAAATTGGAAACCTGGAAGGATCGATTGCGGTATGACGATATCATGAATGCTGCAAGGGACCATAAGAGAATTAAGGGCAGGGAAGCAATGAGACAAGATTTGTGGCTCAGGGAGATCAGCCATTGCGTGGGGGACAGAATTCAGTTCAAGGCAGAGGGATCAGCGGATGTTGCAGGAGTTCCCGTGAGAGAAGCCAGGCGTGGTGTCGAGAGCAGAGGATGGGGGACCTCTGAGGGAGATGGTGGTAGGAGTGGGAAGGCAGGTAAACAGTGAACCCAAATAGTTACCAAACATAGTCTATACACATCAGCTTGTAAATTGTCATCTTAACTTTGTGATAGGCATTACTGCCACCATTTTTCAGATCAGATGACAGAGACTCACAGAAGTTAAGTAAACCACCCCCCTCCCCCAAGTCCTGCAGGTCTGAGGGAATTCCAGAGTCAGGAATGTTCCCTTACTTCCTGGCTAAGGGAGGAAAAGCATTCAGCAATCCCAGAAGACTAATGCTTCCCCCTCAGGGAACCTGTGATCATCAATAATGATGTTGGTGGCCTTCCCTACTGTTTCCCAGCATCCAGTCTCCTTGCATGAGTTTTGGTGTGTCCACGTGGCTGGTTCTGGCCGTTGGGCTGGGAGTGGAGCTGACCTACATTACAGCTCACGGTTGATGAAAGGTCCTCCAGCCCCACACAGCTCCGGGGTGACCGGGGATACACACTGAGTGACCAGGGATATACACTGAGATTCAAATTTCATCAACCTGGACACCTGAGTAATGGTGTCCGGGGATACACACTGAGATGCAAATTCTGGTGACCAGGGATACACACTGAAATGCAAATTTTATCAACCTGGACACCTAAGTAATGGTGGCCAGTGAACCATGTCATCAGAGTGTCAGTGGGAAGTAAATATGTGTCACCTTCAGCCATGGGTGTTTAGGATTATTTGTTACTGCACCACAACCGGTGCTATACTGACCAAAGGTGATGCCACTCCCTGGACAGGAGGTGAGAGGGGAAGAGCAGGCTGAGAACAAGGCACGGAGAAGGACATTTCTGGATCTGGGAAGACTGAGATGTAGCAGAACAATGTGATAAAAGGAAGCCAGGCTGTGGAGATCAGCAGACCTGGGTCTGGTGTCACCTACTGTCAGAGTCATTTCAGGCAAAGCCCCTGCCCTTCAAACCTCAGTTTCCTGGGACGTGAAATAGGAAGAGCTGTGATCTTGCCTGGCGATCACTACCGCTGGGGTGACTGGTGCTAACAAATGCAGAATTCCAGCAAAGTGCCCCGTCCGCAGGAAGCATGCCACCAACTGTGGTCATTATCCTCGGAAGATGGGCAGAATATAGGTAGGCATATGAGCTTGAGAGGTCAGACATCTTTCCTTTCTTATTTCCTTGAATTCCTCTAGTACTGAGAATGGTGCCAGCACTCCCTAGACATTCATGTTATATTTACCAGAGAAGGGAAAGAATAAAATGGACTGTGATTATTTGCTTTATGTGTCCATTCCCCCTCATGAGTAGACTGCAGACTCTTCTTTTTTTTTTGCTTTAAAAAAGAAAGGTTTTATTCTGAACTTCATTATCATTTTTAAAATTTAAATTCAGTTAATTAACATATTAATTTCAGAAGTATAGTTCAGTGATGCATCAGTTGCATACAACACCCAGTGCTCATTCCATCATGTGCCCTCCTTAAGGCTCATCCCCCACCCACCTCCCCTCCAGCAACCCTGTTTGTTTCCTAGAGTTAAGAGTCTTTTATGGTTTGTCTCCTCTTATTTCATCTTCTTATTTTAATTTTCCCTTCCTTCCCCTATGATCCCGTTTTGTTTCTCAAATTCTGCATATGAGTGAAATCATATGGTATTTGTCTTTCCCTGACTGACTTATTTTGCTTAGCATAATACCCTGTAGTACCAGCTACGTTGTTGCAAAACGCAAGATGTCATTCTTTTTGATGTCCGAGTAATATTCCATTGTATATATCTAGCACATCTTCTTTATCCATTCATCTGTTTGATGGACATCTGGGCTCTTTCCATAGTTTGGCTGTTGTGGACAATATTATGAACATTGGGGAGCAGCCTCTTCCCACGAACAATGTGGGAATGCAACCCGGTGCAGCCACTGTGAAAAATAGCATGGAAGTTCCTCAAAAAGTTAAAAATAGAACCACCCTATGACCCAGCAATTGCATTACTGGATATTTATTCAAAGGATACATATTGAGGACTCTTTGATGGGAAGGACCTAGATATTGGGATTCACCTGTTTCCTCGATGCTTAGTGACTATCAGATCTCAAGAAAATTTCCTCCAAAGAATGAGGCATCCCGGGATTTAGAAATATCCAGATATGTAGGCCATTTCCCCCTGATGCACTGACACCAAACCTAATTTTGGTGTTCCAGGAGGCCCCCTCCTCTCACAGCTTGTAGGTCTCTGTCCTGCCCTCCAGTCCAAGTGCCTAGGAACCCCTGTCCACAGGACCTGTATCTCCCACCCATTCTGTCCCCAAGTCTGGCAGCATCTTGGATGGCCCAGTGTCTCCCTGTACTCAGACCCACCCTGCAGAGGGCTGTGTGCAGACCTTGGCAGGAGCAGATTGGCAGGCAGTGTCATTTCTTCCCAGGCAGACGTGTATACAGCAGATCTGTTTATCAGGCGACGCCTTGTTGTAGCCAGAGGTGGTGGCTTAGCAGTGGCAGAGGCACGGGCATTGCCTCACAAACTTTGGGTTACTAAGGTGCGCCCTTGGCCTCCGCAGGCAGATAAGCACCTGCATTGGAGAGGGAGCCCTTGATCCCAGGCAGATAAGCTCAGGAAAGGATGAAAAAACCAGCAACCCAACAACAACAAGAAGCTGAACCACCCAGTGTCGGAGGCTTTTTTATGTACACATGGGCGTGCTCCCTGTCTTCGCCAACACGCGGGGTGATGCAAAAGCTCTGATTTTGATTTTATTTGGTGGTCACGCAATCATGGAATGAGAGCATGTTAGAGCTGGAAGGGACTTCGGGCATTGTCTAGTTGAACCTTGTAATCCTCCCAGTGAGGACATCGAGGCCCATGGAGCTGTACTGACTTGTTCAGGATCATCCGGTGAAGCTTTGGCAGAGCTGGAACTAAACTCTGGGTCTCTAGACCCCCAGGCCTGCGATCTTTCCACCACATGGGATTGCCTCACAGGCAGCCGCCTGCCTCCTCTGGTGCATCCTGTAGGTTGTCCTTTGAGGCTTCAAGTGTCCTCTGTGATAACATTGTTTGCCTCTTCTGCCTTCAGAGCTAGATAGCTCTCCCTTCCCTACACTGGGTTGACCAGTTAGCTCAAGGTAACAAGGGCTCATATTGTACACTCTCCTGTCCCAAGCCCTGTTATTCAAATAGAATTTGATAAGTCGGGCCAGGGGTTTATCAATTTTATTAATTCTTTCAAAGAACCAGCTCCTAGTTTCGTTGATTTGTTCTATTGTTTTTTTGGATTCTATTTCATTGATTTCTGCTCTGATCTTTATGATTTCTCTTCTCCTGCTGGGCTTATGGTTTCTTTCTTGTTCTTTCTCCAGCTCCTTTAGGTGTAGGGTTAGGTTGTGTACCTGAGACCTTTCTTGTTTCTTGAGAAAGGCTTGTAGCGCTATATATTTTCCTCTCAGGACTGCCTTTGTTGTGTCCCACAGATTTTGAACCGTTGTATTTTCATTATCATTTGTTTCCATGATTTTTTTCAATTCTTCTTTAATTTCCCGGTTGACCCATTCATTCTTTAGAAGGATACTGTTTAGTCTCCATGTATTTGGGTTCTTTCCAAACTTCCTTTTGTGGTTGAGTTCTAGCTTTAGAGCATTGTGGTCTGAAAATATGCAGGGAATGATCCCAATCTTTTGATACCGGTTGAGTCCTGATTTAGGACCGAGGATGTGATCTATTCTGGAGAATGTTCCATGTGCACTAGAGAAGAATGTGTATTTGAAAGAACTGAAGTCCAGATCAGAGGTGTGACTTTCTTAGGGGAAACCGCTAGCAAAAATGAAACATGGCTGGGTCTAAAATTCCCAACACCTTGGTTTCGGTTCTCTTTGTAGACAGTGGATTAAAACCAAGGTGTGAGTGAGGGTGTGCTGCGGAAGGGTTTCTAGACTTGCATCTCTCCTTTGTGTCCTTCCTTTGGGAAGAAAACCCATGTGTCACTGAGATGGATTCTGTATCGAAAATATCATTGTTCTTCGTAGGCAACCCAAGACTGACGGGTAGATGAATGAATCCTTAAGTGGTAGGATTTTTATGGGGGTATTCATACGACAAAATGTGTTTTCAAACTGCTTTTGGGTTATTTTTCTTTGTAAATATTGCTTTCTGGGTGTGATCTGGGAGGAGAGTGAGACAAAGAAATCTAGATTTTGGTGTAAAATCTTTTCTACACAAAAGTGACAAAGCCAGCAGCAGCAACGAGCTGATAATATCTCAACAACCACAAGTATGATTGGCGCATCCCAGTCTCAAATCACCTGTGACTGCAAGACAAAGTCAAACCTACTTAAAAATGTTATGTAAAGGTACGTATTAAATACCCGTGTGTGTGATTAATGAAACTAAAGAGCAGAGACATGTTTCTTTTTTTTTTTTTTAAAGATTTTATCTATTTATTTGACACAGAGACAGCTCACAAGTAGGCAGAGAGGCAGGCAGAGAGAGAGGAGGAAGCAGGCTCCCCGCTGAGCTGAGAGCCCAATGCGGGGTTCAATCCCAGAACCCTGAGATCATGACCTGAGCCGAAGGCAGAGGCTCAACCCACTGAGCCACCCAGGCGCCCTAGAGACATGTTTCTAATGAAAAGTAATAGTCTTTGGTCACATTACCCCTTCACATCAATCCTAAGTCAAACACTTTTTAATTCTGTTAACCCTTTTTGATTGCTTTTGTCTTGGTGACAACTTCCCTGTCTACACACGCTAAATGCATCGATCCTGTTATTTTTGATTGATCAAGTTAGGATGTCGTGTATCAGCCCTCTTCTGGAAAAGATAATCTCTTCATCTGGACCAGCAACCACACCTTCTCCCTCTGCCTCATTTTAGGTATAAACACACACACACATGCACATGCTCGAACTTTTAGTTGCTCTATTAGTTGCCTTTATGATTTTCAATCACATATCTATACATTTTGTATTCCTTCAACTATGTACAAAGGCATGTGGTTGGCTATAGTAATGTTCCTAGTTTTTCCCCCTTTCATTTTTTTAAAGAAAGGTTATCCACATGAGAGTTGGGGGAAGCAGAGAGGAGCAGAGGGAGAGGGAGGGAGAGAGAGAGAATCTTAAACAGATTCCCCACTGAGGGTGGAGTCCAAGGCAGGGCTTGATCCCATGACCCTAAAATCATGACCTGAGCTGAAATCAAGAGTCAGACACCTAACTGAGCCACCCAGGTGCCCCAATCCACATTTTTATTTTTTAAAGGGAAGTAGATATTGGCCCCCTTTTTTTCTGTGTGTGTGGGATTGGCAAGTAAGTGTCTGGATCCAAGGGTTATTTTCAACCCTACATCCCACTCCTGCCTTCTTGTATTTGATATTCCTTTTTCTGAGACTGTCAGGGTTTTCTAGGCCCACTGTCTCTCTGAATGTTCTGGAATGGGGCTTCTTGGCTCTGTTTCTTCCATCACATCTTTCTCTCTTTCTCTCCATCTTGTAGAGATTTGTTGAATTCTCTGCTTTTTTTTTTTTTTAAAGTATTTAGTATTTTTTTTAAAGTGTTTTGCCTTCATTTTAGCAGTCTCAGAATGGAGAGATAGTGCATTTATCTGGCCATGCTTTTACTTTTCAGGTTACAGTGATACCTGCCTTTCTTCAGCTTGACCAAAGGACTCCTATCTTTTATCAGTATCCCTGAAAGTTCTTCAAAGGGTTTCTATACTTCATGGATCTGTCCCAGTGATCTCTGGGCATCTCAGCCAGAGTGGCACAGACTTCTGCCCTCCATCTATCTGTTGGTATGTGCAAGCCTCCCTCTGGTCCTGTCCAGGAACAGATCCCTTTGGGAAAGCAGAGGCAGAACAGAGGCTGGTCAAGCTTTAATTCAAATTCAGGGATGGTGAGAGGGAAGGGTGAACTATGGAATAATGTACAGGCATCTGAAGGCTGACACAATCCTTGGGTTCTTACAAGTCTCCCTCCTGCTGCCGTGTCCTGAGGTCAGCTTGGATCCCACAGTGGGAGGGCCCTCCTCTGTTTCTGCAGGGAATCAGCCAATGCCCCCTCTCCACCTCCTTAGGGCCCAGAGAGAAGAATCCATTCTCTCCTCTCCAGGCCAAGTCTGGCTGTCCTGTCCTTTTTTCTTCTAGAACAGACTTCTTGTCAAAGTAAATGATGGTAGAAATGTCGACTCTCTCCAGAAAAATCCTTTTCCCCCCAAAGGAGTTATTTATTTATTTATTTATTTATTTATTTATTTTAGGAAGAGTTAAGAGACATTGAGCATGCACAACTGAGGGTAGAGACAGAGGAAGAGACAGAAACAGAATCTCAAGCAGACTCCCTACTGAGTGTGGAGCCCTGTAGGGGGCTCAATCCCATGACCCTGAGATCATGACCTTAGCTGAAACCAAGAGTTGGATGCTTAACCAACTGAGCCACCCAGGTGCCCAAATTCCACCCTTCTTCAGAATGGCCTCCCTGCTTTTTGAGGGCAAACCCATCAATACGTCCTTGTCTGGGAGTATTTTCACCATTTATTCTTGGCTAACGCCAGGCTCATGGAACATCTACTCTCAATCTGCCTTGCCAGGTCCTCTGAGGTAGTCGGGTTTGCACACACTTTATTTTCTTGGAATTAGAGCCTCATCCTAGAACGTCACTATGTAGATTCCTTCCTCTGAAGTTATCTTACCTCTTCAAGGCCCCACTTCTTAACCTCATCTCCCAGTTCTCTCTTGCCCTCTGTTCCACAGGACCTTTGCACTTGCCATTCTGTATGTCCTTTATTTGAAGGGCTCCTGCTTTGTCTTCTTTAAGTCTGTATTCAAATGTGCCTTGTCAACAGACCTTCTCTGATCACCACACGTGCATTCACACCTCTCCTCACTCTCCCTCACCTCCTTTCTTGTTTTGTTTCTCTCCATACCATTTTATACCCAGTTGGTACCACACATCCTACTTACCTATACTTATCACCTGTGTTCTCCATGAGGGCAAGGATTTGTGTGTGTTTTATCCAATACTGCACCCCAGAGCCTGGAATAGTGTCTGGTACACAATAGGTGCTCAATAAATGCATGTTGAATTGAATATAAAATAGTGTGGTTCACAAATACCAGCTTCAGGCCTCTGTTAGACCCAGAGGAACCTATCTGGTATTTTTACTTTATTTTATTTTACTTTACTTTAATTTAATTTAATCTTATGAAAGTATGACCTTCTTCCTACAAGGGTAAATTCAAATCTTCTAGAGAACAAACAACAGATCAGACACCCTCTCCCCTCCCCAACTCCAGGTGACATTTTAAAGATTCCAGGAACAACTTTTCATCCAGGCTGAAGCACAAGGCACTTCTTCCCTCCTGGCCTCCATCCCTCTCCTGTCCCTATTGAGTGCCCCATCCATCCAGCGACAGGAAGAGGACACCCAACTCACCTCACTTTACAGAAGCTGTGGTCTACCTGGTACAGACACTGAGTGGACTTAAGTGTGGGAAGGAGAGCTCCACTGGCAGAAGTCCGATTAGAGGCCAACTTATTGGGACCTGCCCTTCTCTGGAGTCTGAGCATACCTTGTCATATCTGCCTTGGCTCTCTTACCAGCTCTCTCCTGCACTGGTGGGGTGACTTCCCTGTCAGGCTGTTTCCTCATCTGTAAATGGACAGAATAAAGGTTGCCCTGCTACCTTCCAGGGTTGCCACTAGAGCACAAAGCTACTGCATGCGAACAAGCACACAGAGTGGGACAGGCCCTCTCACTGGACGAGTGTGCCGTGGTTGGGGGTGTTGGCTGCGTGTTGGGAGACTGAGACCCCACAGGGCCTGGCTTCCGCTGCTCTGGGCCAGGCTGAACATCCGGGGGTGCAACCACCCTTACTTTCTCAGCCTCTGGGGCTCAGCTCCCTTTGAAAGGAGAAGAGTCACCAGAGGGTCTGAGAAAAGGACCATCACCATACCAGGGCCAGCACAGACAGAAGCGGGGGCCAGGGGCTGGTGTCCCCAGGTGAGGATGTCTCCCCACTGACACCTAAGACCTGTCCTATCTCCCAGACATGGTTAGAGTCCTTGAACAAACTATTTCTTAAAGACATGCCTATGATTGATTGGTTTATTGATAGACAGCCTAACGCCTAAGCAGGCAAGGTTGATTTCCCTTCAAGGGTCTGATTAGGAGAAATTGAACTGATGTGGGGAGGGGCTGATGTACAATGAAGCTGGGGTGTGTGGCTAAGGAGGGTTGGGTGTGGAGAGGAGTATCTGTTAGCCAGTGAGTGTTCAGCCAGTGGAAGGTGCAGCAGGAGAGAGGTATGAAATGGACGGCTGAGCTGGGGCAGTGTATCAGAACAGCTCAGGTGCTGATGATGAATCAGACAGTAGAGAGGTATGAGGTTAGAGAGGGAGGCTGGGCTGTATTACAGGTCCCTGGTTGACAATCTAAGGACTTCTCTGTTCAGCATTAGGACTTTGTTCTCTCTCTCTCTCTCTCTCTCTCTCTCTCTGTGTGTGTGTCTATGTATGTGTGTATTTCCATCTACTTTGTCCTAACCCACTTTGAAACTCTGATTTTTCATAAAGAAGGTCTTCTCTTGGACTCCCCACCTTGAGTAAACTTTGAGTTTTGCTTTATGTCCCCCGTCCCCTCCAAGTGTCTAAAAATGCAAAATCCAGCTCTGTGGGTAGACCAGATGTCCTCTGGGCAAAAGTGGTGGCAGAGATCCTTCTCTGCCTCCCATTCTCACTTTGACTTCGACCTAACTTCCCACTGTCTTACCAGCTGTTAAAGCATTTAAGATGTCTTATATGTTGTATCTGGAGTTTTTCATGGTTTTCAGCCTGCATGGCTGGCTCTATTCCTGCAAACAGAACTCTGCTGTTGCCTGGTTCTATGGCTACTAAAAGGGGCTCCTCTGCCTCAGTTTCCTTGCTCCAAGAATAGAAGGAAAAAATCCTTTCCCCGTGGGTTGACTCTAACATATATGATATTCTTGCAGTGATGCTAACTTCATGGTTTGGAGTTTAAGCAAGGCTCTTACAGTTAGTCTCATTTGGAACTCGGGACAGGGGAGGAATTATTGCCCTGATTTCATTGACAGATGTCTGAACTACAGGGTGAAGAAAGTAACCCAAGGTCCCCTGGCTGGGACAGCGTCAGGACTGGAAATTGGTTTTTGGATTCCGTGTCCTATATGCTGTTCACTTCATAGGTCCTTTCTTTTACCAGGAACCACAAAGCACTATGTAAATGGCGTCGATTTGTTTGATCCAGCTCAAGGATATAACCAGGTTGGGTGGGGCTGCACACTAGCCTCACCGGGTTTCTCAAACTGTTTGTAGGTCTGGATACTCAGAGCCCTGTTTCACACTGCCCCTCAGCTCGAGAACAACGTGGGTTGACAGCCAGGACATTGCCACAGACAGGCCGTGTCCTTCTCTCCCAATCACAGACTAGGTGAATTGCTCGAGAGGAAAGCACATCCCCCTATCCTGGATATCTGGTCACACGTGATTGGGGAGGAGGCTCTGAACCTTGGATTTTCTCTCCAACCTTCTTCAGGTAGAAAGGGTTGGGTGGAATGCAGGAAAATGATGACTTGATGACTCTGGCGCAAAGGAGGGTGCTCTGTACATGGGCATGTCTTGATATTTAAGACTGAAGTGGGAGAAGTCTGGGTCTTCATCAACCGAGACGAGATGGATTCTATTACAGACACGAGAGCAGGTCTTTATTCTGTTAAGACTTAATTTACTCTTCTCATGTCAAAGCAGAAATGAGATGCCACTGCCTCTACCAACTCCAAGACACTATTTACGAAAAGACAAAGTCCCCACAAGGCCATCCAGAGATGGGGGCGATGCAGGAGGAGCCAAAGGAGGTGAGAAGGGAAGGGGGAATAGAAAGGCAACCAATAGACCTGGCGCTTGACACTAAAGGCTTAACATCAAATGCAGCCAGAAATCCATTTCCACAGTTTTATTGGCCATTCCGGACGCCTCATTTCAAAGGGAAAGATTTGAATTCAGAGACATGACGTTCCCTTTGTTCTCTTGCCCTCCAGCCTTTGGTGCAGTGTGGACTGTACTACAGGGAGAGGGTGAGATCAAAACCCCTCTCCGCTCAGCTACCTGCCCCCAGAGCCGGCCCTTGGCATGCTTAATGAAATCGGCTTCGCTATAGATTGACAATGCCCTGTCAATTATAATCATTTATCTTGGCAAGCAGAGCATTTGGACACTTAAAAGAGCAGGGGTTCAGTGGGCCCAGAAAAACCAGAATAAAATGATACTGCATGGCAATCAGAGCGAGAGGATATTGCTCACATAAAATTTTACTTGGACTGTCAGAGGGACTGATAGAATTTTACATCTTATTTTCTGCCCATAGGGTGTGTGTGGTTCCATTCGGGTCACTTTCTGCTAAGTTTGACCTAACAGGGGGTTTGCAGTGTGGGAGAAGGAGGGGGCTGTGTCCGTGGAGGAGGGGGGCCCAGGGAAGTTTGCGGCCGTGTCACTGCGGTGTTGGGGACACCGGCGTGGCTGCGCACTGAAGTAAGGTAGGAACAGGAAGTAACAGGATTTGAGGCCAGTCCTGGCCGTCCCACTTGCTGACTGTGTGAACGAGGACAAGTCGTTGCACCTTGCAGGGCTTTATCATGGTTTCTGGGTGAAGAAGGATGTCTTCTTCTTCTTCTTCTTCTCCTTCTTCTTCTTCTTCTCTTCTTCTTCTTCTTCTTCTTCTTCTTCTTCTTCTTCTTCTTCTTCTTCCTTGGTTTTTTTTTTTTTTGTATTTGTATAATTTTTTTGTATTATTTGTATTATTTGCCCCAGGGGTTCAGGCCTGTGAATCACCAGGTACACACGTCACAGCACTCACCATAGCACATGCCCTCCCCAGTGTCCAACCCCCAGCCACCCTCTCCCTCAGCCCCAACCCCCAATAACCTTCAGTTTGTTTCCTGAGATTTAGAGTCTCTTCGGGTTTTTCTCCCTCCTGATCCCGTCTTGTTTTATTTTTTCCTTCCACACCCCCCACAATCCCTGCCCTGACTCTCAAATTCCTCATATCAGGGAGATCATATGAAAACTGTCTTTCTCTGATTGACATTTTCACTCAGCATGATACCCTCTAGTTCCATCCACGTCGTCGCAAATGGCAAGATATCATTTCTTTTGGTGGCTGCATAGTATTCCATTGTGTATATTTACCACATCTTCTTTATCCATTCATCTGTTGATGGACATCTAGGTTCTTTCCATAGTTTGGCTATTGTGGACGTTGCTGCTACAAACATTCGGGTGCACGAGCCCCTTCGGATCACTACGTTTGTATCTTTAGGGTAAATACCCAGTCATGCAATTGCTGGGTCATAGGGTAGTTCTATTTTCAACTTTTTGAGGAAACTCCATGCTGTTTTCCAGAGAGGCTGCCCAGCTTGAGGATGTCTTCTTTACAAGCGAATGTTTCCTTTATAGGGCCACTGTGGTATGTAGACATTTTCTCCTCACATAGTGTTATAGACCCTGACTTCCACTTGGGTGCAGGTCCACCCAGAGGACACTGCACCTCTTTGGGGATGAATTAACTGCGGGTAGAAACTGTGGGAGCAACTCCAGATAAATGGACGGGGCCGGCCAAGAGAACCCATGACTTGCTTCTCTGCTCATGATCTAGACAGGAGAAGGCCCCACCAGGCGCAGAGCTTGGGGAGGCTGTGCGAGGGATCTCTTGGCCTCAGTCCCACACACCTCCATGTGGCACCTGCCTGGGGAGCTTCCGGTAGGACCCAAGCCCCCTGAGGTGTGGGGGGCAGCTGTCAGAGGGCTGCGGGACCCAGGGGAGCCCAGACCCAGGACAAGAGGACCTTGTGATGAAGAACAAGTGAGCAAGGCAGCCATGGGCTTCAGAAACTGGCTATGAGAACCGCAAAAGCTCACCGACGCTGATGGGGACCCCGAGGGCCTAGGCTCCTCTGAAGCCAGAGTGGCCTCTCCCTCTTAGTCCCTCAGAACTTTCCTGGACAGAAGGAATCAGGAAAACCCTGATTAGACTGGGCTTTTCCCGAAAGGTGCCTGTTTAATTTAGAGGACACTGAGTCATTACAGATGGATGGGTTTCTACCACCAGCAGGGATGACTGAATCCGTTCCTTCTGCACCCAAGACTTGCCTGTGGGCACGTTTAGACCAGCCATACTGTTCTTGTTCTTCTGCTGTGAACTGTGGTGGGAACTTAAGGAAGTGACGTCAAGCTAAAACCCACTACAGCAAAGCAGGAAAAGCACCACCTATCTAAGTGGTCACTCTGGGTGGTCATTGACAGAGCTGCCACTAACCACTAGCCGATACTGTGTCTCTGAGGACGGAAATGGAAGGGACACAGGTGTGCATGTCCTTGGGGTCTGGGTGGGGAGGGTGCAGATGATTTTTACAATAGTGGGGGGGGGCAGCCTGTGCTGGGCATTTGAGGGGAGCCCACTGAGGATACTCTCCTGGCCAGACCTTGACCTGGGAGGTCTGACGTCCACCTTCTCCTCCTCGCTATCACTGTGTCATGGCGGGAGAAGGGTTATCTGTCCTTTATAGTTGGAGAAACCGAGGCTTGAGAGAAAAGTCTTCGCAACCAATGAGCGGCAGGAGGCTCATTCAGCAGCTTCTCTTCATTCTCCCAGGGACGCCTTTGTTCCCTCTCCCCACTCAGGTCCCCATACCCCAGCCCCTCAATTTTCAGGGCTGTGGGCCAATTTTGTAAGTCTTAAATCTGGACAGCTGTGGCCAGCTGTTTAGGAAAAGGGCTTTATGAGGCCAAAATGTTGGTCTCCCCAGGCTTACTGGGTTTCTTCATTTATGCTTCTGCCCATGAGGAGCGCTGGCAGCTGAAGCTGGACAGTGGGGTGGGGCAGGGTGGGGGTGCCCTGCCTCGCTCTCTTTTCAGAGAGCCTTGAGGGCCTGGGGTCTGGGGTCAGTTCCCCAAAGGGAGCTTCTCCATATCAATTACGACAGTGACCCAGTGATCACCTAAGCCACAGGGCTGCGGTAATGGTTGACAGAGACACTATTTAATGAAAGTGGGTCAAATAAATAAATAAAATCTTAAAAAAAAAAAAGAAAGGAAGGAAGAAAGAAAGAAAGGAAGAAAGAAAGAAAGAAACTGGGAAGCCACTCCTTAGACAGTCACATAGCCCAGAGAGGTTAAGTCCCTTGCTCAAAGTCACACAGCACTTTGGAAGCCACCTTGGGCCAGAACACATCTCCCTTGCACTCATGTCACTCTTCTTTCCTTGACACTCACGTTTCAGTCCTCAGACGTGAGACAGCTTACTCTCTGGGACCTTTCTAAGAACATTTCCTTTCCCTAATTCATACATTACAAATGTACTCCATAAATTAAAAAGAAAAAAAAATCATACAGCCAGTAGGAATGAATGAAGCTATTGTAAAATGACATGACATGAATAGGAATTAAAATCTCAAGCTACATTTTTTTTTTCCAGGGTGGGTCTGGGAGGACACTAAATCTCTCAGTGGCGAGCGGGATGCATTATGTCCCAAAGGGGAGGGAAGCAGACGCCTGAGTGGGAACAGAGCCCTTTGAAAGGGTGAAACGGGAGTGTCGAGGTTTGTAATCATGTTCCCCAGAGAGCACGCGTAGCAGGCTGCGGAACAAGGGGCCTTCTGTGTGGGGTCAGGCGGTGGGGGGCCGTGTCAGCGTCGCGCTGGCCACAGATGGGGCTTTGGGAAAAGGGCTGGATGCAAACCTTTCCCAGACTCCCCTCTCCCTCCCGCCCCCTCCCTCCATCCCTCTTTCTCCCTCTGCCCCTCTCCCTTCTTCCCTGCCTCAGTCTTCTCTCCCACCACCTGCTCTGTCTGGACAGGCCGGGATACTCTGTCAGTGACAGGACCACTGGAAGATCCCCTGTGGGGCTGCTCATTGCCCAAGCTGCCTTTCTGCTCAGAAGGATGCTGCCCCTCGTCTCTGGGGGCCCCACGTCCTGTTTTCTTGCAATGTGGCTAGAACCCCTGCTTCTCCAGGGAACTGTTTTGGTTCTTTCCCCTTTGAGTCTTTTGGGTGATGCCTCACACGGGCATGAACTTGCCACATGTCTCACCCTATTGTCCCCACAACACCTGTGGCGTCTGGGGTGGGTTTAATAACCCAGTTCTTGGACTTCACATGATGCATGCTTATTGCTGATGGAAACGTCCCCGTGAGTGGGTGGAAGCTGGCCCTAGCTTTCGGGCACAGAGGCCGAGGTGCAGGCGTATTGGCCAGGAGGGTTAGACCATCATGAGAGGTAGCGGCGGAACGTGGACCCAAAGCTCCCAAACTCCAGCATTCCTGTTGTCCCCGACCCCGGGGCAGGCATGATAGTGTCCTATCTGACCCTCTCTGGCAGCCCTTTTGAGGGGCTTGGTTAAGAGTTATTTGTGGACATCAGGCAGCGGGGTTGTGGGGGAAGACTGTGTGATCTGGAGTCAGATAGTCTATTTCAGCTGCATCTGAACCCACAGTAGAAGGAAGCCCTCCTATAGCACTTGCCAGGGGTCATGCTCTAAGAGCTTTCTAGACCAAGGAACCCCACCTGCCTGTGAGGAGGATACCGACACCATCCACCTTCCCCAGATGAGGCCACGAAGACACAGAGAGGTCATGGCACTTGCCCAGGCTCACCCAGCAGGTCCTGGCAGGGTGGGGTTTCCCTCTTAGGCAGCCTGACTCTGGCGTCCTAGCTTCTGGAAGGGGACTTGAACTCAGGCAGGGAGAGGCAAGATGCAGGCAGGGTAAGCTCAAGATCTGGTGGCTTCTCCACATCGCTCCCTCTTCTCTCACTGCAGGGGGAGCTGCTCCTGGCCAGGGCACACCTGCTGTCCCCACTTCCCCACAGCCCAGGGCACGAGGGTGGGAGTGAAGCCACCGCTTGTGTTGTCGGGGGCACTGAACTGGCTCTGGGCCTTATGCAGTACACCAGTGTGACAAAGTCAGGGGCCACACTTGTCACCCCTGCGGCATCCTGCCGGGAATATGCTCTTAACTGTGGTACAAGGCACTTGGGAACTGGGTCTGCTTTGGGGTTAAGGGAGGAAGTTGTCCCAAGGGCTCCACTTTGAGGCTATCGATACAAAAAAGACAAAGCTTTGCATAGTCAAGAAAACAACCCAAAGATGAAACTGATCATGAATTTTGTTTAAAGCTTCCCAGTGAAATCCACAGCAAACGTTCCCAGTGTTATTTAAACCCTTTGCCTTATACTCTTCCATTCTGCAGAGAAGTCTCGATTGGGGGTGTTCCTCTTACATGTCCCACAATTGCCTGCATGGTTTGCATTTTCCATTAGAACAGCACCACAATGAAGATGGCTGGGCACACTTTTGCCTTTTGGACAAATCCAAAGGCAGGTTCCCCTGACAGGATTACTGGCTCAGAGAAGATTCCATCAGTTTAAATACTCATGGTTATCTCTGAGGTTTGGAGAGGGATGGGTTCCTGATCTCAGCTGAGTGGACATTAAAGGAATGTTCTGGGGAAAGAGACCCAACATGGATTAATGACCCTCAAAGTCAATGTTGTATTGCATTTATTTCAATGGACTGTTGAGTGCTGAGGGATGGGAATTTGTATTGTATTATAATTATTACATTGTATTACATTATTTTATATCCATGACTTGCTGAAGTGAATCCAGCTTGTCCAGGTTCTTGCAGCCAGAGGAGTCAGAGCCCAGGTCTGTCAGGTTGGGAAGGAACCTCCCTTGCATAACACACCTGCAGAGCAGTGAGTTTGGGCCCCCCCCTCCCCCAGCCCCGGTACCCATGACTCCTCTGTATCTTATGCACACGATTCTCCCTTTGCTCAACACTCATGGGAGACTGGACGAAATCACTGAATCAGAGGGCAAAGGACTGACTTCCCCCAGGATGCTGCAACATGGCTCCTGCAAACTCCATCAAAGTGTTGACTTTATCCTTCCATATCCAACGAAGAATAAGTTGCCATGGCAACCGTCAAACCATGCTTTTCTTGAACCCTTCACGAGCAACCCCCTACATCTTCTACCTCTCCCATCTCACTTTCTGTGCGTGAGATAGCTGAAGAACATTCCCGTCACTTCCTCTGCACTGTGTCTGTGCCCACCGCAAGCAAGTCTATCCTTCAAGGCACATTTCCCCCTCCTCCAAGAAGGCCCCTCAGATTGCACCCGGCTCTCTTGATTTGCACCATAGTTCCTTCCCACAGTGCTCACTAAGGCCCTCTAAATTCGTCGGAATTCATGTCTTTATCTAATTATCTATTCGTCCAACCGTCCACTCATTCAACCAGCATCTGCTTAGCATCTGTTCTGTATCAGGCTTTGTGTTCAATGCTGGAAACACTGACCAACCAATTGACAAATAAAAATAATAATAAAATAAAATAAGATCCAGTACCTGCCCTCAAAAGGCTCATAATCTCTTGGGGGGAGGCATTAACCTGAACTCAAATGCAATTGGAGTGTGGGAAAGGCAAGCTTCTAATGGAGCATGGCACAGGGGTCCGTTCCTTTTGTGGGGTCCTGGAAAAAGCTCCCCAGAGAAGGGGGCAGGGAAACAGATACTTATGGGTGAATCAGAGCCTCCAGGGTGGCTTGGGTGAATGATGACCTCCAGGCTTTCCACTGGTCCTATGTAGCTTTTGTTGAATTAGATAAAGTCACCTCTCTTGGGTACTTTAGTAGAGTCAACAACCAGCACGACTGTAATGGACAATGCTGTTGGTCACACTCTCTCCTCTACCATGTCTGAGCGTATATCCCAGACTTCTTTGTGGCCCTCGGTACAGAGGCCCACTTGAGCTGTGTATCTGGCATATGAGCTGGTCTTGCGTGATTAGGTGGTAGCTCCCTGTGGACAGAGTGTATTTCTTGTCTTTGGACCACTCAGCCCCCTCCCCTCCAGTGACACTCAAAACATTGATGAAACATTTCTAACATCAGAGAATTTCATGCAACTTTTAGTAGTTCTTAAATTCCAGCCAATGACCCAGTACTTCCCAATCATTTGGGAGAGAACGTAGAAGACACGTACACATACTTTCACTGTGAAGATCAGGTTCAGTGGGCCTGGGCTCGGGACAGAGGGTCATGTTTTTAAAATACTGCCAGGTTTTTAAATACTGATGGTAATAACTAATTTTAATGGGGCTCAGTGCCAGGCGCTGTTGGAGTGTATGCCTCACCTCGGCTCAAGCTGTGACAACCATGTGAGGCAGAGATGATCTCTGAGTCTTACAGAGAGAGAGACAGATGCATGGAGAGAGTAGGTGGTCTGCTTGAGGCCACCCAGCTGGTAAGGGCTCAGTGTAAGGGCTCAGACCACGGAATGAGCCCAGGTGGACAGAGCCCGGAACCCTTGTACCGCAGGGCTGAGTGACAACATTGTTCCAGAATGGCAGAATCTGGGAAATCTGGAAATACTAGATTTAGTATTAGAAGTCATATCCTCCGGACTTCCCATTTTAGATATGGGAACACAGAGTTCCCAAAGGGCAAACAGACTTGTTCTATGTGTCTCGTGTTTCAGCCGCAGGATTCCGACTGTAAGGTCCCGTCACCTACCCTCCAGGGCTCCATCACCAGCTAGTGGACATTCATTCTCACCTACAAATCACAGACGAATGATAATAATAATGATAATAATAATAATAATAGTGACAATAATAATACCACCACCACATTTGGCTGTTTTTTTTAAAAAGATTTTTTTAAAAGATTTTATTTATTTACAAATAAGTTTATTTATAAATAAAGAAAGATTTTATTTATTTATTTGACAGAGAGAGAGATCACAAGTAGGCAGAGAGGCAGGCAGGGGTGGGGGGGGGAAGCAGGCTCCCTGCCGAGCACAGGGCCCGATGTGGGGCTCAATCCCATGACCATGAAATCATGACCTGAGCCGAAGGCAGAGGCTTAACCCACTGAGCCACCCAGGCACCCCTTGGCTGGTGTTTCTGGGGCCACACTCTGGGCTACTTAGTTTTTGGGCACTATCTATTCTGAGTTTCTAAATGCCCTTGAGAGAAATAGCATATCCCTCCTTTAAGGAAAACAAAACTATAAGGCAGTGGTTCTCAGTCGGGCGTGGGGCATGGGTGGTGATTTTGCGCTCCATGGGAAACATTTGGCCGTGTCTAGAGAAATTTTTGGGTGTCAGTACTTTTTGGTCAGGAGGCAGCGGCTGGAGGCCAGGGGTGCTTTAAAACATCCCACAGGGCACAGGGCAGCCTCTTCTGACAATGTACTGTCTGACCCCAAATGTCCACGGCACCAGGCTGAGGACCCCTGCCTCCAGGCCGCCAGACTTTCCTCCTTACCTGGGTGTCCCAAGGCGGGCAAAGAGAGAGGGGTGCAAAGCCACGGAATCCCGGCTCACAGCTGAGTGCCTGCCAGGGCCTCAGGCCACGGTGGGGGGTCTTCCACCTCCCAGCGTCCTTGGCTGCCTACCTTGTGGGTCCTTCTAGGGAGTTGCTCTTGCCTGCCGAGTGTCCAGCGAGGCCAGAAGACACATTCCAAGGGGCAGCCGTTCTTCCTGTAACTAGGATAAGAGGCTCCAAGTGTGAATTCCATCCCACCTCGAGCTAAGCCATTTGTCACCTGGAGCAGTGACCTCCTTGACCTCCAGTGTCCTCATCTCTAAAATGGGCACAAGGAGGCCCCTATCTCTCAGGGCTGAAGAGGCGGTGGCACTGGACAGCGGGCAGGGGGCGCAGGACGGATGACTTAATCCCATGAAGTCAGGGTCCCCTTGCCGCTCTCCCGGGGTTGAGGGCTGGAGGGCAGGGCAGCACCCACTCCTCCCTGCACCAAATGGAAATGGACAGATCCAACAGGTGGGGCAGGAATCCGGGAGGCGGCGGGAGGAGAGAGGAGGGGGAGGGGCGGTTGGGTAACCAGCGGGTTAGCAGCAGCTGGAAGCGATCCTGGGGTGGTAATACCAGGCCGGGACTGGGGGAGAGGGGAAGTCCTGCAGGGCAGGGTGGGGTGGCAGGGATCAAACCTGCCACATTTTAATTTGGAACCAGTGCCCCGGGGAGGGATTTAGACACAGTCATTCTGCTTTGTACAAACAACCCCCTTCCCCAACAGCTGTCAGAGTGGGGCCTGCACAGAGAGCCCTGTACCGTCCTCCGACAGTGGGAGGGGTGGCCCGGATGGACGGCTCTCAGGGCCCGAGCCAGGCCCCGCCGGACACCGTTCCCTGCGTACACGCCACAGCCTTAAGCGGGTTTTTTTTTTTCTCAGGAAGCGCGGAGACGTTCTAGAAGCCCACAGCTTCTCTGGCCTCTGTGCATGAGTGGAAAGACAGACGGACACCTGGCACGGGGTCTATTCAAAAAAATGAGCTCCAAGAAGAGGAAGGATGAAGCGGAGGGAACGCAGACAAAGACACATAGAGCAAAGGTAATAAGGAGAATAAGAAGGAATCAGTTTATTTTTTTTCCTGGAGAAACTCCAGGAAGATTTGTTTTTCTTTCCTCCTGGTGATTCTGAAGCTTTGTTTTAGTAGCGTCCCATCAGATCACACTCACCTCTTGACTCGTTGGTCACCTGTAACCTGGGGGTACAGGCGCTGAGTTGGGACAGGAACACAGGAAGAGGCAGATTGTCACTCTCGAGAGCAGCGTTTGGCTCACCAGTGGGCCTTGCTTCCGTCTGCTCAGTCTCCGACCGGGACCGGTCCCGGGTGACAGCATGGGTTCTTAGCCAGAGCATGGAAGGGAGTCTTCTTCCCTTGGTCCTCAGCCCGGCCCTTGTTCTGGTCCCATGGGTAGGGGACGGGGCCCTCGTCTTGTAGCGTAATCGCTCCCCACGCGGATCGCAGACAGGAACCCCCAGATCCTGGAGCGTGGTTTCTGGCCCTTCCCTCCCCCAGACTGATTCAGTCTTTTTAATAATGAAGATGCTGCTTTGAGTCAGGGTCTGAGTCAGAACCCAGGAGGGGAGAAACCCTGGCTTCCAGGTGAGACAGAGCTGGGGTTAGGACCCAGGCCACGCTTACGCTACGGGAGCCCTGAAACCACACAGTTAACCTATGACTCAGTTTCCTCGACTATAAAGTGGGCAGTAAACATTAGAAACAAAGCATATAAAACACAGAGCACCTGGGAGACAGTGAGCAATGGCAGCTGCTGTTGGAGGCATTATTGGAGAAGCATCCGTCCCTTCCCTGAAGGAAGGGAGGACCCAGCTGTCCTGAGTCGCCCAGGTCTGTTACGGGTGGGTCACCGGGACTTTTGGAGGAGGGTGCTGCCTGCCAGTGGGGTAAAGATCACACTCTTCTCCCTGTGCTTTGAATAAACAGTTCCCTCTGATCTTAGCTGTCCTGACTCCCCGGGAGCACAATTTCAAAGGCTCTCCGTGCAGCTCAAGCAAACCTCAGTCATCTTTGTGCACAAAACACCCACCCAGGCTATTTGTCTCCGTCCCGAGCGCTTGGCATGGGGCCCGAGAGAAGCCTTCAGAAGGAGTGCTTAGCAAAGAATGCTGGCATTCAGAAGGGTTTGACTGTCCGCCGTCGGACAGCCCCACCCCTGTACTCTGCCCCGGGTTCTTGGCAGCTCCCGTTAAACCACAAGACAAGTTTTATCATCTGTTAAACCTGTCGTTGGGGAAAAAAAAATGACTTCAATAAAATATTTCAACAATTATAGTCCATTTTAATTAGGTGTGTGCCACATAATTATAGATTTAAAAAAATGTATAGGGTTTCAAAACCCAGCACCCTGGCCGCGCGCAGTGAGCTGCTCCCCTGTGGACTTTCCAGCTGAGTTTTGCACCCGAGGAGATGCTGCGGACCTGCCCCCCCGACTTGGCCCAGTTACCTCCTTTCCATGCCGACTTACACTTCCGTCTGGAACCTCGGAGTCCTGTGGGAGACGGACTGGAGGGCCGGTGGCTCCCGGAAGCCCGCAGGCTCAGTCCTGAGATGGAGGGCAGGCTGTGGGAAGGTGGCCGTGGGAGGGACGGCAGGTTCCGTGGACGAGGGGGTCCGCGAGTCTGGGGTCTCCTTCCAGCCCCATCACGACTTGGTGAGAGATCCTGGGCCCTTGCCTCCTGGTCCTGACCTCCCATTTCCTATCTTTAAAAGGAGAGCATTAGATCGTCTTTCTTAAACTCTTTTTTTTAGAGCAAGGGGAACCCACTTTGCGAATTAAATTTTGAAAGAAAAGCCTAATGTGTGAACAGGCAGAGATAGAGGTGCTCGGCTCAAGGGGGACAGGGCTCTGAGCCTTCTGAGGGACACCTGGTGGGGCCTTGACAGCAGCGAAGCTTGAAGATGACCGGACTTGATCATCTTTAAGTTCCCTTCCCAGCTCGCTCATTCATTCACCAAATATTTACTGAGCACCTGCGTTGTTCCAGCCCTGTTCGAGCTCCCGGACGGACGGCCCGGAGCCAGGCCTGCCCAGGGTTCTGGTCCCCCCAGGGGACTTCCGGTCCAGTGGGGCCCCGACCGGGACACGGGCAAGGGCTGCGCACACCCGTCTCTGCACGATGTCCTTCATTTCCGCCACGGAGTCCTCAGAGTAACCCTGCGTCAGAGTCATGACCCCGCTTGCCTGGGAGGCTCACGCAGGCTGGGTCAGTCCCCCTGGCCTTGCAGCACCTCAGAGGCTGTTCCAGAACTGCGTGTGGGATCCTGGGGCTCCAGACCTACCATGACCTTAGCCAGGACGACACCCCCCACCCCTGCCCCGCCCAGCCTCCTGCCTTTTTATGTGTTCACAGGGCAGCTGCCAGCAGAGCTGGGGACTTCCTGTCCTTGGCCCAGGAGCCCTCTCTCCACTTTGAGTGACTGTCTCCCACCCCCTACCTCTGCCTTGGTGAGTCCCCCCCCGCCACACACACCCCTGGACACGGCCCCTGTGGGGAAGCTCTCTTGTTGCCCCTGCATGCCCTGACGTCTGCTCGGTCCTCCCCCACCCCAGAGAACCTCACCTCTCCTTTCCCTGCCATGGGGTGAATCCCTTGCTTCCTCTCCTGCGTGAGCAAGCGGGTGAGATTTTGAAGGAGTGGAGTGAGCCAGCGGATAGAGTGTCCGCGAGGGGACAGAGGAAGGTGTCCGTGGGCACGTTCCTGACATGGGCCAGCGTGGAAACGAAGGGAGAAACAGATGAGTGGGGGTCTGGATGCTGCGGGAGTTAGTGAGTGGGCAAGTCTACACGGGGCTTTGCCTTCCTGCAACTTCTCCCGTATCCGCGCTTGTCTCTGAGCTCGTTCAAGTCGGAGACGACGCCCGAGTGGAGCCGAAGTCGTCGAAGCATCGGTATGTGGAGAGAGAAGACGGTGGATGGAGGAGAGAACCGGCGAGTGAGCGAGTGACACCTGTGTCATGACTTAGCTCCTCAGGCCCAGGCCAGCCCCCCCCCCCACCCCACCGAACAAAGCATGGCCCGTGAGTGAAAACCCAGCCCTGGCTTCTGCAGGTAGGTCCAGGCCAGCAATGGCTGTGAGGGACAAGGGTGGGCGCCTGAACGCGTCTGCAGGCCTGGCCAATGACTCACGGACTCTGGAGCTTTCCAGGACTTTGTGGAGTGTGTGTCTGGAGAGGTTCTCGTGTCTTGCCCAGGGAAATCCCAGGAGCCTCTAATCCACCCAGCTGCTTGCGCCGTGGGGGACAGGTGGTCGTGGCAAGGAGCAGGGAAGGGAGTTGCTTTTGGGTTTTGCCATTGTGCCGCTAAGAGAAGCCAAGAGATTTCTAGCAATTCTAGGACAAACGTTTGCCTTAAGGCTCAGGACTCTGATGCCAAGTTTCAACCCAACCAAATACTTCTGGGACTGGGAGTTCATGGGAAAAATAAGTGAAATGGTGCGGCGGGGTGGGGCGGAGGCGGGGAAGAGGTCGGGGCTGGAAACGCAGGATGTCCTTTGAGGACTGTGGTCCTGCCGGGGGACCTGGTCAGGAAGGGGCTGTTACATTCTGTTCCTGGCAAGGCAGAGTCACACCGGAGTGGGGTGGTCGGTGCTGCTCAGAGTCTGGGGAGGCAGCCTTAGACTTCATCCAAGTCGGGGTTCAAGTATGGACCCTTGGCTCCAAGGGAAGGTGAGTGTGGTTGTGTTTGGGGAAAAAAGGTTTGAGAAGGTATAAAGATGGACCATATTCCATGGGTATTTAGCCCAAATATACAAATGTAGGGTTCCAAAGGGGAACCTGCACCCCAATACATAGCAGCAATATCCACAATTGCCAAACTAGGGAAAGAGCCCAGGTGTCCTTCGACAACCGAGTGGAGAGCGACGCTGTGGTGTATAGAGAAGGGACTATTACTCGGCCACCAGAAAAGTGAAATCCTGCCATTTGCAGTGACATGGATGGAACTAGACGGTATCATGCTGAGCAAAATAAGGCAGTCAGGGAAAACTTACACGATCTTGCTGATAGGCGGAATTTAAGAAACAAGGCAGAGGAACATAGGGGAAGAGAGGGAAAAATGAAACAGGGCAAAACCAGAGGGAGGCAAACCACAGAGACTGAATCTCAGGAAACAAACCGAGGGTTGCTGGAGGGGACGGGATGAATCTGGGATGGCATGTCCGAGTGAGCGCCCCTGGGCAGGCCACTTGTCGCAAAGAGCACTGGCTGTTATAGAAGACGAACCACAGACCTGTACCCCGAAAACAAATGATGCTTTATATGTTGATTAATTGAATTTAAATAAATAAAGAAAGAAGATGTAGAATATTCCAGATCAAGACTCCGGACCAGCAAGGAGACCAGCAGAGGGAGATAAAGGCTGCCCCACCCAGGTGGGGTTTGTGATTGGGTTACCCCAAATGTCTGGGGCTGGGCAGGAACCCCCAGTGAAGCGGGATGCGAGGGGAAGGCAGGCCCCATGTGGGTGTGCTGGTGGGTGACAATAGGGAGTGCCAGGGACTGCAGTGACTGACCTGGAGGAACCAGGCCCCGGGGCGGGCTGGGGGAAGGGCAGTCCAGGGCTGCCGCTGACTCTGGTCAGGCTGACAGTGAGCGATCTCCATGGGGCCACACTTTAAAAAAATTTTTTTAAGAAAAGGCAGAAGTCCCAATCTTAATTTATAATTTTCAGTGATTACATATCAATAGCATATTTAAAAATATCTTTGAAGCACTGTGCTGCTCGACTCAGAGTGGGATGGTGGTCTCTGACTTCTGACCTCCAGTTTGGGGAAAGAGGGGAGAGTTTGAACACTCAGGGTCCCCTGCAATCCTCCTCTGACGGACTGAGTCCCGTCTCCCATGGCACCCCCAAATGGCTTGGGGGACGCTCTGTGGGTCTTCCCACTGTGCACGCATATCTGCCTGCTGGCTGTCCTCCGCCCAGCTCTGTTTAAATCCTCCTGTGGCACCAGGCTCTGCTCCGAAGGGATATTTCATGGGGCTCACACCGAGTCCCTGGGATCAGACGCTTCTGTGTCTTGCTGGCAGCCCCAGGGCGCTTCTGTCTTTTTGTCCATTTGATAGGATTTCCTGAACAGCTACGACAGGCTGCCTGTGAGCTGTGCAGGGGAAGCCTTGGAGGAGCGCACAGGCTTGGGGAGTGGGCGGTGGGAGAACAGGTGCAAGAGAGGACCCCCCCCCCCGCCCCGTCACCCAAGCTCACTGAGGGAAGGTGGCATGAATGGGAGGGAAGGTTCCCACATGGTGGGAGACGGGGCTGGGGGCTCAATGCAGGACACAGCATATACTCTTGGGGCTCCCATGCAGGTCTGCCAAGGAAGGGAGTCCATGGAGGCTGTGGGCGGGCCTGCTGTGAGCCCCGGTGTCCTGGGAAGGTGGGGGTGGCAGCCAGTGTGGGCCACAGAGGACAGGCGGCAGGATGGTGAGGCGTGGGAAGTGGGAAGCAGGCGGGGAACGGTGGCGGTAGCTGGGCAGGGGGCGTTGGGGCTGTGAGTGGCTGCTGTGCCGTGAAGGACAAGGTCCTAGGAGATGGATGTTAGGAGGTGAGAGGCAGTATGGGGTTGTACTTGCCAGCTCACAGAGGGACAGCATGGGGTCCTTCTGAGTCGGGACGTCACAGAACGCTGCCCACCAAAGGGAATTCAGGCGTGGGAAAGGGTGTGTGCACCTCTGAACAGGAGCCGTGACCACTCAGGATGGCCCTGAGAATGCAGGCCACTGGGACAAAGAGCTGGAGACTCATCCTCCTCCAGGAAGCCTTCCTGCCGTGCCGTAGTTCCGGGGCCATCCAACCCTTCTTCCCTCACGCCTGCCGCACGCCCTGGATACACAACTGCTCCCTGCACCTGCAGCTCGTCTCAGCCCAGGAGACACAGCAGGTGCCACCCCGCGGACTCTGGGCACCCTGAGGGCTGGGGTGAGTTGCAGTTCTCCTGCGGCGAGGATGCACCCCAGAACCAGGCGGTTACGGCCAGCCCGGTCACGGAGAGAGACAGGGTTTCCGGGATGGGAGCGAAGGGGCAGGAGGGAAAGGGGGAAGAAAAGAAAAGAAAAGAAAAGAAGGACAGAGGTGGGCGAGTGTGCAGGGGAGAGGAGAGCCGAGGCTGGAGGCTGACTTCGGCCCTAGTCCCCAGGTCGCCAAGGTCATTGGATGAAGACGTCCCCCAGGGGAAGGGGAGGTGATGCAACGTGAGGAAAGGCCATTTCCCGGGGTGGCGAAGGACACCTTCTCAGGTGCCGCGGCTCCAGCTGCCATCTGTCTCCCCAATAAATGGGGGATCTGGGAGGCCCTATTACTGTCAAACAATGGCTGATAACTTTTTTTTTCTCCTCCCGAGAGGGCTGTGGCTCTCTGGGTCGGAAGCACGCACCTGTCGTGGAGGGCTTGGGGCTGGGTCGCATCCAGGTCTGGATAATTCCATTCATTGGCCTGGCCACGTCCTCCCTCCCTAGCTCCCGGACGCAGCCAGTGCCAGACGAGCACTTGTAGGAGGCGCCAGGCACTGTGTTGGCGGCTGGGGATGCAGGGGTCGCTCTGGCCACGGGGGGAGCTGAGGGCTGGCAATCAGCCAGCACCGTACCTGGCGTGCAGGAAATGCTCATCTAACAGGGGCTGTCAGTCATTATTGTAAGATTCCAGTGGGGGGTATGGTGAGGGACTGACTCACGCATTACACTGCAGAGTGACCGTTGTTGTCAGGGGCCCTGAACCATGTGCTTAGAAAGCAGTGATAGTCCCTCTGTCTGGTAGAGCCAGGGAGAATGCCAGAGAAGAAGTGATCATTGCTGCCTTAGGACATGAGGGTAGGAGAGAGAGACAGACAGACAGCCTTCTACATGAAGGCAGGTCAAGGTTCTGTCCAGAACCATGAAGCCATGGAGGGGTCAGGCACCTCCCTCCTTGGATCCCCTCACACTTTGACCCCATTGGGATTGGGTCCACTTCTGCCCCACCCTGATGGCCGGAACTGGGACAGAGAGATGGATTAAACACAATTTTGGGGGGTGCTGGTATTTGCCATGAAGATTGCTTGCTGTGTTTTTAAATCAAAACCTGTGATTTTAGGGGGCACCTGGGTGGCTCTGTTGGTCAAGTGCCCGACTCTTGATTTTTGGCTCAGGTCATGATCTCACAGTTGTAAGATGGAGTCTGGCATTGGGATCTGTGCTTAGCAGGGAATCTGCTTGAGATTCTCCCTCTCCCTCTGCCTCCCTGCCCCCATCCCCATATATAAAATCTTAAAAAAAACACACCCCTGTGATTTCATTTAATCAAAGTTCATGTCATCCAATGTTTGAGATTGTGCCTACGAGGTGTGTGGTGGGGAGAGCAGGGCCATGGGTCACAGGGTCCAGTTTCAGGTTTCCCAAGAAAGCTACATGTCACACGCCTTATCTGGACATGACTTTGCATCTACTGCCTCTAAGTGTCCTAGCCACACTGTGAGTACTGTCATCTCCATTTCATAGGTGAGGAAATCAGCCCTCAGGGACAGCAAGTGGCCAAGGTTGGTTAGTGTCCTCCAAAAGCAGCCACCAAAAAGAGTGACTGGGGGAAATGGAGGCTACCCTTAAAGGATGCTAGAAATGCCACCAGGGTTGAAACCCAGCTGAGGGAATTGGGGCTGCAGAGATCCTGGAGAGGAAGAGTGGGGTTGGGGGGATCATCTCCCTGAGGCTGTCATGGCCCTGAAGAAAGCAGGCTGATTCTGGCAAGTCTAGGAGACCTCATGAGGACAGACTTCTCCAACCCAAGCAGGAGCTGCTCAAGAAGGCAGGAATCTTCCCCTGTCCTTGGATTTCCCGAGGACGCAGCCTGAGAGAATAGTCTAGCGCTGGAGTCATTCCCCAAGTGTCACCACGTTTTCAGAGCCGCCCTGGGGTTCCACTTGCCCAGCATGGAGAACTGCGGAGCTGAAGGCACAGGCTGGAGGGACACCGGAGACTTGGGGATGGTCCGTCAGTACACAGGCACCTTTCTGGTGGTCCTGCCACAGGATAGCCTACGTTGGGTTAGCTTTGCCCCCCTCACCCCCACGGGCCATTCAAGCAGGTGGCTCCATGAGAGAGGTAAGCTCTCTAGAGTGAGTATGAACGATGCCGGTAAGTGTTTCCCGTGGCCGTAAGGAGAGGCATAGAGAAGCACCAGGCTGGGGCCCGGGCAGGGGCGAAGTGCCATCTGAGGCTGAGGGAAGAGAGCCGGCTCTGGGATGCAGAGTTCCAGTAAGGGTCCAGCCTGGCCACTTTCTAGAAGGCCGCTCAAGGGAGTCCCCTTGGTGTCCTTGTCAACTGGAGAGGCTGTGGAGGCCCCTCTTGTGGATGGATGGGAGGCACATGTGAGATAGAAGTCAGGAAAATGCTTTCTCAGCTCAAAAGGGCTGTCCAGATGCTAGCTATTATGAGAGCGTGTTTGCAAAGCACTTAGCATGTTGCTTTACTAAGTGCCTAATAAATGGGAACTATTATTATTATTATTATTATGATCATCATTATTATTACTACTACCATATTACAGTTTTGTCCTCAGGGCTGTTCTGCTTTCTGCAAAACTATTTGGCACCACCCGGTGCAGCCAGCAATAATTATACAGGAACTTGTAGCTGCAATGCATTTTTTGCTCTCCCCAGTGAGATACTGAATAATGTGCAGATATGAAATTAATTCTCTTTCCTTGAGGGTGGGGGTTTCAGTTATTGAGAGCCTGGTTCGTGCCGGGCCCTGTTCGGAAGCAATGTTCCTATAGTAATTCATTTCATGACCACAGTGAAGCCATGAAGTAGGTACTATGACTGCCCCCATTTTATAGATAAGAACAGTGAGGCTCAGAGAGGGCCCATTGTGTGGAGCTAGGACCTGAAGCAGGTGTTTTGTGCTAGAGCTTGCGTTCCTGTTATGCTGTGTGAGCCTGGGGTACGAGGAACTTACTAGTGGTTGAACTATATTTTATATGACTTCATGGCTCCTGCTCATGATGGGCAGGAGAGGAAAGGGTCACGCACCCAAACTGGAAGAGTAACCTGAAACCAAAATGGGGGATTGGGGTGTGCCAGGAGGCAAGTAGTGGAGAGAGCACGCACTCCAAAATGTCAGGCTGACCAGCTTCAAATCTTGACTCATCTGCTTGCTAGTGGTGCGAGGAGGGGTCCATCACGGGCTGTCAGCTGTAATACACGAGGTCGGGCTGGCACGTGGTCACGCCCACTCACATACGCATCATGTATCTGCACGCTGCAAAGGCAGAGTTGAATATTAGGAACAGAGGCTGTTGGGCCTGCAAAGCCTAAAGTATTTACTCTCTCACCCCTTGCAGAAAACGTTTGTCTCTCCCTGGTGGACCGTTACTTCTCCCAAATCTCAGTTCGCCCAGTGAAAAATTAGTGGTGAGCCAATGTTCATAGCAGCCATATCTGCAATAGCCAAACCATGGAAAGAGCCCAGATGTCCGCCGACAGATGAAAGGATAAAGACGGTGTGGTGCACGTATACAACGGAATACTATGCAGCCATCAAAAAGAGCGAAGGCTCACCACTTTCAATGACATGGATGGAACCAGAGGGTATTAAGCGAAGTGACAGAAGTCAGTCAGAGAAAGACAATTATCATACGGTTTCACTCATATGTGGAATTTAAGAAACAAAACAGAGGATCATAGAAGAAGGAAGGGAAAAATAAAATAAGATGAAAACAGAGATGGAGCCAGATCATAAGAGACTCTTAACTACAGGGAAGAAGCTGAGGTTGGTGAAGGAGAGGCGGGTGAGGGATGGGCTAACTGAGTGATGGACATTAAGGAGAGCACGTGGTATGATGAGCATACCAATGAATAACTGAGCTCTGCATCTGCAACTAATGATACACTATATGAGAACTAATTGAATTTAAATAAAATAAATTTTTAAAAATTAATGGTGAGGCCCATGTGTGTGTGAGCTCTTGAGGGTCCACCGGTGCTGGTTTGTGGTAGGCACTGGTTAACAGATAGATGACGTGGAAAGGCCAGTGGGGTGCCTCACGCCGTAGGGGGCAGGTGAGGACCGTGGTGAGGGAAGACCTGTCTCAGTGAGGGGCAGACGTGGGTCAAACTCTAGCACTGCCCCGACCAGCCTTGGGACATTGGGCAAGTTGCTTTACTCTTCCTGAGCCTCGGTTTTCCCATCTGTTGAATGGGAGTGATGACAGCCCATCTCTGGGTATCTGTTAGGTTCCACAAGTTTTTCATGAAGCACATCATGTGGTTATCATAGAAAAGACAGACAAAGAAGTGTTGGTCAAAGTGTGGAGAAACCAGAACCTTCATTCATTGCTGGTGGGAATATACAAAATATGGGGTAGCCATTTTGGAAAATACGGTGGAGTTCTTCAAGAGACGTACATATATCATATAAGCCCGCAATTCCACTACTAGATATCTGTCCAGGAGAAATAAAAACATATGTCTGCACAAAGACGTGCATGAGAGTGTCCATAGTACTGTACCTCCAGAGTGGGCACAAGGGAAATATTCATCACAAATGACATACATAATGTCCATCGGTGCAATATTACTTGGCAATAAAAAGGAACGAAGTCGTGATACGTGCCACAGAAAGCAAAAGCTCCAAGCCCAGGATGCTGAGTGAGAGAACCCACTCAAGAAGGCCACATATGCTTTGATTCCATTTACGTGAGACAGGCAGAAGAGGGCAATCCAGAGGGAGGAAGTGGATCCGTGGTTGTTGGTGGCGGGTGGGGAACAGGGATTACAAAAGGGCTGAAGAGATCTTTCTGGGGAGGATACACATGTTCTAGACTTGGATCATGGTGGTGGTTGCGCAACTCTGAAAATCTACTCGGTATCAGTGGATCATACACTGAGATGAGTGCACGAGTGGATTTTATAGTATGTGAGCAGAGTTGTTAAAACAAAGCCACCCTTGGCATTCTACCTGGTGTCCTGAGGCTCATGAAGGACATCCCCTCTCTCTGCCGTGGCCGGGATGCCCAGGAGTGCACCTGTGCAGGAGCGCGACGTTGTCACATGCTGATTGTTTCACGGATGAGGGAGGGCGATGAATCCAGGCATGGGGCAGGGGCACATGCGTGAAAGGGAAAGGGGGACTTGGAGGGGGTCCCTGTGAATCAAGGCCCAGGGGCAGCCGTCGAAGGGGTGTAAAAGAAATGCGGAGTTATTGCTTTCACCTGAATGTGGTGCCTGTGGAGAACAGGAGAAGAGCGAAGGCTGAGACAGGAAGCCTGACCACAGGATGGGGGGGGGTGTCTCCCAGGCTGTAGCTACTAAGACAGGACTGGCCCCGGTGGAGTCCCCCTAAGACTGTGGAGGGCACGTCTGGGGGAGGTAGGTGCCCTGTTCTTCTCCTCCCCAGGTCTGCCTGATGTGAGCTGCCTCCTGGGAGCTGGGGCACAGCCAGACTGGCTTCCAGAAGCCACCACAGAAAGCACGGTCACTCTGCTCCCTATTTACGGGTCACTTTAAACTGAGCAAAGATACTGAGCACGGGTGGCTGGATTGCTTTCTTCCTTGGAAAACGTGCTTGGCAAATACACGCCTGTGCTGTTATATCAGGATGGGCAGGGTCCGTCTAAACACTGGCATTTGATAATTGCCCCTGGAAGCAGTCATTCTGGTGCAAAATAGATCAACAATGCCTTCACTCAGGAGCCGAGCAGCCTCCCAGGAGACCCTGGCTTCCCTCGGCCAGTAGTGTCCGTGCAGGAGCCAACTGTTCCCTGCACTGGAATATTTTTCCTTTGAAAGGGGTATTAGGTAAACCAGTTGCACGTTTCCAAATGACTTTAAAAACAGAGGGCTCTTTCCTCTCTGTGTTATTTATTTATTTATTTTTTTCTGCTCCTGCTGAAATGAAAGGCTGGGCGGCCAACCTGGTTATAAATGTGGTGAATCCGGTCGCACGACGAATTCCAATCTGTACTTTTAATTTAAAAAAAATTTTTTTTTCTTCAATAAAGGCTACTCGGGCCAAGAGAATTTTGGACTCAAAGAAGCATGTAAAAAGTGAGTCACCGTTAATAGGGTGAGCTCTTTGCTTTGGGATTAGGCCTAAATGACAGCGCCCCAGTCCCTTTATTCGTTGGGATGGTGCCAGCAGAATGCTTTGTGCCGCTCTGAGAAAGGCAGAATCAGGCGTTCCATTTATTCTATTGATCTTAATAACCTCACCTCATAAATACCTACTTCATGACATCAATAAGAGAGAAGTCGTGGCAACTCAGGACAGTAGAAATTGTTACTTTGCAACTGAAGTGTTCCGTTGAGCACCTCCGTGAAATCCCGGAGCCGGGTGCCGTCGGGGCACTTTCCTGCCGGCTTTCTAACGTCCGTGCGGAAGGAGAGACTTCCACGCCATCCCCTGAACACGCAAACAAATGCCAGGGCTTGGGATGGGATGCTAGTCTCTTGCTGCTCGGGGTCCTGGTGGTTTTTTTTTCTCGTGCGTCTTGGACTTACGCTTTCGTCAGCAGTGACACGGGTCTGACTTTAGCAAATGTCGGTAGACCAAAGGCTTCCCCACCAACAACGTCCTGAGGATAATCCTCTCTCCACGGGCTCAGCACAAAGGATGCTTAACACACGCATGGTACTTGGAGGTGTCCCAAACACACCACCTCCTTCGTTTGTTCTCTCGGCTTAGAGAAGAGAAGCCTGAGGGTCAGAGCGGTGCCATGGCTCTTGCCCATCAAGTCCTTTGCACTGTAGCATTTCTTCTGAAACAGTGTTATCTCCACCCCGTGCTCCTTCCTCTGGACTGTCCTGCTCTAAGCAGCTTACTGCAGGCTGGGCTCACGGACACCCCAGCTGCTGTGCAGTGGGATCATCTCAGGGCCAGGACGCTCGATGGCTGCCTGTCGCGGTCCCTTTGGGACCCTCTCTTGCCTGACACCAGTCCTGTCCCATAGAGAGAGGTCTCCGTTTGCCTGCCCATAGTCGGTCACCGCGTAGCTGTGGTGGCAGCTCTGAGAGGCTCTGCATCCTGGCACAAGGATTTATGCTAATGGGCAAATGGTCAGAGGGGCCGCACTTGAAGGGCTGCCCCAGGGTTCCTGAAACCTGCCCTCAAGGATCTGTTTCACTAGAAAGAGCTTCAAATGCAGAGGAGAGTGGAGGGCCGGTGACAGGCGGAAGAGTGGGGCTGGTTGTGTGCCAAGGCTGGGGCATCCCGGCCAATACGGTGCCGACGGCCAGACGTGTGAGTGATGCTGCCTTGGCCATCTCAGCCTCACCCATCTCCAGTGGAATGTGACCACAGGTGTGTCCACAGGTGACATCAGCATGGGAACGGCCCAGCCTACCCACAGGGTCAGGAGAAATAGTAGCACATTGTGGTTTGAAGCCACTAAGCTTTAGGCTGGTTTGTTACGCAGCAGAGGCTGACCGAAGCGTCCTCTGAGAGCATTCCCTGCCCTCACCCACCGCGCTCCAGCCACACAGGTTCCTACCCATGCCTCGGGTTGTGCGGCTCTGGGGTTCCCTGTGTTTTGCATGTTCTTCCCCGTCTCCTTGTCCCTCAGATATCATCTTAAATGTCAAATGTTAGTCTCCTCTGCTGCATGAGAACAGCAACCAAATCACACCCAGATGGGTGGGCACAGAGGGGTTAAGTAATTTGTCTCAAGTCACACAGCGGTGATTTGAAACCAGGCCATCCAGCTTCCAAGTCCAAAGGCTGATGACAATCCGTCTGTCGCTCTGTCTTCCCACTGCATCTAGTGACCCTGTGGGAGAGGGGCTGACAGAGGAGCTGGTGCTTGAAATGATGCAGGACACTGAAGACAGCGGCCCCCAAATCATCTTCTTAAAGTGCAGATTGCTTTCTTTAACATTTCCAGCCCAGAGGAGGAAAGTGCAGCCCTTGCGCAGCGGCTTGCCTGCTCCGGTGCAGCAGGGCAGGCCCTGGTCCTGGCGTCTCCCATCCCACAGACACTGTCCTCCCGCTGCCCCCTCCCGTCTCTCACCAGGGGGCATCTGCCCCAGGCCACCCTCTTGCTCTCACCTTCAGGCCTTCTTTGGGCCTGGCTCACCTGGTCTGTTCCTGTCTTCCAGCTCACTGCCTGTGTCCCCCACCCTCGGCTCCCTGATCACCAGGAAGGGGCCCTTCCGAGCTCAGCCTGCAGCCCACCTCCTCTGGCCAGAGGTCCTTCCTCAGCCTGCCAGCCCCACGGCCTTTCTGGAGCATCTCAGGCCTGGCCGTCCCTGTCCACCGCTGCTGGCTTGTCCTGTCCAGTGTTCTCCATTCTGTCTTTCCTCTCTGGCAGGACCTCTGGCCTCTGTTCTTCTCGTCCCCGCAGGGGACCAAAGCCCACCCATATTTATCTGCTGCTCTCTCTTTCCCTGCTCTGTTCTCTTCCTCCAATTCTCTTTTCTGTCCTGGGACGACATCTGGCCTCCAAGCTTACAGCCCTGGGGTCTCACCCCCACGTCTCCTCTGCCAGCTCCATCAGAGTGCCTGACCCCCCTCCCCCTACCGTGCTCTAGCACTTACTTCCACGAGGGTATCCTCCGCCAGGGCTTCCCCATGACTCTCTACTATTCCGGAGTAGGAACTCCACAGAGGCTTCCTGAAGAAGCCTAGTGAGCGTCACGGCACAGCACAGCCCCTTGTCCCTATGCTCATTTTAGGAACAGGGAGTAATATCTGTCGAACTCTGGGTGCCTGCCAGGCCGGGACTGACTTCTTACTGCGACCCATGGGACACTATTATAGGGACTCCGTTCTGCACCAGAGGCAAATAGGCCTCAGAAGGTTTAAATATCAGACTTTGCACCGCGATGCATGGGTCTAGAGTTCACATTTTATTACTTTGTTCTACTTTATTTGGTAAGCACACTTAGCATGAGATCGGCCCTCTTTACAGATCTCCAAGTGCACAATACGGCCTTGCCGTCTGCAGGCACGATGCTGTCAGCCGCTCTCTATAACTTACACATCTTAAATAACTGACACTCGACACCCATTGAACGACGCCCGCTTGCCGGTGCCCAGCCCTGCGGGACCACCGTTCTCTGCTGGCCCTGCGTGAGTTTGACTCTTCTAGTTCCATCGTCTAACTGGAACCACGTCCTCCAAGTTCATCCGTGTTGTTACCTCAGGCAGGATTGCCTTTGTTTTTTGGGCCAAATAATATTCCGTGTTCTATATATACCACGTCTTCTTCCCTGTCTTCTTTACTGAGGTCTGTGGATGGACACTTGGGTGGTTCCCAGGTCTTGGATCCCACGAGTAACACTGCGGAGCGCATTGGAGTGTGCGTGTCTCTTTGACGTTCTGATGTCCTGACCTCCCATGTGACCCAGTAACCTCACTTCTGGGTTTTTATCCAAGACAGTGCACATTAAAACTTCAAGCCCACACAAAAGCAGATGAATCTCCCCATCCCCATTTCTGTTACAATAATTGTTACCTTACAGCCAGCCCCTGGGTTGGGGTAGCCCACCCCAACCCCCTTGGGATTATTTGAAGGGAAATAATTTCACCAGCAAATACTTCCATCTGTCTTCCTAACAGATAAGAGCAGAAGGAGAAGCAGAACTTTAATTAAATGATCAAATGTGGCGCAAAAGTAACAAGGGATCTTTAATAGTATCAACTGTCCCATGTTCAAGTTTTCCCAATAATCTCACAGTTTTACAAAATACACTGTTTATACTGGATTATTTTTTGAATTAATGGAAAATCTAATAACCTACTCACCCCGTTTCCGTTCGCTGTGACATTCTCATGGTGCATCATCCTGGTACCTTTGTCCTAGCTAAGAAACCAGCAGCACCATGAATTAAACTACAGCTTGCACTGGATGTTCTAGTTTCTCCATCAACATTCCTTTTCTGTTTCGGGATCCTGTCCTGGGCACCATGTGGCATTTCATTCTCATAGATTGTGCCCTCTCCCCAAGCATGAGCTCCTTGAGGGAGGTGGGGGATAGCTCCACTGTACCTGGTTCACCCGTGATCACTGCCCACACTGTGGAGGACGGAAGGCACGCCCCATTCACTCAGACGTGCGTTTCCCCAATAAGCCCGTCTTGTGCACTATTTGTCAGGCATGTGTTATAATGGCTCTGACAATCCGAAGTAAAATGGAAGGTCCTGTCTATTCTCCCCCACCTCCCCAAAACAAATAAAGAGCTCAGCCTTTGCAGGGGAGATGGATGGGCAAACTCAAGATACTTCACGGTACAAGGACATGAGAACCAGCAGAGACCCCTAGTTGTTGGGGGTACAGGATCAGGGGAAAGAACCCAGTCATTTTGTTTACTTGGCTCAGTATTCCGAGAGCAGCATAGTACTTCCTTTCTACATTGGTACCTGCCACAGGGCCTTTGCCTATGCTTTCCTCTGGTGCCTATCCCCCACCTTTCCAGGGTGCCTATCCCCACCCTGGTTTCTCCCCAGTTAATCTCTCTTCCTTCTTGCTCTTTCCTCCAATTTCTATCCTCAGTAGGCCTTTCTGGGTTTGATGAATCCCTGCCCCACTGCTTTGTCTGGGTGAGCCTGGACGGTAAACTCTGTCTGTGCTTCTGTTCTAAAATGTGAATGAGGCTTAGTTCTTGGGGTGACAGTCAGGAATGCACATAAAGCTCTTGAAACCACACCCAGCCTGCAGTGAGGCTGCACACCTGACCCTTACTAGTACTGTTCTTGTTCCTTCCCTTAGATTTGCCTCCCAGCAAATCTAAGGGGGTAAACCTAAGGCTCTCACCAGGGGTGTTCCTGTCCGTGGATCGGCAACATTATTTGCCTGTTGTCTGGCTTGGTCCGTCACCCACATTCCACGAAGGCTGAGAGTATCAGCCCTCTTGCTGCCACCCCCGAGCCTGAAACACGGCTTGGCTCATTCATGTCATCCGTGGAACAGTGAGAGGGAATTATTGATGGGATCATCCCATTTGGCGGTGTCCGAGGGGTTACTGGGGTTGGGCTGACTAAATATTTATATTGATGGAGGGAGGGAGGAAAGAAAAGAAGGAGGTGGGGGGAGACTCTGTTCCCTGGCACCTCCGTCCCCCAGGGAGTGGACAGCCGGGGCCTGCTGTCTGGTCGAGTCTACGCAGGAATGAGCACTGTAGCTTTGCTGCTGTGGGAGGCAAAAGCAGCAAAGGCCCTGCAGCCGGTGGTGGCCTCTGTGGTGTGCAGACCTGCTTGAGCCGCCCCCACAGCTGGCCCGTGAGCCCACGAGACCAGCCCTGGGCTGGATGTGCTCAGCGCTGGGTCTGGTGGGGTCAGCTCAGCTCTGACGGTCACTGGGAGTCAGTGAAGTTTTTGGATCTCGCATTTAGCCAAGGACAGAGTCATTTCCTTCCAAAGCCCCGGAGGAGCCCTCGGAGAGGTGCCCATTGACTATGTGTCTCTTCTTTGATCCTGCTCGGAAGAGACAGGCTCTTGGTGAGGAAAGGGAAAACAATGAAGCCAGAATAAAGGGACAGGGACTCTTTCAAAGGCCCAGAGACGAGGCCTCTGCTGTGAGTCCAACTTCAGGCTGGAGGCTGGGATTCAGGCAAGGGAGATGGGCTCGGCTCCTGCAAACAGGGAGAGGAGCAGGAGACGCTCCAGAGTGATCACAGCGGGGTTTCCCAAAGGCTAGACACTGTGGAGGCGCAGAGACCATGGGAGCGCCGAGGGGCTTTCTGGAGAAGACAATGCCTGGGACCAGTGAAGAGAGGAGACAAGAGGAGAGAAGGAAGTCCAGACAGAAGGCAAAGCACAAGCAAGCAGGAGGAGGCGTGAAAGAATCAGGGATGGGCGCCGCACGTAGTCTGTGGGCTTGGGTGGGCTGGGGAGACGCAGCCTGGGGGCGGCCCGGGGGACTTCACCCTGCAAACCCATCAGCAAGTGGGAAGCAAACGGATGACTGATAATGTACGTGATTCTGAAAGATCTCTCTGGTGACCCCAGAGTGGAAATGGGGCAGAAGAAGGCAGGGAGACTGGTTAGGATGGGCCAAGAGCACGAGGATGGAGAGGGAGCAGGGCACGGCTGAAAGGAAAGAGGGAGTTCAGGTGCGCGACTCCTGGAGCTGACCGACGGGTCCAGGGTGAGCCCAGTCTTTGATTAATAGTTGGGTTATAGTCACTGAAGTGAATGCATAGTTGACTCACTCATTACCATTACACTCCTTTTGTGTTTTCTTGTCCTTAGGAATGTATGGTCTCCTAAGTTTGAGGGGAAGATCTCCTCTGTTGTGATGTATCAAAAACAAAGAGGAGGCGACACACTACGTCATGGAGGCAGACGCCAGAGCCTACTGGCCTCCCCGATGCCGGCGTGATTGGTGCATCCAAACCCCAGTTCTGGAGAGAGAGCTGGGGGGGGGGGTCTGAGCTCTCCAGGGGAGTTGCTTATCATTTGTCTTTCACTGTCACTGACGCCAAGCAAACTTTTTCACAGGTATCTGTGCCTCCCTGTCTCACTTCTCTCTCTTACTGGATGGACTCCTGGGGCAACCCGACCTGAGATGGTCCCATTCTGGCATCCTGGCTCATGGCTGAGATGCTCTGATGCCTCCTGGATTCCATGTTTGCCCATCCCTTACCTCTGAGTCTCTGGAGCTAAAGGGAACTGAAGTACACTTCAGAGACCCTAGAACTGGCCATTGAAATACACTTTTAAAAAACTCTGTGCTCAGGCTGATATAAGGAAATGCCACAGGCTGTCTGGCTTATATCACAAAAATTAATTTTTTTACAGTTCTGGAGGCTGAAGTCTGAGTTCAGGGAGCCAGCATGGTCGGGTTCTGGTAAGATCTCTCTTTCTGGCTTGGGGAGGGCCAACTTCCTGCTGTCCTCTTATGCAGCGGAGAGAGCTCTCTCTCTCTCTTCTGCTTCTTATAAGGCCACTAACCCAGTCTTGACAGCCCCAGCTCCAAATGCCATCACACCGGGGACTCGAGCTTTAACATAGGATGCTGGGGGTGGGGGGGAGGCACAAATGCTGAGTCCACACCGAAAAGGAAGCAGGCGTATTCTTAAGCTGAAACTTCTCTCCTGTGACCGACCTCTTCTTTGAGCTGGATTTTTTTCCCCTCAAGGAGAAAGGTTCATGGCTGTGCCTTTGCTGATAACAACCAGTGTCTGTGTATGGCCTTCAAGGCTCATCGTAGCTCCTTAGGAGCACAAAAGGCTATGTCTTGGCAGTTGTGGCAACTCCTTGGTAATTCTCCTGCCTTTTAATTTATTTTTAAGTGGTTTTCTGTCTCCTTCAGTGAGTCCTTTGATTTTCAGTTATTGCTAATGTAAGGTCCAGAAAACAGAAAGGACTGAATGCATTTTTACCATACTAAGGGTTCTCACATTTCTTTTTTCCCCATTTGCAGGTATTTTTATAAAATACATGTTAGCATAAGCTGGCTTAACAGGTTTTAGTATTTAATCGAAGAGATCGTGTGATACAAAAACCATGTTCTAGATGAGGAAACTGAGGCTCAGAGAGCTTAAATCCTTGCCCGGATACATGCAGCCATTGGAAACCTTTGTTGGTCTGACACCAAGTCCTAACCCCTCTGCTACCCTGTGGAAACTGCCAGTTTTAATCTGGCCATGTCCGTGGCCGTGTCTCAAAGTGGATGGCATGTTACGGTCTGACTTTACCCAACACAGAGCTGACTTCTCAATTCAATGGACGGCAGTCCCTTCAGGGATCAGTGGCCACCCCCACCCTGGACCCCTGCGATCCCTCTTACCTGGCGTCTCATCACCTTCCTGTCCTACGGCAAGTAGCTTGAACAGTCACAGGGATTGGCAAATATGGCCCATTTTTTTTTGTTATTTTTTTAATTGTAAAAAACCCACAAGGTAAAATTTACATTTTAACCATGTTTAGGCGTACAGCTCAGGCACACTGCTGTTCAGCCATTAGCACCATCCATCTCGAGACTCTTTTCATCTCACAAGACTGATATTCTGTGCCCTTTAAATACTAACTCTCGGTTCTCTCCTACACCTGCAGATCTGGCCCCCCGCCTCCAATTCTACTTTCTGTCTCTGTGAATCTGACTACTCCAGGGACTTCATATAAGAGGGATCCCACAGTATTCGTCCTTCTGTGATGAGCTTATCTCACTCTGCATCATGTCCTCAAGGTTCATCCAGGCTGTTACATGTGTCTGAAAGTCCTTCCTCTTTAAGGCTGCATAATACTCCGTTGCATGGATATACCTCATCTTGTTCATCATCCTTCTAGGAGCACTCGAAGTGTTCCCACCTTTGGCTGTTGCAAATGATGTGGCTATGAAAAATGGGTACAAAAATCATTTATTTTTGTAAATAAATTTGTTTGGAAGACAATGATGCTCATTAGTTTATGTACCATTGAACAGATATATAGAAAGATGAATAGGTGAACAGAAAAGAGGGCTCCTGTCGTTGCATGGAAGAAGCCTGGGATCCTGATATAGTTGAAAAACATTCTGGACATTGTCCAGACAAGGTCCAAACTGACCTTGCTGACAGACGCAATTGCAGTTTTCATGTGTCTTACAGAGTGTTAATTTATTTTAATATTTTGGAGGCTTGCAGATGTGCAGTGGTGATATTTGTTTTTCTCATTCTGGATTAGGCAGAAGAGTGTGTGCCCGTGACTGTACTTGGGGCGTTTATTTGTCAGCTGGGCTCAGAGACTAGGGGCACTCCATGTGGAGCTGACCTTCAAGAGTGTAAACTGTTGGCCACTCCTCGCGATCAGTCCCTTTCAGCTTCAACGTTGCAGCCAGAGGAAGCAGCAGGCCCTATCTCAAGGTGGGCAGTATATTTATGGGGAGGTAGCTACTACCACCATTCATATATCAAAGAGCAAAGCTGTCTCACCTGAGAGAATGAGATAATAAGTCATTATTGTAAGGACATATGTTAAAAAAAACAAAAAGGATATGTAAATAAATCCATTGCTGCATCACACACCCTACAAGGGGCCAGCTACATTTCCAGTCTTGGTCAACCATGGCTGTTGTGGCCCCTCACCCCAAAGAACTCCTTCTCTGTCCTGTGACAGTCTTCACCAGCCCAACAGTGCTGATGACCTTGGCACTTCTTCTGTGAAGCATAGCTTTAGCTAATGGACTTCTCATCTACAGCTTTCGGTGATCCTTCAGTTAAGAATCTCTCCTCTCCCGAAGTAAAATGGATTCTGGCGTCTGCTCACCCCGGAGTTTCTCAAATTATGTGTTATCTCCTGGCTTGGATTGGTGTTGTGGCCTTGGCCATCTGGGGACCATTGCTCCTGCTGTGACACAGCCAGCCCCTTTGGTGCCCAGGACACTGTCTTGCCCTGCTGGCTCCCAGGGTTTCGCTTTCTGTTCCCTCTTTTTGGAACATTTTTGACCTAGAGGGTCAAATGAGCACTCCGACGTCTCATTACGGTCTCCAATGTTCCCTTCTCAGAAAGGCTTTCTCTCTTCACGTACCTGAAATTGTAGCTTCTGTCACTTGGTGTTATTTAACCCGTTCTACTTGGACTCGTGGCATGTCATTACCTGATCCTCTACTACAGGGATTAGCAAACTTTCTATAAAGGGACAGAGAGTAAATACCTATGTGGGCTCTGGTATAACTACTTATTCCTGCCCTCCTGGCAGGAAAACATCCACAGACGATTTGTAAATGGATGAGCAAAGCTGTGTATCAATAAAACTTTATTTACAAAAGAGATGATGGGCTGGTTACTGTATCTCAGAACCTAGAACATAGTAGTCATTCAATGAATGTTGAAGGATAAACAAATGGATGTTTAAGTCTATCCCTTCCCTTTTAAAATAGAGGTTTACAGAGTTGTAATTTGCATGTATCAAGTTCACCCATTGGAAGTATACAGTTCAGTGATTTTAGTGTATTTGCAAAGTTGTGCAACCACTGCAATCTAATTTTAGAACATTTTCATCACTCCACAAAGAAACCCTGTGTTCATTTTGAACAGCTTTCTCCACTCCCCACATACCCTGTCTGTCTCCAGCCCTATGCAACTATTAATCTGCTTGTGTTTACATGTGGTTGCCTGTTCTGGCCATTTCAAATCAATGGACTCATACAATGTATGGTCTTTCATGCCCGGCTTCCTTCACTTGGCATCATGTTTTCAAGGTTCATCTGTGTTGTAGTCTGTGTCTGTGTCCGTTCCTTTTTTGTTCCCAGACAATATTCCATTTCGTGGATAGGCCACATCTTATTTGCCCATTCACCAAGCAATAGACATTTGGGTTACTCCACTCTTCATTTACTTGGGAAAGCAGACAGTGAAGAGTGCTGCTTGAACATTTGTGCACAAGCTTTGTAAGAACATGTTTTTATTTCTCTTGGGCATACAGATAGGGTTGGCATTGCTGGGTCATCCTGTAACACCATGCTGAGTATTTTTTTTTTTAAAGATTTTATTTATTTATTTGACAGAGAGATCACAAGCAGGCAGAGAGGCAGGCAGAGAGAGAGGAGGAAGCAGGCTCCCCGCTGAGCAGAGAGCCTGATGCGGGCCTCGATCTCAGGACCCTGAGATCATGACCTGAGCCGAAGGCAGTGGCTTAACCCACTGAGCCACCCAGGCGCCCCATGCTGAGTATTTTGAGGGACTGCTGACCTGTTTGCCACAGCAGCGGCCCCGTCGCCCATTCTCACTGGGCGGTGGGAGTTCCCTGCGTCTCACCGTCCTTGCGATGGTCCACCTTTGTGTTTCAAGCCATCCTAGTGGGTGTAAAGTGGCGTCTCACTCTGATGTTGAGTTGCATCTTCCTGATGGTGACTAACGATGTTGGGTATCTTCTCCTGTCCTTATTGGTCATTCATGTATTTTCTTTGGAGAAAAGTCTATTCAGCTCCTGTGTCCATTTTTAAATTAGATTATGGATATTTTTATTATAGAGTAGTGTGTTGTATATTCTGGACAAAAATCTCTTACGGGTATATGATTGACAAATCTTCTTTCCTATTCCGTGGGCCATCTTTTCAACTTCTTGATGATGTCCTATGAAACATAAAAATTTTAAATTTAGACAAAGCACAATTTATCTTTTTTTTCCTTTGTTGCTTGTACTTTTGCTGTCATATCTTTGAAAACACTGCGCTTAAGACTCCTACATTTTCTTCCGAGAGGTTTATAATTTAAGTCCCTGTATTTGGGTTCTTGATCATTTTGAGTTGATTTTTTTTTTTTTTAAGTAAGATCCATACCCAGAGTGGAGTCCAGCGTGGGGCTTCAACTCACAACCCTGAGATCAAGACATGAGCTGAGATCAAGCATTTGATGCTTAACCGACTGAGCCACCCACACACCCCTTTTGAATTGATTTTTGTGTATGTGTAAAGCAGGGGTATCCAGCTTCACTCTTTTGCATGTGGATGCCCTGTTGTCCTGGCACTTTTCGCTGGAAAGATGGCTCTTTCTCAAGTGCATTGTCTTAACACCCTACCTAGCCCAGAGTCAGCTCAACTGACCATAAATGTGAGAGTTTATGTCAGGATTCTCCTTTCTATTCCACTGATGTACGCTTGGTCCTTATCCCAGCCCCACACTGCTTGATTGCAGATCAGTGAGTTCTGAAATTGGCAAGTGTGAATCCCTCCACTTCATTCTTTCTCGAGGTTGTCTTGGTACCCACTTCCTTTTGACTCACAAGCCCACAAAAGGGTCGAGCGCCCTGCCCAGAGAACTTTTGAAATGTCTCGAAGGAGTGTTAAACCCTGTGCTTAACTAGGTCACTGCCTTTTCCGGTCGTCAGAGATCTGTGATGGCATGTCTGTGGGTTCTAGTCCTGGCTCTGTCACTGACTGGCCACAGGCAGTCCCCACCCCTTGTTGCCTCGACTGGAGATGCTTTACCTCGAAATGAGAGATTCACACTAGATGACACCTTCTTTCCTCACTGGAACTGAGACTCTTTAGTTCCTGTGACTTTCGAGATACCATCCAATCAGGAGAAAACATTATCGGGTCCGTTCGAGCTCCTCTACCCTTTAGGAGAAATGTTGAAAATGACAAATTCAGGGTGAGGTAAAGCAGATGATATTCATTTAATTGCCTGGAGAATTATTACATGTTTTTTTACCTCATTAGAAAGTTGTTGTTTTCAGCATTGACCTTAAAAATTAATGTGGGGTCTGTCAGAGTCTATGGTAAGGGATTTGTTTGACAATTCGATGATTGTAATCCAGAGTTAATCTTTTTTTTTATTTTTTTTTTTGGTCTAAATTTATCCACCTATTTCCTTTCTTTTATTTGAATTCTGACCCAATTATTAAGGGACATTTTTTTCAAATTGGCATCAAGAAAGGAATTTAAAATCAGAGTAGGAGAGCCGGTGACACGGGTAGAGGCAGGAAGTGTCAGGTGCGTCCTTACCATTGTCCACTGCTCACACAACGCATCTTAAAACAACTGACTCACCTAATCTTCAGGATAACCCTACTAAGTGGGCATGATTAATATTACCCTCACTTTGTAGGTGGAAAAGTTGTGGTTGGGAGTTGGCAGACAGCTTGTCTACCTCTCTTCTCATTGTTGAAATGCCTTTTCTCAGGCCGCTCCACCTTGGAGGGAGGTCCCACTACCCGTGCCCTCTGAGGACCATGGAGTAAGTAGCATCTTTATCTTATAAATAGTGCTGTGTCAATACCTCCTTTACTGATTCCCCAAGATTCCTTTGTGGTATGTTCTGGGGCCTGAATTGTCTCCTCTCCTGGGTTTTGGATCAACTGTGGTCACGAGTACAAAGGGCAATGCTTCCATGGACTCGGTGGGAAAGTGGGAGGGACACATACCAAATAAAAACATTAAAATGAAAGAAAGGCCAAGTGCTGTGCTGTGCAAACATGGATGAAAATGTAGTCTTGTACTTGTGTCTAAAATGAAAAAAGCACAAGAACTAACTCAAGAGGTAGAGCATAGAGGAGCCAGCGAGAGGACTGTGAAGATTTGGGTGCACAGCTGGGAGAATCGGAGTTGGGCGGGGCCTCTGTGATGGACCTAGTGTGTGCTCTGCCCCCATTCCTCAGCCATCCCCTTCCCTTGGCTTCCATGTGCTTTGGCTTCTCACCTGTGGCACCTGCACTTTGAGGACTTCGAGGACTCTTCGAGGACTGCCTTCAGGCTGCAGGGGGCTGACTTGCCATCCCAGAAAGAGAAGGAACTGCCATGCAAGGTTATAACCCCTGGGGTTTTCTTGGCCAAAGCAATGACTGATGGTGAAGGAGTCAAGAGCTCCTATGCAGTGTCAGTCTGGATCTGCTCCTCTGGATCTGCTTCACAGCCTTGCTGGGTTTCTTTCTCCACTCTCTTATTATCTTCCCCTGGGAGAACAACTATAAGAAATCCATAGCATGTACATCTTCACCTCAGGGTCCACTTCTGGGAAACTTGATCCAAGACATCTGCCAAAGCGGTGTATGCTTTGGTTGGATCAACAGTAGTATGGTATCTAGAATGAGGGAGGTGAAAATTTTACTTTGTGCTGTTGAGACCACAAAGGGAGAGTTGGGGTTGGTTGGTTAAAATGTTTATTAGAACATTTTAAGGAAGCATACATAGGTTCAGTAAAAGGGGGTCATAGTGGTTCAAGAATTCCAAAGGAAGTTGTATGTGAAGGAGTCAAAGAACCTGAGATACCATCCTTGAGAAAACTTAGGAGGAACCAGACCACTGCCTTCAAATATCTGGAGTGCCATGAGGGAGATAGGGAAGCTTATTATGGCAGGCTCTAAAGGACAGAGGGAGGACTAGGGAGCAAAAGCTGAAGAAGGGTAAACCTGGCTCCATATGAGGAAGACCTTCTTAATAAAGTCATTCAAGGATGGAATCACCTGCCTAGGGAAATGTGGGATCCCCATCATGGGAGGCAATAGGACTCATGCTGCACAGCTGCCTCCTGGGGGCTTAGATGGGAGTCTCATACTTGATGGTGATTTCCTTTTCAGTTCCAAGATTGTTACTATTAATATTCTAACATATCCCTGGAACATAAAATCAGACCTTGTTCCTGCCCTGAAGGAGCTTCTGGTTTCGTGGGGAAGACACACACACACACACACACACACACACACACACACTGGAAAGTGTGATGTGTCCTGAAGCTGCTATGGTGAATATTTTCCTCATGTTGTTGGCAAGGAAAGCTTCTTGGAGGAGCAGGCAATTGATGGAGGTCTGGTAGATCAGAAGGAGTTAGGGAAATTGGAGAGCTCAGGAAGGATACCTAAAGCCCAGGCACTGGCCAATATGGTGAGAAGAGTTGAGGCTTGTTGGCAACTGAGCCTGGTGAGTGGGGCAACCATCAGCCTGGCTTGGGAGAGCCATTTTGATCACATGTGTGTAAGGATTTGTTTTATTCTGAGAGCCTTGGAAGATCACTGAAGGGTTAGACACTGGGTGGGGGAGAATGGGGCTCTGGCTATTGATGGGAGTAGAAATCTGTTCTGGAATTCTGCTGGATGCCTGTCTTCCTGCTTGCAAGTGGACGATGCCAGAGATGCAAGTGACATGGATGTTGGACTTGCTCACCTGGGTGGATGGTGGGGCTGTTTAATGAGATGGCACGACTGGGGGAGGATGCATTTTGGAGGAGTAGTTATTACAGCCTCATGATGAGTTCTGTAATCCCTAATTTCTGTGCTTTTCTCCTCGCTAGACCAGGAGTGCCTACAGGGAGGGGCTGTATCTTCTTCACCTTGCACAGCCCCATGGCAGACGAATGATTCCTTCATTCTATCATTGTCTCGGAGAGCAGAGTTTTCTTGAGTTCTGAAGGGACCCTAATAGGCCACGACTTTTCTCTCTGAAATTTTCTCTCCCGCCTACTATGACAGAATGCCTGCATACATCATGGCCTCAGACCCCCAGGCCCTCATTACTGTTAAGAGATTCTGTTCAAAGATTTTGCTTTTCCATTTGAAGACATTATCCCTCCTTATCTCTTGATCAAGACCAGATTGGCTTAATGGAAAACAAAAGTCCCTTTGGTGACCCAGGGCTGATGCTTGCCAGGCTATCTCTATCTCTGGGCTCTAGGGGCTGGTGATGGTCCAGTGTGTGTTCTAACAAATGAGCCAGAGACCAGAGGCTATGGTAGTGTGTGTGTGTGTGTGTGTGTGTGTGTGTTTAAGAAATTTGTCCTACATTCTCTACTTGAAAATTGTGGGGTTTTGGACACAAGCTTGTGGAGCAGTTGAAAATCATTTGAGCATCAGCTTGGGCAAGACTTTCAACTTCTCAAAACCATGCTTGGGGTGTTTTGGAGCAGGGAGACCCGTACCTACTCGGTTGAGTCTCTGTGCCATTCTGTTAAATACAAAGTGACTATGGGAAGGAGATCAAGCCCCTTTGCCTTCCTGGCTACTGTGTTTCCTTCTGTACAGTAGGAAGTGGGAATCAGGGATTTCTGGGGTATTTCCCATAGAATGCTCATGTTAAAAATAACAACAATAAAGAAAAAGTACCTTCCATATAAAACAAGCAGTTATTGGTTAATGAAATTGGATTTTTTTTTTTTTTTTTAAGTAGGCTCCATGCCCAGCGTGGAGCCCAGTGTGGGGTCTGAACTCATGACCCTAGATCAAGACCTAAGCGGAGATCAAAAGTTGGACACCCAAACAATGGAGCCAACCAGGTGCCCCATGAAATCTGATTCTTAATGAGGAGCACTTCAAAAAATTGTAAACACTCTGCAAAACCAAATGAAGGCTGGCGGTGGGCTGGGTCTGGCCTGCTCATTGAAATGCTGCTTCTCCTTGGAAGGCGCCATGGGTGGAGTCTCCTGCAGTGAACATTCTTAGAGGATGATAGTAGGGCTTTCTCAGGTGGCAATGTCGAAGATGGCTCTTTACGAGGAGCGGAAGTAAAGGAGCAGAAACCAAAGGGAGACCAGGTGGAGGGCAGGACGCAGACCAGGTGTGTGTGTCCTATGGAGACTGAATGTTTGTGTCCCTGCAAAGTTCAACTGTTGAAACTCTAATCCCTGGCGTGTTGATTTTTAGCGATGGGGTCTTTGGCAGGTTACTGGGATTAGATGAGGTCATTCGGGTGGAGCCTTCAGGATGGGATTAGTGCCCTTACTGAAGGGACAGGAGAGCTTTCTCATTCTCCTCTCCCACCCCCACCCACGCCTCTTTCTCTGCCGTGTGAGGACACAGCGAGCTAGAGGCGTGTACAGACCAGGAGAGGATCTCTCGTCAGACTCCGGATCTGCCAGTACCTTCATCTTGGACTTCCCAGCCTCCAAACTGTGAGAAATAAATGTCTGTTGTTGAGTTCCCTGGTCTCTGCGGCCTGAGCAGACTAATACAGTGCGGGGGTCAGTGAGCTGGGAGTCGGGGCACCAGAAGCTTATGAAATGTAGGTGGGGGGGACCCCAGATGCTTTTAAAGACAAGGGTGGGCTACCTTCTCACCTTCCCCAAGTCTGGTGTGAGCCAGCCGGCCCCAGAGGTGACATCTGTGAGATTCTGGGAGAGGTGGGGAGTCGCAGTGGGCCGCATGCGGCGCTCAGCCCAACCTGCCTCAGGGGAAGTGGTGCCTCATTTGGAGTTCCCAGAGAACCCTGAGCTTTCTCCTCCCTTCACGATTTTCATGAGCCCTTAGGCTTCCCATCCCCTTGGGTACATGCATCATTCCCAGAGGGAGCAGGAAGGGCGGTGGGAGGCGGAAACGAGACTCAGAGAGGAGAATGGCTGCCGCGGGACTCTGGGCTGGAAGCCTCAATTCCAGACGCACTTTCCACACCCACACTCCCTTCTTCAGCTCAGCCCCGTGGTGGTTGTGGGCCCTGAGGATTCCTCCGTCAGACGCTATCACGGCTTCCCAGAGAGCACGATCTCTGCCTTCCCCTCTTTGGTCCCCCCTGCTTTTTAAACATCGGCCATCGCCATCGTTATTATTGGGTAATGTGAGAAGTAGTTTTCCCCTTTGGGGTATACTTTCTACTTTCCTGGCATCCCATCAAGGCGATGCTGATAAACAGACACTCCCCTGTGAACTCGGGCCTTTTGTGAACACCGATGACAGCCCGGTCCTCTCAGGGGGTTGAGTACAAAGTTCCAGTGCATTAAGGAAGAATGTCTGTGGCTTCCAGGCCCAGGGTCCAGGCAGAGCAGGTCAGCTCTCCCAGATGCCCAGGGTGGTGGTGGTAACCGGGCGGCCTCTCACCCTGACTGGCAGGCAGAAGAAAAGGGCCACCCAAGTCATGAAGTCGCTGGGAGTGGTGGTAGGTGTGGAGAGCCTGTGTGCCCCAGGCCCCCATGGGCTGCGGAGCCGTGTTGCACAGCCTGGACGGCTACGTTCTCCGCAGCTGTGACACGGCAGCACAAGCAGGAACCCCTGGCCCTTCTCTGTCTGAGCCTTGCACAGCACATGCAGGTTTGCACATGTTATCGTGGGCTGACCTGGAACCTGTTGTATGTGCGGCCTCAGCCCAAGGGCGACACAGCTGGCGCGGGCCAGAGTGGGCTGGGACCTGACTCCATCTGACCCCAAAACCCACATTCTCGCCCCTGCAGGACAAGCTGCTGCAAGCACCAGGCCACCATGTCCCCTGGCTCCCCTTCACTCTTCTGCAGTGACGATGACAAAGGTAATAGGAACAGCTAACATGAGTGACTCACGCTGCGTGTGGGGCGCTGCTCTAAGTGCTTCGCCTGGTCAATGCACTGGAGCTTTATAGGCAACCACATGAGGGGAATACCGTCATCAGCCCCATCTTACAGATGAGGAAGCTGAGTCACAGAAAGGTTGTGTAAGCCACCCAAGCTGGGCCTCAGACCCAGATTCTCTTATTCCTGGACTCATGTTCTTAGAGGGTCAGTTATATTCTGCACCTGGAGACTCTTTGTAGTTCCCAAAGGCCCTTCCCAGCTTGTGAGCATCTTGCACTGTGGGCCGGCCATGTCCCCCTCTAGAATCACTGCTTGTCTTTCCATCAGAGATGCTGCAAGCGTGTTGATGTGAGTCCAGCCAGATGGGAAGCTGGCTGGCGTGTCTGCATTAGGCCCCCCATAGGCAGAAGTTCCAACGCATTTGTCCTGTGACTCATCCTCCTAGCAACTCTCCAAGGTGACTATGTCCCGTCCACTTCACGGAGGGAGAAATGGAAGCACAGGGAGGAAAGTGACTTACTCAGGATGGCACAGTTGGAACACCGCACCGATGGTGTCGAACCTGGATCTATGTAAGACACAAATCTGTCCCTCAGAACAAAGCTCTCTGGCCAAGGGGAGGAGGAGGGAGTGAAATGCCCCAGCAAAGAAACATCAGAACAAAAAGATGAAGCACCATCAGAAGGATGGGTGTGGACGGCGGGGAACAGGGGTGCCTGTGCCCGGCTGTGCTCACCTCCCTGGCGTGGCCTCCCGTGTGTGGATTCTGGGGGTGCTTTGGTGTCCACCTGGGGAGGTCAGGGGCCGTGGCTGAGTCACACTGTGAGTTCACTGGAGAGAAAGCATGGCTGGGCCTGGGTACAAGGTGCTGGGATCCCAGGGCTGGCGGCGGCAACCGTGCCTCTGGCTTTCTTTGTGGAAAATTATCGTGCAATAGTGAATTTATCCCACATTCCTTCTAGGGCATGTCTGGGATGAGAAAGTGGGGGAAGAGGAAACTTTCCAGGACAGAACACAGGACAGAACACAGAGAGCTTAGGGGAGGTCCGGTGTCTGGCCTGGGGCTGGGGGGTCCTCTATAGGCTGAGGAAGTCTGGGGGGGTCACTCCAGTCCCTTCTCCGAGGTGGCAAAGCCTGGGGGAAGCACCGAAGAGGCCAGGCCAGGGTCTTTCTCTTGGTGTTTCATCCAGCAAATGGGCACGAGAAGCTCTATATGGGGCCTCGATATGAGAAGTGGGTATAGAAAACCAGCTGTGGGGTCAGGAGTGTCTGCCCAAAGCTCCCTACAATCCACAGAGGAACTGGCCAGTAAGGAAGGACGGGCTCTCCGGGGCAGAGGGGCTGGCCATGGTGGTGTCGTCTACCTCTCCCCACCATCTCTGTGATAGTCCTCACCCTGTCTCCACCCGCCAGATGCCCGCCAACCCTCGGGCTCTGCCGGGGTGGGTTTCTTTGGTCTTGTTCTCTCACTGCCTGAGCTCATGAGCTGTCTTTGGAGTCACAGGGTGACCTGAGCCCTGGCCTTCTGCATGGAGTTACGGAGGCACGGGGCGCAGGGGGAGTCTGTCCGCATCCTCACAGGGTGACCCACAGGGCAGACCTTGGAGGGTGCGGATACGAAGCTGGTGGACTCTCCCCTTGACGGGAGACACCTTTTCTGTGTCATCCTGAAGCAGCTCTGGGATCTTTACAGAGGTCCTGTAACAGGGAGCTGAGAACGCCTGCCGTCACTCGGACATGCTGGTTTCAGGCTGTCCCGAATCTGGTTCTGCCCTCCTGCATTTTCAAATTTGAGGCTCGAAGATTGGTGTTAGATACTCCGTCCTCCACGTCGGTGTGGTGTGTGTGGTGGGTACATGTGTCAGTGCAGGCGTGCGCTTAGAACTCCCCGGTTTTCTCAGCGATTGCAGACCCGCGTGTACACATTTTACCTTCTCTGCCCATTCAGGCAAGGCACAGTGGGGTTTTCGCCAGGAGTATTTTGAGAACATCACTTCATGACGCCTGGGCCCGCCTTGAGACAACTCCGGCCATGTTGCAAAACCAGGGTGGTGGGAGACCGAGGTCTTGGGGCTTTGTCTAAAGGGTAGACTACTTCTGCATAATACTCACACCCCCCTCCCCAGTCACACACACATCCCTGCAATGTATGCAAAACAGTGCAAAAACAAGACAAAACCCACTCGACTGGTAATCTGGAGAAGTAAGGTTGCGTTCATCTCTGCTGTTTATGTGAGTTTTGACACGCGGCCTTCACACCTTCTCCCGCAAAATGGGGTGAGTCTGTTGAGTGCACCTGACATGTCATGGGGTGCAGGCAAGAAGACCTTTCCAGGCCACGTGGGCAGGAGGCACGAGGTAGGCATAATCACCTAATTTCTGAAATAAGGTCCTGGGCTAAGGGAGTGTCTTAATTTCCAGAGCTGTACTAACAAATTACCACAAACTGGGGGACTTAACACAACAGAGATTTGCTTCTTCGCCTTTCTGAGGGAGACTCTGGTCTGTGCCTCTGTTGTAGCTGCTGGTGGCTCCGGCCATCACGGATCCTTGGGCTGAGGCACATCACTCACCTGTCTTCACGGGGCCTGTCCCTCTGTGGGTGTCCACGGGCAACCTCCCTCTGCCTGTTCTCCAACTGGACACTTGTCGTGGATGTAGGGCCCACTGGGCTAATCCACAAGGATCTTAGCTGGAGATCCTTAACTTGATTATATCTGCAAAGACCCTTTTTCCAAATGCGATTCTATTTTTAGGTTCTGAACGGACTCACCTTCTGGGGCGGAGGTGCTGCCATTCAACCCAGTCCAGGCAGGAACTGAGTATCCTCCGACTGCACAGGCAGGACACCTGAGTTCGACAAAAGCAAGATCAGTTGTTCTAGACGTAATGCTTCGTGACAGAGCTGGAAGTTACTTTGGGTCCTTCTGACTTCAAAACCCAGGCTCTAGGTGTCAAACGGATGCTTTCCCCTCATTCCAAGTCCCTAGTAATAACAGCCACTGTTTATAGTATCTGGTATTTTCCTCGGACTTTTTCTGACCTTCGTGTCAACCCTGGATGGTGGTATTACCATCCTCTTTGTGCAGCTGAGATCCATGAGATTGTAAAGGGCCGTGTATCAGCTTTAACATGGCTGGTAAAAGGCCAAATGTGAGTTTGGACCCTGCATGGGCCAACTCCAGACTCTGGACTCTTTTTTCCGACCTCTATGTAGTTTGCTGTCCAGTTGGGGTGTCAGCGTGTGTCACCGCTCAACGAGGTGGCTGACCTGCTGGCTGACCCCCAGTGTAGACCACCCTGGCTCCCCGTTCCACTTCCCCTCCATGATACCTCCTGATCCACTGGGACATGACAAGCGAAGATACGGGGTGTACATTTCATTGCCTCTATCTTTATGGCTGTGTGCAGTAACTGAACGTGAGTATTAAATTTGAGCCTCCTCCTGCATCTGCTTGCTTCCAGGCTATGTTCTCTGGCCAAGTCCTCTGGGCAGGCCATGAACCAGATGTGAGGCTTCACATCTTCAGGACTGGAGTCTGTCACTTGATTTGGATCACAGGAACGATTTCAGCCCATGGTCTTTGATGTTGGCTCTTTGGTTTCATAAAAATTATATGGAAAGTTATAAAAGAGTGATAAAGCCTTCCAGTTTTACCACCAAATGGAAAAGTTGTCCACACAAAGACTTTATAACCATCTTGTAGCAATTTCGAGGCTCTGCCATCATTTTAGCTGATTATGCATTAAAGAGGTCTCTCAAAGAAGGGCTAACCTTTGGTCTCACGTGGACGAGATGGAAAGGCAGCTCCAGAGCTTCTGGGTTTCCAAGTTTGGATTCAGAAACTGGATTTTCTTGGAAGGAGTGAACATTCGTCTTGGTGGACAAGACCGATTTCCACTGACCAGATACTGTCTCTCAGCTAGGGCATCTTTTGGAAGTATAAGCTATTTACAACCACTCTAACAGTCATACTGGTTGGGGGTAGCTCCTGTAGTGCTGAAAGACGCTGCTGAGTTGGGAGGCTTGGGAATCCAACATTCACTAGCTGCCCCTGAGCTGTGGGGCTGTAGAACCTCCCCTTCTAGAGCCTCAGTTTCTCTGCATGACAACACGGCCACACCTTTACGGTTCTGAGTGGAGGCACCATGGGAGACATAGCCCTGTCATTTTTGTGGGACAACCCAGACTTTTATTAACACTGACTTCAACTGATAATGTCTGATAAAGTCCTTGGGCACTTATGTCCTATAAAATTCTTGAGCTCATCTCCCAGGGATTAGGGTTAGTAACGGTTTTTATTTAAAACCCTCACTGGTCTTGCTTTCTCATCCTAAGAAAGGTCTATTTATACAAGCTGTGTGGATGAACTGCTAGGCTGCTGTGAAACATGACAGCAAACCAGGAGGCTTCGTGCAACAAAAATTTACTCTCACAGGTCTGGAGGCCAGAAGTCGATCAAGGTGCAGGACTGTGCTCCCTATGAAGGCTCTAGAGGAGAGTCCATTTCTGGCTTCTCCTGGCATCTGGTGGCCCCAGGATTTCATGGACTTGTGGCTCTAGCACTTTGATCTTTGTCCGTATTTTCACCTGTGTCTCAAAGCTCCTTGTGCCTTTCTTTTATAAGGACACTTGTTATGAAATTGGGTCTGCCCAGTTGATCAAGGATCTCATTTAAAGATCCTTAATTTAATTTTATTGGTAGAGACCCTTTTTCCAAATAAGGTCACATCCACAGCTTCCCAGTGGACCTGTCTTCTGAGGGGCTACAGTTCAACCCCCTACACTGGGTATCTGTGAAAAATGAAGACCTCACTGTGACTGAAGGTAGCTTACCTCTGAAGGGTGACCTTCTGAGCCATCCTGCTGTATCATTTCAAGGGGACACAAGCTTGCAGGAAACACACGCTTTTCTTTTTTGTTGTGTCTCACCACAGAGCTTTCTGTTAGACAATTAGCCAGCAGAGTGGGAATTTAAGGGAAGAAAGATTAACGTGCAGACAAAAAGGCCCCTTCCTCCAGGGTTTGATAGGACAGTGGTGCTTTGAAAATAGGGACACTTCATTTCCTTATACCCATCAGCTCGGGACCTGTCAGAGGCAGGGTCTCCTTCACCTAATGACAGCCAGGTAGAGGAGAGAACAAAGCGACCTCCCAGTGTGCAAATCCAGCCCCACGTGTGTCTGAGTGCGAGCGCACATGTTCTGAATGCTGGGGTTCCTCAAAGAGGCAAAGCCCTTGAAGACTATGGGGCAAGCAATGTGGGGTTTGGGGACATAACCCGTGTGAGAAATGTCTGGAATGCAAGACGGGAGGTAGACACGGAGGCCGGAAGAGCCTGGAGACTCTGTCTTTCCCTAGGTCCCCAGGGGGCTCCTATGTGTGAGGTGCACGGGACGGCAGGTGTGTGGAAGTCTCTCCGGACATGTTAGTTAAAGGACATCGAATAGCTCAGAGCTGAAGCTCAAATGCACATTTGAGAGCCGACGGGCTCCCTGCCCGGGCATCACTGAGTGTCCAAGACCACCTCATGCGCGGCTCTCCCATGGGCTCCGTCAGGAGGGCGTTACCCCCTCGCTCGCCCAGAAGCCCGGAGCCATCTGGGCCCTCCATGTCTCTCAGCCGGCATTCAGCTCTCCAGGGCAGCTACCGTGCTCCTGGCTGGTCTCTGGCACGCTTCTCCTCAACCCTGTGCAAAGACACTGGGGCAGACCCTCCCTGGGAGTCCCTGAGACTACCTGCCTCTGTCTCCCATCGCGGCCATCCTGTAATTCATGCACTCTCCTCTCTCTAGAAGGCACTCGTGATTGCGTTTCTTCTCCAGTACCTGTCCCTGGTGCGTCCCAATGCCTGTGGTCCTGGGGTCATCCTCCAACGAAGCCCTTTGTGACCGGAGGTCTGGAGTTGTCAGCCTGGGTGCCCAGCATGTGGCTAGGACTTGGCCCGTGGGAAGCTGAGCACATGTTTGGTGGGTGGACAGAAGACACTCTCCCTGGCTTCAGAGCTCACCTGGTCTGTGTCCTGAGGCAGCACTGGCTCCTCCCCGATTCCCCTTTAAGGCTCAGGTCCAGCTGTGGCCCAGGGACCCCATCTAATCTGCACACGACTGAGGTCCGTCTCCTTGGGTTTCAGCATGATTTATGGAGGCCTGGGAGGGGTAGATGGAAAAACTCCCGGGGTCTCGGAACCCTGCAGCCTGTGGTCCCCCCAGAGGGTCTGTGTATTTCCAGTTCCGTGAACCCTGCAGCCTGTGGTCCCCCCAGAGGGTCTGCGTGTTTCCGGATCCGTGAACCCTGCAGCCTGTGGTCCCCCCAGAGGGTCTGTGTATTTCCGGTTCCATGTCTACCCACACCCAGTGGGCATCAACCCGGCGACACTTCAGGCTGTGTCCTCTCCAGGTCTCAACTGAGACTCAGAAACCCAGGGGTCATGCGGTCCACCTCCCAGGTGGGGCCTTTTGCTCTCCTCAGTCCGGCCCCTGCCCCTTGCTGATCAGGACCTATAATTTTACGAAGTTCCTTCCTTCTGTCCCTTTCCCCACCCCCAAAGGTACCATAGCTTCCTGTAAGCTGAGACCCAGTTACAGTTCTTCCCTTGTATTCTGGAGCTGTACTGCAATCACGGGTCTCTAAGAGCTGAGAGGTCAAGACAGACCAGCCATGAGCCGGCGGACGTGCAGCATCCGAGTCCACAGGTGGGTTGTTCCTCCTCCTCAGAAGGGAGGTGGCCACTTCTCCCCTGTCTGGCCTGGCGGGACAAAGTAGGAAACTACAAGGTGGATTCTGGGTCTTGGTGGAGTAACATCGGCTCAGATCAGGAGTGGCCGACAGCAAGCCCGCTGAGGACCGAGAACAGCCTGGCATGTACGGGGAGCTGAGGGGATCAGAGGCCTGGGGCTGTGTCTGCACGGGGTCCTGGGGTGAGACCGAGGATGGCCGTCCAGGTCACAGCACTAGGTGGTCTTGCACTTGGGCAGTGCGGCTCAGAGCATCTCTGATGCGCAGGTGTGAGTGATTCCTGGGACTCGCAGAGTCTGACCTTGACATCTGCCCTGTTCCAGGCTGTCACCTTTTTCCTGGGCATCTGTCACGGTTTTTTTATGGTCAGCCACACCTGCTCTTGCCTGTGTCAATTCATTCTCCACACTGTGTGGAACAAGCTTTTAAGAATACAGGCCTGAGCATGTGTTCCCAAGCTTGGGACCTCACTGTTTCCTGTGGCTCATGGGCTCAAGTCCCCTGACCTTAACTTACCCGCGAGCCTGGTGCTTCAGGAACCTGACTTGTACCTACCAACCCCCTTCCATGCCCTGACAGCATCCCTCTTTCAGCTCCTGGAAACCCTCTGCCAGTCCCACCCCAGGGCCTTTGCTTATGCTGGTTGCTCCACCTGGAGTACGCTTCCCCCCTCCTTTGCATGGCTCATCCCTGTTCATTCTCTGGATCACTGCAGACTTCCCACTTGTTACCGGCCCTCACGGCCCATTGTGCTTTCCCTTCACAGATTCCAATTATATAGTTATTGGACTGTTTTATGTGCAATTAGCTGACATGGTTATTTGGTTAATCTCTGGCACTCGGGTCATCCTGGATTAAGTAATCCAATCACGTTTGTTGGGTACCTACTATGGGCTCACAACGGTGCCAGCTCCAGCTGTTGCTCTGCAAACTTCATGCACGTGGGGACGCTGCCTGCCGTATGCGGTGCCCGGGGTGACCTTGGGGCTCGGTAGATGTTTGCTGAATGAGTAAATGAACAGCGGAGCACATGGATGATCTCGGCACCCTGGGGAGGCCCCACCAGGCTTCCTGATCCAGGCCCAGCATCTTTCCCCAAGTTGCCGCCTCCCTGATGTTCTCAAGAGGATTAATTTCTTTTCTTTTCTGTTTTTCTTTTTTTGTTTGTTTGCTTCAAATTTTTATTTAAATTCTAGTTAGTTAACATTTAGAGTAATATTGGTTTCAGGAGTAGAATTTAGTGATTCATCCCTCACATACAATCCCCCCTGCCCGTCACAGCGAGTGCCCTCCTGAATGCCCATCCCCCACCGAGCCCATCCCCCGCCCACCTCCCTCCATCAACCCCCAGTTTGCTCTCTAGAGTCAGGGGGATTGATTTCCTGAGGGCAGCTGTATTTTGGTATTCACCGCTTTGACAAAAGTGATCATGTTTGATGTCTCACGCCGTGCTGTGACTCAGGTAAGCCTTCTCTGTTTTGTACACAATGAACTAGATGTCCACGAAGGTCAGATGCCAACAGAGCAGACCCTTGATGTTTCAAAGCACACATTCTCTCCACCAGGCATGATTGATAACCCCGCTGCCAAGCCTTTGACCCGCCTGCACTCACTGGCATCGATGGCTACTTTTGATACAAATTTATCTCAATGTTCCGTTAAAATTTAACACAGTGGTCAACGGGGAAAAGCCTCGCGGTCAGAGTCACGAAGCCATACACTCATGTCAGTCTGTGGTGTGGACATTTTGCTGTGAACTGCGGGCAACTGTTCTTGGCAGGAGCTCTTCTGGGTAACCATGCATGGGTCCCCTGCTCCCTGGGCCGGGATGAAGCTGTAGGAGCTAATATATTCTGAGTCAGACCAACTGCCGCTCATGAAGGGGGAAAAAAAAGACTTGCTTGAGTAACCGTAATAATTGGAAAATTATTTTGATAGCCTGAAACAATCTAATATATTACAGAATTTTATTAAAATAATATCAAATCAAATTAACTGCTATTCCATAATGAATTAGGTAACAAGGTAGGCAGATATTAATCGGCCTTGGCTTCTAGGCAGGGGAGCCCGGAATTTATTAGTTCTTGCGGCTGGCATGAGGGTGTCGGCAGAAACCACTCTCGCCGCTGCCGAGAGGGAACCCCCTGAGACGAGCGGGCTTTTACTTTTTCTCTCCCCCCACCGCTTCCACTTTCTAATCCATCATTAAACACTTGTATTTCTTTTATGTAGGGTCTTATGAAATTTTTAATTTTTTAATTGCTTTGTGATTTAATAATGAGGACTTTTCATTTTGCCCGAATAAGGAACGAGATGGGGATATTGAAATCTTTTCACCTTCTCCACCCCGATAACCTTCTTCCCCTCTCCCGGTCGCTTTCATTTCCCGCGCCGAGATGGAAGTCGTCTAATCTTGGAGGGGACGGTTTGCAGGGGAAGTGGGTGTGGGCTGGCTGGACGTTTGCTCTTTTGAAAAGCAGATGGGAGCTCCCCAAGTGGCATGCGGGGACAGTCTCGGAGAAGCCACGGGTGAGCACCGGTGGGAAAGCTTCCTGAGGACTCAGTAAGCTGCAGCCCCTAATGATTCAGCCCCCATTTCACCTTGTGGGACTTTCTCAGCATTCTGGCTTGGTGCTTTCCTGCCGTTAAAATGTCTTAACACCATGGAGAACAATCGTAGCAACACTTTCAGGACACACCGGGTGACTGGCTGGGGTTCCACTGCTACAGGCTCTCCCTGGTTGCGGGAAGCCACACCTCTGGCCCTTCGAGGTCCACCTGTGGTGCACATCTTGGAAAGCCCGCTGTGGCTGATGTTATCTCCAATGGTTTAGGCAGCCTGTGGGAGCTGGAGGAGATTGCCAGCATTACAAATGTCAGGGGTTGCCATGATTTCTCGGAACCTCAGTTTGCTCATCTGTTAAATGGACCTTAAGCAACCATGAGAAGTCATTATAAGGCATAGAAATATTGCCATAGAAACATAGTGCATAGCGTTCAGTCAGCTAGTTGCTGACTGGTTAAGTGCCACTGAGGTGGGACTTGGTGGGTGAGGACCTCTAGGTGCTACCGGCTGGAACCTAGAATCCTTGCCCAACGTTGTGGAGCCAGCAGACGGTGCAGCAGCATCCAGAAACCAGTTCTGTCTGAGAGCAAAGCTCTTCCGCCACACTAAGCACTGAATGTTTCCTGCTTTTGATTTGGATTCTTTCTGATTTGGGTATGCCCCTTAAAGGAAGTTTGGTTCTAGATCAAAGTTGAAGCCGAAGATTAAACATTGAAGAGCCTCATAAATTCCGAGTAATAAGGAAAAAGTATTTCACTTCAAGAGAAACGTTGAGTGGAAAGAAAAACATGTGTTGTCACCCCCCCCCCCAATACGGTGCGGTCACATGTTCTGCATTTTTTGTCTTTATTGACAAGGACCTGTCAAAGCTCTTTGACAAATGTCCTGATTTAAGGAAACAGCATCTGCTCACCTGCAATATTTCATAGCGAGGGAGCATCTCGTTTTTGATGAGGAGGTTGTGGCCGTGGAGGGGGCGGCACGTTCTTTCAACAGCAGGGTAGGTTGGAATTATGAGCGCAGCTCAAACGCCCATGACAGCCCCTGGGGCTTGAGGGTCTGCCTCGCCCCCATGTTGGAGGGATTTGTCATTAATGTCTTTGGCACGGGCACCCTGACTTCTTTGGGGGGTAGGACTCTGCTGGATGTGTTATCAGACGGTCAACAATTAAGTGGCCCTTCTCGCCTTAGCCAAGGGGCAGACGAGTGACCTTCAATGGGTCATTTGGACTAATTACCCCCACCTTCCCTCTGCAGGGGAAGTGGGATAATCCAAGAGAAATAATATGAAAAAGCCAACCAACACCTAAACAACAGTGGGGGCCCATTCGCCCCTGGCTTTCCTTAAGGGGGCCTTGAGGAGGACCTGGGTTTAGGTCAGGAGTGAACCTTATTTAGAAAAGGTCTACAGATCCAGTTGTGTGCAAAGATGGTAACACCACTCTTTACATGGAAGAGAGGCAAATACTGTCTGAAAAGTAGAAAACACCTTTGCCCAATGCTAAGTCCAGGACTATAACTGAAATCCTTTGGTAGCTAACCCTGTGTTCTTCCCGCCAGCCCCTCTGTTCAAGGGGAATGAACCAGCCTCGGGCTAAGTGTGAGTGGACATACACAGCACATGCACAGGTGTGCAGACACACATGCACACACACACACACACACACACACACACACACACGGAGACACACACAACATAGCAGATGAACACAGGGGTCATCACAGTCTACTGGCGGGTGGTAATTTAAGATGGTTTAAGTCAGGTGACCAGGGTCTCTCTCCCCATGTTTTTTTTTGGGCGTGCCTAGTGGATGGTCTTTTAAGATTCAGTGGGAGGATGGAGGGTGTTCTGGAGGAGGGGGAAAGCTGAGGAAGGCCCACAAGAGGCAGGAGGCGTCAGATTGAAAGGCAGAGGGGGCAGCTCCCCGTGCGGCGCCAAGGTCCTGGGGGTGGGATTCCGCCTATTCACCAGGAAATTTCCAGAAGCCTAGACTCTTTTATAAGCAGTCACCTTCCAAGAGGTGGTAGAAGTGGGTGGGCGGGGGCGGGGCACATAGCAACAGATTTAATGAGCCGCGGGGACCTGACCACTCATTTTTCTGTTTGTGATGGAGCGGAAAGTGTTTTCAAACCTTGTTCTCTCCACCACGGCAGCAGGTGGCCTCCCTGGGCAGAGGGTGCGGTCAGGGGGTACACGGCTGGTTTCTTCATGGAGAGAAAAGTGCCAGGACAAAAGGTAAAACTCAAATAAAACAGGTAAAGAATGGTTCTCACGAATCACGAATATAGTTCATGGAGTTTGTTTATTTAGAAGCTATTTTCTCCTGTGTCTGAGCATTCGTGGCCACCACTGCGGTGCGGGGTTGGTGGGGGACGGGGAGCTGCTTCTGTTTTCATGTTTAAAGGTGCCCAGTAGGAGGGCCTCACAACAGGTGATGTGCCAGGACGGGTGGAGAGAGCCAAGGGCTCGGTGAGTCCTCCAAGAGGAGCTGATTTACTTGGGATGCAATTCTGGCATCAGTGGGAAGGTAAGGCATAGCACCAGTCACTTTCCTAGTAAGTCCATTAAAGAGCATTTTCCTGAGACAGTAAGTTTATGGCTAACAGGTCGGAGGTCAGAGACAGGCAACTTTCGCACTCAGTGAGTAGACAAAATCGTGGTCTCCAAGGGTCACCAGCAGGGACGAGCCTGGTCGCCTTTTATTGTATTTGGTTCCCTACTTCTGGCCAGTGCTTGAAGGGAGCTTGGGAAGCAGCCGAAGAGTTGATAATGTTTCTGTCCACATGTGCACATGGTTGGGGATTTTATTTCTTTATTTGAAAGAGAAAGAGAAGTTAGCACATGAGGGGAGGAGGAGAGAAGAGGGGAGGAGGGGCAGAGGGAGAAGGAGAAGCAGGCTCCCCGCTGAATGTGGAGCCCGACCTGGGGCTCCATCCCAGGACCCCGAGATCATGACCCGAGCCAAAGTCAGACGCCCAACTGACAGGAGCCACCCAGGTGTCCCTGGCTGGGACTTTTAGACAGTGCGGACTGAAGCAGACAGAGAAGTTGCCTAGATATCAATAGGGATGCCCAAAAGGACACAAATTCTCACAGATTCAGCAACATTTCATAAAATTGATACAAATTATTTCAGTTGCGTCTTCCTTAATAACTATAAGACAGGAACTTTTTTTTTTTTTGGTTTTGCTTTTTGAGTTTTTTTCAATATGAATGGTAATTGATTTAAAACATCATTACATTAAAGTCAAACACAGACATGTTATACAGTGGAAAGCAATATGCACATGACATTTTAAGATCCATGAGGCTTTGTGCAGAAATTTCGTGCTTGTAATAGATTCTGTAGGGCTGGGGTAAGAAATGATCCTGAATCCACTCCTACCCTAGACATGAGGGACTCATCTTTGAAAAGACAGGAAGGTGTGAGGTAAGAAGATTTTGCAAATTATAGGTAAGAGAGATTCTGTTTTAAAGGTTTTATCTATTTATTTTGGAGAGAGAGAGAGAGAAGTGGGGGAAAGAGTGGAGGGAGAGGGACAAGCAGACTTTGCAGTAAGTGTGAAGCCTGATGTGGGACTTGATCCCATGACCCTCTGGTCATGACCTAAACCGGTACCAAGAGTCAGATACTTAACCCACTGAGCCACCCAGGTGCCCCAAGAGATATTCTTTTTTAGACCAAGTGATTATACTCTCTTTCCAAATTTGCAGACAGCGAGGGGTCTACAAGTTCTAAATTAATGGACAATTGAATAAAAATGTTGTATTTGGTCCATCAGGCTGCAAGAGAGCATGTGATGTAACAGATCTCCACTCTCCTAGTCTTCTTTCCACGGCGGGCTTGGTCAACAAGCAGCCGAACTGAAATTCACAACGAAGGACTTCCCAGTGTCTGAGCTACACAGGCAAAGTCAATTTTGTGCCTTTTTTTTTTTTTTTAATCATGGTTTAGATATAAAATGCAGCCCAAATGAAGTGAACGCCTCTCTTGTGGATAATTGCTTCCAAAAGAATGAGTCCCAAACAACTCCCTTGGTGCTTACATGGGAAAGAATAATAATAAAAAGGATTTAAAATTAAGGACAAAAAGAATAAAAGGGTAGATAAAATCTGAAATGCATCGGAGGGAAGATAAAGTGACTTTTTGGCAGTGACTTTAATAGAAGCTTTGCTTCAAAAGTCATCTGACTGTGGTGTTAATCTGCGCCTTCTTTACTAAGCCTCCTGGATGCACGCTTCTTTGTTATCTCCACTAAAAAGGAGATATATCGCAAATCAGCATTGGCCGAAACTAGTTATTCCACATTTCCCATTTCTGTCAATGGGTAATGAAAGATCATGCTGTTTAACCCACCTTGGAAAAGATTATGAGGCAGACTCTGGTTTTCTAAACCCGGCTCTGGGCCACCCCTGGGCGGAGGCCGCTTGGCATCTTCCAGGAGCGAGGCTGCGGAGAGGTTGTACGCTGGGATGGGGGAGACTTCAGGAGATCACAGCAAAGGAACAGCTTCCATTGCTTGTGCCTCAAGGGGGACACGTATCCCCTGGACCTCACTGGAGCCTGTGGCTTAAGGGGTTGTGATAGCTTGCAGAGAAAGAATAGTTGGCCTGGTGAGTGACCAGCAGGGTAGAAATCCCCACACCGTTGGGCCTGCCCCATCCCTGGCTCCAGAATCATGTCTGGGGAGCAGGTGCTCATGATGCTAGCTCCCCATCCTTCCTCCTTCCCACTAGGATGAGCCCCAGTTCAGCAGCCAGGAGTGGCCCTGGGGAACCTAGAAGAAAGATGGCCAGATGTCAGCTATGGAGAAGGAGCTGCATATGCCAAGGGCCACTGCTGTCTGATTTACCCCATCTGCAAAATGGGAGCAGTGAATCTAGCTTCTAGACATTGCAGATAAGGTGAAAACATTCACCGAAACATCCTTTGTTTATGCTGCTGACAGGTCAGGGGGCGTTATCATTTGTACACTTCTTCACAGACGTGAAGGTAGCAGCTCCTGTCACAATAGATGCAGGGTCCCTTTGGGGGCGGAGGAAATCCTAAGTAAAGGAGTTATTTCCTAGAACAAGGGACATTATCTTGAATCTTTTACTATAGACATGCCAAGGGAAAAAGAAATGGTCCCCTGGCGGTACAGTTTGCTTGGGTCTCATTCAACAACAAAGTATAACAAATCAAGTGGCTTTGACAACAGGACATTTGTTCTGTCATGGATCTGGAGACTGGAAGCCTGCACCGAGGTGTCTGTAGGGCCATGCTCGCTCTGAGGGCTGTAGGGTCTAGAAAAGGGTGTGTTCCAGGTCTCTTTCTTAGCTTCTGGTGGTCTCTTTGCTCATGACGGCTTACCTCCAGTCTTCCATGGTGTTCTTGTGTGCGCGTCTGTGTCCAAATTTCCTCCTTCTATAAGGACCCTGGTCATCTTGGTTCACGTTGCACTCTATTCCAGTATGACTTCATCTTAACTAAGTCTATTTGCAATAACCCTATTTCCAAATAAGATCACTCTTCAAGGTGTGTTTGGGGGGGCGGTTAGGACGTCAACATTTGAATTTTGGGAGACACAGTTCAACCCAGAACAATGCCCAAAATGGAATTCAGAACACTCTGCGGACTTTAGTTCCTTCTGGGGATTCACAGCTTGCTTTAGTGTACCTGAACGCCGTGCAAGAAGAAACAAACCCTTCTCATATTTTCCCCTGTACATTTTAAATGTCTTCAACTTTCATTTTATTCTGATTTTTTTTTATTGTGGTAAAATGCAGAGCTTGATAATTTCTTAGCGATGCAAAATCTGTGTAACCCATATTTCCTGAAGATAGAGAAGATTCCATCCTCTCAGGGAGTTCTTCCTGATCCTGGCCAGTCATCCCTTCTAAGAAACAGCCACTTGTCAATAATATTTCTTTCACCATAGACTAAACTGGCCCATTCTAGAACTTTCTATAATAAAGTTGTATAGGCATTCTGTTGTGTCTGTTTTCTTTCACGCAGTGGGATGGCTTTGAGGTTCACCATGGTGCGGTGTTTATCCATAATTTGTTCCTTCTTATTAAGGGATAGAATTCTATTGTATGGGCTTAGCACAGTTTATCCATGTACTTGGTGAGGGACATTTGGGTTGTTTCCAGATTTGCTTTTAAAAATGAAGCAGCAGGGAAAATTCATGAGCCCACAATTTTATTTTTACATCTAGGAGTAGAAATGCTTGGTCATGGGGAGACTGTAACCTTAACTTTATATGTAACTACCACACAGTTTTCTAAAGTGGTTTGGCCAATTTATCTTCCCACCAGCAATGACTATGAGTTCTATTACTCAACAAATTTGCCAGCATTTGGTATTATTAGTTTTTTTAGTTTTAGCCATTCTCATAGATGTGTAGCTGGATCTGACTATCAAGTGGTCAGTAAGCACTTGAAAATATGCCTAGCAGGGACATGCGGGATGTGACTTTTTGTTTTTTAAAACCAAATGTTTGTTTTCCTGGCTCCTTTGGCCAGGGTAGAACTGGGGATACATAGTGGTGAAGCCTCACATTCAATCTTGATCCCTGGGTTTGAATATCAGCTCTGTCACTGAGGTTTAGGAACAGGTCACCCCTCTAGCCCTCAGTCTCCCCATGTAGAAAGAAAGTATCATGCCAATTGTCAGGATCCTGTAGGTTGATGTCATCATGGGCTTAGAACAGCACCTGGCATATCATGAGAGCTACATACACATTTTCTACTATCACAGAGCCTCCTCTTTGAAGGTCTGACCTTTACTCGTACCCCACAGAATCAGGGTTCCGTAGAACCCACTTTGGAAAACAATGAAGACCCCTCTGTCTTGTTCAGTGCAGTAGCCCCGGGCCCGGAACAGTGCGGGACGTTCCATGTGCGCTCAGCCGATGCTCTCTGAATGAATGCAGTCCTGAGCGCCAAGCCTTGCGACGCCTTCAGTCTCCAGGGGCAGGTTCCGGAGCTGGCTGCCTAGACTAGCAGCTTGCGGTGGGAGGGCCACCACCCCTGCTCTGGGTTCCTGGACACCGTTCTACTCCATCACCTCTGATGTTGAACACGGTGGCAACTGTAGCTCTGAAATTGCTAAGCAGGCCCTGTCCCACCAGCAAGGATTATCGGGGTTTAACAGTTTCCTCTGTAAATGGCCTCCATGTGGAGAGGATTGTCCGTTCTGGAAATTTGGAGTCTGTACAATTGGCTCCTCCAGCACGGAGGGAGCCAAAGTCAACACGCAAAGCCCCAGAGGCCCAGTGAGCAGGACACTGCAGGTCACTGAAGACCTAGCTTGCAGGACTCAGCTCACTGAAACAGCTTCCTGTCATCCCACCACCCACCTACCTATACCTCTTTCTTCCCTTCCCTTCCCTTCCATTCCCACCTTCTTATGTTTCTCTTTCCTTGACTGCTTACATCTGCACCATCAACCCATTTTGCCAGGGCTCCTCCCGACCCCGCCCTTGTATAGAGTTCTCTCTAGCTCACGGCCCTGTCCCCATGCAGACGAGCAGACTGCGGTCCTTGTGGTCTTCCAGCTGACCCCAGGCTGTGGTGTTCAGCCCCTCTCCCTCCAGCAGACCATCCCATAGACTGCCTTCGGGCTAATCCTGAGGAAAATAAACATCTTGTATCATTCTGGCGTTGACTTCTTGTGGGGTGTGGGGTGATGAGGAAGAGGTCCCGCTCCCGAGCTGTGGACTGGCTGCACAAGACTCGCTGAGGCATTCATGTTAGAGCTGCGGGTCCCTCTGCCCTGTTCCAGATGAGGTGAGGAAGGCTCTCTGGGGGTGGGGGGTGGGGCGGAGGTTAGGATCCACACAGCTTCCGGGGTGGATTAGACGTGACGAAACTCTGGCCTTGAGGTTAATGTGTTAATTTCTCTTCTTTGAGTAACTCTCATATCTGCTGCCTCCCACCCACATTCCTACTCCAGGATGTCCAAATCCATACCTTTCTTGGAGCGAAAGACGCCCTTTCTAAATACCGTGTCATTGCTCTCTGGTATTAGGACACTCTATTCCCTTTGAAATTTCCTCCACCTCCTATAATATGCAAATTCCTACCCCTTTGCCAGCACCCCTGTGTTAGTGCTCTCCTGCTCTGAAGAAACAACTAGAGGCACAGTGGCTTCCGGCAACACGCTACATATTGATTATTGTAGAGCTTCGGCGAGTCAGGAGACAGCACAGCTGGGCTGAGGGTCTCTCCAGGGTCAGGCGAGCATGGATCAGGGCAGGGGTCTCATAGGAGCTGGAGTCTGCCTCTCTGCTCGTGCACCGTTGGTGACACTGAGTTCCCTGCACTTGTAGGGCTGAGAGCTTCCGTTTTTTGCTGACTCTCAGCTGGAGGTTGCCTTTGGTTTCTGGAAGCTGCCAGTAGAACTTTTCTAGGGGAGCTCCCGACATGGGTGTTTGCTTCCTCAGCCAGCGAGTGAGGGAGAAAGACTCCAGCGAGAAGGGCACTGCGGGCTTATGAACATAATCGTGAAGTCTCTCTCTCTCTCTCTCTCACACACACACACACACACACACTCACACACTTCACTGCTTCCCATCAGCTCAGCCATATTCTCTCCTCCAGAAGCAAGCCGTGGTCCCAACAGCACTCAGGGTGTGAACGGCAGGAGGTGGGCATCACACAGGTCCCTTGAAGCGTCCGTCGGCCACAGTCCTAAACAAAATGTGCCTCCTCTCCGAAACCATCCCGGAGGACCCTGGGGAGCGTGAGTTCCCCCATCTTGCAGGGTTTTCCGTGGCAATGTGTTGTTCATTAGCGTGAACCGACCGCTCTCGGTTCATGTCTGAGAAAGGTATGTGGAAGGAGTTCAGAGAGAGCTTTCCCCGTGTGGATTCATGTATTTCAACTCTCACATCTCAAATTTGGCTTTGTAATTTTAAACAAGGCCTTCTGCAATCAGCATTCATGGTCACCTTCTGCTATAAATAGTTCATCATCAAGGAGAAGTATTTGTCAACAGGACCTCCTGCCTGTCACACCTTTCTGCTGTCCTTTTCCAGGCTCTGGGTCCTGGTGAGCCTTGATGCGTGAGTCACCTGCGAAACGGGCTCTGCCGGGGGCGGGATGTCTCGGACAATGGATGAGCAATAAAACCACAGGCTGCGATGCTTCTGAGCATGAAAGAGAAGGTCAAGGTCAAAGCACCTCGCCTTCTCTACCTTTTGTCTCGCTCTGCCTCCCTCACACTCCCTGAAGCCTGTCTCCCACTCTTCAAACATTTCTTAATAATCTGTAATTTCGTGAAAGGGATAAAGGATACGAGGAACCCAGAAGGTAACTGGATTTACATATGAATGTTGCGTTTTCATTTTAATTTTGACAAAGTGTAAAGGTTGCTAATAAAAGCATCATTACTGCCTCACCATTTCTTTGATGGACCGTGGAACAGATTGCCGAGATATGGAGACAGATCCAGGGGTTACTAGGTTCACCAGGAGCTATCGTTCATCCTTTAACAAAAAACAAAACATCATGACAATTAAAAAAAAAAAAAAGGATTTAAAAAAAGAAACGACATTATTTTCAAGGAAGTTATGGCCATTGTGAGTGCTTCACAGAGGGACTGAATTGGCTGCTGGCTTCAGGGAAAAGTCTGTGTTTCCCGAGACTCATGTATGGTCACGTGGTTGGGTCTTTGGGAGCCACCAAGAGTCTGTGCCTCCCTTTAACAAAGAAACTTTGGATCAGCCCTGGAGGTGGACAGAGCAGGGAGGGCTGAGCGGCCTTGAAGTATAGGCTTAAGTCTGGGCTTCCCTTAAAGCCAGTATTGATGCAGGAGACAGAGTCAGTACAATGTGGAGGCAAAGGTTGAGCTGACCCTGGGAAGGCGTCCAGGGGCGGCCAGTCCAGGGCTATTCTCTTTCAGGCATGAGAGGGAGGGAGTTTTGACACTGTGGGAGATGAGGGTGAACCCACAGAGCTGACCTCAGGTCAGACCCTTTGGGTTTGGAGGTAGCAGGATGCTGTGGAAGGCGCCTGGGCCAGTTCTTGATCTGCCCCCAGTTTGTTGTGTGACATTAGACAAGCCAGATCGCCTCTCTGGCTCCCGGTTTCTAAACTGGGTGAGACCAGTGGCCTTCCACCTATGCTATGTGGGGCCCCAGACATTTTTTTTTAAATCATATAAAAAATTTTTTCCTATTTTATTTTATTTTATTTCTTTTCAGTGTTCCAAGATTCATTATTTCGGCACCACATAAGCAATGCCCCAGTGCTCCATGCACTACATGCCCTCCATAACACCCACCACCAGTCGCACCCAACCCCCCACCCCCGCCCCTCCAAACCCTGTTTCTCAGAGTCCACAGCAGACATTCTGCGGGTGAATTAGGTGTCCCCGTGAGTGCCACACACAGGCGACTATCTCTGTGTTCTGCCAGAAGAGCTGTGCTTTCCATGATTCTGTGTAAGGTTTCACTTGGAGAAGGGGTTTGGTGGATTAAAAGAAACACCGACTAGCAGTGAGGGGCCAGATGATCTTTGAAGACACTTGTAGTGCTAGGATTTTCAACTCTTATTGAATAATTAGATGCTATGTCTCAGAGGATGATGCTCCCTGTGCCATACTTGAGTGTGCGTGTGTGTGTGTGTGTGTGTATGCAATTTACAATTTACAATTTCAAGTCTACTTTTCAGGCTCTTATTAACATTTATTAATAATATTAACATTATTAACCTTTCAGAGCTGTCTCGTCTTTGTTTTTATCTGATCTTCTGGGGGCGATGGTTCTGAAATGTTAGGGTTACCTATTGTGTTCACCAATTTCAGTTTTCATGTATGTTCATTTCTTTCTGTTTTGTTTTGTTTTTGTTTGGGGGCGCTTAGACTAGATGTTTGGATCTGTGCATGGGGATTCCTGGGGGTGGGGTGTCCAGTTGTCAAAAGCTCTGGCTGTTTGAATATTGACTTTTAAAAATGTCTTTCCTCGGGTCACCCCTACGATGCAGACAGGTCCTTTGGGAATCGTGTCGTCTAACTTAATCTCCTTATGTGGGGAAACTGAGGCACCAAGTGGTGACGTGACCAGCCACCAAAGCCTCTCACTTAACCACTGTTGTGGTCCTACCAAGCCCTAGCTCTCTCCTTCATTGATCGGTGACCACCTACCCCCTGTGCCAACTTAATGGGCCTCTGCAATTCCTTGTATAAAGAATCCCTCGGTGTTAAGAAGGGTCACCCTTAATTGTGTGTTGAAGCCTACAAGCTAATTATATTTTCATCAGCTTGGTGGAGCCCAGGTAACTCACAAGGCCTTCCATTTAACATCTATCTTACCTTTTATTGACAAGAGCACGAGGCTAGCAATCAAGAAGCCTGGGTTTTAGGAGGGTTGTTTAGCTGTATCTGCTTGATGCAAGCAATAGCTTCTTTTGATTAATGCTTTTTTTTTCTTGATTATAAAAGTAAATAGAAATTCATTCTGAAAAAATTGGAAAATATGGCAAAGATCAAGTAGCTTATAATTATCCCTCACTAGCTGAAAATGCCCTATTTCTGTATATCATTGTAGTTACTTTGCTATGGATATACGCTCTGCCAATAGCAGTGAATATTATTATTAATAGGTGATTTTTACTCATTACCATCCTGTCTGAAACATTTGCTCCTATCTCTCCCAACTAAGTGCCAGCTATGATGGCCACCGGTCCAAAGATGGAGTGACTTACTGAGAGATAGTGAGAACCCTCCCACCAACTAAGTGTGCAAGCAGAGGCCATATTAATCTTAGGGAGGGAACCAAGAGGATTCATGTAGGTGAGGGAGGGTTGGAGCAGGAGTCAGGATGTGCCCTGGGACCATGGCATCTCCTAGGGCTCATGCAGCCTTTGTCACCGCCCCTCCCTCAAGAAGCTTACACCTAGTCCCTACGTCTGGGGTCTTGCCCATCAGATGGAAGAAATAACATTCATTCTCCCATTTCTCAAAGGCAATGAGACAATCAGGGGGAATCCTCTAGGTGTTACTAGAGAGCACTCAAAATCCTTCAAAAGTGATCTATGCATGATCAGCCCTAGAATGGAGTGTCTGGAATCCAGTCCTCTACACCTTAAGCACTTACTGCCGGTCTTTTCTATTCCTACTGGGGGGCACTGCCTAGGTACTAAGTGTCTCCGAGTCAGGTGAAATAGTGTCCTGAAGATGGGGACTGGTATTTACTGGGCACATGCAGTGTGCCAGGCGTGCTACGTGGGACTCTCCCCACCCCACGACACCTCTGCCAGGTGGAATGACCACCCTGTGACAGATAAGAGGCTGAGGCTAACAGGCTAAGGAACTAGCCCAGAATGACCCCACCGGACCCTGGTGGAGCTGAGACCTCACCCTGTCTCTGTGTGGCTCCAACCTGTCCCATGGTCTCCGAACTGGCGGGACCGGAGTTAGCAGATGTCACCCCTGGCTCTGAAGTCCCTGGATGCCCACACTGGGCTCATACCAAGGTGAAGGACAGTAGCCTTGCTACTAATTTTTTCTTCAGCTTTGCTCATGGGTTGGGTCAGATCACTAACCTCCAAGGACTGTCTTTTTACTGCATGGCATGGGTGGGGGACAGTCCTAGGCGTACATTGGGACCTAGAGTGGATCTGCTGGGCAGGGGAAGGACAGCACCTTAGTCTGCACCTGGTTTTGAATCACACCTACTGTCCCAGTGACGCTAAGGTTTGGCAGCCTGGAATAGTAACTTGGGGGCACACAAATGCCTAAAGTTTGGGGAACTAGGCATAGCCACTCTGAAGTTTAGATAATTAATGTGCAATGGATGTTAGAAGACCCAGGTTCTGGCTCCCGTCTTCCCACCAGGGCCACCGAACAGCTGGAGATGTTTCCACGAGGTGAGCCGCTCTGGGAAGCAGAGGACAGAGTCTTGCTCTCACCCATGCAGGATAGACTGTGCCCGGGTGCAGCCCCTCTGGACTGGCAGGCCCTCTCCTCTCCCGAAGCATGGGCAGTGGGAGCTCTTAGTTTGGACTCAGAAGGCTGGGGTTCACATCCCTGCTCTGTCACTCTGTCCCTGTGGCTCTGGGCAGGTCAGTTCCCCCCCCACGAGTCGGTTAAGTTCCTTGGTCCACACTGGGGCAAACGCCACCGTGCAGAACTGATGTGAGGATGACCCGTGACGACCGCATAAAGCACTTTGTAGACCTCAGAGCTGACTGTGCCGCGTGGCTCATGATATCTTTCCTAGTCCTGTCAGAGGGAAGACACATACACTTCGCACACATACACACACGCCCCACACTACACACACATACCACACACACACCACACACACACACCACACAAAAACATCACACACACTACACACCACATATACACCACATACATGACACACACACCACATGCATGCACCACACACACACTACACATCACACACTACACATACACCACATGCACATAACACATATATCACATACACACTACAAACCACACACACCACATACACACAATAAACATACCACACAGACACTACATACTATACCCACCACATGCACACTATACTCATACCACATACACACTACACACCACACACACACCACCCATACCACACACGCACATACACACCACACACTACAAACCACATATACACTACAGACATACCATATACATGCACTAGACACCACACACACCACAGATACCACACGGTACTCACCACACACACCACATATACACCACATACACAACACACATACCACATGCATACACAACACATACACTACACACCACACACTACACATCATACCACATGCACACAACACACATACCACACACACACAATATGAATACCACACACATAATACACACCACACACTATATACCACACACACCACATACACACTACACACATAGCACACACACATCACATATAACACACACACACTACACACATACACATTGCACATACCACACACTACACACCACAAACACACCACACATGACCCACACACACTACACACCACACACACCACACACATTACACACCACACACATCACACATCACACATACCACATACTATACACATCACATATACACCACACACATATCACATACACACTACATACCACACACACACCATACATACCACATGCTATACACCACACATACTACACACACTACACATAACACACATACATCACACACATCACACACCACACACTACACACACCATATAAACACTATACACATTACCACACACATACACTACACAGCACACACATCACACATGTACACACACAGTGCTCACCTCACACACACACAACACACATGCACCACACACACACTGTGTACCACACATCACACACCACACACATGCATACCAAACACACCACACCATACTGCATACACATATCACACATACACATACACCACACACATCACATGCATCACACATCCCAACACATGCACACTCAGACCATATGTACACCACATGCAGACATCCCACACACACACACACCACACATCACACACATCACAGCCCCCCACATACATACACACATACACACACCACCCTAACACACACACACCAATACATGCACATACACACCACATACCCCAAACACAGATACGCACTTCCTAACACACACATCACATACACACACCCCCGACACACACCCATTTCCGCGCACAGACACACCCCTGCTCACACAGCACATCCCTACCATTTCCGCGCACAGACACACCCCTGCTCACACAGCACATCCCTACCTCTCACTCTTCCCCCTTTGCCTCCAACTTTCCTTCTTTCAGATCTCAGCATCTGTTAACTCTTCTGCTCCAATACACTTCTCTCCTTCAAAAGCTGCCTATTTTTAGATGCTGCTTCCTCTGTGAAGCCTACCTGGGTTGCTGGCTGCACTTGGAGTGATGGACAAACTTTGGACTAGATGTCGGGACTTTGGGCTCCTGGTCCTGCCTCTGCTTGCTCTGTGTGCTGGGTGAGCTGCTTCCTTTACACTCTGTTTCTCATTGTTCGTGAATTCACTCATCCATTCATGTGTCTACTCGTGCGCTCACTCACTGCCCTGTGGTATGAACAAGATGTCTGTAACCAGAGCTTCTGATGGAGCTGCCAGGGACACATGAGCAGGAAAGCATCCCCTGTCCTTTGAGGGTGGACTGATGCACATCTGGGGAGCACTCCAGCCCTAGAACCCCCCAGTTTCCCTGGGACTCCCGTCTCCTCTGTGCGGTGTCTCTACCCCTGGGGCCAGCCTTGAACATCCCCACATTCCTGGATTTGATCATAACAACCAACTTGAAAACATTTGGCCACCAGGGCTGCTTGATGTGTCGGGTCTGAGGCAATTGAAGGATTAGATCTGCACATTTACTCAGAGGGTGTGTGCCTGTGTGTGTTTACTCTTCTCACTGCAAGTAACAAGTTCAATATTAATCTCCATTTCCAGGGAAATAATTAGTGTTAAGTGAACTGTGATTTCTATCTCTAGTTATTTCTCATGTGCTAATTTAAGCAGCAAGGAAAATGTTCTGTGTTGGCTGGATGCAGGGCTGCAAAGACATACTCCAACATAGGAAGACAGGGGGAGAGGGAGGGAGAAGCAGACCACCCATTCAACAGGGGATTGAATTCCAGCATGCCAAAAGTCTCCAGCTGTGGGGAAAATTGTCCTTCCTGTCACAGGCCCCTCGAAGAGGGACCAGCCCACCCATGCACTTATGTACTGGAGCTCAAAAAAGAAAAAGAAATAGAAAAAGAAAGAAAAAGAAACAGCCCAGCTTTGGGCATGACCTCTCATCTCTGGAATCTGTAGTCTTCTTCGCCCACACTCTCTGGCTCTGACTTTCTTTCCTGGCTCTCCAGACCCATTCGACTCCAAACCTTGGAACTGAATCTTGTCTCCCATATCCTAGGCTGGAAACGTGCCAGGGACCCACCCTCCTGCCTTGATCTCAGTCCTATCTCCAGCCCATGTCTTTGTTTACCATCCCTTCTTGGTGGCTCCAGGGCATGGGCAGCCAATGCACAAGCCCTGGGAACACCATTTCCATTCCCACCAGCTATAAGCATGGTCACATATTGCCCGTTGTCCGGGTGCGAAGAACCTCAGGTGTGTGGCATCTTCTGACCCCCATTCGTCAGTATTTGACAGATAAAGAAATGGAGTCTTTAAGAAGTTGACTTGCCCAGCAAGTGGGAAGACCAGGGTCGTGGTTTAGATTTGTGTGGCTCTAAACTTCATACTGTTCATCATCATCTTTGAATTGGCTACAAATGAAGGCAGTTTATTATGGGAGCCCAATGTAATGGCCAGAGATGTGTGAGGTACAGAGCACTATGTCCTCCTACGAGAGCTGCTTTCACTATAAAACATTTGTTCATTCACTTGTTCACCCAGAAGCCATGAGGGAATGAATGACCCCAACCTTAAGACACTTGTTTTTGTTGATGATCATGATGAGAAAATAGCCATGTAGAGTCTGGTGTGGTGAGTGGGAGGATGGGGGCAGGAGGGGGGTCCAGGCAGCACCTGGAGGAAACTGCTCTGTTGACCAAGAGAAGGGATGGCATTTCTGGAAGAGGGAACCACTCGATGTGTGTGGATGATGGAGACAACATGGTACCTTGGAGTTATGGCACCACGTTACAGGAGTTGGTTCTGGAGTCCCCACCTGAGTTCTGACGCACGGTTTGTCATTCCTCGTGTAAAGGCTTTGGACAGATGATGCTGGCTGACGGTGAAGGGTCCCACTCTTTCTTTTGCATCCTCTTGGTTCTTACCTCTGGGGGGAGGGCATGTCCACCCACCGCCTCGCTCATGGAAGAAACGTCCCTCTGACTGGTCCTTGCTTTACTGCCTGGCAGACCCACTCTGTGTTAGCAGACATTGCCCCCCCCCCCTTTTTAAAAGAAAATCTTTTGGGGGCATCCGGGTGGCACAGACTGTTAAGCATCTGCTTTGGTTCACGTCATGGTATCGGGGTCCTGGGATCAAGCCCCGTGTTGGGCTCCTCGCTCAGCTGGGAGTCTGCTTCTCCCTCTCCCTCTGCCCCTCCTCACCCCTCTTTCTCTTTCTCTCTCTCTGTCTCAAGTAAATAAATAAAGTCTTTCAAAAAAAAATAAAACCTTTTCTTGTGGTAAAATAAACATAGCATAAAATTTACCATAGTAACCATTTTTTGTGTACAATTCAATGGCATTAAGAACATTCACATTGTTGTGAAGCCATTACCACCATCCAAACCCAGAGCCGTTTTCTTTATTGTAAACAGACGCGATGTGCTCATCAGACCGTAACGCCCCCCTTCCCCTGCCCAGGTTCCTGGTTCCTTTCTGTTTCTGTGAATTTTTCTATTCTAGATGCCCATATACGTGGAATCATACAGCATTTGTCTTTGTGTCTGCCTTATTACACGTATAATAATGTTCTCAGCGTGTACCCGTGTCATAGCATGACAGAATTTCCTTTCTTTTTAAGGCTGAGTAGTATTCCCATGCATGGCTGTCTCACACCTTGTCGATCTAGTCATCTGTCCATGGACGTTTGGGTTGTTTCTGTCTCTTGGTTACTACGAATAATGCTAAGAACATGGCTGTGTTCGAGTCCCTGATGCAATTCCTTTGGGTATATGCCTAGGAGTGGACTTCTTGGATTACACGGTGATTCTATTTTTAACTTCCTGGAGGACTGCCACACTGTGTCCACAGTGGCTGTCCATGCCCAGCCCCCAACCGGCCACTTGGGATTCTAGCTTCCCAGCGCCTGTCGTGAGTGGTCGGTCACACCATACCCAGCTGTGCGGATGCAAGCCCCTCCATTGTGGGCAAGTCAGAGGTGTCTTTGAACCACTAAAATGTGTAAAGTTCATGATAACTATGAATCAGAGGCCACAGTGAGGAGACTGGTGCTCAGAAAGATTAAGTAACTTGCCTCATGTCCCAAAGATAACACGTGACAGAGGAGAGTGTTCACTTTAGATTTTCTGGACTCCTGAGTCCTCTGGCTCTTTTGGCTCTACTCCCACCTCCTGCTGCCCATTGTGCCCTCCCCTGCATAGACCTCACCTTCTTGGGCAGGACCATCTGCATCCCGGCATGGGTCCCTTCTGTGTCATGACAGAACTGTGATGCTTTGAGAAAGGGTGGCGGTGTACCACTGCCATACTGTCCTCAGCTCTGAGGCCTCAGTGCTGTCCACCGCTTTCCATGGAACAGGTCCTCAGAGGAGAGTCACTGGACAGGTGTATGCTGTGATGGGTGCGTGGGGACATGGAAACCATTTCCAGCCCATGGCATGAAGGTACTTCTTAGTTGACCTCGGAGAATCTTCGAGTGCAAAAAAGTGGGAACAAGGAATCTGGTATAGAGAAGACCCCACTGGGAGCTGGGGACACAGTTCTAGCTCTGTCCACGCCACCAGGGGCAGGCTCTCAGTTTTCTCATCTATACAATGGGACGCTCTGACAGTCTGGTTGCTCAGAGCTCTTTGTCCTGATAAACCATGTCACAAGCACAAGCCGCCCATCACCCCCAGGGCCCTGAGTCCCTCATCATGGCCGTCTTGTCCTGTGAGAGGCAATGGTAGGAAATTAGGATATTTGGAGATGAGTTTGCACAGATGGGCTCCAGGGTGTTCAGACATTAGAATTCTGTCTCTTTAGCCTGATAGGACTTTGTCTGCTTGCTCAGATTCCCTCCCCTCTGCGTTTCCCAGGCTCCACGCGCAGCCCCATGGTGCAGAATCTGTCTGTGGACGCCCCAGAAACCGGCTGTTCCAGACTCCTCCCCCGCTGGCTCTGACACTCCTGGTGGAGCCCATTCACGCTGCCAGGCCAGGGTAGACCACAGGGGCATGTTCTTCTGATGCTACTGTTGTTTGCATCCCTGAAAAGAAAGAGGACGGATTGTGGATGAGAGGCTGTGGCGGTGGTGGGTCAGATGTCACCATTTATGGCCACAGGCTTTGGGATCAGCAAAACCTAAAAGAAACCCATCCAAGTGTTTGGCTTTTCATTTTTCGAAAGAGTGTGTGAGTGAATGTGGTGTGTGACTGAGTGTGGTTTGTATGAGTGTGATGCGACCATGGTGTGTGCCTGGGTGAGTGCGGCGTGTGGTGTGTTGAGTGAGTGTGGGGTGTGAATATGGTGCGTGTGCACGAGTGAGTGAGTGGAATGTGTGTATTGTGTGTGAATGGGGTGTGTGTGCATGTGTGAGTGAGTGTGGTGTGTATGGTGTGTGAGTATGGTGTGTGCATGTGTGTGGTAAGTGTGCATGTGTAAGTGTGCTGTGTGTGAGTGAGTGTGGGGTGTTTGTGTGTGTGGTCAGCAGAATAACGGCCCCACAGATCCTGCACCCTAATCCCTGGACGCTACGAGGTTGTTCCATGCTCCTGGCAGGGGGAGTGAAGACCGCAGAGGTCCCGACCCCGACCCTAAATTCGGGATGCTGTCCTGGTGGACCCACACGATCACAAGGGCCCTTGCGATGAAAGGTGGAGGGGAGGCGGTGGCAGGACCCCCCATAGGAGGGACCCGCCTGGCCCCAGAAGGGCTGAGAGCCGAGGAGAGCAGGTGCCTCCGGGAGCGCGGCCCTGCCGGAGCCTCCAGAAGACACACTGCCCTGCGGACACCTTGACGTCCGCCTGGTGAGACCCGTGTCGGACTTTCTGCTTCCAGGACCGCGAGAGAATAAATTTGAGTTGGAATAAGTCACAAAGTTTGTGGCAATTTATCACAACAGTAGTAGGAAACTCAGCGAGTGTGTGTGAGTGTGCGAGGGCATGTACGTGAATGGCTCGGTGTGTATGAATGAACGTGGATGTGTGGTACGGGTGTGTATGACTGAGTGTGAAGGAACGTGTGTGTGTGTGTGTGTGTGTGTGTGTGTGTGTGCTGCTTCTGGGGGAAATGTGACCGGCATACGTCTGATTCATTTATACTCAGACCATTACAAACTCTAAGAGCACTTTGATGGGGTTCCTCGGACGGCACCTGACACTTCCTTGCCATCACAGTTATTTGCCATGGAGGGCACCTGGCCCAGGAGGTGAAATGGAGCTGAATTTCAGTCTCAGAGTGTTGAGGCTCTGCTGGCCTGGGCTGCGTCCCTGTACTTTGGAATCTGAGGATTCAGTGCTCTATGGATGTCTGGGCTCCTGAGGCACTTAAGGTACTCTTAACACCTACCCCATAAAAATAGGGCTGATTCTCAGTTGTCGGGCAGAGCTAACTCTATCCTGGATGCTAAAATACCTAAATACTTCTCAACAAAACTACTTGCAAAGTAGCCACTCTCCGAAATCCCAGAGGGCTGCCCTGTCCACCTCAGCCTCCTCTCTGGGTCCACTGTCCAGCTACCCCAGGGTCAGTGTTCAGCTCCACAGGGCATCTCTGGGGCTCTGCTTCTGCCTCGTGGCCACTGCCCATTCTGATGAGCAGGGTGTTTGCCTTTCCTGTGCTGGCTATTTTGGACACTACCCCTGACTGTCAGGACACCTGTTGAGCCACAGTTAAATACTGCATGTTAGGTAGAAGTGCATGGAGTCATTATTGTTGACATTTTCTGGGCTTACTTGCTGAGAACATCAATTAGCATCTGCAGTTGGGCAGCTGGAGGTCTGTAGTAGGTTGAATGAAAGTCCCGGTGACATCTAGTTCCTATCTTCCTGAACCCATGAATGCTGTTTTACAGCCAGGTGTACTTTGCATGTGCAGTTAAGTCAATGGTCTTGAGGATGGTGAGATGATCCTGAATTATCTGTGCAGCCCTAGATGTAACCACAAGCATCCTTATGGAGAGAGATGGCGGTTGGGGGTAGATCTGACGATAGAGGAGGAAGCAGGAGTGATGATGGCCGAAGCTCAACTTTGGAGTGATGGGGTCATGAGCCAAGGGATGCAGGTGGCCCCAGGTACCAGAGTGAATGCATGGCGTTTTGTTGAGATGACCTCCACCACAGTGTGACAGGTCTGCAAACCACAGTGTGACAGGATCCTGGAAATGGAGGCTCGTCAGGGGTACTCATGGCATACGGAAGACTGTATGCGATGGGCTTTGGCTGACTGATGGTTCCTTATTTCATTGGAACAAGAAATGAATGATATGGAGCCCCACACTGGGACTTCGGAGGCAGAGATTATCTCCACGGTGGTCCCCCAGTCTTCCTTGTCAGGTGGGGAACCGAGCCTGTGAACCTGGCTGATTGTCCCAGCCCGATGTGTTAAGGTCACCACAGTGAAAGTAGCTCTAGCTCCCAGGTGCTGAGTACTTCCTGTGCACCTCGCCCTGTGTAAGGTGAACTTGCAAGGTCATTACACATTGACTCATGTGAGTAGTTTTTATGGAGGGCTCTCTTTGCATCAGGCGTGATGTTTGACCCCGAGGGAGGCTGATCTGTTCCCTGCCTACTTGGAAGTTCTCTTCCCCAACCTGGTCTTGGCAACCACCTTTCCTGGTTGAAAAGGACTATTTTTTCCTATTTTACTTGTCAAGAAAGTAAGTCTTAGAGAAGTTAGTCTATCTAAATTGACAGTACTTTTTAAAATATTTATTTATTTGACCATGGGAGGGATTACAATTAGGAATAGAGGCAGACAGAGATAGGGGGAAAGCAGGCTCCCCTCTGGGCAGGGAGCCCGATGCGGGGCTCGATCCCAGGACCCTGAGATCATGACCTGAGCTGAAGGCAGAGGCTTAACCCACTGAGACACCTGGTGCCTTAAACTGACAGTACTTTTAAGTGTTACAACCAGAATTTTTAATTCAGGCTCCATCGGAATGCAAAGAACATGTACTTTCTGTGATGCTGCAGGAGCTCGGTACATTGGACAGAATCTCACTTTCCAGGAGTAGAATAAGATGCTTTTACTTCCTAAAAATTATTTTAGTATGCAGAAGGATTGAGAGCAGAGACTTTTCCCACCCATGTTTAAGCAGCATTATTCATAAAAACCAAAAGGGAAGCAACTCAGGTATTTGTCAGCAGAACGGAAAACAAAATGTGCTGTTTATGCACAATGGAATATGATTGAACCATAAAAAGAAGGACATTCTGACACCTGCTACAACATGAATGAACCTTTAGGACATGATGCTGACTGAAATAAGCCATATAAAATGGAAGATACTGTGGGACTCTGCTTATAGGAGGTTGCCAGAGGCATCAAACTCACAGAGACACAGAGTGGAAGGGTGCCTGCCAGGAGTGGAGGGGAAGGAGAGGGGGGTCCGAATGTCATGGGACAAAGTTTCTGTTTTGCAAGATGGAAAAGTCCTGGGGATGGACGGTCGGGACGGTGGTACAACAACATGAATGCATTTAACGCCACTGAAACATGCACTTGGAAACAGTGAAGATGTAAATTTTATGTGTGCATTTTACCACACTTTAAAAAAGATGAACAAAGTTTAAAAAGCAATTTTGAAGGACTGTTCAGGGCATAGTTTTATGTCATGCTTTGGAACCTGGCATGGGGTGAACTTTTAGAGCAAACGGCGGAGGTCCTTATCACAAAGAAGCAGGTCTGATGCTCCAAGCATCCTTGGAGAAATGGATCACTTGACAAGTGAATACAAATATACAGAACAAACAAACAAAACATCTCCCAGATGGCAGTGATACTTAATAGTTGCAGACTTCCGAATCGCAGACTGGAATGGAAACATTAGTGTGTTGGAGACAGTGCGGCACGTTGGACACAAGGGAAGTCAGATGCTGGGTTGGGAGGTTGAAATACAGTAGCTTCCGTACTACCCACAGCCACCGGTCAGGGGGATGGTTATCATTTGTGGCTACGAGCCCAGGGGCTTGAGAGAGAGGGGAGCAACCCACCCAGAGGCTCGGAGGTGGCCCTCGTCTTTCTGCTTGCTCTCTTTGTCAAATGAGCCAGTGTGTCTGTGCACGCTTTTGACCGTACAGCTTTATTCTTGTGTTGTCTGTAACTCTGCCACCAGGTAACACAACCTCAACAGATTCTGATCAAGGGCCAACATCCCTCTTGTGAACTGAAGAGCACTAGGGGATGTTCCCACCTACATTTCTCTCTCTCTCTCTCTCTCTCTCTCTTCTTTCAGGGGTGCCAGGGAGGGTGGGAGGCAGGGGCTGCACTCCTGGGTGGGTTTACCTGGTCGCCCAGGACAACAGACTTGCAGGCAGCCAAAGAGATCGTCAAGCATTGGAGCGTGACAGTCAACATCAAAGTGGGAATGCCACTCCTTGATCCGGACTTGGCCGTACCTGCCGGGGCAGAGCTGCGGATGTGACCACCCCGGGAATTCAAAGGCGTTCTTAGAGCAAGTGGGAAGACACACACACACACACACACACGCACACACACACACACGCAGCCCAAATGCAAAACCCTCCTCCTACTTTCAAATGAAAATAAAAGTCTAGACATCCTTTCTTCACAATTCTTCACTGACCTAATTATTCAGATCTGTGCTTTCTTTTGGTCTTTTCAAAGAACGAGAAGAATGGTTAATTTCACTTAATGGAATAATTGAATGTCATAATTGTTTTTTACATTTTCAGCACGAATGTTGGAGTTAAGCTGCACACACTCTCTTTCCCCGTCTAGAGCTCTTAATAACCAGCCTGCTCAAAGGGGTCTTTCTGCTCCATCTTTTTGTTTCCTGACTGGACTGTCTGGGTCGGCTTCTGGCAGCCGGCGGGTTCTGGGAGGGGTCTGGGGGGAGTGGTGGCTAATGACTGTTTTGGTCTTGGATGTTCTGATCTCTCTCTAAGTCATCATTTGTCAGGCCTGAGAGGCACCCCGAAGAGGAGGGTGAGCACGCCTTTTCACTCTCTCTTCTCTTCCGTTTCCATTTTGGATTAGGGAGTGGGATGGTAGGACAGGCTGGGCCCCCGGCATCGTCATCCTCAGTCCTGTTTGCCATCGCTTCACTGGTTTCTCCGGATGGTTAAAACTCCACTTCATGTGCTCATCCTTATATTTTCAGTATCCGCAGTCATTCACTGAGGATACTTTGAGACTGTTCCTAGGTGTTAGGGGTCTAGTGGATACAGCGTTCTGGGGGAAAGAGACAGTTGAAACACAAGCATGCACACAAAAATGTTGTAGAGGTAACGTTTGCAAAGATTCAAGGACAGGTGATAAAACGTAGTGTTACTGTATCCCTGTATGGGGAGAGGGTGGTTGGCGTAACAAAGGGAGATCAGGGGAGGCCTCTTGGTGAAAGTGGCAGATTATCTGAGAAGAGAGAGTAGGTTGCTAAGTGTGGGAAAGCTGGGAGAAAGAGTGATGCGAATAGGAGTGGCTGGTGCAAAAGCCCTGGGGCCAAGGGGCATTAAGCAGGCGAGGATGCGGGGACAGAGTCAGAAAAAGGCCTAATAGTCATAGCTGGATTAGAGAAAGAACATGGGCCAGAGTCCTACAGGGCTTTGTAAGCCCCACTGTGGCATTCGGATGTATTTCCAAGAAAGTGGGTCTTTGTAAGCAAAGAAATAATAGCAAGGGTAAGTGTCTCTTGCTTCTGTGGGGAGACGAGAAGATGGAAATGACGGAGCTCCATGAGGTAGCTGCTACATTCCTTCCAAGGTTTCTGGTGGTTTGAACAAACTGAATGGAATGGAGGTGGTGATAAGCTATCACTTCCTGAAATATTTTAGAGGTAGACTTCACGGGATTTAGCAACGGATTAGATGTGTGTGTGTAGGAGCGTAAAAAAGAAAAGTATCATGGGTTTTTGGTTTAGGCAAGTGGTATTATTAATTAAGGTCGGAGAGACAGGTGTTTGAGTCCGTGGGAGAAGGTTATAATGTGGAAACATGCCCCCCACCCCCACCACATCTCCATGCATGAGTACAACAGGAGTTAAGTTTTTGTTCATGGCAAGTATCCGACGCTGGTGGGAACAGAGCCACCTCAGAGCTACACCATCTGGAGTCTGGGCCTCCTCCGTCATGGCCACAGGGCGAGGGAAAGGGCAAGGAAGCCGTGCCTTCTCTTCTGTGCTCTAGCTGAGAAGGTGCACATGTCACCTCTGTTCCAGCATCCCCCAGATCCCCTGCAGGGGACCTGGTAAGGGGGGGCAGTCCAGGTGGCCAGGTGTGGAGGGGACCCAGCTCTCTGTGGGTTCCTGCAGTATCAGCATTGCAGGAGAAGAGCATGTCAGAGATGGGACACGAAGGGTTTTCCCGTGTATGTGTCAAATATTCTGCGTCCAAGAGGACCGGTGGAGGAGGATATGAGAGCTTGGCCTCAGGGAGGGAGGCTGAGCTGAGCGTAGAAGAGCTCGGCTGTTATGAGTATCTTTGACCCTATTCTAGGCCCTACTTCTGCGTTTTGAACTCAGGGGTGACAAACATGCAATTCTTGCCCCCCAGGGATGTGTGAAAGGACACATCACATTCACAACAATAACCGCATTAGCACCTTCTCAGTGCTTCCAGGAGACATCCACTGGTGCCCCACGCTGTCCTCACAGCCTGGTCTTCAGTCACTCCTCCACCGATCCTTCTTTTATGTGACAAGTATTTACTGAGCACCTACTGTGTTCCAGGTACAGAAGACTTTCATGAGTTCATGAACATTGTACACACTTCTGGTCTCTGAGCACTTGCTAACGCTGACCTTTCCTTGTGTGACCTTGGTGTCCCCATCTGCATGGAAAACTCCTATGCACTCTTCAGTGCCCAGCTCAGTTTCACTGCCATTGGGAAGCTTTTGCTTTTATCCCATTCACCTCCCCAGAAAAAGTTCTTCTTTCCTCTGGGACCCTTGGTGTAACTCTGTCACAATGGCCATCTCATAGTGTTGCAGTTGTTGCCCTGTTGGGCTCTTCACCAGACCTGGAACAGCACAAGGGGTGACTCCTTCCTTCACTGACAAACGCTTAGCAAAGGAAACTACGCTGAACCATTTGGAGGCCCTGGTGGGGCCAAGGCCTCAGTCTTCTCTGTGTTACTGTGTCTGGCACGGGGCTGAGTGGGAGCTCAGTTATAATGTCCCCCTCTGAGGGCCCCCACTCTGGGTCTGACACGATGCTTTTGCTTTTACTTTACAAACGCTGCTAACTGGCTTCTCAGTTACTGCCCTCACCCTCATTCTGCTGCTGCAAGTCTGTTCACAACACAGCAAAGGAATCCTTTAAAAAAAATTTAGAGCTATAAGTGTATATATACCAATCCTTTTAAAGTATAGATAAAACGATGTCACTTTTCTTGTAGGGTGCTCTCAGGGGCTTCCTTTCTGGCTCAGGGTCATTGCCAGAGTCCTTGCATAGACCTGGCAGTTCCCACGATGAGGACTGAGCCCCTGCTATGGCTCTGACCCGCTCACTCTCCGTATATGCTCCAAGCCTCGGCACTCACCCCAGCTCCTGCCTGGGATCTCCTCTCAGATGCTGGAGGGGTCGCCCCTGACTTCATCCGGCTGCTGGCCAGGCAGGCAGCTCATGCTCCCTCCGCGCTGCTGTGAACATCCAGTACAGTGATGCAGGCAGGACGTCACATTGTGCTAGGCACTCAGCCATGGGTGGAGCTATCAGTACACTATGGGGAGTGAGAGGTTGTGGCATTCCGGGGTTCTCAATGAATGTGCTTCTCCTTCCCCTCCCTATCCCAATGAAGACCTGGAGTTTGTGACATCATCTACCAACCAGAGAACGCAGTGCTGTGGGCCGTGGAGACTGGGGAGAGCAAAGTGAAGATAGGAGCCTCTCTGTGCTTCTTGGAGACCCCCAGGCTCTGCTCCCCCAGGACTGCAGGAGAGGCGCTGACTCATGGTGCTTCCTCATGCTACATTGACTGTCCCTTCTTCTCAACTTTCACAGGTCTTTCTCCTCCCCTCTCTGGTTGAGCTGACCATTCCCAGCATCTCGCAGTGGAGCCAGGGCTGTGCCTGTCTGCTTCACTGGGATAGAAACTTCTAATGGCTGGAATCATGTCTGGACTTCCTGAACCACGGAGCCCGGCCTGGGACCTGGCACCAGGACCAGGAATGTGTGTGTTCAATGCACGTATGCATGCGTGAGACAGTCTTTACTCTCCCAGCAATGGGGTTTAGGCTTGAAAGAGCAGAGAGATTTCTCCAGATGGTTATACTGAGCCCAGGGCACAGATCCATCAAAAATCCAGAGTAACCTAGCTGTGTGGACATCACCCACTTCCACTTTATCACCCTTCCCCTCTCCTGACCCCTGTCTCAAGGACCCCTTCCCATGGACTTCCCAGGAAGCCACATTTCTGCTCCTTGGTTTCTTAAACTCCTCCTCTGTCACATGTCCCCATACTGCAGCTCACTCAGGCTCTCCTGCTGACCCTGGTGTCCCCATGGTGGGACCCACATATCTGCAGCATTTTTAGAAAAGTCATGCACATCTAATTACATGGAGAGCCCAACCCATTCATTTCCTGGTTTTCCCTCACATAGATGATAGATGAATTTTGGGACACTTAACCCTAAAAGATCATGGAACACATTGCCCCCCTCTCGGGTTAGATTAGCTATGGGACCAGCAGAAAGGGTATATGTCCCTTTATGCTTTCCTCTAGTGCTGGGGAAGAACACACTCTCCTTCCTTGACTTTGCAGCGATTCTGGACTCCTCCTGAAATGCTTAGGTCAAATTCCACCATTAGAAGGGCCAGGAACTCCTCCAGAAATCCTTGATGTTTTTCAGAATTTTGTCTGTTTGGAAATTTTTTTATGGGAACTTGATGAAATAGTTTATGAAAATGAGCCTCATAAGTGAGAACATGGTCATTCAATAAGCAATTTATCAATACCTATTGTGTGCTACTTTCAGAGGTCTTTGGGAAGGAAGAACTTAGCCAACAGGATCCCTACAATTAGCTCCCCTGCCAGTCTGTGTGTGAATTAGAAAAAAAGAGATCCTTCTGAGCAGATGTATCCTTGTGCTAGGACACAGAGCTTGACAAAAGGAGCATGGACTGGCTTTTCCTTCCCATTTGGCTCCTCATCCAGATGCTTTTGTGCAGTCAACAACCTCTCCAACCTGTGGGGCCTGCCATCTATGAGCAGGGAAGAGTGTTGATTAGAGAAGCTTGTCAAATGTTGCGGGGCAAGCAGACAGATGTGTCCTGGTGAGGACTTTGCTGCCCACCAACTACATGACTTGAGATGAGATATTCAGTACAGGTACATCTCCCTTTCCTCATCTGTAAAGTTGGTTTGAAAAGATCAGCTTCCCCAGGTTGTTCTGAGGATCACATGGGACAACAAATAAGAAGGCACTTTGACAACTGAATAGCACTTAAGTATGGCTGTCAGTTGGCAACATTGTTATCACCTGCGTTATTGAGAAGATCATGTTATAAACAAATGGGCTATCTGGGCCAGCTAGAAATCTAATTGCCACTCAGAATGCCTTGTTTTGACGGTGTTCATCATGAGGGGATTTGTTGGGGCTCCAAGCCTTCTGCTTGAGCTCTAGTTCACGTCCCTTCGTGCTCTCCGTAATTCACATTGACATAAGGTGGGTCATTTTCACTGAGTACCATTTTAACTCATTTAACAAACATGAACTGAGCTTGTGCCCTGTTCTTTCCCTCACTACACACAAAGGGTAGAGGCATGAACCACATACAGACCTGGCCCTCATGGAGACTGCAGTGCAGTGAGGGAGACCATGGTGGACACGGGAAAATCTAGTGTGAGGTGGAAAGTGGTGAGTGGTGTAAGACAGGAGCAGAGAGTGGTGAGGCAATTCAAGATGTAGAAATGCCATTTCCTTCGAGTATGAAGGAGTGGCTGGGATTTGACTGTTGGGAGATAGGAGGAGGGGGGTTGCCGACAACAGGACCTCTGTTGGAAAATGCACAGAGGGAAGAGGGGTCTATTCCACTTTACTGAAGTTTGGGGTTAAGAAAGGTGTTAAACCTCAGAGCGCGTTCAAGGAGGTAAAAATGGATCATGGAATCTTCCTTCTTTAACACCTACCAAAATGGGTAAAAAATGAACAAAAACACGCCAGGAATGAATAGCTGCTGCACAGAACTTGACGGAGCAGTCTCGTGCTATTCATATGCAAAGATGGAAGCCAAAGAAAGAACATGCGATTCTGAAATGACCACCTGCATATTGTCCCAACCCCCCAAAATAACACATGGATGAAATAGGGAAGTAAACAACTCATATTTTGTATGTATGTATGCATGTATGTATGCATGCATGCATGTATGTATGTATGCATGTATGGGTGCATGTATGCATGTATGCATGTGTGTATGTGTGCATGTATGTGTGCATGTATGCATGTGTATATGTGCATGCATGTATGTATGTGTATGCATGTATGCATGCATGTATGCATGCATGTATGTATGCATGTATTTCTTTCTTTTTCAATTGCCCCCTTTTCTAATTTTGAAGTGGGTATACTGAGGGGGCTAGTAGAAACCTTTAGGAAAAGTCTAGGAAAATTCATTGCGTTGTACTCATGCACCACCTGCCTGTGTCCGTTGAGGCAGATGTGGGACAGACTGGAGCTGGGCTTGCTGCTCCCTGAGCTCTTTTTGGCGTTATGAAGCTTGTTCCTGCCTGGGGTAGACGGTCTCATCACCCAAATAGAACACAGCTCCTGCAGTGTGGAGTGACCCCGTGGGACAGGGCGTGTGCCAGGATCTTGGAGTTCAGGCTGATCCCAGTCTCACAGCAAGTTCTCCATCAGAGAAAGCAGGTCTGGACAGAGCTACCCTGTCTAGGGTAAGGTAGATGGAAAGAAATGGCTTGATGGCCATTCAAGTATACCCCATCAAGAGCTGAAGCTACAGAATTTAAAGAAGGTTCTGTACAAAACCCAGATGAAGAGCCTAGTCCTCAAGAAGATATAACCCTGGGAACTGAAGAAAATTCCCAGCTTTGTGCTATAGAAGAAGATCGTATGGCCATGAGTTTGGTGAACTGAAAACTCAGAGGACAGTTGGAAACATTCAAAGATGAGAAGTGGTATTCCAAGTGAAAATAACCTGCAGCCTGGAATGGCAGCAGATACTGCTTGTTAAGGAAGTGCTTGTGATAGTCAACAAATAAATAAATATGTGCAGAGGAGAAAGGCCAGAGAGCAAATCAGCCAGAGGATAACATACAGAGGGTAGACTGCGATGACACACTACATGAAGAAGCCACGGTCCCCAAACACTGGAACTACCAGAGAGGGCTTCTGCTCATTGACATAGCTGAAGAGAAGGAAAAGATCCTTTCATATGAAATTTCACACTGTTTCATAGAAAGTTGATGAAGAGCATTTCGTACCAAGACACATCCTTGTTTAATTTACTGACCATCAATCTGAGCAGAAAACACACGTGTCCCGAAAGGAAGGAACATCAAATTTCAGGTTTTCCCTCCAGCAACATATCCCACACCAAGACGGGAGCAGCTGCTATGAGGTCCTGGAGGAGGTATGGTGTGACTCTTATGCCTGGTTGTGTTTCAGGTATGAGTACAGTCAGCATGGGCGCTGAAGCATGGCAGCAGGGTCTGCGGGATCCTGGGGAGAGCAGTACCCTGAGTCTGAGTCCAGCAGATCCGGAGGAAGAGTGAGAGGTGGCACGGGGTGTTAAGAACGTGTATGAGGCAGCCCACACGTGAACACAGAGAGATGGTGCATCACGTTCTGGGGGCAGGAAACACTTCCATGCCTAGATTCCACAGCCAGACCAAGCACTTGTAGGGAAAGGCTGAGTCTGATTTTCCTTCTTCAGTATATTGACACAAGCAGACAAAATGTGGACTATCAATCACTTAAAATCTCAGATAACAGAGCATGTACGTGACTTTCTTGAAACAAAATGGACAACGAACTTCAGCTAACCAAGCAATGAATCAAAGACCTGAGATGGAGAGGCCATGGGGAAGGGACTGATGGTGAGTGCTGAAAGTACAGATAAGTAAGCTAGTAGTAAAAACTTGCAGGAATTTTGGTTACAGAATGGAATCTAAATGCCATAAACCCTGTTCACTTAAAAAAAAAAAAAAAAAAAAAAAAAAAAAAAAAGAACTAACTAGACCAGGGATCAGCAAATGTTTTCTGTAAAAGCTTTGCAGACCCTCTACCATTGCTATTACCTACTCCTCTTATTTATTTTTTGTGGGTTTATTACCTTTGAAAATGTAGAGACTATTCATAGCTCACACACTGAATTAAAACGGACCAGGTGATTTGGGCACACGGGCTGGTTATAGATTGCTGAGCCTTGAACATCATTGGCCTCTTACCTACCATTCAATCTATGAAACCACATTGCCTGGCCATGCACATTTGCTCTGCTGGGAAATACTGAGCAGCAGAGAAAATGTGACCTGAAATGGAGATGGAAAAATCCAAGGCAAGACCTTATAACTTCAAGTCAGGGCTCATAGCTGCCCTGGGGAATATGGTGGTCACTGCCACATGTGACGCTTCACACTGAGGTGTGTTATAAGTATCAGCTATACCCAAATTGTGATGACTCCATAAAAACAAAATAATATAAATATCTCATTCATGATGAAGGATTTTTTTATATTGATTACATGATGAAATGATCTTATTTTGGGTATATTGAGTTAAATAAATTATATCATTGAAATTAATTGCATTTGTTTCATTTTACTTTTTTAGAGGTGTGTTACCATAAAATTTATATATGTGTGTGTGTGTGTGTGTGTGTGTGTGTGTGTGTATCCTTATATTTGTAATGGACTGTGGAATTTGGAGCACCTGACAAAAAAGATAAGAAGATTTTTCATAAAGATGGAGCCATGCCACTAATGGAACCAGGTTTGTTAGGCGAATGGACTCCACATCTGTCTGTCCTCAGTTTTCTCGGTTGAAAGGAGGGTGGTTAGAATCTCTTCAAGAGTAAGTGAGGCTCCCATTAAAATCCTGGATGTTCCACCTGCTCTCTGTATGGACTCAGAAAAGACCCTTTTTTATTTGATTATTCTTTATCCTCTGGTATAGGAAGGACAATTGGGAAGAAGAGTTTGTGGTGAAGATATCTTATGAATCTCTAGTTATAGCCCCTTGTCAGTGCTTGTATAAGTGAAAGGGGCTGGTAATGTCCACCTCACTCAGAGATGGGCTGGTTTCGTGAACACTAGGATTTGGAACTTGGTAGAAGGAGGACACTCTGGGAGGTAGGTGGGTTGTGTCTCCAAATGGGCATTCCCTCTTCAGCTCTGTCTTCCTTCCCAGGGCATTCCCTTCTGAAATTCCCTTACGTGTCCACTCTTCACCTGACTCCTCTACATGGCTCAGCAGGCCCGCCGATGTGTTCTCTTGGTCATTCTCATGACTCTACTCTTTGCCTTGGGTTTGAATAACCCCTTTTTGTTCAACTTCACCTGCACTCAATCTTTCAGACCAAATTTTCAGACAAATTTTCTCTGCTGCTTGGCCTCCTGATCTCCCCTTCCTTTGAGGTTGACTGCTTCTTGGGTGTGGGGGTGGGCGGATGTCTCTGATTTACCCCGGCACACTGAGCCAATGACCCAGGGTCTGGTCATGTTGACCCTCAGCAACCCTTGACAAAGGAACGCATAAATGAATGCATGCGTGATGGTGTAGAAAGAGCTGGGACTTTTCAACACCTGTGTAAGAAGTCCTGTCTCTGCTGAGAAGTTTCCTTGTAAAGGACATGTTGGGGGTGGGTGTTGGGACTCTCTGTTTCTGACTGAGATTGGGACGGGAACAAAATGAAAAACTGTCCCACTGGCAGTTGTCATTTGGGTCTCCCTGAAGCAGACCCTGAGACCAGGAATTGTGCGCACGTAGATTATTTGGGACGTGACACAGGAGGACATGTAGGAGCAACAGGGATGCGAGGCAGCCTGTGGAGATGACTGAGAAAAGTTCACTGCTACATCATGACCCCTGTGGGCAGTGGGAGCCCGGCCTCGCCAGGGAACCATGGGAGAGAGTGTAGAGCACACCTCAGGCTTGTCTCATGTGAGGAGGGACAGAGGCTGGGGATTTCTTTGCCATCTCCCATCTATCACTGGCGGGGCACTGCTGGGGCTCGGTGCCAATGCCTGGGCACCTCCATCTTCTCCCTGCCTCAGGCAAAGGAAAATAAGCAGAGGCAGAAGCCAGGAACTGGCAGCCGGAGGTTGGGCTGCTGTGCATTGAGGGGAGAGGGGCTACCGCAGAGACAAGGATGTTCCTGCTCTACTGGCCCACCCAACACCTTGCTTCCCCTGTGAAGGTAGCCTGGTTTTGTTTGCAACACCAGCATGTCAAGGCAATGGACCATATTAGGCCCAAGCAAACGACTACAATTCTGTTTCCGTATCTCCCAGTATCCCTTGAAGACCAGGGCGGGTCAATTCTAGCAATTCTAGCAATGACCCCAAAAGGTAAGATAGCTCTGGAGGCTTCTGGGAAAACATTTTCACTTTTACGATAAAAGGGACCGGCCCTGTTGGCATTGTGCCCAATCTCTTCTTTTAGACAGGGTGTAAGTCTGATTTGAGGAAGCACAGCACGGCAGCCTCCTTGGCACCTGGAGTGAAAAGTTCACAGAACTACCACGAAGCCACACCTGCTGTGACCTCCACCCTCTGGTTACTTGGGGAAGATAAGGTATCAGGGGTCAGATATTGCCTTACCTGCCACCAAAACCACTTCCATCTGATGCCGTTGGGAAAAGTGGGGAACGGGATGCGGGGCCGGTGTTTGCAAAAAACCCAAGTGCCCAGGATGTGATACTGTAGCATAGCTCCTCACGTCCTGGAGATGAGTTCATAGTCTGTAACACATGACCACAGACTCAGTGGCTTAAAACAACACACATTTATCCTCTCACAGTCCTGGGGGTCAGGAGTCCGACATCAAAGTGTTTACAGAGCAGGTTCCTTAGGGAGGCTTCAGGAAAGAATCCTTTTTCTTGCCTTCCTCGGCTTCTAGAAGCACCCACATTCCTCGGCCCCCTCCCTCCCCACCTTGCTCCCAGTCTTTGCACCTGTCGCCACATCTCCTCCTGGCAGACTTGATGCCACCTGCAGCCCTCCCATAAGGGCGCAGGTGGGTGCATTGGGTTCACCCAGAAACCCCTTGTTAGGACCCTTAACTTGATCGTGTCTGCAAAGTCCCTTTTGCCAAATAAAATAAAGTTTGCAAGTTATAGGGGTCAAGACCTGGATATCTTAGGGAAGGGCATGACCCAGCCTGCCACAGGAGAGGTTAGTGGATTCCTGAAAAAAGACAGGGAGCCGCTGGACCTCCTGGATGTTGGGGCTGGGGGTGGGGCAGAGGTAAGCACTGTGTTTGGATGTAGGTGCTTAAAGGCAGATGCAGAAACAAAAAGAGGTCATGAGTCCAGGACTGTAACCCACATGCCCGGAAACATGGTTTGGGTCCAGTTGGGTCAAGTTCAACCTTCAGGTCTTTCAGTGACGGGTGTGGGGGGAGGGGACCCCTGGGTCACAATGGATGGAGAAAGGAATGAATCTACAAATTGGGACTCCCAGCAGGTGCGCCTCCTTCCTGGTGGGAGGGAAAGCCTGCTGTCTGCCTCCTCCCTCTGCAACTCCCTGTGGGGGGGGGCTACAGGTTCAGGGGTTGGGGGTGCTTCTGCTTCTGTCTGTTCCAACGGGTTTAGACAAGGACACTGAGCCTACGGACGGACGGACGAGGGCAGGGAGATAAGGGCCGGGACTTTCACTTTCAGAGTAGGCCTGGGACTGTGGGTCTGGAACAAAGCCGGCTTCCTGGGGTGCCAAGAATGTCACTCCGCTGGTTCAGTGCCTGGCCCCTCCTAGCCCTGCCCTGAGCCGTGGAGGGAGAACATAAATCAGGCTCAGGAAGGCCACCCTCTGCTGTCACATCCTGGCCTCCAACTCCCTTTCCACTTCCCCACTCTGTCATGGCTGCTCAAACAGTCTGCTCCATTAATTTCAGGCCTTGGTTCATTTTTGTTTGGCTTCTGGAAAGGGGCGGGCGTTCTGCAGAAGGGAAGCAATGCCAAGGAACGGAGCATTCAGTGGGAACGATCTTGTAGAATAAGCACCATGGTCCTTGTTTTTGGAAGGATGCTCAGAGATGTTAGGTCAATGGCCAAGGTCACGTGGGCAGGTAGCTGAGGAAGGACGAGAGGATTCGGGCTCTGTGGGGTACACTCCCAACCCTGTGTTCTTCGCAGTGGACAAGCTTCTCCTTCTACCTCTCAGCCTGGATGTGGACGCAGGCTTGTACCACAGACCGGTTTTCTCCACCCTAATACAATGAAATCCAAGAGTTTAGCATAAAATAGAATGGAGTTTGTGAGAGCAAAGCCATGCCAAGACAATTTAAGCTGGACTCCGTGATAAACGGAGATTTGATATTTCTGGATAATTCCCACTGAGCACCCTTCCTCTTTAATTATCTTGTGGTCACCCTTTTAAAGGTGATTAAAGCTATTCTTCAGTAGATGTGGTTATAGATTGAGTGGGAACCTGGTCTTTCTTGTGGTTTCTACTGCAGCAATTAAATCTGGCCGGCTCGTAGACCCTGTGGGGCAGGAGGGGTTTTACCAAGCAAAATGATTTTCCCCTCTGGGCAATGTTAAATTTAGGAAAAATACAATTAATTATATCGGACAGGTACCTATTATGTATCACACACACTGTAGAAACTCATGGGCTTCTTTCACTGCTCCTCGCCTGGTCTGGGTCCAGGGCTCCAGCCCATCACCGAGGGCCTCAGCTGGTCCTTCCATGAAGCCTCCCCCGGGCCCCGGGGCCCCTCCTCCACGGCTCCCTCCCAGCCCCCCATCGGTCTGCCCTTCCTGCCCCTGACAACCAGAGCTCTCTTTGGAAGTAATAATAGAAGGACTTGTGTTTACCAGAACTTTCTCTAACGCTCTCAGACGTGTTGTTTGGGTGCTTGTGTTGAGAAATGCAGGAGTGCTGGGGCAGTGGAGCAAAGGCAACCCACAGTGCCCTGTCTCCCACCCACTGTGGGGCCCGGGGGTGGGGGGTGGGGGGAGAGCTGCAGCCTCCCAGCGCCTCCTTCCTGCAAAAGGAAGGGTTGAACCAAACACCTTCAAAATCTTTTTCAGTTCCAAGTGAGGAATGTCGGCGGTGGCTCAGGGGGACGAGAGCCCCAATTCCTCGGCAAAAGACGTAATTAATATTTTTTCTCAGGTGCAGTTTTCTGTTCCCAATGTTGAAAGAAGCTTGGGTTTCACACATGATTATACTCTCCCCTCTCTGCTGGCAGCGTCTCGAGCTCTCGGGTGGATTTGGGAAGAAGGATTCACAAACACGATTGCTAAGCCCCGTCCAGCTGGGTCCCCAGCGAGGGTCGGCGGTGAGGAGGTGCTCAGAAGGTATTTGCTGGCAAACAAAGAGGTGGCTTTTCCAAGATGTCCATGATTGCGCATCACGAGTGAGATACTGGTGCAACGTCAGGCGCGTCCATATTCTCCCGCGTGGCGAGATACGTTTCGTGGAACAGGCGCGTGTGGTGCGTCCGCTGGTGGTGTTTAGGGTCCTGCTGCCTGGGGCGCGGGATCCGGAGCGCTTCCTTCTCTACGTTTGATCTGGCCCCTTCCTTCCCTGGGCACCATCTTTCTGTCTTCATTCCCTTCCTGATAAACTGGGATCGGCTTACCTGCCAGCTGTCTCACCAGGGTGTTGTGAGGATTAATGAGATAATATTTTTTAAGTACTCAGAGATCTTCTGATGAAAGAGGCTATAAAAGTACAAAGTGTCACTATTATTATAATTAATGGCATTTCTGAGAGCTTTCAAAGTGTACATTGGGTTATACAGAAGACAGAGGAGGTCCCTGCCTCAGGAGCCAGCTTCCCTTCGGGGAAAAACAAGGCCAAAGAGCCCGTGTGTGGCCAAGATGACCGTGAGGGGCCGGTGGTCACACACGCAGCGGCGGGAGGAAGGGCGTGGAGAGGTGGACTCCGAGCTGGGGCGCAGGTGGGGACCTTGTGATGCTAAGAGATCCAGGAAGGTCTGAAGACATCATTCATTTCCCTTCTGGGGCAAGGAGAGGTCCGCTAACGACCAGACCTCAGAGCAAGGTGCATCTCTGTGTGGTTCTCTCTCTTGTTATGGCCTTTACACCGGGGCCTCCTGGAGTCCTGCCTGCTCCTTTACTGCACGATGACTGCGTTCCCCGCGTATGCCAGCCTCCTAGCTGGGCAACAGGGTTCACACAAGGAAAGACACAGTCCCCATGTGCAGAAGGGGAGGACAGGTACATGCCCCTAGAGCTAGTGCAGGAAATGGAAGTGCAGTGAGCCTGGGGAAAGCAGGTGGCTTGGTGGGAAACCAGAAAGGAGCGATTTCAGCAGACTGCAGGATCGGGGAAGGTGTCCTGGAGGACATGGGCCATTGAGCTGGCTCCGGAAGGCCCCAAAGTGTAGCCGGCTGACGGGGGAGGGGTGTGGCTGTGGGGGGCGGAGGGGCTCATCCAAGCAGAGGGGACCCCATGCATGAGGTCGAGAAAGCCAAGAGCACATGCTTGATTGTCAGGAGGTGGACATGGAAGTGATCTGACACACTTAGGAAGCCGCTCCGGCCTGGGACCGGCTGAGAGCACGTCGGACCTGAATCAGTGGCCACAGGGAGGTTGTGAGGAGGGACAGCAAAGAAGTAGCCTCTGTAGGGCCAGCTGAGGGGAATGAAGGGAGCAGAGGGTTCAACTGCGGCTTCTGTACTAGCAGTTCGTGTGTTGGAGTCACAGACTAGACGGTGGGGCCTTTGGGAGAAGCCACCGAGCCTGTTCTGTCTTTGGGCCAAGAACGCCGAGGACAATGACAGGGCCAGGACCTGCCGCATCACCTGCCGGGCCCAGCGAAGAGTGAAGGGCGGGGGGCACCTGTTCAAAAATGAAGAACACGAAACCGAGGGTGGGGCCTTTCTGAGCGCGGGGCCCTGTCCAGCTCTGCGTGTCGCACGCTCCCCACGAAGCCATCCCTGGCCAGTCCGGCGGCGGATACCCAACATCTTGAGCGGACGGGCCGTGGCACAGGCGGTGGAAATGTCAGGCAGCGCGTTTCCCCAGATTCACGTACTGAAGCGTCAAACAGGCTGGCCCTCAGGCCTTTCGCCCTTGCCGGTGGGCACCGTTCCGGTCACCAGGAGGTCAATACGTATTTGTACAGAACAACAGGAGAAAGGACCAACACTCACAGGTCTCCAGTCCTCAGTATCTGCTGCACAGAAAACACAAACACATCCTTCCACTAGCCGGGGCGGGAGCCACGTGAGCCGCGTCTCCCTGGGCACCTGAATGATTTTTCTTGCCAGAGGAATTGGCTTAAAAGGAAATGCTACTTTATTTGAGTTAGTGAGTCAAGGGCAGGGCCACCGTGTGGGACCGGAGTGGACTTCCACACGGAACACTGCAGGAGACGTACGTATCCTCCCAGAGGAGTCCGAGATGCGCAGATACGTCTGCAGCACGACCTTGGCTACGTCTCCGCTCGGAGCTGGGACACCGTGAACCGGACAAAGTCTCTGCCTTCGCGGGGCTTCTGTGGCATGAAATTACTCAGGAAGTATCCGCCGTTCCTGCTCTCAGTCATGAACACTTTCCTGCCGTTTCTGTACTGGATGCTGCTCTCAATAATGGAATACGCTGTACTTCAGGGGACACAAAACACATGGAACGCTTTGCTGCCACTCGTGCCTGACTTTGGAGAGCTGTGGCTTCCCCGTAAAATCCCCAGCCTCTCCACGTCGAATCTGGCCACTGGGAGGATATTCAGGAAGGTGACAGCCCCAGGTGGGGAGAGCCTACCGCGCTCTCCTGTTTCCTGGAAATTTAGTTCTTCGGTTTTAGTTGTATAAATCAGCTTTGCTCCTGTTGCATGTAGTCAGTGTTTGATTGAATTTGGGGCTCTGTTTCCAGCCTTGTGCACGCTCCTTCCTGCAGGTCAGACCTCACGGCTCTCCACTTTTCCCTCTCAGTGAAGGACATTGTTGATACATTTCTTTGGTACATTGGTGGGAAACTCTTATCCTTATGTTTAAGAGATAACTTTGATGGCCCTTTAATATTTTTAATCATAAATACCTTGGAAGTTTACAGTGAGTGTGTGCGCGCGCGCGCGTGTGTGTGTGTGTGTACACACATGATTCCTGTGAACCAGAACACTTTTTTTCATACCACTTGGGCAACACAACACTCACTATGACCAGCGGAAATATCACGCATTCAGTATCTGAATAGAATTTTATTTTATTTATTTTTTATTTTAAAAAAAGATTTTATTTATTTATTTGAGAGAGAGAGAGAGAGAGCAGGAGCAAGAAAGCATTAATGGGAGAGAGACTCTCTGATGAGCAGGGAGTCCAACTTGGGGTTGATCCAAGCACCCCAGGATCATGACCTGAGCTGAAGGTAGACACTTAACAGATTGAGTCCCCCAGGTGCCCCCCCAAATGCAACTTTAACACCATTTATTATTTGTCTGACTTTGGACAAGCTTCTGTCTCTGCATCTTTAGCTAGGAAAACAGTGCCTTCTTCATAAAAAAGGGTTTTTAATGGAGAGCAGAGAGAATGCCTCCAACACAGCAGGCCCAGTGCCAGCACATCTGAGCCCCTTAATACATCATCTGCAGCTGTTTGAATCTCCCGTGGGTCCAGTACCATTCTTTGAGAAAGTTGTGTTTACCAGGAGCTTCCCAGAAAAAAAAAAAAAAATCATCCAGGTGATATTACCATTTCTTGTGTTTCCTTCCAAGATTTTCCTCTTCCCTGATCTTTCTGCATTGAAGCCCATCAAGCCTGCGGACCATGCCTGAGAAATCACTCAGCATTCAGATCGATGCCAGGCTCAGCATGGTACTTCTTTTTCCATATGTTATATTTGATAAGTAGGCTATTGTATCACTGGTTTCCTCAGTGTCCACTCCCCATTGCTCTCCAGTGGAGACGTGTGAACTGGTCAACTGACTGAAGTCTTTGTCCCTAGTCTTCGAGCCTGTAAATTCATGGTTCTGGATCTGCCAAGGCACAACTCTTTCCAGGATCTTTATGTTTACCCATTTAGGAAGAAAATGCTAAAGAAGCGATTGGATTTTCAGAGGAGTAGATATGACATACTTTTCAGTAATATTATAATGGAACCAGCTTTTCTGACACCTGAGTACATTTTTCACTAAATGGAATCCAAGGAAGATAGTATGAAAATGAGCAAGGAAAAAAAAAATGTTTGTGCAGTGGAGGGAATACTGTGGCTATTAAATTCATAAACCTACATTCCAATTCTGGCTCTGTCCTATTCTCACGGTGAAACTAGCACGGGTATCCCTCTTGACCTCAGTCTCCTTCCCTGTGAAATGTGGATGGCCGTTTCCAACTCATGACTATTTAGCAATTTGGAGAATAAGATCGGGTCAGAAGCAAAAGTGCCAGCCTACTGTTAGCACTGTGCTCTCTCTCTCTGTCATTCTCTCTCTTTCCACAAATCTTCTCTACTGAAGACGGCCAGAGCTAAAAAATGTTTTAGAGATCATCTGGTCATTCCCTCTCCAGGTGAATGGACAAGAGTTTCCACGTAACTCCCAGTGAATGGAAGATGGCGTTGGAGATATACGAGTCCCTCACTCCTGGGTCCATCATTATCCAACTCCCTGAGGCTGAAGGTCCTCTCCTACTTTTCCAGCTGAAGATGTTTCTGATTCTTAGCTGTGAATTAATTAAAGGAAAAAAAAAAAAAAAGAGAAATCAGACACAAAGCAGTTATTCAGTAAATGTTTGTAGGATGAATGTGATTCTTCAAAACTAGAAATTTAGGTGCAAATTCACTCAAAACACTAAGGCTAAGAAAAGTGACTTCAGGCATGTGTTGACAATGATGCATGTCTGCCTCGGGCCCTGTTCCTGATATTCGGAGCTGGAATGGATCGTTTGGGGCAGCAAAGGGAGACAAACCCCAAAAAAGCAAAGGATGTGAAAGAGAAGAGATATTGTCTTTCTATCATATCCTCTGGCCATCGCTGGGTCCAAAGTAAAGTTCAAAGTTCTAGATCTTTCTTTGAGCCTGGTCTCACTCTGGTCTGCTCAGTCCTTAGTGCTGTGTTCTTCCGTAATTTTATCAGTTGTGGGGACAGGAACAAGCAGTAATAAGGGAAGAACATCAGAGCTGGAGAGAAAGTTAATATACTGGCTGAAAGAATCCAGGAAGACGTAGATAGACGAGAGCAACTGGGTGGACCCAAGGAGGTGAACATTAACCAAAGAACAGATAAATTTTTGTATTTATTAGAAACAAACAGAATAAAAGACAAAAACAGGAAAGAAAATCAAACAAACAGGGCAGAAAGATGGGCTGAAGGTCTGTAATAAGTTTAATGAGGAAAAGACTGAAGGAAAATACTTGATTGTTAAAGATTGATTGGATTCAATATCGAGACACTTTAAAAAAAATTAATTTCTTTATTTGTCAGAGGGAGTGAGAGCACAAGCAGGGGGAGCAGCAGGCAGAGGGAGAAGCAGGCTCCCCACTGAACAAGGAGCCTGATGTAGAACACGATCTCAGGACCCTGGGATCATGTCCTGAGTGGAAGGCAGACAGTTAACTGCCCAGGAATCCCTCAAAATTGGGACACTTGTTACAAAATAGAAATACAATAAAAAAGTGAATATTTGTTGTTTTAAGAGAAATCTATATTTAAAAGCATAACTTGCTTTCCCATACCATTTAAAGCGGAAAAGCCTTGGGGTGGCTCAAAGAGGCCAGTTTTCATTGATAAGCCCCTGATTTAGAGAAAAACACTGGGGAGGTCAGAATGCATAGTGACTGGAGATCTTGGTGGTGTTCTGAGGACCGTGGTCTGGTCATAAGACGTCTTTTGGAGTTAAGGGGGAAAAAAATGCTTCATTATTCGTAACAGCATACCTAAATTGGCCCTGAGAGTAAATTGTCATTGGTGGGTAATTTTAAGAGCACCGCCAAGGAAGTTTCCAGAGTATGTCTTTCTTGCCAACAACATAATCCTGGCAAGACTGTAAAGATGGGATGTGGACAGGCATCAAAGCCTGGAAGCTCCTTTGACTATCCCCAACCGACTTCAGTCCGACAACGGGGCAATATCTTTCGGTCGATGTTTGCTTATTCTCAGGACATCGTGAGACTTTCTTGCAGTTGGAAGGCTCTGATGCTAGTGGAACATTTGTTTGACTTGTTTCTGATATGGGGAGAATCGAATCCATGTCTCCAGAGGCAAGGGCATACATTTCCCTGGGACTCTTATTAATGAACTTCGCAAAACTTTGACTTTTACAAACAAAAACTTCCTCCTCAGTTTTCAGGAAATACATGAAATTATAGGACTAAAATAATCAGTGCTTTCAGAGATACTCGACTTCCTTTGGCCTAAGGTATGTCATTAGCTTTAATGGCAACAAAGTCAACTCCTTTTGGGAATCATCACCTTTCACCTTAGACGTTAAGAGGAGGGGAGGGTGCTCCCTGTCATTAGCAATTTCACCGTCAGCCCTGTCACAAGCTGATGTGGTCAAGAACTGCAAGAGACTCGTGCATGTGCCCAGCCTCACCGTCAGCAGGTATAAACAACCTCCCCATACCTTTCTACTGAGCAGACTCTGACTGATCTAAAACGTAGAGGTGTAATCTTCTGGAGGAAGATTGCTCTCAGACTCTGAAGCAAAGAATTGATCAGATACTGCTAAAAACAGAACCATGGCAAAAATCTTAGGCAGTAACCCTTGAAACCATGTTTTCTTATTTAAAAAACACAAATTGTCTTCAATGAACCATTGGTCATCCCTCCAAAAAGTAAATCAGGGCACCTGGCTGGCCCACGTGGTGGAGCATGAGACTTTCGATCTCGGGGTTGTAAGTTCGAGTCTCACGCTGGGATTACTTAAAAATAAAAAATAAAAGATAATTCAAATAAAAGCATGGATTGAAGGATTTTATGCTTTTGTAATAAAATTATGTGGCTATCACAAACCTCTTGATGCGATGTGATAAGAAAGTCACTTAATTGTTGTGGCATTTTTTTCCCAAAACCCCAACATCCTATTGAATCATGCGAAGAGCATCAGACAAACCCAGTCGAGGGAGGTTCTATGGGAACCTGGTCAGTACTCTTCAAGAATGTCAAGGTTGTCAAAGGCAAGGACATGCTGAGAAACTGGCAGACCCGAGGAGATGAGGGACATGTGGGACCAAATGCAGCAGTGAGAGGACATTAGTGGGGAAACTGGTGAAACCCAGGTAAAATCTGGAACTACTAAATACTAATGTACTGATGTTGGTGTCTTAGTTTTGACAACGACACCGTTGACAATACATGTTGGCCATGGGGGAACTGGATAAGAGCCTATGGGGGTTCTCTGTGCTATCTTTGCAAACTTCCTATGAATCTAAAGTTACTCCCAAATAAAAGAGTTCATAAAAAAAAAAAAATCTTCTGAAGGCACACTGTGTAACTCGTTACCAATGCCTCTTCATGCTCAATATCTTTCATGATTTAATACATGGTATTTTTTGGCCAACCCCCCCCCCATAGCTTCCCACATACACATACTGACAAGTTGCTATGCTTCCTCTAGTCTGATGATATGAGGCGTTAACTATTGTATTTTCCTTTTTGCCATGGCCACAGGAAACTCGGGTCCAACTTTGATACTAAATCAACCAAATGAACTCTCATGGTGAGTGGAGGTGAGTTTATCATCTCCATCACATATTTTCTCTTGATAAAGATAACCTCGTGGAGAATGGCTCTTTTACTCTGCCCGTGTTCACATCGTAAGAGCCATGGAGGAAAACGGGTGCTTCATGGTGGGGGGGGGGCGAAGAGACGGAGAAGGAGAGAGAAAGGGAGGGGGAGGAGAGGAGGAGGGGGACGGTGTGGGGGAGGGGGGCATGCAAGAGAGGTAGAGAGAAGGGGGAGGGGCAGGAGGGAAGCAAGGGGGGAGGGGAGGGAGGAAGGGGAGAGGCTAGCAAGGGCAGAGAGGAGCCTTGACTCCACATTTGCGAGAGTGAGGGCAACGCCTGGGTTATCTCAGAAATAAACAGCTTTGGGGGAAGACATGGGATTATCTGATGACAAAGACATTATAGTTTTTGAAGAGAATTAGGTTCTGTCCATCTGTCCATGTGTCAACCCACAAGGTTGAAACTGGACTGTGAAAGTTACCGAGAGGCAAGAACTCAAAGCGTGTGTCTAAGAGACGCGGTGCCGCAGGTTAGAGCGCATCCTGCCTCTCCATGCTGACCCCTTGCCAAGAGCTTGCCTTTGCTCATACTCTTGACCTTGGAACACGGGGCCCTTTGGCACCCACACTGGGTCTTCTTCTCAGCTCCCTCTGCTGTCAACCCCACCGCCAGCATCACCCCTCACCAAAACCAAATACCTGCTCTGCCTCCGGAATGGTGGGCGGTGCGGCTTTCTCTTGCTCCTTACTTTACCTCTACCCAGAATTAGAGCCGTGATGGGGAACATCTATTCCCTCCTGCGTGCCGGACCTTGTTCCAAGGGCTTCCTGAGTATTTGGTCATTTCATTTTTACAACCCCACAAAAGTAAGAGTTATTATTATCTCTGTTTTACAGAGAGGACCCTGGCGCAGGGAGAGTAAGATGACGCAGCTGAAGCGGCAGCATATAAGGACTCAAGCTCAGGACAGGCTCAGGAACTCGACTCTGAGCCATACGACCTCTTCGTGGCATTTCTCTGGATCACTCTCTGCCTGGACAACACCTGCACAATCATCAGCATTTTTTGATACGCGTTCCCGGACACCTTCTGAGTGCTCACAGACATAGGGGATGGGGAGGTTTCCTGAGGTGCTGTGGGCTGGGTGCCCTGAGCAGGGGCCAAACTGGAAGAAATGAAGAGTGTGAGCTTGCAGTCTAAGGGACCGAAACTCACCCCTGCCCGTGGACGTGGGATCTCTGGCAGATGGCTCACCTTCTTGTTGCCTCACATTTCTGACACACGCAAAGAGTATGGGATCCTCTTTGGATTGTAGGATTGCCGCGGGTCTACGGAGAGAGTCCAAGTGACATGTGTGGCATGATGCTTCACCCATACCTGTCATTGGCAGAGGTCAGCAATGGCTATTATTATTTATTATCACCATGTCGGGTACTCGCCCTTCATTTTCCTCAGTGAAGATAGGTACCTCTGTGAGCTCCCCGACTCCCACCTGCATGAAACGAATAGGTCCAACTCAATCTAAGAAGCTACCCATCTTCAATAGACATGAGGGGCTACAGGACAGAATGAGATGTCATTCCTACCCACAAAGTTCTCCCCCAATGCTGAGATGGTTGAACAGAAAAACAATCGCATTACAATGTGGTCAACAAAATGACAGAGGTAGATTGGAATGCAAAGGGAAGAATGCAGACCTAGTCTTCCTCTCCAGGAGGATTCATTTGGAAGCATTCAGGGCAAAGAGGCTGGCAGTACCACCCACTGCAGAAACACAGACTTGGAGGTCTGGACAAAGACCGAAGGCTTTAGGTGGTCGTAGCTATAGTGATAGACTCAGATGCTCCCCCTTAGCAGCACGGATTCTGGAAGAAATGGCAGGGGAGTCAGGGGTACATCCAAGGAGGGCAGGATTTGGACCACGTACAGAAACATGTCAGTTTTTCAATTCTTCTATCTTGGAATCCTTAGGAGGTCTTGGCTTTGCAAAACAACATATTACCTCTGAATCTGAGTCTCTGAAATCCTGGCAGGGGGGCCAGTCCAGCCGGCACTGTTGCCATATGTGTTTAGAATCTCATGCACAATAATTAATTTCCATTCTGCAAAAATGAATAATGAATATAGCATCCCACGTCAATTGATCCAAACAGAAGTTGACACATATTAAGAGACACACGCTGGTGAACAAACTTTTTAAACTGAGGCATTTTATTAACAAAGCAACTTTAAAAAATTCCCTATCTTCCAGACAATGGGAATTGAACATATTCCAACAAAGAGGGCAGGCCCAGCAGAGGGTGTCAAGTTGAGATTTGGGGAGGGGGAGGGAATGGAAAGATTGCACTTGTTTGAAGTTGCTGGGGGGGGGGGAGCTGAGTGGGAAGAAGAATGATGCTCCAGGGATAGAAGCAGAAAATAAAGTGACAGCCTTAAGGAATTTAAGAGCTAAATATTTTACTTTGATTTTTAATTATGCAGCCATGATGGAGAAATATGGGCACCGTGATGGTAAAATTAGGGAGATGAAAAAAATGATTTCAAAAACTCTCCATGACAGATGCTGGTCCGTCGATGCAATAAAGTCCTCACGGCTTCATCGTCCTCCTTGTCTGATTCAAAGGTTCTTTTAATAAGTCACTTGAAAATGTTGACAGAGTTGTGGAATTTGTGGTGGACGAGAAGCCGGGTTGTGAAAATATCCTGGGCAGTGTGATGAGGATCTAAATGATGCCCATTCATCAGGATTTGGAGACATCATGAAATACATTGTGATTTGACTGTTTCCATTCTCATAATTATTAGTACTGCTATTAATAATAGCTTCTATTTATTTGGAGCCATATGGGTCAGACTTTTCTCTTCTCGGCAAAATGCTTCTGCACAGCTGCTGGAAAGAGAGTGGGCACTGCTGCCCTTACTCTATAGATTATGAGACAGAGGCTCAGTGTGGACAGGAAGGTACCCCACCCACACTCGTCCAGTGACGAAGTTTGGAGCCTTGACATGAGTCTGGGTCTGTGGCTCCAAATCTTATGCTCATTCTGTAAAATGGGACTATCTTCCCTTAAACAGGAGGGAGGTAAATTTCTGATCTGGAGTCTAGAAGAAAACAACTTTGTAAGGTGTGGAAGGGGGAGAAATAGCATATTCAGCATTTTTCCTTGGGACCTTGAAGGTGTTCGTTGCATGGGCTTTACAACATTCCATGCTACCTGCATGGATGTCAAGAAGGATCAAACAGTTTGGCTGCATGAACAGAAGTATGATTCTTAGAATGAGGGAGGTGATAGGCTTGTGTGCCTGGCTTATGTCAGATTTCTCCTGAGAGTTGCATTCAATTCTAGGTGCCCTGTTTAAGGGAGAAGTCCCTAGACCTCCAGGAAGATGGTGGAAAGCTTCAGTGGGATCATCATGCAAACTCCTTAGATTGCTGAAGGTAAAGCCAGGATCATATTCTTCTCCTCAGAAGGGGCTTGCTGGAAATTGTCTGACCCATCCCAGAGGCCAGAAGAGGGACCTCTGGGTGGCAACCCTGAGAATGGGATTTTGATTGCATCACTCACATCGGAGTGATGCAATAAGGCGGACAGCATGCAGCCAAGAGCCGGCGTTATTTAGGGACAGACAGAGGTCAAGGAGCCATAGTCCTTGTTCTCTGGGGAGAAGACATGTGAGAAATCCCAAGCTGGCCACACAGAGAGCTTGAAGGTCCTCTCAGCCAGCCCAGAGTCAGGGGTAGGAAATGGGAGGTGTTCCAAGGTCACAGTGCTGATGTTGTAGATATGGGGAGGGGAGAAGTTGGGGCCATCTTTGTGGTCCATTGACAATGGCCCAGTTGTTCATCAAGGGCCGTGGGCTTCCTGTGAACTGAGCTTCACAGATAGACCCGTTGGGATGCAGAGTGATTGCAATGTAGCCATTTCAGGTGGTGACGTTGTGACCCAAAGCAGCACATTACTGTTCTGAGCTGTAAGGGACTTTTACAGTTATTTTTGTCCAACCTTCCCATTTTACAAATGAAGAACCCGAGGGTCAGAGATGTTAAAAGATTTCCCTCTTTTAGTTGCCTACCAGCATCGAGGGTGGCAAGGGGTATGGAGCAGGCTGATGGCTGCAGCCGTCCAGCTGCTAACCCTGGCCACTGCCTCTAAGCTCTGTTTGTGCCCTATTCAGCGGGGCTGTGGGGACTCTTGGAAATACATGTATGTATGTGTCACCTGACATGTCCTCAGAAATGGCCGCAAAGTGGTTGTTACTGGAAGACATGGACTAGAACGTGGATTTCCTGACTCCTCATTTGATCCCCTTCCCGCCACAGCATGGCCCTTCGGTGGGATTCCACACCCAGACAGCTTGCGTTGAGCAAGACAGATGTCAGTGCGGCAGTGTGGGCGGCACATGGCGTCCTGCGGGGAGCCTGAAAGCCACGGCGCTCTGGATGTCTTCTCTCTGGAACTTCGGTCTAACTTCTGGGGTGTGCGTGTGTGCATGTGTGCGTGCGTGCGTGTGTGTGTGTGTGTGTGTGTGTGTATACATGCCTGTGCCTGGAATGAGATCGTTATCTTTTCCTGACAATTCCCACATCATCGTATCTGACAGAATAGATTTACTGTTTAAGGTAAATGTTGAATTTGTACACTAGAGGCATGTGGTCTCAATTAGAAGAATCACAAACAATTTATTGTTGTTGTTTCTTTTTTTAAAGAAAATAATGGCAGAAAAAATCATGCGATGATGATAGGATGTGAAGACTCGGAGCACGACCCTGTTTAGAAACAATGGAGGGAGTATCATGATTCAAAAATTAGTGGATGTCCACGAAACAATTACGAGTGGAGTATTGAGTGAAACAACCCCTGCTTTATAACAAATGCCATATTGAGGTGCTGACTTATTTCTAGAAGATATAGTCCGAGGGATACAATTGTTTCAAATGCCTCCACTTAAACAGTGCAATATTGTAGACAATGTTTGGAAGCCTGTCTTCATCCATAAGCAGCTCACTGGGCCTAATTCCCAGGTTCAAGCTGCTCTCCGAGCAGAGGCTTGGTGTGCGGTCCAGGAGCGCTGGGGGTGGTGGCAGGAAGGCCCTGTAAATGACCTTGGGCAAGTTAATAAACTCTCAGGGGCTCGGTTTCCCTTCTGAAATCTATACTGAACGAGAGAGCTCTGGTGCCTTCCAGCTGTGGGAAAGACGTGGGTCCTGAATGTGAAAGCGTGGCAGATGTGCTGGTGGGGTGGCCACATACATACATATGCACATGCGCACACACACACACACACACACACACAAACATACACACATGCACACATATACATACACACACACACACAATTACTAAAAGAAATGCCGAAGACTTAAATTTCATTAAATACATTTTATAGCGATTTGAAACGGAGCCAGAATCCAACTGACTGAAAGCTGTAATAAGAGCACACGCGCACACACTCGCTGAGTTTGCAGATGATCCCCTACAAGCAAAGGTGGGGTGCGGGGAGAGGTTGATGTCCTGTGTTCCCAGCTTTCTTCTCCACTTGGAAGAGTTTATTTCTCACCAGGGTTTAAACACATCAGGTTAGGTACCTTTTGTTATTTGGTAGTCTTTCTATTTTCACTTTATTTTAGTAGAAAATTTACCCCCCCAATAGAAGAAAACTATGGTAATTAAAATAAAGGAGCTAGGAGAGTGCCAGGCCTGGCCTGTAGAGTCCTCTCTGAGCAGTGAACGAGGCTTCTGCAGAGGGCTGGGGTGCTCCCCAGGAGCACAGACAATGTGGAAGGCATTTGACTTGCTGTATTAGTTTTCATCAAAGATTCACAGCTCACGCTCAACAGCTTCTTTGCATTAAAATCTGTGACTGTAACATTTCAGGGAGAAACATTGATCTTTCTTTTTCTTGTTAACCCTTCCCCCCACCTTCTGAGAAGATCTGAAACACCCTGTCTATCTTTGTTGGAAAGTTCATTTCTACTACTAAAAATGACCCCATTTCTTTGCATCCTGGCTCCCGTGGGGGTCTCCTGCACCCATCCACATGGACCGTGCCTGGTGAAAAGCATATGCTGGGTGCCTGCTGAGGTGAAGGGTTCTTGGCCCCGAATCATGGGGGCTTTACAGAAGGATCCCCATGAGAAAAACCACCTGCCTTCTGTATGTGCCACATCTGGGGGCATCCCAGCCAAATTGTGCAGTTACTGAATTGAATTTTGGGGAGGAGTATCCCCATTGAATGCATTTAGCTAACTTTTTCTTTTGTTTATTTTTTATTAAGGTAAAATGCATAGGATACTGTACTGTTTGGCCATTTTCAGGTGTACAGTTCAGTGGCGTTAAATATACTGACAATGTTGGGCAAATTTCACTACCATCTGTCTCTAGAAATTCATGATTTCATGCAGAAACTCTGTCCCCATTAAACACTAACACTCTGTTTCCCTCTCTCCCAGCCCCTGCTAACCTTTATTCTGTTTTCTATCTCCATGAATTTGCCAATTTTAGGTATCTCACATAAGTGAGATTATATAATATTATTTGTCTTTGAGGGACTGGCTTGTTTCACTTAGCATCATGTCCTCAAGTTTCATTCATGTTGGAACATGTGTCTGAATATGTTTCCTTGTTTAGGACTGAATAATATTCCACTGTATGGATATACCACACTTCACTTATCCATTCATCCCTTCGAGGCACTAAGGTTGTTCCCAGTTTTGGTTGTTGTGAGTAGTGCTGCTGTGAAGATAAGTGTACAAATATCTAAGTCCCTGCTTTTAGTTCTTTTGGTCGTTTACCTAAAAGTGGAATTGCCAGATCATAAGGCAATTCCATGTTTAATTTTTTGAGGACCTGCCAACTTTTGAGTCCTGGGCTAGGACATGCGGATAGCTATGTGTGGATCTTCATGGAACAACACCTGGCCCTTTGGGGGCAAAGGGAGGCTTGCGAGGCTTAGTAAGGGGATGAGACCATCTGTCGTGGAAACCCCTGATTCAGTGCAGAACCCAGTTACTCCAACATTTTGTTTTAGTGCCATATAAATGTTCCAGAGTGCAGTTACTTGGTCCTCTGCCAGCGGCTGCACAGAGAGATTACTGGATGTGTTAACTGGCGACACGAGGCTTGGAAAGCAGCAGAGATCTGCCACAAAGCTAAATGTCAGCTCCCTCACTCTGGGGTGGGACTGCAGGCATATGAGGTAAGCTCTCTGGACCTCAGATGCCTCTGTGAAACAGCGCATCTGCAGACACCATCTCCAAGATGGAAGACTGGACTTGGAGGTGATGTGCTCCAACACAGAGCCAGGTGTGGACTGGACAGTCACATAGCCAGTCCTGAACTTACAAATGGCAAGGCTGGAATTGAAGGTTGTGTCTGGTATTAGAAGAACCACATGCTCTTCCACTGCAGTTTACACAGATCTTGACTCAGTTTTCCCATCTGTCAAATGGGACTCCAAATGCTCACCTCCCAGTGCTGCTGCAAGGCGCCAGTGGGATGGCTTGTGTAAAGGGCCTGCCCATTCCTTGGCATGAATGAGCACTATGTGCCTGGTGCTGTGCTCAGGTTTTGCAAACATCTCATGGTGTATGTCCTTTAAGGCATGGGTTCCAGCACAAGCAGGAATCTCTCAGGACCTTTGGAGAGACAGAGAAATCTGCTCAAGATTTCACAGCTATAAAGTGATGGGCATGCTCTTTCATCTCTGTTCCTTAGCAAGGCCCTTGGCCTATAGCAGGAGGGGTGGGCAGTGTCTGGCAGGCAGAGGCTGGCTGCGTCGTGCCCTGGCTCAGGGATGATGGCGCTGCTGGGGCCGCCCCTGTCTCTGCCCGGTTTCCTGCGTCTGGATGGCTCTGAGGTTGCAAGTGGTTTCCTGTTTCTCTGCAGCTCAGGACTGGCCTAATTGGAAAGACATGTCAGGCTGATGTGTCCAGTGTGCTGGAGATGAGGTGTGGGGGGTCCAGTTTGCTCAAGTCGTGTCTGTAGAGGAATCTGGAAGAGGACACATGGAGGGATTGGAGACCACAGACCTCGGGGGATTCTCTGAAAGGCTTCCGTGGGCCACACAATGCACATCACTTTGTGCAAAGCAGCTTGGAGGGGGGCAGTGTTGAGTCTGCCCTCTGTGGCTCTTCTGCGGCGGGCAGTTGCCCTGCTCTTGGAGCCTTCTTTGTTCGCCATTAGTAGGGTGTGGCTCAACTTCACAAAAATGAGATCCCATGTATGGCCATGTGCTTTGCAGACACCAAAGCCTGGAATCAAAATCTGCAGATGAACAAATACGTGTAACCTTTAAAACACTACCCATTTAGCCCCAAAAGGAACATATCAGAGCACAAGATGAGGCTTGCCTGTACCCTTTAGAATGGATAAGGAAGGGGACTTATATGAGCAATCCACATCTGAGAACATTTTTGCCATGGTGAGCTTCTTATAAAGGGAGAGAGAGGCATAGTTCCTTGTTGCCCAGGGTTTATAGTCTTCTTGATGTGCTCAAGAGATCTCCAGATTCACATTCTGGCTCAAATTCTTGTTCTCAAATAGAATATTGGGGTGGAATAGGAGGACTTCACTCTATCACTTCTTCCTTTTCTTAATGTGTGATAAGCCTCAGTGTTTCCATCTGCAAAATGGTCCCCAAGGCAATGTCTTTAGCAGAGTACAGAACCTGGTTTAGGGTTAGTTGCATTCAATCATTGTTTGATTATGTGCCTGCTGCTCCTTTCCTCACCTCAGGAAGAAGTTGTCCATGCCTCTGAGACGTGGAGCTCCTCTCCCCAAACTCCCAATATTCCGGTCCAACAGTACCCCCCTACTTCTGCCAGGCAGCTCACTGGTGAGCAAGGCAGACGTGGAGGGCTCCATTTCATGCTGTGAAGTGGCCTCCCACATGCCTGAGAAAACCATGGCCACCGCAAGCAGCATTCCATCCCTTGGTTGGTGGCGCCTGGCCACAGGGACATGTGCTCGGCTCAGCTCACGCTGGCGTGATCGGTCTCCCACAGAGCTCAGGGAGGTGGGTCTCTACCACCCCATGACTATGAAATCTGATGGCCCCAGGCTTGTGCATGATAAGGTCCTGGGTTGCTAAAGTGTGTTGGTCAGAAGGTCCAGCCCTTCACCTCTACCTGTAGCCAGCACGGTTCACTGTTCAGCAGGGCTGGCTCCCACAGGGGGTCCCTCACAGCAGGGAAGGCAGGAAGGCAATGGGGAGGGGCTTCCAGACGGTTCTAGATAAAATGACAAAGTGGGCAATGTTCCCTTCAGATTTTGAAGAAACAATGTGGCATAACAGGGGATTTGCAGACAGACTTGAGCTTCATGTGAGCTCTGGCATTCACTGGCTGTGTGGTCTTGGACAAGTTGGCTCACTGCAACCTCAGTTTAGCTCATTTGTAAAAATGGGGGTAAAACTGCTGTATGTGTGTCTCTATGTGTGTGTGCAATGATTAAGAGGAAGGAAGGCACCATGTAAAGTATCTGGCACATGACAGGTGTTTTATGCAATTCAATGTACTCTCCCCTTTATTTCCTCCAGTGTCCTATTAAATATCTCTTAATCTCTTTTCAACAATGGTTTATTAAGCACCTACTATGTGCTAGGCATTGCACTAGGTCATGGTCATGTGATTGAGCCAGCCTTAGACACTGCCAACATGGACCTTGCAATCTTCTAGGGAAGGAAACCATGTAGAGAAACAATAGCTCCCAGAGCGGCCCAGTCCACAGCAGGAGATGTAGAAGAGCTATGGAAGCAGAGCGGAGGTCTTCTACCCTCTTGAGTTGTTCAGTAAATATACACTCAAGCCTTCAGTGTTCCAGACCACCTATGAGGCCCTTGATGTACTGAGTTGAGTGGGACATGCCCTACGTTCTCAAGGAGCACATGTTACTAAGGTAAGGCACATGTACGTGCAGACAGTTCCAGCAGCTTGATCGAGATCCCGCCCGAGTACAGACATGGGGGCAGAAATACACCTTTTCAAGGTGGCAGCCCTATGGAGTCTTCAACATGATAACCTTGACCATGATGGATATCTGCAGTGGAATCCAAACTCCACTCGTTGATATTTTAATGGCCAGTATCCACCTTGTTTCCCCATTTGTGGAGAAAGGGGTGAGGGGGTCCAACACGTAAGCTTCCTATGGGCTAGGATTTTTCTCGATTAACTTGTTGGATCTCTACCTAAGTCGGTACACTTCATGTAAGGAAGTACAGACCGAGGAGGTAAATGGACTTGTCTAAGGTCACATGGCCGATGGCTAGTGGAGTCATTCCCAGTCACGGCTGATTTATGTCCAAACCCCATGTCTTTTACCGCCCCTTGCATCCCTGGGTGGGGCCAGAAGATACGACGCGCACTGTCCTCGTCCTCGTCTAGAATGTGCCCCAGAGCAAAATGCGGGAGAGTTTTCACGATCTGCCTTCCCGCGGAGCGGGGCTAGCGTGTGAGTGCAGGGTTCTGGGAAGAAGGTGCTGGAATCACCAGATCCCGAAGAGACTGTGCTCCTGACCATATTCGGAGGAAGCCCCATTGCTCTGTATTTATCTAATTGATCCCAGGGCTGGCCAGTGGCGAGCCAACATGAGGCATTTGCTGACTGTGTGCCATTCTATTTTTTGAGTTAGGATTCACAGGAAAGTGAAGCCACATTTTTTTGCAGCCAAATGAGGGGGGTGGGGTCAGGCATTTGAACAATGGGTTGGCTCCTTGGCTGCTAGACCGGGCACAGTCATATTTGGTAATGTATGGGGCAGGAAATAATTATTTATCGGTGCATTTATTTTCAGGGCTCTGGGTAACAGGCCATTGAATCCAAATATGGTCTGAAGAAAGTTGCAGCTCCATTATATTCCTGTCTACTTCTCTTGGCCCCGGCTTTTTCAGTTTTTGCAATTGGCCTTCAAACAACTCACATTATGTTTTCTAAGGAGATGAATGTCATTAAACACATAGATACACATGCATGATCAAATCCATGATGCTTTTTTAAAAAGAGAGGGCTGTCCTATGGGCTAGGATTTTTCTCAATTGGCTTGCTGGATCTCTACCTAAGTCGGTACACTTTATGTAAGGAAGTACAGACCGAGGAGGTAAATGGACTTGTCTAAGGATTCTCCATGTGGTTTGAGCACTGGCCAGAGAATTGCTTCTCAGTGCCCCGGGGAAAATGAGGGTTTTGATATCACAGATGTGCTGGAGCACTGATGTCATCGGTTAACAGCTCTGGAGCCCTGTTCAGGAAGTGACTGGATTTCTCCTGCGCTTAATGTCCTCATCTGTAAAATGGGCATAGACATTTTTATGCAACAAAGTGTTGCAAAAGTAAAATAAAATGTTGTGCTTTGAAGCACCTGGATATCTGGTAGGTATCTGAACTGGGTTGGGCTGCATCCCCCCAAATTCATGTCCTTCCCAGAACCTCAGAATGTGACCTTGTGTGATGAGGGGGTCATTGCAGAGGTAATTACAGTTAAAATGAGGTCATTCGAGAGTAGGGTGGGCCCTTGATCCAGTATGACTGGTGTTCTCATAAGAAGAGACACGAATACAGAGGTGAATACCACATGAAGACAGAAGCAGAGGCCTCAGTGAAGGATCCCCAAGCCAAGGAATGCCATGGGCTGCCTGCCACCACCAGGAGCTGGGGGAGACATGGAAAATTCCATCCGGTCTCAGCTGGAATCTGGCCCTGCCATACCTTGATTTCAGAATTCCAGCCACCAAGAATGTGAGTCAATAAACATTTCCTATAAAGAGCCCACTTGAGAATTTGGCACAGAGACCGAGTATTTATATTTGCCTATACTCAGTATCTGGAGATGCACAAGGATTGGAGGGTACGCAGATGATGAAGTCAGGCTACGCGGCTTCTAAAGACCCAGGTTAGTAAAGGTTACTTCTCTCTATGCCTCTCCCCATTTCGTTCTCTGCAAACAGCTTGGCAAAAAAATCTCTGTCGACTTTACACGTTTCCACAATACGTGAGTTTGGGGCATTGGTTTGGTTCACACAGAGACCACATCTACAAACTCTACCTACACATATACTTATCCTTACTTATTTGGTTCCATGTCTCCTGCACATGAACTCTCTGAGGTTCACAGACACGTCCCCGGTACCACACTCTTCCCAGGTGGTAGCTTGCCATCAAATATTGGAGTGGGCAAGTGCAATTTATGCAGGCATATATCATGCTTAGAAAGGCCGGTGCCATTTCTCCAGGCCCCTGTGAACACTTAGGGCTGACAGTGCCTAAATAAACTGGTTTATTTACTGCGGTAGTTACCTGTTTAAGACTAGCCGTTACGTTAAGTAACACAGAGTGCCCGGACTAATAAATTTACGGCGTGCCTGTTTGTTTTACGGAAGAATTTACTGCAGTGGTAATAACTGTCAGAGGGCGAGCTTGGAGAAAGGACTGGAGCTCATGCGGGGACCTGTCACATGATCGCCTTCCTGACAGCCACATGGAGCTCTTGTCATCAGCTCCAGCACCCGCCAGGCGGCCCTGGGTTCATGGAGGGGGGACTTGGGATCCACCTTGTAGGGCAAGGCCCGTCTTGTCTTCTTGTCTTCTGTTGGACCCAGATGGGTGCCAGCAGTAGACTTTGTGTGCTGTGGGTGTGATTCATAGAAGCCCCTTGCTTCTATCAGTTGGCGTCCATGAATTTGAGGGGGAGCTTCATGCCAGCCAGAGGAGGGGAAGGTCCAGCTTTCCAACCCTGGCTACCTGGAGGGTGGCCAGTGGAAAAACCACATGAAATGGGCAGAATCTTATATTCCCTATTTCTGATTTAATCTGGCTTTCTGCTTTTGGACCAGCTGGGGTCCTGGGACTGTAGGCAAGATGAGGCTGTGGGCGTGGGCAGTGCTGTGTAGTGGTTTGGAGCACAGGATTTGGGTAAGTACTCATCCTGGAGTGATCATGGAGAAATTGCGTGAGAATGGGCAAGAGGTTGTGAAATTCTCTAAGTCAAACACCTTCCTCCTCCGAGACACTGGGCGATCATCTACTTTATGCCGTTGTTGTGAGGACTGGGGGAGGTGTTATTCAAAGTGCCCAGTTCCCAAGATGTGCCTCATGAATACTGGATTCTGCTGGTATTTTAACTGACTATTTGTAGCTCTTGGATCTGGGCAAGAGGGAAGACAAGAGAGAGCATATCTAGTCTGGCCCTTCCATCATCCCATTTTGCAGAAGGGAAAACTGCTCATGGGACAGGGCAATAAGTTGTCCGAGGTCCTCTTGCATATTCATGGTGAAGACTTGGTAAGAAAACAGATCCCCTATATCCTAACCCTAACTTTGGGCCATTCAGTCATTTTGCAAACAATTACCGAACACCTTTTGTGGGCTCCACAGAGGTAGAAGACTATGTGGAAGACTTGGGTGTCTGTCCTGCCAGATAGAGCGTCAGACAGCTCTGGATCCTAGATGTCAGTGGTAAGACCTGGCATGGAATGGAAAAGCAGGAGAGATTTGTGAAAAGAAGAAGCGACAGCCCCTGTCTCCCAGGTAAACAGTGCTAGGATAAAAGCAAGCTAGGGTTTTCAGAGTTTAGAGGAGGGTCCTCTATAGGAGGTGGGAAAACTTTCTAGAGCAGCACATGCCCTTTCTTTACCTTGATGGTCATGAGCAGCTAGCCAGGCAGACAACAGAGTGGGCATTGCAAACAGAGGAAAATGTATAAAGAACAGGCCTTTGAAGTTTAAAAAAAAAAAAAAGCTGCCTTGTGCTGCAGAAGTGTAGACTGGTGTGATCAGTTGTGTGGATGAGTTGAGCATTGAGTGGGGGTATGTCTGGAAGAGTCACCCTTGGCTGTGCTTTTGGCACACTCTTTGTTGAGGTCCTACAGTGCAGTGAGTCAGGGGACAAGATGCCCTCCCCACCTTGCAGGGAACGGTTTTGAGGCTGAAGCGATTGACCTAATGGTATCATTCATTCCTTTATTTGTTCATCCCACGCAGAACCAACTACAGAATTTGTGGGGACCAATGCATGGTAGAAACGTAAGACCTTTCTCCAAAAACTATTGAGATTCATCGATACCTTATATTAACAACAGCAGAGCATTAATTCAAGGGCAGAGCACTTCTGATCTTGGGGACATGTGCAGCTGCGTGGATCACCTGCCCATGAAGCCAGTCCTTGTTCCTCAGGTTTTTACTTATGGGTGTTGGTTCCCAGGTAGTCATCCTAGGACCTAGCATGGAAGTCCAGGAGTAGTAGTATGCTATTCCACTATGTATATTGCTGTATGTAGGGAGTAGTTCTAGGCACTGGGGACTCCGTAGGGAACAAGCCAGAGGAGGTTCTTTGTCTTCTGAAGCCTAGTGGGGGAAACATACACAAACCAGTAAGGAATGCATACATGGGTTGGTTTCAGGGGATGATAAAAGGTAAAGGGCTTCAGGGTGGCTGATGAGGGAGGCATTGCTGGGATGGTGAGGTGACATCTGGAGGAGATGCTGTGAAGGGGGGGTGGTGGTGGGGGGAGGGGAGGGTACATTCTAAGGCGAAGGCAGAGCGGAGGACATAGGCTAGGAATACTCGTGGAGCACTCAGGAAGAGGGAACAATGTGGGCAAGGTTGTGGGGACGAGTGAGGTGGTTGTGGCCAGATATCATAGGGCTCTGTCTGACATATAAAGTACTCCAGGCTTCCCTCAGTGCAGTGGGAGGAACTGGACAGTGTTGCAGGCATGACCCGACAGCAGAGAGGCCTCCATTCCAAGATGGTTCTTCACCCAGCTCTCACCCCATGGCCTGGAGCACCAGAGCATCAGAGGACCCACAGGAGCAGTGTGGCTTGAGGGTGGATGGTGTGGGGAGGATTGTTGTTGACCAACAAAGCCATGTAGAGCATTAGATGGCACTTCTGGAGTGCTCAGGTAACTCCACCTGAGAAACCACGAGAAGATGGGGGTTGGCCAGTGGTCTCACTCAATTCCCTCACTGACTCTTGTCTGATGCTGTTTTGTTATGAGTATAAATAATCACTTTTTATTAAAAAATCCTGACAATTATGAAGAAATGTTAGAAGTGAAAAAGTTGTAAAAAAAAAAATCCCAATTTTAAGGGCACCTGGGTGGCTCAGTCTGTTAAGTGTCTGACTCTTGATTTTGCCTCAGGTCATGCACAGGGTCATGGGATCAAGCCCCACGTCGAGATCCACACTCAGAGTGAAGTCTGCTTGAGATTCTCTCTCCCTCTCTCTCTGCCCTTCCCCCCACTTGCACATGCTCTCTCTCTCAAAAAAGTAAATCTTTACCTCAATTTTAAATTGCTCAGAAGTAACAATTGTCAAAAAACTGGTAACCATAATTCTAGGCACCTTTATGTATATAATAGAACAAATTAAAATACAGTTAGAGGAAGTACTTACAAAAAGATATAATTTTAACAAAAGTCAAATTCATTTTTTTTACTTAATTGCAATAGCCATTAGAAAGTAAAGAGCAGTTTGATCTTTAGATAAATATTTCTCCCTTAAAAATGAAGTAAAAGTTCTGCGAAAAACTTGAAAACTTTTTAAGAAGAATATCTCAACTTTAAAGAGTTTCTCCTGATGAAAAAAATGAGCATGTTCTTACTTTTTCTTCTCATTACCATTTCGTTCATTCCCTGGTTTTTGTTATTATATTACTTTTACATTTGTGTTTTACCTTTGTTACATCCTTTTTACAGTTTGTGTTTTATTAAAAAAATAATGTTTTCTTAAATAATATTTTTTAGAGCTGCTTGGTCTTGTTTCTACATTGGAATGGACTCAACTTCCACTAGTCTTAACACAGCTCCTCTCATTCTGAGCTCATTATTTTTATTTCCAGGATTGTTGACTGAGTTTATGGTGTGGTATGCTTTTAGAGAATGACTCATGGATGCTGTAGTCCTCCTGTCATGGCAGCCTTGGTGGTAGCTATTACTTCTGTGGCTGAGGGTTACTGTGACTTTGTATGCAATTTGGGGGTTACACTGTTTCTCTTGGAAATTTGCTTATAATAGTCAATTCTCTTCTGTCCTTGAATACTGAGGTCAACTCTGGGTAACTTGCTTCTCCCGTTTAGATAGCTTCATGATTTTTTTTTTCTTTAGCTTTGAGGGTCATCTCATTTAGTTTAATATTGATTGTGCTGTACTTTTTTCTCGAGGTATAATGTATCATTAGCTATAGATTTTAGTCTGCATCTAAGAAAATTGTCTTTTAAGATATCACCAAACATCTTCCGTCTCCCACCCCAGAAGCGCCAGTTATACATATATTGGCTCTTTTATATACATTAGCCTATATATAATCATTTTTGTTTCTTTTATTTTGTGTGATTTCTTCAAAATTATTTTCCAGTTTTTCTTTATCAATTGTGTTTATCCATTTTCTTGCTTCTAAACTGGTTTTATCTCTCATATCACTTTCTTTTTCATTCCTTTCTTTTCTAGATTAACAGTTTGCACGTGTGTATGTGTGCGTGTCTGATAATCTTTTTTGAAACACTGTAAAACTTCCTTTAATTCACATACGTGAGAAAAATCCCCTCCAAATTACACAGAATTATTTTTCTGAGCTCTTTCCACATCGATATGGGCTATGCCTCTTGCAATACACATATGTATCTTTTGTTTATATCTTTTTTCTTCTCTCTCTCTTTCTGGTATTATTAACATTTTTTAACGGCTAAATTTTTTCAGGCCACCTATAGACAAATTTTATAAAGAAGACAGGGCAGGAGCGAGCTGGGACCAGCTGAAGCCTCAGTTCTGGGCAATAGAGGAATCTTTCATTCAAGTCACACGATCTATAATTTCCTTCATCCCAGGATGTCTGGCTTCAGTTTTCAACATCTGAAGTATTGCTGGGGCTAATATCAAGTCGCAGAGTCTCTGTGCTACACTCTTGAATTTTCTGCCTTATCTCTCTTTTGAACCCTACCTGACCTCTTCCTGTATTCATCAGCTCAGAGACATGGTCAATCCTGGGGCTTATTCTTCAGGCAGTCTGTGTTCTTGGATGGACATTATTCATCTCATCTGCATTTTTTCAAGATTTTATTTATTTGTTTGACAGACAGAGATCACAAGCAGGCAGAGAGAGAGAGGAAGGGAAGCAGGTTCCCCGCCGAGCAGAGAGCCCAATGCAGGGCCCAATCCCAGGACCCTGAGACCATGACCTGAGCCAAAGACATAAGCTCAGAGGCTTAACCCACTGAGTCCCAGGCACCCCTCACCTCATCTGTATTTTATATAAACCCTAGATCCTAATCAAATAAGCATTGACAACACTGCTCAAACTGTGGGCATTTTAGGGACAATACACTCTGCTTAAGATCAAAGATGGAGTGCATCCTTTCTTGGCACCCTTCACCACCTAGGTTTAGATCATGTGGTATTTGGCAGGTTTATTCCATAGTTTATGGTTTGAGATGGTGGCAATTCCCTTATATCATTTTTAGAGGGTATCATTTCTTTATTATTCTCAGTTCTTTCTTTTTTAAGATTGTTATTTTTAGTTGGCCTTAAGAGTTGAGTAAAGCAAAAATGTGTTTTCTCTACCACCTTCAGGTGAACAATTCCTGTGACCCTCAGATTAAAAGGGATGAAAATCCAGGGCCTTTGTATCTCTAAATTTTAATTGGTGAAACAAGACAATTTATCTTAACGATCTGGGCTGAAAGCCAATGGATTAGAGGTTCAGGATTTACTTTATGGTCTAAGTTTTACCAAAAGGAACTTGAGCAGAACAGTGTTAATATTGACTACTGCTGATTTTTAAAAAGATTTTATCTATCTCTATCTCTCTCTCTCTGTCTATCTATCTAGAGTATGAGCAGGGAAGGGGCAGAAAGAGAATCCTGAGCAGGCTCCCACTGAACACAGAGCCCAATACAGGGCTTGATCTCACAACCCTGAGATCACAATATCAGATCATGACCAGAGCCAAAACCAAGAGTCAGATGCCTAACTGACTGAGCCACCCAGTTGCCCCTGACTATTGCTGATTGAATGCTGACTCAGGTCCAGGCACTTGACCAGTGGCTTTGATGACATCAATTCTAATTTGAACACCAGTGCTGTGAGGTGAAACATGTTAACCCCATTTTACCAGAGAGAAAAGAGGAAACAGAATCTAGAAGACTAGATGACTGACTAGTATTGTATTCAAAATCAAGTGAGTCAACACTGTGCCTCTCCCTTCTTTCCTCTGTGTGTATGTCAGGTCTAAAAATAAAATTTGAAGATAGTAGAGATAATAATGAACCCTAGTAATTTTTTTTTCTTTATGTCTCTTTTTTTGTGTGTTTAATTTTCAGTGGCTGTGTTAATAACTCTTCGTGGCTCGTTTAGTATCAGGCCTCACCTGGTTATTCTTCTTCTGGCTCACCCATTATTAGCATCTGTTCATGAATTGGTTTCTAGTGGGGATGATGATGATGATGATGATGATGATGATGATGATGATTTTAGAATGGGGAGGGGCAGAAGGAGAAGGAGAGAGAGAATCCTGAGCAGGATGCATGACCAGCACAGAGCCCTATGCAGGGCTCAATCTCATGACTGGGAAACCATGGTCTGAGCCAATATCAAGTCAGAAGCTCAACTAAGTGAGCCACCCAAGCATTCCTAGTGGGATTTTTAAGAGGTGCTTGGGTAGGAAAGGGACTCTTTCTCATGCATATACAGCTATTGTTAGCTGGCTCAAGAAGTTGGTCTATTTCCAGTTGATATGTTCTGCACCAGGCTGGATGGAACCAGCTTCATAGACTTTGTAAATCTGATCTTTGAACTCATTCAGGCATTGCAAATAAAGCAATGAGAATCAGTATCCTGAAAATCTCAGTCATAATCTTGCAATTTGTTTACTTTCTCATGGCGCATCTCCCAATCCCTTGCTTCCTTTTGCTATGTCCAGATTTGGCAGTGGGGATAATTCATCACCTGGTTAGGAGGAGCAAATGAACTACACCCACGCCTCCTTCCATGTGTTAATCTCCATTTTTCTGCAGCTTCACAGGTCTCTGTCCACAGTGGTCTATGCCCCATTCCCAGTCATGGTGGCCGTGTCATTGCTCTGCTGTGACACATATACCATTATCATTTGTATTTGTTTAAAAATAAAAGTGTTTAAGATATTTTAAAGATTTTTTTTTTGGTAAGACTATTCTTCTTTTTGTAAGTGACTATTTCCACAACATCATCAGAATCAACCCCGTTGGCGACTGGTAGCTTGAGTCATGGAAACTAGTTATTCCATTGAGAAATTCTTCTGCTTAAATTTAACATGGCAGGTAGCATTGGGTCATTCTCAAACATTTGGTCTCCACACCCTCCTACTGGAAATACCCACTCCAACCATCCTGAAATTGTATTTTCAGTGTGTCCTCCCCTGGTACTCTGTGTCAGGGTACACTGTATCATATTGAAATGGGCTAAATGTGGTTTTGTCCACCTGAGGTATTTCTCGAGTTTCTGTCTTCTTTAAAGAGCTTTCCCTTGCACACTCAGTCCCCAGAATAGAGACTAACAAACACTATTGTCTAGAGCATGTTTCCTAGAGGACATCATGAAAAGCTAATGTTTATAGAACACTCTAGAAAAGGGCCTTGTCATGAAAGAGAGGTGGAAGGGGAAACCTGTTTTCCTGGTGACTCCTGAGCCTTGGCTAAGGTTGCTGCACACAGGGTCTGCTCATGGTTTTTAGGGTTTCACCCCAAAAGCAGAAGCTCAAAAGGTTTTGTGGGAAAACACATTTAGGACCAGTACTTAGCTGACATCAAGATGCTTTTTTGCTCAAATTCAAAATGGTCAAGAAGCCAAGTAACCTCTTTTATGGCTGTTAAAAATTTGATCCAACATAGCATATCCAGTGTCAGAATGGGTTGAGACAGTGACACTGTCCTGTAATAGTCAGAGGCCATCCGCGTTTAGACCCCCATCTTGACACATATTCCCAGCACATATCCTACCTTTCCATGTCTATTTGTTCTCTTCTGACTTTATAGAAGCATTAGATGAAAACAAGATAATAAAATTCACACCATAGAAAATCATGGTATGTAACATTTATATATATAACAAAATATTTATATATATAACATTTATTATATATAATTTATTTATATATAATATATATTATTATTTATTATATAACATTTATTTATATATATATTTATATACATAACAAAACATTTATATATATAACAAAATATATATATATTTATATAACATAAAACACTTAAGTCTTTGTTTTAGAGAATACAAAAAGGTGTTATAATGAATATTTCATAAAATTCCAAATTTTCAGTGGACAGAATGTTCTAACTTTATATCTTCTAAGTGCTATTTTTGGCCAAGCATCATCTTCCCTGAGACTTAATGTATTTTGTAGCCACTGAAAATTTTAGCCCAGGAAAACAATAAGATCTCACTGGAGCCTCTCCTGGAGAGATATGTGGATGTTCAACTGAAAGACAAGAGAAACACAGAAAGCTCCCCATAATGGGGATAGAAACCAGACTCCTTGCTCTCAAATATTCTTTATTCAAGTTCTAGGAACCATTGTTTTGAGACCCTTTAAGCCATCCTGGGCATTATATCTTCTTGTTTCACCATTGCTACACACAGAGGCTAGGTGGGAGAAGAGATTATAGTTTTCAGGGGCTGGAGGGCCATCTAAAAGTCATATTATTTAACCTCGCCATTTTACAGTTGGGGAAAGCCAGGACCATGGGAAACAAATGGCCTGTCCAAAGTTGAATATGGAAACCATCATCTGCCCCCTTATAACTGGACTCCATGCCCAATCAGGAAATCCATCCTAACTTGGCCCAAGTAAGAAAGAGGTATATAAAGACAGTGACACTGTTTTTTGCCTTAGTTTGGGTAAGTGTCTTTCACTTTTTTTCTGGCACCTGTATGCATATTAACTTTGACAGCTGAATGTTTCCCAAGGGAACCTTTCTTATAGAGCTGACCAGTACCCAGTTTTTCTAGGGCTGAGCTCTAGTCAACACTATTATTTAAGATTATTCTATTGTCAAGGAATGAAACTCAGCTGAACCTGGATTAAATAAAATAAAAAGAGATTGGTTGAATCCCATAACTGGGAAGTCCAATAAGGCCTCTTCTTTAAGGCATGGCTCTATCTGAAAGCTGCATGCTCTCACTCAGGCTTGGTCCCTCTCTATCTCTCTTCCATGTTGGCTTTATTTTCTTAAGTGATATCTCTCCTTCTGATGGTCCCCAGAAAATCCCGAGTTTAGTAACATCACCAGAAAGAAAGTATCTTTTCCTTAATAATCCCAAGTCTTTCTCTGTTTGTCCAAAGTGGCGATCACACTCACCACTTAGTGTCTGGAAATGGGGTAAGTCAATTTTACTTGACCATAGGGGCTGATAAAGAAAAAATGAAATTTCTCAAAAGGAAACCAGGATGTCTGCTATCGGAAGAAAGGGTCATCTAGTTTGGGTGGGCAACACTAGAAGATATTCAAGATGACTTTCCTGCTCCTCTGTATCTTGATTGACATCCTGTCCCTGACTACCCTTGGCCTGGTGGTCAAGTCTGGAAACTACTAATGGACTTTTCAAGGATGATTACTCCCAAACACTTACAGAGATGACTTGTTCACCTTTGCTATCTTAGGAGAGTTCCACACCCTCTTTCTAAAAGAGATGGCTCACTTGGGCCATTACCCACTATTGCTGCTTTCTTATGAATGGTGGACAGGATACCTTCCCATGTCCCATGATTTAGTCAGGCCCTACTCCCATTCTTTCCCCATAGACTCCACCCTGGGTCAATGAATGTGGACATGCCCATTTCTCGCACCAGATCCTAACCCGGGACCCACAGCAAGTTAATGGCTCTTGTGGGACTTAAATTCAGCTCTCCAGCCTCTTGTGCCCTTTGCTTTGTTCTAAAGAGTCAGTTACATTGGGAAATCAAACAAAGAAACGGACACAAAGAGGACCTCAGTGTGAAAATGTCAGCCAGCCTACAGTTGGAAGAAAAGAATCAAAAAGCAGAGTCAAGGTTGCTATTGGGTGTTTTTGTTGTTGACGGGCACCAAAGCACTGCCATCCTGGGAACAAGTTCTCTGACATGCGGGGGAAGCATTGACTTCATTAACTCGTGTGGGAGTGAGGGGGGAGATGTCCCTGGGAACTTTTGTCAGCCTTGAGGGAAGAGGATGGTGATGGTGTGTTTCATATTGAACTTGGCATAAATGAGAGTGATGGGGGTGTTCAGAGGAGATCAGATGGCACTTCCAGTTTGTCTGCGAGACCCTAATTACTGACCTGACACCCATTGCTTCAAATAGGCCAGGCAAGCAGCTAACTCGTGTATAGGAGCATCTGGTAATACAATTACCCTGTCAGCTCTTTATCCACGTATAGTCCTGTCATTAGACACTTTTTCCCCCCTTGATATTCTTAAAATGTAGAGTTACCAACCAGAGCAATTTAAAATGATATATAGTTATTTTTGACTCCTCTCCTGTCGAGGGAGAACTTCATAAATGATGTCACAATAAACGGAATGTGAGAGAAACCTCAGAAATGAAATTTGTAAGGGCAGAGACCGCGGAAGGAAGAGAAAGATCATCGCTGGGGCTCCTGAGTGCTAATGAATTAACGGAGAAACTGCGTTAATGAGTTCCGAGGAGGGGTTGTTGTCAGAGGTGTCGAGGTAATAGTAAAGAGTTATGGAACCAGGAGGCAGAGCCAGAAGCATTCCAAGTGGCCCCCACAGCTCTAGAAATAAAGAATAGACAAATCCAGGGAATAAGTCCCTCAACTAGGTTAAAAGTCAGTACAACAAAGAAGATGAAGAAAGGATGCAAGTCTGTGGTGCTGGAGAGATGTGAGAGGCTGAAGGTGGAGATCCCGCTGGCAGGCTCACCACTCTTACTTTCCCAAGAAGAGGGGGAAATAAATGGAAACGGGGAGAACAGAGTCTTCCAAATTACTAGGAACAGTTTGAAGGATGGAGAGGGGGTGATGGAGGACTTTGAGAAAGTGAGGTTGGCCAAATTGAGTTTGGGAACCACAGATTGTAAGTGTTTCGAGTTGCACATGGGCAAATTTCATTCTTTCCACATTTCACTGAGGAATGATTTAAAATTCAGAGAGTTTTAATTATTTATTTGCCCAAGGCTGACACAGTTCCCAGGTGGTACAACAGATTCCACCCAAGGTTTTTAGAATTTGCCTTGAAAATGCAGATGCGGTCCTTGGCTCAGAGCTCCCAGTGTAAGTGGGGAAGCAGATACACACCTACCCCAGCAACAGCATAGTGTGGAAGGAGCTCCCAGTGTAAGTGGGGAAGCACACCTACCCCAGCAACAGCATAGTGTGGAAGGAGTTAGAGCAGAATTACTGCCCCCGGTCTTTTCTCTAGCCTCGTATCCCACCAGGCTATTATTCCCCTTACCAGATGTTTGTAGGCATCACTAAGATCAAGGATGTGAAATGGTCTTGTAAACCCCAGAGGGCTCTGGAAAACCCATGAAATCTGTGTGGTCTTTTGAACAGCCTTGGAAGAACAATGCTGCCCAATTTATTTAGGTGAAATCTTAAGGTAAACAGAGGATGCTGGTTGTCGAAGCACCAACATCTGCCACACCTCCAGATCACCAAGGCTTTTCTTAGCACGTTGCTTCTTTCTTTCTTTCTCTCATTAGAAACCTGCTTGGCCTCCACAGCATGCCAGAGCCCATGCTGGGGGTCTGATGTTGGAGACCAAAGCCAGAAGTGGTCTCAAGGAGCTTTCAGCACGGAAGGAAAGTGCATACTTACCAGTATCCTCTTGTATGGACCTCAAGTCAAGATGGATAATTGTTTCTAATCTCAGTGCCTGACTTCACTTGGTCATCTTCCTCATCACCTAGATGAACGTCTCCCTTTAAATTTCTGTCTTGTCCATGAGAAAGTTCCACAATTGCACAAAGATAGGATCAGCCTCCTCTTTGGGTCCTCAATAAATACTGGGCACACCTTCATGGAAATGCCATCATGTTTTACTGTGATTGCCTCACTGTCTGCTTGTCACAAGAGTGGCTCATCCATACCAGGAGAACAAGTAAATTTGATTTAGCAATGAAAACCAAGCCCCACCATGAGGGCCAGCATAAGTGAGAACTTGAGGCATTGGCTGATGGTGTGAATTAATAGCTCAGTGTTTGAGTGAATGGCTTCCTTTTCAAATTTCCTGTTTACAAATCACCTAAATCAAAACTGGTTTTTCATAAATAAAGGATTGTATGCGTTTCATGGGCTCCTAAAATCTCAGAGTTGATCACATTTCTCTTTTTCTATGGCTTTTATGATGCTCAGAATCCACTGGTAGCAAAATGTAGAACCCATATGGCTTACTCACCTAAGCAACAGCTTTTCCCCTTTGTCACTGTGATTTCTTCCTATGTTTATGTTATTCTGTAGCTATGTCAATCCCCCCCCTTTTTTTAAGGGAGTTTCAAATTTCTTTTTAAGTGATCTGGTTATTAGAATTCTCTGGGTGGCCACACACTCCTTAAACGACTTGGTCATTGACTGTAGATTCATTGCACGCTCTTGTTCTTCCAGAGCATCTCTTAGACAAAATACGGTATTGCACACAAGCACATTCAGATGAAAAATCCTATCATTGGTGATAACTTTGGATGATAGAATCTTAATAAACTTTCTGTGTTTGATTGGCTGGGATAACGAGAGATACATATCACGTGTGATAGCTGTGCGACAGAAGATAAGCTGGTCATCATTTTCAGATAAAAATGCCCATCCATCCACAGATTGCAATCAGGGGGCTGCCATGGAGTCCTTGGTCTATTCCAGTTAATTAAATGCTAAATGAAATTCAGAGTTGTGGCTCCCAGAGATGCACCAACCTGTCGCCGTGGGCTGTGAAGACACAGAATACAGCTGCCAAGGTTTGCAGGGGAGCTAGTAGCTGCTCATGAAATACACATCCTCTTGGCAGTTTCCTTCATTTAAGAACTAGATTTCAGGGCTACCTGGCTGGTACTTGATAGCTGTGGGTCACAGGGGCTGGGAATTAGGATGTAAACATCTTTGGAGGACCATTATTCAGCTGACCACACCCAATATACAATTTATTGAGAGAAAAGGAAAAACAGATGGAGAAGAAATTACAAAAACATAAGTGATTTTTCCCCCCCAGGGCTGAAAGAATATGTGAATAATTGGGTAAACATGGTTTCCTGGTAGGAGCAGAGTGAGTGGAGAAATGACCTCCTCTTAGACATGCCAGTGTGACATTCGAAACACTGAGGGCGAAGCACATATCGTAAGTGTTTTGAGAGAGAGGGAGTGAGGGAGAGGAAGAGCAGAGAGAGGAAGAGAGAGAGAGATGGGGGAGAGCTGGAGAGAGTCAACGAGCAAAGAACCACCTGCGATGGGTAAGAACAAGGCGCAGAGAGGGGCTGAGAGCTGTGGATATTGTGACTCGGATCCCTAGAGGCCACGTGTCCTGGAATGCAGCTTTCCTAGCTCGTTAAATGAACAGCACCTGGGTTCTTTACTATTAGCTGTTACTAACCCAGCTACTCCAGGAATAATCTGAGGCACCATCAGGTTGCAAAAAAGAAGTTGGCCAAACTCGGTTACTGAGACTCCGTATTAGCTAATCAACAAGGTGCTTAGGGAGATTTTCAGTTTCTCTTATTCCAAAAGTCAGCTTCGATTTCTCACCTGGGAGGGAGTCTTCTGTCACCTCCCCTCTGAGAGTTTACTGATATCAATGCCTGCTGGGGAAGCATTAGGTGCTAGGATATTCCAGGCTACGAGAGCCGTATCATTTGGCACTGTTTAGACAGAGAAGGTAGCAAGGGAAAGACAAAGAATGCTTTAGCTTCAGGTTTGTGAACATCACATTATTCAATAGCACAGACTCATTGCAGTGGCAGACATGTTAGCCTGGCGGACTTTCTGAGCTAACTAGTCCTTTGGTTTTGTTTTCTGACTGGCTTATTTATATTCGCCTTGGCTTTTTCCACCAGACAAATATTTACAGGTACCCACATGTGCAAATGAACTCAGTGGGCTGCCACGGGTACTGGACTTGGCCCCCTTCTGCGGGCAGGCAGCACGAGCTCTCATCTCTGGGTGTCTGCACCCACTGGCTCCCTTCCCAGAATGCCCTTCTCTCCTGACCTGCTGCTGGTCATCCTGGGAAAAACCTGACCTGTGATCATTCCATCTCAGGACAGAAGGAAGGTGGAGACCCGAACACGATTGCTTTTGGCCTTGAGTCTTATTGGTATAACACAGCAGAGGTCACTCTGCAAAGGTGTGATGTCTGCAACTATCTCCTGAGAGAGATGGGACCCACGGACACCCTTCTAGTGATCCATCAATCTTCAGTTTGACATTCAAGCCTTTCTATCATCCCACCTTAATTTACCTTGTCAGTGGCATTTTCCACAAGTGTTCACTAGCACCTAATAGTCTGGTCAAGCTGAATAATTATTGCATTTGCATCTGCCCACGCCCCTTCTTTTTTTTTTTTTTTAATTTTGTATAGCTTTGCACTTTGCACGTGTTAGGAGCTCAAGCAGGGAATACTGATCATGCTGAATATAATTGAATTGTCAGATAGCTGAACATATATAATTGTGGGTTTTTCTGATGTTTGGGACTGCTCACATCTCTACTTCCACCCACGGCAAAGGAAATCAAGAGTTGCCTACGTTTGACAGAAATATATCCAAGATTTTAGAATATAAGATTAGAGTGACACAGAAAGTACCTCAAGGACAAGAGAACTTCTGCTCACAAAGAGATTACTCTTTATGACATGCTCTGAACCTATTTGTCACAGTCTAATTATAGACAACTCAAGGAGTAGGGCTTGCTGATCTCTCCCTGGGAGATTCTTGGATGAGTAACTTTCAACTCAAGAAACCTGGAATTTGCACCAAGATGTTTGCCCTTTAGAGTGACCTGGGTTTTCTCCTTTATCAGTTAATGTGCATCTATTATGTACCTCCTAGGTGTAAAACTTAGCTAGGCATATTGAAATACAGAACCAGAAAAGATGCTAGACCCCGACAGCCTTGGCATGTGGTATAGTGGATGTAAACCACTCATCTTTTCCAATGTGAAGCACACTATGTAAGTAACCAGAAAGAGCATGCATTCCTTGGATGGGTGGATGGCGAGGAGAAGATCTGTGTGACGGCTTTTGTGTGACTCTGGAGGGATAATGAGATGGCGCAGAATGGAGTCAGGTCGGGGCTGGCCTTGGGGAGCTGCAGAAGGTTTACACACCAGCTCTGCATAGTGTTTAGGGTTCCCTGCAGTTGGAGCAGCGATGTGGTTAAGGAAGTTATAGGGGGGCTGTCCCGGAAAGCCCAGCATGCAAGAATGACAGCCTGAAGCAGGACAGGGGCAGGGGGAGACCGGGGTGGGAGGGAGCGCGGCTTCTCACATATGGCAGCTGTAGAATCTATAGCACCTCGTGACAAATTTTATGAAAGTTGGTAGAAAGGGATTTGATCCTAATAAAAAATGGTAATAAAGGAGCTGATGTAATCCCCATTCAAAAATAAGGAAACTGAGCCTTCACGTGGTTAAGGCACTTGCCTTAACTAAGCTGAAGAACCAGCATTTTCATCCTCATATTCTGACATGAATGTCTACATGCTTTTTACTGTCTTGTAAAAATGAGCAGACCAGCAAAAGGTGCAGCCCAGAGAAGTAGGCCGAATTACTCGGCCAGAAGATTCTTTCCTTCTCAAAGGATTCACTTCAGGGTTTCTATGGCAAACCTTTACCTTAGTGAACTTATGGTAAGATTTATTAAATAGTTTCCCTGCCGCGTGTACACGTACATACATGCACACACACACACACACACACACACACGAACACATACACACAAAAATGGACACACACACAAGCTAAAGGGGGAAGAGATCCGTGACCTAAAGAAGGCACATTTGTGTTTCTTGTCATTGTACTATTGGGTGTGACAGCAACTGCCCTGAATCAGTGCCCACCACCGCCCCCCAACAACAGGGTGTTAGAAACACCCCAGAGATGCTCCCAGTTTGCTTCAGACTTCCTGCTTTGGCAGGGCATCTGGAGGGACCTTGAACTATTGCTTCGTGGACACATTTCATAGCAGCCACTGCCTCTTTGATCATTTACTGGACACCCTTACTTGCCAGGTGTCCAGCCAAGCCCTCCATACGCATTTTTCTCAGATTGTCAAACAATGTGTAGGCATTGTAAGTGAAAAAATGGGTCTAGTTTTGTAGGTGAAAAAATGGGTCTAGTCATTGGTCCAAGGATAGTGGCTAGTGAGGGGCATGGGGTCATATGACCCTTTCCAGTCCTTATTCTGTAGCCACTGGGTGACACTGTTTATCTGGCCCTGAGCCCCAGCTGTCTTTCTCAGATTGGTTATATTTCAACCCTGGCTCCGTCCACTCTCAGCCACTTGCTGTAACCAATCACGTCTTGCCCGTCCCTGGCTTGACAGTGACCCGGCCTCAGCCCAGGGAACTGGTGTCCCACAGCCACCCCACATAGGTCCCTGGGCCATGGGAACAGGTGAGATACCAACAGATAATCATGCCCCTTTACTTTCATATGTAAATGGCCATAGGCTATTTTGTCCTCCTAAATCCCTGATTTCGCAGGGTTCATGGGATTTCAGATGAGTTTCTTTTGATCGTGTCGTGTCCAAATAAAGATTTTTTTTTTATGTAGGAAAAGGAACTAAGATTAGCAGAGGTGATTTGCTACTGTTATGTTGAATTAAAATATATAATGTCAAAAGAAAGCCCCAACGTTTTACTCATATATTTATAAAAAAAAAGAAATTTGGCTGATTACAACTTGTTAGATCTGCTGCTTCTCTAGTTCCATTTAGGAAAAAAAAAAGTGGCTTTATATTCCCACCCACTGATTTCCAACTAAAACAGAACTTTGTTGCCTGCTGATCCTGCTGGCTTTTTAAATGAAAAACTTATTCTTCTTAAACTGCTAGAAAATTATATTTAAAAATCAGCATAATTCCATCGCCTATTCTTTCTGGATTCCCTGAATAACGCAGGGCTGATTTCTGGAGCAACTCTGCATAATCTGATATACAACTCTGGTTACTGACATACACGTTAACTGGTGATGGGCACTGTTCCAAGGCCAAGAATCCATGTCTGTACGTTAATTAATATAATCTGAGTCAAGATTTTTTTTTTCCTCCTTAATCTAATTACAATTTCTGGAGGTAAGATTTTGGCTGACCTAAAGAGATATTATGATAATAGTACATATATAATATTCTCTGTATATTCTAAATGTGTTCCAGATTCTTGACCCATGGAGCCATATGTTCTAAAAGCAGTAAACCCAGTGAATTTTGAAATTGCTTGTTACACAACAGTGAGTAAGGGGATCAGTGTCTCGCCAGGATCTGCTACACGTACACCACGTTCCACCTCCCTACCCCCATTAACTCAACTAGAAGTAAACTACAGTAGATCACTTCCAGAAGATTATCTATATTCCAAAAGATTATCCATATTTATAAATCTATACCTATGTATGTTTGCATGTATATGGTTTTACCTCTAGAGAATGCAGAAGCTGTGACATTCTCCATTTCAGTACCTCTTCATTTATCTGAAAGGAATTGCATAAGAAATCTATTCTAAATTTCTCTCCTGGCGTGAGATCTCCAGGCCTGGATGAGAGCAAATATAATACTTGGGGGCATTAGAGTAGGTGAGGAAGCAGCTGTACGGATCTTGTAACCAAGATTGGAAACCAGAAAGCGAAAGCCAGTCGGTGGAGAAGTCGTCAGGTCTGGGAAGGGTGGAGCCATCTGGGGAAGGGGAGCTGTGAGACGGGGACCCCAAAGGGCAAGACGTGGGACTGGGCGATGATACGCAGCAGGGATTAATGCAAGAGCTTCTGGATGGAGCCCAAGACGTTTTCAAAGGTTTATGAAAACCATTTTGCATATGATGACGGCCATGCAGTGTGGCGCTAGATCTGCTGTTTGGCTGAAAAGATGAATTAATCGGGGCTCCTGGGTGGCTTAGTTGGTTAAGCAACTGCCTTCTGCTCAGGTCATGATCGTGGAGTCTGGGATCGAGTCCCACATCGGGTTCTCTGATCGCCAGAGAGTCTGCTTCTCCCATTGGCCTCTCTCTCTCATGCTCTCTCTCTCCCAAATAAATAAACAAAATCTTAAAAAAAAAAAAAAAAGATGAATTAATCAATAGAAAATGCATAAGTGAAAATAAAAGCTGGCAGCAGTTATAACACCTCGTATTTTTACACTGCTACAGCAGGTAATGTGCTAAGAGTTAGCTGTGTTAGCTTGCCTTGCTCGCCTATAAATTTGATACTTTGAATTTCCTCTTCTTACAGACAAAGAACCTGAGGGTTCTAGTTGTGGCAGTTACTTCTGCAAGGTTGCACAGGACTGTGGCAAGATAGCTTGGGTTTGAATACAGAGCGTTTGGACACCACAGCCCACGGTCTTTCACGCCAGGCTGTACCTAGGTTAGGCTCATACACTAGGCTTACTTTCCAGGTGAGACTGAAGACAATAGAGAGGGCTGATCTCATGCCGAGATGTTCCCTTCATTATAGCAAGGGTAAAGGTTTCTCTTCTGCAGTCTGGCTCAAAATGAATCGACAGGAGTCGCTTTGAAATGTAAAGGCATCCAGTAACATTATATGGATAAGATGGAGAGCCTGTAAGCTAGCATGTAGAGAACTTCTAAATAATGCTCTTCCTCTACTCCTAGTAAACTCTTATTTTATGCTATTCATTTATTTATTGGGAAAAAAATCCAAGGAGAGGTAGCTCTGTGCCTCCAGAAATACGAAGACTATGATGCCTGCCCCAGGGAGCTCGCTGGTGAATGGAGAGAGGACCTAGACACAAAGAAGTGGAAAAGTTTCCTTGTGTGTGTGTGTGAAATGTGTTGTATCCATGGGACAAAAGAGGCAGTGAAAAAACATGCTTGGGGTGATGGATGAAAGCATCATAGTGAGGAAAGGATGTTTAAGGATTACAGGAGGATTGGGGGAGGGCAGGAGGGTTTCATTGGGAAGGTCCAGCATACTTAAGATACGGAGGAGTGCAGCAGCAGGGCTTTTCGGGAAAACCCTACGTAAGAACCTAGAAATTAGCACTACCCCAATAATACAGGAGTTTCATTGGTCCCAGTGGGCATGGAGGGCAAAAGAGAGGCTATTACCTCTCACCAGTCACTCCACGGGCAGTGGCTCCGGTGTCCCTGAGAGCCTTTGGTGGGGGGAGGGGCAGCCGTGTGAGGGAGTTGGGCAGTGAGGTATGGCGTGATGAAATGTGGGCAGCATTTGCTTTGAACAATTCTATCTTCATTGTTATCTCATCAAAAACAAACAATTGCACAGTCAGCTCTGGAAAACCAGGTAATAATATGCAATTCTTTGACTGTCCTCTGTAACCTTCTCTGCTTTCTTACATGTCCTTAAAAAGACAGATAGAGCTACAGATGATTATCAGGTAAGGAGAGAAAAAAGATAAGCAAACACAAAGTAATAATACAGTTCTCTGCAATCATTGGTTGTTTCCCTGCCGAGGATGTGCACTCAAATAAGCCATTATTTAACGTCTTCTTCTGCTTCTTAATAAAAATCTCATAGAGGCAGGGTGTTTTCTCGTTCCCAACCCTGGCTCCCTCTGTGAATAGGCTCCGGAAGGCGGAACGTTTCTCTGGCGTTCCTCCCTGCTGTTCTATCTATTTCTCCCACCTCAAGGTCTTCCAGAGTTCCCACTGCAGCAGACGCCCGGGAGCCCACTGCTCAATGGCTCCAATTCTCTCCTGTATTCTTTTCACATCAGACTGATTTCTTCATTGTCCCCTGGATCACAACATGCATTTCTATCTTTATACATTTGTTCAGATAGTTTGTACAGCTCAATAAGCTCTTCCTGCCTCACTTTGTTGGTGCCATTTTCTGGGGGTGGGGGTAGGGATGGGGGACTCGGGTTGGGGGGATGCAGTGTGCAGGAAGAGGCAGGTGGGGAGGTCTGAAGCTGGGTGGGTCTGGGGAACTGGAACGAGACATTGGATGCAGCCCTGGAAACATGACAGACCTTCACTGAGTGTGCATGAATCATCATGATTATTGATGAACCTCCATCTAACTTGAGCTGTGGTTCAGGTTACACAAGCATATTTTTAGGTTGGAAGAGGATGGTGATGGACATCTTGGCCTCTCATCCGTGAGCAATGAGCATGAACCTTATACACTGCAGGTTCGGAGAGAAAACTCTTTCTGAAACTACAATAAAGCTGCCTCCCTAGATCTTTGGTCTTTGATCTGACCTCTGACTTCCAGAGGCACTGGAGGTGGTTTGTGTGCTACTGGCCCCCTTCTTCAGATGCCTGACTCCCGGTCTCTGGAATAGCCACAGGAATTCGGAGAAGAGTGGATGTGATTCTCTTCACCTGGGACTCCTCTCGTCCTTATTCGCATGGCCAAGACCTACCCGATCTTCTAGCTTAGGTGTGCCCAGCAGCCCTGTTTTGTGCCCTCGGTCAAAACACAGAACAGCCTGTTGATTTTGAGTTTCAGATGAATAACAAATACTTTTTTAGTATAAGTGTGTCCCAAATACCACATGGGACATACACTGGAGAAGTATGTTGTTCGCCAGAAATTCACGTTTCCCTGAGACTCTGGGCACCCTGGTCAGATGTCTTCTGTATGTGTGTCTCTGACCCGGGTGCCCTCCCAACGCCAGGACGCCCTCCTGGTCCTGCACTTATCCCGCCTTCCCTCTCTCCTTTGTCCTCCTCCCCCCACCTCTCAGCAGCAGATCATGGGGCTCCTACCACCCTGGCCCGAGACACAGCCTTCTCTCCCCTGATTGTGGTTATCTTCCAACCAATAGTCTTATTTCCATCCCTGACTATTTATGTCTGTCTTGGTTCAGAGACGTTTCTCTGAAGTGTGAGTCTGATGAGGTCACAACTCTGCTCAGAACCCTTGGAATGAATTTCAAAGTCCTTCCAATCCCCGTAAACTCCGCTCACTTTGCCCCGCTGCATCGGTGACCTCATGCCCTGCTGTTGTCCCCTCTCCTTGCTCTGTCCACCCTTCCCCCCATCCCAGGCTGAGACCCCCTTCCCCGCCCCCCACTGCAGGGCTTTTGGCTTCCCAGGCTTTTTGCTCTGGAAGCCCCTCGCTGCCTGTCCCCAGATGTGTGCTCCCGGCTCCCTCTCACCACATTCCCGTCACCCCACCAGAGAACTCCTGCTGTCCCTCTGTCAAATATCCTGCTTTTGAGCACTACCCTCTGTCACTATGGCTTGCTTTTGCTTAATATTACTTATTGACACAACATAGTATACGTTCTTATTGTTTGTTTACGGACTGTGTTCTCACAAAGGCAGGAATCTGAGCTCTTTGGATCCTAGCACAGTGCCTGGCATAGAGCGGGTACCTAACAAATATTAGTAGGATGAACAAAGGAAGGAATAAATGGGTATATGTATGCCCTCTTTTTCATAAGCTGGGGAGCCCCTGGATGTCCAGGGACCACCTCCAGATTCCCAGTTCCTAGCACAAGACCAGAGACATAGTATGAAAATTTTAAATCCCCAGTGCCTCGTGCAGGACAGGCACGTAGTAGGACCTTCACATCCGTCGCTTGTATGGTCTGTTGAAATGGTCTCTGGCTTTTGCCAATGAAGCAGAAGGTCTTGATTAACATGCTTTTGGAAATCCACCAGAATGTTATGGGATTGGAAAACGGCTACTGAAAAATACAAAAACACAAAAAAACCAAAAAACAAAAACCCTAAAAAAAATAAAATCACAGTCTTGGAAAACTTTGCTTTGAGTGTTGAAAACATCTGTAGTAGATCCTGACTTTAAGCTTTCTCTGCAGGGTTTTGAAAGCTCAGAACTACTAAATAGTCAAATATATCTATTGAGGAAAAATCCATATGAACAAAGAGCACAGTCCGGAGTGGGATGGGCAGATCAAGGATGCTGGTTCTTTGTGTGGTGCAACAGGAGAGCCTGCTCTCTCAGCGAGCAGTGGATATTTGCTTTGTATGAGGGCTTGTCTATAGCCACAAGCCACCCTGGTCTGCGTCAGGAAGCAAGGACGCGCCTCACCAACCGGTGTGTGATGTCCATGAAGGGTTCCTTCTGTGCTCACTATTGGAGCGCACACTCTCCCGCCACCAGAGAAACTATGATATATGTGTGATATGACCTTGGCCCTTGAAGGATCTGTGTTCTGAGGCAGCGCCGCCTGAGAGGACTTCCTGTGACAAAGAAGTTCTCTGTTTGTACCTTCAGGTGGCCACTTCAGTGGCCACTAGTGTGTGTGGCTACTGGGGGACACGTGGTTGCTGCCACAGAAGAACCGGATTTAAGGATCTGTCCCAGGGTAATTAATTTAAGTGTGACTATCACATGTGGCTGGCGGTATTGGACAGTGTGGTTCTAAAGTAACAGAATATAGGAGGAGATCTTTCTCTTGGTGGTGGTTAGCTCGGCTGGGCAACACGGCCATGCTCCCGAGAGCCTGCTGACAGGGATCCGAATTCAACATCTGCTCAAACTTCTTGCTCTAGGAGGCATTTATTCAACCTCTCGGGGCCTTGCTGTTCTTATTTCTAGAATGGGGATGATGGGGCGCCTGGGGGCTCAGTCGCCAGGTCATGATCCCCGGGGATCGTGAGATGGAGCCCCTGGGATCGAGCCCCACGTCTGGGTCCCTGCTCAGTACCCCCTGCTTGTCCCTCTCACTTTCCTTCTGTGCTGTCTCTCTCGCACATGAATAAAGTCTTAAAAAAATAAAGTAGGGATATTAGTTCTGCCTTTTGGGTTTGTTAAAATAATTAGGGAGCTTCTGTACAGTAGTGTACTGTGGACAGCAGGATGGCATGCTGAGCTTCAGAAGCTGTTAAGAAGGTGGCTCTTACCTTAGCAAAATACAAAAAAAAAAAAAAAAAAAAGAAAAAAAAGTAAGTGAGCTAACGTGTAAAAGCGTGTGGGACACTGGCCAACACATAGGAAGCTCTTTGTAAATGCCATCTATATTATTTGTGGAGCGGGGGCCTAGGAGGCCACACTCTCTATTTATGGGCTCTACCTCTCTGTATGCATTTTAATCTCCAGAAATAAATACATATTCCAGTTCTCGTGAACCCAGCACACTTTCCTGACACCCTACGGCCTGTCACGGGTGACAGGGACACAAACACATACAGGACATGTCTTCTGTGCTGCGGGGGCTTACCGTCCGGCAGAGACGTCCACAGGCGAACAGAACATTATGGCTCATTCATTTACGCATCTAGAATTTACTGAAGACCCACCATGTGCCAGCCCTGCCTTCAGTTTTTCTCCAAGGATTTTAAGTCCTTTTTCATATTTTCGAGGACTCTGGACTGCATTCTGGTTGAATGACTCAGGCTCTTACTCTGTTTCACACGGTCAATCTTGGAGTGTGTCCCCATGTACAACTTAAATATTGAGTTTTGGGTCACAGTCCTAGGTTTTATAATTTCAGGGTTTCTTGTTTAATAGCTATCTATTAACTGGTTTAATATATACCTATGAGTAATTGATATCCACCTTTTTTTTTTTTTTTGGCCTTGTGTATACTATTCATCTGTGTGTCCCTTTGAGAACTTTATCGTCAGATTTAGAGCCTTTCCACAATGGTACAATTTCCATTCCCTTGTAACAAAATCCACCCTCCCTTAGTTGTATCTTTTATGATGCAACCTTTCCTATTATGGCTTGTAATTTAATCTGTAAGCTCTTCTTTGTGTGCAGACTTTTAATCTCCTCTCTTATCCTTCCCTGAGTCATGGCTTTAAGATGGCTTTGCCACCTTTCTGGGGCCTCTGCTGCATGAACTGCTGTGCTTTCCGGCTCTCTGCGGCCTCTCACGTCTGAACCTGAGACTGAGCCCCAGCTGTACACCCCGGTCTCTGGATTTTCACAGTGGTCCGACTGGGTACATTACATTTGGGGCTGCTCCTCTGGGAGTGTGGCTGAGCGTATTGGTGTTCCTGACCTGAAAGGTGAAGTGTAGGGGTGCATGTGTTTCCAGTCTTCCCTGCAAGTGGCTGGGGTGCCAGGGCTCTGTAAGCAGCAACCGTCCCCTGTGGACAGAGGCCTAGTCACTTCTGTGGCTGGCTCACAGCACGTCCCCTTCTTTCGCCCCTCATCTGGCCCCTGGGTGCCAAAGCCTGGGACCACGTGGGGGATCATGGGACCCCACAGAGCCACCAACAGCCTTGGTCCCTGAATGTCTGGGAGTGGAGTCTCCCACTGTCACGGGGAGCACTTTTCACGATTGAGAAATAAACTTCTTTTGTGTTGAGTCATGAGACTTGGAAGCTTAGCTGTACGGCAATAAAACTAATTCATGCCTCCCTTATTCTTGTGGGCTTATGCCTTAAAAAGTACTACTTCACTGTCATCTCAGTGAGTGGCATTTGAGGAAGGAGCGTGTTCAAGCCACCAGGTTGAAGCTGCCTCTCCTCTCGGGTGCTCTCACTGCTCTGGTATTCTGAGAGCAACCTATTTTATTTTCCTGTGCATGCGTTTATTTGTTTGTCTTAAAAATGGCTTTACTATCATTTCTGTGGATCGGGTGCAGGGAGAGGGGGGCCCGTTTGTGCTCAGGTTTCCATCTTCAAACCGGTTTAATGTGCTGCCGGATTCTATTTGCTAATATTTTATTTAGGATTTTCCATCAATATTCATATGCGAGATTGGTCTGTGGTTTTATTTTATCCTCTCTGTCAGGTTTAAAAATCCATGTTAGGCTGGCTTCACGAAAGGAATTTAGAAGCCTCTCTTCCTTCCCCATGCTCCCGAGGAACGAAGGTGTGAAGAAATAATCCATCCCTTAAAGATCCAGAGGAGCTCACCTGTAACACTGTCTCCTTTGGAAGAACAGCTTTCTAAAAGTCTTCGGTTTCTTCTTTGACATTATTTCCGTGAGACAGTCTATCCATCTGGGGTCAACTTCCTCATTTATGATTTCTTAGAAAATTATCCATGTAATCCACAATTTCAAATTTATTTGCTTTAAGCAAATTAATCACTCACTTTCCATTTTTTCTGGTTATTTTCTGAATTCTAATATATTTTATTTAGGTCTTTGTACTCTCAAAGGTTTTTATCCCCGATTAGCTTAGTTATATTTTTAATTCTTTGTTGCTATCAAATGTTCTTGGGTTTACTTATTTTTCCTACCATTTTTTGTTTCAAATTTATTACTCTTTGTTTTTATAATTTTCTTTCATTTTGTCTGAGTTTATTACTCTCACATTTCTTGCATTGATCTTTTTCTTCTTTGGTCGAATGCTTCCTATACATATATATTTAATTTTTAATAATTAATGTTAATTTGCCTTTTCTGACCATTTACAATGGTTTTTTTTTTTTTTTTTTTTTTTGGTAATGTTCAGTTAGCCAACATATATTACATCGTTATTTTCCTGTATTTGTATTCATTTTTCTTTTAACAAGAATTTTTTGTAATTATCTTAAGACATTTTGTGACGAATGTGGCTTTAACAATACACTATCGGTTAGGTGTTTCGTATTTGTGTAACTGTAATTACATTAGAAAGACGATCTACCATGAAGGAGACTTCTTCTTCTTAAGAGGAAGTTTGTGTGTGTGTGTGTTTTAGTTGCTCAACTTCCAGGTTGGGTGGGATCCTTTCCGTGTTACCAATTTTGTTTATTAGACCTTGTGTTTGGAACATACCTGAGCTATAGCTATCTGAGAACATTTGGTGATGTTTTCTTTGTGGCCTATTGGTTATTAACTTTTTCAGCACATTCCATGGCACTTTGACAAGAAGGCATGGTCCTTCTTCCCAAGGATGGGCTTGTAGTCCACTGGGGCAGATATCTGCCAGGTGTTCTGTCTGCCAAGGCATTTTAGGACAACTTTGCTGTGTTTGGGTGTGCTGAGCCCTCTGAGTCAAGCCCACCAGTTGTGTGACTCCTAAAATTAACTGTCCCAGCTCCTTTTGCAGCGAAAGCTCAGTCATCCAGCTCAGACTCCACCAACAGACTCACCCCAGGGAACTCTTGCCCTTGGAAGTGAGTGTCTTGAGGAATGTAAGGGATACAAGCTGACTCCAGCACACTGGGGGATTTAAAACCAGCAAGTTTCTGGTTTTAAAAGCTTAAAACCCAAGTTTCTGGGATAGAAGGGGCTTTGCTGCTTGTGGAATTTGAAGTGGCAGGGAAGGGAAAGTCCTCATCGGGCCACTTTAGAATAATGATTCGGGGAATTTTCTTGCAATCTCTCTGCTTGACTTATTTCACTCAGCATAATCTCTTCCAGTCCCGTCCATGTTGCTACAAAAGTTGGGTATTCGTCCTTTCTGATGGAGGCATCATACTCCATAGTGTATATGGACCACATCTTCCTTATCCATTTGCCCGTTGAAGGGCATCTTGTTTCCTTCCACAGTTTGGCGACCGTGGCCATTGCTGCTATAAACATTGGGGTACAGATGGCCCTTCTTTTCACTACATCTGTATTTTGGGGTAAATACCCAGTAGTGCAATTGCAGGGTCATAAGGAAGCTCTATTTTTAATTTCTTGAGGAATCTCCACATTGTTCTCCAGACTAGCTCATAGTTCCATGAATGAGGATCATGTTTTATATTTTATCTATTCATTTATTTATTTTTTTTTAGAGAGAGCACGCATGTGTGTGTAAGGGAGGAAGCAGAGCAGGGGACGAGGAAGAGGAAAATCTCAGCCAGGCTCCATGCTTGATGCAGAGCCCAATGAGGGCTTAATCCCATGACCCTGAGATGATGGCCTGAGCTGAAATCAAGAGTTGGCCAACTAGCTGTCTTTGCCAGTATGTACTTTAAAGTGTGTGTGTGTGCGCATGTGTGTTTCTGTTTTCTGACACTTCGGAAGTTCTACTGTGAGCTCACTTTCACTTAGTCTAGTAGTTATATTTATAGCTATAAATTTGACAGTATTTTTGTTTGTTTGTTTGTTTGTTTTCACAGGATTTATTGATTACCTTTACCTTGGCTCCCTCTTCCTCTCCATAACACCTGATTTTGGTTACATTGTTATTTTTATTTCTCCAAGTGAATGATTCACACATTCAAATAATATATGTTTTCTTTATTTGTTTTAGACATTATGGATATTGACCTTTTGACACTCACAACAGAAGATGATAAAATATTCATGAAGAAACTTTCTCTTTTTTTCTTCTTATGTTGCTTGATAGCTTCAACATCATGGTTGATAGACGGTGCATTCTATTTGATGGTGGTGTTTTCCCACAGCTGCACAATATTTGTTTCATTTAGTGTTTAGAAAATGAATATAATAGTCACCAATTACTTGACAAGTTATGGATATTATTTTATTTCTGGATTGGTGACTGAGCAACTTTTCATAGCTCATTTAAGATGAGATCATAGAAACTTCTTTTGAGATGTTAAATTTTTTCAAAAAAGAGCTATTTGGAAAACAGTATGAAGGTTCCTCAAAAAGTTAAAAATAGAGCTACACTATGACCCAGCAATTGCACTACTGGGTATTTACCCCAAAGATACAGATGTAGTGAGAAGAAGGACCATCTGTACCCCAATGTTCATAGCAACAGAGTCCACAATAGCCAAACAGTGGAAGGAGCAAAGATGCCCTTCAACAGATGAATGGATGAAGATGTGCTCCATATATACAATGAAATATTACTCAGCCATCAGAAAGGATGTTAGAATAATTCAATTGTTTCAGTTTCTGTACTTAAAATAACTCTGCGATGCATCTTAGGGTGTAAAGTTTTATCTGTTTATGGGATTGTTTATATGAGGGCTGATATATATAAATGAAATTAATAGGAAAGGATACATTTTTAAGGATCCTGATTTATATTTAAAAACTCATCTTTATAAAATTTTCTTCACATTTTTTTCAATGATATATCAAGATGTGCTCACCCCATAACTTTCCTACCCCAACATTGGCCAGTTCCTTTCTTTTTTTTTTAAAGTTCTTGATCATTTGACAAACACCAGTGGCCATTTATTTATTTATTTATTTATGTGTTTGATTATTTCAAACCTAATTTTTTTTTTCTATTTGTGTGCCTGAATGATTTGTCTATATCCTTCACCTAATTATCTATTGGAATAATAACACTATTATCAATTTGCGTGAGTTTTTTTTTAATTTAAAAGAGTGGGATCTTTATCATATTTGCAACAAAGTCTTTTTCTTTGAACTTTATTATCATATATTTTACTTCAGAATTTTAAACTTTTTTATTTTATTTATTTATTTATTTTTATTTCTTTTGAGCGTGACAGTATTTATTGTTTTTGCACCACACCCAGTGCTCCATGCAATCCATGCCCTCTCTAATACCCACCACCTGTTTCTCCCAACCCCCCACCCCTTCAAAACCCTCAGATTGTTTTTTAGAGTCCATAGTCTCTCATGGTTCACCTCCCCTTCCAATTTCCCTCAAAAATTTGTTATGCTCCACAAATAAGTGAAACCATGTGATAATTGACTCTCTCTGCTTGACTTATTTCACTCAGCATCATCTCTTCCAGTCCCGTCCATGTTGCTACAAAAGTTGGGTATTCATCCTTTCTGATGGAGGCATCATACTCCATAGTGTATATGGACCACATCTTCCTTATCCATTCGTCCCTTGAAGGGCATCTTGATTCCTTCCACAGTTTGGCGACCGTGGCCATTGCTGCTATAAACATTGGGGTACAGATGGCCCTTCTTTTCACTACATTTGTATCTTTGGGGTAAATACCCAGGAGTGCAATTGCAGGGTCATAGGGAAGCTCTATTTTAAATTTCTTGAGGAATCTCCACACTGTTCTCCAAAGCGGCTGCACCAACTTGCATTCCCACCAACAGTGGAAGAGGGTTCCCCTTTCTCCACATCCTCTCCAACAAACGTTGTTTCTTGTCTTGCTAATTTTGGCCATTCTAACTGGTGTAAGGTGGTATATCAATGTGGTTTTAATTTTAAAGATTTTATTTATTTATTTGTCAGAGAGAGAGGAAGAGAGAGAGAGCATAAGCAGACAGAGAGGCAGCAGAGGCAGAGAGAGTAGCAGGCTCCCTGCTGAGCAGAGAGTCCAATGCAGGACTCCATCACAGGACCCCCAGATCATGACCTGAGCCAAAGGGGCAGTGGCTTAATGGGTTGAGCCACTAGGTATCCCGGAATTTTAAACTTGTTATGTAGTGAAATTAACTTTTAATATTTTTGGTGATCTCTCTTTTGCTTTAAATCTTAAGAATTCTTCCCTTATTCAGACATTAGATAAATGTTCAGTTATTTATTTACATTTTTAAGAGTCTGATTTTTTTAAAAAAATGCTTTGTACTTCATTTCACGTGGACTGTATTGACTAATTGACTTCTTCATACTCCATATACATGCATCCTTACTATTAAGGCATTTTTATAATAGCTTTATTTTCTACACAGCAATTTGTTAGGGGGCTATATCCTAATTTATTGGACCCTATTCTGACGGTCTAGATTGCTTCAGGATATTTTCTGTATCAGAGTATACTGCAATGAAAAACATTCTTTTTTCAATAAGTATTTTCTTCATAGTTTGCATTATTTTGCTTCCATTAAAAGTGTGATCTATAGGGCCAAAGTTATGGATATTATTAAATCTCTTAATACAGATGGTTTTGCAAAATACGTTAGTACACATTCTGTAATCTGAGCATGGTGTTGCTGGAGTGTCTCAGTGAAAAGAATCCCCTAGGTGCCTCGGCCTCTAGCGTAGCTTGCTCTCTCGTATCTCCCATCTCTTACGTTTCTCTCCACAATTTCTAGTATGTAAAAAGGGTCCTCATTTTGGAAACCATTTATCTTCTCATCAACTGCAGAAGAAAACACTGAGGTTGAAGGAAGCTCAGCCCCTCTTCCCAAGGTGTCGGAGCCACAGACTGGGCTGGCTGAGAGGCAGCGCGATGTTCTGTTCTTATGCCACAGCCTGTTAGGGGCGGACACAAGCTCACTGACCAGGGCTCCAGAGTGGAAGGTGATTTTAAAGCCAAGAGAGATCCAAACCCTGTCGATATCCACGAGAAAGAGGAGCTAGCAGCCCATACAAGAGCGGACACAGCTAGAAATTTCCTTGAGAGGGAAGCTACCTCTTCCTGCATCACCCCCAAGCCCTTATGATAGTCAAGAAATCTTTCAGCACTTGCTTCTGAAAATTTTTTGAGGCAAAACCCCGAGAATTTGGCCTGGCTTTAATCAAATATTTATGATGCCCTCATTAGTCTCCAGTCCAAGGGTAGTACAGGCTCTCATTTGAATTTCTGAGTGGTAAGGGAGTTTTGAAAGGAAATGTCATATTATATGCACTGTTTATACAGATCAAATATGCATGTGTTGGTTTTGCAGACTGGTGTCAGTGCTGCTGTTATTTACCGGGACAGCGATAATGAGGTAAGGCAGGCATTCCCGCTGGGGATCTCGGGGAATATCTGGGCTGTGGTGGGCCCACGGAAGTCACTTCATGGCGCTCGAAGCTTCCGTGGGGCCACAAGGACTTGAGAAGGTGTCTCTGTCGCTCTACTGCCTGGCAAGTTTGACTGGTGTGCGATAATGAGGTGACATTCACACCCAGCCACACAATTAGGAGGGGGCAGAATATTCCGGCCAGAGAAACCTCTCCCATGGCAGCCTGGAGGCCACGGAGAACAGGGACTTTCATTCGTCCAAGGCTGAGTCTAATCAGAGACTGTGATGGGCGAGTGACCAGGGGTGAGTAAGACCAGAAGGTAAGAGCCAGGCCTGAATGACCTTGTTGACTCCATTGTGGAATTTAGACATTATCCTCAGGGCAGTGGGAAGGTCTTCATGGGTTTCAAGCTAGCAAGTGACGTCATCTGGTTTATGTCTTCGAAGCTTGCTCTGGTTGCATCGTCAGGAGGCCAGGCTGAAGCAGGAAGGCTAATCGGGAGGCTGTTCCGTGAGCCCAGGAGACCCCACGGGGTGGGGATGTGGAAGACGGTGGTGGCCTTGCGGAGGCAGGAGTGTGGATAGATGTATGTTGGTGCCAGAATCGACCTTATTTAGTGGCTTTTGCACACGGGGAGTGACGAAGAAGGAAATCTCCAGCTCGATGCCTAAGTTCTAGCTTCGGAGACCATTGTGGGGGGCTAGGAAAACCAGGGAGGTCGGTTTGGAAGCCTAGATGAGTTTGTCCTAGGGAATCTCAGTTTGAATCCACTGCCAACTGACCCAGCAGGGATTCTAAGGAGGTGGTCAGCCCTTGCCCTGGCCTGTAAGGACCTTGCCGTCTAGTTGAGAATGCAGGTGAGTAAGCAGAGGGTCACCCTAGAGATGCGCAGTGCCATGGAATGGGGAGAAAGAGAGAACCCTGGAGAGACCCCTGACCCCACCTGGAGGAGGGGTGGAAGGAAGTAGGGAAGTCTTCTTAAAGAAAAAAAAAATAAAGACAAAACTGATATTTCATTTCCAATTTAAAGGATGATAAGGTTTTATCTAGGTAGAGCAAGTACAGGCTTTCTATGGTTATGGGACGGAGGGGGAGTACGGAGCCTGTTTGCCTTGGAAACTGTGTCTCCACAGCACCCAGAAGTGAGCAGGCACTCCATATTTATGGGGAAGGAAAAAGAACTAAAGGTTTGCACAAGGATGAAGGCAGTGAGGCAGGACAGTTGCGAGGGCAAGACCACACAGGGCCTGGCAGATCAAGGTGAGGCATTCCAGCTTTACTCGAGGTCGAGGGGGCTGGCGGACTGGTTGCCTCCAGGATGAGACGTGGTTCTCTTTGCTGGTATTTGCTAATGATGTTTTCACAGAAGGGTTGGAGCTCCTCAGAAAACCTCATGAAGGAGATGAATGTTTGGATTTTGTTGACCCGTGTTTCCAGGTCTTTGTTTAGTGCGAGTTCAGCAGAAATAGTCTTCTGTGAAAGTTGAAGGTCTAAAGCAGCTGTCATTGGAGGAAGCTGAAGGGCTTGCAGGTGTGTGGTGGGAAGGATTCCCTCAGGCACTCCGGGTGACTCCACACCCTGCTTTTCTCAGCTCCCCGACCCACCCCACTCTCAGGGAGGGCCCTGGCAAGAGAAATACAACAGAAATGGGGAAACAGAGAGGGTGCGGAGCTGGGCCCCTCCCCGGGCCAGAGAGGGGTCAGAGCTCACCCATCCTGGGTGTCTGGTTATTGCTGGGGTGGGCGGTTGCCCCGGTGGGAGGAATGGGCATCTTATAAACATCCTTTCTCTTCTTTCTCCTCATTTCTCTGCATCTTCCTTTTTAGTAAGGCACCGGGGGAAGGACACGGCATGGAACTAGGGCGTCTCTCTCTCGGGAGGTCATGCGCGATGGAAAGTGCGTAAGATTTAGACACAGGCAGCCCTGGTTTTTTAAGCCCAGTTTTGCTTCTCCTTACTAGTGTCTGACACAGGAGAGATTGTTTCAAGTCTCTTAGCCTTTGTGTGGTGGTCGTTGCCCTTAAATAAAGGAAAATTTATTTTCCATCCCAGCACAGTGGTAAGATGGCAATGTCCAGTATTTGCTAGGCATGTAGGAAACATCCATTCTTGTCCTCACTCATTCTGGAAAGTCCTTTTGAATCGAGAGATCCAAGGAGATTCTGGAGGGAGGATCAGGGAGGCAGAACTTTCAAGAAGAAGGGAGCCGTTAAGGAGACTGGGTACACTGTTGAGTCCAATGTACCTGTGTGGAAGAGGCATCAGAAAGGGAGGAAGGAAGCCGTGTTCAGGAAAGGAAGGTACGCATATGGACAGAGGATCCCTGGGGCAGCTTTCAAGGGCTCTGTGCCTGAGAGTGGGTAGGCATGTGGGTAGGTGGGTCTCTTTTCTCTTAGCAAAAGAGGTGAAATCCCTGATGTGTTGATGTCCTGTGGCTCCAGGTGTAATGTCTACCTAATTTTTTGTAGATTGCATATTGTATAAAAGAAATAAAGACTGCTGACCGGTGAGTGATGTGCCCAAAGACAGATTTATGACTGATGTAGGGAGGCAGAGCCTGTATCTGGTTCTGTGGAGGACGGATGTGTGATTGGTTTGGGAGGGCAGGGCCTGTGTCTGCCTGCACTGCTGTTTGAGATCTGCTATCTCTCTGGTCATCTGCCTTGGGAGGGATGATCTCTATGTGAGTCTTTCTGTTGGTTTCAGGATTAAGACACCCAGAATACGTCTGTTACCCTGTGTAATTATGAATAATTCATGGACAAACTGCAGAGTCATACGGATGTTATTCTCACTGCTCATTCTACTGATTCCCACTGAACTCGGGGTCTTTATCATGGCCTGGACACATGCTTATGAGAGAGAACAAAATGCAAACAAAGAGGGAAAGACCCAATCCTGGACCTAGTGATCTCCCACTATAGCTGGAAGATAGTCATAGGAGTTTCCTCCCAAACTATTTGTTGGATAAAAGATAATATATTTCAAAGTGAAGAGTATGTAATTAGAAATCAGTCCTCTGAGAGTCCAGAGGGATAACTACCAGCATTTGAGTTGGATCTTGGAGGAGGGGAGGGAAGAAGCAGGAGGCTGTTTTGGGGGAGAGTGTCAGGATGGTAGGGTTGCAGGGGGAGAGTGTCAGGATGGTAGGATTGCAGGGGGAGAGTGTCAGGATGGTAGGGTTGCAGACCTTGTTTCTAGCTCCACCCGCCCTGCAGATTTGTCTTGAATATGTAGGGGAAATAGTTAAATCCATTCCCACTGGTTTCCCCATCTGCAGGAAGTGGGTCCTTGTCTCGGTGTCTACAGCCTCTTACTCCCCTACTCGATGTCAGAAAGAGGAAGCGGGGCCGTATCAGACTTGAAAATGCTTCAAAAAGTCCATCGAAAAACCAAGAGACGGATTCTTCACAAAGACCATAAATTGATTGCAGGGGAGGGAGTGAAATAGGGGATGGGATTAGGAGTTTGCTTGCCATAATGGAAAAAAATCCCTCATGCTGCCCACGTGCCTTGGGGCTGCTGGGTCTTCCTCTTGTTGTGTCCCCAGGCACTACCGCAGGTCCAGGCAAGGTGGCTCCATCCTTCCCCACAAACCCACTGATACGGTCCTTCACCCTCCCAACTTTGCCGCCAACTTGTGTTTATTTGCCCTGTGACAGTCGTAGAGCGTGTTTGTAAACTCTGTGAAGACCAGAGTCTTCTCTGGAATTTTCACCTTGCTGTTCCCAAGGTCGAGGTAGACACTGACACGAGTTGGGGATCTGTGCCTTCTTGGTGCATGAGTGGATGGGAAACTAGATGGTTGGACAAATGTGGGTAAGAGGTGAGGTGGACCTTTCCTAGCTGCTTTTTTCTTCTACATATTGAAGATAAGACTACTGTGCTCTCTTGCCTTAAAATACATGTATATATTATTTAATTTTTTCTTTTCTTTGTGTGATGTGTAGAAAATTTCTACTTATCCTAATTCTTTGTAAGAATTTTTATTTATTTATTTATTTGATAACTTTTTATTTTTTATTTTTTATAAACATATAATATATTTTTATCCCCAGGGGTATAGACCTTTTGTAAGAATTTTTAAAAGATGAACGTATATAGAAAATAAAATTAACCCTATTTCATAGAAGGGGATTAATATACTTAATATTTTGATAATTTTTCCCATTTTTTCCTCTGCATTTTTCTGAATAGTGACCTACCAGTTAATCATATGAACATCAGTGTATTTTCAAAAAGGAAACAGTAATATTAATACAGTTTTATTTCTTAAATATTTTCCACCTAGCTTTATATCATAAGCATATTCTATGTTTGATATTTTTTAAAGGAACTTAATTTTTCAGTGTATGACTACATAATTCACTAAATCATTCTTATTCTGTTGAACTTTTTTGGGTAATATTTAACCTCTTAATATTAAAGACAAGACAAAATAAATATATTACAACCAAATCTTTGAGGACAAAGTTAATTATGCCCTTAAAATGAAGTTTTAGATTGGACTAATCAAGTCAATGTGTATAATAAATATTTTAAGACTTGCGATGTACATTGCCAAATTGTTTTTCTCAAAAAAAAAAAAAGGCCTCAATTTATAAAATTTTCTGTACTCAAAGAGCTTACCAAAAATCAGAAACAGTTTGGATGTCACTCTAAGTTTTATTGGCTTTCATCCCTGTTGCCGGTTCTTAAATAACATCATTCAGTTTCTAATTTTGATTCCTTTCCATGATTGATTTTGCTTACTTATTCAACTAAATTTTTGGAGATGATTTGTACTGATGTATGTTCTGACCTCTCGTCCAGCAGGGAATAAATAACTTTCTTTTGTACTCACACACGGAGGATAACTTTGTTAGGTCTGATTCTCTTCTCGCCCCCAAACTTCTGGAGCCGTTGCTTCGCGATCTCCTGTTGTCAAATCCCAAAGAAGCTGGACGCTATCTTGAACTTCATTTCTTTCTTAAGTGATCTGTATTCTATGCTTAGATATCTGTAGGACTTTTCTTTTTCTTTCTCCTTGTAATTTGTCAGTTTTGCTAGTAGTTGGTTCTCTTTTTAAAAATTTTTTTTCTCCTCTACGTACATCCAGCCTTTCTGATGACAGTGCCCTGGGCTCTTTGAAGTGGGCTGACTCTTCTGTTCTGGTCATTCTCACTTCTTACTCATGGCCACCTTTCCTTAACATAGTCAATGTTTTTACTTATTCTCATTGCCTTCTCTTGTCTTCTCCCTAATTATTTTCAGTTCTTTGTGGGCTTTTTGTTTTGTTTTGTTTTTATCTCAATTCTAAAAGACCTAGTCACATTTGCTCTGTGTCAGGGATGCTGTATTTTCTAGTGCTAGTGGGGCTCCCTAATGTCTCCTGTGTAGACCCGAGGTACTTCTGGTCCTCATACCCACCTTCCCCACCACATCCAGCCCCTTTCTTCTCATTCACATGCCTTTGACTTTGGCTTTGGCACTAATCCTTGTTTCCAGCTGGCCCCCATTGAGCATGCCCAATAATTCCAGACAATTCCCCCCCTTTTTTAAAATTCATCACTGCATTATTCCCTCAGTCCCGTTTTTTGCATGGACTTTTTCAAGGACATGGCAGTCAATATGCTGAGTGCTTTACATACATAAGCTTGTTTTCTTTCCCCCAGCAACCAGCGAGGTATATGTTTTCTGATGTAGTGCATTCTGCAGGCGAGGACATTGTGGGCTGGTGGAGTGGGGGTTGCCCAGCTGCTCAAGGCTGTGGAATCCAGCCGTTAGCCCACTACGTCGTATGGGATGGATCGATGGGGTCATAGAAGGAGGCTCTGTGCACCCAACACCCCTTTTCATAGTCCCCAGATCAGCCTCAACTTCTGCGAGTACACAGAATTAGTACAACATCCCCATTTCCAGGATGAACAGCTACCAGGACCGTCCAGTCCATTTCTGCCAAATATGGAGAGCACGACTTCCAGGACCTGTCATGTGTCCCCTGGGTACCTTTGGACTCACTTGTTTTCTGAGTGTTACAGTCTCATAAGAACTAGAAAAAGTAAGATGGGCAGTAGCAAAGGGAATGCTGTACGAAGTGAGCAGTACAGACTGCCTGTGCTGGGACATAATTGGGAGGAATGGTTTGCTATTTGTTAACATTCCCATTTTACAGCTAACAAAGAGTCAGAGGACACTCTCCTAATATCTCTATGCCCCAGAGGGTGAGGATGCTGATGGAGGAGGCAGTGGTGAGGTCATCATTTAGAGCTGTTTGGGTGCTGAGATGAAAGAGGGGCCTCGCTCCCTGTCTTGGCCACGTCTTGCATTTCTGCCCCAGAGACATCCCAAGGGTGGCTGCGTGAGCTTTCTCCTTTGGCAGTGGGAAAGCAAGGGCAGTGTGGGAAGGTTCATCTTCAGTCCCGTCCCCTGAGCTGTGCACCAGGTTTGCTCTGGCCAGATGTTTGTATGGGCTGATGGTCAAGTCCAGTTCAAACTGACGATTGATGGAGCTTTTGTTCTTGGTCTTTCTGATCCTCTGACTTCTCTCCTGTGAGCTAGTAACCTTGACAGTTGTGAGAACTAAATTAAAATTTGTGCCAAGTTTTTATCATTGGTAAAAAAGCTCCTAATGCTCAGACTTGTTTATTGACCTCAGCATCATTCCTGTGTTTAGAATTCTTGCAGTAGGAAGTCGAAGGAGAATCTGACAGGGGTGGAAATAGCAGACTTGGACAATGTCAAAGCCTTTGACAGTTGTCACTCCAGGTCCCATTGCCTGTCCCGCTTGGATGGTCCCTGGAGGCAGTGACTGTCCTTGCTCACCTTCTTCATGTCAGGCTCTTCCTCAGTGAACTCAACCCTTTCCTACATCTGAGCTCTTTGATCATTCTGGGCATATTTTCTAAGGCAGCTCAATCCATCCATCCATCCATCCACCCATTAATCCATCCATCCATCCATCCATCCATCTACGCATCCATCCATCCAACAGACAACTACTGTGCAGCTACTCTGTGTCAAGGCCCCGTGTTAGGTGCCGGGGATGTGGAGGTTTACAAGGTTCAAGTCCCATCATCTGGGGGGAGACCCCACGGACTTGACGTGGCCAGAAGAAAGAATCCCTGGGGACTCAAGTGCATGATGTGCTGCCTTGCACAGATCACTTCCAAAATGGCGGACACCACCTGCCCCACCCGGAAACATATCCTTGCATCTTCCTTCAGACCAAATAAAATGAAAAAGCTCAAAGTGCTCTTGTCTCTAAATCACAGAAATTACCGTGTTGGCTCCATAAGCCTCTGTGTTTGGAGGTCAGCCTCAGCTATGACGACCGCCCTCTTGCCACACCACTTGCCTCTGGATCGCTCTGAGTTTCTCTTCTGTACAACCCGCGCCCATGGGCATTTTCAACCACTGTCTGCAGAAGAGATAAGTCTGGTGTGACAAGCTCTTTCAGAGGGTAGATATTTTTAAAGATTGTCAGGATCCTGCCAGCAGCTCTTATGGCTGGGTACTTCTAGGCTTTTCACGGGAACAAAGTTGGGTGCAAATACCTTTCTGACGTGCAGTCTGCCCTGACAGAGAGTGTGCTATTATTACTCCAGGAGGTTAACATCCCACTGGGTTTTCAAGTTGATTCATTACTTTTCTCATGACTTGTATTTATTTTTCAGCACCTGTGAAAAAACACGTTGATATTTCAATCCCCGCTATCACCAACTGCCTGTTGTGTATAAGCACTTGTGCTCCTGGAAGGAGGTGGTTTTTTTTTTTTTTTTTTAATTTTTTTAAGAGAAAGTATTTAAAAGTTTAAACTCAAAAGTGAGTTTATATTAGTCCTTTTAGCATCTGACTTAAACAGGTGTTTTTTTTTTTTAAACCTTCATCCCAATTGAGAATTTGGTTTTAAATAGTTCAAAGATGTTATTTTAAATTTACATACAAAAAAAATACAGGTGGGATTTGATAGATTTGAAAGAAATTCACCCCAAAATAGATCTCATCTAGCTGAGTACCTGCTTCATTTTCGAAGCATCTGCTGGGTGTCTCGGCACGGAAGTCCTGCACACTCCACCAACTCAGCACAGAAAAAAAAATCATTTTTTCTCTGCTGCCTCAACCCCATTTCTCCTCCTGTGCCCCCTAGTCCTTGAATTAACAGGCTTTCCTGTCTGGTTTCCAGGGGAAGATGCCCTGGCTTCATCTGCAAGCCTTTATCACTGAGCCCCTTCACTATGGGTCCTGTCAGCTCCTCCTGCTGTGTCTCAGGGGTCTGGGTCCTCAGGACATAGAGGCTCATGCTCCTCGGAAAATCTTGGGGAGGGTTTATTTTGCGGCGCCCTGAGTGTGTCCTTTCTCCCGACTCCTCCTCAGAGCAGGTTTAAGCACTCCTTGTTTCCCGTTTTATCATCCTGGTGACTCACCTGTCTTCTTGCTCCCACCGTAAATGACCCAGACCTCCTTTGTGCTCTTTCCAACATCGATGGGAAGTTGATGTTGATGCCATTGTTACTCCCCAGTAACAAGAAAGGCAGGGGAGCTCTGTGCCTCTGAGGTCAAATCCAGGCAAGCTAGGGTCGCATCTCAGGAGCCCTAACTGTATTTTCTAGCATCTGAGCCATCATTTTCTTTCACTTGATCTCCACATATTGATGGAAACTTCTTTGCCTCCAAGAATACAAAACTGAGGTCAGGCTGCGTGGATGTAAATACAGTGATTGTTCTGTTGACCAGAGCACATCAGAATTATTGTCTTTGGCATGGGTACTGTAGGAGATCTAGCCAAATTACAGGGCCCTGGTGTGTCAGGACGTAGTGATAGGATCTGTAGGGAAGGTGGCACAAGCACTATCGCTGTCACTGAGGACAGTTGGTATGGAGGGAGGTCTTGGAGACGATGTGAGAGCTGCCTCCACATACGTTAAGAGGCATCCTGCAGGAGAGTTTCTAGTTTTAGGGACAGAACTAGGGCCAGTGAGTGGAAACCAAGGGACACCATTTGCCATTTGATATAGAGGTGTCCAGCCACAGCTCTCCACGAGGAACTGGAGATGATGAGCTCCCTGTCATTGGAGATAAACAAGCAGACACTAAATGGTCCCTTGGCCAGAAGGAGTGGAAGGCACTTCAGTAGTGCCTGGCCTATTGCAATCTGATTTATTGTCACCATCATGATCATGTACTTAATTGGACGGTTAGAGGCAGGGAAAGGATCCCCTGATATTTAAGACCTCCTCAGACCCTGGGATTTTGTGAACTGTGCATTGCAGAAGACTCACACAGCTGGCTACAGTCACCGTTTCAAAGCCCACTGGAATGTCGTCTACCAGCAGCATGGGCACTGCGGCTAACACTCCACCCAGCGCTGCGCTCTCTATTCAGACTGATTCTTTTTTTTTTTTTCCTGGACTGGAAATAGCTTTTACATAATCTCCCCATGTTGTTTCATTCCAAAGATTTATCCCTCACCTGCATTATCTTCTGTGGTTTATGAGATATTTGTGATCAACCCTTGCAACAGCAGGCACCAAATTCTGCTTTGAAGCAAAGTAATGAGAACAATTCCAAGGGAGGCACTACCTTGCACTGTGGCACTGATAGACCCGGGAACTCGCCAGGCCGTCTCCCAAGGTTGATGCCATTTACAAAATTACAAATAAATTCTTAATAAAACCCGAACCTGCCGCTTCTGATGCACCGCCACATAGGAAGGTCTTTTATTTTCCTCCTAACTTCAATCTTCACGCCCTGCCATAGAAAAACAATTTTTTATTAACGGTGCAACTAACTTACCATAGAGCAATAAAATTAAACCTGATGAAATGTGATTGCCAATAATTCTGGTTTCTAATATTCTTCCAAAAATTATTTCAGGACTATTGAGAAACAGAAAGGGAAACTAATCAACTGTGCAGATTTACTTTCATTTTCTTTTCTTCCTTTATGATTGGTTGTGGAATTTAAAGAGCAGTCGGTAAAGGCTTAAGTACGATCTTAAAATTGGGAAATTATTGCCAAAGTTGATGATCTTCTTGGAACTCCTGAAGAACAGAAATACACGTAAACATCTATATGTTTATACACAGATACGTGTATAAACACACACACATATATTTCATGTTTCAAAAGTGGTAAAAATTTTTGGCAAAATGGCAAATGGCCAAATGGCTAAAAAACACATCTCTAATTCTATTTTTATCCCATTTCTCTTTCTCTCATCTACTTTTCTATTTATCCATCCATCCGTTCATCTACCATCTGAAATATATACAAGTATACAAGTTGAGGTCATGTTTGTGTCCTGCATTCCTCCATTTCCCTCCCTCTTTCCCCCATAGTAAAAATTATCAGGCATTTTCTGTGAGTTCTTTTAGCTATTGCATGTAAATCTATGGTGACACTGTTTTTTTTGCAGTAAACAGTAAATAGCGTTGTTTTGTGCCCTATTTTAAAATGTATATAAATGTGTATAAATGTGACTTTGCACCTTGCTTTATGTACTCAGTGCTATGTGTGAGAGCTCTGCACGCACTTCTCTCTTTTACTTATTTTGTAACATCCCATTTTATGAATATACTGCATGTATATTCATAATGTTATGAATGTTATTTACTTACATATAAATAAATTTACGTGATTTATCCACTCTTAGTTTTCATTTTTTTAAAGATGTACTTATTTATTCTAGAGAAAGAGAGGGAGGGAAAGAGAGAGAGAGAGCGAGCGTGCAAGCTTGAGGGGGAGGGGCAGAGGGAGAGAGAACCTTAAGAAGACTGCATGCCCAGTGTAGAGCCTGATGCAGGGCTCGATCTCACGACCCTGAAATCATGACCTGAGCAAAAACCAAGAGTCAGATGCTCAACTGACTGAGCTATCCAGGCACCCCTGTTATTTTTCATATTTAGGCATCACCAACAGTGCGGGAATGTACATTCTTGACTATGTCTTCTTATAGGTGTGTGGGAGGACTTTCTACAGGACAGGTTAGAGAATTAAGGTGTTTGGAACTTGAAAGAGAAAAAGTTAATCTGTGTATTTACTGACCTTTAGCATTTCCTTCAACTACAGATGTAGACCACAAACTTGAGTTAACATCAGCAGCGCCGTGACTTTGATGCCAATGGGAGGCACAGTTTCAGATCACATCACAGTTGATGAATGTGACTGGAAATATCATTGATGAGCATCGGCACCTCAAAATTACAAGATTGTGTGAATATTACTAGATTTTCATTGTAATGAATTTAAGAAGAACATAAATTATAATTTCAAAAATTTATTTTTTGAACATGTTTTCAATATAATTGCTTTTCTTGGCAACCCTTGTAAATATTTATTATGCACACTATAACATGATATAACATAACATAATAAATGTAATGTTGGTAGATATGTAATATAAAATATATAATTTATATTAATTATATTATACTTTACTTATATATATATATTATGCTTACTTACATATATTATATTACTTATACATATATTGCCATATATTACTATACATATTATTATATAGCTACTGTATATCTACACATCATGAGATTGTCAATTGAATAAGCCCTTCTGACAATATAATTTCTAGGGCACACGGTGTTCACAATTTCAGCTTTAGTAGGAATGGACAAAGGTTCTCATAAAGGATGTTATCGTTCACTTGTCACACCCATGAGCAATCCTCAGGAATGCCCATTTCCTGCTTTGCCAACACTTGGTCTTTCAAGATTTTGTCCTATTTGTCAATCTCATGATTGAGAAAGAATATCTTATAGTTCTAATTTGCATTTCCCTGATCTCTAATGAGATGGGACTTCTTTTCAAATGTTATTGGCCATTCTATTTCAGTTTCTCCTCTGTGAGTTCGGCAATGCTCTTATTACCAGGCCGGTCCGGAGGGAGTTATGGAAACATGGACTTTTGGGAGATAATCTTTTCCTGTGAAATTACACTCATAAATAACCTCAAACACTTTTGACCAATGATCTTCAAAATGGGGTGTGTGCTCATCAGGGTACACAAAATTCTTTATTGTGGTAGGGGCAAACATGTTAGAACTTCTATTTATATATTTTATTTCATCTAAAAATACAACGGAGAGTTAAACTTTATTAAAACAATATACATATTTGTTAATATTTACATGAATTAGTAACTTACATGTTAATACTTAACATGACTTATACATTCATAGTTGTGTATTAGGAAAGCATGCCTATTTCCAAAAACTGTTTCGATGCCACTGTTTAAGACAATGGGCATAATGATAAAAATAGTTGCATTTAATGATCACCTGCTATGTGCCAGTTGCTTTGCAAGCATTATTTAATTTAATCCCCATAACCCTACAGAGAGGCAGATTTTTAATTACCAAGGATCTAAGAAAGAAGGATGTTATGTAATTCAACCAGTGTTGCTTTTGGTAAGTCGTGGAATTAAGAATTGCATTTATATTTTTATTTTTCTGAGTCCATGGTTCAGTCTCTTTTTACCATACCCTGCTCTCCCATCTGCTAAATATTGGTTCCATCAGGGAAGAGCCCATCTGCTTTTTTCTCCACTCTATTCCAACACCCCAAAGAGTTCCTAGCATGTGGTAGCAGAACAGTCTACCTTTATTTAGTGAATAACTTAATGAAAAAATGGGGAAGGAAGGAAGGAGAGAGGGGGACCACGTGGAATTCACCTGCTCATGTGGGCAATCAACAGAACAGGGGTAAGTCGGACCCTCTCGGGTGTGTACGTAGTGTGGTGAAAGTATGGGGATGGAAGCATGGGCATGGGGTGGTTCTCCTGGCACAGGCTGGACTAGAGAAGGACTCCCAAATGGGCAGGATGGGAGGTTCATCCCCATAAGGGAGGCTAACATTTGTTAAATGTTCTGTACTACAGGACAGGGAGTGGATTAATGGATGTGATGCCAGGGCTGACTGCAGTCTGGGGTCACGGGCTGAAAGTTCTCACACTGGGGCTGTGGACCTTCAAGGAACAAGGATGCTTGTAGCCCTAGATTTACCATAGCCTCTCGCTATCTCTGGTCTTTTTTGCCTATCTTTCCAGGTAGAGGCCTCCCATGGCCTTTGTGGAGGTTGCTCGATCCTGGTCTTTGTTTTGGAATATGAAGCCCGTATGAAACAGGGCACTGAGATAATTTCCTAATCAGGCAGGTGCGGGGAAAATAAGATTCTTAGGTCGAAAGTGTCAGGCTATATGCCATGTTCTATGTGGCTGGGAACGAGGTATATGAGGGGTGTGATTCTCCTGTTGTTGGAGGGCTTGAGCCATCATAACATTTCTGCATGGCAAGCATCTATGGTATCCCTCCCTCTATAGAAACAAGCTGGGGTCAAGGACAAGGGCAGAGTGTTGACATGACAGACAGGAGCTGTCCCTCAGTTAGCCTCCAAGAGACTTTCGTAGACTGTTAAAAGGAGAGAAACTTCTGGAGAAAACAAGTACCCAAGACAAAGAGCTGAAAGGGAATTCCAACCCTGCTGGACCCCAGCGGTTCCCAGACTGTCTTGCAGAGCAGATTGAGACCCCTGATCTAAGAACAAGGGGATGTTGGTGCAGAAGGCAAGGGACAAAATCTTTGACAGCTCCCAGAAGAGATGCAGAAAGCTGTTTACATTACAGCGGAACCCCATTGATGAAAGAGCTCCAGGAAGACACACTGGAAGAACTTCTTTGGATCTGTGGACTCCTTCTTGGTTAGGCGGACATTGGGTTGACGTTGGTGACCTACATGGGGAAGACACTCAGGAATGAGCTCACTTATTCATAATCAACCTTTTGGCTGTGTTCATGAAGTCCCTAGTTAAAGTACCCTGGACAATGTTCTGATAGATCCATTTAGACCCAACCTGAAAATGGCAACCTTGAATTTGGGGCTTAGATTCAACAGAAGGGGGTTGGTTGGCTGGAGAAAACTGTGGGTTACGTTTGGTGGAAGGAGGGGTGTGAAGTGCAAGATGCTCCCCTTCTGGCCCTGGGCATTGTTTTGATCGCCAGGCTGAACTGCGCATTGCATTTTGGGTAGGAAACATCTCTGCGAACTCAGAGCCCTACAGTCTTGGTGATATCAAATTGACAATCCAGACTTGAGTATGGGAGCTTCATTTAAAACTGACAAACAAAGACTTCTGAGCGTAGCAGATGCTGCAATGGCAGACTTGAACTGGATGGCCTTGACTTTGGGTGATCTTGATAGGTCATGTGAGCCTGCTCCTTTGTTAAAATGAAGTCTGGGTGCTTTCTTTGTTCCCTTCAAGACTGGGGATAATGAGCAGGGTTGCTTGCTGAATTTTGGTTTTAGTTCGCTAAGGCTAAAGGAGACGGGACTATTTTATGATGAAATTTGCCAGAAGAAATTGGGCTCTTGCTCATTAGAAGGGCTTTAAAAATTGGGGTTTCTCTCAGTAGGAGCACTGTGATTAAATAAATAATACTAACATCTGAGTGTGGCAAGAGCACTGTTTGTTTTCTCATCCTTTCGTACTTTTGATTTATTTTTTCCCCCATTTGGTGCTAATTGGCCTGTATTTGCAAAGATTGTTATGACCTGTTATCCTGTATGCTTGGCCTAAGAGATGCTTAAAGGGCTTCCGAGAAAAAGGAAATCCGAACTGGGCTGACTTATTTATTTTAATGTTCATAAAACTGGAGGGGAAAGAATCCAGCCCCATCCTGGAGAGGGACTTGAACTAGGGCTCTTTTTTAGGACGTTTCATGAAAACCACTAGCTTGTGGTGTTCCTCTGACCTCCCTTTCTTCCTTCTTTCCCTTCCTCTTCTCTCTCCCCTCCCCTCCCTCCCCTGCCCTCCCCTCCCCTTCCTTTTCCTTCCCTCCTTCCCTGTTTTCTTCTCCCCCCCCTTCCTGCCTTCCTTCCTTCTTTTTTGAAATGTACCGAAAAAATACTAAAGAGCTGCTGTTGACTCTTTTGAGAAAAAAGCCAATACTCTCTAGCCAGTAGCATCATTTAGCATTTTAAAAAAATGTTTTATTTAGCTTTAAAAATGCGGTTCAGTTGAAAGGGGTCGCGTCTCTTTCTTGCCTTTCAAGCAGCTGGTGCGAGGCAGACAGCAGTCCTGAGGAGGAGCGATTTGGTCCCCGGCGTGGGGTGTTTGCCATCACATCTTACCAGATTGTATGTGGAGATAAAAAATCACCTGCCGAGGGTAGCAGCAGGGGCTCTGCTCCCCTCATCTCTCACAGGTGTCCTTGGGGATGTTTGTGGTCTTCCTCTTGCTGGGTCAGTACTATCTGGTCCGGCCGGGCCTGATGGGGGCCATCTCTGGAATACGGACCCAGGGGGAATGGTCTGCAAGAACCACCTGCTCCAGAGTGTCTTACCGGCTAGAACAAGGCTCTTCTCAGCCAAGAACACAGGGAAAGACCATAACAGAAGAGGGATTTTATGGTTGGATAGAGCAAAATAGCATAGTTGGAGTCTTGGACACATTCGTGCTCATTATTCAATAACAAATCATTAATTTTTTTTTCACTAACACCTAAAATTTATCAAGGTTTTAGGGAATCTGGAGTGTTAAAAATAGACATGGCTATTCCATGGGATCGAGCCCAAAATAAACTATGTGGTTTCTCCCCCATCTCTGTCTCTGACATGCAGACATGTACACACAGACATACATTCAGAAAAGAAAGAGAAGTGAGTGTGTGTGTGTGTGTGTGTGCGTGCGCACGTACGCGTGCGTGTCTGAAATAAACCCAGATCTGACTCTTGGACTCATCACAGGCTGCATCTGTTTTGTGGTCTGCACTTCATCGCCCTCACCCTCTCTCCCAGTTTGGAGTTCCCCTTCAGACATCTCCTTTTTGATGATCACAGACAGAGCTAACCTGGGGGCACTTTCCAGGAAGGGGAAGAATGGTGTTGGCTGGGGGCTGTGGGATGGGCAGCCTCACCTCTGACCTGAGAGCATCCTGAGAGCTACTCAGAAAGATGGCCTATTGACTTGGCTTTAGCATGTCTGAGGGTGAGGGGCTTGGGACCCTAGTGGGTACTTGGCCAGCCCCTCGTGTTCCCTTTCATCCCAACCTAGGACTTTCTTGGCCTCCCTAGCGTGGGCTGCCCTCTCTGGCTGGTTCCTTCTACGCAAACCGCCTCGTGGCTCAGAATGCCTTGAGCACAGAACCACTGCTCCTAGCCTGGGCCTGGAAATGATGAGACCTGTGAACCCAAAATAAAAGTAAGAGGACAAGAATGAAATAAAGAGGAAATGAGGAAGAGAAAAATCAAAGGAAGAACATCACAAAAACTAGGGGAAAAAAATAGGCAAATAGCACCTCACACACAGGGCTGCCATTCCTGTTAGTGTGGATGAGCAAACCGGAGAAAAGATGAAGCAAAAGGTCTCATAACTTGTTTTGGCCGCATGGAACTGGCCCCGTTTACAGCGCTTTGTAAAAGCTGTTGTTCTTCTCTGAGATTGTATTACTTAGAGGGATCATAGAGAAAGCCAATATACTGATACAAATGTTGAGCAAAGCATTCACTAAGGGCGTCACTTAGGCATGGGAAGGTCTATGTGCCGATCAGAGACTCCTGAGGAGCTGAGTCATTCAGATTTGAAGGGGTGGGAATCTTCCAGAAGGAAAACGAGCTGAAAATGGCTTAGTAGAGCTCTGGCACCCGGAGGTCTTGGGTAAGATGCTTCCATCTTCCACGCCCCAAGTTGGGAAGTAAGTCACCAGGTGACACCAGATCAGTGGGACTCCCATATGGGGGAGGGAGGCGAGGATAGGGGGACAGAGGGTTTGTTGTGTGGGTTTTCTCTCCTTCATTGTTTCTGCCATGTCCCAAGGACCAGGGAGACGGATGGCTTCCTGGGAGAGGAGACAAGCAGCCTTTGGAAATGGGTTTTCTCTTCCTCCTGCTCACATGCACAGCTAATCCTGATGCAACAAGATTTTTTAATTCCTCTCTCGTTGCTCTGTAAATAATTTTCTGCTCCCCAGTGTAACTCTGGTTAAAAACTGTAAGACTTTTGGGTGCAACTGTAGGCAGGTTTTTGGTAAACCTCAAGTTCATACATATTTGCTTATTAAAACAGGACCCTTAAATCTCCAAGCTGAGGGGAAAAAGAAGTTAAGTCTTTAAATACACATGTACAGACTTCTCCTGTGTAGCTGAGATTTTTCTGTAGCTCTGTTTTTTATTTATGGATTTCTGCAGTTTACTCTGGACGGGGGGATTATTTTTCCCTGTGCCGAGTCCAGCTGATTGATTCAAGGCACCTGCTCACTTTCAGATATGGCCGAGAAGCTACAGCCTAAGTTTGTGTCTGTATTTAAAATTGAGAATACAAATGGGTTTAAACTTGAATATTTCATCGAGACATTGCGTTTTACAAGTAATTTATTTTAGAAATACAGGCTTCTGCCTGGACAGTGCAGATTTTCAGTAACTTGATGCTGACTTACCTCTGAATATTAATATCATTTGGGCTGTGCACACTTTGAGATTTCATATAAACTTATCAGTGCAAGATACTTAAATAGCCATGAAGGGGATAAAGTGAATGCTTTGCTCAACATTTGTATCAGTATATTGGCTTTCTATATGATGACTCTAACTAATACAATCTCAGAGAAGAAAAACAGCAACATTTAGAATGGAAGACAACTCTGTTCATCACAAACAATACTGGACACAAGACTTAATAATTTTTAGGATAATGGAAGTTATGTGTGCTGAGTAAATATTAGATTTTTTTTTTTTTTGGTCAGTTTACAAAATAAATATTTCCTTGATTTTTTATTTTTTTTTGAAGAAAGCTTTAGAAGTCAGCTTTAGCAAAGATTTAGTCATGCTTGATTCTATTTTTCATCAGTACATCACAATTTGGAAGATAAAACTCATTAAGTTCTGGGGAAAAAATTGTCAAAATTGGTGGATTGAGGGAAAGGGAACAGGTTCAGAATGGAGTCCTGACACTCTGGGATCTTTCTCTAGGGATTAAACGCCCCTTCTATCATCTTTGAACACTGTAATTCTCAGCTGAAAAAAAAAAAAAGTGGATTTTATTTGAAACAACATAGAGGGAACCTGGCAGGAGAGTGAGGAGGAAGACAATGGGAAGTGTTATAGGTTGAATTGGGTCTCCCCCAGAGATTTATAAAGTCCTAATCCCTGGTATCTGTGAACATGACCTTATTTAGGATTAGGATCCTTTGCAGACGTCACCAAGTTAAGAAGAGGTCATGCTGACTTAGGCTGGGCTCCAATCCAACATGAGGGATGTCCTCCTAAGACGAGGAGATTCAGACACACACACACACGAGAAAAGAGGACTGTGTGAGGACAGAGGCAGAGGCTGAGGTTCTGGTGACACAAACCAGGGATGCAGGGAGTTGTCAGAATCTGGGAGAAGCAAAGAAGGCTCTTTCCCCAGAGCCTTCCAAGGGCGTGTGGCCCTGTTGACACCTGATCAGTGACTTCTGGGCATCAGAACTGGGATAATAATTTTCTGTTGTTTCAGGTCCTCCATTTTGAGCTACTCTGTTATGGCAGACACAGAAAATGAATACAAACACAGATCATGTCATGTGAGTAAATGGAACTCCGTAGACAGAAGCACCAAGGTTCGGGTTCATGGATACTCACAATGTTTGTGTGTCCAAGTTCATTTCCTCAAGCCTCTGCAAAGTGAGGATGGAGGACAGGCTACGTCATAGGATTGCATACGGGTTACATAGGTGTTCCCTGGAAAGTGTTTAGCAGAGGCGTGTAACAGTATGTGCATATGTGTGTATGTGATTACAGCATGCACTGGTAATTTTGTTAGCCAATTTTGAGATCTACAATGCTGATGGAAAATCGGGTTCTGAGACCAATATGGGCTGGTCTGCATTAATAAAAGTTTTTCCATCCTATTCAAAACAAGATATGAATCTTCATCTTTGATGTCTTTGTATCCACACTAGCAGCCCGAAGTAGAGGAAGGAAAGCATTATTCAAAGTCTGAAATGACTTTCAGTTTTATTTCTACTGTTTAAGTGAGTGTGACCCTGAGAAAGTTACTTGCTGTCTCTGAGCCTCAAACAACATGAATAATTAGAATCTCACAAGCTTCTGGCATAAATCCATGAGACAAGGGTTGTGGAAGGCTTCTTAAATTGTAGCTTCACAGAAGTTATTGGTTATGTTTGGTAGAACTTAATGTACCGTCTTGTGTGAAGTTTACTCTGTAGCACGTACTTGACCAAAGTGTGTTATGTTGAACTGAATTTGTCTGAGGATCCCCTCCATCTAATCACTATGGATTTGAGGGCATGAGCTTTTTTTTTTTTTTTTTTAAATTTTAACACAATCCCCATTCGTTCTGGGAAGAACATATTCATCTCAACAATGCTGGTCTTATCTTGACGTGATGTGAATGCTTGCAGGTAAACATACCTATTTCCAGTGAGCAATTGTGAAGAGGAGAGTTTCTTGAAGCAGGAAGGAGGTCTGAAAATGGAGGTAATATTTCTCAACCTTTTCATTGGATCACGATCTGGATTAGCCCAGAAGGGAATATGGCGGCGTGATGGCTGGGGTGGAGGGCCGCAGAGTAAACGTTCCAAAGCTCATGTGAGCTGCAGAGGGCTGCCTGCCAGAACCTTCTCAGGGCAGAAAGCATTTCCTGTCCTTCCCCTGTCCTTCTTCCCCCAACTTCTCCTTCCCAAGGCCCAGGGATTGAGTGCATTCAGTCTTTGTAAATACTAGTTTCATCATTTTAATCTCCAAGAGATTATGGGTTTTTTTGAGCAACATCACTGAAGCAGAAATCTTGAAAACTTTAATTATGATGGTCTCACACTGTTTGCACTGTTTAAGATGAGATCCCCAAGGCAGAGAATCTCTGTGACAATTTTCGAGGGTGTAGGCAGTGGGTGATGCCTCCTTTGTTGACTCCTGGGTTCTCCATGTCTACACTGGCCACAGCAAGCCCAAGGGCTCCAAGGCAATGAAGGCTGCCGCCCTATCTGACTATGTTCTGGGAGTTGTTTAGGGGAGAATTGGCAGCTGACAAACAGGCAGGATCCTGACATAGGTGGGGCTCAAAAACTGGCCAGCACCCGGCCCACACCCTGGAATTTTTTGGAGTGATAGTTGACAAATACACACAAGATATATCATACCTTCTCACTAGAAACTGACCTAGATATGGTCTACAGAGATTGTGTGGAGAAAGATATCTCTTACATGAAGACCCAAAAAATAAATTTGGAGTCAGATAATCCTCTCGAGAGACTTTCTTGTGTTCTTATCGTACGGCAATTCTCGGTACAACCCTGGCCTTGGCTGCCGGCAGCTCAGCACTCAGCCCCATACCACTTTGGCTACCATTTCATCTAAGAGCCTCTGTGGACTTATCTTTCCCCTTTTGCAAATGACCTCTTGATCACTCTTTTTTGACTCTAAGGCTATACCTACCTTTCTTTCTTAATTTTTAATTTTTTATTAACATATAATGTATTATTAGCCCTGGGGGTTCAGGTCTGTGAATTGCCAGGTTTACACACTTCACAGCACTCACCATAGCACATACCATCCCCAATGTCCATAACCCAACCACCCTATCACTCCCCTCTCCCCCCAGCAACCCTCAGTTTGTTTTGTGAGATTAAGAGTCTCTTATGGCTTGTCTCCCTCCTGATCCCATCTTGTTTTTTTTTTTTTTCTTCCCTACCCCCCAAGCCTCCCACTCTGCCTCTTAAATTCCTCATATCAGAGAGATCATATGATAGTTGTCTTTCTCTGACTGACTTACTTCGCTAGGCGTAATATCCTCTAGTTCCATCCACATCATTGCAAATGGCAAGATTTCATTTCTTTTGATGGCTGCAGAGTATTCCATTGTGTGTGTGTGTGTGTGTGTGTGTGTGTGTGCGCGCGCGCGCGCCACATCTTCTTTATCCACTCTTCTGTTCATGGACATCTAGGTTCATTCCATAGTTTGGCTATGGTGGACATAGCTGCTATAAACATTGGGTGCATATGCCCCTTTGGATCACTATGTTTGTATCTTTAGGGTAAATGCCCAGTAGTGCAATTGCTGGGTCATAGGGTAGTTCTATTTTCAACTTTTTGAGGAATCTCCACACTGTTTTCCAGAGTGGTTGCACCAGCTTACATTTCCACCAACAGTGTAGGAGGGTTCCCCTTTCTCCACATCCTCGCCAGCATCTGTCATTTCCTGACTTGTTAATTTGAGCCATTCTGACTGGTGTGAGGTGGTATCTCATTGTGGTTTTGATTTGTATTTCTCTGATGCCAAGGGATGTGGAGCACTTTTTCATGTGTCTGTTGGCCATCTGGATGTCTTCTTTGCAGAAATGTCTGTTCATGTCCTCTGCCCATTTCTTGATTGGATTATTTGTTCTTTGGGTGTTGAACTTGATAAGTTCTTTATATATTTTGGATACTTCAAGCATTGTTTTAACAAATTAAAGATTGTACAAGGCCAGACTCTCCTGAAATCCCTTTGGAGATTGTCATGTGAATCATCTCTTACCCCAGTTCTTCCTTTATTATGGAGAATGTTGTTTCAGTAGAACATCAGAGGTGGGACCAGACCCAAGTGTTAGATCCATGTTGCATGAGAAATACCCATCTTTAAATACTGGAATCACACTCTCCATGGTGACATGTTCACACATTTGGAACTAGGACCTACTTAGTGTAAGAATATAGAATTCACACTTCCCAAATCATGTTCACATTGGGCTATATTCTCTTTGAGTAGAATAATAGAATTATCCAGATTATTTAAATGATTCACTTTCTCCTTTACCTACCCATCCCCCGCCAAACCCTGGGTTCTTGTAATGATTTTACACATGATGTCACTGCCCCATATGGGCTCTTTGCAAGTCACCTCCATCCGGTCCCTTAGTTTTGGTGGATAGTACAATCTGGTGATGATGCTCTTGGAAGATGGCCCCAGTTCTCCCAGTGACTCACCTCTGTACCTCTGAAAACCCTCCTCTGTGAGACAAGAAGGGGTGTCCTTCATCAGCACAGGAGTCTCATGCCTGGGTTTCGCTACATATCCAAAGTGAGTCACCTATCATCACTGACTTATTTAGAGCTATTTTTCTGTATTTTTTTCCTCCTTCAAATTGCGACCTCTGCCGAAAAGACCCCCAGGCAGAGAGACAATAACATCATTCATTAAAATATTTAAATCAGCTGCAGAAGCAGTAATGACCAAGATGAAATCTTGGAGCACAAATTGCCTGTAACATAGGCACTTATTTTGCCAAAGGGGCTTGGAACGATCTGGATTTGGGGAGCTTGTAATAGCTAAACTCTTTTCAATAGAGAGAATCTTAGATTAGCACAAGGTCTCACATTTTCAATCTGGGGTCACTGACCTTAAGTGCTTCCTGAAGACACAAACCCTGGGAACTCATAAGACCTCAGCTTTTGGTGCTAAAAATGTAATTCTCATAATAAAGATAAAATCTATTATTAAAGATATAAACTATTTTCACTCAGTTATCTGAGTCAAGCTATCACAAATAATAATTGTTGTTAAGTTTTTACAAAAAGAATAAGATTTTGCCATACTTCCAGAAGCAAGTAGTTGCCAATGGATAGATTCTGGGATTAGAACAAAGACCCCAGAAAGCTTGGTAGGGAAATAAGTCCTATTTGGAAAATGGGAATTATGTGGAAGCACTTCGAAAGCTGGATAATGAGCAATGTATTTAGTGAAGGCTCAAAGTTGGGAGGCAGTTGGGTTATGAATTGTTAAGGGCAAAGTCTCTGGAGGAAAGAGAGACCCTACTCATACCTCACCAGCTGTTTTACCTTGGGCAAGTGGCTCAGGACTCTGAGTCTGAGCATCTCATCTCACAGCAGGGGCAGTGCTGGAAGCTGCCTCCCCAGGTCCTTGTAAGGAATGGATCCACTGGGGTTCTGCGTTTCTCTGATCCGGTTGCCCAGTAGCTTCTGAGTTCTGAGAGCACCACCTCCGTTCTTCATGGTGGATTCCAGCTGTCACCAGTCCTTGGGTTTTCAGTATTCTCTTTTTTTGATCCTCAGCTCTTCTATGAGCCATACAATCAGTTCCCAGGGTTGGACTCGTTCTAGTTGAAGCACATGGTGTAGGTTCTGTTTCTCTGACTGAATCCTCCCTTCCAACACTCTTCCTTTTCCTCTCCTGATTTTAATCATTTTAGACTATGATCAATATGGAGACCTTTTAGTTGTATTTCAAGACTCAGGTTAAATCTTCTTTCCTAACTGAAATTTTCTTTGGCATCTCCAGAAGAGACCACTGTTTCCCTCCATTTCTACCCTGTCCTCGGGTCATCATAGGTCTGTTTTATTCCAAACCACGTGGAGTACAATGGTTTTGTTGGTTTGTTTGTTTGTTTGTTTGTTGTTTTTTGTTTGTTTTGGTTCTGTTTTTGTTCTTCTTCTGACTTCTCCAGATTGTGTGTTATTCACCTTTGCATCCTTAACTCCTAGAGCAGAGTAGAAATTAGCTTATTTTTGTTGAATTAATTCAACTAATGTTACACAAAGATCACAGCAGGCATTGCATTAAGCACTGAGCATGCTAAGATGTTTCATGCTCATAACAGCCACTTGGGCACCTTGAGTATTCAGATTCTCAGTCAGAGAGCTCTGGGTGAAGCTGTCTCAGACATATCTCCATTCCTCATAAGCTATGCCTTGTGCCTGCTGGTTTTGATTCTCCTGTTTTCTATGTGGAACAGGATCAAGAGTTGGAAAGGCTCCATCCCAGGATGCATCTGGCTGGGTCACAGACTTGCTACCTGACCTGGTCCTTCCTGGCCTAGCTTCATTTTCCTATCCATTAAATGAGGCACTGGCTGCAGCAAAACTCCTTATTTGGGTCCAAGGACCTTTAGGGTGTTCTGGGCAGGCTTTTGTAGTCTGTGCACTTTGGAAATGATGAAAACCATTGACATGGATGCACGTGTTCCTTTTTCTGGGAAGAGGGCCCATAGGTGTCCTCATATTCTTAAAACATCTCATTTAAGCTCTGCTACTTGGCCTGCCCAGGAGTTTCCGACTGCCACCGTTCAAGTTGAGGGTGGCTACGTGTGGTCTGTGAGGTGAATGAGGGGCTCCTACCTGACAGGAATTCCTCATTCAGTTCTCATGGAACCCATGGAAGCACTTCATGATGCTATAGTTTCCCCCCCCTCCCACTACCCCATTTTAAAAAGCCCTGTATAATTCATAAACTATCTGCCTAAATAAATGTTTATCTGAATGCTGGGCAAGGAGCCTGCAGTGTCTCCATGGAAAACGAATCATTTTCTAACCTTTGATGAATTATTATTTAAGGGAGTCAAACAAGCCAATAAATCTATTCTTCTCTTCCCCTCCCCCTCCCACCCCCTTCCCCTGGAGGAAATAAACAAAACAAAACAAAACATATTTCCCAATGTCCATTCAAGCCAGATCCTAAAATGCAAGTGTTCAGGCTGTGGCAGCTTCGGTGTCAATAAACAAAGTCCTGTGGATATACAGACTCAGGCCAGACTTGTGAAGAAAATGGGGAGGGTTTGGGCCTCCTCTCACATGCCTTGTTGTGGGGGCATCCTTATAGCTTCAAGCCTGCGGGTGTTCTAGAAGAGAGAAGTCTGTACCTGCCATACAGCTTGTCCCTAGAACTAGTCAAATGCCTTGATTCTTTTTTTTTTTTACCTCCACTTTTTCTCATTTACAAGAAATAACTAACATCAAAAATGTTTCTGATCACTCAGAAATTTGAGAAGAGGGGAAGAGTGGTGTAGTGATCAAATGCCAGAGAACTCTTCCATCTGAGCTTTCTAGGGTATAGACATGGGACCTCCAGGCCACACTGACATGGAGACCCTTAGGGAGCTGTATCCCCCATGGATTAAGTAGACTGGGAACCACTGGTCTGGTTGTTGTATCTTGGGGTCAGAACAAGTTGCGAAGCAGGGAGAGTTGTGACAGCAAGACTTGGCTTTAGGAATGGTCTGGAGGGAGCATGGGGAGATGGCGCATTTTCAGGGATGAATGTAGATGGTAACCCCTGGGACCCCATGATCTGTGCAGTCAGGGAGGGTTTGTTTCTCATCAGCCTCAAGAAGAAGTGGGAGAACATCGTCAGACCCTTGGCCAGGTGAGAGGTGAGGAGATAAAATAGCAGGTGGGGAGGCAGATTGCCAAGCAGGAGGCAGTGACAGGTGGTATGTTGGCTTTGCTGAAGGCTGTCCCACCTTGGGAATGGAGGCCTGCTTGAGGAGCATTGTTAGTCCCAGCTAGCAGGTCACCATGGACACAGTCAGACACATAGATTTCTGTGTAATTCTGACCTTTCTGGACACCATGCTCCACCATTTATGAAATGGTGTGGACGATCCCCACTTTTATCCTGCTCTGTCCTAAAAACAAACAAACAAACAAAAAAAAAAGAAAGAAAGAAAAAAAAAGGGCGAGCTATATTGAGCTATAAGAGAGACTAACCATTGAATCCTCAAGGAGATTATCTGGATCCAGAGTAGTATCCTTTACGCTTTACGACCTATGCAAGTAGAGAACCAGGAGTGTTCTTCCTCCTCAAATGCTGTATGCGGTGGCCCCCGAGCTTGGGGGTGGGAGGACCAGGAGAGGCACCAGCCCCATCTGCACAACATGATTTTTGGAAAAAAGCCCATCTCTCCAATTCTGGAGGCCTCTTCTCCTTTTCCTCTTGAATCAAATTGTTTTGGGAACCATCCTACCCATATGGTAAAAAAAAAGTTTGCTAGGTTTTTCATTGGAGAGTATTATCACAGTTTCACTGAGAGTAACCTTTTTTTGTTTGTTTGTTTTAAGAAGAAAATTTTTTATGGGGTACAGTTATGTAGGAGTTCCAGTGCCTTGGCATTGTCTCGCCTCGATCCATACTTGTTTTGCCTGCTTTGTCTCGTGGTCCTGGCTTTGTTCAAGTATTCATCTTAGCATCGGCTTTGTAGAGACCTCATTCTTTTTGTCCTGGTGAGGAAAGGCAATTATATTCTGTGAACATTCCATTTGCTATCAGTGCGTAGAATATAGCCTGGTTAACCCTGAGTCCTTAAAAGCACCTTAATTTGAAGTAATTCAATATATGAGAGGATCGTATTGGGCTCCACTCTTTTGGGGTTCATGCTGAGAACGGTCAGGTCAGCTCATTCCTGCTCTCTGCTTTTTGACACATTGCCCCCAAATATAAGAAGTGATTAGGGGGTCAGGGAAGGATTCCTGGAGTCAGCAGTGACTTGGTTTAGTCCTTGTGGACAGACAGGGTTTGGATCGGCACCATGCATTTAAGTGCATGTCCCTAGTATAAACACAACTAGTAATCCACAGTCACCTCTGTTAGCAAGCAAGTGGTTTAACTCAATCCAGCACTGTGCCCCTTAGAGTAATCTCCTTGGGTAATCCAGGCTGATTCTAGCCAGAACTTGTAGATGATTGCCAGGGCAGCCCCAGGAAAGTGACAACAGTGCCACTTTCTGTGGCAGTAGCCACTCTGCCCAGGACCTTGAGAAGATGGTGGTGGGTAAAGTGTGACGAAGAAGAAAGTCTTAGGTTGGGAGACGGGATATCTGGGTTTTGGTACTGGCTCTGCCACCAGCATCTTGTGTGGGAATTCTTCCGGAGTCCTTGGACGCTACTCTTCTGCTGGGTAGACGTGACTAACTTCGGGGATCCCACACTAAACAGTGTGACCAGTAGAGTCTGGCTGCAGCAATTTCATCCCACTGACCCCTAGCCCAGTCTCCCTGGCTGCCTCAATTCCCCCAAGCCTCAACCGTCTTACGGCACAGGCTCAAACACCTTGATTAATCAAAGTGAGTCCAGTGGGTCCGAGCACCAAACTCCCTGTCCACCACTGGATAGGGGTATTCTGGTCTGACTCCTTCAGAGTTTAAGAACCATTGGGAGTCCAGCATGCACGATGGGGTGAGTGGGGGTCGGGTGATTCTAATATCTCAGAGATCCTTGCTTCCCTCCTGCCTCCTGTTCTCTTTGACACCATTGCCAGCCTTACCCCTGCTCCTCTGAACCCCACAACAGACTGCCATGCAAATGAATAAAATCTTCCTCTTGACCTGATTCTTCCCTCTAGAACGCTGTGGAAATGCAAATTCACCAGCATCCTTCCCCCATATGTGATGCAAACAATGTTTCTTTTTTCCAATCTGGAAATTATTCTTTTCTGATTGAGAGGTTCGAGTCCCTTCTGCTTGTAATATTATTATTTATAATTTATGTTCTTAATTTTTATAAATAGTGCTCAGTCACCATGGCAACAGAATCTTCACAAATCATTAAATTAAATAATGAGTAGTCATGATGCTTTGCACTTATGTTCATTTTCTTATTAAAAAAATAGATCTCCGAGTTCTTTATAAGATACTAATTAATTGGGTCTTTTGCTCCACTAGTGTTTTCCAAAGGTGAGTGATGAGGTAAATGATTTTATCTTTCTGCTGCCTCTCGCTTGGGGTCAGATGGGGTGGAGGGACCTCAAGGATTGTCTGGTGTAGTGTTTCTCAGAGTGTGAACTGCAAATTCCTACTTGGGATTACCAGAGGTGTCTGTTAACACGAACCCCATCCCCAAGCCTGCTCCAGGACCCCTAAAATAACATTGGTGGGGGCTGGGACCCAAGGGCATGCATTTTCACCAATTTGCTTAGAGATTCTTGGGCTCGATCGACTCTATTGCCTGGCTTGGCTGTCAATGCCACTGTGCAAATTTCTTGCAGTTTCTTCATCTCCTTACTATTGAAGCTTGGGGTCAAAGGTTTCTGTGTTGTGGGGCTGCTCTGTGCACTGTGGGCTTCTCCTCAGTAGCTCTGCCTCTCCCGACTACATGCTAGTGGCAATCCCCCCGCCCCTAGGGGGACAATCAGAAATGTCTCCAGACATTGCCTCATGTCTCTCGGGGGGCAAAATCATCCCTGGTTGAGGACCACTGCCATAGAGGGAGATGTCAGTCCACCCTGGGGAAGCACAGCCTTCCTGTTTTATTTTATTACTTACGCCATTTTACTTTATCAATTTTGTTTATTTTGGGGGGCTGTTCCGAGAGGACTTTCTCCCCCATGTTGAACTAAAATCTGGTTCTCCATAGGTCCTGCAGATGTGTCCTACTGTTGCCCCTAGGACACAGGGTCATGTCCACTCCTTTTGTCCTCATCTGAAACCAGTATCTTGGGCCCTTGGAATCATCTCTTCCTTTGGTGAAATTATGGTGGTTCTTTCAACTGTCCTTCTTCTGCCTTGAGGAGGAAAATCTCTCTCTTTACAGTTTTGATAACACCGATTTGGATTTCCATCAGATTTAGACTAGATTTTAGATCACTGATAATCTGATCAGGTCGAGTTTGTTGTTGTTGTTGTTGTTGTTGTTTTTCTTTTCAGACTCTCGACAGTCAGCACCCAGATATAGACACAATAATTCTCTAGTGACATCTATTTAACACCTTCTGTTTGTAAGACCTCTGATGCCTGGTGCTAGGAACATGGAGGTGGATGAGCCAGAAAGGACTGAAAGTTATAAGTTGAAATCTATGATACGTTTCTGTCAACAGGTCACAGTCTACAGTCAGAAGCAAGAAAATGGGCAAAGGATTTCAAGGGGATATGTGGAGGGAGTGAAACAAAGGAATGTTCTAGCAAAAATGCAAACTGAGGGAAGCGTGACTTCTTCCTGTGGGTGTAAGGGGCAGGCACCTCTAAGGAGGAAAGAGGGCATTTCGCTGGCTGAGAGGTAAGCTCTGCTAAGATGCTGTCAGATGCCAGGTAAGCACGTATCTTTGAGAGGTGGCTGGTGTCCAGGCACACAGCTGGTCCCTGGACTTTGGAGTCCTGACCAGGAGTCACTGAAGTGATACTAGCTTCTTTGCCATTCAAGGGACCTGGCTGATGCTGTTTCCAAATGGCACCTCTGACAGGGGCAATCTGTGGCAGGGACAGCAACCATCAATCATGTGACAATCTGAAACCTTCTCCTCTCCAGACTGAGGCCTGTTTTTCCAGAGGTCACTTGTTGAAAAGGACTCTGATCCTGGGAATCAGGAAGTCAGAGAAACTTTGTTTCGAATGGCTGTGTTGGAGTCTCACCCTGACACCTGCCACATGGCTTCTCTGGGGGCTCCCTCCCTTCCCTGAGAAACTGAAAAAATAACGTCCATTGTCATGGGTGAGATTGCGTCCAAATCCATATGTTGAAGTCCTAACCCCCAGTATCTCAGAAGGTGACCTGTGGGACTAGGGTCCTTGCAGATATAATTAGTTAAGTTGAGGTCATGCTGGACTAGGGTGGGCCCCTAATCCAATAGGACCGGTGTTCTTCTGAGAAAGGGACATTTGGGCACACACACACACACACACACAGGGAAAACGGGCTGTGAAGATAAAGGCAGAGATTGGGGTGAAGCTTCTAGAACCAAGGATGCCAGAGATTGCCAGCAAACCCCTCGCAGCTCAGGGAGAGCTCTGGGGCAGGTTCTCCTGCCCAGTCTCAGAACGAACCAACCCTGCCACCAGCTCCTAGATCTCCAACTTCTGGCCTCCACGACGGCGGCAGGACAATCCATTTCTGTTGTTTAGGTCACTCAGTGTGCAGTATAACATTATTAGACTAACACAACCGCTTTACAGAACTGCATGAAAACAAGACAGAGCGATGTCAAGGCCAGGAGATCAACCATTTAGCATAAGGCCTGCCACATGAGACCAAGTTATCAGAAGAAAAGAAGATGGTTTTGGGGTCTGAGAGCCGCTGCAGCTCCAAGAAAAGGGAGGAGTGGGCGACGGCGGTGAGCAAGGCATTTCCATCAGAGCAAGAATAACTCCCACCCTTAAGTACCTCCTGTGTGCCAGAGGTTGTGTTTCAGGCTGTCTCTCAGTCTGATCCGTCCTTCACTGATGTGTCCCCTTCAGCGATGTGTCCCCACTGCACAGAGAGGTTGCCAATGTCCTGCGATGTGTCAGGAGTGCACACACGTCCCCGGCAGCGAGGGAGCGCATGTCACTCGTGGTTCGGTCGTCAGCCCCTGGCTCAGTGCCTGGGACGAGACGGACGTTTGTTGAATGTCGAATGAAATTTAAAAAGTGGAGGAATTTGGACTCAAACCTAGGATCTTCTATCGTAGAGCTCACCCCCTTTTATTTATTTCCTCTTTACCGCCCCACAGAACAGACGGCTTATGTAGCAGGACAGAGAGGGCCGTGAGCCAGCAGCCAACTGTCTAGACCCTCAGCTGCCCCATTTGTAAATTAGGGGTAATAAAATGCATTCCAAAGGCTCTTTCGTTAGGACTAAATGAGTTATTTCAAGCGAATGGGCTTTGCAAACTGTAAATGGCTATATAAACCCGAGGAAACGAAATGACAAGGAAAACTGTCCACCAAGACTCAGCCTGCACCCAAGCGCTCTTATTTTGAACACAGACTTCGGCTGCGAATGCGTCAATTTACTCCCAGCAAAGCCACAGTACATCCCTGAGCGCTTCACCCAGAGCCAGCCACTCAATTAATAAGTCCCCATTACCCTGCAAAAAAACCCCAAACAAACAAAAAGCCATTTTCTAGTACCTAAACAACAGGATTTTCGACTTAAAACACAATGCCAGCCTAATTAACTAATTAGGCAACAAAATAAATAATTATCCAGTGTATCAGCGAGAGAAAGAGATGCGTCAAAAGGTTACTCAGATGCATTGTTTCCCGGGAAAGGGATCGAGCTGGCTTGACTGGAAGCTGGAGAGTTTTATTTGTGGGTTTCAGTCAGAGACCTCTCCCAAGCTGTGTGATAATTACACGCATCTCCCAGTAATGGCAGAGCCAGTGCGTGCGCACTTTCTGGGTGATGAGCAGCCCGGTCTCCCTCCCTGTACTCCCGCCCCTGGCAGTAAGCAGTCGTCTCTTTCCCCGTTCTCCTCCCGAAACAAAATTCTCAGACCCGGGACATCTCCAGAGAGGAAGGGACAGCGCTCTTTATCCGATGAACCACCAACATGCGGACTGAGAACGTGTTTGGGCCCCTGCTCTGTAATTCTCAAGTCAGTTGCTTTTTCTATCTTTGCAACTCTGAGTGCCCAAATGGGATTTAGGATAAAGGTGGAGAAGCATTCGGTCTCATATTCCTGTAAGACCGAACTCTTCTCATGCAAACTATCTGAATTAATTTATTAATTTTAAGAAGGCCCGGCAATGAGGAGCATACACCAATCCATGGGTTGGGGGGGGGGGGCAGTATCACACAGCTGCCTGGTGGTTCTTTCTGACATCCCTGATGGATGTGCTCCGGGGGGAGCTGATGAGATGCAACGAACGATTCTGTCCTCATCGTCAGGGGGAGCAGATGTGATGAGGCCAGCAAATAAAATAAAACAGAATCCCCAGATAAAGGAACTGATCTTACCTTTCCAAGATGAAGATTCCAAATCTCACAAGGTTACTGGAGTTTGGCTGGAAGATGGCCCTAGACAAGGGGTTCCAGATGTGATGAAACTGTTGAAGTTTCAAAGGGAAGAACAAGATTGATCTTGGGTGAATCCGTGAGTATCCAACCAGAGCAATTTTCTTGGCCATCAGTGGGCTTTATATCTTGCTTATGCTCCGAGGAAGGATTCCCTCCTTCTTCCCACACTCTCTCTCCCTCTTTGCATGGAGCGCTGTGGAGTGGTTGCACCAGGCAGACGCCCTGTAGTCGCTGAGGATCTAAGGGTAAGAGCTCCATCCTCTTTCCTGTGAAACATAGATTCTTGTCAGGGAGGAAGGCAGACATGATCTCAGTTACGTGCTTAGTTATTTCATAAAAATGGTAGTAGATGCTACAAAGAAAAAATCAAAGAACTTTTGTAGTATGTAGGAAGGGGGTGCTGGTGAGTGGGGTTGCAGGAAATGCCCTTTGAACTGGCATCTAAGTGAGTCAGGAGAGGCAGGCAGGCAGGGATCGTGGGGAGAGCAGGAGGCTGCAAGCTTTGTGTAATTCCAGGAGCGAGCCATCGAAACACCTCGGCCACAGCGGTGTCATGACTCAACTTCGAGGGTCGCACGGCTGCAGGGAGGAAAAGGCATCGGAAGTGGTCAAGACACGACGAGCATTTGTTCATATGTTTGTGCGTCATTTGTGTGTCTTCGCGCAACATCACTGGGCTTCAGGGAAATACAGATCAAAATATACACCTCACGCCAGTCAGAATGGCTGAAATTCACCAGTCAGGAAATGACATGTCGGCGAGGATGCGGAGAAAGGGGAACCCTCCTACACTGTTGGTGGGAATGCAAGCTGGTGCCGCCACTCTGGAAAACAGCATGGAGGTTCCTCAAATAGTTGAAAATAGAGCTACCCTATGACCCAGCAATCGCACTACTGGGTATTTATCCAAAGAATACAAACATAGTGATCTGAAGGGGTCCATGCACCCTGATGTTCATAGCAGTGATGTCCACAATAGCCAAATATGGAAAGAGCCCAGACGCCCGTTGACAGATGAATGGATAAAGAAGATGTGGTGCACGCACAACACACACACGTGTGCACACACACACGTGTACGCACACACGCATTGGAATATTACTCAGCCATCAAAAAGAATGAAATCTTGCCATTTGCAATGACGTGGATGGAACTAGAGGGTATGATGCTGAGTGAAATAAGTCAGTCAGAGAAAGATGATTATCATATGATCTCCCTGATATGAGGAATTTAAGAAACAAGGCAGAGGATCATAGGGGAAGGGAAAGAAAAATAAAACAACACAAAAACAGAGAGGGAGGCAAGCCATAAGAGACTCTTAACTCTAGGGAACAAACTGAGGGTTGCTGGGGGGGAGGTGGGCAGGGGACGGGGTCACTGGGCGACCAGCATTAAGGAGAGCACTTAAACTAGTAAACGTCGGGGGTTGCATGCGACTGAGGAATCACTAAGATCTGTCCCTGAAATGAATAATACAATATATGTTAATTAAATTGAATTTAAACAAAAAAGTTAAAAGTTAAAAAGATCTGATGGACAGAGACTAGACTCTGAGGTTACAGGTGAGAGGGACGTGAGTCTGGGCTGCAGGGTGGAAGAGGCAATGGGGAAAAGCAGGTGCATCTCCGAGATGTTTGGGAGAAATCCGCAGGGTTTGGTAATTGCTTAGATCGGAGACAGGGCGAGGGATGCAGTGTTGTGTCAGTGTGACTCCCAGGGCTGCTGGACGGATGGCTGATCGTGAATTCACCAAGACAGCTGAAAGGAAACTTCATACAACAGCTCAGAGAGCTTGCCTCAGTCTGCTCAACTCTGAAAGACAATTCAAGGACCCTGTCCTCTGTCCCCCGAGTGGAGACATAGCACATAGGGGTGTGAACACTCATGCCGTGGAGAGCAGGGCTGATACAAGCTGTCAACACTGGATCAAAAAACTCTAGACTATTAGCGATGACTGGCGTTGAGATTGGAGAGCAGAAATGCAGCCCAGGTGGGCTTCAGGAGGACTTGGAGCCCAGGCAGGGGCCATGGGAGCTGGTTACAAGCAGCACAGCTATGTGTGGAGACAGGCTGCATGGCCAGACATGAGCGTGGCTCGGAAGAGATAAAGCTGGGTTTGAATCCTGGGTCTGCCATTACCTGGGCGCGCATGTCAGCCTCCTGTGCCTCTCGTTTGCGGAATGCAGGTGGTGATCGCATACACCTCAGAGCGAAGGCCGAATGAGGCCATGGGGTACATGACTGGATGCAAAAATTCACACGTGGCAGGGAACCACCAATATTAGTGTCATTATTATTTCCAAGAGGAGAGTAAATATCAGACACAATACTTACCTGGGGCCAAAGGCCGGGGCAGCATTCAGGGAATGGTCTGATGTCAAATGGTACCAGGAGAAGGAACAGGCAAGTGGGCAGCAGCAGGAGGCTGGGGCTTGGCTCAGATTTCTGGGCTCGACAACAAACAGCCAAGCCGGCACACTTGTCAGAATCCACGGAGCAGCCCTCATGAGGTTGTCCCTGGTCTGGATGTATAACCAACCTCGGCCATAGCCACAGCCAGCAGCCCTTGTGTCTGACTTGCAGGTGTGTTTCGTTTAGGCCACCCATGGTTTAATGTAAAAAACAAAACCAAACAAACAAACAAAAAACAAAACAAAACAAAAAAACAAAGAAAACACCTTTATTATTTATTTACTTATTTATTTTTAAAGCTTTTAGTTATTTATTTTCGAGAACGAGAGAAAGCATTGCAATGTGCGTATGAGCGAGTGGGGGGAGGGGCAGAGGCAGAGGGACAAGCAGACTCTGTGCCGATTGCAGGGTCCAGTGTGGGGCTTGATCGCAGGACCCTCAGGTCATGACCTGAGCCAAAATCAAGAGTCCAGTGCTTAACTGACTAAACCACTCATGTGCTCCTCTGTTATTTGTTTTGTTTTAATGAGCAATAAACATTTAGTTACTTATTTATTTATTTTAAAGATTTTATTTTTAAGTAAGCTCTACCTCCAATGTGAGGCTCGAACTCACGACCCCAAGATCAAGAGTCGGGTGCTCTACTGACTGAGCCAGGCAGATGCCCCATAAAGAAGCCATAAACATTTAAAACTTGGATATGCCTCGACTAAATCAGAACTTTCATGTTCCACTGAGAAGCTTGAAGATCTGACCAAGCTTGGGTTCACATCCTAACCCAGCCACAGTGGCCAGGATCCAAGAGTGGACATTTCCTTGCTGACCGGAGGAGTCCTGGGGTGACTCTTCCCCTGTCCTCTGACTTGCTGAGACTTCTAGAATTCAGAGTCTTTGGGCTCCGTCTCTAAAACAATCGTTTACTAAGTTCCAACGGGGAACATTATCCTGCGTCCATCTGGATAAGGTGGATAACCACCACCATATTGGTCATTGACACTATTTTCCAAACTCACACAACCATGGATGAGGGCACACATGTGCTTGTAGTAAACAAAGCTAATTAGTGGAAGTTTTCTTGACTTTTTCTCCAAAATTGTTCATGGCAGTCTTAAGCTTGTCTGTACTAGAATCGGGCATCGGTGTCCGAGTTAGCTTGCATGTCTCTCTCTGGTTTCTAATGTCGAAGGCATCTACACCTCACAGCTCTCTTCCAGGCATTTTTACCACCTGAACTCTTCAGAGAAGCACTTGGTGAAAGTTCTTGATCAAAAGAGTCAGAACTCTTCTGGAGCCTGAGGGAAATGTCTTTTGATAATCCCTCTTTCCAGTCTCCCCTCGGTGAACCTGTGAGCTGGTAAAGAGACACATATGAAGAGCCGGCCTCTTGGATGAACACAAAACAAAAGAGTAGAGAGGGACAGTGTTTGGCCCAATCACAAAACCAAAGACGTGCGGATTTCATTTACCCGAGGACGGCGTGTTTTCTCAAATACTCTGTAGTGATTATTTGGCAAAATCTCAAAAACCTTTTTTAACACAAGTTGTCTTTGGTCAATAAATACCAGAAGTGAAATGTCCTGGGGGGGTGGAGATTTATGATCCTAGCACAACAAACACACCCATAAATCAGGCTGGGAAAGCTCTCAGGTAGCCGATGCAGCATTTTGCTGCCCTCAGCAGAAGCCGTAAGTGAGTGTGTGGGGTCCTGGCTGGCCGGGCTCTGCTCAGTGTGTGGGGAGAAGGACTGGCTTTCAAAGTCCCCCTTTATCCAGCTGCGAAGGAATGAGCACTTTTGAGTTTGGATAGCTGCATTTTTCTCTCCAGTTTACATTCACTGGGAATTTACATTTTTCTGTTGCTCCTAAGTCTTCCCAAAGAGAGGCATCACAGTGAGGAAGCCGAGAGCCAGGTTCGAATCCCCACTTGACTGCCCGGCCCTGTGAGCTTGGGCATCTCTAACTTGATCCGTCATTTCACATCCTTACCTGAGAATTGCATGGAATAATACTTACCCCCCTAGGGCTGCTGTTTGGACTGAATGAGATGAACTATATGCAATTAGCTTGGTGCCTTGCCAATGGAAAACACTTGATACAGTTTTATTTTTATGGTGATACAGTTTTATTTTAAGTTTCACGGCACAATATAGGTCTTCTATGAATTACTCTTGGTGCTTTCAAAGGTGCTAATTTAAGGGACCATGGAAATGATGCTCCAAAATAAATACTAGCTTCCTCCAGATGCAAAGCCTGACCGAAGTCTTTGTGCAGTGTATCTTAATAGAGAGTCCGGTTTTGATAACTGGGCTTCTCCTGGCCCCAAGATCCAGTGTCCCCTTGAACTTCCATTTGTCTACTCTCTGTTCCCACCCACCACTCAGTGCAAGACTCTCAACCTATTCCTCCATCTCAGACTACATTTTAAGTGTTGGGGTTTCTCTACCCTGATGCTGTGTCCTTCTCGCCTCTCTCCCCCCCCACCCCTCCCCTCTCTCTTCTCTTCGCCTTTCCTCCCTCCACGCTCTTCTCTCCGTCTGCACCCCCTAATTATCTTCAGTTCTCTGGTTTCAGTTACTGTGGACGTGTGCCTGTGCTCCCAAATGATGTCCCAGCCCCGTCCTCTGGATTCCAGGCATCCAGATCTAGAGAGAGCCTGCACTGACATTTCCACTAAGGAGTCTCAGACTCAACATTTCCCAGTCGTGTTTCTTCATCCTTCGCTGTTTGGGCACTTCCTTCCAGCTTCTGACGTGTGCCAGGTGTATGCAGGAGGCCGAGGAGGCATCCGTGCGAGTCAGACAAGCCCTGAGCTTGTGGGAGCTCACACCTGGTTGGCCTTTGGAGCCCCTTATCCTGGTAGGTGTCACCAACAATGTACTGGTCACCCAGGGTGAGTGTCTGGGAGTCCAGTTGGATGCTTTCCTTTCCCTGCATGCAAACCTCCCCCTTGCCCCGTGGATTCACTTCCTAAGTACCTTTCTCGTCTGTTGCCCTCTGTTTCGACAGCCTCCATCCTATTTAAAACCTCTCTCATCTGTCCCCCAGATGCCACGACAGACAACCCTTCCCTGGGACCCCGTCTTTCTCCCAACCATCTCCCACAGAGCCGCAGGAGTAGTTTTAAGTATACAAGTCTGGTCATGTGATCCTCTCGCTTAAAACTGTTCCACAGCTCCCGTGGATTTTAGCACACAACCCAGCATCTTTATATGGCTTAGAATATCCTGACTGCTCAGACTCCTGCCCACACCCTCGCCATGTTTCCAGCTCACGTCTTCCACCCTTTCTGTGCTAGACGCGCTAACGTTCCTTGTGGTTCTCCACTAGGCTGTGATCTCCCTGGGTGCCCAGCTGTTCCCTCTGACCTGGTCCCTATTCCTCCACTCAGACTCAGGTCGCAGCTGAAATGTGACCTTCTCTGGGATGTGTCCTTGACCACCTACCCTAGGTCTACCCTCCTGTACCATCCTGGGTCTCTTCTTTGCAAGCTCTTGGTGCACATGTGGTCCTTTAGTGTGAATGTGGTGAAGCCCTGAGCTAGTGCTTCCTTGTGGATGGCTTGGATCACCTTTAAGCAAGCATGTGAAAAATGCAGATTTTCGGGGGTCCTCACACTGAGTCAGAATCTCAGGAAGTGGGTTCTGTAAATTTATATTCTTTTTTTTTTTTAAAGATTTTATTCATTCATTTGACAGACAGAGATCACAAGTAGGCAGAGAGGCAGGCAGAGAGAGAGAGGAGGAAGCCGGCTCCCCACCGAGCAGAGAGGCGATGCGGGGCTCGATCCCAGGACCCTGGGATCATGACCCCAACCAAAGGCAGAGGTTTTAACCCGCTGAGCCACCCAGGCGCCCCTGTAAATTTATATTCTTAAGGGGCTTCACCACAGATTCATAAGCAAAACAGAGAAGGAGCAGTGTTGCCCACGGAATAGGAGAAGAGCCCCTGCTCTTGACCCCGCCAGGCAGACAGGGCAGCCGGATGGAGCAGTGTGTGGACAAGGTAGAGGCCGTCAGGATGCCCTAGGGAGCCTCTCCCTCCTCATGTTCTCTGCTCTTATGGCATGGCTCAGATTTCCAGCTGTCTCATGATCACTTGACAAGCACATATTTCACAAAAAATGGAGAATTTTCTAGAACTGTCAGCATGAGCAGACTTCCTATTTCCTATCCCGGGGGGTCTGCCACATAGATTACTCTGCTCAGGGAGCCTTCTGACACTTGCATAAGCCTTATGACAGTAACAACCCCGTTATCCAAAGTTATGGGGGTGGAAGAGGCAAACGGACAAGGCCAGTGTTTATCTACGAAATCTTACTTCCTTTCAGGGATATTTCCGTCCATGACATCTCTTGTACTGTTCTTTTGAACAGCTTCTCAGATCTTTGGGGTAGCCCAGAGATCAGGGGTTGTCAACTGACATCTTCTGCCGATTATGTGACCTGGAGATGTTTCTTCACCTCTCTGGAATTCAGATTTCTCCTGTGTAGAAAAAGGGCAACCACAACAAACAAGTAGGATGCTGGCCTAGAAGGGAAGTGAAATGTGTGAAAGTCTGGACACAGGGAGGAGGCCTCCCGGGGTTGTTCGTGGCCTTCCCCTGCCCCCTCTGCAAAGTGCGCGTCATTCCCGGACACGCCGAAGGCCAGCTCTGCTCTGATAGCGATGTCACTCCTGCCTCCCCATTGTAAATACTCATCATCGTCATCGTTGAACGAGGCAGTAGCTCTCCTTGCTTTGGTAAAGAACTCCAAGAGATTTAAAAAAAAAAATTTTTTTTTTTAATCCAAGAGATTTTCATCTTGTTTCACAGTTTCCCCAAAATTGACGTGACACCTAACTTCATTTTCCATGGAAGGAAATTTAGAGACTTAGAACTGTCAGGTTCTTTCCTATAACTGACTGGCAAGCTCTCTGGATGCAGATCTTGACTCTGCTGCTTGCCGGCTGCGTGATGTGGGACCCACACCCACACCGTCCCTGAGGACGTTGCTCACTTGCTTGCCAGGCCCGAGTCTAAGGATGTAATCAGACCTTCCCTTCTCTCATCTTATGATCATGATCTTTATGATGCCGGTGAGAAGACTGAGGCAGAGTGAAGGAAGCCTGATGGCCCGGAGCCCACTATTGGGAAATGGCCTTGGGATAGAGGAGTCAGGCCTGGGACTGTCATCATGACCGCCACGGCTGAGTTTTCTGAGTCTCTGTTACTTATGTTAACAGAAACAGGGGTGATTAGAGCCAGTGGGGCTCTAACCCTCTAACCCCGTGGGGATAGAGAGGAAAATTAAGCAAGGCTGAGCAGGTCAATGTCTAGCATAGCACCTGGCCATGGAAGTGTGAGGATGTGCTGTTTCACACTGGGTCAAGGCAGGACTTGGGCCTTTGTTGGGTCTCCCTTCACCGTGGTGGCCGAATGTAAGTAGTGGCCTTGCTCCTGCTTGTGCAGCCTGGTCATTGGCTCTTCTGCTCCAGTCTGGCCAATGGCTTTGCCAGGTGCACAGTTCTGCTGGTAGTGATTTGGCTTCAGTTCCCGCAGATGACCATAGGCCTTTGGCGATGGCTTCCATGAGCCGGTTAGAAGGGTGAGGAGGGGTGCCTGGGTGGCTCAGTTGTTAAGCATCTGCCCTTGGCTCAGGCCATGATCCCAGGGTCCTGGCATCGAGCACCGCATTGGGCTTCCTGCTCAGCGAGAAGACTGCTTCTTCCTCTCCCACTCCCCCTGCTTGTGTCCCCTCTCTCGCTGTGTCTCTCTGTCAAATAAATAAATAAAATCTTTTTAAAAAAGAAAGAAAGGTGTGGAGGGAGGAAGACTGGTGAGCGCCTGGTGTCAGGACATCTACCTGCTGGAGGTGCTTTGGAAGGAACCAGGTCCTCCATCTCCCCCCACTCCTGCTGTCTGCCCTTCCCTAGTCCCTACATGTTGTAGACTCTTTGTAGAGCCGGGTCCTGATTCTTTTTCTCCTTCTGGCCCAGGACCTCCCCATGTCTCGCTGGGATAATCTGGCAGCCTTCTGAATGGCTTCCTACATCCGGACTCTAGACCAGGAGTCAGTAAACTATAGCCAGTGACCAAATCTGGCCCTGGGCCTATTTTTAGCTAAGAATATTTCTACACTCTTACAAGTTTATAAAAAACAACCAAACAGGGAGTAAAAATAAAGAAGAACAGGAAACAAACCCCATAAAGCCTAAAGTATTTATGTGCTGGCCCTTTTCAGATCTTAATTGCTGACCCTTGCTCTCGACCACTACTCACCTTGTAACATAACTGTCTCTTTACCTAGCTCCATGGGCCCCACCCCACCAACCCAGCACATCGTATCACCACCCTGCTCAAAAACTTTTAAAACACTTTTAAGTGTAAGAAACTCACCCTGAAGGTGATCTGAGAAAATCTGGATCCAAATCCCAACACCACTGTTGATGAGGTACATGGTCCCCCGAGCCTGTTTCCTCATCTGTGCAATGCAGATAGCCGTGGTGCCAACCTATAGATTACTGGGGACCCAGCAGTCAGGACGGGTAAAAAAAAACCCTCCAAGCTGCAGAGAGCTCTTCCGAGGATGAGAATCTTCGGTGACTCTTCTGTTCATGGGGTGGCATCCACAACCCAGAGCTTGCTTTGCTCTCCCATTTTCTCCCCAACCTCATTCCTTGAGATGCTGTACCTGACCTGCTTCCATGCACCTCTGTTCTCACCCTCTGTCTTCTCATGTCCTCTCCCATTCGAGTCCTACCTGATCATCAAGGTTCCTACTCAGGTGGCATGAAGCACATGGTTGAACATGCCTCCCTCGTGTAGTTCCTGGAATCTGTGTGGGGACATGGAACACAGAGATGGGGATGCGGTTTCCTCAGCTCTGTGACTGCTTTCCAGGCCCACCGAGGCCATTAACCATTGCAGTCTGTGAGCCTGTCTTAACTCTTCTCCTCCCTTCTTTTCTTGTTCTTTTTCTCTCCAACACTCCAACATGAAATGGCGCCTGCTGTGCCGTAAAAATATTTTGGCTGTCTCCCTCTTAAAACCTTTCTAAAAATACACAGAGGCATCTCACGTGCATACATGGCTGGCTTTGATGATTGGCTTCCAGGTGACAGAAATACAACCCGAGCGTGCGCCCCTCCTGGGGACCACCGTGAGCAACTCTGGGTTCAGGCGCTCCCAGGAGAGGCTGGTAAGGTGGCAGTGGCGTTAATACAGAACAAGAGTTCACCTGTCTGCTGGCCACTTGAAATCCTGCCCAACTCTAGTTTATTTGTAGAAATTGGAAGGAGAAACGTGACTTAAAGGAAAGTAGAATGTGATTCATCCCCTCCTTTTGTGTTTGAAGATCTGCTGAAAGAAAAAAGTTTTGAAATTTTTGCCTCTTTCAAGCACTGGGTTTCTTGTCTGAACTTGGATAAACTTTTGTTTCATGGCATCCTGGAAGATCACTGGGCAGGAAGCCAGTGAGACAAGGTTCTAATTGCCACCTGCCACGAACTTCGGACAAGTCACGGCTTGCCTCCAAACCTCAGTCTCTTTATCTAAACACGGAGATGCTTTAATTAAACGACTTCTCTGACCTTTTCCAGCTGTAAAGTTCCATGATCTATCGGCTACTATTTAAGACGTAATGCAGGCCTAGAAAACAAGAGAGATCCTTTCAGCACTAATAGTTACAACTTTGAAGGATGATGGGTGTGGCTCCCGCGTCATATCCTCTTTACCGCTGGGCAGGGTGCAGTGGCCACAGCGGAAGAAAATGTGTGTTTATTCTGTGGTCTTGGTGTGTTGCATGTTTATAACATACGTTTGTGGTTGAGATTGTTCCCGTTATATAGAAGGTAACGCTGAGGCTACATGAGGATGAAATTAATGTTCAAACTCTTATCAATGACATAAGCCCATTCTTCCTAAAAGGACCCCAATCTTATTAAGCATCTGCAAAGTAGACCTTCAACTTATCGGTCCTTCAGGTAATTCTGGTGTGTGATACAAATTGTTATTTATGACACACTTTTAAAAATATTTATATATTTTTCTTAGAGACTGGGGGAGGAGCAGAAGGAGAGGGAGAAAGAGAATCTCAAGCAGACTCCCTGATAAGTACAGAGACTGACACGGAGCTTGATCCCAGGGCCCTGGGATCATGACCTGAGCCAAAATCAAGAGTCAGACAGTTAATCTACTGAGCCACCTAGGCACCCCTATTTATGATACATTGTTAAATGAGGTAAGCCTATTTTGGATTGCAATATATCACTGCTTATGATCTTTTGATACTTATAATTAGGTTGTAATTATAATAGGACTTGCTTACTCTGTGCCTAATTAAGTGAAGCCTCATTTAGACTTTTGTAATTGAGTATCTTCACAAAATCAGGACTCCTCAAGGAGCACCCCGATTCATGCATTCTTGCCCATCTTAGTTATTCTAGGTAAAAGGATTTCATGATCAATGATTTTGGAATATCAGACAAAACGAAGTGGGGTCAGAGTCTACAGGAGGACTTTGCATAGCCTATCACACATAGGTGGGCATTTGGAATCTCTAGGAGGATGCTACAATTTGCTCCCTTTCCCAAAGTATTTGACCTCAGAACCCCCTTATCATTACACCAGTATCCACAGAAATCAATGCTTCTCTGACTTAATTTCTCTCATTGGCCGTGAACTGTGGGGTTTAGTTTCAATGTTAAGAAAAAAAAAAAAAGAATCACGACTATTTGTTACATTTTAGACACTTTGTGGTTTCCAAAAACCACTTTCACTGCTTGGTTTTAAAATAAATCTAAGAAAAAATTCCCAAGCCCAACACCCTAAAAACAAATAATCAAGTCAAAACATGGGCAGACAGCATAATCAGACACTTCTTCAAAGAAGACACGCACATAGCTAACAGACACATGAAAAAATGTTTAACATCACTAGCCATCGAGGAAATTCAAATCAGAACACACTGAGATACCACCTTACATCAGTTAGAATAGCAACAATTAATAAGGCAAGAAACAACAATGTTAGCAAGGATGTGGAGAAAGGGGAACCCTCTTACCCTGTTGGAGGGAATGCAAATTGATACAGCCATTTTGGCAAACAGTGTGGAGGTTCCTCAAAAAGTTAAAAATAGAGCTACACTATGACCCAGCAATTGCACTACTGGGCATTTATCCCAAATATACCCGCCTAGTTACTGCGTAGTGAAAAGAAAGGGCATGTGCTCTCCAGTGTTCATAGCAACAATGTCCACAATAGCCAAACTGTAGAAAGAGCCGAGATGCCCTTCAACAGATGAATGGATAAAGAAGATGTGGTCCATAGATATAATCGAATATTAGTCATCAGAAAGGATGAATACCCAAATTTTTCATCAACATGGATGGAACTGGAGGAGATTGTGCTATGTGAAATAAGTCAAGAGAAAGTCAATTATCATATGGTTTCACTTATTTGTGGATCATAAGGAATAGCCTGGGGGACATTAGGAGAAGGAAAGGGAAAAAAAAGTGAGGCAAATCGGAGAGGGAGATGAACCATGAGAGACTGTGGACTCCAGGAAATAGACTGCGGATTTCAGAGGGAGGGAGGCGAGAGGATGGGGTCCCGCCTGTCACCAGGTATTAGGGAGGGCACGTGGTGTAATGAGCACTGGGTGTTACACGCAATGAGTCATGGAACACACATCCAAAACTGGTGATGTACTGTATGGAGACTAACATAACTAATAAAAAATTATGCATAATGAATAAATAAATAAATAGATTAATTAAATTAAATGACCCTGAGAGATAAGATATGGTTTGGTTACTCCAATGTATCACATGGCAATGAGAATTTCAGTGCACGATGGTGTACACAGTAAATGCTGCAACCTTCCCTCACTTTCCTGAACACATCAGGAAGGTGGAGAAAATATTAGTAAGCTATATTAAACACATAGTGGTGCTCTTAAGTAGGAATGGAGACTCCAAATATCACAAAAGGTGATGTTTTGTAAGAAAAAGGCACCTGCCGTGCTTAGCAGGGTCTGAGTCCCTGAAGCCCAAGGGGATACTTGGAAAAGCCCAGCCCCAAGCATGAGGCTGGGCCAAGGCCATTGAGTCCTAGGAAGGGCCAGAGCAGCATCTGGGAGTCTGGGCCTGGCTGAGGACTGCACTGAGGCTGTGAATTTGCAGTGAGGCTACAAGTCTGCTCCCTGAGCGCCACTTCTGGAATCTGAAATGCTCTGTGTCTTTCTACCAAGAAATGTGGCTTCAGCCTAGTCCATGGACTTGAGCAGCGCCTTCTGCCCACTCCAGGGTCTAGAGCCACCAAAGGGTGGGGCCTGTCTTCAGAAAAGCCCAACATGTGGGGTTGGATCCAGACTGAGACATGTGTGGAACCTGTGATTAAAAGCCATGAGGATGTGCCCTGGGACTTCTTAGGACCCAAAGAGAAGAAATCCCCCAGGGTGACACTGACCTCATATTCAAGACTCACAGAGCCTGCAGGACGATGAAGCCCACAGAGGGCAAACAAGAAGGCGGAGAGTAAAAGACTATTCACATGATGGAAAGAAAAGATCACTAAGGAATCTAAGAAGAAATTTACAACATTTTAATATCCAGAAAGAAATAAAAGAGGGAGAATAGCCAGGAGAGAAGGAAAGAAGGCTGTGGGGGAAAGGAAAGATTGAAACATTGGCAAGGAGTTAGAAAAGCAATGGTAATTTCCATATATAAAAATAAATTTGGGGCATCTGGGTGGTTCGTGGGTTAAGCCTCTGCCTTTGGCTCAGGTCATGATCTCAAGGTCCTGGGATGGAGCCCCGCATCGGGCTCTCTGCTCGGCAGGGAGCCTGCTTCCTCCTCTCTACCTGCCTACTTGTGATCTCTCTCTCCATCAAATAAATAAATAATAATAATAAAATGAATTCTACCACTCTGCCTGTTTGTGCGCGCTCTTTCTTGGTCAAATAAATAAATAAAACCATTAAAAAATAAACTAAAAATTTTTAAAAAGTAAATTCTTTTGAAAATAAAGTACCTTATACGATGGGGATTATGAAGTGTATTTATCATGATGAACACTGGGTGATTACAATAAAAAGTTAAAAGAAAAGAAAAGAAAAGAAAGTACCTTTAAAGATGTTCTTGACATAGGAACCCTCCAAGACCACAACAGTGCAAAGAGAGACCGATCTGGAAATGCTGAGATATAGACAATGACCCATCCAGAAACCACAACATATGGGGTTCTTGAAGAGAATGGCTAGAGCCGAGCTCAGGGCGTGTTTAAGGAATGTCTGAAGACGTGCTGTACGGACATTCTAAAAAGTGGCTGATGCCATCTAGGAAAAAAACCTCCAAACATAACACATACAAAGGAGATTCCCACAACGTATCAGAGGAAATTTTTTTAAAAATCCTGCAATGAAGCTAAAATTACGTTGATACCAGACTTCTTATCAGCGGCGTCAGATAACAGAAGAATAATTAAGCTATATATTGGCAGAGAAAATAGATTTCTGTCATGAATTTCTTATTTTTCCCACGTTGTTTTTAAGAGGGAGGATAGTGTAAAATAAAGAAATTTAAGACACATACAAACCAGGAAGTTGACCGCAGCATCCCCCTGAAGGAACAGGAAATCCTAGAACGAGGTCCACATATCACTGTCCATGGACCAGATCCAAGTCACCACCTAGTTTTGCATGGTTTGTGGGCCAAAAATGGATTTTACATTTTTAAGTGATTGAAAAGAAATAAAAGAAAAAAATTTTGTGACACATGAAAATGATACGGAATTCAAGTTTCAGTGCCCATAAATAAAGTTTTATTGGAGCATGACCAAACCCATTTGCTACATAGTGTCTAGGGCTGCTTTCAAGACACAAGGACAGAGCTGAGTCGTTGTGACAGGGACCACAGGGTCCACAAATCCTAAACTGTTTAGGATCTGGGCCATTGCAAAAATGTTTGCCCACCAAAAGCATGTACATTAGCAAGAAGAAACATGAACCCTGATAAACAGAATTGGATGTAAGAGATGAAAGCAAACCATACAAACAACAAAAATTTTGAGGATTCTAAATAAATCATGACACAACAATTATTATTTAAAAAAATTAAAATGTGTGGAAACAAAGTGCAACCACATTTCCAACAGCAATGTCCCAGAGTAGAGAGTTTCTGGAAGGAAGTAAATGCTCTGTGCGGATTGTCTTGCTTAGGAAAGCAGAGGTACTAATGATGTTTATGTCCTTTAGAGAAAAGATTTCTAAATATGTAGGTTAAATTTTTTTGAGAAACATTGAAAAATAAAGGAAGTTATGATTTACAAATCAGGCAGAAATAAGTCCAACACTGCAACAATTCCAGCTTAAAACAAGTTAAACTCACCCAAAATGGACCTATTAAAATAGGAAAAAATGCTGTCGAGGAGAGACACAGTAGAACAAGTGACTCCAAGGACTGGGAACGGTGGAAAAAGACTGCCACCAAACCCCTCACCTAAAGGAAGCAGGTGTGTCAAGGCTAATCTCAGGAAGAGGGAATTCAAAGGGACAAAGAAGAAGATGCTAGTGGTGAGAAGACGACCAGGTACAGGTTAAGAACTTGCAGTACCTGCTAAAAGGAGTGAAACATCTTGGCTCTGCAAGACTCACCAAAACAGTCTGGTGGTCTGATCGCAGCAATGTGGCGACTGCTTTGGTCGTGGAGTCTTCATTCCCTAGAAAGAAAAAAAAAAAAAAAGTGGGAGAAAAAAACTGGGCTCCTGGCAAGAAGGCAGGGGAGGGGGAGCTGCTCAGTCCTCTGAGCACAGTCCTGACTTGGGTGCTCAACTGGGAGGTCCTGACCTGAGCTCAGCCCACAGACAGCATGGGTGCTTCACCACAACGCACGGGGACAAACAAATGCCCCTTGGAATTCTACTTTCTAATTCTTAGGATAAAGACTGCCCCAGCTGAAATCCTTAGACACAAGTCTTCCTTGATCATATGTGAACAAGGACAAATTCAAGATAGAAGCCCAGAGATGTCAAGGAATGAAGCGTCCATGGAAAGGGATGGTGTGGGACAGTGGGAGCTGGGTGCCTCGCGGTCCCACTTCGGCTCCATCCAGGTCTGGTGCCTGCCTCTAAGCTCCCTCTTTTTCCAAGGTTCCTCGCTTCTTGGTTATCCCTCTGGTTTCTACTTGTACTGTGGCCCTAGTTTGCATGATGCCTATTTGGGGAGGAGGGAGGAGCCTTAGACTGAATCCATTTTTGTAGCATCCTTTCCCTGGGAGTTGGTGTATGCATTTCATGCTGTATCCAGCAGCTGTCCCACACAGACACTTACATGGCTGCCATGTGTCAGTTTCAATGGAAATGAACCTCTTGCTTGGGTTACATCTTTTCCATCATTATTTGACCTAAGTGTGTTAGAGACACTTACGGGGGTTGCGTATTCCCCTCCCCTCCCCCCCTCCCCCACTCCCTCCCTTCTTTCTTTCTTCCTCTCTTTCTCTCCTCTTTCTCTTTCTCTTTCTCTCCTGGTGTTCGTTCAAGTTTTTGTTTTCTGTATCTGGAGAGTTCTATTATCAGGTGCTGGGCTAAAAAGCTGCTTCTGTCCCAATATTCACTCTCCATTCCTTCCTGACTTGCAGAGACTCTATGTTGTTGGAAGGAGCAATGGCTTCAAATTAGAAATAATATTTCCCCCTGAAAAACAGAAAACAGGAACTGTTGTTGGGGATCTGGGGATATCGGAACCTTTGTACTTTGTGGGTAGGTTTGTAAAATGGTGTAGTCGCTGTGGAAGATCGAATGACAGTTCCTCAAATAATTAAACATGGCATTGCTATATGATGCAGCGATTCTACCTCTGATAATATGCCCCCAATAATTGAGAGTGGGGACCTGGGCACATATTTGTACTCCAGGGTTCACAGCAGCATTATTCTCCACAACTAAAATGTGGAAGCAACACAAATGTCCATCAAAAGATGGAGGGAGAAAAATGAAATATTAGTCAGCCTTTAACAAAAAGAATGTCAGCCTTTTAAAAAAAAGAACGACCCTCTGATCCGTGACGTAGCACGGTTGAACCTGAAGGACGTGATGTGCAGTGAAGTATGTCAGACCAAGAGGACAGGCACTGGATGGCTCCCCTGACATGAGGTGCCAGGAATAAGCACCTTCACAGAGACGGAAAGTCAGAGCATGGATGCCAGGGGCTGGGGGTGGAGGAAATGGGGAATTATTGCTTAATGGGTACACGGTGTTTCGTTCGGGCTGATGATAAGGTTCTGGAGACGGGTGGTGATGATGGCGGCACTATGTGAATGCACTAAAGGCCGCTAAATCATACGTTTAAAAATGGTTAAATGGTAAATTTTATGTTCTGTATCTTTTACCACATTGAAAAATATGGTAAGAAATCATGTTTTCCAACATTTTTGGGGAAAGGATGTAGGCAAGTATAGTCGGATGGGCTTAGAGTCAGCAGGCACCTGATTGTCCTGCCCTTCCTTCCTTCCTTCCTCCCCCCTCCTTCCCCTCCCCCGCTGCATGTAACCCCCCACACCCCCACCCTGCCATCTCCTGGGCGGGAGTGTAACTCAGCAGGCCCACGTGCCTCCCCTCTGCAGAGCACACAGAGGACATGGGCAGGTCCTCACTGGGCTCAGGAGTCCTGGACCAGACCCTGGTATGCAGGACCCATGGAGAGCGGACTCAGATCAGCTTTCACTTTGTCAGAACTCCTTCATCAGGACCCAATTTCATGACGTGATTTTACTGGAATGCAGCAGGAATGGCAGCACATTCTAGAACTAATTGCGTTCAGCTTTAAAGCCCGGGACCAGCGGATATACGCAGTGCTGGGCAGGAGAGTCAGAGTTGCCGGGCTGGGCATCACACCCCTGTGCGTCACACCACCTGCACTCCTGCTTTTTCCCAGACCTCTTCCCCACACGCGGCCCCTAGCATCCTCATTCCCCTGCGCTCATCTACCCTTTCTCAGGTGAGGGATCTCCAGCCCCAGGGTGGTGCCGCATCTCATAACAGGTAGCATACCTCGTAACAGACAGCACTGAGATCACAAGTGGCCCCATCAGTCTTTGGGTTTGAAGAACGGTGCTGCGTGTGTGTGTGTGTGTGTGTGTGTGTGTTTTAAGAGAGCGAGCGAGCAAGAGAGAGAGAACGCACAAGCCGGGTGAAGGGCAGAGGGGGAGGCAGACGTCCTGCTGAGCAGGGAGCCCAGTGAGACACTGGATCTGGGGGACTCCAGGATCATGACCTGAGCCGAAGGCAGACACTTAACTGACTGACCCACCCAGTGCCCCAAGAACTGCATTGTTCTTAGTGGGAATTTACCCTTCTGCTTTAAATCTTCTCAGTGGAAAAAGCAGAAGGAGTGCAGGTGGTCACAGGGGTGTGATGCCCAGACTTCTCAGTCATTCGAAGGCTGATGTTTCTCTGCATGCTCCTGAAATCAACCCACGTCCCAAATCCCACGTGTCCTCCATGAGAGGTCAAAATCCACCAGAGTGGGGAGCTTTTGTTTGCAACATTTGTTGTCCCACAAATAAAAAAACTCCCATCTCTTTTCTCCTCTCCTTTTCCACTGGCCAGATGTGTCTTAATTGTTACCTGAAATTCTTCGACCATCTTCGTAAATCTGGATATATGCCTTGATTGAAGAAGGGACGTGCTGGTTGAAGCCCTAAGCTGTTTACTGGGAATTGTGAGGCACAACAAGACAAAATCTTGGTTCTCCACCGACTCACAGTCTAGTAGAAAGTGTGATTTATAAACCAATCATGAGAATCAATATTTGTTAGAGGTTTACTGTTACATACATTGTCATTAGTCCTTTACATACCATAATGTCATTTAATCCTCGAAACAAATGAGAATACTGGGAGGGAATGATAATCAGCCCACGTCACGGGGGGGGTGTTCAGGTGAGCAAGGAAGGAGGTACAGGTGGGCCCCTTCCCTGCTCGGGGGATGACGAAGGGCACACTCTTCCAGTGGGTGGCAAGTCACTTGAATTAGGATGTGAGGTTCACCGTGCTTGGCAACATTTTAGGGAAGGCTAACTGGAGCTGGGGAGAAGCTGGATTTTGGATGCTGACTCTGGGTTCACCAGGGAGAGGGCAGAAAGGACACGGACCCGCAGTCCGGAGCTGCTCAGCATGCTCACACGACCGCACACAGTTCAGCATTGCTCGTCTTTATAGAAAATTTGGTGGGGTGGTGGCAAGTGGGGTACAGGGCGGGAAAGCCAGGAGCTGAGGGAGAGAGGTGAGTGGGGTCAGTCAGGTTGTGCATTAGGAGCTGGAGGTCTTCTTGAGGGAGATGAAAGGGGCAGACATGTTTTGGGCAGGGCTGCTGTGATGCCTAACGTGTGTCACAGGGCCAGGCACGCAGTAGGTCCTCGGTCCATCCCCATGAAACAAAGCAATCTGCCCGAGAGGCACCTCAGACTCCCAGTGCCCCGTGTGCGTTAACACAAAGATCTAAATGGCAGTAAAAGCCAACAATATGTCTATTCCATGCCCATGTCTGCTTTAGACCATTCACGGAATAATTATCAGGATGGCTAACAATGGATGATTTATTATAAATATCAGCTTTGCTGCTTGTTAATTCAGAACCAAAATATTTGCCCATTTCCATCCCAAAGGGAGAAATCTAGTTAGTTTGTTCCCCATGTTATAACTATGAAATTAAATTAAATGAACTGAATGGATTGCATGGGGGTAAATAAACTAATTTAATTCACACGATGGAGAGTAACACTGGATACATCTAGAGTTGACTAAATAAACCAATTAACTATTTTCTCTTTAGACAGCACAAGCCAATAGTGCAGCCATGACCAAAAGACAGAGAGAGAGAGAGAGAGAGAATTATAAACAAAAAAAAAAAAATTGTGTTAAGTGTAGTCGTGTCTTGGGCCATCAGCCCTTGGCTTCTGGTTCGCTCCCCACCTTGGGTGAGGATGATGGCGACTTTCCTGCCTTCCGGGTGCTGTTCTTTTCTTTCTTTTAAATTTTTTAAAAATATAATTGAGGGAAAGAAGTCCATGGGATTAAAGTTGATGGGCCTCTCCTTCTCCAGTGCACACCCAGAAAATCACAAATGGTTCAGCGCATGAGCACATCCTGATGGACTAATGCCTATAGGATTTCAGGCCTCAGGTCAAGTGAAGTTAGGCTTAAATTTATGGCTGAGTGATCTTAAGCAGCTGACATAGCCCCCACCTCCTCGTGGCTAGTCCTCGTAAAGGACTATGTCCTGGGCCAGACTGAGAACGGAATGAGGCATGGACGGTAAGCACAGCCCCATGCCAGGCACATAAACCTGGCACAGTTAGCGCTTCCTGCCTGCTTGAGAGCTAATCTGTCTGGGATGATTGCTCATGTCCTGTTCCCAAAGCCAGGAGGACGGAATTTTTTCAACCACTCTCTCCTGAGCACTTACCCTTTGCCTGGCTTTTGACTCGAGGGGAGGGGTGCTATTAGGAAGGTGAATGAGACCCCCCAGGGCTGCCCTACAGGGTCCTATCGTCTAGCCTGTGAGTCAAGGATGGGTCTACACATGGAACAGAAGGGGAATTTGACAAGAATGTGCTAGAATGGGAGCTCAGAATTCTGCCAGATTCTCATTAGTGTCTTGGCCTTAAGGAGTCACTGACAGCTAGAGCCTTAGGAAGCTGGGGATATATTCTCTCACTACCATTTCAAGCCCCATCATGCTGATTCCTGGGTAACTGAAGCTGATTCAGAGTAGGCTGGGTGTGATGAGTGCTGCTTTTGGTTGGCCCAGGGGTCAGCATCGGCAGAGAAGAGAGTGATAGAGAAGTCCTGTAGCTAGCTGGGCATCCTGGACCAGCGTCAGGGTCCCAGGTCAGTCCACGTGTGGCACGAGAGCTTGCCCCACACCCCTGGCCTCAGTTTCCACATCTGTGAAGTAGGGGGTGGGAGAAGTTTCCTTCGGTTGTAGCAGGGAGCAACTCTAGAGGTACAAGTTCAGCTCTGTTCTCCAGAGGAAGCAAATGAATTGAATGATTACAGGACACATGCTGTGTGAACTGAAGTTGGTGTTGGAAAAGAGAAAGCCTGAACCCAAGGAGGACACAGTTCAGGGGGCCAAAAGAGGCACAGGTAGTACATAGCAAAGATTTCACAAGTGCTGACGCATAGCGCAAGGGTCCAGGGAGCTGTAGCAGTGGGGGAAAATGGTACCCAGCCTAGCCTGGAGGGATCAGCCAAGACTTTCTGGAGATGCTCAAGCCTGCTTTGAGTCATCAGGACATAGATGAATCCAGCAGGTAGGAAGTAAGAAATCAGATTACAGCATAAAGCCAGGAAATGCAAGCCTTTGGCGCTGCTGGCATTGAAAGACACAGAGGAGGGGCACACAGAAGACCTAGACAAGACTGGAAAGGACATTCTAAGTTTTGCCAATGACCTGGGGCAGTGTCCTCTAGGGGCAGGGTGACCTGCGGGTGAATAGTAATTGCAGTGATGCAGAAAAGAGGCCAAATCGGGAAAACTCCGGAGATCAAATCTTTAGGATGCTCCAGAGGTTAGGAGAGAGAGGGGTGGCCTGATTCCTATCTTGAGCCTCCTGGCAGAGACACAAACCGCAGCAGTCAGAAGTCTCTGGAAGTGAGAGCTTCTGTTTTGGGACTGCTGGGAGTGATGAACCAGGAAGCTGCTAGAAGACAAGAGGGTAACCTGCAGGTGCAGAGCTCAGGGACAGGCTTCAAGGTGGGAGACACAGATTTGGACACTGGGAAGGCCTGGAGAGAGCGAGGAAGAAGCACAGAGCCAACGGCATTTGGTGACATGTAAGTCCCTCTCCTTGTCCCCATCCTTCTCTGTCGCCTGGCCATCCCCATGCGCCCCCACATCCTTCCAGCTTGGAGAGCTGAGTCTGGTCCTCTCACCTTGTTTAAATATCCACCCCCAAACAAGAGGGGAATCAGTAACAGCTCACAGCCCAGCATTTTCTTGAAGTTTTATCATCCCCCATGTCTGTGTTGTGCTTCTTCAAGCTCCCCTACTTCTACACCGATGTTCATGACAGCAGGCCACATGAGCTTCTCCAGAAGAGCCAATCCTTGGGGTATAGTGGGCTCCATCTGCCTCATGTCCCCAGAGAGAAGGTGAGCGATGGTGGGACCAGGACCACTCCAGGAACGCAACAGATGGCATTTCAAATGTGGACGCCCAGTGCCCCTTCTCCCCAGTACATTTGCCCAGAAGGTATTAATGTTTTTATTTGTTTGCCCTGGAGAATGGCATGACGTGATGGCTTCTTCCTCAGAAACCTCACTGGCTCGAAAGCGTCTCCGACATAGGGCACACACCTGCCCTTTGGACCCCAGAGTCCCCACTCGGCTCCGCTTCCAAGCCTCATCTGTCTTTATGGCCTTTTGTCTTAATCCCTGTGTGAGATGAGCCTGTTAGCTTGGCCAGGAGATCTGGGACGCTGGGGAGGGCAGGACCAGCCGGCGTCTCCTCCCTCCCTGTCTCCTGGAGCGGCATACAGGGTTTGTACCCACAGGTGCTGCAACAAGGTTTGGGAGATGTTTGTTTCCCCAGAGCAAACCTCCTCGCCTCTGTTCATGCAGGGACCCCTACTGGGAAGCCCCCCCCCCCCATCTCTGCATTTCAAACCTCTGTCCCTTCACCAAATCCCAGCTCCAGAGTACTTCTCTATTGAGGTGTTTCCCAGTGTCCCCCAGCAGTGGACCCTCCGAATGTCCCCCTGCAACAGATCGCCCATGTTCTAACCAGTGGGCTTATGTGTATTCCTGTTGTTAAACCAAATGCTGCTATGCCCAGGGCCCAGATGAAGACTTGCGTAGTTCCTGGGTGTTCCCAGAAACATCTCTTGAGGCATTAGATTCTTTCTCATGCTCTAGACTTTGCAAATGTGCCAAGTCTCCCAGCACCCTCAAAGGCTCACACAGGCTTGTAATGGGGTACCATCCTGTCTCAGGGCCTCATGGACATGATCCCCTTTTGGAGCTCTGTACAGAGTCACCTCTTCATGTCACAGGACCTCTGGCCTTCTATAGTTGGCATTTACCCTGATATAGTATCTGGGTTGAAACCATTGACTTAAGGTTCCCATACCAAGATACTGGAGCCCTGTTTCTCTGTAAAGGCATCTTCTCTCCAGTCTGGCCCACTTCCCAGTGGCATGCAGAAAGTGTACCATTAGTGCACATTGGATGGCTTTGGCAATCACATCCGTCTCTATGCAGTATGTTATGGCAGTCGTGGCATGGGGAAGTAGAATGGACAGAATGTGAATGTTTAGTGACAGTTTAGTGACCTTGGTTGGATGTGGTGAGGAGGCTGCCCTATAGGCATGGACTGACCCAGGCAAGGAGAGTTTGTTTAGGGTTAAAAACCCTGCTAGTCACTCAGGCAACCACCGTTTCGTATGTTGTGTTGCTTAAACCCGAGACTCAGCCATGTGACAGGTCCCCACTGGGTTGTGGGGAATAAACATAAGTTACCTATTTCCCTTATCTCCAAAGAGCTAAGTCTTCTGGGAGAAACAAACACATGGACAGGCAAGTTTCAACGCATGCCCATTGACTAAACGGGTTAGCCTAGTTCACACTGCAGAAGACAAGACCAGCGGTGTTTCTGATCTGACAGTTGAAGTTGCCTTTTTTATTTGACTTCTACAAGCACAGGGGGAAGATCAGAGAGTGAAGCAGTGAAAGGCTTATGAATTTGGCCTTCACTACCGAGCTGACCATAGACACATAATCCCACGTCTTTGAACCTGTGGTTCTTTCTGGGAGATAAGGTTCAACTTTCCAGTTTGTTTGGAAGATTGACGTTCATGTGTATGAAGCACCTGGCCCAGATGGACACTCAGGAGGCACTCCCTGAAAGCTCACTATGACTCTGGTTATGCTCATTCACCGCTAAGGGGGCAACACTCAGAGTGATAATAAGCAGGCATGGTGCATAGTAGACTTTAGCTGCCACCCGTGGGTTCTTACTGCTGTGGGACCAGAGGGATCAGGAAGGCCCTTGTCCTCTGACTTTTCTAACCTCTGCTCTTTCGTCTGACATTATGTCCACAGAGGCTGACCTAATTAGGTCTGAGAAGCTCCACTTAGAGCCTCACTCATCTCCACTGGTTCCTGTGTGTCTTGCTTGTTGCCTGAACAAAGTGAGAGTGAACAGCAGAGTGGTTGGGAATCTTCTGCCGTCCCAGATGGCATGCTGACTGCTCTTTCGGGGGATAGGGGCCTACCCATGAAGCTGCAGATGCTCCTGGGCATGCAGGAGGCAGTCTGCAGAATACTCAGTGACCACCAGTGCCAGGACTCAGTGCCAGGGGCCACAATGGGCCCGAGTGTGCAGACTTCTTTCTGTATCCTTGGGTCCTGAGGGAGACAGGGACCTATCCTTGATTGCCAACTTCATCTAACACAGTACAGGCATATGAGGGGATTGATTCCCAGATGTAAGGCTGCCTAGCATTTTATCAGGACAACATAGAGATATTCCCTATTATTTGGTTTTCTAAAGGCACGTGACATGACTACTGAACTCAGTTTTCTATTTTCTGATAAACACCGGTCCAGTCATTTTGGCTTTTTAGCCATCTGTACTCTAAGTCAACACGCCCATTTCCTTCCATCTTTTATCAAAGATTGATTAATATTCACCGGGTGACTCTTAGATACCTGGAGTTGTGACAAGGTACTTTACAAAATTAAACAACATTAATTCTGTCCACCACTCCGTGTGATGGATATTTTATCACCACAATCCAGGGTTAAAAAAAGGAAGGGTTCAAAGAACATAAATAACTTGATCAAGATCATGTGGTTCACACCTAGAGAATATGACCAGTTGTTGATCTGACTCTAAAACTGTTTTTTCTATTCTACTACTTAAGAGTCATGAAATCATGACCAAAGTGATCTTAGAAGCCACCTGATGCCTCCACTTCCTACCAACGCAAAGATCTCTTACTCAACATTTTTCACAGGAGCAGGCGTTATGTTTTTAACACCTTGTCTTCCTCATCACTGTTTTTCTCATCATTGTCACCATCATCATTACCACCATAATCATTGTCATCACCATCATCATCGTCACCATCACCATCATCATCATCGTCATCATTATCATCACCATCATCATCATCACCATCACCATCATCGCCACCATCATCATCTTTGATATGTTCACCATTGTGTGGTGTTCAAAGTCTCATTGTTTGTATGTCAGAGCTAAGACGTAAATCCAGATCTACCTTGGTCACTGTGATGGGCCACCTTGTTCTTCTTAGGTTGAGCAACTTTTTTCCTCAGAAGATAGCACATTTATTTTTTGGCTAACTGTCAGAGACAGAAGGTCTTCAGTTAGTTAATAAAATGAGTGAAATAAGTCAAGCAGAGAGGGTCAATTATCATATGGTTTCACTTATTTGTGGAGCATAACAAATAGCATGGAGGACAAGGGGAGATGGAGAGGAGAAGGGAGTTGGGGGAAATTGGAAGGGGAGGTGAAACATGAGAGACTATGGACTCTGATAAACAATCTGAGGGTTTTGAAGAGGTGGGGGGTGGGAGGTTGGGGGAACCAGGTGGTGGGTATTAGAGTGGGCACGGATTGCATGGAGCACTGGGTGTAGTGCAAAAACAATGAATACTGTTACGTTGAAAAGAAATAAAAACAAACAAACAAACAAAAAAAAGAGAGAAGTCACTTGAATGACCTCCTGTGGACACAATTTTAACTCCTCACATATACCACAAATTTAGATATTTGAAGACAATATTCATTAGGATCTATTTTCCCTTTGTAATTACTTACACTCATGTGAGCTATACTCAGGTCCATCCTGGTAGGACCCGCTGATATAAAGTACGGACCCCCTCTGAGATGGAATTTGATTTGGCAACCCTTCTGGACATAGACGTAGTACAAACTGGGTGGCAGTGGGCTATCTGGGCAGTGTTTGCAACAGTGAACAATGGATACACTTTGGGGGGGAGGGTGAAAGTTTGGACAGTCACACCAGGCAAGATGGGCCCATGGCCAAAGACTGGGACGACGGGCAGGACAAGGGACAATCCCCTTTTCATAAAATGTAAATGTTTCTGGGTTGGGTTGAAGCAGTGTGATGCAGTGAATGACTAGGCTACTCTCAGATGGTTGGATCTGTCCCCAACTCTGCCATGAACTTGCTGTGTGACCTTGGCTAATTCACATTCCTTTCCTGGTCTTCAGATAGATTATCTAAAAACAAGAGTTTGATGTAATGATCTTTGTGTTGCTTCCACTGTAAAACTTCCTTGTATCAAACGATTTGGAGGGAATGAATGAAGCTACTGGCTTTGACTCAAGACAAACCAAATGTTGACTCAGAACATGGCTTGGCGAGATAGGAGCTAACCACTCAAATTAGCCACACACATGGAAAATAAGAAGAAAATCTCACACTTCAAACACAGGTGAGGGGTTTCAAATTTACTTAGAAACAGGAGTTCTCAGTAAAAGAAAGGAGAACAGCCTCTTTAAAGGGTAGACCTGAGACTGAGGTATGACTAGAGACTATAACCAGGCTTACTTATGACTTGGTGCAAGGTCATTATGATAGCAGCTTGGGTTTCAAAGACAATCACATTGAGTTAGTAAGAATAGTAGGCAACAGACTTCCTGTTTAGAAAGAAATGGAGCAGGGGGCACCTGCGTGGCTCGGTAGGTTAAGGGTCAACTCTTGGTTTCGTCTCAGGTCATGATCTCAGGGTTGTGGGATGGAGAATCATGTTGAACTCCATGCTCAGCATGGAGTCAGCTGGAGATTCTCCCTTCTTCTCCCTCTGTTTCTCCCACTTGTACTTTCTTTCATTCTCTCTTTCTCTAAAAAAAGAAAGAAAGGAAGGAAGGATGGATGGAAGGAAGGAACCGAGGAGGAAAGGAAAGAATGGAGGCTCTGAGGCTGGGTAGCTTCTTCTCAGTACCTTAGAGGTTGAGAAGTAAGCTGAGGTCAGCATGTACTCACACCCATTCTGCCAGGTCTAACCTTTCAGAGACCCTGGCTTATATTTGCAGACAGATTATTAGCATGAGGGGTTCATAGTAAGGTAAGTGCTTATTATATTAGCTTAATCAATACCAAAATGAGCACAGATAATTTATCAGATATTCTTTAAAAAAATTACACATCACATTTTGTTATTTACATAATGACCTGATCATGTTCAGTTTCAAACTGAGTGAAATATGAAGCCCTCTGGACTGGAGATGATATATTGGCCATCTAGATCCACATATTACTTACACCACCTTTGATACTTTGCAGAATAAATTGAGGTATACATAAAACCATAAAATAAATTTTATGGTTTTTTTTCCTCTCTGTCATTACATGAAACAAAAATGGCCAAACATATTTCTGCACACTGAGTTTGGGATGGACAGATATAAAACTTGTACTCTATGGCATGTGTAATGGTCACTTTGGGGACCCTGGTGGCCTTTCCAAGAGAGGCAGGCAGCTCGAGCTGACCTTGAGGCTTGATGAGCGTTGTATATAATGGCTTACCAGGAGAAACAGATTATAGTATGAAAATGCTGTAGACCCAGAAGATGAACAGTGGTTCCAAGGATGTGTTCTACATTGTGAGTCACAAGGGCAAATCTTTAACCTTCATTCCGGTCTTGCTTTGCAACAAGATCACACCTGCCTATTAAGACACTAACACTAGGGGCACCTGGATGGTTCAGTGGGTTAAGCCTCTGCCTTAGGCTCAGATCATGATCTCCGAGTCCTAGGATCCAGCCTCCCATTGAGTTCTCTGCTCAGCAGGGAGCCTGCTTCCCCCCACCCCTCGCCTGCCTCCCTGCCTACTTGTGATGTCTCTATCAAATAAATAAATCTTAAAAAAAAAAGAGACTAACACTATGTTCAGGGGGAAGTAAGTGATCAGCATATTCAATGAGAGTTAGTAATCCTAAGCAATACAAAGAGAGGCGTGTGTATGTGTGTGTGTATCAACTATGCATATGGAACATATATGTACACATGCAACATGTCTGTAGTAATGTTTACGTATAAGTTTAAACACCCATACTGATTTGTTTATACATTCTTTTATTTCAGGGGAAAAGGACAAAATCAACACAATTTTCAAATATACTTTAACTACTCTTTATTGATACAGTAGCACAAAGCATAAGCTAATTATAACAGAAACTATTAAGGTGCCTGATTCAATAACTAAGATGAACCACTGAGGAAGACCAACCAGCTTAAGGTCCTTCAAACCCCCACCAGCTGAGATGTAGCCTACAGTCAGACCGTTGTTGTTTAAAGTCCTGCGGTGCCATGCACCTGCTGTGTGACCTTGAACAAGTCATTGCCCCTCTCTGGTTCTTGATCACCTCACTCTGAATTGAGCTGAAAACTCAACCTCTAGCAGCACTGTGCTTGGGGTCACAGGGAACATGGATAGTATGACTTGGTGGGAAAGAGTTCAAACTGGCCAAGCCTCTGTCTAATGCTGAGTTCTTGGCCCTCTGCTTCCCTACCTGTAAATTAGGAATGCTGATACCAACCCTTGCAGGGTTGCTGAAGCTTTGTCAGCTAATTTAGGTGGGGTGCCTTTCACAGTAGGGCACACAGGAGGGAATGCTGACTAACAGGTCATGCAGAGCCACGAGCCACTCATCCTCATCAGCCTCCTGGGGATGGCAGTACCCTTCAACTCTTTTCTCCCTTCTGGAGAAAGAGGGCAGTGCCGGGCTGGGAGGGAGAGGACATTGCTCTTTCCTCCAGTGCCTTCATGGAGCTCTCAGAGTTGTGCAGGCTCTGGAAGGTTCCTGCTATCTTTCTCTGCAGCGCTCCTGCCTGACAGGTGGACATCATTATCTCTATCAGGACAGTTAAATTACTGAAGGGAAAAACTCACCCTGAAGCCATCAATTTTACTTTTGATCCTTCTCCTCAGGTTGAAACTTCCTTCCAAAGTCACTTAAAAAAAAGAAAAGAAAAGAAAAGAAAAACCTTTAAATGGAGGTTTTATGCAACAGACAATGTCCCCTATTTGAATTATTTCTTTTGAGCATGGATAGCATTTCTGTTGCCCACCGTCCAATCAAACATTAATCACAGAAATATTGAGCTTTAGAGAGCACCTTCAAATCTCTGACGCATCCACGTCAAGCACTTGGGGGAATGGATATATTATAAATCTGGAAAGAAACGTAGCTACAGAGTTCACCGCTTCCACTATTCATGTTTCTGAGGCGGAGGGGTGAGGATCTCCTTCTACTTTGAGCCGTGTGCTCCTCGGAGTGGGAAGAAGGCGCATAAAGGGAGGATGGAGAGCTCACGTCCCAATTTGCATCATGACATGGGTCCTTACAAGCTCTCTCTTCCCTTTGTGAGCTGGTGTCTCAGAGACTTAGATCAAGATCCTCTTCTGCTGTCTGAAGCCTGGAGGACACCAGGCACCCATTTAACCCCCGGGAGACTCGGCTCCATGACGGTCAGTCTGGGCATTTAATGAGCTAAGAATATTATGGTCTTATGGCTTACTCATACATTAACTAGCTTGGGGGAAGCTACAGGATACGAGGCTGACTGCTTTACCCACCTCGTCTCTTTCAGTCCATGTTTCATTCTACCTGGTGGGCATTATAACCATTTTCCTCTTCCTGCAGACATTAGAAGCATTTAGTGATTTGTTCAAGATCATATAGATTATAAATGTGGACTACAGATGTCTGTCCTGTACTCCTTATCATCATTATGCATTGCCTCTCTCTCTCTGTATGAGGTCAGGAGATAGATGCCCCATGCCTGGCACAGAGATGTTCAAAATATGCCAGCCCTGTGCCTTCCTGTGGCTGTCTGTGGTTGACGTCTGCCTGACAGCCCTCCTTCCTGGCAGGATGAGCACATTCTCCTCACGTGGGGAGAAGCTGAAAATGCTTGATACTTGATGCTCTCGAAGCAACCCTGGCCAACAGTGGATGGTGAGATGAAGGATAAATACCCCAGATCCCTCTCCCCTGGTTTGGGAGTGGGTAATTTCCGGGCATGTTGTATATCGTCTCCCAGAGTCCCTGGGGGGGTTCAGCCCGGATTTGTTTATAGCTGCTGTGTGGTCACAACCATAATACCAATTTCTCTCAAGGTGACTTAGTTTTAATGCCTTTTTTTTTTTTTTTTTTTTTTGCCAGAAATAAAGAACATAACAAAAATGAACTGCCTGCTTACTAACCCTGTCTCATGTTGGGCTTCTGCAGGAGCTCAAACCCAGCCCGAGTTTCCAAGGGCTCTGGCATGTCTGCTTGATCTCAGACCGGCAGCATGACGGAAGTAGTGAGTTCCCGGGCGTCTGGGCTCCGGTCTTGGTGCGGACACGTGCAAGCTGCGAATTCTAGGTGACTTCCATGTCTCCTTGGAGCCTCAGTTTCCTCAGAGGGCTAAAAACCCTCCCAGGAGTATTTCTGGATTTGGACAGGAGTCAGAGACAGCACCCGACACATAGTGGGCACTCACTGTGCAGTAGCTATGGTGACACTTCGTGGAAGGCCCTCGAGCAGACCCCGAGTCGTCTGCCAAGCTGGCAAGTCGGAGGCCCGTCATGCACAGGGTGAACGGCAGTAGAATGAACTATTGATAACACCCTCAAAAGGGCAGTCTGAGCTTTTGTGCAGCTCCAGCCAGACGCCTCTGCTGAATTAGGCTGGTCTTACTAGCAACTGCCTCCAATGGGCATCTTGGACGGGGGGGGGGGGGGGAAGGGAGGGGGGCAAAGAACACAAACCTCTGACTTTGCTCTTTGAGAAAAAGCAATGCGCTGCTTTTGTCTCAAGTTTGAGAATGGTCTGTGGAGGTCAACACATTTGTGCTCCAAAGTCAACGCTTTAGACAAAAGGCGTTTGACTCGGAGGATAAACAGATGTAGATACCACGGCCACAGGCCTGGCTCTCCTCCAAGGACAAAGGAGGGCCCCTGAAAGTTGCATGGATTGGACAAATGCCCCACCTTCTTCTAGAATCTTTTAAAACACCCCTCTGCACTGCCTCAACTAAGTGCATTAGACTTGCAAAGGCAATTTCGAAACCAGGTCGGATGCAGCAGGAAGGGCGGGCGCTGCCGCCTTGAAGGTGAGTGGGTGCACCTGCTCCAGCGTTTCAGAGTCTGAAACTTATTCTGAGAAGCAGCAGTGAGAAGAGGCAACCCATACTAGCTTTTCATGGAAATTGTATCGGGTGAGCTTCAGCCAGTGTCCACGTTGTTTACTACTACTACTACTACTACTACTACTACTACTACTACTACTACTGCTACTGATTTTTGAGTAAAGGGATCGGCCATGTGAGCTGTGTCCAGCAAAGTTAAGCTCACATGGTATGTCAGTGTGCCTGGACAAGGAAGTATGGGCAGGGACATGGACCTAAATGACCCCTATGGTTGGCTGTGTGTCGGGCACAGAGAGTACTACCTTCTGGCACCCTCAGAACCGAGATTTTGAATAGCACCCACAGGGGAGGCCGGTCCTCTCAGAAGCAGGGGCTACTTATTCATAGCGCTGTCAGACACACATGCGTCAAAAACTTATAGTAAGCTGCTTGGACGCAGGGAGTCTTGGGTTTGGGAAAACGTGTTGGGAAGGAAACAAGCATTTGCTGGGTTCCCCCCTGCTGCTAGCAGGCTACCTGAGTAATACCTGGGGATTCAGTCTGCACAGCAGCCTGTGGAAACCTCCCTTTGGATGCAGTGACACAGTGGTGTGTAGCTGGGGTTTCAGGCTCTGTCCTGTCTGCTTTCCAAGTCCTTTCTATCCCAACTGAGCGATACATTCAGACTATAAGATAAACTGTATCCTTCCTCGCTGTGATGCTCCTGACCTCAGAGTAGAAGCATATCACTCACTGTAGTGGTCTCCAAGGCCCTGATGTTCAAGTCGCTCCTCTTGTTCCCTGATAAAAACCAAAATGCTTTCTGCCAGCCCCTGCTCCCGCTATGGGCTGCCTGTATCCGTGGACCCTTGTTTTTAATGCATGAAAAGTACAGTCCTGCCACTGGGCCTTTGCACATGCTCTGGCCCCTGCCTGGAGCGCCTAACTCACTGGCCTGTGGCTAACAGCCTTATTTATCTCAGGGTCCATTGTTAACTCCTCAGAGGCCTGGCAAACTGGGCCTGCTTAAGCAGAAGCTCCAGAACCTTCCTCTGCCCTAAAACCACTTGATGTTCCTTCATCTCATCCTTGACTACCTGACTTCGGATGCAATGATTTGGCTTTGCTGATTGCTTGTCCCCTTAGCTCTCTGTGAAACAGGACTTTCTACATCTTACCTGTCCACCCCCCCCCCCCCCAACTAGAACGCAGCCAGCACCTAGTAGGCCCCTCAGAAATGCTGGTCGAATGAATGGGTGACTTACCCGGGAAAGCATGTTTTGGAACCAGTGCCACATCATGAAGCCTCCGTTCTCTGTGGAGTGGGTCCTTGGACTTAATGCTATCAGTAAACTCAGTGTCTTCTGTTCTCCCATCACATGTGTGGGTTCCAAACCCAGTCCTTCTGCGGGGACTTGGGAATTGCTTTTTGGGCCTGAGTTCAAATCCCATTGACCACTGGGACTCAATGGCACGCCAGCCATTGCAAAAGCTCACAACCTTTAAACGGCCCCCCACGACGCTCACCTGCTGTGCGGCCCTTCCCCCCACCCCCGCGCCGCCGGTAAGACGGCCTATGCGGGGCGCTGGTGAGCGCGAACCACAGATCACTAACCAGCCCAAGGCCGCGGCTGGCTGGGGTGACCGATGCCAGCGCGCAGACGCCCGAGGAGGAGTGAACCGCTGTGGTGCAGGCAGGGGTGCGGCAGGGGTGCGGCAGGGGTGAGGGGCTGCCACAAACTTGACAAATGTGTCCAGGAGCCACTCTGGGGCGGCGGGTCCTTGTGGAGCCGGAGGAAGCAGGAGGCAGGGGTGCATGGATGGGGTCCCCTACGCTGTTTTCCAAGGACACGCAGGACGGGTGCGGTGTGCCACGGGGCGGTGGCCATCTCCGGCCGCGTGAGCAGGGTTTGCCCGCGGAGAACAGCAAGGCCTGGCCTGAGCTCGCGTGGGCCGAGCTACCCTCCCTGCCTTCCGCGTCCCCCCAGCTTCCCTCCCTTGCTGCTGCGGCAAGATGAATCCGGTGGCGCTGGGTTCCAGGCACTGTGCGGGGCCGTCGTGAACACCAGAGATCCCGTCCTTAGCAAAGAGGGACGCTCATGTCCTCCCAGAGCGTGGAAGTCACAGGGTGTCCGGGTGAGGGGTGGGACTTTGTTACTAATCAGCCTCGCGGACGGCTGTGGGCCGCGGCAGGAACCCCGGACGTAGACGGGCCTGTGGGTGTGTGTGCTACAGGCTGATGGGGACTGAAGTTTTATTATCTTCCATACGCGCCTTCAAGGGAAAACCTTTAATGGCAGCTGAGAGCCAAGGTAGGTGGAAGCCACGAGCCAGAAACACGCCCAGGACAGAACATGGAAGGGATGCGCCCGCACAAGAGCGGCGCCTTGTGCCTTCCCCGTCTCCCGTAGCCCAGCCAGCAGAAAGGCAGAGGCTCCAGACGGAGCCCTAAGAGGCTCCAGACACAGCATCCAGCACTCTCCCGGCATGATGGGCCTCTCGTTCCCGGCACAGGGGACACTGTCATCCTGTTTCTTAGCTGTGGAAGCTGAGGCTGGGTGGCCTGAGTGTCCCTATCCCATTAGAGTGAAATGGCACTACTTAAAAAACACTCCACATTTGATTCCCAACTTCTGTGTCTCTGGATCTGAGCAAATGCAATGATCATTTCCCCTGGGGGTTGAAAGTGTTCCGGTCCAGCCAGGCCTGTGTCCGCTTCCTCATATGAGTCTCCTTTTCTGTTTTGCTAGAAACAGACACAACAGCAAACCTTTGTTGGTGGGGAGAAGACTCGTGGTGGCCGAGCTCCTGTGGGACTGGTGAATACTCATTTTCAGGCCTGACTCGAGCTGCCTGGCCAGCTGCAGACAGGGGACGCTCCCTGGACTGCTTGAGTGCTCAGAGAAACTCGGCCGTCACACAGGGCATGCCGCCTCCCATGCTGAGCTGGCTGGCCCCGAGCCACCCTTGTTACTGTGGGTTTTGTCCTGCGCATATCAGGAGTACGCCGGACACCCTTTCCCTTCTTGCTTCATTTCAGGATCAAGCCCTACTGACCTGGTAATTTATTTATGACCAGACCAGCATCCTTGTCCTTAGAGAGTGAAAAAAGCTTGCTAAAAGAGAAAAGACTCCTTTATTAACACGCTCATTATCCATTCTTCCATGCATGAGAAATGATGTGTGCACTGACTCTTTTCTGCCAGGCTCTGTGTGGGGTTCTAGGGTGACAGCACTAGACAGGACCCCAGAGGTGACTTTGAGAAGCTTGGGGTTCGAGCGTACTGCCCAGACCCAGACGCGGACAACGTCAACGCCGTGTGGAAAGTGTCCCGATGGAGGGGATGAATCCAAGCAGGCTTCATGGAGGACGGGGGCTGACTCAGCATCAAGAGGGAGCAAGTCGTGGAAGGCTTCCCGGTGATTTGGGGTTCTCCTGGAGGAGAAGGGGAGGAGGAGGAGCAGGGTGAGCAAGGTTAGTGACCTGCGTAAAAAGGATGGTATTCACGTCGTGCACTGTGAGTGGAGCAGAGGCGGGCAGGGACAGGGCTTGAGACACAGGCTCATCGAGGGTGACCTGGGTCTCTGTCCTGTGTCTGTGGCTAAGGGTGACCCCAGCAAGGTATGGACAATGAAGGGCGACGTGAGCGGGTTCCTGTGGGCCCCACGAGGGCAGGATTCTGGGGCCATGATGCTACGAACAGCTGGGTGCCAGGTGGCCCAGGACTCCGGCCGTTGCGTTCCTGGCTAAATTCACAGCAGCTGAACATCCCTGGCCCTTTCCTCACGGCATGTTGTCCACATAGGCCTCCTCTTGGCAGAAAAATCAACTTTAATTCTTGGGAGCTCCAGGGATTTGGGGCAGGCCACAAAGACTTCCCCTTTCTCCTCTCCCATTCATTAATTATTGTCGTCAGAAACTTCTATCTGTCAGGCACTGAGCACAGGTTTTAGGGAGAGAGAGATCCATGCAGAAATGTTAGTGATCTGGTACGGCTGGACTCCTGGAAGAGTTACCGGACCACGGACGCTCGCTAATTAGGAACTCCGGGCCTGCCATTCAAAGATGGTTGATAAACAGCTCTAAGTCTCATCATCTTCTCAACCAACCGCGCAGCTGGCCGCCTCCCTGCCAAGCCGCCCCACCCCTGGGGAGGAAGAGGGGTTTCCCTGTACTGTGAGCGGCACGTGATGTTCTGAGGCAAAACCCTGCAAGGGAGCCCCAGGCCAACCCGGACGGAGCTCGGTCTACTCAGACTGAAAACCCTTTTCCCATGTCTTGGTACGGACAGTCTTACTTTCTTCATCTGTCGAATGGGCCCACGCTGCTGGTGCAGGAATGAGACCATGGGATGACAGAGAAAGCCTAGCCATGGAATCCTATGCCAAGGGGTCATATTTCAGCATCGCCGAAGCCGGGTATCAGTGAGCCCTTCCCTTATTCTGTCCTTCTCCTTGGGATGGGTTTGCCCTTCAGTTGCCCGGGGCTCCCAGGAAGGTCGCTGGGAAAACCTCAATCATCATTTGATGGAGATTGATTCTGCTGCTGCTTCCCTAGCGGGAAGCACCTACCCAGAAAATCAGGATTTTGTAACTCAAAAGCCAATACATGTTGGATTAAAACCATCCAGTTGCTCACCCATCCAGGTCTGGGAGAGAACAAGGCTGTGTACTCTGCACTCTCACTTTCCAGATAAGTGTAGAACAGGGGGAGCCCAGGAGAGCTATGTGGACAGAGGGAGAAATTGAGGAGGTGAGGAGAGGCATTTTGGGGACCTGGGTCACCAGTGGCTGCAAAACTGAGAGGGAGAGGAAAACGAACTCGTAACTCTGGTTGAGCAGAAAATGCAAGCTTTTTTTTTTTTTCTTTCTCTCCATCACTCTAGAAACACCCCAAAGTTTGAATGCTAGCACCTCCGAGGAAAATTGACAAAAATGATGATGGAGGTTTATTATTATTATTTTTTAAAAGGTTTTATTTATTTATTTGACAGAGAGAGAGAGAGAGATCACAAGTAGGGAAAGCAGCAGGCAGAGAGAGAGAGGGAAGCAGGCGCCCTGCTGAGCAGAGAGCCCGATGCGGGACTCGATCCCAGGACCCTGAGATCATGACCTGAGCCGGAGGCAGAGTCTTAACCCACTGAGCCACCCAGGCGCCCTGGAAGTTTATTATTTTTAAAATTGATTTTTTTGTTTGTTTTGTTTCATTTTCGTTGTCGTTCTGTTTTTGTACTTTGGAGAACGTGGGTGAATGGCCGCAGTGTCCCCACCTAGCAGGGATGGTGTTGTGAGGCAGGGCCCCGTCTCTTTGTCCCTATGCAAGATGCTTTTGGCAGAGGCGGAGGCTTGAAGGAAGGTGCTGGCCAGTCCCTGCAGGGGACAACCCTTCCGGCTCACAGCTTGAACCTGCACCTTGGTAGCCTTTCCTACAAGGCGTTGAGCTAGGGGCCGTGTGGCCAGAGCTTCTGAGGCCTTGTTGCCACTGCGGGAGCTAGGTATTAATACTATGGCCATTTTACAGTTGAAAAAAGCCGGATAAGAGGCGACTGTTTTCCTAGTGTCCCTGAGCTAGTGAGCAGTGGGGCCAGGTTCAAAGCTGGGTCTGAAGGTCTCTACTAGGTCAGCCCTCTCGGGACCAGTGGTTCTAGGCCCATGGCTGCTGTGCTTTATGGGGGCACTGTGCTGAGTGAGAGACCACAGTCCTACCTCTGTGGATTTCTGACACCTCTTTCCCTTGACATTCAGGACTCCAGACTGTCTGTCACTTACCTGATGGCTCCACGCCCCATTGCCTGAGCGGGCTGGACTCCCTCTGACCTCACGGACCTGCCCAGGTTTCTCTCTTTCTCCTACTTTGCAGACCCTGATCTCGCAGTTTCCAGAGTTTTCAGCTACTCTGAAGTCCAGATCTGGAGCACCCCACTCCCCCACCCAGGCCCCAAGCAATCTTTCTGCCCAGAGACTCGGTGTACCATTTCTCATGTGGCACTGGAAAATTATGTTTTATTTTAATTTCCAGATAGGAGATTTCCCAAGTATATTGCTTTGTTGCCCTTTCTCCCCATCTCCTATTTAGGAGAAAATCTCATTCTCCTGCATGCCCTCTCTGGCTGGCTCCAGGATTCCACCCTCCCTCAGACCTGCTGTGTTTCCTCGGGCCCCCATCCTTTGAGCATGGTTCTCCCAGCCTGCAGTGCCACCATACCCTCCCAGGCAACTTGTTCTGTTCCCCCAAACCCCACACCAAGCCAATGCACCAGGCTTGGTAGTATTTCCCCTAAATAGTGCCACATACTGCCTAGAGGCTGAGAGAGGCATTCTGCATCCTGAGGGTCCCTTTGCCCTTTCCACAGGTTCCTGTGATAACACGCCCATTCGGTTTTGCTCCCCAATAGCCTCTGGCCACGGATTTCTTCCCAGCATATAGGAAGCCCTCGGTATGTCTTTGCTGATTGAATAAACGACAACTAGGGATATTTAGAACATGTTTGCCGAACTACGGAATATGAAACAAACTTTTCCCATATACTCTGACAAGGTAGAAAGCACAGGAATTACCATCTCTGTTTAATAAAGGCAAGAAAGAAAGAACAAACCTGAGATCCAGAGAAGTAAGCAACTTGCTGAGGGACAGAATGCTCACCAGCCAGAGATGGCCTGATACTCAGGCCTGCTGATGTGCAGAGTTGATGGGGTGGCCCTGGGCTCTATGCTGGAGGTCACTGCACACTCAGCACTAATCCAGGCCCCCCTGGGATCTCTTCTCCACCATTCCTTGGTGGGGACTTGAATTTCATGGTTACATATGGGCAAGACAACCACTGGCTTCTCTGAACCTGCCCTGTCCTCGTCTAGTTCCCCCCTCTCTCGGGCCTCTCCATGGGAAGGCACACTCGGGCTGGAGCAGGGAGAGCATAGCATTCCGTTCTCACCCGCTGCTTTCAGGGAACGCTTGATACTCAGGCCAGATGGGAGAGCCTCCTCATGGACAGGCTCAACTCACGAGGCCACACGGGGTGTTTCAGACAGATGTCGGCTGCCCTGCCAGGCCCTCACTCATCTGGTCCAGCTGTGCGAGGGCTTTAGGACGAATCCACAAGAATGCCCCTTCAGTTCTGGTTGGCTGCTGGTGACATCATCGGAATTTGGAGAAGTGATTTATTGCATATCCTGTTATATATGTCTTTGATTAATAAACATGAGGCAATCAAATTAATTATGTCATCACAAAGGCAGATTGTTGACGAAATATTTTGAAAATGTAAAGTTCAGTCAAGTCAGACTTGTGGTAGCCTTCTCGATGTGTAGCTTACACCAAGAGCCAGCAGAAAATGTTTCTGTCTAAATTAATGCCCAAATTCAAGTTTCCTGACCCAGCCCAGGCTTCTACCTTTTATACTCCACTACACAGAAGATCTTCCAAGGGGATGATGAGATGTTTCTCAATGTCATGTATTAGGCAGACATCCCCCTTCGTATGTCTGCAAGATGCTACTTACGTATGTGCATATTTGCAGAAGATAGATAGTCAGCAGAAAGCTTTCTAGTTATAATAAAGATGCTAGAGTAGTTTGCCAGGGCTGCAGTGACACAGTACTACTATTTAAGAGGTTTAAACAGTAAGAAATAATTATTTCAGAGTTCTAGAATCTAGAAGTCCAAGATCAGGATATCAGCAGGGTTGTTTTCTTTTGAGGGCTGGGTAAGAGAATCTGTCCCACACGTCTCTCCTAGCCCGATGGTAAGCTGGTGTTCATCGTTGTCCTTTGGTTTACATAAGTATCGCACTATGTTCACGTAACATTCTTGTGCTCCTGTCTACATCCGTTTTTCCTCTTTTTATGTGGACATTAGTCATCATGGACTAGGATCCACCTTAATCACTTTACCTCAACTAACTACTTTGTAACAACTGTATTCCAAAGAAGGCCACATTTAGAAATAAGTACTGGGGGTGAGGGTTTCATCATATAGATTTTTGGGGGATACAAGTCCATAGCAGATGTCTTTAAAAGGACACAGCATGACATAATAAAATGGTACTTTCTAGATCTTTCATCTGTAACAAGTCAGTCCCTCACTGAACATGAGTTTCCTTACTTTTAAACTGGATTTAATGATAATTATATAAAGGGGACAAACATGTCTTGGTTGGTCCAACAGAATGGCAAATTGAGGACCAGAGGAATCAGAAAATTAAAGGTTTTTTGGTAGGAGATGCATCTAAAAATAAAATGATACAGAAATTTGACATTGAAAGAATTAAAAAAGAATATATCAGACATTCCAAATGAGTATCAGGTAAAGACCAAGTTAAAGTTGTCATTAGGGATTTGGAAAGTTGTTATTTATAATAAAAGGAACTCTTGATCAGAATATATAATAATCATGAATCTTAATGCGACTAAAAATGTAACTACAGTCTGTATAAAGCAGAAATTTACAGAGTTATAAGGCAAGTCTGTAATCAGAGTGAGACATTTTAATAGCCTTCTTTGAAACTGTTAAAAAAAAAAAGCTTCAAACTTAACAAGAATATAAGAAACTTTAACAATATACTTTAAAGATCATGCTACGAATAAAATCCTGAAAAACACAATATACCAATTCTTTAAGATTATCCATGTCTTTTTTTTTTACAAACACTGGCCAAGTAATCTATAGTGGAAGTTTCAATCAATATCAAAAAAAAGTTATATCAAATAGACCATTGTTTCTAAACATATTGCCTGAAAATCAGAGATCAATGAAATAATGATTTTTCTTAAGCCCACAATATATTTAGAAACCAAAAAAGAAGACAACTCAATAATTCATAGAATACATAAGAAGACATAGTGCAAGTAACAAATTATTTAAAACTAAGTAATAGCAAGTTCACTAACTATAGAAGGTAAAATCGAACTGTTTCATGGGAATGTCTAATTTTAATGATATATATTTAAAAATACTAAGTTTAAAAATTGGTGAAGCAAGTCCTTAACTCAATAAGTTAGACAAAGAACAATAGAAAATCCAAAGAAAAGAGAAACAAAGATGTAATAAAGATAAGAGCAAATAGTAGAAAAAATTAAAAGAACTGATGAAACCAATGCTAACTCTTTAAAATCTACTGAAACAGAAAAATCTGACAGGATTAACTGAAGGAAAAAGGAGAAAATTATAAATAAAAATATGGGGAGCGAAAAAGATTAATACCAGACATAAAGATTTCATAAATAAGTTTGTTACAGTAAATGTGACAATTTAGATGAAATGAATGATCACTGACATAATGTGAATGACTAGTATTGAAGTGAATGAAATAAAATATTTGAATAGACAAATTAGTATCACAAAATAAACTTTCGGAGGTATAGATTGCTTTGATGTATCTCTTCCAGAGACTCTGGGTTGAGATTATTTTATGAATGAATTTTACCAAACCATCAGGGAACAAATACATTAAATATGGCTTTAACAAATATTTGTAGTAAAGAAAAATAAAGAATGCTGTCCAACTTACTGTATAATGCTAATATTAGTTTGGTTCCCAAATGGGAGGACGGAGTAAGAGGAGAAAAATTATAGATTACTCTTACTAGATAGAAGTAAGAAGTCATGAGGTAACATATCAACAAATTGAATTCAGTTATGTTTGAAATTACCATATACCAAACTTACCTCAAAAAGAAAAAAAATCAAGATTTGTTTAATGTCATGAAGTCTATAAAAATAGACCATGGTATCACCAAATTAAAAGAGAAAAATATGTATATATTTTATATATATATAAAAATATATATAAATCATCTCAATGGCTGCAGGAAAACAATTTAATAAAATTCAGCACAACTTTATCATAAATACTTTTAAATACCTTTGATAAATTAATAGGAAAAACAAAAAAGAGAGTGATTATTATCAATACAGAGCATAAAAGTTCTCAGTAAACTTGAGGATTCAAAGAATGCAACAAAATAATTATCTAACCATACCAAAATTGAAGTAAAAATCAGTAATATAAAATACCTAGGAAACCCTAAAATACCAGGAAATTTAACATCCTTTTCTCAATAACCATTCCAATAAAAAATTACATTGAAAACTAGAAAATGAAAATGAAAACTATACACACACACACACACACACACACACATATAAATATATATTTTTAAATGTATGGGTTACAGCTAAAGTAGTTCTTTGACATGTTTAAGATTAAATGCTTGTGGTAGAAAAGAGTGTCTCAAATCTTCCAAAAAAGAAACTTAAAACAGAAAAGAACAAAATAAACCTAGAAAATAGAAATAAACAATTAAAAAAAAAAAGGAACAAATGACATAGAACATAGAAAAACAACAGAAAAAAATAGTGAAGGCAAAATGTGGTTCTTTGAGAAGATTAATTACATTGACTAATCTTTAGGCAAACTGATGAAGATAAAATAGAGAAAAGACATAAATGACCCTTAATAGGAAAGAAAGAGGTGACATTCCAAATGATGGTAAAAATATAAAAAGGGCAATAATGAAATATTTTAAGCAACTTTATGGCAAGAGAAAAAGCAGCAAATGTTCAATGGACCAAGAAAGACACAAAGTATCAAACTAATTCAAGAAGATAACCTAAAAATTGCTGTATCTATTGCATAAATCAAATGTTTAATTTAAGACTTTTCTGTAGACACACACACACATACACATATACCCTCCAACAAATCAAACACATAAACAGCTCCTGGCTCTTTCTAATTCACTGGTGATTCCACCAAATATTTAAAGAATACCTCTAACTAATTCTACAGGAACTCTTGCAGAATATATGAAAGGAGAGAATACTTTTCACCTCATTTTATGAGTCTTCCATCATCATATTCCGTTATCATACATCATCACATCATCACATTAAAGCTAGACTTGTTTCTCTTTATCATGCTTAAAAAAAGAGCAATATCCCTTAAGGATATAGAGGTAAAAATACATAAGAATTATTTTTTCAAATCAAATCAAATGACACGCACACAAAAGTAATAATGCATCAAAACCAAGAGAAGTTTATTCTAGCCATGAAAATTTGACCCGACATATGAAAATCAATGTAATTCACTATAATGGCAGATTGAAAGAAAAAAAAAATCATCCTAGGTGCAGAAACGTACTTTTAAAATTTAACACGATTTCATAATTTAAACACAAACAAAAACTTTTTGCAAAAATAAAAACGTTTTCCACTTGAGAAAGCGGCTTTAGCGAAAACGTAGAGGTAACATTATACTTAATGGCAAGAGACTGAATACTTTCCCCTAAAGATCAGAAACAAGGCACAGATGTCCACGCTCACCATTTGTATTTTATATTGCACTGGAGGTCCTAGCTTGTGCAATCAGGCAAGAAAAAAAAAGACATAAAAGGCATCCAGATTGGAAAAGAAGAATTGAAACTGTATTTATTCACAGAAGTGTAATGGTCTCTGTAGAAAATTCTAAGAAAAATATAAAAGAAATTCTATAACTCATAAATGAGTTTAGCAAAGCCATAATATACAGTCATTCTGCAAAAATCAAATGTATTTCTCATACTAGCAATGAACAAGCAAAAATCAAAATTTAAATAATACCGCATAAGGGCAAATTTAACAGAATATTTACAGGATCTGTACTCCAAAACCTACAATATTCTGCTGAATTGAGTTTAAAAAAACCTACATAAATGAAGAGAGGAAACATGTCATAGATTGGAAGACTCAGTATCACTCAGTTTAATATCTTCATATTCAACTATAAATCTATAGTTGAATCAAATCCCAATCAAAATCACAGCAGGATGTCTTTTTAAATTGGCAAGCTGATGCTAAAATTTATATGGAAATTCAAAATACTTAAAAAATTAGGTTTTGGGGAAATTGCAGTACCTGAATTGAAGCTTACGATAAAGCTATAGGAGTCAAGCCATTGTGTTATTGGTGTAAAGACAGACATAATAGATCAATGAAAGAGAGTGAAAAGTGGAAAAATACATCCTCAATATATGGTCAATTGAATTTCAACAAAGCTGCCAAAGTAATTCAAAAGAGAAAGAATAGTCTTTACAACAAATGGTGCTTGAATAATTGGACATCCAGATGGAAAACAATGAAGCTCAACCCTCCTTACCTTACACTATATAAACAATGAATTAGAATGAATCATACCCCTAACTATAACAGCAATGAAAACTGTAAAATGTCTAGATAAAAATGCAGAAAAAAATAGGTGTGACCTTGGACTAAGCGAAGATTTCTTAGGACACAAAAACCATGAATTATAAAGAGGAAAAATAAAAGAAACTTTGTAAAAATTTTTTAAAAAATGCTTTTCATAAAGCAGTTAAGGAAGCGACAAGGTAAGCCATGGACTGGGAGAAAATACAGACATTTATCTGACAAAGGGCTTGTATTCCAAATATATAAAGAACTTGTACAGCTTGATAATAAAAAGAAAAATGACCTGATTTTAAGAAATTGTGGGTATCAGAGTTGTACAAACATTTCATCAAGGAAGATCCAGGGATGACAAGTAAATACATGGAAAAGCACTCAAAATTATTTGCCTTTAGAGGATACAGAAATGAAACTTAAATTTAAAAAATGTTTACACCCGCTAGAATGGCTCGGTTCCCAGTGACTCACATCACCAAGTGTTGGTGAAGATGTGAATCAGCTGTGCCTCTCATTCATGACTCGTCATGATGAAAAATACAACCAAGTGAAAAATATTTCGGTGGTTTCTTTTTTTTTTAATATTTTATTTTTATTTATTTATTTGAGAGAGAGAGATAGCAAGAGAGAGCATGAGTGAGGAGAAGGCCAGAGGGAGAAGCAGACTCCCTGTGGAACTGGGAGCCCAATGTGGGACTCGATCCCAGGAATCCAGGATCATGACCTGAGCTGAAGGCAGTCGCTTAACCAACTGAGCCACCCAGGCACCCCAGTTTGGTGGTTTCTTATAGAGCTATACAAGTACTTACTTGATGACCATCAGTCCTATTCCCAGATTTCCCCAGATAAATAAAAAACTACCGACACACCAAGATTTGCACTTGAATGTTCACTTTATTAAGTGCAACACCCTGGAAACAACTCAAATATCCATTAACTGGCACCTGCATAAACAAATTGTGGTATGTTCACCCAATGGAGTATTACTCCGCAATAAAAAGAAACATATTGCTGACATATATAATAACATTAATGAGTCTCAAAAGCATGTGTTGAATGGAGAAATCCAGATACTGAAGGCTACATACTATATGATTCCACTCATATGAAATTAAAAAAAAAATTATATATGGACAGGAAGAAGGATTGTCTGAGGTCAGGATGGGAGAGAGGACTGAGAATAAACAGGCATAAGAGAACTTTGGGGGGTGATGGAAATAGTCTATTTCATGACTGCGAATATGTGCATTTGTTAAAACTTATTAAATCATACACTAAAACTGGTGGCTTGGATGTTATGTAAGTTATAACTCAATAAACCTTTTTTTTTTTTTTTTTTTAAAGCACAGACACTGTTGAAAGACAAGCCGAAGGCCGAGAGAACATACTCATAACATACTTACCTATCCAGGATTAGTGCATTTAGATCAGAATATGCATTCCTCACCCCATACCATAATAGGAAAGAAAAGCAAAAGGAAAGCAGGCAGAGATATGAGCAAGTCATACAGGAGGAGACCCTGTTGGGCAGTGAACGCGTTTCTCATTATGGATCAGGGAAATGCAAATTAAAACAACATAGATATCATTTGACTCCTGTTGGATTGACTAAAATGAAGAAAATGACCATATCAAGACCCAATGCCATCTTTCAGTAGAGAAAAAAACATTATTGTCTCGGGCTGCGAATGGGGAGTAAATAGTACTTCTTCTGGCTTCCTGGCAGGTAGAGCCTTGATAAGATCTGAGTTTGAACAATCACATGTTCCACCAGAGTTCTGCTGGGGACTTTGAGTCCTGAGCAAGTGTCACCAGTGACGCAGACGTGCATCACAAGCCGATGCAGATACACTATTGCTTGTTTATTATCTCTCTCCCCTACAGAGTGTAAGCCCTGTGAGAATATATACTTAGTCTTCTTTAGTGCTCTGCTCTCAGAGCATAGAAATGCCTGAGAGATGACAGAAGAAATAGAATACTAGAATGAAGTTGGAGGGAGCAGTAGCAGCGAGCCCCAGGGAGCCCCAGCGATGGTGTCAGGGCAGCTCAGCGTCCGCTGTCCAGTGTCGTGTGCCACAGAAGTGGCCATGCTGGGGACGGTGTGCATGGTACAGTGGTGTCAGCAGCAAAGTGTGCTCGGGGTGACTCCCGGTCCAGCAATACCAGCAATGGTGTTGTGCTTGAGTGGCGGGCCATGTGGTGGTGTTGGCACTGATGACCATCCTAGTGACAAGAAGTGCCAACAGGGTCACTGGCCACACTTCCTTGGTTTCAGCTGCCTGATCTCTCCCCCTGCTCCCCTATGTCTTTGGACTTTTTATCTGCTTCTTCTGTCCATCCGTCAACATCCTTCTCATTAAGTCCTTTTCTGGTTAATTTAATGAGAGTCACTTTCTGTTGTTTGCAACCAAGACCCCTGATGATTATAGATGCACAGCTGTTAAAAGGAATCAACTAAATCTGTGTATCAACATAGATAAAATCTTACAAGTAATTCTGAGTGAATAACAGAAATGTTACAGAAGGACATATACAGCATGATACACACCAATTAATACAGTTCACTACTTATAAATAAAAAGATACACAGTACAAGTGTTAATGAGAAGGATACACAACTTCAAAATGCTCATGACCTCTAGGGAAAATAGAGGGATGAAGAGATTTCAAAGAGGAGCTCAATGTCATCCCTAATGTGTTAGCTTGAAGGAGTCAGAAGCAGACATAGTGGTGTATTGGTTCATTTGTTATATTAGGGTGCAGAAAGGGCATTTGTGAACCTAATATCTTTAATTCTATGTATACTTTATTTTTTTTTTAAGTTTTATTTATTTTGAGAGAGAGAGAGAGAGAGAACATACATGAGTGCGTGAGGGGCAGGGAGAAAGGGAGAAAATCCCTAGCACACTCCACTTTGAGAACTGAACCTGATGTGGGGCTCCATCTCATGACCCCAAGATCATGACCTGAACTGAAACCAAGAGTCGGATGTTTAACCCACTGAGCCACCCAGTCCTCCCTAAGCATGCTTTATAATTATTATAGGAGTACATGCACTTTTCCTCCCTGCCTGTATAGCTCCCCCCTCACTGCCCACAATGACTCCATGTCACCACCTCAGGACCCAAGGATTTCCCAGAACTAAATTTCATTTCATTACTGCCCCAGGTTAAGAATTCTCTTCACCTTTGGAAAATGTGATCATTGTAGTTATGGCCTCTGCTGCCTTCTACGTCAAAATAGCCAAGTGTTTCATAAAAGTGTTGAATGCTGCTTAGTGCTAAGGAATTTACCCCCCAAATGGGATTAAGGACATGATAAAATAGACTTGAATCTTTAATGTATAGTTTAAAAGTTGTTTCACTGTTTCACTGAAACATTATAAAGAGGTCTTTATAAATGTTATTAAATAACAGAATGCAGTGAATCTTTAATTTACTGTTTAAATAGTTGTTACATTCTTGAAATTAAAAAAAAAAAAAAAAAAAAAAAAAAAAAAAAAAAAAAAAACAAAGGACAGTCTTGGAGCTCCTGCATGGCTCCCTCAGGTAAGTGTCTGCCTTTGGTTCAGGTCATGATCCCAGGGTCTTGGCATCAAGCCCTGTGTTGGACTTCTCATCTGGCAGGGAGCCTGCTTCCCCCTCTGCCTGCCACTCCCCGCCTCTCTCAGTCAAATATATAAATAAAATCTTAAGAAAAGAGACAGTCTTTGTATCTTACCACTTTTTAATGTTTCCTTAGAAAAGACTACCTGACAATTAAGAAGTGTGTGTGTATGTATACACACACGCACACACACACATACACAGAGAGACACAGAGATTCACTGTCATTAAGCATATAAAATCTTGTTGTCCTAACAAAAGCATGTATGCTACAAAATACATCCTGATGCTTCTCTGAATGAAGGTAGTGGTGGGATTAGTAAAAACAAAACCCCATGTACTGTGCATCCTTTTATTTTCAAAACATTCTACACTTTCTGCATTTTCCCCCACTTTTAAAATTCAAAGAGCTTTCAACTAGATATAGAGGACGGAATTAAGCCTGTGTTGTAAATGACAAGATGGTAGCTCAGGGAGAAATGCCTATCAGTGGCCTCCCACCACTGTTCTAGGGAGAAGAATGGACTAAGATCCAGTTTCCTTGGCTGTTTTTTGGAATAATTGTTCACTTAATGATATTGACTTAGCCCAGACCCCTGTCCTATGACCTCTAGATTATTAAGGTGACTTTGCTTCTTAATTGAACAAACATTAAAGGTATATTTTGTGTAGAAAGGACTCTGTGTTAGGCACTGGAAAACCAAAGACGAAAAAATACTGTTGGTGTGCTCAAAGCTTAATGGATAAGACAAACACATACACCAGTTCAATTGAAATCTGAAAGGCTTGTGTGAGATGAAAACATAAAGAATTATGGGCAACTCACCCAGGCTGAAAGGTCAGAAAAATTCTCATGAAAACTTGATACATGGCCTAATGTTAGCAAATAAATAGGTGTTGACTAAGATGAGAAGAGAACACGGGGCATTAAAAACAGAGGGAGCAGCCACATAAAGTATGAAATTGCATGCTACATGCTGACATTGACATGCATCCTTATTAGAGACAGAAAGGCAGCGTGAATGATAGTAAGACTTTGGGTTTGGTTGTGGCCAAAATTCTGAATGAGCACAACTGTTGAATCCCTTTCCTAAGAACACGCTGGAGGAATTAGGGAAAGAAAAAGAGAGATAGCTGTAAGAAATACCCTACAGAAATTTTAGTAAGAAATAACAAAGAATATGTAAATAAAAAGAAATATACTATGTTCATAGATAGAAAACCTGAAATTGAAGATACTGATTTTACCTGAAATACATCTTTCCATTTGATCTAGTTACAGTTATGGAACTTGAAAGGCAATTTCTTCCTTCCTTCCTTCCTTTCTCTCTCTTTCTTTTGATTATTAATTCCAGAGAGAGTGAGAGAGAGAGAGAGGAGAGAGAGCACACAGCATGAACAGGGAGAGAGGGAGAGGTAGAGGGAGAAGCAGACTCCCCACTGAGTAAGAAGCCCAACATGGGGTTCAATCCCAGAACTCTGACAGCCAAAGGCAGGCGCCAAACTGACTGAGCCACCCGTGACCCTGAAAGACATCTTCTAAAATATGTACTAGAGAATAAGGATTAAACCTGCAAATTTAGCCAGGACACCTCCTAAGTCAAGGGTGATACCAGATACTAGGATCTATTATGAAACTAAGACATCACGGTAGTGTGGAAATAGAATAGAGAAAGGTCTGTTCAGCAGTGGGCTGTAAGGGGGAAATGCATCTACATGCATGGGGGATTTGGTATTTACATAAGAGTAGTATGTGGGATGAGAGATGAGAGAATAAACCTAAGAAAAGAAGATTGGAAAAACTGCTGTCCATCTGTCAAAATAAAAACTGAATCCCTACCTCACACCATGTATAAAAATTAGTTGTAGATAAATTAAGTTCTCAAATATAAGAGAGAACTCTAAAAATCTTTGTAGCAAATAGATGAGAATATGCCTTAAATCTTCAGAATTGAATAGACCTTTAAACAAGACAAAAAAGTACTGACTTTAAAATAAAGGTAAAATATTTCAACTTATTAAAATTAACCAAATTCCTTTTTTTTTTTTTTTTAAAGTAAGCTCTATGTCCAACTGGGGCTTGAGCTCACAACCCCAACATCAAGAGCACATGCTTTGACTGAGCCAGTCAGGAGCCCCTAATCAAAACACTTTTAAATAAAGTAAAAAGGCAAGTTGTAAGCTAGTAGATATTTGTAACACACACAAGAAAGAATTGATATAAAAATTAGATAATCATTTTGAAAAATGGACAAAATACATATGAATAAGGAAGTCAATACACCTATAAGGAAATGTCTAAGATGCCTGGTGTTAGGGAAATTCAAACTAAGACCACAAAAAATACTTCACATCCTTTCAATTGACAATATTTTTAAATTCTGAAGATTCCAGTGGTGGGTATTCTAGGATCCATAAGATCTTCTATACATCACTGGTGAGAGGGAAAATGGATGAAAATATATTTTGTCACTACTTCCTAAACTTGAGCTTTCATAAAGCCAATAGCCCTAATAGTTCTCTTCCTCCCTCCCTTCCTTCCTTCCTTCCTTCCTTCCTTCCTTCCTTCCTTCCTTTTTAAAAAGATTTTATTTATTTGACAGAGATCACAAGTAGGCAGAGAGGCAGGCAGAGAGAGAGAGAGGAGGAAGCAGGGTCTCTGCTGAGCAGAGAACCCCATGTGGGGCTCGATCCCAGGACCCTGAGACCATGACTTGAGCCAAAGGCAGAGGATTAACCCACTGAGACCCCAGGCACCTCAATAGTTCTGCTTCTAGGACTATTCTTGGAAGAAATCCTTATACACAGTGGGAGACACATGCTAACATGTGATAGCTGCACTACTCAAAATTGAAAAAATTTAGGAATAGCAACATTGCCTGTCAGGGGGAAAGTCAAAGAACGGACTACAATATAGTCACAAAACAGGACACAAGACACCAGACCAAATTAATTAACTGCAATGATTCAGAGCTAAAGGCTGAGTATTAGCAATATATTACATGGAAAAAGTCCCTAATTCACCTAGCAGCAGGACACTCTTTTTATCAAGTTTAAAACCGGTAAGTTAAAAGTACTGTTTAGGAATACATGTAGGTGTTACACATCTGAGAAAAAAAAGAAGACAAGTTAACGCGAGCGGAGAATTACGGACATTGATCGCTGTGGGGAGAGGCGGGGGGCCTAGGGTGGTGTGTGGGGAACTGGCGTTCATTTTGAAAGGTGGACTGATGGTCGGAGGTTATTGAAAATATCTGTAGAACAAACTAAAGTGTGTCATGAACCCAAATCACAATTATTCCAGGTCTGTGTGCCTGAGGCCAGTGAAAAGGAAGGATGGAAGGAAAGAGGGAAGAAAGGTAGGAGGCAAAGAGGAAGGAGGGAGTGAGAGAAGAAGGAAGGAAGGAAGGAAATGAAGAAAAAGGGACTCGGGGTGAAGACTAATCCCAGAACCGACTCCTGGGCTCCTGAGACAGGTAACAGGCAGGTCATGAAAGTTGTGTTTTTTCATACAATTTTAAAAATTCCTTAAGGTTATTATTATATTATATTATAATCCTTAAGGTTATTATTATATTATATTATAATGTTGTAATAATTAATGAGCACATAATATGTTCAGGGGGTGTGCCAAATGCTTTATGTCCTCTGCCTCCATGAATTCTTCCTATGAAACCACTCCCTGTATGAAACCTCCCTCGGAGGGGACTGCATTCGCATTTTTCAGGTGGGGGAACTAAGGCTCAGAACGTCTGTGACTTGTTCCAGAGCAATCTCAGATGCACGGAGCAATTTCTATAACATAGATATGATTTTGTGTATTATTTTATTTTTTCTTCTTGACTTCTGGGCCACCATTCTCCCTGGTCCCCAAGCTTCCTAGGTGGCTGTTCCTTGTCAGTCTCCTGTTTCGGCCACTCCTGTCTTCTGTCCCTGGAAACATGTCCCTGACCCTCATCCTAGGTCACTCATCTAATCTCATGAATTTCAATAGACATGTACCTGGGTGGTGACTAGATGATCATGGGCACATACCTCTAACTGCTGGGTCTGCCCCTGGGGGCTGCTGAAGTGTCTCCCAAACGTAACAAGGTCAGAACCACACTCTTCCCTTCCCTCTCAGACCTGCTCCCAGCTGTCTTCTGTGCTCACTAATGGTGTCACCCTACCGCTCAGCCCCAAACCTCGACTTTCTCTTCTTGCTCATCTTTTCCTGACAACCACGGGTTCCCAAGCAGTTGGCAAATCCCATCAATGCTTTCCCCAGCTGCATCTAAATCAATGACTCTTGGACCCCTTCTGCACGTCTGCACAAAGCAAGCTGCCACCATTGCACAACTGAATGATTGTGGTAGACTTCTAACTGCTCCACTATGGATACCCTGACACTTCTAAGGCTTGTTCTTCACACAGAAGCCAAGGAGATACCATCAAAACACAAATAAGAACTCATCTTACCAACCTTACAATATTTCTAGGTATTTAATTTCGAGCTAAAATACATCCCAACTCCTTCGGCTATACACTCCCTGCCTTCCTCTCTCTCACCCCCTGCCATGCTCTCCTTACTTGCTGTGTGTGTGAACAGTGGCTTCCTTCCTATTTAGTCAAGTCACTCAACTCTACCTCTCTTCTCATCCTTTACTGTGGGTCTCAGGGATGCTCTCCCCTCAGTTCATATTTGGAGACACTTTCATTGACTTGCTTATCTAAAACATGTGTGCAACCCCGCCGTTCTCTAACCCCTTACGCTGCTGGATTTTTCTTTACATCTTTTTACAGCACATCAAAATACAGTGTTCATTGCTTGCTGGTGAGCTGTATTTCTTTCCAAATGGAATCTGGGTTCCATGAAGGCAGGAAAGCCATCTGTCACATTCGCTATTCTACATCTAGTGACTGGTACACTGTCCAGATTTTTGTTGTTGTTGTTCTAGATTATGAATAATGGGTGAATGGTCTCACAAAACCTGACCAGAGAGCTTTTCTTATTACAAATGGAAAATTAAGACAGAAAATTTCAATTCCTGAAAGTGGCATAACCACTAGGATATGGAACCAAGACTCAGACCCGAGTAGTCTGACCCCTGAGATCATGGACTTAAATGACTATATTTCTTCTTGAACTGGCTAAGGAGGTGCCATTTATGGAGGCTTCCAAGGGGGACCCATGTTAATGGATACAGAAGAATCATGTACAATGAAAATGTTACCTTACGTTTCAGAATTGACTGCCAGGACTTGAAGAAAATGTCTTAAGTATGTCTCCTTATTAATTCTTACTTATATTATTAATGTGTTTAGCAAACTCTATAAAGAGGAACAATAATGTGAATTACCATCTGCATTCTCTCAGGCTTTTAACAAGTGGCTTTCAATGAATCAAGTTTTAGTTGATTTGTCATTTCATCAGTGCCACAAATATTATTTAATAAAATGGTGAGACTATGATGATAAGCGGACGAGACATATCAGAGATGTAAGTTAGGGATAGTGGATCTTGATTTCAAGGGGTAGGGAAGATAGCTTCTCTTCACAATATTCTTTTTCTTTTAAAGATTTCATTTTTATTTATTTGAGAGAGAGATTTGATCACTATATTCTTTGATAAAAGTGAGTATAAATTTGTCTTTTCTGTTTCTAAAAGTAATACATGTTAATTTTTGAAAAACAATGAAAAAAGTGTATTGGTGTTAATTATAGTTTAGAGGGACACAGTGTCAACTGTGTGCATATATGTATAAACCTTATCACACTGAAATATATATATAATAATATAAATATATATGATAATATAAATATTTATATTTTTATATATATTTATATTATTATATATAATATATATTTATATATTATATATTTATATATATTTATATTATTATATATATTTTTATATATCAACAAATATATTTATATTATTATATATATTTATATTATATTTATATTATCATATATCATATATGTTTTATATATATTAATATATATATTTATATATATATAAACGTTTCATGTCCTGCTTTTCTCACTTTATAACAATCATGACCTTTTCCTATATGAGTAAATATGCAAATATGCTTTGAATGTATGATTTTTAGTGGCTGCAGAATTTCCCATAATAAAAATTCTAATATTTATTTATCCCTTTTGACAATGTAGGAAGCTGCCTTGTGTGTGTGTGCGTAAATCATTGCAAGGATCAGCCTTATATAAATCTTTTCTTCCAACTCTGATTATTTCCTGTTGCTGAAAGGTGATTTTAAGTGTCTAAAAGGAGGTTTACAGAAATGAAATCAGAGCTATTTAAAACCATGGATCATTGGTGTGAATGCTATTTCTACTTTTCACCTCACCGGGAAAAGGTGTTGAATGTTCTATAACTGTTTGTCTTTAGCTATGTATTTTCTAACTTATCAACAAATTGCCCACTAGCAGGGGAAAATCTAATGGCTGTTTCAGAGCAAAACTTTGAATCTACAGATTGACCCACATTTATCCCTTAACTGGGCATTAATCTAATGGTCCATAAATCCAGTCTATGCACCAAGACCTTTCGTAGAAAAAGTTTCTTGGGTCTGGGATGAAAAGACAAAAATGAACTCAGTGTGGTATATCCCGAAGAGCTGAATGTGTATTCCTCCTTGGGAATGAGGATGACCGTAGGTGGTAGGTTGTGTGGTTGTTAATGTCTAATTTTGCAAAACACAAAAACTCGAAAACTTTTCATGAGGTTTCACAGGCCTATGAGATGCCCGGCCCTGGGAACAAATGACCCACATAGAATGAGCAGGAGGTGATTCTCTGCCAGGGCCCCTGTCCTGGGGGATATTTGATGACGTTATACAGGAGGTATCATCACCCATCTCTCTGTGAACTTGTTCTCAGCCTGGACCCCACGCAGAAGGGGACTTTTACTCTGAAAGGGACTTTCAAATCCCACTTCATCACCACGGCAACCAGCCTGTGTTGGTGACAACAGAGACTCTAGGCAGAGCAGCACATGTAGGTTATGGGGAAATCTGCCAGATCAGGCGTCAGATAAAAGCCACTTCTAAGTGAAAGAGTTAAATAGGCAGCCAGTATTTTGCGGAGCATATTGGAAGGAAGCAGAACAAGCTAAATTTAAATTTAGCTGCGAGCATTTGGAGATGTAAAGACTAAGAACTCAGAAGCACGGGTCATTTAATGAGAAAGCAGTGCCAGAGCTCTAACACCAGGAGGTGAAAATGGGGTGAGGGGGCAGAGAGCACACACTTGAGCTTGAACCTGAACCCAGCAAAGAAAATGTGTCAGAGGAGGGTTCCCTGCAGCCATAGAGGGAGGAGAACGGGAAACACACTTACAAAGCTCAGCGTATAATTGTTTATTTTTATGCCTAAACCAAGTGTGTGGGAAAGTGAGGAGCGACGCATCTTGAGGGTCAAGTTGCTCATTCTTTATAATTATTTTTAATATTTTAAGCCTACGACAAACTACTGGAGAACCACAATTCCTTATCAACCATGCCCAAATCCAAAAAGTTCTAAAAGGCACATCCACAAAAAAGTAGAGGGTTAACTCATTTGGAAGGAGATACTGAGCAGTGCTGAAGGGACAAGCCCTTGGGCGGCTCAGCTAGCTTAACCCCTGAATCCTGAGGGTCCTGCTTTCCAGTTGTGGATCGAGCCCCACCTCAGGCACTATTCTGGGCGGGAAGTCTGCATGAGACCTTCTCTCCCTCTGCCCCACACCCCACCTACACCTCTCTTAAAAAAAGAAAAAAAAAATGGAAGCGTGATTATTTATAACCATTACCATAGCTCTCTTCATGGGAATATTAATCTCTTTGTGGCAGGGGTATTCCTGTTAGAGATAGCTGTCCCAGATCCTGCCCGGGCTGTTAAGTCATATACATGGATCACATTACTTTTCTGAATTCTAAAAAACTTTAGAGTTATGAAGACATCTGTCTCAAAGGTTTCAGCCATAGGATATGTACCTATTAACATGCATATCTTATGAGTGTGCTTTCTATCAAATTCAAACCGCATATAAGAAATGAAATATTAGAGAAATGCCTTGTCCTATATATGACTCTACCATCCCAACATTCTCCTTTTCCCTACTCAAAATCCCCATTTTGAATATTGGTATTGATTATGTCCATATAAGTTATGGTACTAATATATATATATATATATATATATATATATATATATATATATATAAACAGTGTGAGGATTCACAAATATTCTGTTATTACTAATACATACATATATAGACATGAATTTATATGTGTGAATACATTTGTAGAAATTTATATGTTGGTGTAACTCCATTCATACAATTTATATATGGCATTCTTTATATGTTTTTCATTCAATGTTATGAATAGAACCATCCTGCAATTATTTTTACTTTTTTTGATAACTATTGATGTTAAGCTGCCTTTTATGTGTTTATTAATCACGCATATAATATCTTCTTTGGTGAAATACCTGTTCAGATATTTTGCCAGTCTTTTTCATTGATTTGCCTTCTTGTTAATAAGTGATAAGACTTCTTTATATACTCTGCATTAAGTTTCTTGCCAGATATATATGATTTACAAATACTTTCTCGCAGACTGTGGCATGGCTTCTCATTTTCTGAACAGTGTCTTTCAGACACCAAAGATTTTTAATTTTGATTCAGATGTCCTTAATTTTCTTATCCATGGGCTGTGCTTTTGCTCTTCCGCTTAAGAAATCATAGTCCAGCTAACTGTCACGGACATTTTCTCCTAGGTTTTTCTAGATATGCAACAGTTTCAGCTCTCATATTTAATATCACATATCTGTAGCAGGTTACTTTTCCCATGGTGTGAGATGAGTGTCAGTGTTGACTTTTTTTTGTGCAGGTAATCTACTAGTTGCTGTTGCTGAAAGACCATCATTGCCTTATTGGATTACCTTAACATTTTTATCAAAAATGAATTAACCATAGAAATGTGGCCTATTTTTGAACTCTTCATTCTGTTTAATTCATGTATAAACTCTTATACCATATCACACTGTCTTTATTACTGTACTTTTATGGTATATGTTGAAATCAGGGAGCATAAATACTTAAACATGCTCTTCTTTTTCAAAATTATTTTGGCTGTTCTAGACCCTTTGCTTTTTCATATAAATTTTAGAATTGGCTTGGAAACTCCTTTTTTCCTTCCTTCTTTCTTTCCTTCCCTCCTTCCTCTCTCTTTCTTTCTTCCTTAAAATTTAGAGAAGTTCCTTTTGTTTTCTGGATATTTTTCCTGCATTAGCTATATGCTTGATAAACATCTTCTCTCTGTCTAGCCTTACTTTTTCTTGAAGTTATGCTTTCTTTTTGCTATGCAGAAATGTTTACACATAATAGAGTTTGAGTTTTCCTATCAGTTTTATTGGATTTGGTTTCTTATTAGGTTAGATTCCTTGTTTAAAAAATTCTGCACTACCCTTATAGCATAATATATCTTCTTATGTGTTCTCCTAAAGCTTTGGAGTTTATTTATTTTTTTTTTAAGTACTAATTATGTCTAGAATTCCTACTTTCAAGATATGATGAGGTAGGTAGCAGATATTTTATTTTCCACATGGATGAACAATTGTCTCTGAAACTTTAATGTATGATCCTTTTTCCCCATGTTACTTTTGAATGCCTCTCCTATACCATGTCAGCTTTCTGCCTTAACATAGGTCAATTTGGGCTTTCTGCTTTAATTTATTAGTCTGTTTTTTATCCCCTGTATTGACCACACAATCTTAAGTATCAGAAACTTATAATACATCTTGATGCCTGGTAGGACAGGTACCCAATCTTATTTTCTTCAAAACTGTCTCAACTTGTATTGATTCTTTGTTCTTTCATGTTAATTTTATAACATCAAGGCAAGTTCCCAAAGTAAACACTTTGGGCTGTAACTGCATTGAATTAATAGAACAACTTGGAGGAAATTGGCATCTTTGTTGATATTAATTCTTCTATGAGCCTGACCAGGTTTTATTTGCGTCTTCTTTTTTAAAAGATTTTATTTATTTATTTGACAGAGGGAGAGTCTGTGAGAGAACATAAGCAGGGTGAGTGGCAGGGGAAGAGGGAGAAGCAGGCTCCCTGCTGAGCAGGAAGCCCGACATTGGGCTTGATTCCAGGACCCTGGGATCATGACCTGAGCCAAAGGCAGAGACTTAACTGACTGAGCCACTCAGGTGCTCCAATTTAGGTCTTCTTCTCATCTTAAATGACATTTGGTACCTGTCTTTATAGCCATATGACACATTTTTTGAGATTATTTCTATGCCTATTAAAATTGTTCATACTGTGAATATAGTGTTTTTCTATGAGTTTTTTTTTAGTAACTGGTTATTATTGGTAAATAAGAACACAATTTTCTTGAATGTTGATCTTCTATTCAATAACTGCTTAATTCTCTTATTAATTTTAATTTGCTTACAGATTTTTAATTATCTTAATTCATTTTAAATTTTTATTGTTTTAAATAACTACAGCTAGACATTTGTCTCTAACTATTGATTTAGCTTCATCACCTGAGTTTTGATAGGCAGCACAATTATTTCTAACTCATTCTGAATATATGTAGATCTTAAATGATTTTAACTCTGATTCCCTTTTTAGCCCATCATATTTTCAAGCATGGTAGGGGGAGTGTAGCATTAACTACACTTTTATTGTTGATTTTAAAAATTTAACTGCATTGCAGTCAGAGAATTGGGGCAGCATTGTATCGATTCTTCAAAACGTATTAGTATATATTCATATACATGTATGTTGATATATACGTGCATTACATGTAAACTAATGTACGTGAGTGTACATATATAAACACAACAATATAGAAAGTAATCTATATATAAAGTAACATATAGTATATTATATATAAAATAATATATAAAGTATACATATATTACTTTGCATATTACTTTGTAATTAAATGTATATGAGCATTCCATATAATTTAGAAAAGAAAGGGTGTTCTCTCATTCTACACTTAGGTGTAGGACTATTTATTTGTGTGTACACCTTTAACACACATATGTACATATAAATGTGTGTGCTTTCACATGTGTAAAGATTTATATTTATATTCACATAAAAACAGTCTTGTAAGCATATTACTCTTCTAATCACCCTACTCTTCTCCATTTTTGTCTTCTTTTCTTATTATTTTTGATAGAGACACATGAAATGTTCTATAATTTTGATTTTGTACTTTCTCCTTATAATTCTGTCATTAGACTCCATTCTTGAACATATTTATGGTAAAGTATACTCTCTATGATTTTCTGGTTTTCCTCTTCCCTTTGAGTGAATTTGGTGTCGACTCCATTTTCTCCCAAATCATATTTTACAGCACCCGACTGGGCTGTGAACTCCTTGAAGGCAGAGTCTCTCTGTGCCCAGTTCATGGGCTGTGGCTGGGACACAGGAAGTAGTCCTGGTGATGAGAAGTGGTGATCTGAGTAGCCTGGTGTCTGGATCAAAATTAGCAATGATGGGAGCACAGTCATAGCATCTGGAAGCATGTTTCCTTGATGTGTTCTGCATTTCTTGCCCATCATCTTATAAACACCTGTATCAGGGGTTGGCAGGTAGTAAATAACTCAGGTTTTGTGTGCTATTTGGTCTGTGTCATGAAGACTCATTTCTACCATTGCAGGAGTGAAGAATCATGAATGAATGAGCATGGCTATACTCCAGTAAAACCTTATATAAAAAACAAGTGGTAGGGTGAATTTTCTAACCCCTACTCTACATCATTAGATCTTCAATACACCATACAATATACCATACAGTATTCCATACAATATTCGGGGCTGTGAATTCAATTTATTTAACTGCTTATCTATTGTGCATTTAGACAGCTTTTCGTTTCTGTTATTATAAATAACATTGTAATATGACTTCCTTTGTACAAATCAAATAGTTTGATTTGCTTATAAATGGTGATGTACGTGGTATATGGTAAATGCTCAATAAATATTTATTGAATAAATTAGCAAATGTCTATTGTAGCAAAATCACTTTGCTGAGTACTGTGGATGTAGATGGCAGTGAAGGTCAAATCTAGCACAGAAATTCACTCTCTAAAGAAGCAAAGCGTTTGTTGCTTTCCAGCTGTGTGATCTTAGTCAATAACCAATTTGAACCTCAGTTTCCACAATTAAAAAAAAAATAATGAATTCCTTGGAAATGTGCTAATGAGGAGGGAACAGAAGGCTGGCTGAGGACAAAGCAAAAGCGGACACCTAGCAACCTTCCCCGACCCTCACTCCTGGGTGGGACCTTTGTGACATTCTTTAGCAATCTCCCAACTATCTTAATGTTAATACCTTGCTAAGAAGGGGAAAAGGACCTTGACAAAGGCAAGGCCTCCGGTATCGGGTATCCTGCAGGTTTTCTTTAGCCTGTGAAAGTTCAGTGGGAACCTCCTTTTTTCCTAACCTCCCCCAACCCCATCATACAGAACCTGCCACACTCACAATCCCCACCCCGCCGCAGCTCTTTCTGCTCATTGGTCCTGTCCCTATGCTTTAATAAGCCACCATTTTGCACTGAAGATATCTCAAGAATTTTTTCTTGGTCTTGGGCTCCAGACTCCTCCCCACTGAACCTCACTTATGTTCTAAAACTTCATCATTATGAAGGTGGGGTGACATCCAGTGTCACTATTTGTGAAATAGTATTTCTGAAGACTGAGCATTACAGGGCTGATTCGGACACTCAAACACCTTTTCCTTTTTTTTTTTTCAAAACTCTGCTTGCCCACAGCAGGAATGTGTGGAAGCCAAGGCCTGAGGGCCACCGTAAATTTGCATAAATTTACATAAATTTACATGTGGGCAATTAATGCCTCTAGTATCATTACTGTTACCTTACTTAGATCTCGGCTTTCATGGGATGCATCAAAAACACAGTTTCCAATGTCCAGCTTGGCACCTCAGGCATAGCCCAGAAATGTCGGGTCAGGGATTGGCACATTCAGGACAAAAAAGAAAGAAATGCTGATTTAAGCCTCGAATTGTGTGTTTCAAGTAAGAAAACAAATACACTCAGAAATGAACAACCTTGAGGATGGGTCTGAAGACTGGATGATTTCTGTAGTTTAATGCAATGTACCTGGGACCTTCAGACCACTGCGTGTGTGTCTGAGTTGACCTGCTGGAGGAAGGCAGGCCCCGCTGGGGAGAGCCCAGGTGTCTCAGCCGACAGTCAGCCAGGCCCCTGCCGACATCTTGCCAATTGTCAGACACATGAAGACGGTCATCCTAGATCATCTGACCACCAACCAACCTGCCAGTCTACCAGGGAAGCATCAGACAGATCAATAAGCCATTCAGACTGAAAACATCTAACTGACCTACAGAAATGTGAGTTAAATAAGAGGAGTATTGTTTAAGCTGCTAGTATCATTCAATAAATTAATGCAATGAGAGTGTATCATGCCTGCGTCTGTCCCTTTCATAAATTCAGCCAAAGAACTGCCAATGACATCATAGCCTAGAAGGAAAATCGCAGCCTCAATCTCAATCTCATTTGAGGCTGAAATAGAGACAACTTCCAGGGAGACAATCTTGAAGAGGGGCCTGGGACTCCGAGTGGAAACAGGAATACCACTGGGCTGGAATTACACTGTGTGCGGTCATACAAGGAGGCTGAAATGAGGGTCTGGCATTCAGATGGTCATTTCCCAGCCCTTGCCTGTAACTCCTTGTACTAAGCATAAGGTCTATACCTTTCTGGAAGTGAGGAGGAAATTAGGCTCAGTTGACACTGAACAGCACAAGACTGAACTGCATGGGCCCCTTAATTGTGGATATATATATTTTTCTGAACTGCAAATGTATTTTCTCCTCTTAATGATGTTCTTAAAAACATGTTCTTTTCTCTAGCTTACTTTTTGTTAAGAATACAGTATATAATATGTAAATATGTATAACATGTAAAATACATTGTTATCAGTAAGGTTATCAGTAGTCTATTAGTGGTTAAATTTGTGGGGAGTCAAAATTATACATGAATTTTCAACTGCATGGGGGTTGGTATCTCAACCTCATATTGTTCAAGGGTTAACAGTAAATGTTACTGTACGGCTTACAATAACCTCACTTATAATTGTTAGTTATTATTACATTATTTATTGTATTTTTATATTTGCACATCTCCTTTTTAAAGTTTTTAGTCATGCTTTTTCTCCTTGATTTGAGGCATACAGCAGTCACTTATAGAAACTCATAGAGAAGAGCTTTTTAAATTATTTCCTCTTTCTACTTTTTTCAAAAATTCAAATTGCACTAGTTAACATACAGTGTAACATTAGTTTCAGGTGTACAACATAGTGATTTAACACTTTCATGCAAAACCCGGTGTTCATCACCAGTGCGTTCCTTTCTCCCCTTCACCTGTTTCTCCCACCCACCGCTGCTCTGGTACACATCTGGCCCCGTGCTAGGAGACATGAAGGAGACAGAACTATATAAGGTATGTCTTCTATCTTTAAAGTCCTCCCAGGGTAGGAGTAGATACAGGCATGTAAGTTTTTTTAAGGTCCTGATTCTACTGTCAGTATTTTTCAAACATTAAAATATTAACTAATTTAATCTGCATAATAACCCATCAAGGCTGACACCATTAAAATGCAGACAAAGAGCAACTCTATAACTCAGAAACATCTGCAGGCTAACGTGTGAGGAGCCAGACTTCGAACCTGTGTAGTCTGGATCCTGAGTCCAGGTTCCACGGCCCATGCCACACATAACTGTTATAATAATAACCTTGAAACCTGACAGTAAAGCACAAGATTTAGAGACCAAGTACTGTATGATCGCACAAACATTCGGATGTGGCCAACCGTTTCTCCTATGAAGTAGAGAATTCTCAGATCACACATAACATTTAAGCCTATCCATGAGGCTTGAATGGGGTTTTTCAGGTACACTTACGGACAGGTATAATTTTCTAGTTGGTGGTTAAATTGTTTGTGAAGGCAGAGGAATGGGAAAATAACACAGTGGATTTCTGACAGTCATTTATGTAGGTTTTCCTTGGCTAGGTGAAAGGAAACAGAGGATTTTAAGTATGGGAAGTTTAGGGTTGGCCTAACATTCTGTCTCTGGTGTTGCAACTCCAAACTTTCTCCCTATACTTGACACAGGGAGTGAAACACTTTAAACAGATACTGAAAAGCCATGCAATCATGTCATTCCGGAAATTCCCGTGTGCATTAAAGAACCAGTACATCTGGGTTATGCTATTTCTGATGCAAGATATAAATACCCTGTAATACGTGAGTGGGAGATTGCGAGGAGGTGAAACCCTGATGCTGATTTTTTTTTTTTTTTTACCTACTTAATGGTGCCATAAGTAAGACAAATTTGATCAGAAAATGGGTCAACCCATCGGTGATTGGGATACAGATGTTTCCCAGTTGGAGAGTGAACATAAAAGAATAACAGATAATTGATTCAAGTGTACCAGTGTTGGGAGTGATAGCAGGAGCATGGCACCTGAACATAATTTTACATATTTTAAGGACTATTGTATTATTTCTACATTTGCAAGCGGCCCCAGGAAAATCGTGCATGAAAAATCAATGAGGACCTAATGCATCAAGTGGGAGAGCTTATGATAATACTGGGCGATCATCTCACACACGGTAGAATTATTCTGAGAGAGCCTTTGTAGTTTTATATCTGTTTCTATCTATTCTCTGTAACTACCTATCCATCCATCTTCTATCCATCATATCTATCTATCATCTATCTAATCTTATCTATCTACCTATATATCACTTTTATTGTTAAATATTTCAAACCTTCAGGAAAATACAAAGAATATCTAACATTTTGTTCCTTTCTTTTAAACAATGAAACATTAATAACAGGTGAACACTAAGTAGATTCTAAGACACAGTCTGAATACTTTGGAATCTGGAGGCAGATTCTGATTGGCATCTACTTTCCAAGCCAGGAGACACAGCAGTTGCAGGAAGCACCTGCTGTTACCCAAGAGGCTCCATTAGAACATACACGGTCCCCTAGCTACCATTCCTTCCCCACTCTAATGATGATTCTATATTAACATTGTTTATCTACGACAATACCCTCCCAGTTCTGTTCCTCTGCAGAAGACCCTACAATTTGTCCCTGTTGCTATCCAGTTTCACATCCTTATGGCCATGAAAGTCAATCTTCTCTAGACCTAATCTCCAAATATACAGAACGTCCAGATGGTTCTCCCACTCTCCAACAGTCCCTGTGCCTACAGAGCTTCTTCTTGGTAATGGAAGAGGCAGACAATGAATTAAATATCTTTTGAGCATGAATCTGAAAGATAGGTAAGAGTTAGCCAGGAAAAGCCTGGGGGAGCATACTGTCTAGGCAGAGGTCTTTCCTAACCATTCTTCTAGAAACACACTGTGCCACAGAAATAGAAGATGATCCACATACATAATTAAATATTTTCTACAGTCAGGTAAAAAAAAAATAGTAAAAAGAAATAAATTAGTTTTTAATGTTTTATTTGACTCAATATTTCTAAAATGTTATCATTTCAACATGTAATCAATATAAAAATATTAATGAGATATTTTCATTCTTTTCATACAAAGACTTTGATATCTAGTGAATATTTTATGCTTTTAACAGGTCTCAATTCAGACCACCACTTCTTGGGGGCTCAATAGTCACACGGAGGTCATGCCTACTAATGCCTACTTTTGTTGTTCTTTTCTTCATAGTATTTATGTCTACCTGAAATTACTGTGTTGATTTGTTTACTTATAATTTTTCAGTCTCTCTCCCCCAAAACATGAGCTTCGTAAGACGACGAGCTTTTGCTAACCATTCCAGTTTAGATGGAGATGAAAGCACATGGTTGATGGGAAGCTCTCCTTCCAAGTTTGTTAGATAGTGAAAGAGCAGTAGGTAAGAAGGCCTGACAGCAGGAAAGCTCGTGGCAGCTTTGGGTGCCTCCGGCATGGTGAGCATCAGGGATAAAGAGTTATGAAGAAGGTGGGCAGAGACTGGGAATCATTCAAGACCCCCAGAATGTCTCTATGCTGCTCTCTATGTGGAAGGGCTTGTTCTTTTCTTCACTGGCAAAGTTTCCCATCTCAACACCCAACTTCATGACAGCTCCAATCAATACCTTTCTCATAAATGTTCCCCATATCTCTGTTTTACTGTTTGCCATTTTGGACCACTAGTCCATCTATCTACAAGTTAATCTTCCCTGGGAGAACCTGTGCTCCTTGAGAGCAGAACCAGGGTCATAAAGACTTTCTTTATTTATCCGTGTTCAGCAAAATGATTTTAAGATTCACTCATACTGTTACAAGTCTTAGTAATTTATTCTTTTTTTCATTTCTGAGTAGTATTTCATTGTGTGTACATAACATAATACACTTACCCATACATCTGCTACGAGCATTTGAATTGACTCAAATTTGGAGCCGTGTTTAATAAATCTGTATGACCATTTCTGTATATAATCTTGTGTGGACATACATCCTCTTCTCTTTTGAATAAATAAATAAAAAGAATTTCTGGGTCATATAGTAATAGTAGTTTAAAATTTATACCAAACACAACATTTCTCCCAAAGCGTTCACAACATTCTCATCAGCAGTATGTCAGAATTTCAGTTATACCATATACTCACCAACACTTGGTATTAATAAATCATTTAGATTTTAACATTTTAGTGGGGGTACATTAGTGTATTAATGCAGTTTTTTTAAATTAATTTTTTATTTTTTATAAACATATATTTTTATCCCCAGGGGTACAGGTCTGTGAATCACCAGGTTTACACACTTCACAGCACTCACCAAAGCACATACCCTCCCCAATGTCCATAATCCCACCCCCTTCTCCCAAACCCCCTCCCCCCAGCAACCCTCAGTTTGTTTTGTGAGATTAAGAGTCACTTATGGTTTGTCTCCCTCCCAATCCCATCTTGTTTCATTGATTCTTCTCCTACCCACTTAAGCCCCCATGTTGCATCACCACTTCCTCATATCAGGGAGATCATATGATAGTTGTCTTTCTCTGCTTGACTTATTTCGCTAAGCATGATACGCTCTAGTTCCATCCATGTTGTCGCAAATGGCAAGATTTCATTTCTTTTGATGGCTGCATAGTATTCCATTGTGTATATATACCACATCTTCTTGATCCATTCATCTGTTGATGGACATCTAGGTTCTTTCCATAGTTTGGCTATTGTGGACATTGCTGCTATAAACATTCGGGTGCATGTGCCCCTTTGGATCACTACGTTTGTATCTTTAGGGTAAATACCCAGTAGTGCAATTGCTGGGTCATAGGGCAGTTCTATTTTCAACATTTTGAGGAACCTCCATGCTGTTTTCCAGAGTGGCTGCACCAGCTTGCATTCCCACCAACAGTGGAGGAGGGTTCCCCTTTCTCCACATCCTCGCCAGCATCTGTCATTTCCTGACTTGTTGATTTTAGCCATTCTGACTGGTGTGAGGTGATACCTCATTGCGGTTTTGATTTGTATTTCCCTGATGCCGAGTGATATGGAGCACTTTTTCATGTGTCTGTTGGCCATCTGGATGTCTTCTTTGCAGAAATGTCTGTTCATGTCCTCTGCCCATTTCTTGATTGGATTATTTGTTCTTTGGGTGTTGAGTTTGCTAAGTTCTTTATAGATTCTGGACACTAGTCCTTTATCTGATATGTCATTTGCAAATATCTTCTTCCATTCTGTCAGTTGTCTTTTGATTTTGTTAACTGTTTCCTTTGCTGTGCAAAAGCTTTTGATCTTGATGAAATCCCAATAGTTCATTTTTTCCCTTGCTTCCCTTGCCTTTTGCGTTGTTCCTAGGAAGATGTTGCTGCGGCAGAGGTCGAAGAGGTTGCTGCCTGTGTTCTCCTCAAGGATTTTGATGGATTCCTTTCGCACATTAAGGTCCTTGATCCATTTTGAGTCTATTTTTGTGTGTGGTGTAAGGAAATGGTCCAATTTCATTTTTCTGCATGTGGCTGTCCAATTTTCCCAGCACCATTTATTGAAGAGGCTGTCTTTTTTTCCACTGGACATTCTTTCCTGCTTTGTCGAAGATTAGTTGGCCATAGAATTGAGGGTCTATTTCTGGGCTCTCTATTCTGTTCCATTGATCTATGTGTCTGTTTTTGTGCCAGTACCATGCTGTCTTGATGATGACAGCTTTGTAATAGAGCTTGAAGTCCGGAATTGTGATGCCACCAATGTTGGCTTTCTTTTTCAATATCCCTTTGGCTATTCGAGGTCTTTTCTGGTTCCATATAAATTTTAGCATTATTTGTTCCATTTCTTTGAAAAAGATGGATGGTACTTTGATAGGAATTGCATTAAATGTGTATATTGCTTTAGGTAGCATAGACATTTTCACAATATTTATTCTTCCAATCCAGGAGCATGGAACATTTTTCCATTTCTTTGTGTCTTCCTCAATTTCTTTCATGAGTACTTTATAGTTTTCTGAGTATAGATTCTGTGTCTCTTTGGTTAGGTTTATTCCTAGGTATCTTATGGTTTTGGGTGCAATTGTAAATGGGATTGACTCCTTAATTTCTCTTTCTTCTGTCTTGCTGTTGGTGTAGAGAAATGTAACTGATTTCTGTGCATTGATTTTATATCCTGACACTTTACTGAATTCCTGTACAAGTTCTAGCAGTTTTGGAGTGGAGTCTTTTGGGTTTTCCACATATAGTATCATATCATCTGCAAAGAGTGATAATTTGACTTCTTCTTTGCCAATTTGGATGCCTTTAATTTCCTTTTGTTGTCTGATTGCTGAGGCTAGGACCTCTAGTACTATGTTGAATAGCAGTGGTGATAATGGACATCCCTGCCGTGTTCCTGACCTTAGCGGAAAAGCTTTCAGTTTTTCTCCATTGAGAATGATATTTGCGGTGGGTTTTTCATAGATGGCTTTGATGATATTGAGGTATGTGCCCTCTATCCCTACACTTTGAAGAGTTTTGATCAGGAAGGGATGCTGTACTTTGTAAAATGCTTTTTCAGCATCTATTGAGAGTATCATATGGTTCTTGTTCTTTCTTTTATTGATGTGTTGTATCGCATTGACTGATTTGCGGATGTTGTACCAACCTTGCAGCCCTGGAATAAATCCCACTTGGTCGTGGTGAATAATCTTTTTAATGTACTGTTGAATCCTATTGGCTAGTATTTTGTTAAGTATTTTCGCATCTGTGTTCATCAAGGATATCGGTCTATAGCTCTCTTTTTTGGTGGGATCCTTGTCTGGTTTTGGGATCAAGGTGATGCTGGCCTCATAAAATGAGTTTGGAAGTTTTCCTTCCATTTCTATTTTTTGGAACAGTTTTAGGAGAATAGGAATTAGTTCTTCTTTAAATGTTTGGTAGAATTCCCCCGGGAATCCGTCTGGCCCTGGGCTTTTGTTTGTTTGGAGATTTTTAATGACTGTTTCAATCTCCTTACTGGTTATGGGTCTGTTCAGGCTTTCTATTTCTTCCTGGTTCAGTTGTGGTAGTTTATATGTTTCTAGGAATGCATCCATTTCTTCCAGATTGTCAAATTTATTGGCGTAGAGGTGCTCATAGTATGTTCTTATAATAGTTTGTATTTCTTTGGTGTTAGTTGTGATCTCTCCTCTTTCATTCATGATTTTATTTATTTGGGTCCTTTCTCTTTTCTTTTTGATAAGTCAGGCCAGGGGTTTATCAATTTTATTAATTCTTTCAAAGAACCAGCTCCTAGTTTCGTTGATTTGTTCTATTGTTTTTTTGGTTTCTATTTCATTGATTTCTGCTCTGATCTTTATGATTTCTCTTCTCCTGCTGGGCTTAGGGTTTCTTTCTTGTTCTTTCTCCAGCTCCTTTAGGTGTAGGGTTAGGTTGTGTATCCTCGGTCCTAAATCAGGACTCAACCGGTATCAAAAGATTGGGATCATTCCCTGCATATTTTCAGACCACAATGCTCTAAAGCTAGAACTCAACCACAAAAGGAAGTTTGGAAAGAACCCAAATACATGGAGACTAAACAGCATCCTTCTAAAGAATGAATGGGTCAACCGGGAAATTAAAGAAGAATTGAAAAAAATCATGGAAACAAATGATAATGAAAATACAACGGTTCAAAATCTGTGGGACACAACAAAGGCAGTCCTGAGAGGAAAATATATAGCGGTACAGGCCTTTCTCAAGAAACAAGAAAGGTCTCAGGTACACAACCTAACCCTATTAATGCAGTTTTAATTTACAACTAATAACACTGAACATTGTTTTCTTGTGCTTATTTGTATCTGTGCATTTTCCTGTGCTTATGTGTGTATCTTCTTCAATGAAATAGCTATTTAAATCTTCTGCATATTTTTAAACTCTGCATTGTTTCTTGTTGTTGTTGATATGTGTTTTGGGGTGGGGGGGCTAGAGGGAGAAGGAGAGAGACAATCTTAAGCAGGCTCCACACGCAGTGCAGAGCTCGAGCTCATGACCAGAACCCAAATCAAGATTTAGATGCTTAACTGACTGAGCCACCCAGACACCCTTTGACTACTGTGTGTGTGTGTGTGTGTGTGACACACACATACATATATGTATGTATATATATATGTATATCTCTTTAATTCAATTAGCTAACATATAGTACATCATTAGTTTTTGGTACAGTGTTCAATGATTCATTAGTTGAGTATAACACAAAGTGCTCATCACATCACATCACGTGCCCTCCTTAATGCCCATCACCCAGTTACCCTATCCCCCATCCACCTCCCTTTCCACAATCCTTATTTGTTTCCCGGAGTCAAGAGCCTCTCATGGTTTGTCTCCCTCTCTGATTTCTTCCCATTCAGTTTTCCTTCTCTTCCCCTATGATCTTCTGCAGTATTTCTTATATTCCACATACGAGTCAAGCCATATGATAATTGTCTTTCTCTACTTGACTTATTTCACTTATCATAATACCCTCCAGTTCCATCCATGTCGATGTAAATGGTAGGTATTCATCTTTTCTGATGGCTGAAATATTCCATTGTACACATGAACCACATCTTCTTCATCCATTCATCTGTTAAAAGGACAGCTCAGCTCCTTCCACAGTTTGGCTATTGTAGACATTGCGGCTCTGAACATTGGGGTGCATGTGACCCTTTTTTGACTTCATTTGAATCTTTGGAGTAAACACTCAGTAGTGCAATTGCTGGATCATAGGGTAGCTCTATTTTTAACTCTTTTGGGGAAACTTCACACTGTTTTCCAAAGTGGCTGTGCCAACTTGCATTCCTATCAATAGTGTAAGAGGGTCCCCCTTTCTCCACATCTTCTCCAACATTTGTTGTTTCCAGCCTTGTTAATTTTTGTCTTTCTCACTGGTGCAAAGTGGTATCTCCATGTGATTTTGATTTGAATTTCCCTGATGGTTAATGATGATGAACATTTTTTCATGTGTTTGTTAGTCATTTGTATGTCTTCTTTGGAGAAGTGTCTATTCATGTCTTCTGCTCATTTTTTGACTTATTTGTTTTTTGGGGTATTAAGTTTAATAAGTTTTTTATAAATCTTGGATACCAGCCCTTTATCTTTAATGTCACTGGCAAATATCTTCTCCCATCCTGTGGATTGCCTCTTAGTTTTCTTGACCATTTCCTTGTTGTGCAGCAGTTTTTTATCTTGATGAAGTCCCAATAGTTCATTTTTGTTTCTGTTTCCTTTGCCTTTAGAGATGTGTCTTACAATAAGTTGCTGTGGCCAAGGATGACTACTGTCTTTTTATAACAAGTAGAAAATCTGGCATGTCAGTCATCTGATTGTTCTTTTTCAGAATTTGTTGGCTGTTCTAGGTTTGTGACATTTCCATATACATACTACAAATACCTTGTCAATTTCCATAAAATCCCCTGCTGGGATTTTGTTTGTTACATACATACATTATTGACATGCTGGGTCAATAAATTAATTTGAAGAGAATTGACATTGTCATCAGCATACAGCATACAGCATACAGTAGTTTCAGGTTTATTTATGTCTACTTTCTTTTCAGCAATATATTAGTATTTGGTGTGTGGGTTTTCCATGTGTTTTGTTATATTTATTTCTAGTTATTTTGTGATTTGAAATGCTATCAAGAATAATTTTTTTTCAATGTCTAATTTTTTATTGTTATTATATAAGAAAATTATTTTTTTTATATTAACCTTGCTGAACTCCCTTATTAGTCCTAGGAAAAACAATTTTTGGTCAATTCCTTTGTATTTCTATGTACACTATGCTGTTTTTTGAAGATAAAGACAACTGAATGTCTTCCCTTCTAATTTGTATGCATTTTATTTCTTTTTCTCCCATTATTGAATTGACTAAAAATGTTATTAGAAATAATGAGAGTGGGTATTTTTGCCTTGTTTCTTATGACAAGTTAAAAATATTCAATCTTATATGATTATATATAATCTTAGCTATAGATGCCCTTTATCAAGTTGAGAATATTCTCTCCTATAGCTAGTTCCCTGAGAGTTTTATCCTGGGTGGGTATGGGATTTTCAAAAATATTTTTCTGCATTTAAAAGATGACTATATTTAAATTTTCAATCAATTAATAGAGTGAATTTCCCTATTTGGTTTTAATGTTAAACCAACATTGTATTCTTTGGGTTTACTGTATTTTTGTCATGATTTATATAGCTAATTTATGCATACAGAATATACTGTAATAATATAAAATAATTATACATATATTTTTCTATATCATTACATACATTATATGTATCTTAATGTATGTGTGCAGATGTATGTATGTAAACAAATTTGCTGGTATTTTGTGGAGTGTTATTTTATGTATAATCAAAAGAAATATTGATCAATAGTTTTATTTTTAGTATATCTGTTTTTGACTGATTATGGTAACAAAGTTAGTTTAACCCTATTAAATGAATTTGGATGTATTCTCCCTTACTTTATTTTTCTGGAGGAAGGTAAATATATTTTCACCATTTCTTCATTGTATGTATAATATGTTTAATCAGTGAAACTATCTGGATCACAACATCTTGTTTGAGGGATAGTTTCTACTTATAAATTTAAATTTTTAACTAGATATAAGACTATTTATATTTTCTATTTCATCTTGGGTCAGTATTTATATTTCTCAAGATATCTGTCAAATCTAAGTAATCACATTTATTGCTGTAATATTGTTAATAATATTTTTTGTTTGTTGGATCTGTAATAAGTTCTCCTTTTTCATGCCTGCAATTTGCCTTTCCTTGGGGCTTCTTTTTTTTTTTTTCTTGAACAAACTAGTTAAAAATTTCTCAGTTTTTAATTGATGTTTTTAAATTATATTTTTGTTTCTGTTATTTACTTTATTGTCTATGTTTTATTTTATTGCTCTTGTTTTTTTATTATTTCTCATCTCACCTTATTTGTTATTTTCCTTCTAATGCTTTTTTCTTTTTCTAGCTTTTTACTATGGAAACTTAGAACACTGATTTTAAATCTTTTTTCTAATGTAAGTATATAATGGTATAGATTTTTCTCTAAGAACTCTTTAAGTTACATCCCAAAAGTATTGATATGCTGTGCATTTATTTAATTTATTTTAGTATTTTAGAAATCTTTTCTAAATTTTATTATTATTTCCTTTTTTGGCTCAGGGTTTGTTTGGAAGTGTTGCTCAGTTTTCAATTATTTGACTTGTTTTAAGGTATTTTTCTGGTAGTCTTTTTAATTTGATTCTTTTGTGATTAGAAAACAATCTAAATTTATGGAGACCTGTTTTATGACTTAGTATTAAGTCTATATTGGTGAATATTTCATGATAACCTGGGGGAACAATGTATTCAGCTGTTGTTGAATGGAATGCTCTATAATTGTTAATGAAACCAAAACAGTGATGCTATTCAAATCTTCTACGTTCTTATCATTCTTTTTCCAACTTATTTTATCTGTTACTGAGGTATCAGTGTTAATTATTCCAACTGTGATTGTGGATTTATCCATATCTACTTTCATTTTTATGAGATTTTGTTTCATGTGTTTTGAAGCTCTGTTATTAGGATCATATACAATATTGAGGAAATTAAAAAGCCACACTTTTTAAGTGAAGTTAAACCTTAAATTCTATCACCAGTACTAATACTAAATACTATCATCGATACCCAATATCCTTTTACGTGACCAGAAACATATATTTGTGGCAAATATAGCAGACCAATGATAAATGTCAGTACTACATAACAAGTTTATGAAGTAAAACATTGAAATCTCAATATATAAATGAGTAAACATGAAAGGCCATTCACCAAAGAGGGAACTTATCTTATAAAAGAAGCAAAAAGATAAATGTTAAGCTTTTCCAGTAACCAAAAAAAAATACAAAGTAAAATAACTATGCTTTTTTTTGTCTATTAATTGACTAATTTTTTAAATTTTACTGCTGAATGGTGGACAAGATAGAGTATAATTATATTCTCACACAATGATCGTGACACTGATAAATGATTTTAATAATGTATAAATAAATGAAGACTAAAAAGTGAGCCATATTAAGAACAAGAAGAAAATCTTATTTATTTATTCATTCAACATCTTTTTTGGGATCTATCACATATTAGGCACTGTGCTAAATGCTGAGGATACAACTCTGATTACAGAAACAATTTTTATTCTCATGGAACTTAATAATACTTTTGGTGTATATCCTAAAGAAATAATATCCAAGTGGCTTATATTATATGAGTGAATAAATTTATCATGTCACAAATAACTATCAAATTCATTAGAAACAAAACAACTGTTTATTAGCTAAGTGAACTATGGTATATCAATATTTTGAAATACTAGCAAAGTTATTAAATAATTGTATTTATTCATTCACTAACTAAACGGATGTTCATTTTTCACTTGTTAAGTACCAGGCATTTCGGTAGGTATTTGGATATAATAGTACACAAGACAGAAAAAGTCCTTGTCCTGTTGGGACTTATATTCTAAAGTGGAATTTAATGTCATAGGATCTAACATTGCATAAAAAAGCAACATATGAAATAGGTTCTAGCACCATGGTTCTAATTTTCAGATGAAAACATGATTGGAAACAAAATATATAGGTATGTTAGTATCTTTTTACAGTGTAACAAATTACTATAAACATAGTGGTTTAAAATATCACACACACTTATTGTCTCACTGGGTCTGCGGGTTTAGAGGCCAGGCACAGATTAGCTTGGTCTTCTGCAAGACTGCAATCTGGGTGTTGGGTAGGGGTAGATTCTCATCTGGAGGTTCAACTGAAGAAAGACCTGCTTCAAAGTTCACTCAGATTATTGATTGATAGCATTCATTGCCCTGCTGCTGAGGGGTTCATAACTGGTTGTATCTTTAAAGCCAGCTAGGAGAGAAAAACTCTAAAATAAGTTTTCTAGTAAAATCAAGTCTTATGTAATGTAGTGTGACAATAAGAATGACATCCCATCACCTTTGCCATATATTGTGATGTAATCATAGGTGTGACATCTCCTTGCCTTTACCATGTAATGTAACATAATTATGGGAGTGATACCACATTGCCTTTGTCTTATTCTATTGGTAAATAGCAAGCCTCAAATCCTGTACATACTTGACAAACAGAGGGAATTGTACAAGATGTGAACCAAAGGCAGGGTTATGGAGACCACCTTACAATCTGTCCACCATACCAAATAACTACACTGTTGTTAGGGTGGGGACATTACAGGGGACTTTCCTGTTTCTTCTTTTTAACTATTTATCTTAAGGTTTCTATGCCTTTTATAACTGAACATATTTTAATTTTCAAATACCATAGTTAGCCATCTACTCCCTAATCTACCTATTTTAAACCTATCTTTTTTCAAGCATGCAGTAATTTTTAAAGGGTAAATGACCATTTATCCTTGAACTTTAATAATTTGTCCATTATATCAGCAGTTCTCTTTTATGTTTCATTGCAAAAACATATTATTTCTGTTCTACTCTAGTATTATTCTCTGAGCTCACCTTGGAAAATGAAAATGACCACTACTGAAAATTTCTTTAAAAAAAACCTATTATTATATTATTTATTATTGTGTTTCATTGTTTTTTAATTATAAAAGCTACACACATTTATTATGAATATTTTAATAAATATAGAGAAGCAATAAGTTAATTAAAACCACCCATAGTTATACCAACCAGAAATTTTGCTATTGCTTCTATTTTGATACATATTCCCCTAGTCTTTCATTTGAATATGTTATTATTTTGGTGCATATTCTTTTAGTATTTTGGCTGAATATTTGAGTACATGTACACATATACACTGGATGTACTCATTATCTTTTGTAAACTAGTTTTGAAATTTTGATAATACATTGTGAACATTTTCCTGGGTTGTTAGTCACCACTATTGATAATTTCTTATCTAAGGTTATTGGTTTTCTTACGGTGACTTATAGCCTACCACATGTCTGGCACCTAAATGCACAGAGAGACAGCATGGCAAAGACAATAGTCTCACCTGAGCATGCTTTCCCCTGGTGAGAAGCAGAGGAGCTTTTTACCAGGATGTGCCAAGAAGGAGCTGTACCAGAACAGAAGGATCTGGGTACCAGGGAGCAGGTGTGATCGGACAGTGGCTAACAGTGAAGCCACATAATCCTTCACCTTTCCTCCTTGACTAAGACCCGAAGAATGAATGAAAAGTGAGCCTATCTAAATCCTGATGATTAAATTACACTCGGTAGACATTGGGGGTGTGGTAATTGTTGTCATTTTTACAATATTGTGATATTAATCTTATGGAATATGGAATCTCCAAATAGCCCATGACATAAAGAGACCTTTATGGCTCCGAAGGAGCTATTATATTTTATTATCTCACGAATCTTCAGATTTAAAGAGTCCTCAATGAGACCTTGACATAATTAAGCCTAATGAGTCCAAAGGAGTTACAATGGTCTATTGTGTCAATAATTTAGACATGACAGGTCTTTGTTGCAAGGAGGCCTTGGCACGCCAGAGTAGCCTTGGGTTGTATAGGTAGGACTGACAGAGGAGTTAGTGAACTGAAGTTGTTTGGAAAGGGCTTCAGACATCAGACACAGCTTCACATTTTCTAATAAAGATTTTCTCACTTTGAATCTGTCCTTTAATGTTACCTGGGGCATCAGTTCATTCATTCTTTCTTGCACAACATTTGTGTCTGCTTACTCATTCATGTGCTATGGTAGGCATCCGGCGGCAAAGCTTAAGAAAAGACACAGCCCTTCTTTCAAAGAGTTTACCATCTAATGGTTTTGAGAAGTTTACATTCTAGAACAGTGGTGAAAATCCATGACACACAGGGCAGCTATGTGGGTTTTTTATTTTTTAATAAAGCTTTATTGGAAGGCAACCGTAATCTTCTATTTATGTTCTGTCTGTGACTGCCTTTGCATAGTGGTAGAGTTGGGCAGTTGTGACAGAGGCTGGTCTGCAAAGATGAAAATATTCACTATCTGGCCCTTTAAGACTAAGTTTGCCAACCTTTGACCCAGAATTGGAAATGTCTTGGAGTTACCTCAGTAGACCCCACATAGGCATGAATTAACATTTTCAGTTCACATAGCTTTGGTGTAATTCAGGGAAGATGTTTTATTTTGTCCTTGTTGCATAGTTATTCTAATTTGACATGAATTGTATATGGTTGTAGCTAATTCTTCAAACCTTTATTTGGTGCTACGCTGTATTAGCTCTTATGATCCTCTCTTGATATAATTCCTGGAATACAGAAGATGCTTAATTCATGTTTATCAAACATGGATCTTGTTTGTTTACACCACAGAGGACAGCATGGTGGTTTTATTTTTATTTTTTTTTTTAAGATTTTATGTATTTATTTGACAAAGAGAGACACAGTGAGAGAGGGAACATAAGCAGGGGGAACAGCAGAGGGAGAGGCAGAAGCAGGTTTCCTGCGGAGCAGGGAGCCCAGTGTGGAGCTCGATCCCAGGACCGTGGGATCATGACCTGAGCTGAAGGCAGATGCCCAAAGACTGAGCCACCAGGGTGCCCCAGCATGGTGGTCTTAAAGATGTGTTCTTGAGTTTCTTGATATTCTTCCCCTGAAGGGGTGAGTATTTTCGCTTCCTTTGTGTACAGGCTAGGCTGTGACTCCTTTCTAGGAAACAGAATGCATCAGACATGATGGGATGTCATAAAGTTATAAAAAGGCTACTGCTTACACCTTAGGTTCTCTCTCCCTTTCTCTCCTTCCTTGTTATAGGAGAGGCCACCTGCTATAGAACAGGTAGTCCAAGTGGCAGGGAAGCCACCCACTGTGTTGTAAGGACACTGAGGTAGTTGACAAAAAGGCACGTGGGAGAAACTGAGTCTTACCTACAACTACCTAAGTGTAATTGGAAGTGGACCTTCTGAGGCCTCCCAGTAGCCCATGAGTTTGCTTGGAAATGAATCCTATCCCACTCACATTGAAGGGACCACAGCCCTAGGTGACCCTTACCTGAAACCTCACGAGAGATCCCAAGTCAGAACCTCCCAGCTACCTCCCAGAACCACCCCTGGCTCCCTGAACCACAGAAACTTTGAGGTAATAAACATTTGGTGTTCTAAGTCACCAAATTTGGAATAAATAACTAATAGAAGAGGCAGTTGACCAATAGGGTATAGAAGACAGTATTTATTTTATCTCGTTCCTACATCTTCGTGCCTAATGCCCCTGCAAGACCCACTGATCCCTCAGTCAAGGTCCTGGGATAGTTCAGAATCTTTCTTCCTGCATACACAGATGCCAATAACCTCTCCATTGCCATGCGGTCTTTCTTTAAGGCTGAACGGGCTGATCTAGAAACAATTCAGGCATATATTCCTTTCGGCCTCATATAATTTTGGTTTAGCAGTGCCATCTTGGAGATTCCCATGGTTTGTTGTTTCTTTCCTTTAAAGAGGGAAAGAGTTCTCCTTAACCAGAGTTAGAATTGTTTCATAACACTGATAAATAGGATTGTAGTTCACAATGTTGATAAATTTTTCATTATTTCTAGCTATTTTGTATCACCTTTGCATTTCATCCTCATAGCAAAGATGCCAGTTGCATACCATTATGGGGGGGGGGTGTCACTCAGAGTAATAGCCAAGCATGTTCATGTTTGGTAACTAACAACTAGTGATGCCTTTTTTTTTTTTTTAAACCTTGTTGTGACTGTGTCCAAATGGAGTGGCTCATGGAGTGGTTAGCACGTTGCCAGGCTGCTTCTCTCTGAAAACTTTGGTCAAAACACCAACTGGCAACTCCAAACTATGTCTTCTGGAAGACTAATAGGAATTTAGTGTCAACAGAAATGTCGATAGAAATCCCTCCTCACACAGTGCCATAAGATGATATTCCTGAATCCCAGAATTTCATATTGTGCAGTTCTGGGACCCTCATTACCAAATCTTAACACAAAGCAGACTGCACCAAACCAGACATACAAGCAAAATTCAATGAAAACATGAGGGCAGGTAAATGCAATGTTATGTCCTGCATTGGCTCTGCGGGTAAAAAAAGGATATTGGCAGAAAAATTAGTGAAATTTGAATTAAACATGGAATTTAATGAATAGTAATGTGCCAATGTTGGTTTCTTGGTTATGGAAAAGGTATCCTGGTAATACAAGATCCCAAATGTAAGGAAAACTGAGTGAAGTGTCCATGGGATCTCTATGTATCATCTGGCAACTTTTCTACAAATCTACACACACACACACACACACACACACACACACACACCTCTCATGAGCAGATTTATTCTGTAGTCAGGACCTGAAGAAGGTTTCAAGCAAAGGGCTATGCCATGTGAGTGAGGAGGATGTTGACAGGCAGAAGAAGTGGGTGTAGAGACATTCCAGAATAAAGTAACAGAATATGGAATGTTTAGGAGCAGGCTACCACTACCAGCTCCTGTGACTGGTGAGGCTGCTGGTGTGACCAGACCATGCCATGATATACACCGGGTGGTATTGGGGGAACACTGAGCAAAGGAAGAAAGCATGGCTGGGCTTTGAATGGCACAACTAAGTTATAGTATTATATATCATAATATTTAGTATCACTAGTTATTACTAATTATAATAATATATAGAATATATAATAATATAGTAATTGTATTACTAATTAGTATTACTAATTAGTATTATAATTATTACTATAGTATTATAGTATTATAATATTATTGGCAGGATGCGCTCACCGTGGGGGGATATGACATAATCATAATCATTCTTTGTAAATACAAAAAATAAATATAATATTTTCTAGGATGCATTTCTGTGCTACCCTCCCCAACACACAGACAATTCACCCATATGCATTCTCCTTGGGGAACTTCCAATTACCTTTCAAGTCTGATTCAGGGGGGCTTACTCTGGCCCCTGCAGGTGAGATGAGCGTGCTGTCAGCATCCTCTCTCAGTGCATATATTATTTGTTCAAATGATATCCCCTCTTCTTTGCATAGTGTTTTCAGGAGTTAGATGCCCGTCTTTTTGGTCTGGGCATCCTCAGAACCAAGGGCATGGGTGCCCAGTACTTTTGTAGAAGGAATGAATTCTGTTGAAGGAATGGTAAATGTAGGGGTGCTTCAGGGCAAACCAAGTTACTGTGACCTACTTTTGCATAGAATTAAGGGATATTCCTGGCTCTCAGTGGATAAGAATTATTAATTAAAATAAACAGAAGAGGGCCCAAGTTCAACTTACGAGGGCTTTTGGAAAAGCTTCTGGGGTTATAATAAGATGAGGGAGCGGCAGAAATGGGTGTTGGTGCTTTCAGGGAAATGGGGAAGGTAAGCCCCTGGTGAGTCTGGACAGGTTTTCTGGTTGCTCACCAGCATGGCACCGTCAGCCCTCCTTCAGTCGCTGAGAAGGGCTCTGTGCAGGTGCCTGTCCACAGCCCTCATTTAGATCAATGTCTTCAACTTTCTCCCGTGCTCTAAGATACCAGACAGCCCACAGGTGGCAATTCACAAGGACATGTGCTGACTCCACCCAAAATTCAGCTCTTTGAAAAGTTTGCCTTAAGAATTGAGACATCCCTTTTCTCTTCCCAAAGCATGTGTATCTTTTCAGGGTTCAAAGAGGCCCGAAAAAAATGTCCTCATTTTCCTTGACAGACGATGTGCTGTGTTCTCCAGGTTGCTGATCAGCAAATCGGAACAGACGGTTCTTCCGTTTTATCCCTCCTCGTTACCCCAATGTGGCTTTTTGGTCTCTCTCCAAACGAAGCCCTCGGTGAGACACTGCGAGATGAAAGGAATGGTGTTCGAACTCCCCATCACTGAGCCTATCAAGGATCTAACATTTTGATAGATAACTTTACTGTGTCAGGAACATGTGTATTTAAAAACCCTCTGAAATTTGGAGTGAATATATCTGAAAGATGCATCTGATTTTCCCCTTGCAAGGAAAGAAAGAGCAAGGTCGGGCGCTGCTTTCCAGCATTCTCAAACATGACTCTCGGGTTTATTTTTCTGACATCTCAGTGTGCAGGTGGCAGGTGTGGTGTTGGAGAAAGAGATCTTTGAAGCTCCTCCTCTTTTTCTCTTTTTTAATGTAGTAGTCCCCTTTGCCCCATGCTTTCTTTATCCAAAGCACAAATTAATATTTCTCTGTTGGAGAAGTGGTAGACCAGGGAGCTTATAGAAAATTACTGACCTCAGAAGCACTAGAAGTCTATAGATGACATTAGATGGGAGGATTTCCAAGGACAGATCCAGGCAGAGATGGTGGACTCTGACCAGCACAGCCTACAAAGACTGGGATGAATCCTACCTCTCCAGAGGGGCTGCCGCTGCATGGTAAGGCACTGCCTGCATTGTCCGCAGCTTCTTTCTAAGGGATGTTCCCTTTTGCAGACCATCATCTGGCAGTTCGTGAGTATCATAGGGCCCTGATCAGTGCTGAACATAAAAACATGTTCTTGGACACTCAGAGTCCAGCCTGCAAAGCTGGGAGCCTGTGGAAACTCGATAAAGTATTTTGAGGTACTCAAGGAAGAATACAATATGAAGTCAGACAAATTTTCCAATCCTGTAACCTGCTTGCCAACTGCATGGCACTAGGCTAGTCATCTGAATGATGTGAACCTCAGTTGCTCCTCATCTGTAAAGTATCTGTGAACTCTTGTAGGAAAGCTGGAAACATTAAAGGAGAAAAAGTGCTTATCACAGGGCCAGGCAAATCCTAAGAATGCATTAGACACTACCTCCTGCCATTATCATCACTGTCATTGACAACCACTGACTCAGAGATGGGGTAGCGTTTCCCCATGGCCTGTGGCTCTCTGTGGGAATGTCCAGAGCTGTCGTGCTTCCATTCCTCCTTGCTTCCTATTAAATGCCCTTTGACATCCTGAATGTGTCCTGTCAGAAAACTCAGAACTGAACAAATTTTAGTTTTGCTACTTCTTCTGAAAGGGCAACCCAAACACAGCTTACGATTCTACCCATGCATTGCTGTTTGGACAGTCTGCACCCCATGCCATTTTCTGTTCTGAACATAACTTTATTTTCCCCCATTGAAAGATGCAGCAAAACCCCTCTTTGTGCTGGGGCCATTAAGACTGCCCATTCTTAAATTAGCTCAGCAAAAGAAAAAAAAAGAAGAAGTGCATTTTATAGTCAAGCCAGCAGTAATTGGACACTGTGACTATGAGTGGCCCTTGCGGAGTTTGGACGCGGGCCAAATGTACCTTCTGTCTGTCTCTGACACAGGCAGACAATAGCGGTATTATTTACTGCACTGGCTCTGTATAATTCCAAAGGCCAGCTGTGAGAACAAAAGAATCACTAACACTTTGCCCAGCCCTAGACTCAACTGGAGGCTCTATCTATGTTTCGTAAATAATTCACCCCTCCACCCCAAGGGTTGGGTCATCTATTCTTCACGTCTTTCTTTTTGTACTGACCATGGCTGCAGGGAAAAAGATGTATCACTCCTCTGAGTTCTTGGAGGGGAACGGAGCAAAGAGAGAGATGGCCAACAATTCTTTGTTTTCACACCTTGGTGCTGCAGAGACACCATCACAGACCAGCAGTGAGGATGGTGGCAGAGCCAGTGTCTGGAAAAATGTTGGCAGGGCTAGCCTCCCCTGGGAAGTCGTGCTTCCAGGGAATGCCATCCTGAGTCTTGTTCACAGAGTTTCCAAAGGAGCTTGGTGTTTGCAAGGTGACCTTCTCAGGATATATGCCACACTTTTCAGGATATAGCCCTCATGTTAGGATGTCAGGTGGACGGTCTCTATTGCAATTCACTTGGCTTTAGCTCTCACCCAGAATCTGGGAAAATGGACCACACTGGGTGGGATGTCCAATTGCAATCCCTACTAACAAGGCATTTACCAGGAAATGGCCTTATTGGTCATTGCACATGCAGTCTGTGCCTAGTGGTTGAGAGTCCAAGACTTCTGACCCAGATCTGGGCTATGAAGTCACCAGTCCAACCTGACCCCTGCCTGCAGCCCACAGACAGGGTAGTTTCCAGTCTTCTAAATCTGTCCACGGTGATCCATGGGTCCTTAGAAACTTCTCCCACAAGCTGTGTTTTCTGACCAGTTCTGGGATCTTCAGCATCAGGCTCTGTGCCCAGACTTTAGATCTGGGCCTCTCATGGGCTTTGGGATCTGCTGACTGTTACTGCTTTTCCTGCAATGGAGGGAGCCCCCCATTCAGAATCAGCCCCATGTCTCCATGCATGGCATCTGTCCCCTGCTGCTTGGCCAATGCCTGGCCTAAAGAAATGCAGACATGGGATGCTATCTAGCCACAGTGAAGCAAACCCCCTGGGTCCTACAGGTTCTAGAATTTACACTAAGAACAGTCCCAAGTCAGTCATGATCTCAGACTTAACCATCACACAGGGGTTCATCATGGCTCATCAACTAATGGTTCATAAACTTCTGCCAACTTTTTCTCAGTTGCTTCTTACTCTATGACAGAGTAGGAAAGCCTTGTCTTTGACATTTTAGAGGTAAATGCAGGTGAGTTCTCAAATTCAGTTAAAAATGGATGAATGGATCAAGAAGATGTGGTATATATACACAATGGAATACTATGCAGCCATCAAAAGAAATGAAATCTTGCCATTTGCGACAACATGGATGGAACTAGAGCGTATCATGCTTAGCAAAATAAGTCAGGCGGAGAAAGACAACTATCATATGATCTCCCTGATATGAGGAAGTGGTGTTGCAACATGGGGGCTTAAGTGGGTACAAGAAGAATAAATGAAAGAAGATGGGATTGGGAGGGAGACAAACCATAAGTGACTCTTAATCTCACAAAACAAACTGAGGGTTGCTGGGGGGAGGGGGTTTGGGAGAAGGGGGTGGTATTATGGACATTGGGGAGGGTATGTGCTTTGGTGAGTGCTGTGAAGTGTGTAAACCTGGTGATTCACAGACCTGTACCCCTGGGGATAAAAATATATGTTTATAAAAAATAAAAAATTATATTAAAAAAAAATGGAGTAAAACCAAACCTAAGGTTTCAGTGCTCTAGGCCCAAGGGTCTTTTAATACTCCATGGAGTCAAGTGAAGGGGAGGGGGACTAGAATCATATTAACCATAGTGCTTGGTGGGTCTGATTCTATCCTTAACCAACATCATGCTGAGCCCTTGAACACTCTTTCCGGGGACAGTATTCTCTGGAGAAGACTGGGCCCCATCTCACTTCTGTGATGGCAATACTGTGCTTTTCCTCACTCACCATCGTATCTCCTGAGCCTTACCCAGACCTTGATATAGACCAGTTGCTGAATGAATGAATGGATGGGTGAACGAATGAATGAGTGAAAGCAAGGACAGACAAATGGGTGGAACAAGCTGTACGTATTCTGCAAGTGCTGCAGGTGTCGTGTTCATGTTTGGATTGTGCTTGACACTGGAATCCTATCTGCTCCTTCCTCGGTGTCCTCTTTCTGTGTCTTGGGTCCCTTGCATTTTCGCCTATCTAGGCCCATCCCCTTAGGTCTGAAAGAACCCTGCTCCCATTGGAAAGGGAGGCTTCCTTTCCTTTTCTTAGCCTCACGGCTACCCAGTACCCACCAGGTACTGGGATGAATCCTTGTAGGGCCATTCTGTCCTTTCCCCTTTGGGTTGTCTCCTCTGAGGTGGGTGTGCATGGGCTAGAGACTAAGAAGCAGAAGGTTCTTCTTCCTGACTCCTTGACTTGATCCATCATCTTCCACCAAGAGACACACTTAGACTCACTCTGTGGGTGATGAACCAGATTCCTGGACTCTTCTCAAAGAATCTCAGAATGAGCAGGACTTCAGGGACCCCATCATGTTCCTTATGTTTCCCACCAAGAGAACCAGAGGTCAGAGAAGGAACCGGTTTTGCCCAGGGTTCCTTGGCCATCAATGATAAACAGACTTGAAACCACAATTTCTGAGCCCCTCAGACCATTCTCTTTGCCCATCAAACCACGGGCCACTTCTTCTTTGATGTTTGGCTTAGAAGCATCTTGACATTTCGAGCACTGGGATGAGGGCCATTGGAATGTCACCGCACCTACTCTGAGCAAAAGCCAATTTTCCTTTAGTTCAGTACTTGCAAATAGCAAAGTTAATTAATCCCTTGTAAATAAACATTTGCAAACTGCAGCTCAATATAGCACTGACCAGGAATGCTTCCAAATGTGTTCTGAGATTAGATGATAAAGGGACCAGAGCTGATCATGTGATGAGTCTCCAAGTCGGGCTCAATAATTTATTAATGTAATAGAAAAAAGAAAACACATTGGTTTGGGGGTTCATGAAGACACAGGTTTGGAGGCTAGCTCAGCCAATGACTCCCTGAGACTTCTGGCCACTCATAAATATCTTGAGCCTCTATCCCCCAGTGTAAAAAGCACTGAGGTTGCTGCTGTGGGCATTAGGCTAGCTCCTCAAAGTAGAAGTGCCTAGCATGAGCCTCACTAGCTGGAAAGCACTCCATAAATGGTTCCCTCTACCCTCCCTCTTCCCATCCACCTTCTCTGCTTTCCAGCATAGCTGGTGCCTTTATATGCCACTGACCTCCAGGGACTCCAGGCTTTTAGAACCTCTTTGGTTAATGAAGGTGTTGGTCAGGATGTTTGAGCCAGGCCATTTCCAGCTCCTTCTAATTTTTGATGGGCTTACACAGGCCACTGATTTGAATCATCCACCTCCCCCTTTAATGAGCTTGTGTGCTCACAGTTAATGAACTAATTACTTCTGGGCAAAATCAGCATTAAGCTGCAAACCTGGTTTCTTCAGCCTCTGCCAGACCCGTTTTCTTTTGTCAAGTCAAAGAAAGTGTGGCAGTGTGGTGCCTTCACCAGAGTCTGATGACAGCTCTTCACTGACCAGGAGATGTTCACATTGGCCTGCACTACTGGAATTAAAATATCTCGCCCAATGAGCGACCCTGAACATGACAAATACTTTCCTGGGATCCAGGAAGAGCCTGAACTGTGGGCTCCGGACTGACTGGAGGCTCTGAACCAGGGGCTCCGACCTGCAAGTCTGATTGCTCTCCCCATCAGAAATACAGCTCTTCTCAAAGGCTATAGATTTTCCCTCCATAATGACTTGATTAATGGCAATAAAATGGAGGTGTGCCAAATGGCCTGTTTTAAATTCAGATAATGGTGAAGAGACCATCTCTGAGCATACGGAAGGGAGCTTTATGCACAAGGCATATCTTAATTGGAAGGAAAACCTTCTATACTTCAAAACATTTAAGCCATTTGCCTGGGGGAACACCTGTAAGTGATCTACTACAAGATTATTTGCTGCTAAGGACTGTGTTGATTCCTTCAGGACTCGTTTACAGAGAGGGCAGAACACAGACTTCAGAGTTGGTTGTCCTGGATGTGAACCCCAACTAGGCAAGTGTTTGCTGGAGAAGAGTGGAGAAGTCACTTCATCTCTCTTTGTCATAGTTTCCTCATTTGATGGCGTGTGGAAGTAGATAGAGTCCAGTCACAAAAGGGTTGGTATGAGGTCTATATAGAAATAGGATAATATTTAATTACTCAACAAATATACTTCATACCATGGCTATTTTTGTTCAGGTCTCCATGTATCTTTTTATGTTTCTCAGTCATCCTTGGAGTGAGTTGGGGACCTGCCCCAGAATTCTGGCAAATAGGTTGTGAAAGGAAGTAAGTTATCTCTCTCTTTCATTTCCTCTCAGGAACCTGGCTGGTCCCCTTTTCCAGATGGTAGGTCTAAGATGGGGCATGGACATGGTCAGCCCAGGTCCCTGTGTCACTGTGGAGCCAAGTTGTGTAAGATTCCTAAGGCAGCTGTAACAAAGGACCACAGGCTGAGTGGCTTAAAACAAGAGAAATTTCTTCTCTTACAGTTCTGGAGTCTGGAAGTCTGAAATCAAGGTGTCAGTAGGGCCATGCTCCTCTGGGACCCTTGGTAGACTCCTTCCTTGTCTCTTCCCAGCCCTTACTGGTGGCCAGCCATCCTTGGTGTTCCTGAGCTTGTAGCTGGTGTCACTCCAGTGTCTCCCTCTGTAATCACATGGTGCTCTCCTCTTATTATAAGAACTCCAGGTATGTTGGATTAGTGTCCATCCTAATGACCATATCTTAACTCGATTGTATTTGAAAAGACTCTGTTTCCATATAATACCTATTTCAGAGGTACCAGGGATAGGACTGGGACATACTTTTTGGGAGGTCACAACTTGATGCATAACACCTACTGGTCTGTGTTGAGAATACAACCTGAGTGAAATGTTAATCTCTGTCATATGAAGCCAATGAGTTGTGGCAGTTTGTTTGTAGCCAAAGTATAGTCTGGCCTTTCCCTGTGAATATAAGTTGATTGATGCCAACCTGAGGCCAGGGACTGCAGATAAGATTTAACAAGGTAGAAGCAGCTCCTGTCTTCTTGGAACTTACTGTCTAGGGTTGTGCCTGGCAAATAGAAAATCTTCAGTAAGTGGTAACAAAAAGATTTTTATTTCTGGATGTTGAGATTCTGCTTATCCATTTAAAACTACAATGAGATATCACCTCACACATGGCTGAATGACTATCATCAAAAAGTCATGAGATAGTAATCCATTAAAATCCTGGAGGAAAACATAGGCAGTAACTTCTTCAACATCGGCCATGGCAACTTCTTTCATGTCACATCTCTAAAGGCAAGGGAAACAAAAACAAAAATGAACTACTGGGACTTTATCAAGATAAAAAGCTGCTGCACAACAAGGAAATGGTCAAGAAAACTAAGAGGCAACCCACAGAGTGGGAGAAGATATTTGCAAATAACATTACAGATAAAAGGCTGGTATCCAAGGTCTATTAAGAACTCATCAAACTCAACACTCAAAAAAACAAATAATCAAGTCAAAAAATGGGCAGAATGCATGAACAGACACTTCTCCAAAGAAGACATGCAAAAGCCTAACAAACACATGAAAAAATGTTCAACATCATTAGCCATCAGGGAGATTCAGATCAAAGCCACATGGAGACACCACCTTACACCAGTTAGAATGGTACTGCATGGTGACATTTTGTAGTTACACTTGTGCAGCATAACAACATATAGAAATGTTGAATCACTATGCTGTACACTAGAAACTAATTTAACATTTTATGCCAACTATACTTCAGTGAAGAAAATATATGAACACATTTTATCAATGAATTTATGAAGATGAAAGGCATAATTAGTGAATAAAAACTCATATTATGAACTCAAAGCTTTATTCTAAGGCTTCTATGTAAATAATCTTTTTGTAAAATTATTTAATAATCAATAACCTTTACTGCATGTTTTTAATATTTAAGGAGTTTTAGTCTTACTTAAAAAATATAAGATTATAAATATGTACAGAGCTAATCAATAAATTTAAACTCTAGAAAAAAAAATGGGCAGAAGACATGAACAGACACTTCTCCAAAGAAGACATGCAAATGGCTAACAGACACGTGAAAAAATGTTCATCATCATTAGCCATCAGGGAAATTCAAATCAAAGCCACATGGAGATACCACCTTACACTAGTTAGGATGGCAAAAATTGACAAGGTAGGAAACAACAAATGTTGGAGAGGATGAGGAGGAAGGGGAACCCTCTCATGCTGTTGGTAGGAATGCAATTTGGTACAGTCATTTTGGAAAGCAGTATGGAAGTTCCTCAAAAAGTTAAAAATAGAGCTATCCTATGACCCAGCAATTGCACTACTGGGCATTTAGCTCAAAGATACAGATGTGGTGAAAAGAAGGGCACCCCAGTGTTCATAGAAGCAGTGTCCACAATAGCCAAACTGTGGAAGGAGCCAAGATGCCCTTCAACAGACAAATGGATAAAGAAGATGTGGTCCATATATATAATGGACTAGTACTCAGTCATCAGAAAGGATGAATATCCAATTTTTGTATCAACATGGATGGAACTGGAGGGGATTATGCTGAGTGAAATAAGTCAAACAGAGAAAGTTAATTATCATATGGTTTCACTCATATGTGGAACATAAGGAATAGCACAGAGGACATTAGGAGAAGGAAGAGAAAATGGAACAGGTTGGGGGAATCAGAGGGATGAACCATGAGAGACCATGGACTCCAGGGAACAAACTGAGGGTTTTAGAGGGGAAGGAGATAGAGGGATGGTTAGCCCAGTGATGGGTATTAAGGAAGGTGCGTGTTGTAACGAGCACTCTGGGTGTTCATGGTTAGTCCAGTGATGGGTATTAAGGAAGGCGCGTGTTGTAACGAGCACTGGGTGTTCATGGAACACTACATCAAAAACCAATGATGTATTGTATGGTGCTAATATAACATTAAAAAAAAGAGAGAGAGAGAGAGAGAGAGACAAGAGGAAGTAACTTCTGGTGAGCATGGAAAAGGAGCTCCCATGCACTGTTGGTGGGAATGCACACTGGTGTAGCCACTGTGGACAACAGTATGAAGGTTCCTTAAAAAATTGAGATTAGCACTACCCTATGATCTGGTAATCCCACTTCTGGGTATATACTGAAGGAAACAAAACTTCTATTGTGAAGACGTATCTGCATACTCACGTTCACTGCAGCATGATTTACAATAGGCAAGGCATGGCAGTGACCTAAGTGTCCATTGATGGATATATATACATATAATATCAATTAATAATTTAACCATGCAACAAATATATTACATAATAATAATTACTATTATAATATCCCATTATATATAGTATATATTATATGTGAATACATGTTGTATATAAAATATGTATTAATACATAGAATTAAATATTTAGCCATAACAAGAAAGAAAATCCTGCCATTTGTGACCACGTATGTGGAACTTGAGAGCATTATGCTAAGTGAAGTTAGTCACACAGAGAAAGGTAGATACGGTATGATTTCACTTATACATGGAACCTAAAACAAAACAAAACAAAACAAAAAAAACCCTTCCTCCCCCAAATGAAGTCATAGATCCAGAGAATAGATTGATGGTGGCCAGAGTGGGTGTGGGGTGGGGAAAATGGGTGAAAAGCTACAAACTTCCAGTTATAAGGTAAATAAGATCTGGGATCATAATATATAGCATGGTAAACATAGTTTACAATACTATATTGTGTATTTGGAAGTTTCTGGTAGAGTCCATCTTTAATGCATTACAGGAAAATATTTTAACTGTGTGAGGTGAAGGGTGTTAATGAAACCTATGAAAGCAATCATTTCACAAAAGTGCATATATCAGGGCTCCTGTGTGGCTCAGTCAGTTAAGCGTCTGCCTTTGGCTCAGAACATGATCCCAGGGTTCTGGGATGGAGCCCAATATCACCACTCAGTGGTGAGTCTTCTTCTCCCTCTCTCTGTGATTTCTCTCACTTTTGCTTTCTCTCAAATAAATAAATAACATCTTAAAAATGCATATATCAAATCATTACGTTGTCTACCTTAAACCAATACAATATTATGTGTCAATTAATTAAAAAAGAAAACCTGATTATCAAGATGAAAGCAATAAGATTCCTCTCTTAGAGATCTCATTATGAGGTCTATCGTATAGCAAGACACTTGATTGATTTGGTATGTGAATGGTTGTTTTGGCACAGAGACGTGAGTCTTCAGCTATCCCAGGCATGGAATGTAGGGTGTGAGGGCGTGGAAGGGTGGGAAGCCATGCCACAAAGGCCACTGTATCCCAAGGAACACCCTTGAACCATTGAATGAACAGTGCGGACAGGTCCATCTTTGGTAGGAAGGAGAAAGTTTGCCCATACTGTTACCCATACTGTTGCAACAACCGCTTAACTGGTCACCTGCTTTGAACATTATCTCTCTTTGGTCTTCATACTGCAGGGATTATTCTATGACTCAGTCTTTCAGAGCCACACCCCTTTTAACAACTTCTAAGACTTTCCCACAGCCCATGGAATAGAAGTCCAGCTCCTTGAATTCCCCCTCAGGTTCAGCTCGAGTACTGATCCCCCATGGGACCTTTGCTGGTCCCTTAATTGGGATTTAGCATTGCTCTCTTCTGTACACATTCGGTCTTATATAATTATGAGTTACATATGTCTATACATGTCAAAATGAAGTAATTCAGTACATACTGAGTGTTGCCTTGTATCAAATCCTGGGCATAACAAATCAGGTTTTTAAAAATATTTCCCCTCCCCTGGGCTTTCTTCCATACCAATTCCTCTGTGTGAAATGCCCTTTTCCTGTCTCTTTTACATTCTTCCGTGTCCTCATTATCTCCAGGAGGAAGCCCTCCTCAACCCCTTGAGTATATGTCAGGATCACGCCACGTATTTCCCCCTGTATTAATTCCTTATTGCAGCTGTCACAAATTACCACCAACTTGGTGGCTTGAAACGTAACATACATCAATAACTAATGATGTATTGTAAGGTGACTAACATAGCACAATAAAAAAAAGAAATGAAACATAACACATTTATTATCTTTATAGTTTTGGAGGTCAGAAGTACAAAATGGGCCCTAGGGTGCTAAAATCAAGCTGTTAAGAGGGAGAGCTGTGTTTCTTCTGGAAGCTCTAGGAGACAAGCTGTTCTTTGCCTTGTTCAGCTTCTAGAGACCTCCTGCGCTCCTTGGCTCATGACTGCCTCAGTTCAACCTCTGCTTCTGAGGTCAAGTCTTCTTTTCTGACTTTCCCTTCTCCCTTTTCTAACGGCTCTCATGACCACATGGGCCCCACCCAGATGATCCAAGACCACTTCCCCATCTCAATATCTTTAACCTAGTCACATCTGAAAAGTCCCTTTTGCCTTGTGTGTTACTGTATTCACAAGTTCCAGGAATTAGTATATGGATATCTTTAAGATTTCATCATACTGTGTTGTGATTTTGGGGGGCTTTCTTCCTATGGACTCCTAAAATCCTGTCGGTTGGCACAATATGTGATTCATCTTCTCATCTCCTTCAGAGCCTATACTAGCTCTTGTCATAGACAAGGTCCCCATAAATGTTTGATGAATGAATCAAGTCTCCGTCCATCCTATAGCCTCAAGTCTCCGTCCATCCTATAGCCTCTTCTGTTGGAAAACCGTCTTGGACTGCTAGCTGGGGAGAGACGACAAGGAGGCCACCTGAGCAAAAATGCTGCAATGGCAGTGTTGGGGTCTGATTTTCTTCCAGCATTGGGATGCCACCAGGACCAGAGGTATGGAACACTTCAGAAATCCTGGGGAAATTGTTGCCATGTGTCATCTGCAGGGCTGACACGATTGTTCACACAGCTCAGTTGTGGACGGGACTGCTTCTTCACATTTTATGCACTTTTGATTTCCAACTGGGACCCTGAACCTGGAGAGACCACATTCTTCTAACATGCATCTGTTTTAAGTGATCGAACACACTGTGAATTAAGTCTTGTTTTCAGCAACGAGTGCATGCCAAGATACAGTTGCCTTGTAGGAGGTAGGAAATTAATTTCTAGATTTTATTGTCATATGTTTGTTCTTGTGATTGTCATTGTTATTTTAATCATCCTCCAAATGATAGAAGAAATATTCCTGCAATAATACTAGGCCATACTTGCAGCCAGAGGGAAAGCAGACAAGTTCATATTAGAAGGCAGTTGAAGGGAGGGGAGAGGAAGGCTTGTGCTGATTCTCTGAAAATGGACTGGTTGTGTAAAGAGTTCTGACTGTATCAGTTAGCTCTTGGCATGATAATAACAAGTTCTGCTCTCCAGGGACATAAAATCACAAATATTCCCATCTGTCTACAGGTATACTCGGGTAACTCTTCTTCAAACTACATCTCTGTAGGACTGGGTCTGCCTCACTTAATTTTCATCTTTTTTAGACCAGCAGGCTGTCTGGGGTATGTTCCTATTATGAGGAAGGTAGAGGCACTAGAGAGTCAGTAGAAAGAAATGAGATGCCTTGTTGACGTGGCCAAAACAAGACATATCTCTGAGATCAAAGTTAAGAGTTGGGGATACAGGGAAAGATGGAAGGTTGGAGATAATCATTCAATCTACTACACTTATAAAAACTGTTGGCTCATTATAGGGATGAAGAAATTGAAGTTGGAAGAGATGAAGTGACTCGCTAATTTCAAATAGTCCATCTGGGTTCATCTCTCTGCATGCTCCTCAGCCAGGGTCAATATTTACCCTTAAGGAACACTAACATTTGGCAACGTCTGGAGACATTTTTGATTGTCACCGCTCAGCGATGGGACATTCCACCGACATCTAGTGAGTGAGACCAGGGATGTTTCTGAACATCCTGCCATGTGCGGGTCAGTCCCCCCCAACAAAGAATCATTCAGCCCAAAGTGTCAGTAGTGCTGAAATTGGGAAACCCAATTTCAAAGCCTGTCCTCTTTGTTCGATCAAGCCCCTTTACCCAAATAGAGAGAGCTGACTGTACATGTCCTAAGCTCAGAGAATGATCCTGTAGCACCTAAGTGTCTGATGCTCTCATTCTGAGGCTTAATGTATTTATTTTACCACTTCCTTCGGTTCGGTCCCTTACACACTCGATAAGCACCTTTGAGCATGTGCTATGTGCAAGGCTCTATATTGTCTTAATTTCCCATTGAGACTGTGATGTCTCCTGGCACCTAGCTCTATTTTTGTGTGTATCTCAGTGCCCACCACAATGCCTGTAGTTGAATCTCATCCTTGATGGGTTAATTAGCACAGTGCTGGGCACGTGCGAAATTGTCAGTCTATGACATAATTCTAATTTCACTGTAGAAAGCACAGTAGCTCACCTGCTTTTTCCCAGGCCTGCCATTGCCCCCCGATGTAACGTCATGTAACCCATTTCTTTTATACAATATTTAATTATCTTTCATATATAAAACAGTCCTTACTGAATAAAATATTCAGACAACTCATTTTGACGGAGGAAGCAAACAGTTATATGTAGCATTTCATTTTTTTCATTAAATCGGGCATGACCATTGTTGGCGCCTGCGAGTTTACGACCGAAGGTCTGACACTCTGACATTACTCATCCATTCACAGTCAGTCTGCGCACTGTGCAAGTGCCTCATTTTCTCTCTATTTGCATTAGTCAAATAAATTCATCTTTTATTTTATTGAGCTGAATGCCTCCATCTGTGGGGATGCTTATGAGCCTCATGATTTTATTTTTTTATTTATTTTATTACTGATTTTTTTTTTTTTCTGCTGCTGCCTTCTCATTAAAATGTCTTTTGGCTTTTAGACATGATGGCAGAAAAGGATTAATTAAAGTCTCCCTGGTTCTCTGATATTACAAAATGGAGATATATCAGATGCATACTTTCAACCAGTTACAAACTGAAATGAGCTACCGGCGGAGCTCCATCAGGACTGAATTGCACAAATCCCTTCAGAAACAAAGTTAATAATTCGGACAATTGAATTAAGCCAGCCCCACAGGCTGCTCACCTGGTCCCCACCTGGGATTCTCAGAACACTGGCACGGGGTTTATGAAGCCTCGACTGGTGGCTGAATCAAAATTCCAGAAGCCGTTGTGTTCTGACTTTATCATGGTATTTAAGTGGAATAAACCTTGCTGAAAATGATCATTCCAATGGATAGCCTACTATACTTTGTATTTACTTAATCAGCCTCCACTCGTGTATGAAAGACCTGATTCATGAAGTGTGTGCTGGACACCAGACACCCGTACCTTACCTAATATATGGGAAGAGTCTCTTCTGATTCTCTCAACAGCACTGAGTGGTAGGAGATTTAAAAGAGTCTTAGTTTTTTAAAAATGTGGAATGTAGTTAATGTAATTGTGTAGTAGTACTGCTAGTGTACCCTAGTGTAGTTAGAATACAGAAACGTGCTTAAATCTTAAATAGAAAGATATGCTAGTTCTGACAAACTGACATGCTAGTTGAACCCACATAACTGGCAAGTCATTAAATATTCTTATTTCTCCAGAAAACTCCCATATGTACCTCCCCAAATAATTCTGCTAAGCCTCTCCAACCCAGCAAGTCTCATTTGTATTTTTCATCTTTTATTGAGGTACTGTTAGTATTATACACTATTGCCTATGTTTCAGATGTGCAATGCAATGTTTGGTATAGATGTGTATACATGGATATATATTTACATTTTATAATTATTATCATAATCAAGTTAATTACATATCCATCACCTCTTACATTTTCCTTTGTGTGTGTGTGTGTGTGTGTGTGTGTCGTGAGAATATTTGGGACCTACGCTCTTAGCAAATTTCAAGTATATCAGATAATGTTGTGAACTACAGTCACCATGCCACGCTGTAGATTTCCAGAGTTTATTTATCCTGCATAACTGACACTGGTTATGTGTCAGTTTTTGACCAATACCTCTCTATTTTCCCCTCCCTCAGCCCTTAGCAACCACCATTCTCCTCTCTGCTTTTAGGAGTTTGACTATTTAAGGTTCTACATGGAAATGAGATCATGCAGTATTTGCCTTTCTGTGTCTGGGTTAGTCCACTTAACATAATGTCATCTAAGTTCATCCTAGATCTTGTTGCAAATGTCAGGATCTCTTTCTTTTTAAGGGCTGAATAATATTCCACTTTATAGTACAATACGCACACGCACACACACATACGTGTGTGTGTGTATAATTATGTATGTCATACCCCCCCACACACACATCACATTTTCTTTATCAATTCATCTTTTGGTGGTCACTTAGGTTGTTTCCACATCTTCACTTCTGTGACTAATGCTGTAATGAACATGGGTATGAAGATGTCTCCCTGAGATACTGATTTAATTTCCTTTGGAACAAATAACCTGATTTTAAAAATAATCAAAAGACCTGGGGCACCTGGGTGACTGTTGGTTAAGCAACCAACTTTTGATTTTTGGCTCAGGTCATGATCTTAGGGTCCTGGGGCTGAGTCCTGTATTGGGCTCTTCATTCAGCATTGAGATTTCTCTCTTCCTCTGCCCTCTACCATCTCTCTCTCTCTCTCTTTCAAATAGATAAATTAATTGAAAAAATAAAATAAGCAAAAGACCTGAATAGGTATTTCTTAAAAGAAGTTATATAAATGGTCAACAAGGATAGGAAAAAGTGCTCAACATCACTCATCACCAGGGAAAGGAAAATCAAAGCCACAGTGAGGTGCCCCCTCACACCCGCAAGAATGGCTGTGGTGGTGAGCACAACATAACATACAGACTACTGAATCCCTGTGTTGTACACCAGAAACTAATGTAGCGTTGTGTTTAAACTGTATTTCCAGAACAAACAAACATAAAAAAGACACAAAGTAGCAAGTATTGGCAAGGATGTGGAGAAAAAGGAACCCTGGTACACTGTGAGTAGGAATAGAAATTCGTACAAATTTTATGATAAATAGTAGGGGGGGGTCCCTAAAAGTAAGAATACAATGACTATATGATGCAGCAACCTCTGTTTTAATTTCTTTTGGCATACGTGATTTTTGCCTGACGAAGAATTTCAATTAAATGGAATCCTACAGTGTGTGCTCTTCCGTGTCTGTATTCTTTCACTCAGTATAATGATTCTTGGATTCATCATCTTGTGTATCAATGGTTGCGTTTGTTTTGTCTTATTGCTGAGTCATAATTCATTGCATCAGGATAGCATGATTTGTTTATCTGTTTTTCTGTTGATGGACATTTCCCAAACTGGCCATTTACAGTTTGGGGCTATTATGAAGAAAGAGGAATACAGTTCACTCTGTAAATCACTGTCCGGTAAATACTTGGCGGTGGTGTTGCTTGGTTGTTGGGTAGTACTACAAAGAGAATGTTTGTGTCCTCCCACTACCAATTCAAAAAACCCTAATCCCCATTGTGACGGTATTTGGAGGTGGGGCCTTTGGGGGGTAATTAGGTTAGGGGATTAATGTCTTTATAAGAAGAAACACAGGAGAGGTGATCTCTCTCTGCCATGCCGGGATACAGCAAGAAAGCAACCATGCAAACGAAGAAGTGAGTCCTCACCAAACCCTAGCGCAGCTGGCACTTTGATCTCGGACTTTCCAGCCTCTAGACCTGGGAGAAATAAATGCTTGTTGTTTAACACCCCAGTCTATGGTAATTTGTTGCAGCAGCCTAAGCAGACTAAGACAGATAGTATGTGATTAATTTATAAGAAACTGTGAAGCAGTTTTCCAGAGTTTTGTCCCATTTTCTACTTCCACCAACAGCGGAGGAGCATTCCATTTGCTTCACATTCTCACTAAGCTTTTGTGTTGTCAGGCTTTAATGCACCATTCAAATAGTAGTACCTCAAGCAGTGTAGTACCTCACTGCAGTTTTCACTTGAATTTCTGTGGTGACTAAGGACACGGAGCGCTTTTTCATGCGCTTACTGTTCCCTTGTCTATCTTCTTCAGTGAAACCTATCTTTAAGCTGTTTGCTCAATTTTTATTGAGTTATGCAATTTCCTCATATTTGTGGGTATAAATGCTTTGTCAGATACATGTTTCAATATATATTAAATATAATATATCTAGGTATGTTTCGGCCCACGGCTTTGTTACTCATTTGCTTAATGGTGTCTTTTGATGAATAGAAGTTTTCCGTCGCGTTCAAGCCCAAATCATTTATTTATTTATTTATTTATTTATTTATTTATTGTTATTGCTTTTTGTAAGTTAAGGAATTACTGCTGACTCCTAAGTCAGAGATGGTTTCCTATGTTTTCTTCTATATGCTCTGTAATTTTAATTTTCATGTATGTTTCAGTCTATTGTCAGTCTTTTTTTCCCCCTAAATTTAGTTTTTGTTTTATTAATGATTTTATTTATTTATTTGACAGAGAGAGAGAGCACAAGCAAGGGGAGCAGCACAGGCAGAGAGAGAGCAGACAGCCCAGTGTGGGGCTTGATCCCTAGTCCCTCGGATCCTGACCTGAGCAGTAGGCAGATGTTCAACTAACTGAGCCACCCAGGTGCCCCCTCCATTGTCAGTCTTGATGTATTTTTGTGCATGAGAGAAAGATTGCATTAGAGATATTGAGTTTTTTTTTTTAATAGATAGTCATATATTTTGGGGACATTATTAAAAAGACTTTCATTTTGAGATAAAATGGATGTTTATTGTCAGCCACTCTTTTTTTTTTTTTTTCTTTTTAATATTGAGGAACAAACCGTTAAGTGATTTTTCTAAGCTCACACAGGTAATAAGTGACAGAGTCTGGATGAGAAGGAACACTGGAGCTCTAAGAGCACAGACACTGTTTGCTATATGACAAGCCAAGAAAGAATAACATTTTTTCTCACTGGATCTGCAGAGGGACTTGGAGGTGGAGGCACTGTTTATTCAAGTTTGGTGATTCAGCAATTTTGACTAAATGCACTGGCAAAATAACTGGTTAGGCTGAAGTTTGTTTTCGCCTTTTTTTTTTTTTTTAATCTGGTTTGAATTTCCAGCTTGAGCTGATGGAATCAGTTTATGTATTTGAGGGAGTGTTATGGACTCATAAATTAGGTCTTGTTATAAAAACAGCTTCTCGTTCAGTCTGGTTCACTCAGACCCCTAATTTTTTTTGTTGCTGTTGTTTTTCTATTTTTGTCCCCCTATTAATTATATTCTTAAAAAGTTCTAAAACAAATTTATTAAGTACCCACTATGTGTAAATAACTGGGTAATTGCAAAGTTGAATAAGATCTGGTCCCCTCAAGGACTTTTGTGGTCAAGAAGCACACTTGCCTTTTATCCAGGGCCTTTTTGGAGGACTTGAGAAGGGGAGAATGTGTGAATGAGCTAGTGGGTCCATAATAAAATCACAGAGAAAAATCTGATGTGAATAGGAGAGCTTGACAAACAAAATATAGATCCTACACAATTCATGTGTAAGCATTTGTTGAAGGAATTTGATTCCGTCTCAATTAATATTTTACATTTTTGCTAATGCATTCTCAGCTATAAATGTTTTCATTCAAGGTTTGATGTCATGAATAACATCTACCCAAAACAATCAGATATTTGACTCTCCACTGACATTTTGTCCCCATCTGGATATTTATTTGTTTCACTTTCCACATTTGGAAAGCAAATAGTAGTGTTTGGTTTTACTAGATCGTAAATGGCCATTGTTGGTGCTTCCTTGTTTAGAACCTCAGAATTCAGTCACTGCAGTGACTCATGGATTAGTGGTAGGCTTGTCATTTTAGAATGCTTAATATTTCTTTTTGCATGTGTCAGGGCTTCAGACAGATTTGGGCAATCCGCCCTGGCCAGTGAGTAAGCATCCGAACAAACCTTTTGCTTTGCCCTCATCCTCTGACTACATCTTGATGACTGTGATGTGTTAAGAGCCCCGATGAGGTCAGCAGCCCATAGCTACATAAACATCGGTGCTGTGAAGAGAAATTGCAGGGAGGCACGGCCTGCAGGTGCCTGGTCACACACTCCAGCTGATGGACCGCAGCCATGGCAGCTTTCGGAGCAACTCTGCCGAGGTGTTCTTTCCAATCTGCAACATTCCATCGAGGACATTTAGTTTGAATTTTTTTTTTTTTAAAGATGCTATTTATTTATTTGAGAGAGAGTGAGAAGGAGAGAGAGTATGAGCAGGAGGGAGGAACAGTGGGAGGGAGAAGCAGGCTCCCTGCTGAGCAGGGAGTCCAATGAGGCCCTCGATCCCAGGACCTTTGGATTATGACCTGAGCTGAAGGTAGGTGCATAACTGACTGAGCCACAGAAGCACCCGGTTATTTTGATTTTTGCTCCTGAACCCACTACTCATGAACATAAACTAAGTAGTAGTTGGAGAGAATATTTTTCCCACGTGGAGGCTATAGACTTCACGGCCTGGGAGTCATGTCTCCTGAAGCCATCTTTTGAGAACTCAGACCTTTACGCAGCTCTGCCCTAAGTGACTTCCTGTTCTCTGGTTCTGGGTCCTCAGCAGCTCACATTACCTTTAGAGGAAGATGCTTGCATGTTTAGCAGGTCCAAACTAAACCTGGCGGGCCCTATGTCAGGCTGACATCTGCTTCTTGGATTCTCCACCCAGTGGCCCTGACTATGCCACCTGCGATTACAAAGAGCCCCTCCAAGTGCAGCTCCATATGCATTTTAAGACAGCTTTAATATCCCTCGGAAGCTCCTCTTTCCCAGCCTAAAACGTGGCATTCTCACCTGTTTCTGTTCCTCTGGAGTGTTATATGACACCTTCCCTGAGGCCTCTGGAATGCTCTGGCCTCTGCAGCCCACCAGGCACCCCTTTACATTTTGCTGTATTTTTTATAAGGTGTCCATTTCGCAAATATACTCCTATTCTGAAAATTCAAATAACTTAGATGAATAAATCCGTCTGCTGTCCCAGAAGTCAGCTTTGTAAGAGTTGGGAGAGGGCACAGTCTAGCATAGACTGCCCAGGTCTCAGCTCAGACTTCTTCACGCACCTGCTGTAGGGTGACACTCAACCCCCAGCACTTGATCGCCTCAGCTGGAGATGGCGATCATATTATTTGCCATGTCATGGGATTGATGGCAGAACTAGATACAGTATAAAGTATTTAGAAGCACATTTAGCACATAAATCCTTAATAAATATGTTTTCATAACTAACCTTTTGCATATTTTCTCCATTCTTTTCCACAAATGCATTTGAATGAGAATAGAGACTTTTAAAATGTAAACTGGGCCCTCCTTTAATTATTTTACTGTATCTTTTTACCTTAATTATTGTACTATTCTTTCCATGTGAATGTCTACCACCTGTCCTATTTACCAACTATGCCATATTCTATATGGATGTACCATCATTCATTTATATCTTCTCCTGATGGTCACCTCCTTTTTTTTTAAGATTTTATTTTTTTATTTGAGAGAAACAGAGAGCATGAGAGAGGATAGAGTCAGAGGGAGAAGCAGGCTCCCCGCCGAGGAAGCAGTGGGACTCGATCCTGCGACTCCAGGGTCATGGGTCACCTCATTTTTTATATTTCTGTTTGCTGTTACTCAGTAGAAAGAAAGAAACATACCCATAAAAAATGGACACAAAATATAAACATGCCCAGGCAGTTGGCAATAGAAGACATGCAAGTGTCCATAAACATGAAAACATATGACTAGTAAATAGTAATTAGGAAAATAAAAATAAAACCTATAATGAGTTGTGTATTTTGTTTTATTTTGCCCATGATTAGTGATATCAAAAAAGACTGATCGTATTGATTTTTGATCAGCATGAGGTCAGGTAAATACTATTTTAATGTTAATTATTGCAGCCATTCTGAATGGAAATGGATATTTTACTTTTCTTAATGATTTGTAGGAGCTACTTATATATTATGGGTACTGATAATTTGCTATTTCTTTACAAATATTTTTTATTCTTAAATTTGGCTTTTAATTTTTAAATGCTTTTAAGTAAATTTTCAGTTTAATGTAGTTATATGTGTCAATTTTTACATTATGACTTCTAAACTTCAGATCTTATTGGTCTTTCAGAATTATGGTTTATTTCCTACTAATGCTTTATAGTTTATTCCCACACATTTGGCTTCCTACTACATTATTTGTGATATGTATAAGGTAGACAGTTTCTAACATTGTTTATTCAGTGAGTAGTGATCATCCCTAGACCATTTATTGACTATTCTGTTGTTTTATTATTGATTTGAAATGCCATTTTTATCACACACATAACTCTTCTATAGGCATGGATTATATTAAATATTCACATGTAGATTTGCAAGTGATACCAGTCTACAGTTTCATAATTCTCCTCGTAGTCACTTTCCATATCTGACTTTGATGCAACATTCTCTGTTTCATAGCATGACTCTGGATGTTCCCAACTTCATCTGTTTTGACATAATTATTAAACTACAGGAACTACCCTTTTTAGAAGATAGGAACTATTTACTCAAGGATCACTGGGCAAAGAGATTTTTTTTAATCAATTTAATCAGGTACAATTTATATATTATGTGTTTTGTTCACGAGTCTTAAAATACACAAATACTTACATAAACACCAATATAATCAAGATAGAAATTAAAATAAAACTTTCTCTCTGAAAGTGTTTCTCATACCCTCTTGCAGATAACCTCTTACCACCTGGCCATCGTCCTCCACTGTTCTGTTCTCACTTTTTATCTTAGTTTTACGTTTTAAAGAACTCCACATAAATGAGATAATAAAGCACATATTCTTTTATGTCAGGTTTCTTCACTTAGCATAGTATCTTTGAAATTCATCAGTGCTATTGCTTGTATCAGTAGTTTGTTGTTTTTCATTGCTGAGTATTATTTCACTGCATGGACACATCACAATTGGTTAATCCGTTAACCTCTTTTTGGGAATTTGGGTTGCTGCCTGCCTCAGGTTAATATGAGTAAAGCTCTTATAAATATTGGTATGTTTTTCTGTGCACATATGTTTTAATTTCTTTGGGACAAATACCCAGGAGTAGGATTGCTATGTCATATAGTAAGGGGATACTTTACATGAAATTGCCAAACTGTTGTCCAAAGTTTTCCACATTTTGCATTCCATCAGCAATTCATGCAAATGTCAGTTGTCCCACTTCTTGCCAGCATTTGACAACGCTGGTCAGTTTTACATGTAGCCGTTTTGTGAAGTATGGAGGGATTATACCATTGTGGTTCTACTTGAATTTCCTTGTTGAACAACAACACTTTGCAACACTTTGCATATATTTATTACAACCCATTGATGTGTCTTTTTGGAATGTTTTTAAAAATCTTTTGCCTTCCTGTTTTATTGGGTCTTTTGTCTTCTTAATAGGTACCAGTAGGGGCTCTTTGTCTATTCTGGATTCCCCTCATTGTCATTTATCAGATATGTATATTGAGAATATTTTCTCCTAGTCTACCAATTAGCTTTTCATTTCATTTGCTGTTTTCTAAAGAGAGAGAGAGAAAAAAAAGGTTTTATTTTTATGAAAGGTAAGTTTTGAGAGATTTTCTTTTTTACTACCCTTAAACTCTTCTGATAATTTCTTTCATTTCCTAAATTAATTTTGCAATTTATATTTCCTTGGTAATTATCCAATGCCTTAAGATTTTGAAATTTATTAAAATAAATTAGCATATAATCTCATTTAAAAATTGCTCTCTGATTCTGAACAGTCTCTTATTCCTGATATTGCTTGTTTTTATCTTCTTTTCTCTTCATTTTGGATTTCTAGATAAGCCATTTAGTATTTTACTGGTATTTTCAAATATCCATTTAAGTGTTGATTATACCCTGATTTCTGTTTATTTCCTGCTGTAAAATTGATTTATTCCTTATTTCTAATTTATTTAGATTAATTTTACCATATTTTTATCATTTTAAGTAAAACAAGAAACAAAAAACAAAAACCTCAGTTCACCTTTTTCCAGTCTTTATAATAAGTGCAGTTATGGCTAGACATTTTTTTATTTTGAATGTATCTTTTTGACCATATCTCTTCAGAGTTATTATGCAGTTATTAAAAAAAATTATTTCTAAAATGTAATTTTTGTCTTGCTTTAATGTCTTCTTTAACTCAAGAGATGCATAGTTTTTCTTTTTAAATTAAATGTGATAACATTTTAGTTTTCTTTTTCCTACTGTTATTTAAAAGAAATACTATGGTCAGATATTTTTCTTCCCATTTCTACTTCTGTGAAGATATCAGTATCTGATCTGTAATGTCCTCCATCTTCAATTTAGTTGTCTGTGTCAGAAGAGTTTGAAAAGACTTGTATTTTCTGCTTGGAACTGCATGTTAATGGTGTGCTCAAGTTTTCTGTATTTTTAGTTATTTTTGTTTACTTGATGTGACATTTGATCTGAGAGGGATGTGTTAAAATCTTCTATTATGATGGTGGGTTTATTAGTTTTTCTTTGCATTTCCAACAGGTTTTGTTTTATATAGTTGGAGTTTTGTTACTAAATGTGTGAATATTCTTCTTGATAGAGTGTAATATTTAATAATATTGAAATCCCATTTTGTCCTATTTAATATTTTTGATTTGGATTATTATGTTGTCTGATATATATTTTTCTTCACCTCTTTTATGTAAGCATTTGCTAGTCTGTCTTTCTCCATCTGTGTGTTTTCAGGCTCCTGTGTCATTTTTGTTTTAGGGGCATGTCTCATAAGCATAGCATAGTTGGGTTTTTCTAAAATTTTCTTTTTGAAAAAATCCTATCAGAAAACCTCTTTCTTTTCAAAGGGGGATTTTACCCATTCACATTTATTGTAATTATTGGTATTGTTATACTTATCAATGCTCTTAATTTCTATTTATGCTGCTTTTTTTTGTTTCCTTTTCCTTTCCAAAACTTGTTTGTTCTACTGGTTTTGCATTCTTTACTCTACTGTTTTCTTCTAGGTTATTAGAAAATATCTGTATTTGATTTTAAGCAGTTATTGGTGCATAAGGTAAAGAAATTAAAAACAATCTGGTAGATGCTGTCTGATCATAGCTGGAGAGGTATGGAATTTGAAGGGCAAAAAAACCCCACAACATTATAGTGATTGCAATTCCTATGACACTTGTTGGTAAGGAAATCTACATTGATTTTTATTAATTTATTCACATGAAAGCATTTATATGCTATCTGCTATGCACCATGTGCATCTCTAGGTCTTAGGAGATGGGAACTATTAAATAAGTCACTGTGTTAATTTTCAGGAAAACCGCGGCCATGGATGATGAAGAAGGAAGGCAGTCTGCTTTTCTCAGTGATTCGAAGCTGGGTGTGGGCTCTACAAGCCCATCATCCAGACAGGGTGGAGAATGAGAAGTGTGGAAGTGAGCTGTGTAGGGTAGAGTGAGAAGGTGCTCCCACACCTACTTGAGCATCAAGTAGGATGTTTATGGAAGACACTGAACAGTTCCGTGTGGCATGTGGCTGGATCAGGCTGGAGGTGAAAAATCCCAGGTACTGGGCTGGGAAACTAACGGGCAGGTCACAGTGCCCTGAAGTCTCTTCAACAATAAGGAAATGGTGTAACTAAACTGTTGGGTCAAGTGCAGGGATGGGGCAAATGTCACTGAAACAAAAAGAATCTTCTCAGGGTCTGACAGCATTGGAATCAATATTCAGTCTCCTTTTTGGGAGGAAAAAAGAATTTGAAGTTTCTGTGTGTATTTTAAGCTAGTCAGCATGGATAGGGAAACGGACAAAAAGGAACTCGTTATCTAGAACCTTCTATCTTTCAGTTCTCTGTGCATTATTTCAGTGAATCCCCACCACATTCTTGCCTCCTGGATGGTCCTGTCATCACTTTGCAGATTAGGAAACAGATTTCCTAATCTCAATGGTGAATGAAACCACTAACTCAATGGCATGGGGTCAGGAAAGATCCTTGCAGCTCAAACTTAGTCCTCACTGGGCAACAGGAGATACATTTTTAGAAAAGGAAATCTTGTTTCTTTAAAAACATGGGATGTGTACTGTTCACCACATTTGGGCAGTAATTGTCCTGCAGGTTTTTCAATGGACCATTGGTGTTCTCAGAGCAGGCCTCCTGGGGGAAAGCAGAGAGCAGGGCGAGTGCTGGGTGACGTTTGGCCACTGTGTGACCACAAGACCACAATGATAAGGTTTGTGCCAGACTTCATGTGCAGTCCCACTTTCACCCTCCCCAAATGACAGAACCAGGGTGGTCTGCTGACCACAGGGGAGCCAGCCTTCACCCTGGGGTCTCTCTCTCTGGGAACTCCCAGCCCTGACACTGAGTAGCCAGAGCCAGAGGTTTGCATGTTTTCACTTCTACGGGGCTCATTTTAAATGTCCCCATTAATCAGACAGGTCATTGGCACTCGAGAAAGGCTCTCTGCCTCTCTTTCTCACCCTGCATTCTCTTCGAGGCAAAAATTGTGTCTCTATCACTCCAACGATTACCTGGACCTTAGTGAGTGCCCAGTGTTACCTGTTCAAAAGAGTGAATGAGGAATTCGAAGACATTGGAATGTAGGTTCCACACCCTATGATCTTGGGCCTGTGTGGGGAGCATCATTCGAAGTTCTCTTCCTTCTGCACCCACTGTCTCTCCACCTGCCCACTCTACAGGTCCTTACAACAGTTTATGGGACTCTGTGGGTTTTGACTCCAGCCATGTTAGTAATAGGTACACATTAGTGCGAAAGTGGCTTGAAGCTAGATGTGTGAGGACTAGGGGTGCACGGCAAGGCTTTGGTAATTTGTGCTTCAAACTACCCTTGGCCTGGATGGGACAAGAGAGGAGACACAGCAGACTACTGCTGGTTAAATAATCCTTTGCTTCATAATGGAATCTTACTTATCAAGAAGAAGATTTTCAGTGTAGGTTTTGTGGAAGAGTTGCTTCTGCTAATGGCCGTAAGTCCTAACATTTTACGACTAAGTGTGGGAATGTGGGAACGGCAGGTGACACCAGAAGAACCACTGTGGAATTTTATGTGTCTTCATACTCTCAGCACTGCAGACCTGCCTGAGTTCCAATTAGTGAAGGCATGCATTTGCCAGAAGATCTCAAAGCACCTTGTAATGACCAGAATGTCATTTTGTTCTTTACTATGGGACCATCAAAACCATCTTTCAAAGGAAAATTGCAGCTAGAGAAAGATTGTGAATCAATAATAATCTTAATAATAACAATGATAACTAAAAAGCTTCAGTGACAATAATCATCACATTCCAAACCATTGCTCTACTTGTTTTACATGATGGACCTGAGAGTTAAGGGATGTCATTCCCATTTCACAAATAGGATCAAGATGACTGGAAGAACTGTGGATAAAATGAGACCGAGTCTTGCAGATGCCTGCCTCTGTATGGGCAGATGGAAGGACTGTGTTACCCATGAAAGCATTTTCAAAATGAGAGAGATACATGCCCAACACCAGCTCCCTCAAAAACGTCCATCATGGAGCACTCGTGAATCTGTGCTGTTCTGTGCACAAGACTTCACTGACCTGTGAATACAACTTAGGGAACTGTGAGTGCATGTACCAACTCTTCAGAGCTGTGACTATTGCTTTAATAGCGGGAAGCTCAGGGTTTTACTTTTCCAGTGATGCCAGGCTTTGTTGGGGATGTTTACAGGGGTCACAAGGCAGCCTTTGTTGCTGCTTACCTGCTGCTGTGGTCTTAAAGGACAATGGACCCCTTGAGGTTACATGGCCTGCTGCTGGCTACTATTAGCCCTGCCCATCCAAGGATCTTATAAGATCAAGAACAACCACCTCCAAGCCACTTGGGGTAAAACCTGGGTTTTGTAGACCTGGTGCTATGGAATCTGGGTGTTGGTGTCCTGACGGCCCTTGAGGTGTTGCAAGAGTATTGTTCTGACCCTGGTTCACTGTGCTCCTGGCTTTGGTGCTTTAATGCTTTGGCCTTTAGTAGCCCTTGTCTACTGACTCTGACTGCACACTATGCCTGGAGCTGGCACACTCACTCACTTTCCTCATGAGACTTAAGTTCATGGTCCTTGAGCCCCACCCAGGGCTCCAATACACATCTAGCAAAACTGGTCCTAAACGTTTCCTTTCCTGCATCCATGCCCTTATGCAATGTGATTTTAATAGTTACTTCCATCAGAATGGGGAGTCTATTCCTCCATCTCTGGAATCTAGGCTAGTGCGTGATTCACACTGATCAATAAGATATCGCAGGAGCGACCTTATGTTTGCTCTGAGCCTGGTACGCAAGGGACCTTCCATGTTTGCACTTGTTCTCCTGCAGTCAGCTCAAGCTAGCCCGCTGGATGGTGAGGGGCAAGTTGCCCATGCACGCCGTAGCTCAAGCCCACAGCCAGGCTACCAGAAGATGTGTGAGGGAGACTGTTCTGGGTCAGACAAACCCTAGCTGGACTGTCAGCTGACCACTAAACCATGAGCCAGCCCAGCCAGCATCAGTCAAGCCTGGCTCCGATAAGCAGAACTGTCAGCTGACCCATCAGGAGTAATAACAAGCAGTTGTTGTTTGAGGCCGCTTGGAGTTTGGGGGCAGTTTTTTGTTTTTTGTTTTTTTTTTTTTACCCAGCAACAACCAACTAACTCAACATCTCTTCCTCATAGCTTTACTGGAACTCCATTATCCTTTCCTGCAATCTGATCTCAGTGGCAGAACTGGTGCTCCAAATCCTGCCCTCATCCTCATTCACGGGCCTCGGACAGTGCTTCCGTGACACTCATGAGACTTCCCTCTCTCTGCCTTCTGCCTCCTCGCCACCTCCCCTGCCCATCCTCTCTCCTAGCGGGGGCTCTCACTCTGGGCCACTCTGTGATGATTTAGCGCCATAGTCCAACTCGTCTACCAGATGGGACCCTTGTCTTTGGCAAGACCTGAGTTTCATCCATCTCTCCATTACAGTAGTGGAGTTCAGAGAGTGCTGTGAGCAGGAACCTGAGAATAAGGAGGCTAACATTGACTGAGGGCCTGCCATGTGGTTTACATGTTTCATCTCATTTCATGCTCATAGCTGCTGTGAGTCAAGGACCACCACCATCCCCGTTTTACAGATGGGGAACCCAGGCACGGTTAAGTTGCTACCTAAATGGCATGTACAAAGGATACAAGGTGGGGTTTGAAGCCAGGCAACCAGGTCCCAGGGCCTGTGGCCTTAACCATGAGTTCATGGGTAGGTGAGTGAGTCACTGAGGGAAGACTGCAGAGCTGGCGGAGACAGTGAGCGTGAGCGTGAGAAGGGGGTAAGGGCATCACAGGTGAGTGGCAGCTGACTGACGGAGGACTCCTGGACGCATGGGTGCAGGAACGAGCCAACAAGTGTGTGATGCATGGCTGAGTCCACGCACAGAGCCTGCATGACCATATGGAACAAGTCCCTGCAGGGGCATTTCCTGTTGGGCTGTGCATACCTGTGCATCCCACAGAACCTCAAGCTACCAGGCCTGGTCACATTTTGGCATCGTGGCAGCCCATGCTGCAGCTTGCTTGCTAGCTCATGGAGCTACAAGTCCAGTTTCCCAAAATAGACCAACATGCCGTACTGCATGGGGAGGTTGTAGAGCTCACTGCAGATGCCGTGAGGGCTATTTCAGAGGCTCGTTATAATCAGCAGATGGACCTTGTTGCTTCCTCTTACTGCCCCTGACCTCCAAGAAGGCTTCCTCTATCCCTGAGTCTCCCCCTCAAGCAGGAGGTTCAGCTCAAGAAGCCTGCATGAGACTCTCTGTCCTGGCTTCCTGGTCTTTGCTGTCCCCGCAAGTCCACCAATGCCCAGATGATTCTTACTTCTGCAGGAGATCCCTGCCACATTTAGCGTGGGATCCAAGCCACTTAACCAGCTTTTCAAAAGCCCTTGTCTGCTGACTCCACTCTGTTCCTCCAGCATCATCCTCTCTCCTTCAGGGGGCAAAACACCCATCAGACTTCATAGGCCCTGAGCTCTTGTGTTCCATATCCTGGACTCCCCTTTCTTACTTCACTTAAAGCCCTACCTACTCTTTGTCTCTACTTTTCCATACCTGCTGCTGAAGCCATCACCTGGGTTCAAACTCGTGTCTCCCTACCAACCCCACTGTGTTCTGGACACCTTCTTTGTAATTTCTGCCCGATAGTATTACCATGCTTTGCCTTCCGTATGAGGCTGGGAGCTTCCTACAGGCTCATTTATATTTGCCTTTTAGTTTACTGACTGTTGTTGAATATGTACATTACAAGCTACAATTACTGACCACACTATTGCAATGACTCTCTTTCCCCACCCCCAATGCAACCTGTTGGGAATGAGGGGCATGGTGTCCAAGCTTCTCCATCAGCTGCATCCCGTGTCACATCTTGGGTTTTCCACTCGTTGTGTGAACATAGAGGAGTGGCTTCTCCTGAGCCCCCAGTTCAGTTGCTGCAAGCTGTGTCATCTTGGTTTTCTCCTCTGTAGAATGGGAATAATGATATTTGCTGTATGGCCCTGCTGTAAATAGTGAGTATAAAACAAGGGGCACACCTGGTGAGTGTCTGGTCTGTATTGATGTTCGAATTATTGTTTTTTTTCTTGAAAATGTCCAACCAGTGTAAATGTTTAAGTGCGTTGACTGACTGCCACTTACTATGCCCTGTACTGGCTTCACTTTCATGATCTTATTTACCACCTATGGCAGCTCTGCAAGGCAGGCACTGCTCTTCCCACTATGCTGAGTCTTTGGATGTATAGACTGGCTCTCAGGGGTTGGAGGTACCCGTTCAAGGTCACACGGCATCAGGGGGCATCCGACTGTCACTTCATAGATGAGGCTGAATTTGAAGGAAGGGTTTCTGCTAAGGTTAACTCCCACATTATAGACGGGTTTCCGGTGGATGGAACCATGTCTGCCAGACCCCTTCAGGTGCTTGTGAAGTTCACGCTCGTTCCAGCATGTCGGCTCATTCCCTGGTTGGTTCATGACTTTGAGATCCACCACTAAGGTGTTCATTTTGGGCAGCCACTAACTTCAGTGTGGGTCATAATGCTGGGAGGGACTTGGATCACTATTTCTCTTTTTTTCAAAGTTGTTCACAGCCTGTTGAAAGGTGACATTCTCTTGTGATACTTAACTTTGAAGGTCCTTAGATCTACAAGCTTTTCACAGGAAGGAAAGGGAGAAGTGACATTCCCACATTCAGTGGTTCTTTTAGTCATGCTACAAAAACACACCGAGACCTTCGATGCGTTGGGAGGACCCCGGGGTGACCGGGAATTGGACCCTCCTTCGGTGAACTCAAAGACTTGTAAGCGGGAGCAAAATAACACATAACAGATTTAACTCAAGTGTCATCCTACATATTTTCTCAAACATCAAGAGAAGCTTCTGTTCCTGGATTAGGTAATAATGTTCTAATCTTAAAATATCTTTCAAGGAAAAAAATGTGCATTTGTTCATTATTCACTCATGTGTTCATTTACTTTCTTGGCACCTGCTCGGGGCCAGACCTTGTCTTGAATGAGAAAATGCCTGTGAACCCTGCTTTCGGGAATGGGCGGGGGTTGTGAGGAATGCGCTAGTGCCATGTGACTGGGGCTCTGCCAGGGGACAACACAGGGAAGCGTGGACAGTCATGGGACACCTGAGGCTGGAGAGATCAGAAAGCTTCCTGCAGGGAGTGAGTGCAGAAAGCTACACAGGACGGAGCCTGAGGACCAGGAGGATGTGAGTGGGAACAGGGCCCTGAAGGTTTCCCTGCCCTGAGAAGCTGGACATGGAGGCCATGGAGATGCTACAACTCATGCCATCTCCGCTTTCTATAATGACATTATGGGTGACTGTTCTTCAGTGAAACCAACCCTTCTTGAAAGCCAGACATGAGAACATTTGTACAAGAAAAGTATTTTATAAAAACAATATCTGTAGTCAATGAACTCTAAAAACCAGAGTGTTTTGGTTAGCACTTTCCGGAGCACATGCAATGGGCTCTCGCCTTCAGCCAAAGAGCATTGCTGGTGATGTTGGAAGACCCTTGGTGCAGTGGCCTTGGATAGAATGTTCTGGAAGCAGCACCTTCTCCATTGGCCCTTTAGGCTGGCAGATGGGACTGGGGCTGCAGGTCTATCCCAGCCTTTGTGTCTGCTGGGGTTTTGTCCATCTATTCTGTGTCAGCTCCAGGTCGGTTCCCTTGCTGTACTGCTGGGCAACCAGAAGTTCATCACATCTGGCAATGTCATGTCCCATTTTCCAAGAACAGTCTCTCCTAAGAACATGTTTTTTCCCTGAGTTCATACCTGCGCTTCATAAATCTTACATTTTCAGCTTATTGGTTCTTTTTTACTGATTACAAAGTTGATGCACTCTTCTTGTAGGAAATTTGGAAAATGCATTGTTAAAAAAAAAAAATTCCAAGAATTCACAACCTTCAGGAAACCACCATTGACACATCTTAGCCACTATTGTTAAGCCCTGCATACTATTTCAATATGTTCAAACCATACTTTAATTAGTACCCCAAGAGCACAAAGCTTATCTCTGATTGTTGCTTTCTAATAAACCTGAAGTAAACAACTTCATTCTGTAATTTTTTCCACACTGATGTCAAAAGAGAGAGCCATTTGGGTTAGAGCCGGGGGTACAGAACACAACATTGCAAGACAGCCTGTTCAGTGGGGTTCGGGACTTCCCTTACGCAGAGCTTTCTTCTCGTCATTAAAGGGAGAGAGAAGGGCTGCGGAGAGGGGAGAAGAAGGGAGGAGGAGGAGAGGGGAGGGAAGGGTGGGGGGAGGGGGAGGGGGAGAAGAAGAGGGGGGTAGGGCATGAATGCAGGGGAGGAGGGAGTGGGACAGGGGAGGAGAGGGCGAGGTGTGGGGAGGAAGGGAAGGAGAATGATGGGGGAGGCAGGGGAGGCGAAGAGAGGGGATGCAGGGAGGGAAGGGGGAGAGCAGGGGAGGGGCAAGGGAAGGGCAGGGAGGGAGCAGCGCAGGAAGCAGCGGGAAGGGGAGGGGAGGAGAGGGGCGGGAAGAGGTGGACCGGCAGGACGTGACAGGGAAGGGAGGGAGAAAGAGCAGGGGAGGGGTAGGGAGGAGAAAGTGGGTGCGTGAAGAGCTGACCTGTGTGCTGTGATGGAGACCCCGCAGGGACCAGACCACCTGGAGAGAATCCCTGCTCTGCCACTCATTAGCTGAGGAACCCGGCGGCTGACAGGGGACCCGGGGGGGGGGGGGGATGACAGAGTTCCAGACCCCTCTGTGTGAGGGGGGGGAAGACTAGAATCTGCTGAAAGGGTTGGCCAGGGAAGCAATGACATAATGCAGAGGAGCATAGGGCGTGGGTCCAGTGCCAAGAGAGCATTCATTTTCTCTTCGTGGGGAGGACAGTTGATGGCTGGACCACCAGGAGGACCTGCCCCTGCTGCCGCATCTTTGTGATACAAATCCAGGTCCTTGGGGGCTGGGAAGGGGCAGAGGCAGAACAGCCAGGGGGCCCCACTCAGAGCACACACAGCAGCATCCCTCTGCATAGCCTTTGAGCTGGGTTGCCCATATGTGAGGTTAAGGCGTCTTCTGAGCAATCTGGGTCTCAGTTTTCTCCTCCTTAAAATGGGATTGCTGCAGAGATGTGATCAAGGTAATTTGGACATTGAATACATTCCTATGGAGCGTGCAGAGCTCTGTGCAGAAGTTAGTAGGGTCTGGCAGAAAGGGTGCCTGTGTGGGGTCTGATATCACTGGACAGGTTAGCAGCTAGGTTTTCTCTGAGTCTCACATCCCTGCTCTGGAAACAGGCACTTTATTACCTACTTATGGAGCCTATAAGAGAATTAAGTGGGATTCCATGTGTCCAGATCCCTGTAGGACCCAAGGCCATTGGCAGGGCTCTGTGGCCTGTCCCTGGGGTGTGCAGGGGCTTACCAGGGCAGTTCAGGGAGCCGTCCAGTCCTGGACGCGCTGTGGACAGCGTCATGCATTCTTCTGCACCCCGGAGAAATGCCTACCGGAGTCTAAGAAAAGGAGCACAGGTCCCTCCAGGCTTTCCATTCACGGTTTGCCTTCCACACTGTCCCTGTCAAAGACATGGTCTCATTCCCTGCCGATATGCTCTGGGTGGATGGCGGCTTGTTCCCGGCCATCTCCCAAGGGAGTTGGGAGCTGGCTCTGTCCCTGGGAGAGGAGGCCGAAGGCTGGCCTCCCCTCCCCGCTGCACTGTGGGGAGGAAACCACCATTCTTCCAAGGTGCATTAACTTTCAGTACATAAGACTTGACAGGTCCACAGGGCAGCTTGTAGCCAAGCCCAGGCAGAAGAAGGCGGAGGGGACATCCCTGGCAGCTGCAGAGACGGGGCCTTTGTCTCTGGGTGGGAGAGGCTGGACAGCTGGAGGGAGGTTGGGGTGGCTCATTGTGTGTGGGGGGAGGGGCTGGTGGGAGCCAGGTGGGTCTGCCTGGAAATCCTTTTTCCTTCCTTCTGAGCATGGGCGGGGTCAGGGTGATCTTCAAGAAGGAAAATAGGACACGACACCCAGGGCAGGTGGTTGGTCTCCCAGGGACAGCCCAGCCTCGCTCAGTGCAATCAGGCATCCTAGGACCCAGCCAAGCAGCAGACTCTGGGTGAGGGCTGGGAACAGGAAGAGATGGGAAACTGCATTCATTCGTCACTGTTACGAGCAGTTTTCAATGCTTCTTTAAAGCTTAGTTTTTAGAAAACATTGTAAAGTGATCTGGACCCCATTTTACTGGCAGAGAAAGCCTGGTTCTGAAAGGCTTAGTGACATCCTCCCCCTCCCCCCTCCACCTCAAAGTTGCCACACTACCTGTGTGGTTGGTCCCAGGAAGAATTAGAATTCAAATCCAGGGTGCCAGATCTCAACTTAGTGCCAGTTGCTGGCCTTCTCTGGGAGATTAGGGACACCTGCACCCTACAAAGCCACCAGCTTCCTGGTGAGCTGTCCCCAGTTCACACTTGTAAGCCTCTGGGAGTTTCCCTGGAGCCACTGTCCTCACTCTGTCCCTGACCAGGTGTCTGACCAGTGCCTGTTTCCTCCTTGGTAAGAGGATCCAAAGTTCTGCCCGTCCATAGGGCTGCTGCAAAGACGGCCAGGGCAGTGGACGGATAGTGCTCAGCGGGGTGCCCATTGCTCAGGGGACTCTCATTAAAACCCATTTCTTCTTTGTATCTATTGCAGGTTGGGCTTTCAGGAAGCAACTCCAAGAAGACAGTTGGTGGGGAAGAAAGGAGCAGAGGGAAGGGGCCAGCCCCCACATGGACCCCAGGACAGACCTGTGGTCACTTACAGGCACGTGGGTGGGGCATCTGCTGTCTCTCACACTTTGTCACCATGCCCCGGCCCCAGTCCTTCTCCTGCTTGGCCTTTAGCTCCCCCCGTCCTGGCTCCAGCTGCACACCGCTTAGTTACTCCATCCCCCTCTGTCTCGTTGGGTTCTGTGCCCCTGGGGTTCCCCAGTGCAAACAGATGCTGCCCATGACTTCTAAGCCACTCTCCTGTTTCTTCCTCTTCCTGGTACATGTCTGCCCCGAGGCCCTTGAGTCCCCTGGGTGTGCACTAGCACTCACCCCACTCTTAACTGAGCCTGCAGCCCAGCCAGCACCCTTGCTCAGACCTCACGGGCTCCACATTCCCTTGCCTTCGCCCCCACTCATGCCCTGGGCGTCCTCCAGTCATCCCAGGGTCCTTGTTGAGCTAAAGACATGTTGGACAGCGTGAGTAGAGTTATTTGTTGGTCCACATTTTGCTTTAGGTCTAGCCAAGACCTAGACACCAGTAGCGATTTCTTCTTCTTCTTCTTCTTCTTCTTTTTTTTTTTTTAAAGATTTTATTTAATTATTTGTCAGAGAGAGAGAGGAGCGAAAGTGAGCACAAGCAGACAGAGAGGCAGGCAGAGGCAGAGGGAGAAGCAGGCTCCCTGCTGAGCAAGGAGCCCGATGTGGGACTCGGTCCCAGGACCCTGGGATCACGACCTGAGCCGAAGGCAGCCGCTCAACCAGCTGAGCCCCCCAGGCATCCCGATTTTTTCTTCTTTTATCCAGGGAGCCATTTGCTTCAGTGGAAGTCACCTCCTGCCATGCAGAGGGCCTCCGTGAAAACGTGCATAATCGGGAAGAACACAGGCAGGAGCTGAGCAGAGATACAGAAACTAATGTAACTTGAAATGAAGAGCATTTAGGGCCCCACTTCCACAATGATGCCCTGGGGCAAGACACTACTGATGGTGGTAATAAAACCCAGCAGGGAGACAGGGAGGGTGCCTCCTTGGCAAGGGTTCTCTGAGGTAGAAAATCAAAGCCCAAGCCTCTTTAAGGAGGAGGCCCAGGCTGCTGAGAAGTTTGTGCAATCCAGAGTCGTCTTGAAGAGACCATTGGGCTGCACAAGCTCAGGGAGGGAGACCGTTCTTGGTCATGACTTTCCCAGCCTGGTCTGCCCTGGGTCAGCCCTTTATCTTGTCTCTGATTATGGCCTGTTGTGTCCTGGACCCTCAGATCTCAGGATAGCAGCCCCCAGACAATCCTGCCTGTCTCTGCAGGGGCCCCACTCAGGCCAGCCTCCAGGACGGTGGTCCTGGTGGCATGTGGTTTGAGGTGCTCCATGACAGGGAATGGGGCACCTGTAGCCCGGTGTCCCCTGTTCTACCTGGCTCCTGAGACCAGGCTTCATGAGCTCTATACTGTTTTTCTTCCTTTTACGAAATTTCTCTTGACTTTGGCTTTCATTGGCAGCATCCCCTCAAGCCCCCTCCAGGTTTATCACAGAGGAAGGACGGTAGACTGTAAGGTCTGTGTACTTAGGGAGTGGGCAGAGAGCATGAAACATATGGCTGGGCTCCCAGTGTGGACCTTTTGGAGTCACCGAGATGATGATCCCAATTCTCTTCCAGTCCTAACATTTTAGACATCTGTTTTTATGCTTGATTATGAAATACCAACTCATCAATGTTAAACGTCCATTCTTAATTCCATTCTGGGATGAAATTATAGATTAGGGTACAGCCTAAATCTACAAGAGTCCACCAAAATGAGTTAGATGTGCTGACAGCTCCTAACGAAAATGGAGGACATCTATGCTAATAAGCTATCAGGTGGGGTGAGATTCATCATGTCAGTTTAAATTTAACCTGTTTCCTAGGACTGTAGAATGTTAGCTGTAGCCATGCACTTGTGTTTGTCTGCATGCTTTCCTTCTATGCGAAAATCTGTAAAACTAATCCAACTGGCAAAGAAAGTTTTGTGCTAATAAGGTTGCTAATGGAGCTTAGGACTAGGGTTTAAATAACTAACATTGAATGCAGAAAAGAAACATTTAAATTATTTAATAGGGCATGAAAAGGAATTCCAAAGTATTTCTACAGAAGCAATCCCAATGGGTATAATTTTGGTCCCCAAATTTTATTCTTATTCTTTGAAGATGATGGCCTGAACTTCTTATTTCATTGGATTAAAGGAACAGAAAATCTCAAGGGCAGTGGTAAAAAGATGTGCTAATTTAGAGGCCAGCAGGGGAGGCTGTCTCCCAGCAAAGGGAGGCTTTTAGGGGGAGATGAGGGGTCCCAAAGAAGAGATGGAAGCATTGAGATGCAGAAAATGCATCTTGGGACAACCCTTGGGTCCTTATAAATAATCATGACATTTGCATCTCTGCAGTGTTTTATAATTCATGGCATATTTTCTCACACTTCTTCTCTTAACTGACTCATCAGAACTCTCTCCAGAAGTTGTTCTTAGTCCTGTTTTACAGACAAGGAAACCGAGGCTCAGAAAAATTATGGGTTAGCTAGACAGTGAGCCCAAATGCCACTCTTCTGTGTTTCAAGATGAGGAGACGTTGCGGTCATGCTTGGAGTTCTGGAGCCAGGAGCCATCCTTTCCAGAAAGCCACAGAAACTGGGAGGCATTCTCCAGGGATGCTCCTGGTTCTTCTATTTTCAGCCTCAGTACTTTGGTATGTGGCTCGGTTGTTGAGAGACCTACTCACTGGTACTGCCAATAGTGCTGAGACACCTTAATACAGGTCCAGGAGCCAGGAACTGCTGCTCAGAATGTGCCCAAAGCAGGGCACATGTGTCTTCATTCCTGGGCACTTTAGCATTCAGGTTTGGGCTATTAAGGGGTCTCGCCCTGAGGTAGGAAGTTCAGGGGCTCCCCTTACATGACTGAGTATTAGCATCCACTGAAGCCACCTGAGAAGTGGCACTTTCTGGACCCCAGTGAAGACCAGGGCCTCACCTGACTAAAAACTCGATAGAGCAACATGCGGATACAGACTTATTGGATCTCTTCTGTGTCTTATAGTTTATCAGCAGAGCTTCCCCTTTCTAGGTGCTCTCTCTGCTGTTGGCCAAACAGCTCTTTGGGAGAATTATTTTGTACGTGACAAAAAGTAATTCTTAAACACTATTTTGATAAATTCGAGTAAATCCTGTGTTGGGTTGGACATTCTAGATTGTATACTTCAGGTAGTGGAATTTGTTTTATTTTATATTTAGGTAGGCTCCATGCCCAGTGTAGTGCCTCATGTGGGGCTTGAACTCATAACCTTGAGATCAAGACCTGAGCTGAGATTAAGAGTCAGATGCTTAACCAACTGAGCCACCCAGGTGTCCCCAGTTAATGAAACTTAAAGTGCTTGACAAAATGCTTTTTTGTTTTTATTGAATATAGAGCATTGGACTAATTTATATGAAACATGTTTTTACTGCCTATCGAATGTCACAATTTCTTCTCTGTACAGCAAAAAAGAGTAATCAACTGCGTATTCCAAAACATACGTTCACCTGTGTATTAACATCACATCTTACTCTAGTACTAAGTACCAGCTAGACCAGTCAGGGGCTGAATTCAGGGGAAAGAAAAAACAAACGTATTTGTAAATATGAAAAAGATAGTTATTAGAGATGATTTAATTGACGTTTTGCAAATTTAGGTTTTAAAATCCCTTCACAGAGGCAATTTATCAACTCATTAAAAAATAGAAATTTGGAATCATGAAGTCAAACACAGTAAAGGTCACAGACTAGAAGATGTGAAGATTATGTCATTTTATCTGAAACACGACTTTAAAAATTCATCTCAATGTGAGAATCATTTTGTGCTCTGTATATCTTCATGCATGGGGTAATGCTGATCACAGGGAATCCGGTGACATCTTTAACCTGGAGTCACAATCCGTATTCCTTCCAAAGTACAGAATCTCAAAAGGTGGGTTTCCTTGTTGAAATGTGTTGTGAGCACTTGTGCCAAGGAATATGGGCCAGCTGGATGCTGACTGTAGATATTCTCTCATGTGTCTCTGACTCTATGTGGCACTGAATTCCTTATTATGACTCCTGGAATTATGCAGGATCATGTCCATTACTTGGCAGTAACACATTGCCAACACTGAATGATGCTCAGGTAGGCTAACCTTCCAGGTGATTTTGTCTATTTTTAAGAGTGTTATTTATTTCAAGAGAGTGAGCAGGCATGAGTGGGGGAGCAGGGAGGGCAGAGGGAGAAGCAGGCTCCCCACTGAGTAGGGAGCCTGATGCAGGGCTGGATCCCAGGACCCTGGGGTCACTCCCTGAGCCAAAGGCAGATGCTTAATCTACGGAGCCACCCCAGTGTCCCTAAACTTCCAGGTTATTTTAAAAAGAGGTTATGGGTGGGGGGAAGGTTACGGTCCATGTCCTAGAGATGACCACCCAATGCCTATCTCCATCTGGCCTCTCTCCAGACTCATTTCGGTTGTTCCACATTTTCCACTCCACCCTGTAAACACAAGGAGCCTCCTGGTGGTCCTGAGCATTTCACGCCCTTCTATATGTCTTTCTGTCTCTGTCCGTCCCCCCACAACCATGCTGCGTGGACCTTCCCTCCACCTGTGATTCTTCAGTTCTCCTTGCGCGGAAGATCCAGCGTGTGTGCCTTTTCCAGGTCGGAGTGGGTTCTCTCTGCCTCCTTGTCCACACTTCCCTGTTTCCTACTTGTTTCTCTTTTTTTGACTCTGATCCCCATGAACTGTGATTTTCATGAAGATAAAGGCTAATGACAGCATTTCTTGGTTTGCTTTATTTTCTGGTTTTCTGTTCAGCTTCCTTTTGTCAGGAGGAAACCACATGAGCTACCTTCAGCAAGCCCAGGAATGTGGAGTATGGTGTCCTCAGGCTGCAGGCAGCATCAGGGCTGGTTTTAGAGTTGACGCTGTTCCGGTGCGTCCCATCTAATCCAGGACCTGAAGAGGCAGAAATGTCATCAAGACGGAAACCGTCCAAGGCTTGGGAAGATCCCAAGTGTCTCGGATAAGGTTGGTGCTGGAAACTTGGTTAAACTGGGTCCCCATGAGGTAAACATGAGGAGGAATAAAGGTTACAGGGACGGGGAGGGAGTAATTCGGTGTATTTCCTGGTGACATCTTCCCATTTATGGCTTCCTCTGCTCTGTGGTGTGTAACGTGGGGATGTCTGGTATTATCAAGGTGCTCCAGGATTCCAATAGCTTGTTTCTGACCTTCATGGGTATTTCTTAAGACCTAGTTCGTTCGTTTGTTCATTCATTCATTCATTCATTCATTCATTCATTCATTCATTTGTATATTCCAGAAACATATGCCAGGCATGACTGCCAGGCTGGACGGGGGAAGAAGAACATGGGGCTTCATTCTCACAAAGCTCAGTCTTGTAGTCTCTACTATATGGCCTGGTGGCATGACAGGGCGCAGGGGGCCACAGAGTAGGGCCTCCAATCCACTCTGGGGAGGCTGGGGCTTGAGAAGGCTTCCACCTGAGATATAATTTAAACTAAGTGTTAAAGAACAAGCAGGATGAGGTGGGCTGGGGAGGCTGTGGGCATCAGATGCTGCAGACAGAAAGACAGCAGACGGGAAGACTCTGGGGCAGGAGCCTGCCTACCTGGACATTGGGCTGCCTTTGCAGCAGGGGCCGAAGACAAGAATAGGGATGAAAGCAGAGGCATCACGATGAGAGGCAAGCTGAGAGGGTGGAATTTTGTCCTGAAGGCACCAGGGAAATAGGGACAGGAGTGTCAGGATGAGCTGTCTGGGAAACATCTTTCCAGGAGCCACATGGGGCAGGGAGAGCTGCTGTCTGCAGAATGCTAAGTAGCCCTACTCATGGCGACATGCCTCACCGTCATCACTCAGGAGGCTGACTGCCTGGTGTATGAGTGGACCCGACGAGCAGGGAGCTCCGGGGCTTCGCAAACAGGATGACGGGCACCGGCCCAAAGGCAAGACACAAAGTAGGTTAGAAATTCCTGAGCAGAGTTCCAGGAGCAAAAACCACCAGCTTCTGGTGGGAATTTCCTAGTCTGAGAGAGCTGTTTCTTCACTGTAGCAAGTTGGCATGGGCAGGCTGTCCAGAGTCGGCTCCTGCTTCACTGTCCCTGAGCCATGCTTCTGGACACCAAGAGTCTGCTGAAAGGCAAGAACTTGATTGTAGGGCAGCGGGTGAGACAAAAGGCTGCCTCACGAGGACATGACTTCCACACTTGGAAGTCTTCAAGGGCCACTGAGTGACGCTGGAGCATCAGTATGGATGTGTGATGAGTTGACACAGAGAGGGAAAAAGTATGTGGATATCTTTCCAGCAAGGCGAACTGCATAGACTTTTCTGAACATTTTTAAAGTGAAAAAGATATAATAATTGCAAGAATGAAAAAAGGGAGAAAAGTAGAATAAATGTCTTACATTCCTTTTTCTACTTTTCCCTCCTATACCTCCTCCCACACCCCTAGTTTGATGACCTTCTACAGGTACTAATCTGGGAAGCAGTTCAATATCCAAATGGACCTATATTTAGTCTGAACCCATAAATATAACATGTATGTATATGTGTTTAAATTGAATGGATATGTAGCCACATTTTAATGTAATATATAATGTATACTTTGTATGTTCAGCAATATATATAGGTATATAGAGAGATGTAGATAATATATTATAGATCTATATAATGTATTTATATATACAATGTTATATATAACATTGGGCTCCTCACTTGTATATATTTTCATTTACATTGTTGTTTACACTCAATAACATAGTACTTCTTTCTATGCCAGTGGCCATGAAACACACTTTTAAATGGAAGCAAAGAATTCTTTATTTTAGATTGAATTAACCATTCTCCAACTACTTAAGTTTTTCTACTTGACAAACATTGATAATGCTTTCACCCAAATAACATATTTTATGTTATATGCTTGTGTGACAAGTTGCATATTATTATTTTTATATGTACTTGTTCAAATGTATGGATATATATAGAGGTAGACTTATGTATCTATATATCTATATATAGATATGTCTAAAAAATATGCCTGCTGGGTCAAAAGTCTGCATCTTTTTAATTACTATAGAAAACTGAAATGGGTCTCTTACAATGGTATCAGTTTTTACTCTAATCAGCTTTGGTTGAAAACGCCTACTTTTCACCACTTTGCCAATTGTATTTTTGAAGAAAAATATTTATTCATTTGAGAGAAAGAGAGAAAGCTCAGGCATGGGCTGGGAGAGAGGGAGGGAGAGAGGCAGAGAAGCAGACTCCCCACTGAGTGCAGAGCCTAACCTGGGGCTCCATCCCAGGATCCTGAGATCATGACCTGAGCCGAAATCAAGTGTCCAACACTTAACTGACTGAGCCACCCAGGAACCCCTCCAATTGCATTCTTAAAAATGGTTTGTCAATCAGAGCAATTTTATCTTGATTTAAAATTTTTCATTCTCCTGGCTGTTTCTGTTTGTTTTTCTTGTGTTAACTTAGAACTTGTGAAGGTTTTTTCCCTTTCACTTACTTGTCTTTTATTAACTCTGTGTATGTGCATAAAGACTTCTTACAATTTACTGAGACCATAATGTGGCAAAACCATCTATTGAGAAAGTAACTCTTTTATTTTTCCTCACCTATAGGTGCTCTGTAAGGAAATGACAGGTATTTCCCCAAATGTGCCTACCCCACCCCCTCCTTCCACCAGGCAGAGTGCCAGACTTTGCTCTTGGCCTCCAGGCCCTCCTAATCCTATGGCTGGGAGGCCTGGGGAGGAAACCATGCCAGGTGGCAGGCACCCTCCCTAAACAGGTCTTTGATTTCTATGTCTGGGCCCACTGAGGAAATTAAGCTGGATTTGTCTGATGGGGCAGGGGATCAAAGGTTTGATGTTTTGAGAACTGAAGAGGAGAAAAGCTCAACTTGAGAAGGAAAAGGAAAAATCCCCCAGGACAGGGTTACAGACACTTCTATGGTGGGAACGTGAGCTGGAGAGAAAGCAGCCTCTCTGGTACAGGAAGACCAGGGAGAGGGACACAGCCTTGGTGTCAGGGAAGCCTAAGCCCTTGCTTGGCACAGCAGAAGGGCATAAACCAGAGGTTACCTGCCATGGGGCTGGACTATGCAGAGAAGACAGGGACTGGGCTGCAGCATCCGTCTGCATGGAGGCCCAGAGCTCTGCTCCATATCCCAGAACTAGGTTCAAGTTCGACAAAAGTAGCATGGAGGGGACAGTCACGCAGGGCTTCCCATCAGTCTTGCTGGACTTGAGCCATATGGTGTTTTGAGTTAGGCACCCAAATAGGTGATGCTGGCAAGACCATGGAGCATGGCAGAGATTGGCACAGAGGCTGGAACCAGACAGCCTGGGTTGCCCATTTGCATGACCTTGGGCAAGTTACTTCCCTGGCCTGATGTTCCATTTCCTTATCTGTGCAACGGGGACAATAAGAGTGCTTACCTCCTGGAGTTACGTCTCCTCAGCTTTCATAAAGCACCGTCATATGCTCAGCATTTGTTGACAGTATTATCATTATTATCACACGTGGCAAAGATATTCCCCATTTTTCAGATGAGTTTATGTTTAATTCTGTCATCCAGAACTGTACCAGTAGTAGTGGTAGCAATAATAGTATAGTGGGAGTGTAGCACCAATAGTATAATGACAGAAGAATAGTGGTACTGTCAGGGTAGCAGTAAAGGAGCAGTGATAATAGCAAAGGAGGAGTATAGCAGCAGTAGCATAGTGAGAGCATAGTAGTAGTATTGCCATAGCAGTCGTGTAGTAGTAGTGATACCAGCATAGGAATGAATATAACAGCAGTAGCATAGTGAGAGCATAGTAGTAGTATTGCCATAGCAGTCATGTAGTAGTAGTGATACTAGCATAGGAATGAATATAACAGCAGTAGCATAGTGAGAGCATAGTAGTAGTATTGCCACACCAGTCGTGTAGTAGTAGTGATACCAGCATAGGAATGAATATAACAGCAGTAGCATAGTGAGAGTATAGTAGTAGTATTACCATAGCAGTCGTGTAGTAGTAGTGATACCAGCATAGGAATGAATATAACAGCAATAGTATAGTGAGAGTATAGTAGTAGTATTGCCACACCAGTCGTGTAGTAGTAGTGATACTAGCATAGGAATGAATATAACAGCAGTAGCAGAGTGAGAGTATGGTAGTAGTATTACCATAGCAGTCGTGTAGTAGTAGTGATACTAGCATAGGAATGAATATAACAGCAGTAGTATAGTGAGAGTATAGTAGTAGTATTACCATAGCAGTTGTGTAGTAGTAGTGATACTAGCATAGGAATGAATATAACAGCAGTAGCATAGTGAGAGTATAGTAGTAGTATTACCATAGCAGTCGTGTAGTAGTAGTGATACCAGCATAGGAATGAATATAACAGCAGTAGTATAGTGAGAGTATAGTAGTAGTATTGCCACAGCAGTTGTGTAGTAACAGTGATAATAGCATAGGCATGAGTATAGATAGTAGTATTGTCATAGTAGTGGTGCCATAGTAGTAGTAGTTTTTTTTTACTGGAGAAAATATCCCCTGTGTCTTTTAGGTTTTACATCCTTCCTAGAAAGACCCTCCCTGCCTCTCTCACTGGAGCAGTTAGCTAGGTTTTTCTCTCTATATTTTTTTGATGTTTAGATTTCTTTTTTTTTTTAAGACTTTATTTATTTATCTGATAGACAGGGAACATAAGAGGCAGAGTAGCAGGCAGAGGGAGAGGCAGAGGGAGAAGCAGACTCCTCGCTGAGCAGGGAGCCCAATGCGGGGCTTGATTGCAGGACCCTGGGATCAGGACCTGAGCAGATGCTTAACTGGCTGAGCCACCTGAGTGTCTCTGATGTTTTAGATTTCTGACACTGATCACCCTCCAGTGTCATCTCTTGATATTCCTACCTTTAAGCTCCATATCCAGACCAGCCACCTCCCTTCAGTTTCTAGAACACATGAAGCCCTTTCCTGCATTTGAAAATTTTTAAAAATTTTTATTTATTTATTTGACAGAGAGAGATCACAAGTAGGCAGAGAGGCAGGCAGAGAGAGAGAGAGAGGGAAGCAGGCTCTGTCCGGGCGATACATGCAATTAAGCGCCTTCCTCCCCCCGTTCTTTGTCACAGAAACATATTTGTTCCTTTCCTGGCACTTCCCTCAGTTGTGCTGACATCTTTATTACCTTCTCTCTTGTCTAGCCCCCAAAGGAAAGAGTCACTGATTTGGGGCATGTGTCTGTTTATGGGTCCATTCATTTCTCTGTACCCAAGTACCTAGCGAGGTCTTGGCACATAGATGCTGAATAAATATTTCTAAAGTGAATGAGCTAATCCTTCTCCTATTTACTTTGGGATATATTATGAAGAAGGCATTAAATTATTCTTTCCCCCTCCAGATAGATAACCAGATGTTTCTTCATTGTTTGGAGAAGACTTCCTTCTTCCATTGATTTGAAATGTTCTCTCTCTCTCTCTCTCTCTCTCTCTCTCTTCTTTAAAGGTTTTATTTTTTTATTTACTTGAGAGAGAGAGACAGACGGAGAGAGGGCATGAGTGGGCAGAGGGATAAAGGGAGAGGGAGAAGCAGACCCCCCGCTGAGCAGGGAGCCCAACTCAGGGCTCAATCCCCGGACCCTGGGATCATGACCTGAGCCAAAGGCAGAACCTTCCCTCACTGAGCCAGCAGGCATCCCTAATATAGTACTTTTAATTACTTCAGTTTTATAGCCATGCTTATTTCTTTGGTAAGGCAGGTAACCTCTACCATTATTCTTAATTAATTTTTTTCTTTGACTATTTCTGTACACTTTCTTTTCTGATGGATTTTCGTGCTATCTTATCAGGTTTCACAAAAGATTCCATTGGGATTTTAATTAAGTTTGTATTCTTTTTGTAGATTAAATTGGAGAGTCTTGACATCTTACACCACTAAATTTTCTCATTGGGACACTGTGTCTTTCCATTTATGCTTCTCTCTCCTCTCTCTCTCTCAACAATCTAGACAACTCTCTGGTTTTCTACATACAATTCTTGGACATTTCACCACGTTGGTTTTATCCCGAGGTTTTTTTTCTTTTTTTTTTTTTTAAACACAGTTTTTATACTGTGTATTGCTAATTTTTTTCTGCTACATTATTTTTCAATCTATAGTGACATCAATTTAACAATTTGTAACCCTATATTTTTGTGACACGCTGACTGGGGTCATGTTAATACTAATGAAAAATACCAATAGACATCTATTACCAAGTGTGCATTTTGTTCTGTAGACCATCCAAGGGATTTTCCATGTATTCATATCTTGTTTAATTATCCCAAAATTGGTATAGTTGCCTTCCGCAAGTGACGATAGAGAAGCTGAGGTGCCTATTGAGACTCACAGAGCCAGTAGTGACCAGTGTGTAGCACACACAGATCTGTATGTGGGCACATACGACCTTGCTCCACTCATCCGTGCTGCCAGGTATTTTATTTGAACATCTACAATGACCATTGGCAATTTTACTCACTGATTTTCAGAAATTACCAGAATTGGAATAGATTTTAAGTGTGTCAAGTCCAACCTCAGTGTCGAGGGCTTGCAGCCCCTTAACGGCTTCTGACGTGACAGGTGGAGCTATTGCACACAGACCTCCACTATGGAAAGAAAGCTCAAGTCTTCCCATGGCAGCTCCCTGAATCTTCTGTCACCTCGGACTCTCAAATCTCCCCTCCTTGGGTTGAGTGAAACCTGTCTTCCTCTGATCTCTGTTCTTTGCCATGAGGTCCCATGGCTCCCTGGGCTCCTAGGAGCTGGTGTTTCCTCATGGGATCTTCCTCCGCAGGCTAAAAGCTGAATGAGAACAAAGACTTTGCGTTCTGTCTTCAACTGAATCCCCAGTGCAGAACATCATGCTTAACGTGGAGAAAGTTTCCAGTAACTATTTGTAGAATGAGTTGATGAACTGACTTCATTGACTTATCCAGAATAAGCCTCTTCTCACTTCCTCCTGGCAATTTCTTAGGTCTTAAGATAATTTGTCCTTAGTCCTCTCTAAGCTGCTTGAATAGCCCTTGTTCAATAGATGATTCTCCTAAGGCAGAGATTAAAGAATCCCTTTCCCCAGCCTCATTCCTCTGGGCGTGTTCCAGTTTGCTGGTGTCCCGATTAGGGCATGAGGTCCAGGATCGCCGCATTTCTCCAGCTGTCAGCAGAATGGACCACGGAGGGCAGTACGTAAAACTCCCATCAAGTTCTATCCCATACTTCTCTACAGTTGCTGTTTTTTACTTGATCCACTACAATCTCTGGCCCAAATATAGCATTTATTTTATTTTATTTTATTCTAACTGATATTATAAATATCACTAGCCTTGTACAGCTGGGGCTAAGGTCAATGATTTCCCTTCTCAGCACAGAGTCTGGCTCATTAGGAAATGTGTCATGGGACAGGACATTATCTAGGGTCCATTTTATGCATGTTCCAAAGACACAGGTTCTTTGGGAGAATTGTCCGGCCAATCTTCCACTCAGAAATACTGCAGCAGGGACTTGATACTGTAGCAGGAACTTAAAATAATAATAGTCAGAACCAAGAAAGGATTGCTATCTCTCAATTTTGTTTATTGGTTCTTGCTCTCCCTCTGCTGTGAGTGCTGATTGGATTTGGGCGAGGCTACTGGGGGAGTCAGGGGCCTGGACTTGGTGCACCAGAACAATGTGGGGCCAGGGGAAGAGGGCAGGGCTGGGCCCAGAGCAACACTCGTGTCCGTCTCTGTTTGGCTCGGGACCCCCAGGTTCTTTAGTCTCTGGCCCCAGGACAAAGCCGGCACTGAGCAAAGGTTGGGCTCCTGTGGATGAAAGGCCCTGTGGAGAGGTGCGTGTGGGGGGTGGGGATGCAGACAAGGAGCAGTGAGAGAGGCTGGCCTGCCCTGTGAATAGAGGCGGACCACAGCTCAGAGAGAGAGAAAAAATAGAGAGGCCACCCAGAGGCAGAGGGGCACTGAATGAGAAAGAGGGCAAGTGAGGGTATAGGCAGAGGGAGCGGGAGCTGGTGGCCGTGTGGTGAGCGGTGAGCGGAAGGAGGTCTGCAGGGCTGGGAGGGAGGGGGGAGGGATGGAGAGACGGCGGGAGGGTGGGGCAGCGGCCTGCTTTGTCCAAGCCCTGGTGTCACTATTACCCAGCCCTGCTTCCCAGCCCCTGACTCGCACCTTGCCCTGGGCCCCAGCAGGTATGGTATGGGTGTGTGGTGCGATCCAGGCCCAGGGGAGCAGGGGGGTGGACCAGCCTGCCCTCTCCTCTTGGCCCACTATGGGCAGACATGGGTGCTGAAGGCACAAGTGGCTTCCTGAGGCCTGGGAGAGGCCAGGCAGCCAGGACCTCTGTGGGTGAAATGGCAGGAGAGACCTGTTTGGCTTGTACGAGGCTGGACTGGTCTGACACCTTAACTGGAGGTGAATAGAGGACCTGCGGGGTGGGGAATGCCTATGCTTAAAATGTGAGCGCCCTGTGAGAAGCGATGGGAGAAGTGGCCCACCGCTGTGGCTGGAGCAAATGGCTCCAAGGCAGACCATGCGCGCGTTTGGAGATTCTCAGACAATAAGGCCCTTTCCCTGTCTCTCTCCCTGCCCTTCTCACTCTCTGTGGGCCTGGTGTGTTTATCACATTTCCAACTTAATGCAGGAAGATTGACCAAGGTTAATGAGAGCGCCTGATGGAAGTTTCCTACAGCTCAAACCTGGCTATCGCCTCCAGATGACTGCAGAGGTAGCAGTAAACGGGGTCCTGCCAAGTCCCTCCTCGTGCCTCGGACTCAGAGCCAGAAACCCGCTTACCTCCAATGGTTGAAGACGCTGGAATGAGAAACAGCAAAGAGCTCTGAAAACCGGCACATAAAATCAGCTTGGCTTTCACTGTTCTCCCCAACTCATCTTTAACCATGTCAACTCTCGGGCAGCTCGAAAACATGAAAAGGCCTCAGGATGCCTTGTGGAATATGTTCTGCATTAACCCACAGCTGGTAGCAGTTACAGCAAAATTAGAAAACATTGAGGCAAAATTGCCATCTTTTTTTTTTTTTCCCCAAGTTAAAACTCTTCAAATTCAAGGTTGTGAGCACTTGGGATGAGAAAGGGGGAGACTGTGACCTCACCCTTTGAATGTGGCTGAGGTCCTGGCTGTGGTGATTTGCACTCAGAAACAGATGACCCCCATCTTTGGTTTTCTCCCAGTAGAGATGCACTAGAGGAGATGTCTTGGGACTGCTGACGTTCACAGGACTGTAATAAATGACCCAGATCAATTTCACCGAGGGCGAAAATGTTCAGTATTCCTTCATTCTTCTAATTTGTTTCTTCGTCATTAAAAATCTTATTGGGAGAGTTTCAGACTCATAAACAGTTGTGAAAAATAATACAGAAGGGTCTGGTGTAGACTTTAACCAGATTCACCCTCACCATGACAATATTTTGCAAACTATCATATGCTATCATATAATATCATAACCAGAATATTGACATTGACATCTTATTCAAATCTTTACATTTGGTAGGCCGTCTTGTGTGTATTTTATTCTATACAGTTTTATAACAGGTGCAGATTTTTTTTTAAGGTTTTATTTATTTGTCAGAGAGAGAGCAAGAGAGAGCACAAAGAGGGGAAGTACCAGGTAGAGCAGGCAAGGGAGAAGCAGGCTCCTGGCTGAGCAGAGAGCCCAATATGGGACTCCGTGCCAGGACCCTGGGATTATGACCTGAACCGAAGGCAGACACTTAATCACAGAGCCATTCAGGCATCTCTATAACAGGTGCAGATTTCTATATCCATCACAAGAATCACTATCACCACAAGGATCCCCACATCCATCTCCCTCATGTCTCCATCTGTCCAGTCTCTAACCCCTGGTAGTCACTCAGAGTTTTTCATCTTGATAATTTTGTCATTCTAAGAACGCTATACCAAAGGCCCCCAACTTGCGATAGTTCAACTTCAGATTTTTGGACTTTACAATGGTACAGAAGAGATATACAGCGTAGAAACCGTACTCTGAATTTTGAATTCTGATCTTTTCCTGGGCTGGCGACATGCAGTACAATATCTTTCATGACACTGGACATGGACATGGACTGGACTAGACATGGACTGCAGCAGCCAGCCCTAGCTCCCGCTCAGCCACATGATAACGAGGGTCAACCACCTACACTGTCACTTTCCGTGCAGTATTCAATAAATTACACTAGAAAGTCAACACTTCATTATAAAATAGGCTTTGTGTTAGGTAATTGTGCCCAGATGTAGGCTAACATCAATGTTCTGAGCAAGCTGAAGGTGCACCCAGCCGAGGTAGGGCAATTTGGTAGGCTGGGTATATTAAATGCCTTTTCGATTTATGGTATTTTCAGTTTACAATGGGCTAGAGGCAGTATGTATTATTCATCTTTCGGTCTATATTTCTGGAACACATTCTGTGTTCCAATCTCTGTCTAGATACAGGGGAAACAGTAATGGGCATGAGGCAAAAATCCTAGTGCCTATGGTCTCACATTCCCACCAGACGCATAAGCAAATAAGTAGTTCTGTGTTGGTGGGTAGTAAGTACTAGGAGGAGAGAAGCATGGTAAGGTTCTCTTTGACCCCTAACAGAGGCTGTCACGTGATGGATGGAATCTACAGCACTTTACCTTCCCCAAACCTGAAGAGTCCTAAAGTCTAAACATCCAGGGGTTTCAAGTAAGGGATTTGGGGAGTCATGGATGGTTTTTCAGTGCCAGGAATATTTTTTTTTTTTTTAGCTGCTTTCCCATACAACATCTCATTTAAAGCTCTTGAGTACCTAATGAGGTGGGTGTTGTGTTAGAAACATCAGAGAGAAAACAGAAGTTCGGGGCATTCACAATTTTGCTCAAGGTCACTTAGCTATTGAAGGACTGAATCAGGGTCTGGGTTCCTGTCCAGGACTCCGCTCTATCCACACCTTCTTTCCACACTGAATTCTGTGATTTCAGACACATCTCTTGCAAAACCTGAACGCTCATGCCTGTGGCTCTCTTTTGTCCTATCTCGACTGCCAGTCTAAGACAGAAGTAGGAGCTGCTAATGGGTCACTTAAGGCCCTCACATTCAAACAGAGCACCTTTCATGATTTTCTGTGGACAAAAGGAATCAGGGTCAGTATTAAATATAATTACCGTGCATGGGACTAATAAATGGTATTTTTATCCTGTGTGCACTTGTGGGGGCGAGGAAGCCCTGCCATGGCCCCTCAGGTCACTAATCCCCCTCTGCCTTTATCCTCCGAGTCTGAGCAGATGGAGGCCGGGGTTCTCAAATTACCTTTCTTCCTTTTTCACTTGGAGTGCATTCTCTAACTGATGCGGCTCTTTTCTTCTTGTACGCCCACATCCTGCCCCTCATTTTTCCCTACATCCTAAATGGTCTTCCGTGCAAATCCAAGGTCCTTCTCATTTCTCCCCGTCTGAACACAGAAGAACTTATGCCTGAAATAGTTGCCCAAGACCACAAAGCGGGGGGCAGGATAGAATTTTTCAAAATCCTGTTATTCTACTTACATCGACACAGCTTTGGGAAGCTGACCAGGTACTTTGCACAAACTTCCCTTTGATCTTAACAGCAGTTCCTGGCTTGGGGCCCAGAATTGAACACCACATACCATGGAGAGCAGGTAAGCTTCTGAATTGTTCTGTATCTGTGGTCCTTTCTCATCTGTTACAACAAAGATCATAATAACCATCCTACATGACCACATTGACTAAGCAGCAGACATTCCTCTGAAAGCTCACTGAGGGCAGGAGCCAGGCCAGTGCTTCTCACCATGGCACTGAGCAGGTATGTTGTAGATGCTCCACATATGGAGTGAGTGAAGAGCGGACGTAGCTTGGTCAGTGCAGAATCTAGAACACTGGGGATGCTGATAGGTATTAGTGTCCATCCCCTTCTGCTGACATCAAAGATCAAATACTGAGCCAACAATGAGAAAACATGGGGTCTTTTTCTGACTCAGACTGGTCTTTGCACTGCCATGTGGGAAAGTTTACCCCTAGGACTTGGCCTTAAATATCTAAGGAGTAAATGAAGATAGTGGATATGGGATCTCCAAAGCCCTTTCCGCACCATGACTCTGAGATATAACAATATATAATGAAGTTATTTGTGCCCCCAAATGAGTTCATCAGGGACTAGGGGCCTCAGCCTCACTTTCCACCACTGCAAAAGGGAGTAATCCTTTAATCTTGGGTTTTCCAGAGAGAATTAATTAAGCTTTCATCTGGGTATGCTGAAAAAGGAAATGTAGTTGTCTCTGCATCCAATGTACATCCAGAATCTCACTACTTTCCCACCATGCCCCTGTTACATCCGTACTCCTGGCCACCATCTTACTTTGCCGGTTGGTGCGCTCCTTCATCATCCTTCTTGACATCCTTCAGTCCCTTCTCCTCATAGGCCCTAAAGTGTCTTTTAACATCCAATTTGTGTCCAAACATCCCCTAATTTCCCTCCAGTGACTTCCCAGGGCAAGTCAAATACAGTCCAAATTCCTCCTTGACCTGAGAGGTTATACTTCTGGCCCCAACCTTTCCCTGACATTCTCTCTTAAATCTCTCTCTCTCTCTCTTTTTTAAGTTTCTTAGGGTCCAGTCATATTGACCATCGATCTGTATTATACCAAGGTCATTGGTCTTGTTGGATTTTTTGGCTGAAATAATTTCCCCAAAAATATCTTATGGGAAAGCAGTCACTTTGAAAGGACAGATATTTGCAGCTCTGGTTCTTTTTCAGTGGAAAATAACCTTGACCAAAAAATTAAGAGGAACAAGGTTTAGAGAGCATTTGATGGCTCAGGAAATGCTTCCACACACATTGTCTGAGTCATAAAAATTCCTTAAGGGTATATTTTTAGGTCCATTACATAGATTGGAAAACTGAGGTTGGAGAACTTAAAGTGAAGTTAAGAAAAGTGATCATGAGATCTTCCCCCAAGTGTAATTTCTGAACTGATGAGAACAGCTTATGTTCAGTATAATGCCATGGGAAGGTTTGTAGGCCTGCATGGTATCTCTTGGCCTGTATCTGTACTTTGAATTTGTTCAGGAGACCCAGAAGAGAGATAGTCTCAACCTTCCTCCTAGGGATAGGAACATGTGAGCAAACTCTCTTCTATTGGGTGAAGTTTCTTTTAGCAATGGGATGGGATATTCAGGTTGTTCAGGTTGTTCCTGAATATCCCATCCAGGAACAGTCAGGAACAGCCTGAATATCCCATCCAGGAGGACCAGGAGTTCCTCCTCTCTGAGGGATGGCCTGGTAGGCATCAGCAGAGCTTCTTGGGTCTTGTTTGAGGTAAGGTTGTAATTGCCTTATTATATCTCTTATATATTTAGTTAGAACTTTTTAAAAATTTGGCAAAAACAAACTGTAACCCAGTTAGTTCTCAAGTCTGGAAGACCAGGGTCTGGGTCTGGACTTTGTCCTTCACAGCATATCACATTGGACAAATTAACTAGCTTCCTCTGAGCCCTGGTTTCCTCATCTCTAAAACAACAGAATTAATAACATTTTCTTGTTGAGATGTTATGGGGATTACATGTGGTAATGTTTATAAGCCCCTCAGCAGGGCACTCGGTGCATTGTAAGTGTTGAGAAGAGATGAATTAGTTTATATGTCTGCTCTTTCAAACTCTGCAAATATGTGGTGGGCAGCAAGGACATCCTCCAGGTCTGTGCTGATGAAAGCCACAAAGACGGCACAGGCTGTGGGTCTAGATGGGTCTGCGTGAGCATTTGTGCACACAAGCATGATACCACCCTAGTATTCTTATTATGGTAATTGTATGAGGTCATGTGTATGAGTATAGTAAGAGCTTAATCAATGTTAACCATCACCATGGTGGAAAATTACTAAGCCTCTGCCCTTGTAGAGCCCATTGTTAGTGTGGGCAACAGATGTGTAGAATGTAAACAACACAAACACATAGACAATAAAGCATCAGGAACGCTGATGCTGTCTTAAACTACTAAAATGGATGTTTGGGCAAAGAGCTTGGCAGAAGAAAGGATTGCTAGCCCTGGAGGAAACCAGGAGCACTTTAGGGGAATATGTAAAGAATGAGTATAATTTTCCATGAAAAGGGGAGGCAAGAACAGGTTGGGAATGCGATTCGGGCAGAGTTTGGCAGGACCTGAATCAAACATGTGGAGTGCTTGTGGCATGTTCTCATGGGACCTGGGAGAGCCCCCAGAAGGGTGGCTGGGGAGGAGGTGGGACACAGGAGTGGGGGAGAGAGAGGTGGGGCTGTTCCCTCAGGGATGCTGTGTCTCAGCTTCCTCCTCAGAGGTTAGAGTGCCCAGAGGGGTTTTAAGCCAGGGAACAACATAATCAAGCAGTGCTTAGAAGCTTCCCTGTCGTGTGCGTGAGGCACTGGCTCATTCACCCCGTCATTCATACAAAGAGACTTTTGTAAATACCAGTATAAGGTCATTTTCATGGAGGAGGGTGTTGTCCCAGCCCTCTGTGTTCATAGTTCACCAAGGGAGAAAACACATGAATTATGCTCTTTGGAGGCAGAAAAGTGCCAAGCAATTGACAGGAGAGACAAAGTGCCTCAGGTTTCAAGGGGGGAGATAGCTTCCACAGAGAGATGGTGGAAGACTTTGAAAGGAGGCTGCATTTCAAGGAGAGGAAAGAGAAGAAATAGGGGAAGTAATGATAGCAGAGACACGAATTTGGGGAAAGAAGCCTGTAGGAAAAAAGACCCAAAGATAATAAATGAGGAGATCTACACAGGGAAGGGAGGTTGTGGGGAATAAGATCAGAACGCAAGGCTGTACCTAGATCTTAGGAGGCCTCTGAATGCTAGGCAAAGGCATTTGCACTTTTCCCTGGAGAACTTATACAAAACAGAAACAATAGCATGCAAGGACGCTTGGCTACAAAAGGACTCTTCCCAATCACCATTTTAACCTTGTCCTTCACATTTTTTAATTTTCTGATTCACTTTCTCAACTTCTAATCCAAAGCTCGGCTGGAGAAGCTGCTGTTTTCCATTTGTATTATCTTTTTTTCACATTTTAATCCTCTTAGATCCTGTTTCTGCTGGGTTAGTGAACCCACTAATCAGGTAAGCAGCGAGCGGCAGCCAGTCCAATTATGAAGAAGAATGAGACAGGCAAAGATGGGTCAGGGCATCAGGGGGGTTCATGCTGCCACGGAAACCGCCCTGGGGCACATGGGTCCTCATCATAGAAACAGCAAGGTGTCCCCGGAGTGTGGCCGCCGGGGGCTGCTCCTCACCTGGCTTGGTTTCCTCGTCATCTCTGCCACTTCACAGGTGGCACCATGACAAAGTCCCACTTGTTCTCCAAATGTTCTACTCAGGTGCTGCCCCCTCTGGAGACTTTTGGAAGGGGGCCAGACTGAATGGAGAAAGACTGTCTCTAAACACAATGGAGTTGGATCCCAGCTTTGCCACTTTCAGTCCCTGTGACGTGGGAAGGAAGAAAACCTTTTGTCTCAGTTTCCCTTTTCTTTCATCAACCTCATATCATCACTGTGAGGATTAAAAGAAGGAACATGCCCAGCATAGTTTTGACCATGTGTGAAATATCCAATATATAGTTGAGGCTGAAGCACCTTCTAGAACCCTCAGTGGTGATAATTGCTCTTCTCTCACTGTTCCCATAGTGTTCTTTCTCTGTTGGGTGACTTATCACACTGTCATGTGATGGTTTTTCCATACTTATCTCACCTACTCAACTGTTAGCTCCTTGATGGCAGAGCTTATATTGCCTTCATTTTTGTAATGAGATAGCACTTAGCCCAAGTGCTCACTAAACAATTATTCAGTTAATGGATGAGTGAGCAAACAATGAACATGACAGTTCAGTGGTTTGAGAGGTTTTTAGGGGAATGAAAGAGATTCTGGCATATATTAGGTGCTAAATAAACACACGTTGAGTACCTACATGGATGAATTGATGAGAAGCAGTAGGAGAGCTGATCAGGTTGAAGTGAGTCAATCCAGCCCATGTTCTGGGAGGGTTCTTCAGGGAGGTGAGAATGAGCATGGGGTAGAATTTAAGGACTTGGGCCAAGTTAAAGTGAAAGAAAATGTGTGCCAAGTAGAGTAAGTCATTTGCCTTACGGGTAAGCACTCCTGTTTTCATCTCTTGCCTTGATGCCACATTCTATAGGATGTGTTCTGTGCATGGACAGGGACTCCCCTCCCAAATGCCACACCTTCAGAAATTGGCAGTCAGCTCATGTCCTCTCATGTGTCCAACCTTCACCCACCACTTCAGCTCCAGCTGCTCTTTTCCTCCTTTGAAGTCTTCTACAGTTGCATTATGATTTAGGTTTTCACGCAGTCAACTTCTTTTTTAGAGATATTGTTCAACACTTCACTCATTCTGTTGATATTTAGAATCCACTGCTTGTTTTAAGGTCTAAGTGTAGGCCTTATAGCTAACCAGTATATATACTGGCATATATATAGCTATAAGATATATATATATCTCCAGTGTGTGTGTGTGTGTGTGTGTGTGTGTGTGTGTATGTGTGTGTAGGGTGATTCTGCAAATGATAGTGTTTTCCTCGCCATTTGGCTACAACAGTACACAAAATCTGGTGTCTGCTCTAGACTCAGGTTTCCCACTTTAGAGGTATGCTGCCTTTGATATGGAAGTCAAAAAAGCCTGGTGTGAACACCGTCTCTCTAGTCTGCCATCCTCCACTAGAGCAGCAAATTTAACTCAGAGGTGTAGATGCATTGGTACACAGACCAAGATAGCAAATGTACCACTGTCCGTGGTGCTGAAATACCATAGTTCTGTCTCCTAGCTGTGGGTCACTGGGAAACTCCCAACATTTTTTTTCCCCCCTCCTAGAACAGCATTCTATTAGTCTACACTGTTATTATTATCTTAATTTTTCTAATAAATTAAAAAATCCTGAAATTACTTACTCTCACTGACTATATAGAATTTTTTAAAAAAGTTATTTATTTTTTGAGAGATACAGAGAGATAGTGAGAGAGAATGCTGAACTGGGAGGGGAGGGAGAAGCAGGCTTCCCACCAGCAAGGAGCTCAACGTGGGGCTTGATTCCAGGACCCTGGGACCATGACCTGAGCTGAAAGCTTAATTGCCTGAGCCTCCTAAGTGCCCCTAACATATATATATATATATATATATATATATATATATATATATATATATATATATATATAAATATATTTGTCCTAATCCATATTTGTTGTTGTTGTTACTTAGAAATTAAGGAGCATGCTCTCCCAATGTTTTGTTTCTGTTGGTGCTTCTGTTTGTGAGGCTCTGGTTAGGTGGGGTTAGGTTGGGATCCAGGGAAAGGGACCCCATATTGCCTCTTCAGATTTCCACCTATAATATTATAAGGGGACAGAAAATTTTAGTTGTAGGGGAGAAGGTTTTGGAGATTCTATATCTCATAGCTCAGCTCACAAAGGTAAATGTTCAGTTTACCAAAAACTTTTTGATAAAAAAGACCCATCTTTTGTTGTTTATTTTAAGGCAAACATTCTATAGTATTTTTTTTCTAAGAAGCCAATAGATTAGTGGTAGACAAATACTTGCAAAGCAACAAGTTGGTTGGTAAGATATTTGAGTAATAGAAATATGTGTGAGGAATAGATGAAATCCAGAGGAGAAAGTGATTAGCAAGAATCTTCTGCTGAAGACATTTTGAAAAGGAATCAGCAGTGTTCTGAGACATAGTAGAGCAGGTCTTCGTGAATGAGGTAGCAGCACTTAAAAATTCAGGAAGACAGACGATGACTCCAGACAGAAGGCTTGCACAGGAATAGAGGATGGATACAGAGTCTCCCTGAATCACATAACTCTGGGCCCAACTGGTGAAGTAGATACTTGGAAAAGACGCAGTTTATATCAAGGTAGAACCTGGCATTAGTGGAATTGTCAATATTTTGTAGGATCTAAGTCAGTGTTCATTGAATTGATAAACATATACTTCATTATCTGAGGTTTCTTCAGTATTACTGAATCAGGTCTGGCATTGATAGGATATGGAAATTCTGAATTTACTCCCAAGTTATGACTTGCAAGTAACTCCTACAATTAAGATCAGAAATTTTCCTTCCAGGACCACATTATCCTATGAGTTGAAATTTCAAGAATACATGCTATTTTGGTTTTAGTGTATGTATTGCTGAAGCAAGCACTATACATGATATTTTCAGTTAAAGTACAGTATATGCTTTACACAACCCATAAAGAAAATATTGGATTAGGAATTTAACCATTAGGGCATTGTGGGGATTAAAAATATTCTCATCCCTTTGTCATTAAAGAAGTCTCACTTTACTTTTACAATCGATCTCAAGAAACCGTATGTTATCTTCAGTTCATTTTTTGATATTTGGAATAACTTTTGAATATTCTTAGAGACAATGATTTCTTACAAGCTCATGATGAATTTACGTTTTCACATAGAGGCTATGTCAATAATTAATTGCCACAGAAATGCTCCGTTGGCAAACCACTCCAAACACTCTTAGTTTAATAGAATAAGTATTTACTTAGCTGTTGCCCCCCCTGTCTCTCCAGTTATTATCTAAGACTCAGTCTTGGACTGTTATTCCAGTCTTGGTGAAGCCCTCTCAATGTCTAGGGGTCACTGGCTTCTGGCTCCTCTGGGCAGCTTCACCTGGGACAAAAAATACAACTCTGTTCCAGTTGTTTCATTCTTCATCATATCGGATTGGACATTTGATTGGAATGTTCTTCCAGTGAAGGGTGAGGAGCAAAAACGAAGCATAAATCCACAAGCACTTTTTCAGACTTTTAATTACATCACAATTGCTGACATCCCATTAGTTAAAATAAGTCACGTGGCTGAAAGATACCTCAACTGTTGATGGAAGGAGCTCAAAAGTCACATTGCAAGGGGCATGAATACACAAAGGATAAAGAATTGGGGCCATTCATGTAAATGATATCCCACAGATTCCAGCAAAACCATCAGTTCTTAAGTTCACTTACGGAACTCAGTCCTACTGGAACCAGCACACTTCAGGGTTTATATCTTGTTCTTTGAATGAATTGTTCCCCTAGAACATAAGTATGCCCACAAACTATAGGCGGATATGTGTGTGTATGTGTGTGTGTATGCACCATACAATCATAAGTGATTCTTTGTAGAGGAGTATAAAAATGTACGTATAGGAAAAAATCATAAAATACAAGAAATGGAAACCAAAAAGAAACAACTAAATGTAGTGCAAAGAAACTGAAAATTGCAGTAAGTCCAAATCTATCAGTAATGACAAGAAATGTGAATAAATTAAATTTACCTCTAGAAAGGAAGAGCCAGGGACTGGGTTAAAATAAAAAAAGGAAAAAAAAGAAAAGAAAAGAAAAGAAAGCTTGACTTACTGTTAGTACTTAATGCTGTTAAGACAAAAGATCTTATTTATTTATTTATTTATTTATTTGACAGAGAAAGTAAAAGCAGGGGGAGCAGGGGAGGGAGAGAAGCAGGCTCTCATCTGAGCAGAAAACCCAATGTGGGGGTTGATCCTAGGATCCTGAGGTCATGACCTGAGCCAAAGGCAGACGCTCAGCCAATGGAGCTACCCAGGTTTCCCAGAGTAGGATACTTTTTTTTTTTTTTTGAGTAGGCTACTTTTTATAAGTAAAAGATACACTATGCCAAGAAGATACAATGGACATAAACTTTTATGTGCCTAATAGTATAGCCCCAAAAATATAGAACAATATTTGGGGTGTAAAGAGAAATTTATAAATATATAACCGTGGTAGAAAATGCCAATATTTTTCAGATATAGAAGTAGAGATAAATAAATACAATATTTAATTAACACAATTAAGATGCTGCATCATAAACCTATGGATATATAATGTGTATATGTGTATATATATCTATGTATATATATAGTATATGTGTCTGTGTATACACACACATAGATACACATACAAGATACTTATGAATGTATATATTCAACAGGTCAAATACATGTTTTAAATATTTTGCTTATTTATTTGAGAGAGAGAGAGAGCTTCAGCAGAGTTGGAGGTTGGTTGGGGAGAGGCAAAAGTGAAGGGAGAAGCAGACTGCCTGCTGAGCAGGAAGCCTGACAAGGCGCTCAATCCCAGGACCGTGGGATCATGACTTGAGTAGAAGGTAGACACTTAACCAACTGAGCCATCCAGGCATCCCTAAATTTTTTTTTTTAAACACTTAGTGAATTCCCTCAGTATTTGACTGGGTACCAGATAATAAAAGATCTCCAATTTGTTTTTGAAGTCTATTAAATTACAGATTTCATTCACTGAGAATATGACCATAAAACTCAACTAAAAAAAAATACGAGCAATTTTCCTTCAAGTTAGTTTTCTTATCTCTCCAATTAAACGGATTTATCTGTGGGCAGAGAATAATTTTAGATTCTATGCTCCCTAACCTCCCTTTGTCCATGAAGACCAGTGCTAGGGGTAAATAGATATTCAAAAAAATTTCTTATTAAAATAGTTAGACATGCAAATGATGCTGTTTAGGACTTGTGTATTGGCATGGTTTTCCTAGAGGATGACCATTTAGAACTTTGGTTTTTCTAGGCTTATGATAAAACTTCAGGAACTTATTAGGAGGTTCGGGAATTTAGGATCAGGCACTGGTGCCCTGGTTTTTTTTATGCGTTAACGTGGTTGGACTAGAATGCCCAGTTCTTTGTACAAATACTAATCTAGGTGTTGCTATGGAGATGTTTTGTAGATGTGGTTAATACCTGCAACTGGTTGATTTTAAGTAAAGGAGGTTATCCCTGGTAATATAGGTGGGCCTCATCTAATCTGGCAAGGGCCTTAGGAGTGAAAACTAAGGTTCCCCAAAGAAAAACAATGCCCGAGTTTCTGGTCTTTCAGTCTGACTAACAGATTTCAGACTTGCCTGCACTCATCATTATATGCACCTATTTCTTGAAACGTGTGTGTGTGTGTGTGTGTGTGTGTGTGTGTTGTGATTTTGTGTATGTGTGTCCTATTGATTCTGTTCTGCTGGAGGATTCTGGCAGATGCAGGCTTCACCCTCTTTAAGACATCTTTCTTTCAAAGGTATTCATTATAACCAATTCACTGGGGTAGAAACAACATGGTCTTTAGAATTGTATTGTCCTGTGTTTGACACAGCCATCCTGTGCCTGCTCTACCAGCCATCCACATGGCTATACGCAGGTCACATAAACTTCTGAGACCTGGTTCCTGTAAATAAAATGAGCATATAATATCTTCCCCATAGTTTTTTAATTAAGAGCGAGCAGTACATGTAATGTATGTGGACAGGTTACCATGGTTTTAGGGTTCAAGAACTCCTTGTTTTCTAACCTTAAAATCCACTTGAACTTAAATTCAATATATAAAAGTCTGTGCATCTGGGTGCTTGGAAAGGCAGGCCACAAGATAAAAGGGACGTTGTGTGAGAGGGCTGAGGCTTTACACTCATGCGGTGCAGATCTGAAATCTGGACAGTCATCATTCCGTGATATGGCAGGATTTGTTTCCAGCATATGGAATTAAAGGAAAGCATGTGTCATTGTGATTTATCTTCAGACTTCTCAAAAATGCTTTTTAAAACAATGGGATGCAGTTGCTCTTAAAAAGCTACAGCCACCTATATGTTAATTGATATGCATATGAGGCATTCTAAATGTATATTGACATACATTTCCTGGAGTCCCGTGGTACATGCACTCAAGAGCTGGTATGCCCACAGAAGATGCGAGTTCCTGTCATCAAGGCTGAACTAAAATTTGCTAAGTACGTAAGTGCAAGTAAACAAAATAGACGCTTGTCTTGGTTTGGGGGGAACCAGTGTCTTGATCTATGCAGGGCAGGGGAGAAAAGAGTTCAAGTAAGAAACATAAATTCATTGTTTCATTGTGTTCTGTTTTGATTCTGATTTCAGAGAATAGAAATGGCCTCAGAGTCATGGAGGGGGGGTGCTGGCAGTGATTGAAAAATGGCAAAGCTGGTGAGACCTGGCACAGCTGTGGCTATAAGAGGCTCAGTGTCTAGCCATATACATCACAGGAAAGGCATTCCTTCATCCCAATAAGGACTGCTCTCATCCAAACTCCTAGAGGTAGCCTAGTGTCAAGTCATTTCCAAACCGCAAAATGATCTGATGCAGGGTTAAGGACCTTGACTTAGGATGTCAGAAGTTCAGAATTCACTTTCCAGCCCTACCTAATGCCAGGTCATGATACTGGCTTGAGACAAGTTTTCCAAGTCTTGGTTCCCTCAAGTACGATACAAGTGCAAATATCACAATAACAAATGTGTAAGTGCTAAACAGTGATGCAGGCAATGAGGTGTCCCAGTGACACCTTGGGGGGGAAACTGGGGAGCGAGGACATTGCTTGCTGGGCAAATCTAGAAATCCTGGATTCACTTCTGTTTTGCAGGCCCATATTGGAATATGGGTTAGGTGTGGACAGTTTTAAGTAGGGAGACCTTGGGTGAAGAAGGCCAGGTATTAAGGTCTAGCATTTGGATTACACGTAGGAGCTAAAAGTGATCTTTCCTGATGCACAAGGTATAAAAGGAAACTAACAGGAGGTGGGTGGGCTGGAGACCTGAGTCAGGGCTGAACCGTCACTGCTGGAATGTTGGGCTGCACACCTGAGAAGGATGAGGGAAAAGTTGTGTCCTCTTCTCACCTCTCCACCTGCGCATGTTAGATCCCAGACGAAGGGATAAGGGTCTCTATTCAGACACTCCTGAAGAAGGGTGCAGTGAATGTTGGAGAGAGGCAGCATGGCTGGCTTGAAATTAGGGGTAAAGGTGGAGGGATCGGAGCCTCCTCATCACTGCCTTAGAGGACAGGCAGTGGGCGTGGGAAAGGTGAGCTTGGGAGGAGGGTCTGATTTGGACGGGGAGCCATGCATAGGCAGAGGCCATGATGGCAAAGTCACACTGCGATCCAGGCAAGGATGGTTTTATTAAACTCTTTCTGAGTCCCACGTGCCATAGGGAGAGCTTGTGTACCTGTCATCTCTTGCTGAAAAGAAGGTGCTATTCTTAGAATATGTTCTTGAAGATGAATTATTAAGTCAGTCTTTAAAATGAATAACGGCACTTTTCCCTGCCTGTATAGCTTTAAAAGGCTCAATTTCACTGCTCCTCAGTGTCTCCGTCTGCAAAACTACAGTATCAGGGGGAAGTCACTTCTTTGACAACAGGAGCTTGGGTAATCAAGCCTCGATCTATAACCAGCTATGTTTCTCAGTCATTGATGGTCAAATTTACCCCCAAACTCAGTGGCTTGAAATAACATTTATTATTGTTCTCAATTCTATGGGGCAGCTGGGTGGCTCTGGGTCTCAGCCGGGCTCACTCAAGCATGGACCGTCAGCTGTGGGCTGAGGTCAGCCAGCTGTCAGCTGGTTTAGGTTGGCCTTGGCCGGGACAACTGGGGCATCCTGGCTCTGCCCTAGCAGGCTGGCCTGGCCACGATCTCACGGTGACTGCAGAGGAGGAAGAGAGGAAGCAGAAGTAGGCAAGAGCTTTTTGGAAAAGTCTGGGCTTGCTTCTCATTTTCTAATATCCCATTGCCCAAAACAAGTCTCAAAGAAGTCCTGAAGCCTGAGTCCAGGAGTGGAGCAGACAATCCCACCCAAAGGATGCAAGGGTACTGCAATCCCACTCAAATTCCCTTCACCCCAGCCCTCCCAACAGTGGGCCCAGCCCTAGCATTTCACTCTCCAAAAGGTGATAAAGGCTAAGAACATTGAAGGCATTGTCGTTTTCTATTATAGTGACAATAGACAGTTTATATCTTTATTGTCTTACTACTTATATCATTCATTGGCTTGGAAGACAGCATTCAAATTGAAATTATACCAGCCAAAGCTTGTCAGTAGCAGGGGAAAAAAAAAAAAAAAAGGAAATAAAGAGAATTCCTCAAGACAGTATAAAAGAACCAAATTTCTGGTCATAAGTGTGTTTGTATTGGAATGTGCGGCTCTGAGCTTGTCAGGGAGCTCACATTTGTGCCTCCTGAGTGTGTGTACATGTGTGTGTGTGTGCGTGTGTCATATGCCACACATTACTGATGTCTTTTATCTCTCCCTTTATGTGAGCGGATATAATTCAATGGCCATTGCGATGCAGCTGTCAGCACGATCATTTCATGAACAAAGCCATATTTTGCAATTATGGCATGACGTAACCAAAGGCTATATTTGCTTATGTACATACCCACACCCCTCTTTTGACCATAGCAACTCGGCACTATTTACAAAATTAAAAACATAAATTGCACGAGCAACCCCAGTGAGTTGCATTTAATAAGTCCTTGGCTGGTGCCAGAAATATGTTATAACTGATTAATAATAATGAAAGGAGCAGCTCTGAACTGAAACTCTGAGCCGTTGCAGCGCTTGGAGTTTCTGTCTCACAAGGGTCAGTTTGCTCTGCCAAAGGTGGGTACCTCTTGCAGAGTCTGATCACGGTGAGTTTCAGCTGGACGGTGAGATCTCAGTCTTGGATCGTTGAGGTCTCTTACAGGGATGCTGTATTCATGAAATTAGAAATGGCTTCAGCTCTGACAGCAGGCAGATCTGGGTTAGACATCAGCTTCACTCTGCACCTTTTTAAGCTTCAGACATCAGTGGAGGATAGAGAATTGACCTCCAAGTTAGACAGGAAGTAACCCAATAGATTGTGGTCAACACTTGTTTTTTCAGACACATGCATATCTTACTCACTCAACCCATATTTTCTGAATGCCCTATGTCTGGCTCTGGTGACTGGTTGTCCTGAATTTATCCCCAACTCTTTCTGCCTCACTTACCTCTAGCCTTCCTTGTGGCTACGAGTGGCCACAAGTGGCTATGAGTGGCCATTCATATTTCCAACTATAGATAATAAGACAAAGAGAAATCCACTGAACAGCGTTTGGGAAGGAGGATTCTTTCCCAGTGAAAGGGGAGGGGCTCATGAGGAGAGCCATTTTTCACCTTAGGCAGCCCCTCCTTTCCATCTTTGTCTGTGCTGATGTGGGGATATAACACGTACAGCTGTGGTGGCTATCTTGCAACCGCGAGGTTATGAGTTTAGGATTGAAAAGCCATCATGTTAAGCATGGTGGAGATGGGGGTAGAACAGAGTGGGTTCCTGGAGATTTCACGGAGTTGACCAATCAATCTTCAGATAACTAACTTCAAATTTCCTGATACATAGGAGTGCCTAGGTGGTTCAGTCAGTTGAACGTCCTTCTCTTGGTTTTGGCTCAGATCATGATCTCACGGTTGTAAGATTGAATCCCACCTTGGGCTCTGTGCTCACTGTGGAGTCTGCTTAGGATTCTCCATCTCCCTCTCACTTGGCCCCTCACCCTGCTCTGTTTTGTTTTTTTGTTTGTTTGTTTGTTTTTCTTTTTTCCCTTTCTCTCTCTCTCAAATAAATAAAATTAAAAAAAAATCCTGATAAATAAAGAGTAAACTCCATTTGGCTTAAACTACTGTTTTTTACCTGCAGATAGGGCCCCTACTAACCAGTATTATCTACTGTGTTTCAGGTAATGTGCTAGGCTCATAGCTAAGCAAAGCATTCATATTTCTTATCCCAGTGGTGACTCCAGGCCTACAGGAGATGCAAGTGCTATAGAGAATGGGGACAAGTGAGGTAAGAAAGTCAGGGATGCCTCCAAGTGGTGTCTTGCTGGCTATGGTTAGTTATTCTGCACTTTATCCTCAATAAAATGGAAACACACTGAGGCATTTTAAGTAGGGCAGTATCTGAATTTGACTTTTTAAGGAGGTCAGCTGATCGTCAAAGAAGTTGCTACGGTATTTGGCATATACGCCTCCTTTCTGTGACTATGGCACATAGAGAGGATGAGGGCCTGTTGGAGGGCAGGTCCATAGGATGCCAAAGACACAGAGAGCTGCAGCAACATACACTCATTCCAGGATTGTCCTGAAGAGACATGGGGCATCTCAAGTTTCTGTGGGAGCAGATGCAACACTGACGGGTGATGAAGAAGCCAGAGTGATTGGTGACACACCCTACCTCAGCCATGTAAGCAAGGTCAACATCAACTGGAACAAGTCACGCGGAGTATGGGCCCTTTCTTGTTATAGTGTGGTAAGGAAGACACTTTATCTCCGTGTGCTTCCATAGCTGATAGTTATTATGAGGAAAATGATAGACAAACCTCAGGTCAAGACATTTTACAAATACATGACTAGTACCCTCGAAAATGTTAGTGTCATCAAAGCAAGGAAAGTTCGAGAAACTGTCACAGTCTAGAGTAGCTGAAACAGACATGAAGACTAAATGTAATATAGTACCTTGGGTAAGGTCCTGGGACACAAAAATGAAAAGGAAATGAGGAAAACATGAGAAATAAAGTATGGACTTCAGTTAACAAGAATGTATCAGTATTGGTACATTCACTTATTGTGACAAATTAAGTATACTGATGTAAGATATTAATAGTAGGGAAAACTAAGTAGGGTATGCAGGAACTCTGTACTATCTTTGCAATAATTCTGTAAATTTAAAACTGTTCTCATTTTTTTGTTCTATTTTTAAAAACCTGTGTAAGAATAAAAATACTTTACATATAAAGAGGCAAATTTTAAAATAATGAGTTTTTGTCAGAAATTATGTAAGCCTGAAGACAATTGAATGACATATTTAAATGGCAAAAGGAAAAATAAATCAACCCAAAGTTTTATATCTGTAGAAAGAACTTTCAAAAATGAAAGTGAAATCAAGATGTGAAGATAGATGTCTAGATCAATGGAACAGAACAGAGAAACCAGAAGTAAACCCCCACATACTTCAAGTTATTTCCAACAATGGGCTGAACAGGCAAAGGATAACCTTTTCAACCAATGGTACTAGACCAATTTTGGAATTTGGAAAGGAATAAAACCTTGATGCTTACCTCACAACAGATACAAAAATTAGATTGCCATAGATAGTAGAGATCCATACAAAACTTTACAACTATTAGAAGAAATATAGAAAAAGTTTTTGCAAATGAGGTAAGCAAAGATGTCATTGACAAACTGTAGGAGAAAAAAACAGTGGCTTAAAAACATCTGTTCTTTGAAATAAATCATTAAGGAAATGAAAAAGTAGATCCTGGGAGAAAGTATGTATAATACAAGTATTTGACAAAGGACTGGTATCCAGACAATTTGGAGAACACCCACAACTGAATTATGATAAAATGACCAACTCACTTTAAAAATGGGTACAAGCTTTGTGCAGATATTTTACAAAGGAAGATGCGCAGAGATCCAATGAAAAGAAGCTCCACAGTAGCCGCTAGCAAAATACAAATTAAAACCACAAGGAAATGTTTGTTACAACACATCCACAAAGGTGAACTAAATTTAAAAGACAGACATATTACAAGTCTCTTATAAAGTTGAAATTTACACGTATCATCAAATCTTATTTTATGAACTTGTCTAAGAAAAGTTCCTGGTGGTGAGTATTATGGAGGGCACGACTTGCCTGGAGCCCTGGGTGGGGTGCATAAACAATGAATCTTGGAACACTGAAAAAATAAAATAAAATAGAAAAGTAAAAGTGAAAACCTCTGTCCATGTTCAGCACACCCATAATAGATTTATTCCTGGTATTTGAAGCCCAGAAATAATCCACCGCTGCAGCAGGTGGGTGTGTAAACAAATCAGGATGTTATCCACACAATGGGATACTGCTCAGTAGTGAAGAGCAACAAAGTGCTGCTACATAAAGGCACAAGGGAGAATTGAAACACATTATGTAAGTCAAAGGAGCCAGACACAGATGGTATATCCTGTGTGTCTCTTTTATCAGGACTTCTGGAGAAATGCAAAACTATCTAGAGTGGCAGAGAGTCAAGTTGAGGCTGAATGTGGGTCGACTGAAATGCATAAATCTGGGGCAATGACAATGTTCTCATGATTTTGGTGGTGGTTTCCCCAACCCAGCTATGCTTAAGACAGTTGCACATTTAACGTAAATTATGCCTCAATAAATTAATTCAAAATTATATCGGGTCTAGATTATGGAGGGAATATGGTTTCTATGAGCACAGAGCAGTTCTATTTGTTGCTGTGCGCTCAGAACCTAGAACAATGTCTGCTACATATTAGATAGTTAATGCATGTTTGTTGACCACATGGATTAGTAAGTGAATTAATGAAGAAATACCAGCAGGAGGGCTTTGAACTCTTGTTGGAAGGTCAGACCCATTTTCCCTTTCTGTGGAGTAGCATCTTCAGATTGTTCCCCAGGTGTGGCGAGGGTGGCCATGTGGAAAGGGGATGTTAGAGGTCATGCATCTGAAATCAACAAGACCCAGTGAAGACTATCTTAACAGTACAGCTTGGAGCACAGGGGCTGTAGACCCTGGGTAGCACCATGCTATCTTCTCTTTGAGAACGACTTGTGGAAACATAAGCTTTTATCCCAACAGATCTGCCCTGTCTTGCCAAGATGCTTCCTAAAGCTGAATGACAGATAAGAGGATGTCAGTGTGGAAAGAAAGGAATAGGACACCTGCTCCTTCAGATTCTAAATGAACTGTTAACATGATCTTCTGTCTCTGCCTGGATGGATCTCTGTCTCTGCCTGCATGTATATTAAGGAATGTGATCAGGAGCACAACAGTTACGGAGAATCTTGACCCATGAGAGGAGGCCACCTTCTCTCCCTGCCCCCTCCCCCTCTACTTCTTGCTCTTTCTGTCTTTCTCTGACGGATTAAATGGAAATAGGTTATTAGAACTTTCCTACCAAATGCAAATTCAAAACTTTGGCCATTTCAGCTTCACCTTTAAGAGAAACAGTGTTATTACCTTCATAACTGGAAGTAGCAAATCAGAAATTAGAAAGAAGGCACCCTGACAGTGATTGATGCCCAAGGCTTTCTCCTGATTCGCTGATTAAACTCATCAATCTATATGCAGAAGATGTGTCCAAGGCAAATGGAGGCAACCAGCCTTAACCGATCTGGTTGTCAGAAAAGGAGACTCTGCTTGGTGGTGTGCAGAAAATACTGGGAAAAAGAGAGGTGTACCAGGAGAATGTTTACCTCCAAGTGGGAGAAGCTCCAGGGACAGAGGGTGCCCTCAGGAGGAGCCCCGGATGTGTCTGATGATGGAGTGGAGAACTGAGGGATGAATGCTTCCCTGGAGAGTCCACAAGCTTTGCTGAGTTTCTCCTTGGGAACTTGGAAGGTCTCTAGAGAATGTAGGACCTGAAACAAACCCTTTCCTCTCCCCCACCCCAACTTATTTGATGATTTAACTCTTTCTCAGCTTACTAGGTATAAACCTAGACTTGCCTTCCTGCACCTTTGTCTCCTGTCATTCCCTCAGTCCCAGTGTCACAGCCCTTATAGGACATGTCAGGAGTGCCTTCTGCCTGCGGGTTTGGGGGCCTGTGCTTAGCCCTCCTGTGGCACTGTCCCCTTGTGTGGGGGCTCTCCATTCTTTGAATGTTTGCCTGACCATTGGATTACAGGCCCCTTGAGGACAGGAATTTTGTTCTGTTCATTATTTCCTTGCAAGTACCTATTATGTGATTGACACAATATGGGAACTCACTGCCTCTTTGGTGAGTGAATTGTTTCTTCACTGGTTCTCAATAGTTTGCCTCTATTAATGGGTCTTATTAGTAGATTCTTCCTGAATACTTTGCAGCCTCTCTTGTCTCCCCACCCCAAATTAACTTCCTAGGGTTGCTGCAATATATTCTTACAAATTGGGTGGTCCCCCACCACCAGAAATTTATTCTCTCATGGGGTGCCTGGGTGGTTCAATTGATTAAGCGTCTGACTCTTGATTTCATCTTAACTCGTGATCTCTGGGTCTGTGCTCAGCATGGTCTGCTCGAGAATCTCTCCCTTTGCCCCCTACCTCAAATAAATAAACAAAATAATAATAAAAAAGAAATTTATTTTCTCACAATTCTGGGGACTAGGCATCTGAAATGTAGATGTTGGCAGAGTCACACTCCCTCCAAAGGCCATAGTTGAGACCATTCTTGCCTTTTCCTATTTCCAGTGGCTCCAGGTGGACTCGACTTGTTGCGGCATCTCTGTAATCTCTGGCTTTGACTTTATGTGACCCTCTCATCTCTGTGCCTGTGTCTTCTCCTTTTTTTATCTCTTATAAGGTCAACTTGTTATGGGATTTAGGGCCCGCCCTAATCCAAAATGTTCTTACCTCAAGGTATAATTACCTTAATTATAACTGCAAAGGCCCTTATTTCAAATAAGGTCACACTGTGAGGTTCTGAGCCCACCATTCAACCTACTAAGTTATCTAAGTCTTTATACAGTCTTTCCTTCCCCCAGCCTAAGATTGCCACATTTTTCATAGTCACGTGGTTTGGCCCATGTACAGTCCACCCTCAGTTCCAGAGGTGGGGTCCCTGGGCTCAAGAAAACCACAGTGATTAATCTACACCTACTGGGTCACATGACCCTGCTCAGGCCAAACGATGTCAGTGAGATTTGATTCCATTTGTTCTTTGTGGGAAGCAGATTCTTTTGTTGTCACTGGAAATGTGGAAGAAAACAGAGCCCTGGGATTTGCTGTCAGCCACAGTGGGACTATAAAGACATAATCTAGAAGAGCAGAATGGGGAAGGAGAGCTTACAAATGGAAGGGGTGTGAGGGAGGAGAGGAGAAAGGCAGGGAGAAAGAAAGTCAGGTTGTTGGTCACACGATTCTCTGAGGTCCAGGTAAAACATCATTTAGTTTGTAACTAAACAGGTTACCTGGGTTATTGGCCAATAACTTCTTTTTTATATCCAGTCAGTTCAGGTAAAGTTTTCCAACAAAAGATCCCCTCACTTATTTGTAAAAGCTTCTGGGGATAAGTTAGCTCAAAATGTGGACTATTGCAGAGGGTGACACTGATGTCTGATATACACATTCACTCAACTTTTTCCCTGTTATTAGGCATAGACCTTATTTTAAAACTCAATGCTAACAGTTTTAAGTGAGATGCAAATCCTAGGGATGGTGCTACCGGTAGCTTATATTCGTTCCACTTCTGTTTATTTCTGTGTTCCATGATGGGTCTCATAGACATTGGAAGCGCTTTCAAGGCCTTACTTTATTTGAAAAGTTTTCTTGAGGTTAGTGAAACTAACATTTAAGGAGTTTCTACCATGTGCCACATGCATGCCTGGATGTTTTCAATAAACAGTTTCAAAGCCGCCTTGTATATTACACACAACGGCTCATATTGGCAGGCGTAGGAATTGGCCTTGAAAATAGCTCAGTGATGCGCTCAGGATTACCCAGCCGATAGTTGATGTTTCTGATACCAACTCAGGTCTATCCTACCAGTAAGAAGGGAAAAAGTTGGGGGTAGAAGCCAGTTACCAAAAGCCATTTTCATAGTTTGCAGGGAGCTTAGAGTTCAATTGGGGATTTAACCCCAACAATCATGGTACAATCTATTCCAAAGAAAAAATATTCGATTAGAAGTCGGAAAATGTGGTGTCTTGACTTGGTGAAGGATCCATAGTTGTGTTTTGACGGTCTTAAAATCTCCTAAATTTTTACATAATTTTATGGGTGGTTGAACATATACATTCTTTCTAGGAAGACAGTTTATAGCTTTCTGTGTAGTCTTTTAGTTTCTGTAAACATTATAGACCAAGGCAGTCTTCAAGGAATGGTTGAGTCCAGGTAGGATGCTAATTGAGAAACAAATTTTGTAGAACTTTCTTATGTGTGCTATTATCTCACAGAAAATGGAATCCAGGTGAGCTGGAAAGCTTAGTGAAGGCTCCTGTGAAGGATGACTGGATGGGAGGAAGTCACCTTGAGGGTGGGAATGAGGAAGGACAAGCCTAGGGTCACATCGTATGAGTATTCCTGAAGCTCAGGATTAAATCTCCTAGTCCTAGTGAAAGAAAAGAAAGATTTTAAATTACTGAGATAGCAAATAACTCACACAGGCAAGTTGATCTGTAGAATCTTCATAATTCAGAGAAGGCTAACTTGCTATCACCTGTGGTGCCAGTCTAAAAGAAGATTGGCTTGACCTATTAGAAAAATTTGATTAAGTGGGAAGGAAAGAGTCAGTACTGTTAAACCTAGAATGATCTTTTGGAGTAAAAATATGTATTAATAGGAAATCTTATTTTTTATTCATTTTAATACATAATGAATAAGTGTAGAAATCATGATGATGCATTGCCATGTCTTTCTCCAAAGTGCCATCTTCACGTGTCCAGCCTTCCTCAACACCTTTGCTGATCCAATCCCTCTGCTCTCAGCTTCTCTTGGGTAGGCTGTTCCAGCAGGCTTCCAGCTCTGCTCCCCACCTGCATTCTTTTCCCAGCCTAAATGGTGGAATGCAGATGACTTGAGATCATAAATGAACACAAGAGATTGCAACTTCTAAAAGAGAAAAGACATAGACTTCTATGATGCTTGAGTTCCAGAATCTTCCCTCCATGTCTTCTGTTCAAACAAGCCATCTTCTGGGGCGCCTGGGTGGCTCAGTGGGTTAAGCCTCTGCCTTCAGCTCAGGTCATGGTCTCACAGACCTGGGATCAAGCCCCACATAGGACTCTCTGCTCGGCAGGGGGCCTGCTTCCCTTCATCTCTCTCTCTCTCTGCCTGCCTCTCTGCCTACTTGTGATCTCTCTCTCTCTGTCCAATAAATAAATAAAATATTAAAAAAAAAAAGCAAGCCATCTTCTCACTTACCATTTTGTAAGTACAAGACTTGTCTTCCCACAGAGTCCTAACTCCTTAGCATCACTTACTGGCCTTGCATGGCCTGCCTTGCCTTCCTCTGTGTTCTCCTCCCTACTACACTCTGCATGACCTTCTGTGCTCTAAGAAATTCCGAGAAGTCTGGGGGAAGATGGAGTGGGATGCTATCTATAAGGGATACAGTCTGATTCACAGCAGGAATCAGACATGGAATGATCTTTGTGTTTTTTCCCTCAGTCTGCAGGGGATACAAGGATGGAATCTTATCTACTCTGACCATTTATTATTTTATTTTATGATGATTACTGTTGCAGTTATTAATAATTAGTAATACAATTATTATCTTAGGTATCAACAATTTATTACATATTCTTTCTGTTAGTTTTAGCAACTTTTATTGTCACACAGCAGAAGAAATAATGACCTATTTTGTAACAACTACACTCAGACCAAGATTAAAAAGGTACTTCTTGTTCATAATCTTGAATCACTGTCTTTATATCTGTGCTTTATGAGGGTGGCTAATGTCTTTGTAGAGTAATGACAAAAGACAAAGCTCATGAGAGGACATTAAAATGAAAATATAAAACACACACACAGACCTTTGTGAGCAGTTACTCTGCATTAGGTATGAAATAAACATTCATAGTTAGTTGTCGTAACAATACTACAAGGTCAATGCCATTATTATACCTATTTTATTGATGATAACACAGAGGTGTAAAGATAGATGGCTTGGAAGTTCAAAAAGAAATAAGAGCAAAAAATAGAAGCCTGCTTTATCTGTCAGCTTTCATGAAACTGAGTTAAACTTGGCATCATAAACTTGGAAAACCTCTCTGCCCGAGCCCATGAGGTTACGTAATGGGACTAAAACATTTTCCAACTGGGTTAACACATTCCTCCACAAACCAGTAAAATAATACTTGGCTTCTCTGACAAAGTCTTAGCCTGTCAGCCCGACGGCCGGCCCTCCGATTTACACTGGCCAGTGGCCACAGGGGCTCACCTTTCTCTGACCTGATGACCTACCGAAGAGCCATCCCCCTGACTAAAGGAAATTCTGGAGCCCAGGTTTTACTACTGAACCGATTTCAGTTGTCAGGGCTGACTTATCCCTGAAGATGGTATAAATGGATGATGATAAAGTAGAAATCCTCTTTCCTTATCTTCCTGCTCCACTCTACCCCCATGATCCCTGCCCTCCCCCTGAGCTCTGCCCAATTAGTCTGGAAGCGCGGCCTCTCCGTGTGTCTCCTTTTCTTCCTTCAGCTGGCCTTCAGCTTGTTTGTCTTTCCTTCAAAACCTTCTCTTTCTAACTCTTTCTTCCTAACCAGTCCTGTTCAATATAGATAGCCGCCACTATCTACATTTAAATTAATTTAAATGACGTAGATTTCAATACTTAGTTCCTCAGTCACACTGGCCAAATTTCAAGTGCTCAATGGCCACACATGTCTCATGGCTTCCATATTGGATGGTGAAAACACAGAACAGTTCATCATTTCATCACTACAGAGAGTCCTATGGTGCTGTCCTAAACCTACTTATATGTTTCCAACTTCTAAACAGTGGAAGCCATCCAAACGGTGTTTAGAGTGATCTTTGGCATTGACAAGCAAAAGTTCAATTTGCTTACATGGCAGTGGAAACTTTTCTATTGGCTTCCAAATTACCTTGCTAGTCTCATTTGGATTAAAATTATAGACTTTGGAGGGGGCTGCTTTGGGGACAGGGTGGAAGGAGTGAGGCGTTCCCTATGAGTTGTTGTTGCTCATTGTTTTGGTGTCCCCTGCCAGCTGGAACCCTTCACATGTCCTCCGCTGTGTGCCTGATTCCAACATTATTTTGAAACCTGGTTAAATTGCATCACCTTCGTGCAGAGGCAAGGGAACAAATTTTGTGTGATACACTCTTGATTTTGCTTTTCCTCTCGAATCTTCCATCCCTCTCCCTCAGCCACTCACCTCCTCTTCCCAGTTTCTCATTAACGTTTCTTTTTCTCAGATGAACCTCTTTGTACACATACACCTCTGTATTCCCTTTCTGATGGGGCCAAGTTGTGTCTTCATGAAATTATACCCATTTATCGATGCCAGACAGTTGTTTCACCTCCTATTAACATCATCTATTCTTTTATGTCTGCATTAATGCATTCATTCATCCATCCATCCATCCATTTGGTAAGTATTTATTGGACATCTAGTATGTGCCAGACCCGGTGACATCAACTAGCAACATCTGTGAGGTTTTCTGTGTTTCTGCATTCACCAAATTCATCCTCCAGGGAAGAGAGTGATAGCTGCTGAATACTTCAAAAACAAAAACAAAAACAAAACCAACTACTATAGCTAGTCAAGTGTGGTGAGTGCTAAGAATAAGTACAAGGAGTTAAACATGGAATAGGAGAAGATAACCAGGGCATTGAGAGGAAGTTTTACCACGGGGGCTGCTTGTGAGTCAGGCAAGCATCTGGAAACGGTGGGTGGGGAGGCACATCACACTTCAGATGAGGAAGCAACACCTGTGCCAGGAAGGAGCCTACAATTTTCCAAGCATTTCCAGGGGACCAGAGTGTCTCCAGGGCAGAAATCTGTAGGGCAGAGAGCAAGCAGGGAAGCTGGAGGGGTGCACCGCAGCGAGGATATTGGACACAAACTAGGAGGGTCCTAACATTTCTCGTTTGAACAGGGGCACCTGAGGTAGTAAAAGTGGGTGTTGTTAATGTCTATGATGGGACAACAGGAATAAACTGGGATTATACTGAGAAAACTGGGATAACTGGCCACTGAACTTGATCCTGAGAACAAGAGGAAGACGCTGAGTCATTAAAGCCAAGAAATGGCTTGGTTTGATCAGGTCTGCATTCTAAAGCAATCTCTGGTTCTAAAGCATTGTCCGATTGGATGGTAGCAAGAACAAATGTAGCAAGAAGATGGCCACTCGGACCAGGCTGGGGAGGACACAGATAAAAGTAGCCTTGTTCAGCAGATAGGGAAGAGGGAGAAAGGGAAGTCTACACATTCAGCGTGTGACAGGTAGGGGGGGGAGGAGAAGAAACACAACCAGGACACCTCTGCTGAAGCCATCGGGAGCATGGACCATGCTGATAGATAGCCAAGAAGAAGGAGTTTAGGGTGGATATTTGAGACATCACTGACCCTTGCACCTCCAACTCTATGTCCTTGGCTTTCTGTACCTCCTTCATTTGAGCCATTCCCAGCCTGTGTCTCCATAAGATTTGCTCTCTGACTAGTTCACATAGCACTGACTGCCTTCTACATACATAGTTAAGATTAGCAAGATATCTTATTTATTATTTTTAAAAAGATTTTATTTATTTATTTGAGAGAGAGAGAGAGAAAACATGCAGGGGGAGGAACAGAGGGGAGAGAGAAGCAGACTCCCTGCTGAATGGGGAGCCCATCACTGGACCTTGATCCCAGAACCCTGAGAACATGAGCTGAACTGATGTCAGACACTTAACCAACTGAGCCACCCAGGTGCCCCAAGATTAACACGATAGTCTAAAAATGCGACTCATACCTGAGACATTTAATAGACTGAACATCTGTTAAATTTTTTTTTGAAATAGAAAACAATCAATAAAAAATTGATGGAAACATAGCTGCTTTTTCTCCTGGACAGAGGATTAGGTAGCGTTAGAGTGGGCAGAATTAGCATGCTAGGGATAGCATCTTGAATTATAGAGTACTTAGCAGCCCATGCCGCGGTACCTTGTAATTTAGAGTTCTTTATATTTCAGTATCGTGTTTGGTCCTGGCTTCTAGTTTTCTTTTATTCTGAGTTAGTCATCAGGTTTACTGTCTTTGCTGGCATTGTTTATAAGGGCTGCAGCTCTCCTCTCGCAAGCAGATTCAGACAGTGCACTATATTTGGGTTTTAAATCAATCACAGGCTGAGAAACTGCACATTATTCCAAGCAATTTATTTAATATTTTATCAAGAAAATGTAATTAGGACTTTCTGAAAACAAGGTTCTAGACAATCACGGGAAACAGCCACAGCTAATTTACAAGATTGGTTGTGGTTACAGGTCGTCGGGTAGCTGGGCCAAGACCTTCCACTTTTATCAGGACGCCGTTCTGGGCGCCACAGGCAGGTGAATGTGATCTCTGACAGGTGCAGAGAAGAAATGAGAGATAACATGCCCATGGAAAGGGGTGCTTTACCTGTCCCCTTTTAATTAAATTCAAGTTATAAAGCAATCTTATTTTGAGACTTGCTAGTGTATTTTGCTGAGTGGTGCCCTGGTGGGCGGTCAGTGAGATAAATGAAGGCGTATGGCTCCTTTCCAAGCGCACACAGCCCCAAGGCTGAGGCGGGAGGGCACCAAGTCAAAGGGACAGCGAGAGAACCGGGGAGCCAGGGATTCATTCTCACCTGCCGCCCCCAGGTAAACCTCAGGCGAGAGTACCCTGGGAGCTTCATCGTCCAGGCCGCAGGTGAAGTGCACACTGTTGTGTGCTGGTCAGAAGGTGCCTACCTTGGGGTGTGCGCCTAGCGTGGGTTCGGAGAGCACTATGTGTTGGCGGACACCCACTCCCACTCTGTTCTCAGCACGCACCTACCCTGCACTCTTTTCCTGCCCTCCCTGTAGGCAGGGGACCCCGTGACCGGTTCCAGCTAGTGGAAAGAGCGGGATCCTGGGGCCACCTCCAGGCCTGGCCCCTTGAAACCTTCCTTCTCTGCAGCAGGGGTTAGCAACCTGCGGCTCCAGGGTCAACCCCAACCCACTGCCTGGTGGTGAGTGGGTCGGACACCCACCAAGAGTGGCCTCTACGTTTTCTCGTGGGTGAAGACAAATTTTTAAAAAGGATATTTTGTCACATAGGAAAATTATATGAAATGCAAAATTTAGCGTCCATAAACAAAGCTGTTTACACATAAACAAAGTTTTATTGGAACACAGCCATGTTGATCCCTTTAGGATTGTCTACAGCAGTTTTCCCACTGCAATGACAGAGTTGAGTGGTTGTGCCGGAGGGAAGTCCCTTCCTCCATAAAACTATATATATATATATACACACACACACATATACATATAATTACATATAATTATAATACTCTATATGAATGTATATTATACATTAAGATAGTATTTATTGTAGGATATATATTATTTAAAATTCTTTAAAAATCATAAATTATAAATTTGAATAATAAATGATACATATTAATAATACTTTATAAGTGAGCAATATTGTTATTTACATATACTATATATGTATTAAAGATTTTATTTATTTAAGGAAGAGAAAGAGAGCATGAAGGGGAGGGGAAATGGACAGAGGGAGGAGGAGGGGGAAAATCTTAAGCTTCAGATCCACACCCGCTGGGGCGCCTGGGTGGCTCAGTGGGTTCAAGCCTCTGCCTTCTGCTCGGGTGATGATCCCAGGGTCCTGGGATTGAGCCCTGAGTAGGGCTTTCTGCTCAGTGGGGAGCCTGCTTCCTCCTCTCTCTCTCTGCCTACTTGTGGTCTCTGCCTGTCAAATAAATAAATAAAATCTTAAAGAAAAAAAAAAATCCACACCTAACTGGGAGCCCCACATGGGGCTCCATCTTTTGTGAGAGAGCAGAAATCAGAAGTCAAGAGTCAGTTGCTTAACCGACTGAGCCACCCAGGTACCCCTGTGTACTTCTACATAGAGCATACTAGGTATAATAGATAAATACACAACATATGTATTTTATATCTGAAATATACATTATTCACATACATTATATAAACATATTTTATATAAAGTTTATTATACTTCATTACATTTAACTTATTGTATTTTAATATTATATTATATTTTGTTATAATAAATTTATAATTATATTTTATTTATTATATCATAGTTTATATATTGTATATATTAATATCTTACATATAATTATATATCTATATAAAATGTATTATATATTTTATTATATTAAACATTTAATTTTTAAGAACATAGAAGTATATTTCATATATGTTTTTATTCTTATTTTTTTCAAATTTTTATTTAAATTCTAGTTAGTTAAAATATAGTGTAATACTGGTTTCAGGAGTAGTAATTTAGTGATTCATCACTTACATACAACACCCAGGGCTCATCATAATGATACCCATCACACATTTATACTTCATGTATGTTTATAGTCTTGATATTTTATATATTTTTATAATACAACGTATTATATATGCAGTAACATATAATATATTACATATGTAAAATAGATCTATAAATATATTATATGTGTGTGTGTGTGTGTGTGTGTGTGTGTACATGATATTTTCATGGGGGAAGGGGCCCATGAAGACAAAGGTGCCTAGGGCCTACAGAAGTCCTAATACAGTCCTGTGCGTGTGCAACATAATTTTAAGTGATTACAGTATGGTCATCACATACTTTATTCAACCAATTCCTAATTGTAGGACATTTGGGTTAATTCACAGTTGGGGATGAAATAAAAATAATAAGCTAAACATACTTTGCTCTGAGTTTCTGGATATCACCATGCTGATTTTTCTAGAGCTCCTCTTGTAAACACGCCTTGTCTTCTACAGGTGTGTGCTCCCGGCCCCTGACACGGTGTATGACACGGTATGACACGGTGCCTGCTGCGTGTGAGGAGAGGCTGGGCCTGGTTGTAGAGTCCTTACACACACACACAAGTGAAGAGTCAGACTCCCAGTGGTGGGACTTTGGAAGAATATTCTCTTGTTTACCTTTTCTTTTATTTTCACAAGTCATCAACACTAGCGATGTATGATGATTGAGGAAGAACATAGACGTGCACTTTGTTCCTTTAAGATGTAGTTATGATTGTGAGCCCTCCCTGCTCCTGCCCTTCCCCGAGTTCTTTTTCCTGTAGCTGTGTCTTCTCATGTACACTTCCCAGATGCTTGGCATCACGGGTTATGTTTAAGTCTTTAAACAATTTTGAGTCGATTTTTTTTTTTAAGTGGCATAGGATAGTAGTCCAGCTTCATTTTTCTGTGTGTAAATATACTTCAAAATTGCCAAGAAAGTAGAATGTAAGTGTTCCACCATACTGAAGAAATAATAATTATGTGACATTACAGGTGTGGGTGTTAGCTAAAGCTGTGGTGGTGATCGGTTGCAATGCGTAGATGTATCAAGACAACTCACTGTACCCCTTAAACTTAAACAGTGTTCCCTACCAACCGAGTCTCAATAGGAAAAAAGGACACCTGGCAGACCAGTGGCAGTCCTACTCCATCCCAGTCTCTGGAGTCCAGGCCCAGGAGTCTGCATTTAGAAGTCCTTGGCTGTTCTTGTACAGAGGAGATTGGAGAACTGCTGGCCTTTGGGACAAAGCCTGCAGAGACCATTCGACTTAAAGTACTTAAAACACAGCCCATGTCCTGTGTTCCCCTAACACTGGTCTTCCTCCAACCACTCCTCCCCAATCCCTTTTCACCCTGTCATCTCCAGCAAACAACCAAGGAGGAGAGAACAGAGACTTTCTGCGTACTGGTGGTAACTTACTTAACTAAGTTTGGTTCAATGATTAGAACCAAGAAATTGACAGTGGTACAACAGCAGGTAAACTACAGAGCTTATTCCTTTTTTTTAAACAAATTTTTGCATGCACTCATTTTTTTTTATTCTTGGTGTTTTGTTCTGTGAGATTTTGTCCCCCCTACAGATTTGTGTACCTGCCTTCACAATCAGGGTAGAGAACTACTCCATCATCCTGAAGAAACCCCTTTGTTCTATTACCATTATTAATTCACTTTAAGATATTCTTTTAGCTCAATAAATATTTGTTTAATGGATTAATAAGATAATGAATTGAAATAGAGAGAATGCCTAATTTCCTGGATCATTGAAAGAGTTGATTTAGTGACCTCATAGCCTGAATGAGAAGTACGTAAAGATAGAGCCCGTTTTTGAAGATGATACTTTTGAAGATGACCCAGTAGTGGAAGTCAGGTGTTCAGTCAGGACAATCACTCCCTCATACAACATACATAGCTCCTCAATGCCAGTTCGGAGTCAAATCAATTTAATTAACTAACAAGGGTAGTTGTTATGGCAACAATGTTACTAATCTACTTCAGCAAATTCTCGGTATAATTGACCTGTTGCTAGGCAACAGCCAATAGGTTGGACAAGAGATGATGACATATTTCATCTGGTACAGATGTTGGTATCTGGTCACAAATTAGGCCTCTGGTCAAGGAGAAGTTTCCCAGAGAACACACTTGGGATATCAATAGGGTATTTGTAAAGGTCTACCATCGAAGTGACACTCATAAACACATAGTTTTATAGGCTGAAGGTCTAGCAAAATAGGTATTATGAAACTTAGGACAAGTATCTGTATATCTAATATGTCTTATTCAAAAAGATAGAATTTTTTTTTAATTTTATAGGACTGATTAATATCTCCAGAAAAATATTGCTTTTATTCCATGTGTGAAACTGAAACAGACACTTACAGAGAGATACACCTTGCATATGGGGAATAAATCAGTACAGGCAGAATTGTTGATTGTTGAGCATAATGCAGATACAACCATTTCACTCAGCAATTCCATGCCCTTGGAAAGCTCCCTACTTCTGCCTGGGGATCTCATCCAAGATGGCCCATACTTTCATGGTTTAAAAGCTTATGTGCTTTACATTGGGGTAGCTTGTTAATTATCTCCCAGATTGCTAAGTAAGAGAGACATTAGTTTTCATCCTCTGCCTCCTTCAAGCAGGACGTGTATATGGTGTATTCAAATGAGCTCCAAAGGAAATACAAGAGTAAGGGGAATTTTTGTAAACAACACACTGCCCTTTGACCCATCCATATCCCACAAGGCTGTTGAAGTGGGACTTCTCATCGGTCAGATTGACCCCTGATAGGGACGCCGGGGGATTGACTCTAAGGTGAGGCTGTGTTTTACAGCATGAAGCCCTGTGGCACTGTAGGGGACACACAGGACTCGGATTCTAAAGGTCAGGCCATGCCTGCATCTGAGGCCCATCTTCATCCAGACTCTGGTGGGATCTAGGAAGCACTTTTCCAACCCTTGGGAATTAACAGCATGTTTCCCATGAGACCTCTTGTGGCTCTGGTCATGGGGACTTTGTGGAAGATTTTGAGAACAATTCCACTTAGCTCATTCCTGTCCCCTTTATCAGGGGTCAATCTGACCGACGAGAAGCCCCTCAAGGAAGGAGGCTCAGGGAGGCCTGCCTTACGACTTGAGAACACTGGTGAGCTTTCTCGAGAAAGGTCTGCATGACAGTCCTGACCCTGGGAAGGCCAAGCAGTTACTGAAATGAAAGATTTCATGACGGTGGCTCTCGTAGACGTCTGTCTGGAGGATCAGATTTTCCTCTGATTCAGTGAGGGAGACGTTGAGACGGTATTGTGATTAAGTAAGCGGAGTTGCCCAGGAGCACGTGGAGGAAGAGGAATGAAGAAAATAAGAAGAGGCAGGAGGGGAGGGAGAAGGAGGAAAAAAGAAGAGAGAAGGAGAAACTGTTATTCGTAAAGACTGTAAGTCAGACATAGTGGAGGCATGTATCGAAGTGTCATCTTCTGACAATGTACACTCAGGCTATGTGTCCAGCATTTGATCATTTGAAGATTTTATATTTATATATATATGTAGTTTCTTTGCAGCAATTCAATGCCATCAACTAAAAATTATTGCATAAGGGGAAGCTAATTTGGGAGGAGCAATTTTCTCAGAACTGATTGCAGAAGCAGCCATACAATTATCTCCGCAGAGCGCTTAGAACAGTGCTGGAAAGGGCCGTGCCGTCTGATTTACCTCCCCCTCCCCCTGCATTGTGGCTTCCTTTCCTGTACCCAGTGACTCCTGGAATGAGGCAGACTGAAGCTTTGCCTCCTGAAAATGTCCACGACTGGGGAATGCCCGAGGGCCGGAGACTGAGTTCTTTCTTTTTGCCCTTCATATTCTCCTTGGTCTTTACAGACGAGTTTCTGAAGCAGGCCCCTGGACAACAGAGACCCCGTATCACAGAGCTTGCTTTTGTGTAGAAGAAAGGAGCCTTTGGCCAAACTCTCCGACTTCTCTGAACTCTGGTGATTTGATGTTTCTGGTGGGAAATATTTGCACGCATGCTTTGTAAAATGCTCTACGAATAGACCGTAGTAGCAGTCACAGTAGAAATAACTAGAAATGTATTCGCACATGTTTTTCTTTGACTTGAACTTCAAAATCAGGAGAGTGTGTGCTTCTATGTGCCAAGTGCTTGAGTTTAGGCAAGACGGAATAAGAGCTAAGAGTGTGTACTCTGGATGCAGCTGCCAAGGTCCGAACGCCTGCCTGGCCAGTTTCTGGCTGGGAGAACACGGATGTCCAAGGTACTTCATCTCCCTCAACTTCAGTTCAGACGCTTCTGTAAATTGAGGACCTAAAAGGTGCTTCCTTAGAGGTCAACATGAGAATTCAGCTCCGCAATCCGAGGGAGGCGCCTGGACGTAGATTCCCTCCCAGAACTGTTGTCCATTATTATCACTAATATCATTATTTCTCCCCACAATAATCCCACATGGCTGGCGTCCTCCCCACTTTCCCAGATGGGGAGAATAAGGCCGCGGGAAGCGAGGCAGCCTGCCCAGTGTCGACCCCTGATAAGGACGGGCGGGGGCTCGAACCCGGCTGCTTCCAAAGCCAACCTCCATCCGCGCGGCTTAATGAGGGTTTCAGCTTCACGCTTCTCTCCCCTTGATTAGGTGTTAAATATTTACCATCTTGCCTTTCTTCCTCTCTACCCTCTTTAAAAACGGTTTAATTAAAATCATCCGTTGAGCTCATGATAAAAATATGCAAATGTGATGATTTTTGTGAAATGAATCTTTTGTTTCCCTTTCATTCCCGCAGGACTGTGGATGAGAGAGGGTAGATAGCCGAGGCCTCTGATGAATTTGCACAAGCATTTGATAATACGTCGTGTCACCGATTTCAAGGTCTGGTGGCCACAGGACCCAGCCATTCATGTATGTGAGGCACGGCCAGATTCACAGGCAGAGATGGGGTCTAGGGAGGATGTTTCCTCAGTATTCCTGGGAAAACCAAATGAAATCAGTCTGAACAGGCGAAGCTGAAGGAAACCCTGTTCTACTTTCCCACTTCTGTCCGGCTCTCCTCCCTTCTCCACATGGAGTCCAGCCCTGTGCCCGCAAGAAAGAGGGGCGTGCGCGCTGCTGTTGATGTCACGTATGTGTTTTTGGATTCCTTTACAGTGTGAAATCTTTAAGGACAAGGACTATGACATCCAGTGTGCTGACGCCTTCCTCAGGGCCTGGCGCTGTTATGTAAATGGTAAATAGGCACTGGGAAAAACAAAACAAAAGAAAACAACGAGTGAGTGAACAGAAGAATGAACAACTTATAGCCATCATGTAGTGGTCAATGACTAAATTAACCGAAACTATTCGTACAACTGTTGAATTTCCACCGTTGTTTTTTTCTACACGCTGCGTTGGACCAGGCAGAAGGGGAGTGACACGTAACCCGCATGTTTCAGATGCCTTCTTCAAGTCTGTGATATCTCTAGGGGAGGTTCCCTCATCTCAGACAAAGGCTTGGGGGTGGGACGCTCAGCTCTGTGAGTGACGTGCTCCCCGCCGTCTCCTTTCATCCAACTTACCCCAGTTCCCCTCAACCTTGTCTAAGTTTTATTTCCTGACCTAGTCATGCAGCAGATGACCCAAAGCCATATCCCACGTCACTGTCTACTGTCTACCATCTAGTAAATGTTTAGACTCGGAATTTTGACCATTATCCTTGATACAGAAACAAACACTATTTGTTGTTGTTGTTGTTGTTAATTTATGAAATCTCTTTTTACCTAGGGAAAAAAATACGTACATTCAAGACCACTGCTTTTCTTTAGAGGCAAAACGTCTACTTGGAACCTCAAGGAAGAGTCTTTTGTTCTTCCTGCTCTCTTTCCTCTCTGTGAATGTATCATTAATGCAGCGATGGGCAGCTCACGGCAGTGGGATTCACAGGCATGAACACTACACTGCTTTGATAATTCAAAATAGTGCTGTTCTTTTTTTTTTTTTTTTAAAGATTTTATTTATTTATTTGACAGAGAGAAATCACAAGTAGTTGAAGAGGCAGGCAGAGAGAGAGAGGGGGGAAGCAGGAAGCAGGCTCCCTGCTAAGCAGAGAGCCTGATGCGGGACTCGATCCCAGGACCCTGAGATCATGACCTGAGCCGAAGGCAGTGGCTTAACCCACTGAGCCACCCAGGTGCCCAAAATAGTGCTGTTCTTACCACAGTTCTGTTAGGACAAATGTTTGAGAGTAGCCTTATGCTTTTGTCTTCCACCCATTCCCCCCTCTCACACCCAGATCCCACAACATAGGGTCTCAAGGGTATCCCAAAAGAATCATTCCAATGATGGATAATTTTATGTATCAAGTTGGCCGGGGCACAGTGCCCAGATATTTGGTCAAACATAATTTTGGATGATTCTGTGAGAATGTTTTTAGGTGAGATTAACATTTACATGGGTCTACTTTGAGTAAAACAGATAGCTTCCCATCAGGTAAATGAGGTAGGTCTTAAGAGGGAGAAACATTGAAATCCCCCTAAAAGAAGAAATGGGGGGGGGCATCTTTAGTCTTCAAAGTCAAGACTACAGCAACAGCTCTTCCTTCTGTCTCCAACCTACTGACCTGTCCTGCAAAATTTACATTTGCCAACCCCTGTAATCTCATGAGCCAATTCCTTAAAATCTCTGTCTTTCTCTATGTATACGTATATGTGTGTGTATGTGTGTATATATGTATAAATATGTGTACACATACATATACATGTGTAATATATACACATACCTACATCTTATATATGCATATATGTATGTGTCCATATTTGTATATCTATATATACACATAAACATCTGCTAAAATGTTAACTCCTGATACCCCCTTTTACCCAACAAGGAAATCCAAATAAAAAGTTTCAGTAAACTTGAAATATAAAATTTTCAGAATTAAGATGCAATAGCCAAATATGTACTTATAATTATTCCATTAATTGATTTACACATGTCTAGCTAAAATACCTGAAAAACACAGTACTTACATTAATATTGTGAATTAAATAAATCTTAAAAATAAATAAATTAAACAGACTACTTGAAGCTTACCAATTACTTTATCAATTTACTTTTTTTTGGTTTTAATTTGTTTGTTTTGAATTTTATAAAATCAAGAATTTTTTAAAAGGTATCACATCAGTAGTACTTAACTTAGCAGTTCAGCTCAAGAATTATCTCCTTAAGAATTCTTAAAGAAAATGAGTATTTTGAAAATCTTAAGAATTCCTCTCTATTCCCTCTGATTTTCAGACACAACTTTTTGGATAATGGAAGCAATCATTTAAGAAACTTGAGAATTCCTGATTTCTACTTATGCTATGAAAATGATTTTCAAAAGGAGAAGCTTCCATATCCTGCATAATTGTACTTAAAAACACCTCTTCTGCTTCAGAAAATTCACAGTGACTTTGAAAGTTAACTGACCTCACTCTGAAGAAGCAAGAAGTAAAGGAAGAACAAAGAAAGAACCCCATTAGGATAATCAAGTGAGGTAAAACATGGGCAAAGTACCTAAAAATTGGCTGAAACTAAGTTTTTTTTTGATTTTTGTTTTTGCTCTACACTAAATAATTGAGAGATTTTTCCAGATACTTAAAAATCCATATGTAGAGCAATTCCTTCCTCTCTGAAAGTCACTTTTGGAAAAAAATACATAATTTTCCACTCAGTCTATAGGAATGACCAGAGAATTTTCTGCCCAGATGTGTATGGGTTGCAGGGACAGGAGCTCCCCTGGGGGCTACTTCAGATCATTGTTCCCTCCTCCTCCCACAGATAGTCTGGATCCAATGAACCCAGTGTAATAGAAACGCAGGAACAAGTCATTCTAGACTCTTTAGACATGACAGACTCTCTGTGGAGCAGCACTGCCCAGTAGATATGTGGGAGATACATATGCAGTTAGCAGTTGTCTGGTAGCACTTTAGAAAAGTAAAAGGAACAGGTGACATTAGCTTTAATCATGTATTGAACACAAAATAATTACCATTTTGACTTGCAATCAAAATAAAAAGCATTCGTGAAATATTTTACATTCACTCTTTCTTAATAAGCCTTGGAAATCTGGTGTGGATTTTATGGGCACAGTACATCTCAGTTTGGACCCAGCATATTTCAATGGCCGGCAGGTGGTTGTGGCTAGTGGCTGCCGTATTGGAGAGTACAGCACTAGATCTGAGGCTCTCTCTCCATATACCCATATATCTACATAAATACATATCTACATAAACCTAGATACAAGTATAGATTTTTTTGGGGGGGCTACCACAGAGGAATCAGAATTCTAAAACTTGCCTGTGATGGAGGACATATCATTAAGGGGTGATTTGAGGCTGTTGAACATTTCATTACTTATTTCCACGTACTGTAGTGTCATTTCAGAAGTAGCTTCTTCCTCAACTGGGATCCTACTTGTGGCGTTTTCTCCGCCAGTGACCTAGAGCAAGCTCACCTCAGTCTCTCCATCTCTGAGATTCCAGATCATTCTTTTTTTGCAACTGCCCCGGGCTCAGGGTCCAAGGTTTGCTGAGAGCTCAGTTTTGGGAGACTGTCTTGCTACCATCTCCTTCAAGTCTTCAAGCATTTGATTAAAGAGAAAAAAAAAATTGCTCGATTGACTTCAAGTTTTACTTATTAGACGTTAGACAGGAGGAAATATTACTCCACTGGCTACTGACGATCTTAAACAATAATTAGTAGCAATAGTAAATCCGACCTTTATTGAAAGCCTACTCTGCACTTTCACATTTTCAATATACTTTTAAATATTCGATGCTTTTATTTAATCCACAAAACAACACCACTGAGAGTGAAAATACCTGTTTTGCAGGTAATGAACGGGGGGGGGGGGGGGGGCCCCCAGCGAAGTCCTTTGTTTGAGAACACAGAGCTGGTAAGAGATAAACAAGGAACTAGGCGTTAAGTGTTTCTCTTCTGGTTCAGGTGGGAATGTCTGTTTCCAAGGCTCATGATTTGACACTGTTGTAAGAAATTCTTCCAAGTAGCATTACTGAACTTTGAGGTTGTGGAACATGTTTGTGACCCTGAAGTGGACATCTCCATGTTTGAGTTCTGGCCCTCCTTTGACCACTTACTCTGTGGCTTTGGGAAAAATCACATATTTGACTTGTATTTCTCGCTCTGAAAAATGGAATAATAAAGCCTACCTCATGTGGGGATTCACGCAGCTCAGGCATCAAAGTATACCACAGCATTAATTAGCACAGTGAAAAATAGAAGTAGCTTAATTGTTAATTAATGGTGGGGTAACTTAAATAAAGGAGAAATATGTTGCATGTTATGGCTGAGATATTAGACACCAAATAGCCATTAAAAAACAAATTTTCAAAATATTAAATGTCTAAACTCTGGATGCAAAGCTGAGTCAAATTCTTTTAAAAGTCTGAAAAAAACCCAATACCTGCCATATGATCTTAATTTGGTAATTCACAGAGGCATAGATAAACACTTAGGAAAAAAAGAAAAAAAAATGCTGCTAGGAATCACACTTATTGTGGTTATTTTGGGGGGCATAAGTTACAAGTGTGTGGTTTTTTTTTTTATTGAGTGCACTTCTCTCAGTTCTAAAATTTCTATAATGATCAGATATTAATTTCTCTTTCTTCATAAGAAAAAAATGTATTTTTAAGTGACACCTCTAGTTCCCAGGAAAAGTTCACTTTTAATGAAGACCATTTGATTCATCAAATAAAGTTTTCTACCTCCTACACTTAATGAACTATTTTAAGTCTCCTCTTCCCTTAGACACCTACTGTTTCTATTAATTCTAATACACGATCAGCTCTCATTATAACGTCCCTGAGGGACTGTAGGAACAAGTGCATTTTCCGACAGGCATAAAGTGAGGTCATGGGGAAAATAAGGAAAAGTGGTGACTTTCTAGTTCCCCGGTGACCTAAGTGTTTTTTTTTTTTCCCAAGTGGGTAAGTTCCTGTGTATACGTCATAACAGTCCCAGATGAAGAAGTTGATCTTTTCCGTAATAAAGATTTTCTGCTTTATTAGAAATGCCAATGCTTTGCAAAGAGGTGGTGGGGTCCGGGTGGGGGGTGGGGGATGTATTTAAATGCCTAACAAAACCCAAAGTCTCTCCAAAGGAGTGGGAATTGCAAATGTGCTTGCACAGAAAGGAACGGGAGGTTGCAGAAGGAATCCTGGAGGAGGTGGGTTTGGCCCTTTGCCGCTCCTGGCACTGTTCAACTTTGAGGTAGCCGCTGAGCATCCTCAGGCCCCCGTCTTCGAAAAGATGCTGGGATTTCTCCTCTCAAAGTGCAGGTGAAAAGGGACATTGGTAGCCCGCAATACATTAGCTAGGGTGCTACATAGATTAGAAATGTTGCTCCTCAGATGCTGGTTCCTGACTATGAAGTCTGTTGGGCAGCCCCGCCCCAAATTCTCCAATAAAAGCTAATATGACATTGCTCAAATTTGAACAAAGGATGAAGGTTCCTGGGTGCCTGTAGGGAGGCAGGAGTAGAGCTGAAAAAGATCGTCAAGTCAGGAAAAATGACAGAGTGAAGCACGAGCGAGGAGTTTGAGATTCACCGTGACTTGATTTTTTCTTTTTGGGTGTGACCTTTCTTTGCATGTATGTGTTTGTGTGCTCCTGTTTGAGTGAATGCTTGAGCTGAAAATCTATTCCTGATGCCTGCTTCTCTGAGAGTAGTCTATGGAGAAGGAGGCAGGAGGTACAGGATGAGCAGAGGATGTCCGCTCAGAACGAGGGGGTGCGATGTCTGTCTACTCCACGTCTGAGCTGGGGCACCTGTGTCAAGATCTTTCTGTTCTCCAGATCTCAGGTGCTTTTCTGGAGAGAAGGGAAGAGATAGTCTTTCCTACAAAGGTATGGCAGATAAATAGAGAGCGGGTACACTGCACAAATGCAGTCGGTCATGGTTCTTACGCTCTGGTTAGTAGACTTTTTGTCGACCTGATATGGCAGATAATGTTACCTAATCATTCTCTGAATGCAGACTAGAGTTTTAAACAGCTCTCTTCCATATGCTTTTTTTATTTATGGTCATGGGTAGAATTCTTCTGGTGATAAAATATAAAACTGTGGAATGGATCAGCCTTAAAATCTTATCTGAGAGTCCCAGGGGTCTGTCTCTTGGGTCCTCCTGAACTCTCCTTGCCAGATACAGGGTAGACAGAACAGCAAGTTCAGATGTGACTTTCCCCTCAACTTTTTTTCTTAGGCTCTTGGTCTCCCACTGTAGATGCCTAGAGGAAGATTTACAAGAGAATGGAGAAATTCTTCTCGTGTCTTAAGAAAGTTTTTTGTTGTTGTTGTGGGAGGGGCACTTTGTAGGCCAACATGAAATCCAAAAAAGGGGGCAAAAAAAAAAAATCCCTTTATGAAAGCTATCCATCAAATGTCAAGGATAATAATCAATTTTCTGTCACAATGAACTGATAAAAGCTTTTGGTAATAATGTCGTGGGGGGGTGGATTTGTGTTGGAACTCGAAACGCATAGCCCTGATATCAAACAAATTCATAAAAGCTCAGTGCCGCTGTAGCCCTCGGAGGCATGACAAAATACAATTTCTCATCCACAGGATATGGAATAATTCCTCTTTTTTATTTTTATATGGAGAGAAGCAAAAGGAAATCTGAATTTTTTAAAAAAAATATTACACAATTCTGCTTTTGCAGGTGAACATTAGCGATCATTTTGGCCGCTGATATCAGAAACCGTTCTGGTGATTTCTCTCACATCATGCAAATGGCTGCATAATGCCTGCTCCTCTTGGAATGTAAAATCAAATCAGCATTCTAATGCTACAAGCCGGTGATGAGCTTGGGAATAAATATGCAGGAGCGCATAAAAAAAAATCAAGGCAATCAAGAGGAGCCAGCGTCCTCGCTCGGACTATAAATCTTTGTCTATTTCAATCGTAGGGCTGGCCGAATCAGTGTAAAATTCCAGCGGGGATGTCATCAATTTCTGTTAACCTCTCTATTCCTCTTTGTGTTGGCTCTGGGGTGATGGATTGGTTTTGTCACTTCTGTTCCGTTCACAGTGTGTTAACATGGAAGGGTGCAGGCAGGTTATGAGGAAAGGTTATTGCTGTCCCAGGCTTGACCCTCACTTACTCTCTTCTTGGGATCTCCTGTACCTTTCTGACTGGGAAACACCGTGTCTCCTTTTGGTTGCTGGATGCTCAGCTCAAAGACCACACGTTGGCTGGTCCAGTGTTGAATCTCAGGTCACCCTTTTGAAGTGACAATAGGCCTATTGATTCAGCTTCCGGAGGGAGAGCTGGCAGTGTGTTAAGACAGGGGAAGCAAAGATGAGGAGCCTGGGCCCCAGGAGAAACTCAGACTCCAAGTCACTATGGCCCAATGCAAAGCTGTGTCTCTTCGGGTGTCACTTGTCCAAACTGTAACTGGCTTTTTCCAGCCAGTCTTTCAACAATTCTTATGGAGTATTATTGGCCTGCACAGAATATGTGACCATGGACCAGTAAGCCCAGTACTTAACTTCTCAGTCTCATGGCACACACAGGCTGTGACTTCAAGATGGCGGGATTGGTTGCGTTCAATGTCTTTGCTGCCTTATTAACACATATCCTACAATGGCACTAGCCAATAGGGTAACTGCTAGCTGCAAGCAGCTATTTAAATTTAAAATTAATTAAAATGAAATAAAATTTAAAAATCAGTTCTTTGGTTTTCTAGCCACATTTAAAAAATTTTATTTAAATTCAATTTAATTAGCATATATGGTATAATTCGTTTCAGAGGTAGAATTTAGTGATTCATCAATTGCTAATAACATCCAGTTCTCATCCCAACAAGTAGCCCTCCTTAATGCCCATCCCCCAATTGCACCCCCCTCCAGCAACCCTCATTTTGTTTCCTAGAGTTAAGAGTCCTTTATGCTAGCCACATTTTAAGTTCTTATTATAGTCACCTGTGACTCATAGCTACTATACTGGACAACACAGACATAGAACATTTCCATCATCATAGAAAATTCTATAGGACAGAGTCGGCTTAGATTGCATTTATCTAAATGGATCTGTGCCTTTTAAACTATTCTCCAAGGGAAGGCAGATACTTATTTCAATAAGGTTGCCATTGTTGGAACATGGGAGCTTAGTTATACAGCTATTAATCAAAGGTGAGGTATGCTCATAAGGTAATGGCTTGCTTGGAAATTGACTCTAAAGGAATTCCAAAGACATTTCAAGCTTGTTTTGAGTGATGGCAAAGTTACTGAAATAAGTATGATAGAAAGAGCCTATGGATATTTACTTCAGATGTATCTGAATTCTAGACATGAATCTGACACTTCCTATTGTTGGAACCTGGGAAATTTTATGTTACCTCCCCAAAGCTCAGTTTTCTTATGGATAGTATCATGTATACTTTATAAGCTTTTTTTTGAAGTTTAAATGAGATAATATTGCAAAGAAGGTTTAGGAATGGTGCATCAAAGAGAGTAGGAGCTTAATAAGTCAAGCAGAGAGAGTCAATTATCATATGGTTTCACTTATTTGTGGAGCATAACAAATAGCATGGAGGACATGGGGAGTTAGAGAGGAGAAGGGAGTTGGGGGAACTTGGAAGGGGGGGTGAACCATGAGAGACTATGGACTCTAGAAAACAATCTGAGGGTTTTGAAACGGTGGGGAGTGGGAGGTTGGGGGAACCAGGTGGTGGGTATTAGAGAGGGTACGAATTGCATGGAGCACTGGGTGTGGTGCAAAAACAAGGAATACTGTTATTCTGAAAATAAAAAAAAAATAAAAACAAACAAACAAAAACAAACAAACACAAACAAACAAACAAAAACATACTTGCTCACATGACCTTAAAAATGCTACACAGCTGATCTTTGAACAGGATGAAGGAGCAGCATATGATAAGGAAAGGAGCAATGCCAACTTTTCTTCACTGGAACATGCAGTAAAGTACTAACTACCCACCTTGGGGTAGTGGTGGTCATTTGCTTAATTTTGGGTTGGCTGGACAGGCAGTTCACCCCCTGGTTCACATTTACACCCCATCTCCTGACAGCCCAGCCCTTCCTGGACCTCCTGTACCCTCTGCTGCAAGGCTGTTCTACACAAAATACCATATCAGCCATCACTTAGAAGGACACCCATTGGCTGTCTCTCCATAAGAGTTGGAGACCAGGACGCCATCAGTGGAGGGACACTCTGAAAGCCTGGAATCTCACAGGGCACAACCATCAGGTTTCCTGTGTCTCCAACTCCTGATATCCTTCACTTCCAATCAGAACTGGGGCACCAGGTGCAAAGTGTATGCTTTTAAGCAATGCCCTCTTTGATTATGGAGTGCCCTTTGGGTGTCTCAAAGTCCCAAGACTTTGGTATGTCCTGGAGAAATTAACAACTCTAGTTGAACAATCTTAGTTTCTAGGGAAGTGGAATGGTGTGCTATGAAGCCACCCAAATGAGAACACCTATAGGGAAGTCCTTGTGCTCCTGACCACACCCCTGACCTTGAACAAGTTAATCAGCCTCTAGTGATTCTAGTGTCCTCATTGATAAGATGCGGATCTTGGTACCAACCTCATGAGTTTGTCACTAAGATTTTCATCCAATAAATCATGTAAAGTATGTGATGTAGTACATAATGGGTATGTACTTGACCAATAGCTCCTCTTAATATTTCATAGTACCTGATGCTTTCATAATTAATTAGAGTGCACCCTGCTCTTCCACATGTAAAATTTCATTTGGCCCTGCCTACCAGACCAGAGTTAGAAGTGGTACCAAGATTCCAACACCCATTTTATTGATGAGAAAACCACGTTTCAGGGAGACCAAGTGACCAACCCTGATGACCACAAAACCAGGAGACTGCACTGTTTGGTTGTTTCAGGTTGACAACATTTAGGAAAAAATGTCATACAAGTAAATAAATAAATAAATAAATAAATAAATTTATACCAAATAAATTAGTCCTCAAAGGGAATGTTTGACATATACACTGAAATAAGATATTAATATTTCTCTGGGACCAAATTAATAAGAAAATAATCTGGTCAGAACTCCACTTGGAGCTATGGGTGTACATGTGATTGGATAACTGTACTTAGGAATTTAGAGTAAGTTGATCTTGAGGTGGTGGTAGTGAGGGTTTGGGAAAAATCAAGCAATGGGACGAAGAGAAGTGAGAGACATATTGATCTGAGAGTCTGCTGAATTGTAAATTCCACAAACACAGGCAAAGACTTGTTCTGTTTGCTATCTCAAAAATAGCGTAGAGGGGCGCCTGGCTGGCTCAGTGGGTTAAAGCCTCTGCCTTAAGCTCAGGTCATGATCCTGGGGTCCTGGGATCGAGCCCCACATCGGGCTCTTCACTCAGTGGGGAGACTGCTTCCTCCTCTCTCTCTGCCTGCCTCTCTGCCTACTTGAGATCTCTCTCTCTGTCAAATAAATAAATAAAATCTTAAAAAAAAATAGCGTAGAATGCCTGGTATTCCATAAGATTTTGTGATTAGGGTGTAGGGAAATAAGTGAGAAAATGAGTGGAGAAATGAATGAATGAAGCCAGAAAGGTAATCACATCCTAACTAGTTCAGTGGTTCTCTACAGAATCACTTGTAGAGCCTTTTAAAAGATCTGATGTCTGGACACCATTCAGATCAATAAACCACAATCTCTGAACACAGGGTAGAGCAAAACTATTTTGAACAGTGCTCCAGATGAGTCTAAAGTTGAGCAAGGTGTGAGAACCACTGATCTAGTCTTATCCACCAGTCATCCAGATGGGAAAATTGAGGACCCACCAGTAGAAAGGACTTGTCCAAAATTTTACATAAATCAATGGTGCTTCTGAAGCTAGGGCCTTTTGGCTTGATTGTGTGTGTGTGTGTGTGTGTGTGTGTAAATGTGTACCATAATTTCTCATACCCTTGTTTCTTTATAAATGCATGGGAATCTTCTGTTCCCTGAAAGTCTTTCACCACTGGTCTTCTTTCTATATATCTCCTACCTTGTGAGTTTTCTTTCTTCTTTCTTTCTTTCTTTCTTTCTTTCTTTCTTTCTTTCTTTCTTTCTTTCTTTCTTTCTTTTTTAAGGATTTTTCCCTTTTAGAAGCTTCCAGTGATCTCTTTCATCTACAGGCTGGGTGACCTTCTATTCCTGGCTTCCTAAAAGTCCTCCTGACTTCCCCAAATCCCTGGATTACATGTATTATTCCTCTGAAACCCTACACTTACAGCCTCAGTTATATGGTGTGCTCATCAAGGACAGAAAGGATATCTTTTTTAGCTACTTGTCTCTAGGGCTTGACACATGGGCTCAATTAATAGATAATGAATAAATGTGGGCCAGTTGCTTTACATACATAAAAGTGATTTGTATATATGTATACATTTCTGTATGAGTGTATATCATTTGTGTAGGACTTATTTAAAAATTTATCATTTTGAATGTACATATGATTAAATGTAAATGAGATAATTTAATTTAATTTGACAGAATTTATTGAGCACCTATTATATTTGTAAATACAGGAGATTAATGATGAGTAGGACACAGGGTCTGACCTCACTAGAGCTCACAGGCTTGAGGGTCAGGCTTACTCACTAATTAGAACACAGTTAATTCTTCAGAGTGTGTTAACAGTGGTGTCAGACCAACAAGCAAAGTGCTGTGGGAACAAAAATGAGCTAAAAGCACGTGGTGAGTGAGGCAAGAATCCAGCGGTTCTTAAACTTCCTTTGGAGGGCCTCATTGAAAAACTGATGAAAACTGCTATGAATACTTCCAGAAAACATGCGCATGGCACATGGTTTTGCAGACTCAATGAGGATTATCCATGGACACTCGACCACCACTAATGCAACTTATCAGACACTTGACCCTCAACATGGCTCAATGCCATGAAACCCTTGACGTTTATGTGCCATCTACTCCATAGGAGTTAAGAACCCGACACTAAATACATTTCTAGGGCTTCTCCCTTTATCTTACAAGGTTGAGAAGACCAAGAAGGAGTTTCATTTACTGTGGAGCCCAAGAGGCATGTATCCCAGTGAGTTTGCTCTTGATGTGGCTGTGTCTTGGCACATGATCTGGAGAAGAAAAACTTGGAATATCAATGGCCAGATCAGAGTTGCCACTACACTGACCAGTGAAAGCAACACATTCCCATTTTTTGTCGTATGTAGTATCACTTCTTGAGGTGAATTCTGCATGTAAATGGATTCCCCAGTAAGCTAAAACAGAGAGTCCTCATCTCCTTGGTTGAAGAAACTTTTGGGATATTTCTATTTAATAATTTTATCTCTGATATTATTATTATATATTATATCCTAAATGCTTAGGATAGCTATTTATTAATTAATTTTCAAATAACAATACCAAAGCCATTATTTGATAAAGGAAATGAGGTATTTGTAATGAAAAAAAATGAGGTTTCTCCCAAAAAATCACCAAGAAGAGTGACAGTGTTTTATATTTTTGTAAATCTTCTAGATGTCTGGCTTAATAGAAGACAACTGGATTTTCATGTCTGCTTCTACATTCAATGTCTTGTAATAGGTTTTTTTGATTAAAGTACATGAAGAAAATCTATCTTCACATATTTGTGTCATGGGAAAAGAGAAGAGTATTTTAATAGTTTTTCAGATAATTTGGGATATTCTTCTTTGATATTAGTCCAAAACTCAACAAGTGGTGGTTTCTTAAAGAGTTAGCCAATTATATCAATGAGCTTTTCATGCCCTATTATATTAAAATCTATTGGTCTGTCTTGAACTTCAAATGTAGTCAGTGATAGATTTCATAAATGACTTTGAAACATCATATATCTGTGATTTGGAAAATACTGGTTCACTGAATTATGCACATCTTCCAGATACTGAACATTCATTTATGTATCACCAGAAAAACACCTTCATTAATATTACCACTGAACTTATCAGAAAATTCTTTTATATTGGAAAGGGACCAGATTCATGAAGGCACCTACAAGTTGTCCAAAGTTCTAATTTAATTTAATTTAATTTGATTAGAGAGAGATAGTGGGGGGAGGAGCAGAGGGAGGGGAAGAGAATCTGGAGTAGATTGCCCACTGAGCTTAGAGCTTGGAGCTCAACATAGGACTTCATATCAAGACCCTAAGAGCATGACCTGAGCTGAAATTAAGAGTCAGATGAAGCATAGAGACTGTGGACTCTGAGAAACAAACTGAGGGTTTTTGGAAGGGAGGGAGGTGGGAGGATGGGTGAGCTTGGTGGTGGACATTAAGGAAGGCATGTATTGCATAGTGCACTGGGTGTGGTGCATAAACAATGAATCTTGGAACACTGAAAAAAAAAAAAAGAGTCAGATCCTTAACGAAGTGAACCTCCTAGGTGCCCACAAAGCTCTAATTTTAAATTGAAAGCTTTAATTTTATTATTGGCAACAAATTTGTTAAAGTAAAAACTTTAAGCTCATTTTGTTCATTTCCAAAAAGGTATGTCCATCAGACCCCAAGATCTGAATAATCATGGTTTGTAAGTTGTCGATTCAAGTAAAAATGGTATTCCATGAGGTAAACACTGGTTTAGCTCACAGCTCAGTCACACAACTTCCTTTCCTTGAGATGGCCATCATATTTCAGTATGTAGCAGAAGTGATTTCTGCATACCTGTGTCATCAATCAGAATATTATTTAAGGCTTTGTGCTAGATAGAATCATGGTCCCTCAGAGTGTCCACATTCTAATCCCCGTAAGCCATGAATGTTTTCACGAGCTTTACGTGACAAAAGGAATTTGGCAGATGTGATTAAGGATCTCGAGATGGGGAGATTATCCTGGATATTTTGGGTAGACCCCATCTAAGCACATCAGTCCTCTAAGTGGAGAGCTTCTCCTGGCTGTAGGCAGAGAGGGAGACATGGCCATGAAAGAGAGACAGAGAGAGAGAGAGAGAGAGAGAGAGAGAGAGACAGTGCAGCTGACTTTGAACGTGGAGGAAGGAGGCTATGGGCGAAGGAATGCTGGCAGCCTCTCAAGTTGGGGAAAGCCAGGAATCAGACTCTTCCCTGCACCTGTCGGGCAAGGAAACATCCTTGCCGACACCTTGATTAAAATCAACATGGAGGGACCCATGTTAGATTTCTGATCTACACAACTATAAGATAAATAAATTTGTGTGGCTTTGAAGCCAGGGTGGCAAGTTGTGTAGAAGCAGTAGAAAAGTAATAAATTCCTGTACTTCCAGGTCAGGAATAATGAATAACTGTTACAGTTTCTTGAAGGATATTCTTAAATAAACCTGGAAGCAAAATAATGACTACCAATGCTGTTTGGTGCCACCGTCTCGACTAAGGCTGAGGTGCCAGGACTGTTACCCACTGTTGTTTTGCATCATCAAGCAAATGTCAGTATAGAAAAAAAAAAAAAAGAGCCACAAAGAACATCTTGGTATTATTTCAAACAGTCCTGACTGACATCACAGACCCACTGAAAGGGTTTCAAGGACCGCCCCCCACCCCTGCCGGATCTGAAGACCAGATGTTAGAATCACTGATTTCAGTTTACAATCATTTTTCAAAGCATCTTGCAAATTTTTATCTGCCCACCACCATGTTCAATTTATAAACATTCCAAGAATTAAATTAGACAGTTGTGGGTTTCAATGAGCTAAGGGGAGATGAAAGTTTGGAGTTCTTAAATCTCATGTTGAGATTTTCTTTTCCCCCATAATATTCAGATAAGGGCAACTATATCGCTGGGGAATTCTCAACACAACTTTGGAATTTAGCACACCAATAACCTTCTGCACACAGGCATTTTTGTTGATTTAATTTTGGTTTCTCTATACCTATTATATTCCAACATTTATCAATTTAAGTAAAATGGCAACATAAATACACGTATCCTTCCATTTCCTTAATATGTCCATCCATTTCAGTCAAGTCAATCACTTGCTTTCTTTTTCAGAGAACACATGGATGAGTCTCCCATGTGGGCAAACTTCTCTGGGGAATAAATTCCAGCCATTCAGAGTAGAACACTTGGAGCTAAAAATGCACACTGTGGGCTTTCAGAACCCAAAGGTGTGCATATAAATGTTTTAAAGTGCTTTCATTAAGAGACATGTTCTTTTTGATTGATTGGTTTTCAAAAAAAAAAAAAAAAGCTGTCAGTGAATAAATTGAGTGATAGTTGAAAGTTAAAAGCTGTAGACCTCATTGGACTGAGGAAACCAAACTCTCCCTGTGATGAGACCCAGGAGGGCATGCTGCGTCCAACCAACCCAACTCCATAACATGAAACTAGACAGAACAGACAGATCCTATAGTTCTGATTTCCAAAGCAAAGACCATATGATTTAGTTGAAGAAGAAATTTTTTAAAAAGGCACTTAGTTTGAGATTTACACTTGGGAGAATTATGACCTTGGTACATATACCAAATCTCTCTGAATCCTGGCTCCCCTCCATGCATGCAATGTGGAGCAATTTTATGAACCATTCTGTGTCTTCTAAAGAGGGTAGATCATGGAGACTGGTGGGCCCCTCGTTGCCTACCGACTCTTAGGAAGGTATGGATATAGCAGTATCAAGACAGAGACATAGAACAGGCTGAGTTTTTCTTCATAACGGCAGGTGGGCCAATTGGGGCTCTCAAGGAGAAGGTACCAGCAGAAGGAGACAGGAAATATCAAAGCTGACTAATGAGGGAAGGGTAGGGATATGAATCCTTTTGACGATGTAGCGGAGAAGAGGGGATTTTGTCAAGTGGACATGTTTGATGGGATTTTTGAAGTGTATTGTTGGGTATGAAAGCTCTTGCAAAATCTGCAGTTCTCATTATACCTTTGGTGCAAATGGATTCTTTCTGGAGAAAAGGAATGGCTATTTTAGTCCTGCTTCAAAATCGGCATGCAGAACCAGGAGCAGCTGAAATCTGAGGGACGCGGAAGGCCGCCACAGGCAACTGGTATGAATACCCTGGTTGAGTCAGGACTGTGGTGTATGAGTTCTGATTTGGAGCCGATGAAGTGAATTTGAGCACAAGGAGATAACTTGAATTCCCAGACCCAGGGGCAAGGGGTGGGGCTAGATGTAGCTCGATTCTGTGCCTGGCTGCAGACAGAGTCAGGAACAGGCCTGACCCAGGAACTCAGAGTTCCAATGTACTTGAGTTCCTGACCCTGCGGGAGAGAAAGTGTTTCCCTTCTCCTGGTGTAGAAATAGAACCACAAAAACAATGACTTCATTTCTTAAGTGCTTAATCTATCAGGCCAACTCCAGACACATTAGGATCCCTTTCTCTGATGGAAATTATGCTTTATAGATGAGGAAAATACAAATGGGAAATTAAGTTATTTGCTTAAGATCTCAAGACTCGTACTTGTTCCTAGTAAAAGTTTCTCCTGCGATTCTCTGACACGGGATGATGTCGCTAAACCCTCCCACTTGGGAGAACCAGAATACATCACTGGTGGTGGAAGCTTGACCAGATAATCCCACCTGTGTGGAAACCCCCTGCATCTCCCTCAGCACCTTCATAGGATAGTGCAAGAGCCCCTAGTGCAGAATCAGGGTTTGGGTTCAAGTTCTGATTTCTATAGACACTGAGCTGATTCTAAGTGGATGAGACTTTCTTGATGTTCACCAAACCCCTTTTCTTCTCTTTTTTCCAGATAACTCTACCACATTCCCTAGTCTCACTTGTGGTCAGGGATGACCATATAATTGAAATTTGGCCAATGGAACAGGAGTCAAAATGAAGAGTGCCACTTCCAGGACTGGCCCTTTCAAATCTCCCACATAATGTTCTTGCTCCAGAGCAACCTCGGAATCCTAGCTTATCTTTTATCTTAATAAAACTTGGAGTATCTGTTTGGATATTATATACTACCACTGCTCTTGATAATAGCTATTATTCCCTACTCACCATAAGCTGGACATGCTGAGTGCTGGACATGCACTATCTCTTTTAAATTCCACCAGAACACTATGGGGGTGGATAGTAGCATGAACCTTGTTTTACAAATGCAAAAAGCCAGCCTCACACAGTTACAGTGAATTTCTTGGCTCACACAGCTGCTTCCATCTATAGGTGGTAGAAGTTGTATTAGGAGCCAAGTCATTCTCATTAAAGTCCATCGTCCGGTACTCTAGGATGCTGTCTTGTCTTCCACGAGAGAACCTCTTTTTTATATCCTTTCTTCTGAGTAGATCCGAGGAAATGTTTTACTTTCCTCAGGAGAAGATACTAACTGAATTGACAACAAGCATTTCTATATCTTTCAAATTAACAGTGTCCCTCTCACGTCAAGCTTGGTTCTGACCATCTGAGGAACATGTGGGGAATCAGGTATGGTGCCCACCCTCACAACACATGTAGAGTGGCATCTCTTTTCCCGGCGAGTGAGAAAGTGGATGTTGAAGTGTCTTCCATAGGGCATGGGCTATGGCCATAGTAGGATGAAGAGGTTCCTTGTGTGTGGTCTGAACTGTTCTGGGCTACCAACAACTGAAGCCACACTGAGCAGCTTAAGCAAAAGTAAAGGAATTGGGGCGCCTGGGTGGCTCAATGGGTTAAGCTGCTGCCTTTGGCTCAGGTCATGATCTCAGGGTCCTGGGATCGAGCCCAGCTTCGGGCTCTCTGCTCAGCGGGGAGCCTGCCTCCTCCTCTCTCTCTCTGCCTGCCTCTCTGCCTACTTGTGATCTCTGTCAAATAAATAAATAAATAAATAAATATTTAAAAAAAAAAAGAGGGGGAAAGGGAAAGGGGTATTTCATGGGAGGCTGGAGGATGGGACCTCTAGGGGCCAGGGGCTCCTGAGAAAGAACCCCAGCTATTGGGTGCTTATATCACTTTCCTTACCCTAGGACCTCCTGTTCCTGCCCCCACAGCAGGGAGGACCACAAGCCCCAGCTCTCAGGGAGACTAGTGAGAAGGGGTTGGGGCTGGTAGACAGGAAGGGAAAGAGCATGAGTAAACTAGTTGGCGAAATTCAGGGTTGTTTCTGGGAACAACAGAATTTTCCGGTTTAGTTCTTCTGTAGGATATTACAAAGGCCCACAGATCTGTATCGACATCCCAGTGTGGCTGTCCCAAGCAATGAAACGTAGGTAAACTCGGAGACATTTAGGCTGGGCTTCCATTTCAGTGTAGGGTTAATGGCCGGTTTTTAAAGTGCTCAGCTGAGTATTTGATGTGTACAGGAATTGTCCAAGCCAGGGTGGACCTTGATTTTGGGTGGCCGCCCCTCACCCCCTGTGGACAGCAAGCACTGAAACAGGGCTGAGGGTCGCCAGCCCTGGAGGAGGCATGGAGCTGTGTGCACCAAGCCCACCCCTCTTTCTTCACTCCCATGTCCTTCCCTTAGGGCCCTTGAGATTTTCCCTTGCACATGACGGGAGAACCCACTTTCCCCGGCCTGACCCTTGCCAGTTTTTGAAGGTGAATCCTTACCTCTCCCCGTGTGTCTTCCCCATTTCTAAGTGCCTCTGCTTAACATGACCACCAGCCACCGTCTCTGGGACAGGGTCTTCACACCAGTCCCCCCCCAGGATCACAGGGAAAGGAAATGAGGTAATGCCATGTGGGTGAGACCCTTGACCCAGCTTGGCCACCGATCACGTGGCCTCTCTGGTTCATGCGTGTCCCTCCACTTCTAGAACAAAGCCTAGCACACCCTAAACACTGCATGCTGCATAAGTAAACGGAAGAAAGTGCATGGGTTGGAGTCTGCTCAAGAAGAGGAAACAAAAGAAAAGTTCAGGAGCCGGCTCTCAGTGCAGTCCTCAGGTTGACAACTTGGTAACAGCGTGAAAACAAATTAAGCCAAAGAAATCCCTCCCCTGAGATGCTTCATTACTTTCCCCATCTAGGTGTGGATGCCATTAAGGCAAATTATTGCCTCTCAAATATTTTTAGCTCGATGCCCATTTCCGTCTGCATTTGCCTTAGAGGTACATGTTTTCAACTAAGTAATAGGACATACAAATTAAATGCAATTTCAAATTTAAACCTGTACAAGTGTCACTTACCAAGTCCCCCCTGATCGTCCCAGGGGGCTGCCCATAGCATTGTTGGAAAGTATATTACTGTACTTGGTTCCCATTATTTAGTCCAAGAGATTCTTATTAAAATAAAAGCCGGCAATAAGGTTAATATTTTATATACTGAACAGCCACAGTGGATGTTTGGGCCCTAACAAATAGATTTATTTCTCCTATCTTTCTTCTCATTTGTGTTATTTTTTAATTTTATTGTGAACACACTGACACATGCATAGAAACAGCCACCTAGGACATTTCAAGATTAAAAGGTAGCATGTACTATAAGCATTTTAAAAATTGAAGATGGTTTTGAGAGAAAGGATGCCATATTCAGGAGTTCAGAATTCTGGCTGGATGCTGGACCCCAAGAACTGGGTACCACAGCCTTAACCTAGACCTAGGCACCAGACTGGAGAGCAAGGTGAGCACAAAGGGGTCTCATCTATTAACGCCGTTACTTGAGACTATCTTCTCTTGTCTTGCTTTACTCCCAGTCCTGGCCAGCTGAGAGCCTGGCACGCCCCTCAGTCTCTGGTTCTGGTAATCAGAGACTTTGGGTTTACCTTCCATTTTACTTGGCACTACCAAAGTTGGGCCTGACTTGGTTGTTCTAGACCACGAATCCCTTCTCGGGGGCAGGGACTGTGTTGGCTCTCATCTACTTGCCCAGCAATAGCGCAGTAGGTGCAGTGTGGATACCAAAGAAACGGGGCATTCTTGGAATCAATGTGGATGTAAGAACTCTGTTGCAGACCTGGATCCTGACTTTGCCATCAGCTGGTCCTGCTTCCCTTTCTCCTCCATCACCCAGGAGCTCGGCCCACAGCCCCTGGGTGCTCTCGTGCCATTGTCTGTGCTTACCACTGGACACCTACTTTATTCCTCTGCTAACTGCAAAGTGCACCTTATTTTTAATTTTAATTTTTTTTTTTTTTTTGGTCAAAAAAACTTTGCAAGAGGACTTTGGCCCTCTAAAAAGTAGGCATTCGAATGACTCACCAACATAATATGTTGCTGTAGATGAATCACTGAACATCTTCGGTCTATTTTCTCATCTGGAAAATGAAGGAACTGGATGAAGGAACAGAACTTGTGTCTTTCATGCCCTTGATTCTCTACTTCTGATTCCACAAGGGTCCTGGGCTCCACACCACTAAAGCAAACAAGATTAAAATACGAATCCATACAGACTTCCTATCTGACCTCTGTGGTTCTACATAGATGGAGACCTTCATGATCAGAAAAGGGCTTCCTGGAGGAGGACCTGTTTTCCAGCTAGAGCAGATACCCCAGTCTTGGAAAGCAAGCATATACTGATGGAATCACTGAGCAGGTTAAAAAAATGTTGACAGGGAGATCAGAAAGCCACTGGGTTCTAGGTTTACCAGGCAATGTAGCAAGAACATGACAGTTTAAAAAGATGGCGGTGGGCAGGGGTAGGGGGTAAGGGGACCAAAGAACCCATTCGTCCGTTCTCTTGGTGATGCTGAGGACCTGCTCTGTGCTGTAGATGCTTGTGTTATCAAGCTCTGTCCAGGACATTTAGAAAACAGAGTTTAAAAAGCTATTGGTATGTGTATGTGTGTGGGGAGGGAGTCTGGCTGTGATCCTTAAACTTTTTCTCTCTGTGTGTACAACTTTTTACACCCTTTCAAAGATGGTGGACCCATAATGAGGCGTTCTGCTTTTCTTCTTGTATGCCACTAACACAAGCACTTTTCAGTTTTTACAATTATCATTCTACTCTACCAGAATTTAATTATTCTTTGGCTCTGTGATTGTTTGTATAGATTATCCTTTTTCCCTGTGTTTTATTAAAAACAATAGTTCCATGAAGATCACTGTGAACTTAAATTTTATTTATTTTTAGATTATTTCCTTTGAATAGGAAATACCAAATATCAAATATCAAAATATTAAAATATTGGAACCATTTTTTCTATTTAACTATCAGTTTTACACAATATTGATTAATTCATCTCCATAGATGATACAATCAACCATCTTGAGTTTTCTCAGCTCTTTTCCCCCCTTCCACAATTTCGTGTTCCGTACTGTGTAATTTTGCTTTGTTGAGGGTTTGTTGCCACGCTTGCTGCCATCACGACTTTTCCAGAAGTCTGGTGAAGTTTCTGATTTAGATGGATTCAGTACTCACTTCCAGTCATTTTATTTAATCTTCCCCTTTCCTGAATATATTCTTCTGGCTTATTTTTGCCTCACTGGGTTTCATCATTGACTTTTTCAAAGGCACACTCCAATTCTATCTTCCCTGAAGTTTTTCACATTTGAGAACATTCTGCATTTTTAGTGCTGTGCATATGGCTATGGCTACTAGTAACCAATATAAATTGTTGCTGTATTCTAATTAACACATCATGTTAAGACAAGATAATAGAGAGGATGGCAATCAGACATGACATCATGACTATGTTCTCAGACGTAGGAGGCAAAGACACTTGACTCCGAACCCTGGAAGTACCACTCAGTGAGTTCAGTGAATCCAGGCAAGTGATCTAGTATCTCTGAGCCTTGAAGTTCTCATCTGGAAAATGGGGCTGATCATGGAACCTGCTTGGTAAGGAGCCCCTAGTGATTAGATGAGATAGTGTCCATGCAGCATTTAGCATGTGGCATATACCAGATAGATAGTAATAATGGTAATAACTCTCAACATTTCCAGATACATTTTCCTTAAACAGTTATTTAGTATCAGTAGTTTGTTGGTGTTACTGCTGTCATCCATCTCAAACAGCATTCTTTGATCGTGTTCTATGTGCCAGTCAGAAGACTGGGTGCTGGGGAGCCCACGAAAAATACAATAGGGTCTCTGCCTCCTGCCCCAGGGGCTCATTATTCAGAGAAGATACACTATTACATTTGTACATTTGAGAATAGGAGGTATGGGAGTCATAGTAATACTAGCTTTTTTGTTTCTGAAGCTTTGGACAATGTGCTCTTTTCTTCTACTGACGGAGAAAGGAGAAATAATAGTTCTGTCTGTCTCAGCACTATGGCACCGAGGTCAAATGGGAACTTGGAAGCAGACAAGGACTTCCTTCAATGGTCTCACACAATACCATAACACAAATTTAAAAAATAAATACTTCCTGAAGAACAGTTGAGCCCTGATCCTGGCACAAACTCATGAATAAAGCTTCGGGGGACACTTGGAAGCAAAGCAGAAACCAGCTCGAGAAGCTTACACATCAACATTACTTTCTGGAGTAAGTGTGCAGAGGGCTTACATTGCATTTCTGGGTTTCAAAACCATAAGTTAGAGCCCCATTACAAGGGAAGTCATAAGAAAGTGACTTAAAGGGCGCCTGGGTGGCTCAGTGGGTTAAGCCGCTGCCTTCGGCTCAGGTCATGATCTCAAGGTCCTGGGATCGAGTCCCGCATCGGGCTCTCTGCTCAGCAGGGAGCCTGCTTCCCTCTCTCTCTCTGCCTGCCTCTCCATCTACTTGTGATTTCTCTCTGTCAAATAAATAAATAAAATCTTAAAAAAAAAAAAAAGAAAGTGACTTAAAGAAATTACAGCACTTAGAAGGTATAAGTGACCTTCCCAATACTTAAAATCAGATCTTCAGTCTCCAGATGAATTGAGAGTCTGCTGGACAGGTAGGGTGGTGTTGTCATATGTGTTCCTTCTCTCTATCTGAAAGTACTAAGGATTAGCAGGTGAGCACCCAAAAAATTTACCATCTGGTTGAGCTCTCAACTTTAAGAGAACAAGTTCTTAACCTCCAGGAGGAGGGCCAACATAGGGGGTTTGTGGCAGGACCATGCTGGTGTTGAAGATTCACATAATTTCAAAGAAATTCTGTAGCTACCCTTATTAGCTTGCTACATGCAGCTGGTTAGGGGTCTTGGCAGTATTAGTGGGGTCTTCCAGCCCCAAATACAAAACACAATCCATGTCCCAAGTCAGTTCATTAGTTGGATGTTCATTAGTCCATTAGAGTCCTATAAGGAACTCTCTTTTCCACTTAGGCTTCGAGAAATGGCACACATTGACCTCTTCATCTTGTTGACAGTCTTGGAAGCCTGAGCGAATGAAGCCAGGAGAGACGAAAATCACAACCTTACTTCTCTACATCACAAATAAACCAGATACTCTGTATGAAGTTAGCAATGTGCCCGAAACGGTTAAGTATGGCAAGTGTTTGCTAGATACAAAGGGGCCATTTGCAGATCTAGCTGGAATGTAATTGGCTGGCTTACATAGTCAATATATGGGTGCGCTTCCATGACGTGCTGTCAATGGCTCATTTATCCAATGGGGCATATCAGAATCAAAGCATCATTCATTCTTGGAATGGCTTTCTCTCTAGCTGGCCCTCCCACATTCACTCACTTGCTAGCTTCTGTCAGTTCCACACACTAAAACCTATTCTGCCTCCATCTGCTTCTCTATGTCTTGCTAATGGTATGGTAGAACCAGCCATCCCTATGGTCATGAGGTCAACAGTAGTCATACTTGTCTTGTACATTGAGTTTTCTCCCCCGGGAATCTCACCCTCTAATCTGTGATCCATACATAGGACTCGTAAAACCTCTCAGTAGCATCCCTTTAGTGAGATGCAAGTCCTTCTATGACTGCATCACCTTCTGCCAGTCCAGCCTCAACTTGCTCCACTCCTCTCTCTGTTGCTTTCCTTCTGCTCCAGCCAGCCAGCCTTCTTTCAGTCCCTAGAGTCGAGTGTGTTCCTACTCACCTCAGGGTTTGGCCCGTGGTCTTCTCTCTCTCTGCCCCAGATGCCTGACCCACCTGCTCTTCTACCTGCGTCTTCTACAAGTTAACTCCTACTCGTGCTGAGATCTCAGCTGGACCATTATTTCTTCAAATCTTCCTTGAAAGTCAAACTAGATGAAGTCTCAAGAGACTTTCTTAGAAAACCCTATTTTTCCTTCCAGCTCTCATCACAGTGTATGCTTGTGAATTCTGTGATTATTTAACGATTGTCTCTTTCCTCCACTGGGCAATGAACTTCCTGATGGCTAGGATGGTGTCTGCTTTGTTCACAGTGCTGTCCCCACCTTAGAATCTGGAAGATATTAGTGGTTCAGTGAGGATGGGTTGAGGAAAAGGAAGAATAATCGGACTAATCTGATACTTAAACATTTTGCTTTTAAATCCCACAGCCTAACATTACTTTTTGAAATAATCATAAAACAAGCTAGCATTCCATGACTCTGCCATGGGTGTAATACCTGGAGTTGAACTAAAAAGACCAAGCGTGATCAGCTCACTCCAAGGACTGACAGGCCAGGAGGAGAGACAAAGCAGACAAATGTGCCCTCCAAGGGAGGATAGTCACTCTTTCCAATAACCATGGTCTCCACTAAAGCTAGTATTATGCTGTTCTGTAATGATCTCTTTCCATGTTTGTCTTCCCCATGAGGCTGATGATTCCTCAGTGGCCAGAACTATCTGGTATTAATATTTGTGGTCCCAACAATTTGTGGAGGGAGGACCTGGTATGCAACGAGTAGTCAATAAATATTTTACACACATGAATATAAATGAATGAATGAGGACCAAGTAATATGGAGCATTAGTTGGGGCATTCTTTTTCATTCTGCATATATTTTTAATTTGGAGAGAAGCTACAAATTGCAAAGTTGTATAGGACATTTTCAGCTGTGAGCTTGTAAACTCTCACCTGCAATCAGCGGAGTCCTTTAGATGGAATCCATCTTTCCTCCCCCAATCAGAATGCAGATGGCCTAATATTAGCATATTAAAAATACACATTCCCATGGGCCATATTATATATATAAAATGGTAACTCTTATTTTCTAATTCAGAGCCACTCTCTTTGCTTCCAGATGTCCCCTTTAGGTGCTGTCCTTGAAACTGAGGCACAATCAAGATGCTTGATAAAGCCAAATTCTTCACTGATCTAAACAAAAGGCAGTTTGAAAACGTCCGGTTGGCACCAAGGGAGGGGAGGGATCCTAGGAGAGATCTGTCACATCCTTCCCTCCACTTTGTCTTTCTTCCCCCACCCCACCCAGCTTTCTTGACTAGGGAACGGAGAGGTCTGTGTTGGTGAAGGGGAAGTTATTTCTTAAAGATTTCTTTCTTTCGTTCTTTCTTTTCCCAAGGACTGGGGTCAGGAAGAATCCACCCCAAGGGTAGTTGGAGGGAAGAAAAATAACAAGACCCACGAGTGTCTGAGGACCACAACACTGCTCACATCCTCTAGAATCATCAGTGCATGACGTGGCTGTCTTGGTCATTTACATAATACCATCCTGACACGTTCACATCAGTTATCCATCACGACCGCTCTGAGTCTTCCTTCTTGGCACATGCCGGCTGGCGCTCTCTCCCATTTGGTCTCTCCCGCTCCTTCTCTCTCCGGTCTCTCTTGTTTTTCTTCTTCCCTTCCTCTTCTTGCCTCTTGCATGTTTATGTCTCTCTTTCTTCCTCTCTCCTTCGGTGCTTATGTGGATTGGGCCAGGCAAAAAAAAGAAGGAGGGAAAAAAAAAAGATGGGTTTTGAATCACTTCTTGTTCAACTCACAGACATTTGGTAAATGATGAAGCACTGAGTCGATGAAGATGGGAAAAATGCAGAAGAGAGCTCCTTTGTGTGTGTGTGTAATAAATAGTATCACTGGGGTGGGGGGAAGGGAGTTATTTTAATGAATTTATACATGAACACTCTGAGGGAAATGAGGTCTTCAGTTTATACATTGTTTTGAACATAAATCAGTTTATACTTTGCATTGAACATAAATTTGAAAATAGAGAAAAATTGGACACTGAGTATTCAATTCATCTTTCCATATAATTCAAAGAGCCCATAAATAAATAAATCCGAAAGTCACATGCACCTAGGAATATGATCAAGGCTCTGGGATGATGATTTTTTGAGGATGTTTCAGTCGGTTCTATTGATATGGTTAGGCCACAAGAAAATGGAAAAATAATCAGAGGGATCGATAGTTTTTTCTCCTCATGCTACATTTTAGAGAAAAATAAATGGTTGGAAAATTATATAAAAATATCCACAGAACCTGTTGCATAGAATACATATTTTGGTCTCATTAATATACAATGAAAGTTGTTATGAATTGTTTGACAAAGACTGAAGAATGCCAAGGTCACTGGGATGAAATGTTATAAAGTGGCAGTTTATACATATCTGAATTTTAAACAAGAAGATGATTGCATTGAATTCTCTCTAAAGTTTTTTCATAAACTTTATTCTTTCCTTCTTTCCTTTTTTAATGCCTGTTTCACCCCAGCACTGTCCCTTATGTTTTTCTCTCTTTTATTTTATTCTAGAATAGACAGTATAGATAAACAGTACAGACTTTCTTGAAAGACAGACCTGATGTTTTAACCCTTTCTGTAAAGTCTTTTAAAAAGAAATACTGATGCTTTGACCTCCCCCCCCCCCCCCCCCCCACGGAGACAAATAGAATTAGAGTTTCCAAATGCAGAGCAGCCACTGGGTTCTTATATGTTCTAATAACAAGCTTTCTATATGTCTCCACTCTCCTCCATTTCAATTTTCCCCATGCCCTTCTGGAATTTTCCAGAAACTTCTCTGTTGATGGTGTGGTGCTAGTAAAGCATAGTTTTAGTATTTTCAGTGCAAAAGATAAATCATTAATAGGGCCTTATCCTCATTTGTAGGGACTTGTGGCAACCTGCACCAGGCATCATGCTAAGAATTTCACTAACATTATCTCGCATGTCTTCACAATTCTACCTGTTAGTTACTACTATTTCCTCCATAAGGGGTTGGGGAGATAGTCAGTTGCCCAAGTTCACTAAACCAGGAAGATGCAGATTAAGGATTGTAAGCAAGATAATAGACAAGGCACCTTGTAGGTATCAACAAATGATGTCTGTTTGATACAATAATTACTATTTTGGTCCCTGGGATCTTGCTATGAGACACTATAGATAACAAAAGAAAACTGGGAGGTAGAAAGCACCAGGGAGTAAGTTTACCTGTGGTCAGTGGATGGATCAGCTCAGAAGCTTCCTGAGGTCATGCTAAATTTATTTCCTTTGTGTATCATCAGCCTGGAACTGAGTTTGATAACTTTACTGCAACTCAGCTGACACTTGCTACAGTGACTCCCATCCTAATTGTGGAGAGCCAGGCTGTGCTGGGTTTCCTGCGATACTTAGCCCACCAGCTCTGTGGACCTACCAGGTAGCTCTTGCATATCTCTGTGTATAAATATCCTTGTTTCTTTCTCTTGCTTTTTAAAATAATGACAGAAAAAGACCCACCCACATCTGTTTCTCACTAGCCAACTTGACCACTTCTGATGAGAGGCAAAAATTCTGATGAGATTGTGGCAAAAACTGTAGCCATCTTGGTGTATTAAACTCAGATGCTAATGCCTCTGTCTCCATCATTGGACAGGACCCCTCTACAAGCACAGACTATGTTTCCATCCACTTAGCATCGGCCCTACTGAGCAGACTGTCTTCAAGAAAGCTGTCTTCAGGTTGCAGAATGATACTGGTCAAGGGAAGCAATCAACGGAGACCATCTGGTATTGCTAACCATGTAGCCTAGGATCTAGCAGAGCTTGACTCATAAGGGAAATAAAATTATTACTTATGCAACCCGTGGATAAATGAGCAGAGGCATGGAATGTGTTAATATTTCCAAGTGTGACCTCACTGGCAGAATTCCCACTGGATAGGTCTCTCAAGAGCTCCTTCAGGAGCAAACTGTATGGGTCCCCAAAGAAGGTTAGTATCTATATTCTCAATCCCTACTCTGCTTCACATTTCTGCTTGTACACCCAGATGACAGAGATCCCAAACAAAACACAGAGTTTGTAATGCAAGAAGGAAAAATTATGAACCAGAAAGGCTAGAAGAACCACAGCTTAGCTGAAGGGAAGTTTTCACCGGGAGTCTTGTGTATCAACACAATAGAATATTCCCATGCCTCATCATTTCCTTTAGAAGCTTCCATTTCCCCGATAACAGTTCATGTCCTCTTGCTATAAGCTCTCATAGCATCCCATTTCTATATTGGATGTCATTGTCTGCTTGAGATGACTTTGTGTACATGTGTCCGTTTACTTTCACTTACTCAGTAAGTACGTCTTGAGGGCCAACTAGATTTCAGTGTTTTGTGCCAGATATCCTGCTAGCTATGATGGGAGAGTCTGGTTATTCATTGTCTGTTGCTCTGAGCAGAATGCAGAGTCCATAAGACCAGGGATCATAACTATGCCTCAGTCACCACCTGGCATTCCTACCAGCACCTGCTACTTGGCAGGTCTCAATAAACACTTTGCTGAAGGAACATAGGAGTGAATGATCCAGGCTGGATGCAGAAATAATTCAGAAAAGGCCTCTGCCTTGCCCTAAAGGAGCTCACACTCTAGGATACTTCCTAGCACTTCTACCTAAACTACAGCATGTGGAACTGCAGCAACATACCAAGTGTCACTGTAGAGATATGCCATCAACATGTAACTGCTGGTGTTGGCGAACACTTCCCCTCTGTGCTAATGAGCCCCTGGGAGTCAGGGATCATGTCAAACTCATCTCTGAATTCCCTACAGCACCTTCCGCAGGGCCCTGCCCCAGTAGGCACCTTATAAGTGCTGGGAATTTGACATTTGAATGGAGTCTTCCAGTCCATTCCAAGTCAGAACCCCCAGGGCTGAATGTAACAATGTAACAATGTTGACCAAAGACAGCAACAAGATAATAGAGTAAGAGTGGAGTTGCCCTGTATTGGTTCTTACTCTGTACCAGGCACAAGCTAAACACTGTTCAGACGTGACATTTTATCCTGACAGTGTACTGAGCGGCTACATTCTCAGCTATAGGAACTGACACTTGCCTGGGTTAAGGCATGTCTGCCCTGGTTACACAGCTGGGCAGTGGCAGACACAGGATCCTGAACCCCGACGGATTATTTTCAGAGCGTGTGATCTGAACCAGGCAAAAACATTGATCCTCCCCACAAATGATGACAGCCACTTACGCGGGGGTAGGGTGATCCACTGTTATCCAGTTGCCTTTTCAGGCAGGACCAATCCACGTCCCCATACTTACAAGAGTTTCAACATTGTCCTGTGTCTTCTTCTCTATTTGATATCTGGGTGGGGCTTTTTAAATGCCTTTATTTGCACAATTGTTTAGCATTTGCTATAAAACTCTCAGCTCCCTGCTGGAATGTTCATGATCTAATTGTACACTGAATATGCGATTTTTTTTTTCATTCCTAATAAAACTACAAAGCTGGGCAGAATCCACCTGGAATTTACATGCAGCAAAGAATTCTCATCAAACAGGTAATATTGTGCTTCTGTCGGTGATAGCTGTACTGGATTCTATTAGCACTTAATTAAACGACATTGATAGAAATGCCCCCCCCCACTTGGCAATATACACACAAAAAGAAGGAAAGAAAGAAAGAAAGAAGGAAGGAAGGAATGGTGGAAGGAATGGTGGAAGGAAGAAGGAATACAAAATTCCGGGAGCATTTGTGACAGGTACTTTCTGTTTCCATAAGGTTGTGTTTGGACATCGTTTTTCAAACATACAATCTACAAACCCAGAAAAATTGGAGGCCCTTAACTCTCCCAGTGGCTTTTGTTGTTGTTCTTATATCTGAAGTTATAAAGTTACTTGATTAAGATTGGAGTTTATGCTATAAATTGAATTAAGGCACAAATATATACAGTTCATTTTGTCTTTTAGCGCTGCCTCATTCTTACTTTCTCCTGTGATAAAGAAAACCATTAGCTCCTGTCAGAACCGCAAGGAAGGAGATCATTTTTATTGAAATAAGAAGGAAATGATAGTGTCAGGCACTGAGTCCGAGCGATAAAATATTACATCTAATAAACATGCTACATATGGGATTCGACAAGGGGTCCTTGAGTTACGGGACAACAGAAGCTTCAGAAAAACAATAACATTAATATTGAAAAATAATGGCTAGCACTTCCATCTTGGATAATCGTGCATTTTAATGAACAGGAGGGAAATTCAGGGATCTCTGAGAAAGCATCTTAATGGTATCTAGCATACAGGAAGATTGTCGTAGGTGAACCAATGGGATGCAAAGCACGGGTGACCAAGATAATTGTGAATCCAGGGGAAAAAAACAACAGTAACACACAGGAGCCTTTACTGAGAGGCAGGTGGTGTTTAAAACACTGCGGAGTAGCAATGGAGGCACAGACAGGGGAGTGCAGGTTAGGATGGGGAAGAGGATTTGAAGAAACAGATTTGTTGTGGCTGTCTGATGCACACGTGGTAAGATGACTGGGTCTGCTCCCAGTGGCACAGGGCTGTGCCTAATGAATGATGTCTGTTTTAAGGATGGCTCGAAGGCGGAGGATGAAGGTTCACTGCCACCATCAGGGGCCGAAATCAGTTCCCATCTCTCCCAGGGGAACATTCAGCGATGTCTGGAGGCATGGGGCATTGAGGGTGTGGTGGTGGTGGGGACTACTGGCCTCAAGGGGCCAGGGCTGCGGTTGAACATCCTCGTAGGGTCCAACATCAATGAAGAGTTATCTGGCCCCAAATATCAATAGTGCCATGGTTAACAAAAATCGACTTTCTCCATTTCCCAACCAAAAGAGTCCCACCAACTGATAACCAACCCCCACCCAGGGTGCTTGTGAGCAAACTTTCCCTAGACAGTCTCTTTTTCTGCACACCCAGCTTCCTGGATAGGGTGGCATGGGCCACTTGAGACCGTCTTTGGTTTCCTCCCAGGATCTAGCTCTCCACTTAGCTCACCAAGGATTTTATAACAAAAGAAATCCAGGATTATTATTCCAAATGTCCAACACTGCAGCAATCAATGAACAATGGTTAACAGTGTCCACTCATTGGGTACCTCTGTGGGTCAGCCTCAGAGGTCAACACTTCGCCTTCGGATTATCTTCAGTTAAGCAGATAGACCTGCAATCAAGGTGTCCTCCTCCCCAAACCATAGCGGAGACATTCACAGGAAGGTAAAGAGCTGGTAAAGCACACAGCAGGGACTCCATGTAATTCTGTCTGGCCTCAAAGCTTGATCTGTTTTGAGCTAACTCAGAGGTTCTCAGCCTTGGTAGTAATAGCACATGGACTTCTGTAATATTTTGCTGGGGGTAGTGATGCTGTTTTATGCATTCTAGAATGTTCCCTGACCCCTACCCACCAGATGCCGGTAATGCCCCAGCCCCATCAAGACAACTAAAAATATCTCCAATCAAAAATGTCTTTTGACATTGCCAAGTATCTGGAGGTTTCAATTGCCTCTGGTGTGTTTTAGGATTTCCTCATTGAAATACCACTGGACACTCCAGGGACAGTAAATGGTTAACGAGTCACTATAACATTAGTCAGCATTAAAAAGAAAAAAAAAAAAATTCTTTGCAGCCTTTCTCATTCCCTGCCGTTGAAAATGCATCTGCTTTATCTGTAACGTGCATGGACTTGAGGCGTTTTGCCATTGATTGCTCGTTTCCCAGAAAACATTGGGAAAATCCCACATGTGTCAGAGTCAGGCCTTTGTCCGGACTTGGCCCGAGTGATAGTTTCTTGTCTGTCTTCTGGGCATAACTGCCTGATAGGTTTGAATGCAGAAACCACAGCCAACCTGCAGGGTTTACGTAGCAGCTGCTACGGGACCAGCTCCGGGCTTCCCTTGATTTGTCGGTGATCCCAGCGTGTGGATATCCACATCCACCTTTTGCTGGAGTGAAGTCTGGCCAGAAGTTAAGGCGCTGGCTCCTGCTCATGCACCCTGCAGAAGGGGAAGAGGACTTAGACTCAGAAGCCCAGGGTTGCTTTGTCAACGCTGTTCTACCTCTGATCTCTGATGCCCATGGTGCATGCCTGTAGGTACTGCCCGCTTCTCTCTGATGAAAGAACAAAATGGGTTGAAAGTAAGTGATGGGATGAGGGTTTTATCCTTTTCTCTGCACTTTTAGACATCTTTGAAGATCTCTGTAAGGAAACATGTTGAAACTATCCTTTCCCCATCCTTATAGAAAATAAAAATCGTGTCTCTCATGCTTGATTTGAGTCTAAGGGCCTGGGTATTGTTTTCCACTTGCCTGGTTTTTATTTTAAATCCCAACTGATAAGTTTTCTTTCTTTCTTTTTTCCTTCCTCTCTCTCTCCTTCTCTGTCTTCCTTCTTTCCCTCCTTTCTCCCTCTCTCTCTCCCTTCCTTCTTCCTTCCTTCCTTTCCTTTTTCATTTTTTTCTTCTGGAGAAATCTCCGTCTTGGAGGAAAGGTTGATGTAGACGACTCAATGAGCCCTGAACTTCTTGAAGATGAAAGTCATCTCCAACCTTGGCCTTTCTGGCCTGTCATATGTCTCCGCTGGTCCAGGAGCAGCTGCTTGGCACCTGCTGCTCAAGATTCTGTCTTCCTCACTATCGATGGCTGAGCTGTCCACTGCACTGGACTGTACACTGCAGACAACCAGGTAACCAAGAAAAGATGTCAAAGGTGACTCACAGACATGTTACCTCACTTTCTGCTCATTATTTAAATGCTGAGAAAAAGAGACAAATGGTGTGGAGGAGTGGGGGAGAGGCAGACATCGGCCCCTGAATATATCACATTATGTCTCTGTCCAATGGCACGAGAAGAGGTAAGGGAATGAGAATTGAGACCTCCTTGAGTAACCAGACCCAGGACATTGCCCATTTGTCCCCAGATGAAAGCGGGAGCATGGGCTGGGAATATTACATGCAAGTTCTGCTATTAATCACATAAACATAGTCTTCATCACCACAAGGGGCTAAAACTAGACATTTTGGGGATAAACAGCATCTTTCTAACCTGACAGCTATTTGGAAGATTAAAAATTGTTGTTTGTTTTAACCCGACTTGAGAAGACAGCGCCCCTTCTTTCTCTGTTTCCACACTGCAGACCTTGCCCCGCCCTTGTAAATGAAGACTTACCACCTTTAGGATGCCTTGATCCACGGTCCTATTGAGAAGAAGTGTAGAAGTGTAGAAGAAGTGTAGCACTTAAACACTTCATCCTGTCCGGTTCTCTGTCTGACTCTGGATGTGATCTTGTCCTCAGTGAATCTGAGGTTCTCTAGGATAGGGCAATATCTTGGTCCATTAGGGCTGCTGCAACAGAAGGCCACAGACTGGGTGGCTTGGAAGTGGTAAGAATGGATTTCTCACAGTTCTGGAGGCAGGCTGGGCCATCGGGGATCAAGGGATCAGCTTGGTTGGATTCTGTGAGGCTCTCTTCCAGGTTACAGGCTGCTCACTTTTCTCTATCCTCACATGGAGCAAAGAGGGCCAGGAAGCTCCTTGGGGTCTCTTGCATAAGGGCACTAATCTCATTCATGAGATCTCTACCCTGATGACCTGATCACCTCCCAAAGGGCCCACCAAAAATACCATCATACTGGGGATTTGGCTGTCAGCATACGAAAATTTGGGGGTGGGACACAGACATTATTTTATTGCAGATGTGTTCTGGAGGAGCTCTCCAAATTATGTTTCTATAGGAACCACTGAACAGACAAGCTCAGTAGGGGTAGGTCTATACTGGGTGTGGTCTTTGTTTTTGACAACTTTATTGAAGTCTAATGGATATGCAAACTGTCCATTTTTTAAAGTGTACAACATGATAAATTTGGGCACCCTCCATGAAGCCATCACCAGAATCAACATATCTGCACCATAATTCCCCGAAACGGTCTCTCCCTCTCATCCCCCAGGGCTCCACCTGCAGTTGAGAACACACGTACTTTCTATCACCAGACCAGTTTACTCTTCTGTATTTGTCTTCCACTTACCATATTTATTTCAAGATTCCTCCATGGTGTTGAGTAGTTCATGTACGGGATGAGTAGTTCATCTCTTTGCATTTCTGAGCAGGAATACATTTCCATGGACATGCTGTTGATCTGTTCACTGACTGATGGACATTGGAGTTGTTTCCAGGTTTTAACCACGATAAATAAAGTTGCTAAAGACACTGTTCAAGTCTCCATCTACATATGCTTTTCCTTCTCTTGAGTAAATAGGAATCTGAGTCCTATGATAGGGATGTGTCTCACCTTTAAAGAGATTGCCCAACTATTTTCCAAAACACTTGCACCATTGCATAGTCCACTGGCAGTGAGTGTCTGGAAGGTCCAGTTGCTCCACATTTTCTTCAATACTTAGTATCATCCGTCTTGTAGCTTTCAGCTGCCTTGGAATGTAGAAGACTTTCTCTGGCTGTTTTTAAGATTTCTTTTTTTATAACTGATTTTAAACAATGTGTTTATGATGGACTTGGTGTGTTTTTTGTCATATTCCTTGTGCTTGAGGTTTCTTGAGTCTTTTGGATCTGAGAATTTATAGTTTTATCAAATTTTAAAATTGTTTGACCCATGTTTTTTCAAATATTTTTCTGGACCTTAATAGTAAGCAACCTCTAAGAGCCCCCAACAGTCACCATCTCCCGATACTCACCTTCTTGCCACGGTCTCTCCCCATGCTCTGCCAGGGACAGCTACAAGAGGGCAGACATGATGTTACATCATTTCCAAGATTAACTGATAAAGTACTGTGTGAATTCTGTTTTGCTCTCCCTTTCTCTGATCTGGGAGAAGTGAGGACACCCAAATACCCCAAAGGGGAGGCCTGTGTGGAGAGGAACTGAGGCTGCCAACAACTGCATGAGTGAGCTTTCAGCAAATCCTGCCTCAGTGGAGGCTTCAGATGCCTTGGGCTCAAATGCAACCTCATGAGAGACCCTTGCCTGAAACTTCATTAAGATGTGCCTGGATTCTTGACCCTTGGAAACTCCATGAGATAATGAATGTTATTTTAAGCTGAGTTTCAGAGTTACTGCTTATGCAACTATAACGTACTAATCCTGTGCCTCTCCCTCTCTTCCCACTCCCTGCACACATGTCGGGCTGATGAAACCATCCTGCAGCTCATTGATGCTTGCTGCATCACCTTCCTCACCCCCTATCTTGTTTCTCTGTGTTTTATTTTGGAAACTATCAATTACTTTGATTACAGATTCAGTAATATTTCCTTCTGCGATATCTAATCATTGGCTAATCCCATTCACTGAATTTGCTAGTTTAGACAGTGTGGTTTCCATACCATCTTGGTAAAACTTAAAGCATTTAATGGAGGTATGATTGACATAGGAAAACCTATACCTAACTATGTAATCTAGACAAGTCTGGAGATAAGTAAGCATCTGTGAAGCCAGCACCACTGCCATAAACCTGTCCATCACCTCCAAGAACCTCCTCTTGTCCTATTACTTATTTATTATTGTTTGTGATAAGGACACCTACCAGAAGATCTACCCTCTTAGCATAGTTCTAGGTGTGCAATATGGTAGGTATTGTTATCTGTAGAGTAGGCACGTGCTGTCCTGGAGATCTAGGACATGCTCCATCTGATAACAGAAATGTGTGCCATGAGTCAAAGGGCACAAAAATACTGGCTTTCATCTCTCAAATCCTGATTTGGTCTTTTATATTTCTATGTCTCTACTTAATTTTTTGAAAGTAAGAAATATAGTTATAATTGTTTTAATATCCTTTTTTAAAAATCCTTTCTACCAATTCTGTTATGTATGTATAATGTATGTATACGTAATTTCCAGGTCAATTTTGATTAATTTTTCTCCTCATTATCACTTATATTTTCTTTTCTTTTCTTTTCTTTCTTTCTTTCTTTCTTTTTCTTTCTTTCTTTCTTTTTTTTTTTTTGCATGCCTGGTAATTTTTTATTGTGTGCCAGTCATTGTGAATTTAGCCGTATTAGGCATTGAAAATTTTTGTATCTGAATAACTCTTTTTGGACTTTATTCTAGGATCTGGTTATGTGACTTGAAAAAAAGTATGGGTCTTTGCACCTTCTTAAAATGTTTTTAGGTGGGCAGAGCTGTATTCAGTCCAGAGCTAACTGCCCCACTGACGTAAAACAGTACTGAATATTCTTTTTTTTTTTTAAGATTTTATTTATTTATTTATTTGACAGAGAGAGAGAGAGCACAGTAGGCAGAGGAGCAGGCAGAGGAAGAGGGAGAAGCAGACTCCTAGTTGAGCAAGGAGCCTGATGCATGACTTGATCCCACGACCCTGAGAACATGACCTGAGCCAAAGGCAGAAGCTTAATAACTGAGCCACCCAGGCACCCCTGCTCTGAATATTCTGACACTCTGAATTATGAGTTTTCCACTCTGGTTGGTGGGAAGAAAAGCTGTATCTGGTAACCTCCAAGGACTGTTCCCTCCAATTTTTTCCAGTGGCCATTTCTCCAGCCTTGGGTACAATGATCAACTCTCTTCTCAAGACTAGTGGGACAACCTTCTCGAAATTTTTCTCTCTGCAGTTCTCTCCTTCCTATTTCTGTGCCTTGCAAACTCTGGCAGTCGTGGTTCCCTGGCCACTCAGCTTCATTGCTACAACTGAGAAAGACTCCCAGCCTCTGCCTCAGTGTCCCCATTTTCTGAAAGTCTAAGTGGTAAGCTGGGGAGATTGTGGGGTTCACTTCACTTACTGACCCTACCAGGGATGCCTGCTTTTTTGCCCCATGTCAATGTGCTTAAAACTTGTCTCATGTGTTTTAACTGCTCTTTTCTTCCCTTTTCCCCAGTTTTTTTCAGGTAAGAGTAGAAATATGATCCCTGTTATTCCTTGTTGAAAATGGTAGTGTTTCCATGTGCTTTTTGAAAGATCTCCAACTGCTGTATGTAGCAGGGTCTAGGATAGTCAAGCTGGAGGCTGCACATCCTTTTGGAGACCACTGAAATTTTTCCACAAGGATGCAAGTGTTTGCATTAGACTTGGAAAGTCAGAAAGGGGAAAGGAGGTGGAAATGTGGAAATATAAGGAAGTTAGAACTCCTTCTGTGATCAAAGGTAAACGGTGAGTGAGGAATAAAGTGTGAGTCTCAGTTTTCTGACCTTCTTGGCCTGGTGAGTCATTTCCAGCTTATGAGCTATTCTCAAGGAACTCTTCTGACTCCTTCTTGGGACAAGCCAAGGAGTTCAGTTTCCCTGATCTGCTTTCTGATTATGCCATGGTAGGAAAATGTTTAAGAGAAATGCATTGGAGTGTGGAAAAGACATAATAAAGTCCTAAAAGGAATATGAAAATAAGTGAATATTATCTAAAGTGGAAAAAAATGCACTTCAACAATAGAGCTAATCAGTGCAGTCCCCTCTAAGAATTGAACAAGAATCTTTCTGTTTCTAGATAACCACTTCATCTCGACCATTGTTGGGAATTTTTTTTTTTCATTACATAATTCATGTTCGTCTGCTATTATTTCTTCCAGAGACTTAATCTTGTTTAAATTAAAAAATCACACACCTTATTAATTAAAACACCAGTTGATAGCAATTGATAATACATGTAAGGGAAAGCAAACATCTTTTCTATAAATATTTCTCCTCTTGATTCTTTAGGTGCTTATTATTTAAGCTTTGGGAAACCACTTTATGCTCTAATCCAAACTGTAATTAATAATCACCACTTCCATGTGCACAACAGTTCATAGTAGAGGAAGCACTGCTCTTACCCATCATTTAATTTCATCTTGTTAACCATTTTATGAAGTGCGAAGGGCAGGGATTAATAGTCCCCACATTACTGAGGAGGAAACCAAGGCTGCAAGGAATGAGATGCTCTTCTCAGTGTCACACAATTGACGACTGTCAACATCTGACTCCAGATTCGGTGGTTATGCCATTCCATCATGCCCCAGCTGAAGAGTAAGGAAATTTCTTCCTTCCTTCCTTTCTTTCTTTCTTTCCTACTTTTCCTTTTCTTTCTTTTTTTTTTTCTGAGTGGGATCTAGCTCTTGACATGATTCTAAGCTGCTGAAACAGGCGAGTAGAATCGCTAACAACAGGAGAGTTTAGGGAAGGAAAACACTGCTTCTTTCAGAGTCTGTGAATGACAGTTTGATGGCTCTATCAGTACAACTTCAAAACCAAAGAGAGGAGAGTCAAACCATCGTGTCTTACCAGTTATTTGGTGTCATGCAAGGCAAATAAGAAAGAATACATCTCAGTCGCTCTTGAAGTGAATTAATTTTTTTGGTAGAGAAGTCAGTCAATCTAGGTTTGAGTCTATAAAACAAGGGGCTTTTACTAAAAATCACAGGGCAATGTCTTTCTCTTGCTTTTAATGGGTGTCATTGATGGCCTCTCTGCAGCAGGTTCCCAGACAGTCTCTGCAATCAGCCCGCCTGGGGATATTTTGGGTTCAGACTCAGGCCCAGAGCAAGCTCTAGTTCTGCTCACAGAGTTTCCCCCAAGCAGGTGCTCATGGCATTGGCATCACTCTTAATCAGGGATGCTGGAGGACCCAGGGACCTGACTGGGATGAATTTGGAGTCAAATCTTGAAATCAGTTGTTGCCAGTCAGATGACTTTGGCATGTTACTTAACCTCCCCAGGCCTCCGTCACTTTATCATTAAATGAGACATTGTGTGGAGAACTCAAACCCCAGGGCCTCTTGTGATGTTGTCTCAGCACAGTGTTACATTCAGCAAATTTCAGCAACTAAAAGTAGATGGAAGTTCTTCACATCTTGTTTATCCTCTTAAGGAAAAGTCGAAGCAGGATCAATACATAACCAATACACAACAGATACCTAAAAATTCCACTTCTCCCATTGCTACCACATTTTCAATCCCCAACCATTGATTCTCAACATTTTCACTCTTCTGGTTGCAATTCCAAACGTCACCCACACATCACCCCTGTTCCTCTTCTCCACCCATTCTCCTGGCTCTTTGTCACATGATCATTTCTGGCATTTTCTGTACATTCTCTTCTTGTCTAATCCCCAAATTTTATATAACAGAGAAGAGCCCTTGATGTCAACTCACAGATGGGGATATTCTCCTTTATAAGTCAGGGGAGTGGGAGTGGGTAAGATCATTGTTAATCATTCAGCAACCATTATGGTAAAAAATATACTAGTTCTTTGGGTGTACCCGGTGGGATAAACACTTGGTACTGTGCCTAGCCCATAGGTATAACTCAATATTGTACATGTCATTGTTTGAACAGCCTCAGACAGACTTGCCATGACTGTCCTCAGCATGTATATGCCCCATCTCCCCACATAGACAATAGGTCCCTGGGAATCTAGGACCATGTTGAGAAGCTTCTTAAATTCTTAGAACAAGAGCCTTTCTCTGATGAGTGTAGATAGTCCAGAGATGGGATATTCATTCAAAATAATACAGTATTCTTACTAAATTTCAAAAAAAAAATTGGGTTGACTCTCAGGATTATATAAAGAAGAAACATTCACATTCAGCTGATCTACTTTCAAGGGTGTTACAGGCTAATAAAAGGGATCCATGTAAAAACAACAACAAACAAACAAATAAACAAAAACCCCTTGCAGCATAGTTCTTAATAGACTATAGGTATGAATTCTACCAGACTGGTGTGGCCGTCCTCCGCTGCTATGAGTACTCCTGCTAATGGAGTGTCATGCTTCTCCAGGAAATGATCATGGCCATGCTAATGAATAGATGATATGGGCATACAAACCTAGCCCCTGACTTCACAGTGGGACAACTCATGCCCCAGAATTCCCCAAGGAATCAGCCCGAGGCTGGACTTCAGCTGAAACCACATCTTCCTAATAAAGAACTACCTTTTGAACCCCTTCCTTTAAAGGTTTTATCTGAGAGCTCTCCTTCAAGAGATTATCTGCAAAAGAATCCCCCATCAGGCTTTGAACTTCAGAAACCAGACACAGTATTATAAGACAGCTCAATGCATGGTGGGCAGGGTAGAGAGAGGACTACTGCTTAAGACACCTGGGAAAACTTCGCAGAGCAAGGCTACTTGCATTTTATTCTGAAGAACACATTGGAGTAAGGATGGTAGGCAAGGGCTGATATACGTTAAGTACCTATGAAGACCACACACGTCATAGCTACTCAAGATTAATTTACACCCCTCTTTTCTCAATGTAAGCAAGTAAACTACAGCAACAAAGCCATCAGAATGCGAAGGAGCATGGCATTGTCAGAGAATGCTGGAAAGTTTCATTGCCTGGAGTTCAAGGAGCCTGGTGGGGACTTGAAGGAGAGCTGGGTCCCTAAGGAATCTATGCACAGTGCTTTTTCCTGTGTACATGGAGAGCCAGAAGAGGTATTAAATCAGGAGGATGATATTGGATATCGTTTGAAAGGATGCTTCTGGCAGCAGTGGGAGGATGGATTGGACGGTCTTTGAAATAGTCAAGACAGAAGAAGCTTCAGAGATAGAGATGATCACTTATCAGAATCGAGGTTTTGGAGTCAGGGATATATTCAAGGGGTTTTGAAAAGAATAACTCCTCAGCATGAAGTGACCAATAGAGAGGGAGCAAGGGGCCACTATAACAGTGAATGACAATATTCTGGCAGGTGGCATTGATAAAATATGAAACCTGAATGAGGAATATTCCATTAACTCTTGTGGTAAAAAGATAATTCTAATGAATGGTGCCACCCAAGTAAGACATATATTATCCTCTTCTTTGAAACCTCTGTGTAACTTAAGACATCGCTGTTGTATTTAAAAGAATGCATTATTGGGAGCTCCAGCAGAAGGTCAACATTCATTAGCAACCCTACAATAATAGCCAACAAGTGTGAAGAGAGAGCCTGCAATTGAGGAAAACAATTTCAGTTAGAAAATAGACTCTCATTTTCTAGCATCACAAGGTTATTACAGCAACCAGAAAATGAAAACACTTTTATTTTTTAAGTTTATGAAAAAGTGCTCACCACCACCACCACCACCACCACTACTGACAGTCCAGCCAGGAAAGCACCTTCAGCTAATGTCACCTTCTCTTCTCTGAACTTAAATAAGACAAACAGCTAGCAAGCAACAAAGAAGATGGGGTGGATGCTGATGTTACCTTTGTAAGATGCAAATAAACAAATAAGCTGTCAGAGAAGACTGATTTTTTGAGATGGAAATTGAATTAGACATACATTCATGCCATTGTTGTGCGTGAATGTGTGTGTCTGTGCTCCTTGAGCTGGGTGTGTTTGTGGTGTGAACTGTGTGTGTGTGAGTGTGTTTATCTGCCACGGCTGAGATCAAGCCTCATATTCAGATACATTGTACTTTGTTTTGAGCAGTTATTATCCTCTCAAGCACTTTTGTTTCCTTTGCCCTTGTAAGAACCCTGTTGGATGGGTATTTAGAAAGCCATTTTAAAGATGAGAAAAGTGAGCCTTGGAAATATTAAGTAATACCTGAACTAACAATAGAGCAAATATTGGTGGGGCTGGGTCAGGGTGGGAGACAGGCCGGGAAAATCCGATGCCTTGTGAAGGCTCACATGCCTAGCAAGTGACACAGCCAGTGACCAAACTCTTCCTTCTCAGATGCTGCATGATCTCATCTCCCACACACAGGGTTGAGGGAGACGGTCAGATGCTACAACATCCCCAACTTGTCTGTACTTTGGGATTACCTGGGGAGTTTCCCAAAACACCGATGCCTACACGCCACACCCAGACATGGTGAATTAATTGGTCTGGGGTACAGCTGTTGTTTTGGAAATTTTCCAAGCTTCCCTACATGATGATCAGGGGCAGATAAGCTTGGGGACCACTCATCTAGTGGTAAAGAGTAAATCTCTGGAGCCATACAGACCTGTGTTCAGATTCTAAGCTCTAGCGTACTAGAATCTTTGGGCCATCCTCGTGTGAACCTTAGACAAGATGCTTGACTGCTCCATACCTCAGTTTCCCCATAGTACCTACTCTATAAAATTGTTGTGGAGATTAAATGAGGTAATACATGCAAAGCACCTAGAATGGGTTCCTGGTTTCGATGTCTGGGTATCCAGGAGGAACAACCTGCTAAGAAAGACCTCTATTCAGAGGAATCCATCAAGGTCACCACCAGAACTTGAGACTGGGAAGAATTCAATGGAATCTGAAGCCAACAGAACTGGAAGGGGCTTTAGACAGCATGTTTCCTCCCGACCCCTCCATGGGAAGGTTTTATTATAATGACAAAGAGGTCCAGAGAGGGTAAGTGATTTACTCAACACCACACAGCACTATTGGGAGTAGGACTTAGGATTCTTGCCTTGTTTTCTGGAGTAATCCTACTTTAAAGGCAGCTTCTTCTGGAGGGCTACAAGGTGAGGCTCAGGAGGGTGGTGGCTATTGATTCAAATGGGAAGGTTGCAGGCTTGGAACACTCCCTTTTGACCTGCCGTGACCCCAGTTCATACACTCTGGAGGGACAAAGCTCAATTGACCAGCCAGGCTGGCACTTGTCACTTCTTCTCCACTTGTCTCTTTGACATGCCCTGGCTGGTGGAGAGAAATTCGCTTTAAAGAGTCTCTGAATTGGAATCATCCCAAAAGGGTTTGATTTGCCTTTCAACATTTTGAAGGGAGACATTTTCACTTGTGTACAAAGCAATCAGCTCAGCCCCTCTGTCTATGAGGAGTCTGCTGGCTTTGTGCAGTCACAAACTCTAATCACAGTGACGGTACTTGACTCATTCTTTCTACGTTTGCATTTTCAAAGGTTGCTTAACTGGAACACATCTTTTCAAACAAAATCCTTGAGAAAATGTTGGCTTTTGTGTGGGTATGAGGTAGTGGGAGAAAAGTGCTTTTTAGAATGAAGCAGACACAGGTTGCAGACTGACATGCAGCCCAAAGACGACTCTGGGCCTCTGCCCCTCAGTTTTCTTATCTTTAAAATGGGGATTATGCCTGCCTCATTATGAAGCTGTGTGATCAAATCTGGTAATGTGTATATCTGATAATCTGTACAAAGATCCATGCCCGGCAGACAATTAGGAAATATGCTCTTCTCTGGCCCGAGAGTTCATGTGGAAGGAGGGAAATCAATTCATCAGAAATCAATGCATCAGGAAAAATGTCCACAGCTCAGTTTTGTGGAAAGCACCAGGCAGTCTGAGAAAGCTCTGTCAGGCTCATCCCTGCCCTCAAGGGGTTTAGGCTTGATTTAGAGTCAAGAAAGTAACAGAATAAGAGCTCACTGATAATGTCGATCTGGTAGATTATTCAAGTGAGGCAGGGTGCTGGAGACGGCCATATAAGTTGTAAAGCAATTTACAATCTAGTAATTTTTAAGATGTTTCAAGCCTTTGGGCAACTTTTCTTTTTCTTCTTCTTTTTTAATAAAGAAAAAATGTCCTATGAAACCAAAGCTAAAAACATTTGAATTAGTTACCAAGGTTTTGGGCTTAGATTTCATTTAAAATCTGACTCTCTTTACAAGTGGGAAGATAGGGAAATCCTGAGATCATGATTCACTGGCTTTTATTTATTTATTTTTTTAAATTTTTTAAAAAATAAGGCACCTGGATGGCATAGTCAGTTAAGTGTCTGTCTTTTGCTCAGGTCATGATCCCAGGATCCTGGGATCAAGCTTGCGCTGGGTTCCCTACTCAGTAGGGCATCTACTTCTCCCTCTCTTTCTGTCTCTTTTCCCCACTTGTGCTCCATCTCTCTCAAATAAACAAAAATCTTAAAAAAAATAAAATAAATGAGATTTAAAAAATTTCTTTAAAGATATATTTATTTGACAGAGAGAATGAATGTTGGGGAGAGGCCAGGGGGAGAAAATCTTAAGAAAACTCCACACAGAGCAGCTCACCGCAGAGCCTGATGTGGGGGTTGATCTCCTGACCCTGAGATCACAACCTGAGCCCAAACCAAGAGTCAGACACTTAACCAAATGGGAGCCACCCATGTGTCCTCCACTGGCTTTTAATCTCAGATATGCCATTTGGATAGAGCATTCTGTCTTTATTTTTCCACAGTCCTCACCACTCCTTTCTGTCTTGCCAGCTCTGGTGACCCTTCTACTTATATGTGCATGGCCATTCTACCAGCTGAGTTAAGGAGAAAGTGGAATATAACATGCACTAGCAGAGTATTTCAGAAAAAGTAGGAGAGAACATATGGTATAAAATGTAAGACCATTCTTACATGAATGATACACACACTGACAAAGATGTGTGTGTTGCAAGTTTATTATGAAATAAAATATTGCAAGAACTACAACAAATATAAGGGAAAAATGCATAAGGAAAAGAGCAACTGGAAAATGATGGGAAAGTCCAACCCAGTGTAATTTATTGATTGACACTAGCCCCCAGACCCTGTGCCTCTCGCATGTATCTTGACAGAGAAACATAAGTATGGACTGGATGTCTGCCTTGCCGTGCTTTAGCTGCATGATGTAAATCTTTCTGAAATTCTCTTTTCTTTTGCTACATGAGGATGCCACATTCGCTGCCCTCCAGCGATGTGGGGGAGGACTAAGTGAATCCCATGCAAAGAAGCGCCTGTGTGAGAGGCCCACGGCAATGACCAAAGCGCATCCACAGAATAGAAAGAGCAAGAGAGGAATTGTGAGGGCAATTGTGAGGGCTGGGGTACCTGGGAGACACCACTAAGGAAGCGGGACTACACCTGACCCACGCAGAGCAAGGGTGATGCGGAAAGGCAGGAAGAGGTCCAATGTCCATGGCATAGCACACAGTTTTGGACATGCGGTAGTGGCATGTTGGATGTTGAACCCGATCTTGCCAGGTTGCCAGGGTCCATGTTAAGCAAAGATGGAGAAGAAGTGTAAGGGGATGCCCAGCAGCCCGGCAGCCCAGCAACCCAGCAGCCTGGCTGTGGAGTCCCTCAGCTTCTCCCCCCTGTGCTAACAGAGTCCAATCCATCACGATTTGTTGATCTCTGTGTGCCGGGCATTGCGCTTGGTCCTGGAAGCAGACAGATGTCAAGACTTGGACTTTGAATTTATGCCGTCAAAAGTTAAACAACTTCTCTGTCACTTAGAAACTGTGTTACTCTGGGCATATCACGTAACCTGACTCTACTACAGGTTCCTTTTCAGAGAAAGTGGAGATTGTCACAGGAGGGCCTGATTGCATAGTATGGAGGGAGGCTTGTTGGGCACCAGTGAGGGCCTTTCAAAAAAGTGCTGGAAGCAGAACACATGTGAGCAAGAGCTTTACGTACGGGCTGGATTCCCACCTCAATAGCTCTGCATCTCATGGGAAGGTGGTCAGGGACATCGAGTGGCACATGTGCAGAGACTGGAGAGTTGATCTGGCAGGGTTGGCTCAGCCCAAGTGACTCAGGACTAGACAGAGATAGTGGTCTGGAAGCACAGCTGTTGATGGGGAAAGGTGAGAAAGGACAGACAGCAGGGATGGATGGAGGCAGCCGGGCACGCCGGGGAATCTCAGGGCGGCAGGAAGACTGGAGAAGGGGCAGGGAATAATGCTTAAGTTACTGAGAAGAAGGCAAAATAAGAAGGAACTTGAATGTTACATTGAAGAGTTTTTATTTTCTCCTGTGGGTACTCCTATGGGGACCTTTGTGTGACTTAAAAATACAGGGATGACACAGTTAAGCTTAAGGCAAAGATTTTAAGCATCCTCACTGGGGGTTCAGCAAACAGGAGGGGGCAAAGCAGGCAGCTTGAAGTTGGATTTCCCTTGAGAGGCACCTGGCCTGTCCCCTCATCGCCACTCTGGATTGTTTAGATGTTATTTAGGATTTTTTTATGCAATTCACACTGAACATATTGCAAAATAACTCCTTTCAGTGTTACTTGAGTTTTGTAAAGAGGTACTAGCTATTGTTTCAAGTGAAGATGGATTGAGGTATTTTGAACCATCTACCACATTTCCACCATATTCTGTGGAAGGTGTCCTTTCAGTAACATGGTCCATGTGGATTAAGTGGTTTGGACTGGGTGTTTTTCAGAGGTGCTTTCAGGATAGGGGTAATGGTCTTTCTGACAGGCAGGTATAAAGTGGCCCTGTGGAGTGCCCCTCCAGAACAAGGGACCCCAGAAGCCAGGAGCATGGTGGGAAGTAAGTAGGCATTCATTGAATGAATGAATGAATGATTCCATCTGTCCCCAAAAGTGACGTCTAGTACGTGGGGGAGAAAATCAAAATGAAAACAAACCTATGCTGGGTAGTATTTTCTCCCCCCTCCCCCTTTAGGAATCTTGATTGGAAACTCATCTGGGTGCAAAAATTTTATGAGTGCTCACAGATCCAGACATGCTTAATGAAACTCTAGATAAAATTTTTATTTTAAAATGTAAATATTTTAAAAATGTACAAATAAGTGTAACTGTATTTTTCATTTAAAATATTTATTTACTTAAGTAATCTCTGTACCCAATGTGGGGCTGGGACTTAACCACCCCAAGAACAAGAGTCGTATGCTCTTCTGACTGAACCAGTCAGGCACCCCAAGTTACTGTCTTCTTTTTGACATCAAGAAAGTGAAGACAAGGACAGTCTTCCCTGAAGATGCCCTTGTCCAACATACGTCTTCTCACCCTGATGACCCGTTTAAACCTGTTTTTCTGTGTTTTCTCAAGTGTAGCTGTGACTCTGTGTGGCCACCCATTTATGACCATATCTCCAGGTGCTTTCAGGGGATTAGATTATTTTCCTCATTGGAAATGAGAAAGGCGAAGCTGAGAGAAGTTATGTTCCATGTGAAAGTTCACTAAGAGTCAAGGTTTGAAGCTCCGTTGGCGCTCTTCTTTTGGCATACAGCGTGTCTTCCCAAGAGAGCACCCTTGGTGTGGTTCCCACATGCACTGTGTTCAGCTTTGAACGGACAAAAGAATAAATCCTGCCAATTTGGGAAGGGATGCTGTTAGGGTGAAGATCTATAGGGTGACAGAGAAAGTGAATGGACACACCAGCACCTCCAATATGGTGGCTGCCAGCCACATGGGAATCAATAAACTTAAGCTTATATTAGTTAAAATTAAACAAAAACTGGAAATTCAGTTTTCTTATTGCACCAGCCACATTTCAAGTCCTCAATAACCACATGTGGTCGTGGCCAGATTGGACAAGGCAGGTAGAGAACATTTCCATCATCCCAAAAGGTTCCACTGGACACTGTTGCAGGAAGACCATGAAACCCTGAAACTTGCTAATACTATGCAGGAAAGGAGTATTTTCATCACTTTCCTTCTTAAGTTTTTTTTTTGTTTGTTTGTTTAGTTTGGCAGAGAGAGATCACAAGTAGGCAGAGAAGCAGGCAGAGAGACAGGCTCCCCGCTGAGCAGACTCCGATGCGGGGCTCGATCTCAAGACCCCAAGATCATGACCGGAGCCGAAGGCAGAGGCCCAACCCACTGAGCCACCCGGGCGCCCCTCATCACTTTCCTTCTTATATGCTGACCTTGACATCCCAGAAGTTTCCTCCCCTTTCTTCCCAAACACGCTAAATTTCAGTTCTGCCATAAAGCTCTTGCATAGTCCAGTGGTTCTATGCAGCCCACATATTGCATGAACTCTACAGACAAATTCTGGGATTTACCTACGTTCAAGATCCAACCAGTGCAAGCTGTGGCTTTTGTCACCTATAAAGGGACTTTAACGCAAGTAAACTTTGGTCTTGTGACCTCCACTTGGGATGGGGGTATTGACAAACAGGCTTGCTGTGGGACTGCCGTTGGGGATGTGGTCAGCACCACATGCCGTGTTCTCTTCAAGAAGGAGTCCTGCAGGAAGTTACCTTAGGTCAGAGCTCTCCTGGGTGACTCGTCTTCTGTTCTTCATTTCTGAATATTACAGGTCTTACAACCATGTTTCCTTCTTTGCTTTAACTTCTGAGAAGCTCAGAGCTAAATCTCCAAGTGCGCCTGGTGTACCTTGTTACGAACCAATTCCCCTCTATCTATTTTACTAATCTTTCAGCTTCTCTCACTGTGATTTTGTTTTTTAATTTTTTTAAAAAGATTTTGTTTATTTATGAGAGAGAGAGAGAGAGAGCGCACACAAGCAGAGGGATCAGCAGGCAGAGGGAAAGGGAGAAGCAGGCTCTCTGCTGAGCTGGGAGCCCGATGCAGGACTCGATCCCAGGACCCTGAGATCATGACCTGAGCCAAATGCAGATACTTACCCCACCGAGCCACCCAGGTGCCCCTCGCTCTGATTTTATTTCACTCTTTGCCTTGTCTTCATTCTGGTATATTTTGAGTTTTGTCGTTTTGTTGCTTTATTTCAAATGCCTCCTTCAATACCTCTGGCCAACACACAGGAATGTGATGAACCACCACATGTGAGCGGCTCAGACACTGGCAGCCCTGGGGAGCAGCCATGGAAGGCTGGGGCTGGGGCCGGCTCAGCCTGTCTCGGAGGGGTCACACCGAATGGAGGCCACTCCTTCAGAGTCATGTTGTCTTGGCCCCTGAGGTTGGCCCTGACATGTGACCCAACCGCATCAGGAAAGGGAGGGCTCGGTGGCCTGTCTGGGCATATTCCGGCCTCTGGGCTCTGAGCTGGGATGGCCCCACCTGTCCTTACTCCTGATGGTAATCGGGAACATCAAACGTGAGTCACTTGAGCCTTTGGCCTCTCTCCTTGCAGGGAGAGGCTTTCCCAGAACTCTTGTGTCCCACCACCCTGACCCCTCCTTCCAGTGAGTGACAGCCCTAATTATGGGTCAGAGCTGGGTGTCACCCCTCTCTCTGACCTTCCCTATTTCGGGAGCTGATTTACTCCTGTGTCAATTCTTCACTTTCCTGAGGGAGGAGGCTTTTTACGAGACCTTGGTCAGCAGCACCAGGCGGGCGAGCTGGAGGGTGTGTCCGCCTGCGGGCTGAGCCAGGCAGCTCCCGGCTTCTGGAAAACAGCAAGTCCCAGCCGGGCGGAGACAGCGCACTGCCACCTACATGTGCCTCTATCATGACTTGTATTAGAGTTTGATTTAATTTTTACCTGATGCTTCACCTATTACAATGAGACATAAAAAGGGAATTTGCAGCTGCCTGCTTATCAGAAAAGATCAACTGTTTCTGTAATTAATATGGAAGATAACAATTTAAAATAATGAAACACCCATAATATGCTTAGGGGAAGCAGCTTGTTGCTATAATTAGAATGAGAATCAAATTGTTCTGGTGGCAAACACATCATTTATTGAACTGAAGCTACTCTATGAATGGAAGTAAATAGCACAGCAGGAAAAAAAAAATGAGTAAGAGACACATTTCATGAAACACTGGGTCTGAGAAAGATTTCAGAAGCATCCAGGGGCAGAGCAGCGCAGGACTGGACGTTCCTGGGGCACCCAAGCTGCTGTGTGGTCCTTGCTCAGTGCCCTTTGAGGTCCTTGAGCATTCTCTGAAGTGCAGCTCTGATTCCGTCAGCCCCCTTCCTAAACCTCCCCCTGCGCAAAGTTAAACAGAAAGGGATTTCTATCTCAGTGCACGCACGCACATGGCCCTACGCACACATGTGTTCTGGGATACATGCAAACATTTCTAGAAAGATGCACAGGAAGGACAGGGTGCTGGCAAGTTGGGCCCCACTTTTCACTCCCCTGTCCTAAAGGAAATTCCGTCCACATACATGATTTTTACAATGATTTTAAGAGTTGTTTCCCAAGGCTCTCCACTATGCAACAGCTCGAGTTCAAGCTCCTCTGGATGTTTGACCAGCATGGCTCACCAGTCCCCAGTCCAGCCCCGACACTGGCTCTCTGAGCTGCAGCTTCTTGGGCAGGACTTGGATGCTTGGCTGCCCTACACGTTCAGAGCCTGATACCTTCATTCCCGCCGCTCTCTTGGATTGCAACCTTTTCTCCTTCCCTTTCTTGTCTGGAAGGCTGCTACGGATCTGCAAAGGCCTGGTGCGAACCCCACCTCCTCCTGGCAGCTTTCCGATTCCAGCTCCCTACCCTGGGGACACTGTTCACTGCTCTCCCCTCTGAAATTCCTTGACATTTCCCACAAACGTATATCGATGCCTTAGAGTGCATTATATTTTTACTTGCATTCATATCTTCTCTCAGTGTGCACGCGCGCACGCGTGTGTTTATATGCCTGGCACATAGTAGGTATAAATGTTTACTAGAATGGTGTTAGATTAATTTGGGTGAGCAAGGACACATTCTGGGTTCATTAGACATGTTAAGATATTTTTAAAGTTCTGTGGTTTGAGTAAAATTTGAGACGCGTTTTGCCAAATATGTTTCTCCCTATTTTGTAAAGCCCATATGTCTATTAAGGGGGGAAAAGCCATATGGTTCTGATTTCTTTACTCACAGATCAGCATTTCAGTTTTTGGGATATCTGATGTTCAAGATGCCGCCTGCCCTGTGTGAAGCGGTCCCTAGTTTTGAATATGTTTTTCTCTGAACTGAGGAGATGGACATTTCTACAGACAGAGACTTAACTCTTGGCAGGACAACTCTGAGGCTTGGAAGGCAGCTTCTCAAACAGAAAGCACCTCTTGCCTTTTCCAGAGAGAAAGGTCACCTTAAAGCAGAATTCCTTGGGCTAAGGGGAGCCAAAGCAGGTGACAATTCACGAGGGGTCAGGTAGATTTATTCTTGGTGTGCCCAGAAGGAATTCACGTGCACTGAGGGCATGTTAGTGGACTGAACTCCTGAATGGATAAACATGTAAATGAATGAAGGCAGTCTATGGGAGGCGAGGACACCAACGCCAGTTCTAACATTAGAAACCCTGGATTCAATCATTAGCGCCTTTGACTTTGTGTCTTTTTAAATTTAATTTAATTTAATTTAATTTCAGTGTTCCAAAATTCATTGTTTATGCACCACCCCCAGTGCTCCATGCAGTATGTGCCCTCCTTAATACCCACCATCAGGCTCACCCAACCCCCTTTGTGTCTTAATAACCAAGAGTCTTGTGTGGTCTCTCACCTCTCCGAATAGGGTCCCCTTATCGAACTGGGGCTGTGTAACTTCTAAAGCTCACATTCCCATGAGGAGTTAATGAAGACCCTCTGAGCAGAGTTTGCCAGACTTTCAGTCAGCCCTCTACTACCTCTGCAGTCTTGGCCATATTGGTGTTCTTCACATGCTATCACTTTCCACTTTTTTTAACACTGATGTTTCTTTATTGGGTAAAGTTATGTTAACGAAAATACTATCATTGTCATCTAAGCAGAAATGAAATCTGTTTGTCACCACAGCAAAGTCTCTAGACCTTCGTTGTCACCCTCATCACCGCGAGCTTTCTTACCCTGACTCACGGGTTAATTGCAGCATCTCCATGGGGCAGGCATGGCCTTGACTAGGATTCCCATCGTAAAAGTGGAGAAATCCAGGCTTCAAGGAGGTGATGTGCTAGTCCCCCAGGCTTCGGGGATCATCGAAGGCTGAACCAGTTCTAGAAGATTCCGGGACCTTTAATTCCTACGGGTCATGGCTACTTGTTTTTATGCCACTGAAGAGGCAACATGTACGGTGCAAGCACAAGTCAGTGGAAGATAATGAGGTGAAACTTTGCCGAGAAGGTGTAAAATCCTCCAAAGATCTCCTCCCTTCGTTTCTCTGACTGAATGGAGGTCTGAACACAGCCCAGAGGGCCTATCGGTGACAAAGTGTGGCCGCCTTTTGAAGTTGGGTAATTTAACAAATCTGTTACTAAAATAGACTGTGTCAGGTCCTAGGACGGCTGTTGGATAAACAGAACTAATCCAGGTCTATCTCTTTTTGAGAGTTCACGGTCTAGTTGGGTTGGGGAGAACAACTCATGAGGAGATGCACCATCAGGAAAACAAAACAAAAAACAAAAAGCAGCAGTAACAAACAACCAACCACACAGAAGACAATGAAGCTGATAGAACCTTGGGACCAAAATGGAGGTGTGTGCAGTTGGACCTCAGGGAAGAGAGAAGGTGCCAACCACTCACATCAAAAAACTTGACCAGGATGCAGTTTCAACACGGGTTAAGTGCCCAAGTTCCATTTGCCTTTTGTCTTCAAAAGCAGCCCTTGTAAGTGCACCTGGGTGCCCTGGTGCCACCTGGGTGGCTCAGTCCATTAAGCATCCAACTCTTGATTTCAACTCAGGTCATGATCTCCAGGTCATAGGATCGAGACCAGCATCAGGCTCTGTGCTCCGTGGCGAGTCTGCTTGGGATTCTCTTCCTCTGCCCCTCACCCCTGTCTCTGTCTCTGTCTCTGTCTCTCTCAAACAAACAAACAAACAAACAAAAACCCAATCCTTATAAAGAATCATTTTGTTTTCTGTTAGTAATAGGCGGGTCATTGCCCAATCAAATTCTCCTTCAGTGAGTTTCAGAAGCTCTCAGAGCTCCTGTGCTAACATCTATCTCAAAGGGCAGCTTTGCCCCCAGATCACACAGGCCACAGGTCCGTGGAGGCCCGTAGTGCTTTTTAAGCAGGCATTGGAAACATCTCAACAATCAGAGCTACTGTGAAACAGAATCTCAAACTTGGCAATGAGAAGCAGAAGAATTCATTTTTAGATCTTAAAAATAAAAATGTCCATCATCAAGTCAACACATTTCCCCGTCTTGGCATCTCCAACCATCTTTAAAAGAAAAGAGAGAGAGAGAGAGAAATGTTCAGCTTACCTTTGCAATCTAAAAAAGAGCTTTAAAAAATTTACATTACTAAACCCTCACATGATTGATTTCAGGAGACAAGGTTACGACTTCCGCATGCGTGGCCATGATACTGTTAGAGACTGGACCAGAACAGGGGGTATGGCTGAGCTGAAGCCAGCACAGCTGGTTTGTATTTGTGCTGGCCCCTCCTGAAGGAGCTGGGACCCTAGAGGAGGAAACCCTGAACACTTGACTGATGACCCAGAAAGGGGGCTGATGCACTGACCATCTCTAGGAGCAGAAGTGGCTCTTTAAAATACTGCTTCAACATTGTCTCAGTTGGTTAAGCGTCTGACTCTTGATTTCAGTTCAGGTCGTGAACTCATGGTCTTGGGATCCCGGTCTGATTGGGGCCAAACCCTCAGCATGGAGTCTGCTTGAGATTTTCTCCCTCCCTCGCCCTCTGCCCCCCCCCATTGTGAGCAGACTCTCTCTCTCTCTCTCTCTCTCTTAAATAAATAAATAAATAAATATTAAAAAAAAAAAGGTTCAAGCTTCTTATAAGTACAAATACTCGGTCTGGAAGTCAAATTTCCATAAGCCTTATGATTTTGTTCTTGGTTTGATTTGGTTTCCCACATGCTGGTGAGCATCTGCAGTTTTGTACAGAGCTACTTGTCTGGAGTCCTCTACCCTGGAGGTGTGTGGAGCCGCAGATGCTCTGTGCCTGGTTTCCTCATCTGTAAAGCAGGGGTGGAGATGGCACTTCTTTTGCTGATCTGTATGAGGATTCATGGCAGGAAACGTGCCTAAGATGAAGACTGGCATGTTTTAAGTATTCACAAAATATTGCCTCTCATTATCTGGTAATAATGATGATGACCATCTATTTCTGCTAATCCTCCCCCCAAATTGTGTCAAACAGATTCGATGGGATCCATTTTGCAGATGAGAATAACTGAGGGTAAAAAGTTAGGCAGTCTTTTCTACAGCACTGCCAGAGATGTAGAATTGAGACGCGATCTGTAAGGACCTCAAAACGTAGTTTGACCACCATCTCATGCTCCTTAATGTGCGAATGACTCTTAGGTTTCTTGGGCTGTTTGCAAGAGTCCAGCACTGTGATTGAAGACTGTGAAACTCAGTCACTCCACCTGTTATTTTGATCACAGAGGCCCAAATTTCAGGGTTTTTATTTCTTGTCACTTACTGTACTTATTACCACTGGCTATTTACAATTTGTCCAAACTCTTAAAGCTATGGATCCAGAAATCCTCTTCTCTCTCTCTCTCTTTAAAAAAAAAAAAAATTGTTCATTTGACAAAAAGAGAGAGCAGAAGTAGGAGAGAGAGGGAGAAAGAGAAGCAGGCTCTCCACCAAGCAGGGAGCCCAGTGTGGGCTCCATCCCAGGACCCTAGGATCATGACCTGAGCCAAAGGCAGATGTTAACTGACTCAGCCAGTCAGGGGCCCAATGGAAATTCTCTTCTGTTTCTTTGGGGAGGGTCTAGGATTCTGGAAAAAGATTGGCAACACTGGAGAAGAAAGAATTTTCATAATTTTGAATGCATCTCTTGGACAGTGAGAAATGTCATCCATGCTACAGTCCTAGAATCTGATTACATTATAAAATGATGTAGGGAGTTTATTTCCCATTTTCCCAATTTGGGGGGCTAGCTATTGTTGATATTCCCTTAGACATTATGAACTCTTCAGGGACAAAGATAAATTTATCTCTATTAAAATAATAATCAACTATAGGCAAACAGATTTTTAAAAAACTCCTGAAAATAAAACATAATGAAATGCATTTGGAAAACTAAAAAGAGAAATTGCAAGTAGAACTTCAGAATCTTGCAGAGTTCTCCTAAAGCAAAGGGATAAAAACAGAGGAGTTATACACAGTGCAAAATTCTGAAGTATAGATTCCTAAGGGCTAGGGCTGAGGAGTGCGAGTGTCTGAAATATTCATTCTCTTGCTTAGTTGGCACAGGTTCAGTAGGAAGCTTGTAAATATGGCTCTTTATGTTAGCTAATTCTATTTGATAATTGGTAGACTCCTCCCATCTGATGTATCATGAATTACTTCATAATTTAAGGAAAATTCTCAGCCATTGTGTCTGTATATGATGTGTATTCCCCTGGAGTCACAGTTGGATGGGTGTTGAAATTTCTGGGTTTATTTCACATGAAAGACTGTTTTCCGTTCAAATTTCCACCTCTTTACAGTATTTTCTGGGAAAATTTCTCAAATTAAACTTAGAACTTTTGTTATTTAATCTTTATCCATGCTCGGCCTGCTTTATAACATTTCTGTTGCATATTTTATTTCAATACCAGAGATCTTATGTACAAAATCTCTTAATGGTATTTTTTTCAAAACCGATTGAACTTAATGATTAAATTAGTTTTAGGACAGGATAAATAGAAGTTTAGAACCCTTTTCTGATGACTCCATCACGTCTGTTTCTGGGAGATACCATGGGCTGAGATTTGAATTTCTTTTATGATACATGCCAAAGGATTTCTACTTTCCAGATGTCATATTGCCCTTTGGTTGTACCACCGACAGTCTGTTTGTCAGTATAATGCAGAAAATCTGTCTTTTTCCTCTAGCTCCTTTTCAGGCTTTCTCCTGTCTTTGGTGTCTACAGTCTCATTGGGATGTAACTGGGTGTGAATTGGAAGTATAGTTTATACACTTTATATAGAATAGGGTGATCTGAACAAATCATAAATATTCAGTGTGATGACCTTCGACATTTTGTAACTTTTTGTAACTATCCTTTTGTATCTCTCCTCCTCCCCACCACCCTGGCCCCTCCACACACACACACACACACACACACACACATAATTACAGTGGACCACATTTCCTTTGTCCCAGAGAGTTTCCTCCTGCTCCAAGGTGCTTTCTGATTTTTAACCCCATAGATTAATTTTGCCTGTTCATGGGTTTCACAGAATTGGAATCATACAGTAAAAATAGTCTGTGTCCAATTTCTTTCAATCAATGTGATATTTCTTTTTTTTTTTTTTTTAGATTTTATTTATTTATTTGACAGAGAGAGATCACAAGTAGGCAGAGAGAGGAGGAAGCAGGCTCCCTGCTGAGCAGAGAGCCCGATGTGGGGCTCAATCCCAGGACCCCGGGATCATGCCCTGAGCCAAAGGCAGAGGCTTTAACCCACTGAGCCACCCAGGTACCCCTCAATGTGATATTTCTGAGCTTCATCCCTGTTGTTGCATTAATCAGTAATGTGCTCTTTTGTTCAGTGGAGTGGAGTTCCAGTGTATTATTATTATATAACCATTTGTTAACTTATTCAATTGTTGATAGGTGTTTGAACCATTTACAATTTTGTATATTATGAATGAGCTTCCTATGAACATTCTTTTATCAGAGTTTATATAAACATATGTTTTATTTTGGTTTTGGATAAATTATTAGGAGTGGATATTATGGGTCATAGGGTAGGTATTTATTTAAGTTCTTAAGGAACTGGCAAAAGTAATTTTGCCTATTCTAGACCCTTTAGGTTTCTATGTCAATATTTATATTAATCTTTCACTTTATAAAAAATAAATAGCCTGCTAAGATTCCCACTGGGATTATATAGAGTCTATAAATCAGTTTGGGGACAATTACCATCTTAGCAATATTGAATCTCTTAATTCATAGAGTATAAATCCTCATTAATTCAATCTTCTTTAATTTTTCTCAACTTTTTTTTCAGTTTTCAATGTAGAGATGGTACACATCTTTTGTTAAACATACTCCCTATTGATATTTTTGAAATAGTATAAATGGTAATACATTTTCAATTTCATTTTTCAATTAGTTTTGCTAGATTATAGAAATACAATTGAGTTTGCATATTACCCTTATATTTCTAGTAATATTTGTGTAAATGTTATAAGATTTTCCATGTACACAATCATGTTGTCTGTGAATAATGATGATTTTATGTATTCCTTCTTAATATTTAAACCTGTCCAGTATTTTCTTGCCTTACTGTGCTACTGATGAGAGCAGACATATCCTAGCCTTGCTTTTGATCTTAGGAGAACAATGTTTAATGTTCTGCCATGGAACAGCATGGCAGCTGTAGATTTTTCCTTAGTGTCCTTTTTTGATTGAAGAACTTTTTTTTTTTTTTACTCTTAGTTTTCTAAGAATTTTTACTATAAATGAAGGTTGAATTGTATCAAACATTCCTTCTCATATATTGTAATAACCTTATTAGTTTTCTTCTTAGTTTTTATGTGGTGAATTATATTAATTGCTTCTCAAATTTAAATAGAAAAATATTAACCCAAACTAGGCTAAATCTCACAGTTAACAACATATTATTTTTTTATATATTCCTAGGTTCAATTGGCTAATATTGCGTTAGAGTTTTGCATCCAGGCTCATGAGAATGTAGGCTTATAATTTACATTTCAGAAGCTGTATGGTCAAGTTTGGTATCAAAGTTATTCTGATCTCATAAATAAGATGGGAAGTCTCTCTCTCTTCTATATATTCTCTAAGAGAGTGAGGTTTTTTGTTTTGTTTTTTTTCTTCTCAACTTTTTTCTCACATTTTTGGAATTCACTAATGAAACTGTCATGGCTTGAAATGTATTTTTGTTTGTTTGTTTGTTTGTTTATACAGGTGTGTTAGGCAGAATAACATCCATCCCAGAACTGTGTGAAAATGACTTTGCTATTTAAACCATCTGGCCTGGTATTTTGTCATGGCGGCTCAAGTTAACTTATACAGCACTTTCTTCTTTTGTGTGTGTTTTTTGTTTGTTTGTATTGTCTTCAACCCATTGAAATACAAAATGCACTGATTTTATAATCTCCACATTCTAGGTATTCTATTATCCCAATCCTTGGGTGGTTAAGCTCACTATTTCCATATGTTTTCTTCCACTCATGGTAAAGTGTCACATTGCATGTTTTATAGTTGTGGACTATGAATTCTAACACGGGATTCACTGTAAGCCTTGCTTGGTTCGGGATGTGGGCGACTCTTCCAAAAAGGTTCCTGCCTTGCTTCAGAGTATCTATTCCATGGTGTCATGCTTACACCACTTTAAAACTGACATTTCACCCATGCGTCAGGAGGAGTTTTAGGTTACATATAGTCTAGTATATTTCCAGAGATGGGAGTCAAAACTCATTTTACAGAGCACCTGTATGGCTCAGTCATAAAGCATGTGATTCTTGATTTTAGGGCTGTAAGTTCAGGCTCTATGTTGGGTAGAGAGATATTTAAAAATAAAGTGTTTTTTTTTTTTTAAAAAACCTTATTTATAGTGTCACTATAACCTGATATCAAGCACTGACATGGATAGTGATGTAATAGAAAACTATAGGTTAATATCATTAATGACTATAAGAGGGAAAGTCCTAAAGAAAATTTAATAAAGAGATTCTAGCAATATATGAAAAGATACATCATAACCAGATGGGGTTTATTTGAAGAATGCATCATTCTTCGATGAAGATTTGATGAAGAATTAATCAATATTGAAAATCTGTTCACATAATCAGTATGTTAATAGCTAAGATACACAAGTCATCTTATCTCAATGGACAATGAAAATAATTTAACAACATATAGACTTAAATAAAGAAAAATGCTAATGTACTAGATATAATAGAAAACTTTCTTAAGTACCATTACCAGAAATCTCCCTCATATCAAACTTAATGATAAAACTATCAAACAAGGGCACCCTGGGTGGCTCAGTGGGTTAAAGCCTCTGCCTTCAGCTCAGTTCATGATCCCAGGGTCCTGGGATTGAGCCCCACATCGGGCTCTTTGCTCAGTGGGGAGCCTGCTTCCCCTTCTCTCTCTCTCTGCCTCTCTGTCTACTTGTGATCTCTGTCAAATAAATAAATAAAAAATCTTAAAAAAAAAAAGCCTGTCAAACAATAACATTCTTTTACCATTCCTATAGTAAATATTAAATACCTACTATGGAGGTATAACACAGGACATAACAAAGTCCTATATTTTAAGTTAAATGACAAAAAGAAATGTTCATTACATTTATTTAAAAAGTAATAATTCTGCTATAATTTGTGAGTGACAGTCTTAAAAAAATTACTTGGCTAACTATGGGTGGGAGTGAAGAAGTTTGTCAAGGCGATCAGAACCAGGTTAATATTGAAATGTTACATTTTCCTGTAAAACCTCATTATCAGTTAAGATAGATAACTGAAATGTTTCCCAGTTTCCATAGTATCTATAATGTGTCTAGTACTAAACTTAAGAAACATGTTGAAACTTTTTGAAGAAATTTATAATATTTCAAAAAGGAACATGAAAGGTTCTGACAAATTAAGAAAACAGTGTAGTTATGAGTGGGAAGAATCAATATCAACTATGTCCAAAATTAATCAATCATTTTTGATGCAATCCATTCAAATCCAAACAGGTTGGTTTTCCCCAAGGACCTTAACAAATAATCCTAGATTTCTTAAGATAAATGTGTAAGATTTGCCAAAACGGTTTCCAAAAAAAGGGAATTTTTTTTTCCCCAGAATGATTTTAGAAAAAAAAATTTACAAGATAAAATATATGATAAACCTAACAAAGAGTATAGAAACAGACTAGCATAAATAAGAGAATTTAGCATATCTTACAGTTAGCATTTTAAATAATTGAGAGAAAGACAGTCTATTTCATCTATAGCATTGGGTCAACTGGTAATGTTTTGAAAGATATCATTGGTTCCTATCACGCTTGCTACAAACACATCTTTGAGACGAATTTTTCTCATATTCTCATTTATAATACAAGGAAATTTAGGTGAATGTATTCTTGACCTTCATGTTGACATGTCTTTTTAACAAGACACAAAATCAAAAGCTATTAAAGGAAGATTGATCTACCGGAATATGTCAACATTTAAAAATGCTCATTAAAAAATGTTAAAAGGCAAGTGATATTCTGGAGAAAATACCTACATACTACATACAGGTGTAACAAAATAAAAGGAAATTATACTTAAATATATGTAGAACCCAGGCAAATAAATAATGGAACAACACAATAAAGAAGATGAAGGTTATGAGCTTCCAAGGAAGAGTAAATACAAAAGGTCAATGAACATGTGGAAATAGGTACTCCATATAAAATTAACGGAAAGCCAATTCAAATTAAGATAACAATGGCACACCCCTTTTCAACCATCAGACTGGAAAAAACAAAGTTAAGAGGCTCTAACTTTAATGGCAGTATGGGGAAACATCTCCCTTTGAAAAACTGCTGGTAAGATGTTAGACTGGAATCAGTGTTGAGCGACCTCATTGCCAATAAGAAGGAGCAGGTTTTATCTAACCAAAGGATATCCACATAATAGAATCATATGCAATGGATAAAGTTGGTGAGATTGCGCCATTTGCAGAGATTGGGAAAGAGCTTTTACACATAATGAGAAAAGAACAACTTAGGTCACCATGTCACCTGATAGTATTTATGTGAGGTTGTCATACATGTGCCCCCTCTCACATGTACCAATGGATGCATTTGCATAGATGCCATATTACAAGTAAGCAAATGCATGGAAAATATCTAGAAAGATAAATGACAACTATAACAGTGGTTAACTTGGGGGCAGAGGTAGTTTGTTTACAGAGGACTTCAGAAGAAGAAACTAATCCCCTTACACCAAGTTGTATTATTTATTTATTCCAATAATTTTTCTTCTCAGGCATCATTATCATGTCTGACTCATTCTCATAAGTAATATCTCTCATAAAAGCAGTTTTTACCTGTGCTTGTATAAATAAAATTCTCTAGAAATTTCTGTGGAGCTTGGAAAGAACATTTCTCCACCAAAATTTTATAAGTGCTCTCTTGAAGAGATGTTATAAAGCAATTGAGAATAACTATGGCAATTGCTCAAGAAATGATCATCTTAAGGATGAAGATAATGGTGATGGAGATGATGATGATGTTGATGATGTTGATGATGGTGATGGTGATGGTGATGATGACAGCAATTTCCAGAAGCTTGTTTGTTTTGGTTGAGTCAGGTCCTAATTATATCTATGTCCCGTATCTGGTGACCTACCTTCCTTCCTGCCTTCCTTCCTTCCAGTTTTCTTAGGATCCATTATGCATCAGGCACAGAGCTTAATTGCAGTAACATGTGGATAAATAATACTTGCTTTATGTCCTCAATCCCTCTCCCTCTCTCACACAAATGTTGTATAGGTTTAGAAAACCAGGAAAAGTGGACCCTAGAAAATGGAAGTGATAGCCCCACAGAAATCCTCAGTAGGTATCTTCTTATATCTCAAGGACCAACATTTGATCACCTAGTAGACTCTGTCATCAAGGAAGGGTGGAAAATGTAAGTTTTACATTTTCCAACTTCTTTGATAAAGGCAGATCAGCCAAAGGAATATGGGAATGTGTACTAAGTGAGATGACACTTTACAAGCCATGGACATGACAATTGTAATCACAATATTATTATTGTTATTTTGTAAATGATAAAAAAGCCCGCTTGGGACTTCTGTGGTAAGACTGACCAGCACATGGCAGTGTAAACATAGCAGTAATAATGCTTGAGCTCTTCATCATCATCATCACCATCTCCATGACCAACCTGAAGTGCCTGGAATAGTGGTTGGAACAGCCATATGGTGGGTCCAGAGTATGTGTTGAAAGGATGGATCAAGTCACCTGGATGTCTTCATCATTACAGCTGCTAATTATTTGTTGCCTACTTTATGTCAGACTGTATGGCTGGTGATTTCACCCACACTATTTTGTTTAACTTTAGTTTTTAATAGTGGATTTAGAACTATTTGTATAACTAGGTAAAGATCAAATAGGTACTAATTTTGAGAACCAAAACTCAAAATCCAGTTGCCTGAGGTTTTTCTTTCCAACAGTGTTGATTCCATCCTTGTGATATCATGTGTCTAAGAATTATTAATGTTTTGATGGCTGCATTTACCTTTGGTTAGTGTGGCTCCTAAGAAACCTATTTCTTTAAAAGAATTACAAAAAAAAGATGGAACTCTTTGAAGGCAGCAACCAACACAATTTTAGTAAATATAATATTTATAGGACTTTGCAATTAATTTACAATTTTTTATATCAAAATTCACCCTGATGATCTTATTCTTTAGGGACAACAATTGTCTCCTCCGTGATGTTTTCCTACTCTAAAGGCAATTATTGTTGCTTCTAGCTGTAATAAAAAAATAACCAAAACAGATAGAAGTGTCTTCGTCGAAATTGAGCTGAAACTCCCACTGTGGAAATAATCAGAAAATTAAAAGCTCTGCAATCTTGCAAATAACATTGCAACTTAATATTATTGGAACATAACATTATTATCTCTTTTTATAGGGAAAACAAACATAAATATATTTTCAAATGACACCGTGATATTAGTTTTATTTTATTGGATGGGGGCACAAAGAACAATAAGTTTTTAGGACCGAGCAAATGAAACAATGGGGATTTATGAAAAATGATCAGCAGCACAAGGATATGCGGCAAGCCTCAATCTCATGCAGAACGTTCTAGATATAATGGTGCACTACACCAGCTGTCTTGTGTGATTTTCGGGGGTGGCTTCCTATGTGATTCCTCACAGTGGTAACCAGGCACAAGGTCTGCAGTCAGTTAGGTCCTCACTCAATGTGGGTTTTTAATGGATATTGGAATAGATCAAAGTCAAGTCCTTCCCTTTTTCCCTCCCGTCTTCCTCCCTCCCTCTCTCCCTCCCGCTCCCATTCCCTCTCGATACTACTTTGGGTACAACAACAATACTTTCCTTGGGCAATGAAGTGGAAAGAGCATAGGCTTTGGACATGAGTTTGAATCCTAGATTTGCAATTCAGTTGCTCTAAGATGTCATTCAGTTAAGTTATTTTCTCCTTGGCCTCTTCATCTGTAAAATGGAAACAAATCCAGGGTTAGGTGAATATGAAATAATAGTGCCTGGTCCAGGGGCTTAGTTTAGAAAACAGGCTATATATAGCCTATCTTAAGTGATCTGAGTTCTCTGTCTTTTATAGTTGTGGGTCTAAGCTCAGGCACCAATCAAGTAGCACTTGCTTCCCTTTTATCATAATCCTTTGTGCATATTTCTCTCTGTCTACAAACCTATAATCAAGTATTCTTAGGTTCTTTGGCTGAATTTTTCCTAATGTCATCCATTCTGGATATATTATATTAATTTGACCAATTTATAACAAGGTCAAGACAAGGACCAGCCCATCATCAATGGCTTTGTTTCAGGGCTTCCTTGCCTCTGAAATAGACAAAAGGGATTTAGAAAGTGTAAGCTGTTCCCTCCTTTTTGGAACCTTGCATGGCATGAGGACCAGGCAACGACACAGCCCTGGGGCTTTCTTTGAGTTTTCTTTCCTGACTTGGTCTCTGTCCAGAGTTGAAACGGATAGGCTGGAAATGGAGGTTATACAAAGTACTGGCAGCTTCCTTTTGGGATTGCTTTGTTTAAAGAGCCTTTTTATGATCAATAAGTGCTGTGATATATATATTTATATGAGGGGTTTGAATATGATTTAGATCTGAACTTCCTGCAGAGTGAAAAAGAGTTTCTTCTCTTTTATCCAAAGTGCTTCATATTTAAATCATAAGTTAAAGACATGCTCAGCTTTGACTCTCTCAATCAAGGCATCTTTCTTAAATTTAATTCAATCCAGTGCATTCTAAATAAATTTTCACTTATTGATCACCTAATGTATATATGACACCATGCACGGTTCTGGGTGTATAGAAACAAATAGTACTGTCCATCTGTATCTTCCAAATGTGCCCCAAACTTGTCCATTTCTCTCCACCCTCCTTACTGTTTCCTACTGAGACCCCCATCATCTCCTGGACTATGAATACCATCATCCAGATGGCCTTCCTTCGTGAAGTGATCCTGTCTATATTCTATACAACAAATTAAATAACATTTTTTTCTTTACTTGAAGTATAGTTGATACAATGTTACATGAGTTTCAAATGTACGCCATAGTAGTTCAATATCTCTGTACTTTATGCTATGCTCACCATAGTATAGCTACCATTTGCCTCCATGTTACACTATTATGATATCATTGGCCATATTCTCTATGCTGCACCTTTCATCTCAGGACTTATTCATTCCAGAACTGGAAGTCTCTACCCTTCATTCCCCTTCACCTACCTTGCTCATTCTGTTATTTCTCTGCCCTCTGGCAAACACGAGTTAGTTCTCTGTATTTAAGGTCTGTTTCTGCTTTTTTTTTTCTCTTTTAAACTGTTTTTTTTATTATGTTATCTTAGTCAACATACAATACATCCTTAGTTTTTGATGTAGCGTGCTTTTTTTTTTTTTAAAGAGTCTACATGTAAGAGAAATCATATGGCATTTGTCTTTCTCTGACTCACTATTTCACTTAGCATACTACTCTGTAGCTCCATCCGTGTCTTTGCAAAGGGCAAGATCTCTTTCTCTTGGTGAATATGAATAATATCCCATTGCACATATGTATCACATCTTCTTTATTTATTAGCCAAATCATTTTGTTCCAGTATAGCTCAGATCACAACATTCCCCTGCTTTAAGACTACCAGTGGCATCTAGAGTAACAGCAGACACTGTATGGTCTTCATTCTCCTTGTTCTTCCCTCCATCAACTCTCTGAACCACCCTTTCTCCCTTTAAAACAGGCCTCCCCTTGCCCACGAGTCTTCAGTCCACAGTTTCCTGCTCATCCTTGAGGTATCTGGTACCTCAGGGCCCTACCTCTAGATGCTTTCTCTGCTAGATTGGTTCTCAAACTCATCTTCTGGTACTTGGCTCCTTTCTCTCATGTCATGAACACTGTCTTCTCGGAAAGGTGTTCCTTGTTTGTCAAGTGTACAGTAGCTTTCTTCAGCGATCGCTCTCTGATACTGTTTGTGTTTACTTGCTTGTTTATTATTTATCTCCCTACCACTCCCTCCATATAAACCCCATAGAGATGGTGCTATGTCTGACTTCTTATGGTTCTTTCCTTTTACTTAGACAGCTCAATGGATATTTGTGAATGGAATAAATAAACATCTTCTAGGTGTTCATAGGCTAATGAAGGAGGCAGATTGAAATCCAAAATGTTACAATCTGAGTGATATAAGGTAGGTGAAGCCTTCAAGGAAGGAGTCCACCATCAGAGAACCACTGGGGAAGGCCATGGACGGACAGGTATGTCTTCACAAGATGACATTGCCTTAGTAAAATGTTCTGTCCTGCTGTCCTCAGAAATCTAATTTATAGGTATGGCAAATTCACTCTTCCAGAAACAAACTTGCTTGCGGGAAGGACCTGTAAACTTGGATGGAACTATATTAACTCTCAGTGAAACATACTGCTGCTAACGAGTGCATAAGATAACACAGTGCTCCAACCAGAACATTTTCACTCTCCATGTGGGCTGCTTGGGAGATAACTTATCTTCAGAAAGTTATTTGGTGAGCTTAAATCAGAGCATAAGGTTAATAGTCAGTCTACAGTTTTAATACAATCACCAAGTCAAAAGCTGGAGAAATCCCCAGTGGTTCAGTGTGTGGAGAGCAAACAGGTGAACATAAATGGCTCAGGGGCAAATCATGTGTGAAGTAGAAGTTGGGGGACCCTCTTTCTGGAGGGTCTGGAGCCTGCTGCAGTAGATGGTTGAAGTGTGAATGCCAATGGAGCCAAGTCATGCCAGGTAGACCTCTGGCCTCCTCCTTGATATAGGTATGCGGGCACAGTTTCTTTGGAATTCATCAAATACCTGACTTCACAATGACATCCTCTCTACTGATGCTCACTGGGAAGTGTAATGTTCTTTGCAACTGAACTTTATCCTGCTTAGATAGAAGACAACAAAATTTTAAATGTAAAGTTCTGACTCTGCAACTTCTATAACCCACTTGGAAGAAGAGGAAAATGTCTTTCATGCCATAGTTCTTCCATGATGCAGAGGGCTGGAGCAGCCATGGTCTCTCAGAGACAGTTTGCTGAGCATCAAAGGCCCAGGGACATGACCAGAGACAGGCAGATATTATCCCTTATTAAGCAATAGTCCTGGAGCTCTGATGCCGTCCTGACTGAAAGAAAATGATGAATTTTTCTCTACGAATACTGCTTCCTTGACACGGTCTTTCTTGTTTTAGGTCAGGACCCTTTTGTTGTGGTCAACTCTGTCTTTACATCTTCAGAATTGAAGCTTGCATTCAAACCTCTGTCCTTACCCCAGTCTGACTCCATCTTCTCTTTTGTTTGTTTCCTCCATGTCAGTCCTAGGGCACCTGAGGTCCAGTCACCGCCAGCAGGTTTCTTCCATATACCTTCCACTGTGTCATTGGCCATGATATGTCCTCCATCTGGTTAGGTGCTCTTTTCCTTACTTCCTTGTCTCTTTAGTCTCGCTTATGAATACAAAGCCCCAACAAAATCCCAAATCCTTCAAGCCCTTAAGCAGTTAGTAACTTCTTTTTTAGGACTCTTAAAGGCCTTGGTATCTCCAATTTCACATGTGATTTTCTTCTCCGATGGAGTCACATAATAATAATCATTATATAATGAGTTCACTCTGTGTATGTGTATGTGTGTGTGTGTGTCTGTCATCTCCCTGAGAGATGGAGTATACAAATGGTCAGTCATCAAACTATGTATGTCAAGAGAACTCTGTCCATGACCTGTAGCCCACACAGCCAAACCACAGCCTCTACAGCAACTGGTCCTGAACCTGGGTCAGAACAATTGTCTAGAACTTGGTCAATGACTGTGAATTTTCCTACTTCTGCCCTCTACTTCCAAGTCAGGACTAACCAGAGAAAGCCAAGTATGGTTTCCAGACAAGTCACATAAGATACCCGCTGCAAGTTAGCCACTTCCAGCATCCCCAGGCCAACAGCTTCCCAACAGGGCACACCTGATGCCTTTGCTTAGGACATTTATCATACTTGTCCTTCCCTTGCCTGTCCTTGAGGCTCTGCCAAACAATAAGTAAGTGATGGTAGCTGCTTCCTTTATAGCAAGCTCTAAATCAACAGCATTGTTGTTCTCAGTTGGGTGGTCTGTATTTATTTCCACATTCCCAAGACCCTAAACAACATATAATGCCATTCTTACTTTGCTTAGGAGGAAACCGAGGCTAAGGATAGTTCTGTGCTTTGAACAAGTTCTCACAGTCAGATCAACAAAGCCAACATCTGAATTTACATCTCTCAAAGCTACTGCTCACTTCACTCTGCAGTGAGAATTCTTCAAGCTCCCACTGAACACTTTCAGAAGGCAAGGACTGTGTCTTATGCCTCTCTGTGTCTCCTGTGCCCTGTCCAGGGACTGAAATACAGCATGTACTCATCAAGTAGTTGAGGGTTTGGGTTATTTCTAACATTCCTAGGAAATGAGTTTATACATTTCTAATAGTTTGGTGCTTCTGAAAGCAGACAATGTAAGTAAGTTCTGGTGAGCATTTCTGTTCTCAGAATAAATGTGAACCATTATTTATTGCAAAAAATACCAAGACTCATTTTTTAATATACTGCTTAACATAATAATTCCTGGAAACGTTTCCCCTGTGGTGAAATAATGAAAAGTAAGTGAAAGGAGCTGCAAATGTCGCTTCTGAGCGAAAGATTAAAGTACTCCTCTCCTTAGGTTTGCCTCACATATTTGAGTAATAGAATTTGTTGGTTGGTCTCGCGTTATAAATTACAAACCCAACCATTGTGGCATTCCTGAGTGGGTGCCCTGGGCTGTGTGGCTTCGGTGTGTGCAGGCCACACGATCGGAGCAGGGCAGTCCTGGGAGAAACCCATTCCAAAGCAACCATTTTGCCGAGATCTGAGGTCCCTCACTCACTAATGAAGCTATTTATAAACTAGCCTTCTGAGCCTTTTCTTCTCTTGGCTTATTCCCATCGATGGACATTTGGTAGCTCCGGGAGAATTAAAAATTAGGAGCCTAGCACAGAGAAAACTTAAATCATGAAAAACATACACATTGGTGGAAGTTTTTTCACCTATTTGCAAAGGTTGCTTAGACAATCATACTTCTATAGGATGTCTTAAAGGGGTGGGTTTTCTGACAGCAGCCCATGACTAGATATTGGAGCAATGTGGGTTCATTGATGGACTTGCTGTTTCAAGCAGGACAGCTCACATTACTTTCTGGAAACCTCAGTTTTCTAACCTGTGAAATACATAAAAGAAATGTCTGCCCTATTTTGAGGATCAAATGTGATAATAACAAATGTGAAAGTACTTTGTGAATTCAGAAAGGCCAGACAGGGGCCACCATTATCTCAAAGCAAGTTATCCTCACAAGTTCTCAGATGACAACCAGTTACCTACCTTCAGCTGAATAACCTGGCTAAAGGAAGTATTTGTGTTAGAGTGGTAAACTTGCCATTATCAGTTGTATAAAATGTAGATTTCCTCAATATGCATCAGGAATCAGGGAATTGTTAGTATTTGTCAAGCCTTAGAAGATCAAAAGGTCATTGAGTTCACCCTCACTCTTTTGAAACCTAGAGAGGAATCAAAGCCCAGTGTCAAAGGTCGCTTCCAGGGGAAGATTAAATGGGAGAGTCTTGTGGGGATGGGCATGTATAAGAAGAGTCTGAGCCTTAATGAGCATGCTATTGTGTTTCTTCTGGGGCAGAACATCAGAGTTCAGTAGATTACCTCTTTTGCAACCAGGAAGACAAGATGGCAGATGGAAGCCACTGGGAAAGGGGTAAGCAAAGTGACAAAGAGGATGCAAGCATGGTTTCTATCTGTGGTATCAGCCTTTTGTGGCTGAAATATAGTCTTTTCAGCAGATGACTGGCCGTTTGTTTCATTATTTTTGTACACCTTACTGCATATACTATTGGTATCTTTGTGTTCACCTCATATCTTTAGCATGGCATGATTGGGGGGTAGGGAGGGAAAAAAATGGAACACAATGGGGCTGTGGAGGGAGACAAACCATAAAATACTCTTAATCTCAGCAAACAAACTGAGGGTTGCTGGGCGTGGTGGGCTGGGAGGGATGAGGCGGCGGGGTGATGGACATGGAGGAAGGTCTGTGCTATGGTGAGCGCTGTGAATTGTGTAAGACCCATGATTCACACACCTGTACCCCTGAAGCAAATAATACATTATATGTTAAAAAAATAAATAAAAAATAAAAATAAACCCTTTTTGGGGGGAAAAAAAGAAAAAGAAAATGCTGGCACTAAAGGGACTGAGGCAAGATGGTATGTCTGGTCAAACTAAGAGTCCTTCTAATGAAACTGTGTTCTCCCCTGAAAGGCTGCTCTTAAGGTGCGTATGAAAAACTATGGCCCAGGAGTGTGACTTCTTGTGACTTGTTGATCCAGCTGCCCTGCTGCAGTGTAGAATTTTCTTCCAGTATTTTTTTCTTGGTTAAACCGCAGAGTCTTGTGCTTTGTTTGAGCAAGTGTTGGAGGGGAGGGTTGGGCCTATCACTCTCAGTTAACTTTGGAGGGGTCTTTTCTGAGGGACCTGGTGCACATAATAACCTGTCCTTTGACTGACTGACGGGCTCTCTGATAAGGGCCACCTGATACATCTTAATGGATGCACGCTTCCTCTTGGGGGCATGCACATTCCTCAGATGTCTGGCTCCAACCTGACAGCCTTTTGAACTTCCTATATTCTGAAAGCCCATTACTTGACTTAATAATTTGGGGGAGATTTGAAGGCTATTCTCACCATGGTTATTCAGACATGCCTAAAGAGGAAGACGTGGTTTGTAAGAAAGGGTTTTTAAAAATTATCTCTACAGATGATCAACACGCTCAGGTCTCTCCTTGACCCTGTGACCCAGCTTCCCACAACATTCTTGCCTCAAAATAAGGGTTCTAACTAGCTGTCTCCTGTTTGTCATATCTTGATGACTCATCAGATATCTATCCCAAAGCTTTCATATTCGTCCCACAAAACTGTGGCCTCCATGGGCCCTAAGAACTGATTGCCAGTCCCACTGAACCACTCCTGCCCTTGTCTTGAACTTTCTGCTCTATTTGAAACCGATAACCACCCTCTTGGAACCCTCTCATGAACTTCTATTCTCATCTACTACTCTCTTTTTCTTTGTGTTTCTTTTCTCTCATAGGGTGAGTTCGCCAGAAGCAGAAGCTAGCATGAGACCAGGGAACAAGATGTTTACTAGAGATCAACATGTGTGAGGGGAAGGAGTGCAGAGAAGGTGAGCTTTGATGGGGATACATCAATGCCTCAGGTAACTCCTGTGTCTCTGGGGGGAATATTGCCTGTCAGAGTGTCCCACATCAAGGAGAAATGGGCAGGTCCTTATTTCCACCTAGCTCAGTCACAAGGTGCCATGTCCCTGGCAAGGACTTGACTTCAGGCAGGACAGTTCTCTGCAGTAGGGGTGAACCCAAAGAAGCTGACAACTTGATGCTATTTATAGACACAGCCCCTGCAGCTGGGTTGCAGGTCTGGGCTTTGAGGGGAATCTGAGAGATGCAGCATTGGGACTACCATATTTTCCTTCACCAGGTGGTCGTATACACTCCTGAGAATGATGAAAGCAACAAGATCTTCCCCCAGAAGAAAAAAAATCATGTGTGCCCACTGATAAACACATTCCCCACAATGTGAAAGATTCATAAATGTTCCAAAACCCACCCAAGGGTCCCTATAGTGGATTAACCTAATTACAATCAACCTGCCTTTGACTTTGAGTGTTTAGATTCACATCCCACCGTATTCCAGTGAAAATTAAAAAGCAAAATGCTTCTGGGTCCTTTTTCCCACATGATTCCCTTAATCCTAACCACCTGTCTCTGTCTGGGTGCTGGGGATCCCACCTCCATACTAGGAAGCAGAGGTTCTGAGAGGATAAGTGATTTGCCCGAGTTCACACTAGTATCATGAGGCTGAGGTGGCATTTACCTCAGCAGCTCCTGTCTTTTCCGCGTTATCTCCCTTCCTCAAAGAGGTTCTCAACCCTCAAGGAGCTTGTAAATCAAAAGGGGTGTGGGAGGTGAGAAAAGCACACACAAAAAAACAGAGTGTAAGGACAAAGAGATAACTATTATAATATAGGCAGAAACAAAATTCATTTGAGAAGGAACATCCCATTAGATGCATTAAACATGTGATCATTTTCCTCATCAGAGTACAGGTGAGAATGGTCAGCAGAGATAATTAAATGTTCTCTTGGCTTACACCTGCTGGAGAAGGCACTTCTAGACTTTAGCTGGTTATTCTAGAAGATATTTATTAGGCATTAATTCAGACCCTATGACATCATAATTATCTTTATATAAGAATATATCCTGCCTTTTCATATACATATCCTCTGGGAACTTACAGATTTGAGAGGGGCTACGATGAACGTAGCTTACTAGAGCACTGTAAAGAAGTAGGTGGTTGTTGTCACATAGAGAGGACCTGATGTTTTGTTGTTTCTCATTACCCCATGTGCAGGCTCATTTAAAATGAATTTAATAATGGGGCGCCTGGGTGGCTCAGTAGGTTAAAGCCTCTGCCTTTGGCTCAGGTCATGATCCCGGGTCCTGGGATCAAGCCCTGCATCAGGCTCCCTGCTCAGCGGGGTTAAGTGAGTTAGCACACAGAGTGTTTATGAGAAATCCTGGCAGGGAGGAACCATGAGCTTAGAGTTGGCTATTGGTTGAGGTTTTCATTACCCAGGTGAAAAGAGAAAATCCACGCAAAGAGAGGCATGAGAAAACCAATCATCTGGGAATTTGGGGGCTGGACTTGCTGGAAATCTGGTCCTGTCATTTAAAGGGCACCCTCATGTTCACTTCTGAAACATGAATGATGCAGTTGACAGACGTGTGGAGGTTTAGAATGATCAACATGCAAGAAAGGTGATACAGAACTCCTGCCCAATCTGTGTGACCCTCATCTCCTTGAGTTGCTGTTGTAAAGATTGGGTGGCAACAATGAGCATTTTCTGTCAGAGGAGCTGGGAGATAAACACTGAGTCACTGATCCAACTTGTGAAAGAGAAGCCGAGTCAGGGAGGAAACAGCAAAGTCCTGGCAAAGTCTCACATGGGGAAGAATGGTAACGGGGAGCAGAGAGCCTTGGACAAACTCACACAGGAAGAAGAGACTGAAGTTCTTGTGGTGGAAAGTCACAAAAGCAGGAGCCAGGGGTTCAGGGAGCTGACGGAGGCTGCTGGCTGGGTGACACAAAGGGACCCTTCCGGAAGGTTCCCTGGGAGGCTCAGAGATTCAGCTGCCGTGGCAGACTCAGGCAGTACCAGCAGGAGCCACTGCCTGACACCTCTTCTGTTCCAGAAGGCGCTCCAAGCCAAGAGAGAATTAGGAGGATTCAAAGTACAAAAAGTAAAACAAGCTGGGTTTTTTTAGACAATCGTTCTTAAAAAACAGTGAGTAAAATTTATGTCACTTTAAATAAGGGATGTGTCAGCAGAAAAAATAAAGAGGAAGAGGAAAGCTCCCCTGTGCCTCTTCTCATAGGACACAAGACCATGGGCCGGCATGCCAGCCACAGCCACATCCAACGCTTGCTTGGCCAGGAGCTGGGCTTCCTGCATTTTTCCTCTGATTCACGCCCACTGCCTGAAGCAGATGATTCTCCTCCTCAGAAGGTCTTGAGTTTTCTTTCTCCTTTGGAGGAAGCCAGCAATTCCCCGTCAGTCATTTCCCTCTATTATCACAAATGTGGATGGCTGCACCAAAGTTCATTGAGCATCTATTTAAGTATCATACATGACACTCAAGAGAGAAGTGCCAAATTCTGTACAAAGGTTAACACTTGGTTTTTATTCTGGAAGAAAGTCTCATTTCTGGAATGGAAAAAGATTCCCAAAGAGCACTGGAGTATAAAAAACAATACCGCATAAAGTTTGCCCAGTCCCTCTTTGTAAAGAGTGTTTACATTCATCACTGCATTTAGAAGCCAACTCTACAAATGGGAAATGTGGTGTTAGTTAACCCTATTGCTTAAGGGAGAGGGATAAGATTTAGAGAAGTGATGTGACTCATCCAGAATCATGCAAAATTTCAATGATAGACAATTTCACTGCCTGTGGTCACAGATGAATGAAGGTCATCTTCAGAGCTGTTGGCTGCACCGTCACCGTCTTCTTTGCAAGTCACTGACTCCATGGCCATCTCAGGAGGGGGCCCCTGATACCATGGTTTTACCCTGTAGTCTGCTCTCTGGCAAGTGCTGTATGAACCAGGTGTGCACACCTGACTGGATCTCTGCAGGTGTGTAGGGTCATAGTCAAGAATGAGAAGGGACAGAAGGAGAACACTGACACTTCTGCTGCAGTTACGCTTACATTTTGAAATTATATCTTTGAACAAAGTTCAAAGCAAATCAGGATCTCTATTCTTCCTCCAAACAAGATGAAGAGTTTAAAATCTTTTAACTCACTGTGAATCCTACTCATTCCCCCAAATCCCAGTTATTATCTAGTATTTCAATTCTAACCCATTTTTATGCCCAAATGATTAACAGTAATAATATTATATATATTATTATTATTATATTATTATACATTTATAAATATAAATTATTATCATACAAAAGCAATTCTGATTTATCATTTCCAATAGGTGTTATCAGTGTGTTTAATAATCATTATTTCTTTCTTCCTATTTCTTGTGACTTAATTTTCTTACTAAGGTATCTCCTATAGTGACTTTTTTTTTTTTTTAAAGATTTTTATTTATTTATTTGACAGAAACAGATCACAAGTAGGCAGAGAGGCAGGCAGAGGAGGGGGGGAAGCAGGCTCCCCACTGAGCAGAGAGCCCGATGCGAGGCTTGATCCCAGGACCCTGAGATCATGACCTGAGCCGAAGGCAGCGGCTTAACCCACTGAGCCACCCAGGTGCCCTCCTATAGTGACTCTTTCAATGAAGATCATGGCTAGAATTCTCTGAGTCTTAAAATACCCGAAAATCTAGTTTATGAATCTGATAAAAATAGTGCCAACTATGAGTAATAGAGTGTCCCTCAAAACAGTGGCTTGGACTAAACAGGGCTGAATTAATTTTCTCATTCAACAATAAATTCAGGATCAGGCCGACCGTGGCTTGTGGGTTAGCTCCCATAACATACTCAGGGACCTAGCCTCCAGCTCTGTTTCTGTTTCAGTGGCCTAAAGGTCCCTTCAGAGTCAGAGTCACGAGATGGTGGTGGACCTCTGGGCTTCTCTTAAAGTCCAGGCAGAGTCGACGGAAAATATAAGAGGAAAATATGACTCCAACCCTTCTAAATAAATTGTGGAAATAAATCATGGCTCATGTTCATTTCTAGATATACTCCAGAAATTGCTTTTCCACAGTACTCTTTTCTTTCCACCTAGGTCTTCAAATAGAGGAGTTTGAGCTTCTCCACTTTTAAACTTGTTTTTCATATTTTCTCCCTCTTAATCCTTCTAAAAGACATACTTTCGGCATTCCTCTATTTTCCAATTTACGGATTCTCTCATTTTCTGTGTTGAGCCTCCTATTTTACTCAGTTTTTAAAATTAAAAATAAATTTTTCAATAAGATTGTATTTTTGATGTCTAGGCTTTCTAATTGGTTTTCCCCTGCATGTTTTCCTTGATTACGTCTTCCTTTATGGATAGTGATCCTTGATATCTTTGACTATATTAAATATTTTTATTATAAGTACCTTTTAGAATTTTATAACTTTACATGGTTCCATAGGGCTAAATTCTCCCATTTTTTTTTTTAATTTGTAGGCTGTTATTTGTGGTGTTGTATATTTTGTAATTCTTGTATTCTAGTCATTTTCAAGGGTATTGTCTTCAGTGGACATTCTTTTCCCTGCATAGCCTGAGGTGTGGAGTTGTGTCTTTTGGGAAATTTGGGTTTGTCTATGATTGGACCTGCAGAGTTCACTGGCTGTGAATCAATTTGGGGGACCCTGAGTTTGGTTTCTGTATTCCTTGGGTTGTTCTATTTGAATTCTGTACTCCCTGGTATGTATCTATGGGGTTCTCATCTCTCATAAGTTGCTGTTTTCATCATGGCTTGGAATAGGCAGCAAACTATTGGCTAATGGGTTGAGATAGTCTACTGTCACTTTACAGAAGTGGCAATTCTTTACTGTATGTTGACTGTCTTCTGCTACTTTGGGGTTTGTGCCTTATATTCTTGTATCTAGAGGTGCTGTGCTGTCTAGTAAGCTAGCCTGTATAGCTGAGTTCTGCTCCAGATTCTCCAGTTTAGACAATAAGCTCAAGATTCTGGGTTTCTTCTTCATTTCTGTCCCCTGCATCATTCCCTTCTGTCTTTGGAGCTCAGAAAAACACTTGTCAAATAATGCATATGTGTCATCTAATATTTCCATGTATTTGGAGTATAGAGGATGGTATTGATGTGCTTTAGAAACCATCTGCCTTGAAATCGGAGCCTATGGTCTACAGGCAAAGAGTGCTAAGTTGGGGGAGATTGAGAAACACTGCTTAGGGCTGGTCGCTTAGATTGAAACATGTTGGAATGCCATTCTGTTAAACATCAGACTCTTAATCTCAGCTCAGGTCTTGCTCTCAGGGTCATGAGTTCAAGCTCCATGTTGGACTCCATACTGGGGGTAGAGACTAAGTAAATAAGAAACTTGTAGCTTGGGGGTTTCCCTGCTGTTCTGTGTGTCATGCACTTGCCTGAACGTTGAACTGAAGAGAAAGAGATGGATGGTCATATTCGTTTAGTGGAGCCAAGTCAGGAAGGGGAGCCTGCTGGGCTTCCAGCAATATCCCTACTTCTGTTTCCAGTTTCCCATACGGCCATTCTATACTTTTTGTCCTTGATTCTCTAAGTGTCCATTATCCTGTATGTGTGTGTGTGTATGTGCACGTGTGTACAAACTTGTAGAGGTAGTTTTCTTCTCTTTGTATTTGGTGAGAATGCAACCCAGGCATTCTCACCAAAATGTGGAATTCAAGTTCAGATCCACCAAAAGCCTAATTCAGATTTTGTGATTGCTGCTGAGAGTAAATTGGTTGGCTTGACCAATGATAGAGGCTAACCTGGTTCCTTTCAAAAAACACATTTGAAAGAACATTTCAATAAGGCATAAAGCAAGGACCTCCCAGATACATTCTCTGTGCCATCACAGAGGGCCTGGTTGAATAGGTTTGGAAATGGACAGTGCTTCATTGTGCCTTGGTTGTTGTCTAGGCCTAAGCTACTGAGTTAACCTTTCAAATTCTCAGATTTGTATTCTGTGAATAGTTGGACTGTTTTGAAGGTTAAAAACATCAATGTGGTTGACCAGGATAAGGCAGACTTCACATAAATGTCCCCTCATCTTGTACTCATCCTATTATAAGCAGGTGCCTGAGGAAGAAAGAACCAGTGTTGCCAAGGTATGAAACTCTCTTCGAGGAAAGATCTGGTGTCAAATTTGGGCAGGTGGCCAAGGGGGCATGTGTGTACTTGGAGGAATGTCCATGTCCAATCTTCAGCTGTTCTTGGAAGAGCTCGTCATGGCTTGATTTTTAGAAGCTGAAGCCTGCTCTGTCTGATTAGTATCAGGAGTAGTAAATTGATACTGCATGTTTTTCTCCTTTGAGTTCCAAGGCCTTATGAGGGAGGCAGGCAAGTTCATACGAAGAAGTTCATTAGGTTTCTGTTGATCGTGCTTCTGCCTTTCCCTGGATCGTCCTGTGGCTTCACTAGTTGGTGTTCAGAGTCCACAAGCCAAGGACAGACATCACCATATAGATGTGATTTATGCATGGGCAGAATGAATGAGCGCTTGTCCTGGTCCTCCAGGGAAGCACTTGGCAATTTATACACATTCTGCCTATTTTTCCAATTATTCATTTTCAAAAGTCCCACTTTTTTTCAGAGAAGGACTGAGAATGACTATAAGTTAGGAGCAGGGAGAGAGGAGCTGAATTTACCTGCCGTGTGCTTACTCCAGATGAGACTGGAATCAATCATCTCTCTCCAGATAATGAAATGTGGGGCCACATCACTTCTGAGATACAGGAACTATGCCTCCATGTTCAAGAAGGGTCTGGGTCCCTGTGTGTTCAGCATCATGGTCAAGAGCTCGCATCTTCCCTAGTAAGATCTGATTTAACTGTGCAGGGGTGTGTGTGTGTGTGCGCGCACACACGTGCGCATATCATTGAGGAGAGGATGAATAAAGCCTCCCTTGGAAGTACCAGCCCAGACGGTGTGTTCCCCGGCTTATTTCCCCAGTTTCCCACCCAGGTCATCTCCCTCGCCCACGTTCACCCCATCCACTCCACACGGGGCCAGCGCCATCTTGGTACAGGGTGCCTGTCACCGTGTCTTCCTTTCAGTTGCTTTTCAGCTCTCAGTACAAGTAGAGGCTTTCAGTCCTGGAGTAGGGCCCCGCACAACCAGTGCCGTCTACTCTCCTTTCTCCTGTGCTTACAGGAAAACATGTTCATAGACAAACACAGTTTGGTTGGGTGGCGATCCCAGGAAACACCTGCAGGAGGATGGGGATGTGAGTCAGAGAACTGGGTGTCAACAAGTAGCTTACCACCCAGGCTGCAACGGGGTCATAATCCATCCAGGTTACCCCACATGGGGTGAGGGAGCTGCAGCGCAGATGCGCCCCGGCCCAGTAAGGGCTGGCTGCACGCGATCCCTTCTGGCCCGGTGTCCACATGGTAATGCGTGGTTAATGAAAATATTGTATTCTTCACCATGTCCCTTTTACCCAAGTCCATCCCTAATGTTGCTGAAACAATTGAGCTCACCATGTACACCTGAGCTGATTCATTTGTTCATCCATTTATTTGATACAAAGTGTAAGTTGCTTAGCTTTACTACATACACTGTGGAGATTCGTGGGGATGCCATCTTAAATATGGCACATGATTTTAGTCCTCAGTTGAGCCTAAAGGTTCCTGATGGGCAGCTGAACCAGTATTACAGAGACTAGAAAACAGGGTATTATGTTACATTGTGCCAAGTCCCATGATGGGGTGGGGGAACGGAGAACAGAGTGATACAGGAACATCTAAGACAGAGATGTAACCCAACTTCAGGAGCCAGTGAAGGCTTTCTAGTAGAAATTATATTTGAGGCTTGACTTAATGAGAGATGGGAAGTACCCTCTGATATAGCGAATGTCACTTGGCAAAGGACCCTCTGTCGGTCTTGTGACAAACAGTAAATAAGACTTCACACACGTACGCAATCTTTCTTAAGATGGGTGACTTGAGCAGGTGGTACTTTTGTCTGTGCTGCATCTGAATGCCACGTGTCTCCCCCTCTGGGACTTGAGCATCCATGAACTTTGAACAGCATTGCCTTGTTCCTCACATTGTGCCGGTGATATTGTTCAAGACATCTGTCTTTAAGAGACTTCTTGGGGTGCCTGGGTGGCTCAGTGGGATAAGCCTCTGCCTTTGACTCAGGTCATCATTTCAGGGTCCTGGGATCGAGTCCCACATTGGGCTCTCTGCTCAGCAGGGAGCCTGCTTCCCCCCCCCCTCTCTGCCTACTTGTGATCTCTCTCTCTGTCAAATAAATAAATAAAATCTTAAAAAAAAAAAAGAGAGAGAGCGAGAGAGAGACTTCTTGAGAAAAGCATGGCTGCTCACATTACGTGGAGCCAGAGAATGTCTCCCTAGAAGGTTCTACATTATGGGGTCAAGAGTAAACTCTCCTTAGAGAAGAAAAATTGTGGAGAGTTTTCCTTGTTCCTTCTTTCCTCATGTTTCTGAGAGCTGTGTCCTCCTCCCCCCCTGTCTGCCCAGGGTATCACTGTTTGCAATTAGAAATCCCATACCCCAAGACTTACAGTAATGCAACTAATGCTTATTTTTAAGAATATTCTGATCCTCATCCCTCTACATACCTGTCACCTTTCATGTACCCATTAAAGGATTCTACAAATTCCATCCAAAATACTACTTCCTAATCTCGCAGTGTGTGTGTGTGTGTGTGTGTGTGTGTGTGGAGAGTGGCATGGACATGAACTTCCAAATCAAAGATTTAAGATTTTGTTATACTGGGACTCATCAAGACAAGGCATTGCCTTTGTGAGCCCCAGTCTCCACATCTGTTAAAGGAATGGACACTCTTTCTCCCAGAGAAGGTGTCGGGACTTTAGAAGTAACGAGGCCCCAGTGCTGGTGTTTGGAAATCACTCAAATATCATTGAATGCCAAGTCAAATGCGGTGAGGGAACAAACAGCTAATTTAGAAATTTCAAAACTGAAAATAGTTTTCAGTTTTATCGAGATACACTTCATATTTAAAAGTCGCACGTATTTAATATACACATTTTGAAGAGTTTGGACACATGCATACACCCATGATGTCATCACCACAATCAAGGCAATAAACATATCCGTCAGCTCCCAAAGACTTGTTTTCCTTCCTCCCTTCCTTCCTGGCTTGTCTTCTTCTTCTCTCCCTCTGTCCTTCAGCCCTCATTCCTTCCTTCCTTCTTTCCTTCCTTCCTTCCTTCCTTCCTTCCTCTTTCTTTCTTTCTCTCTCTCTCTTTCCTTCCTTCCTTTCCTCCTCCTCCTCTCTCTCTCTCTCTTTCTCTCTTTTTATTTCTCTCCTTTCTTTCCTTCTTCCTTCTTTCCTTCCTGGTGGTAAAAACACTTAATGTGAGATCTACCCCCCTTGCAAGTTTTTAAGTGCACAGCACTGGGTCCCTAACTACAGGCGCGGTGCTCTACACCAGATCTCTGGAACTCGCTTCTCTGGTACAACCATGACTTTCTGTGCCTTCAACAACAAGCTCTACTTCCCCTCCTTTGCGTCTTCTGGCAACCCCCAGAAACAGGGAATCAACACTTTTTCATGATAGAATGTTTATTTAAAGTGAAACTTAAAAGGAGCACAAGAAGGTTGACTCGAGATGATGAGGCATTTGGATTCTTATGGGAACAGATGATAAATTCAGTCATCCTGGGACTCAGCTCCCTGGGACAGGATCTCGGTTTCTCCAGGGAATATTTGGGCTGGAGAAGATACTTGCCTCTTCTCGGTTCTACTAACTCCTGAGAGACTGAGATCATGCGTGCATCAGACTCACAACTAATGAAAACATTTCAGGCCTTGACACTAAAAATTGTGAGTGCTGAACTTTGGTCATCCATATGGAACGAACCTAAAAGCAGATTGGCAGGTGAACTGTTCAATCCTTGTGTTTTTGCAATTCCTAAATCAAATGTGCAAATGCAAAGATGGGTCAACTTCATATATCTAATAAAGAACCCCAAAATTTATGTTGTATGTTTTACTATCCTCACTTTATTCTAACATGAAAACCCACCTACGGGGCTTGCTCTCTGGAAAGACCTGCCAGCTCCCTTCAAGAGTAAACCTCTGCTTTGTCTTCATTGACAAGCTGGATCCTCCAGAAGACACTGAGATCCTTGAGAACCAAAACCTTGGGAGGCTCATTTGGTGCCTGGAATAACACCTGGTGTGGATTGGAGGGCCAGTGGACAAGAAATGGAATAATACTGAGCCTCTGGATCTATAGTTGAACTTTCCAGGTGTTTCTGATCTTTCCCAGGGGAAAGAAAGACATCACAGGCGATATGTCTCCACCTCATCCATTGCATGGAGTCTATTGTCCTTGTGCCTCCCTCTGTGCCAAATAATTATTGCAACAGGCCAAGAGAAAGACAGCCCAGAAGAAGTCTCAGCTCTCTGGGTCCAGGGAAGGCTTCTCTGTGTTCTGTCGCATGACTCGAGGGCTGGAAATCACTCCTGAAGCTTACATTGGTTTGAATCATGCTTTGCAGTGGAAATATTTCTGTTGGAGCAGTAACACAGTGTGCAGCGTGGGTCAGGGCACTTAGGAACTCTGGCCTGGACTGTAGCATCAGTAGAACAAAGGGTGGAGAGATCAGGGGATGTCAAATTTTTGTCTTTTATTTTATTATTATTATCATTATTATTATTGGTGAGGAATAGGTAGGCTTGTTTAAAAGACAACAACCATGAGAGTCTAGCCCTGGGACCACAAAAGGTCAGGACTCTGCTCCTTGAAACACAGGACGTGCAGGTGGGGCATGTCTTGGGCACTGTTGCTCAATGGCCCAACCCCCTACTTGGTTGCACTGCCACCATACTTACCCTTGGGATCCCTGAGGGCCTCCGTGAAACCCTGATGGTTCAGAGCAGGACAGTTTGAGAGAACCAAAACTAAACAATGGATTAAGTTACTTCTAAGTCTCCTTCCAAGTCTAATATTTCATAAACCTCTGGATTAAATCAAAGGCTGGTACTCCTCTATTAGAGAGGGCTCCTCTGGGAGAAGTTCCTGGCTGTCCGGGCAGTGAATGTTGGAGGCAAACATGACACGTGGGAGGCAGAGCCTGTTAACCCCACCACTGCTCAGCCACTGGAGAGCTGTAAGGACATCAAAGGCCAGTGCACTGGGTTATGAGCACAACTAAGGTGAGAGCTGAAAACCCCCTTACACCTAGAAGAATTGCTGGCATGTAGTCCGTACCTACTAATGGGCATTGAATAAAGAGTGAATAAAGGATGCCTTTTTTACCTCAGCCTTAACCTTGGCTTTGTCTCTGAGCCTTGATTTTTCTTACCTGTGGAATGGGGATGATAATGTCTTCTTTCTGGCATTGCTTAGGAGAATTTAATCTTACGTCACCTCTAAAATTCCCAGCTCATAGTAGGCTACCAATAAACGGAGCAATTATCATCTGTTAAGCAGGAATAGATGTTCCGGCACACTGTTTGGTTCTCATGGAGTGAGTCGTGGGGTCTGAGAGGGCGGGAGAGCAGCCCAGGGCCCAGCCCACTCTGAGCCGACAAAGGACCCCCCGAATGAGCAGAGCAGGGAGTTGGGAAGGGGAGGGAGGTGTCTGGCAGTCGAGATGAGCAGCCTGGACCAGGTCTCCCTGCCCACAACCACCACTTTAGGACACTCAGTGCGTGGTTTGGGATGTTCCATGTGCATTTTCCAATAAATCCTCACAGTGATTCTGAAAGTATTTATTAACCCCAGCCTTTCCGATGAGAATCTGTCTTCAGAGAACACTGCAGTGTATGTAGGGAAGGGAGCAGACTGTCCTCACTGTTTCAGTTGATTTGGGGCATTTGTCTTGGTGCCAGCACTGCATTTCAGGTGGATTTCCCCCGCCACCTTGAGTTGCTGGAACAAGCGAGATTAGCTGTATCCTTCTTCCCGGGGAACGGGGTGCCGGGAGATGCTGGCATCTCCATCAGTGGCACCCTCTCCCCACTGGGACCCCTCGGCCATCTCTGTTATATGGCAGGTGTCCACTTGTTTCTGCTCAAGGAGTCTATTGTGATGAGAGCATTAATTTTGGCATGGACACGGAAACAGGTGATGGCACTCCCTTCCGGTGTGTACCCTCCAAAGGTGAGAGATTTGATGTCACGATGCTCATAAACCATGCCACACAGTCCCACGGCCATGGACAGGTCATGGCAAACAAGGGTTGTTCGTGTCCTTATTATTAGTGGCCCTTTAAAGAAAGGAACACAGTCCCATCCTGTTACTCACCTAATCCACAAAGAATGTCACAGAGTGGAGACCAGATCCTCTGTGTGGAGAGAGGGAAACTGAGTCTTTGAGGAAGGATGGGAAGTCACCTGCCCAGAGTGAAGAATCTGGCACAAAGGTGAAGCCAGAATTTGGACCCAACAAGCAAGAAGAGTGTCTGCCTGCTGACCTAAGTCCTTATACCCAGAAGTCCCACTTCTCACTGGACCAAAATCTTGAGGGACACATCCATTCTCTTTGAGATGCTCCTTTCGCTTAATGAACGAGGCCTAAGGAACAAGATATAGGAGAAAAGACTGTGATTTCATTTATATACACGGTGTAGAAATAGGCACATTTAAATTATATGATTAACACAACAATTTTCTTTAAGACACACAAAAAAGGCCCTTGATTTAAGGGGTCCCATGTGTCCTGAGGTTATTTTGTTTCCTCCAAAAACCAAGGTCACAGCATTCAGGGGACGTTTATATTGATCATTTTTAGTCTTAAAATAAAGAAATCTGTATTGTGGGAGGTAGTTTTCACTGGATAAGCCAAGACAGAATGCGGGGGAATCTGACTAATGATGTTTATTTCCCTTATGTTCCAAGCATTAAATATCAGTAGCGTTCCTTAGATCCAAACATTAGTTACCATTTTATTGTGCATCTATTATGTGCCAGGTTCTACTCACAGCACATTTTTCTACATTGTTTCTAGTAAATTCAACACCTAGGAAGAGGAAAGGTGTGATATGCGCTATCACTTAATTTTTGTTTTATTGATTTTTCTATGAAAATATTTGTAATATCCTTTGTTTTCTTCTACAATTTGGTTTGGGGCCCCAGGAAGATTGAAGCCACTGAGTACAGTTTCCCAAGTCCCACGCCTTCCAACCTGAGGACATAGGGCGGAAAGAACAAGCACATCCACCAGGGACTCCTTCCAAGAGCTACAAAGCAGGCCGAGGTACCTGGCCGAAATCAAGCCCATCCATTTCCCAGCCATGGGGCTTTGTGAACGTTCCCTGACTTCTGCACACATCAGCTTCCTCATCCCTCAAATAGCTTCCTGCTATAATGTGATATACATGCTTTGGAAAAACTTTGCCTTCTGCAAAATCACACACTAAAAATAACAGGGTTTATGGCAGGAATAGCCTGAAGAGCTAACAACTCAAAAGGTATGCACGTTTGCAACCAGACCCCTAAAAATAGATGAGTATCAGTGTTGATGTCCTTTACAAAAGGCGTGCTAAATTCTAATAGGGAAAAACATGCCATCAAAAAGCCCATAACTCTTTACCTATAAGAGAAGGTAGAAGTTCCTGGTGGAAGAGGGAGTTGAGAATAAGATGGAGGGCAAAATGTGTCCGGTCTGGGGGACCACAAACAAGCACTCTCAAGAAAGGGCAGGTAGAGATACTGAGCCACGAGAAAGAAGAGTGGGGAGAACAGATCTCGAGGACGCAGGCCTGTTTCCTTTGCCAGCTTGCTGGGATCCACTTAGTGGTGTGAAATGTAATACACAGGAGGGAAAAAATCTCATATGAACCAGACCCCCATTCTGCATTACGCAGATGCGTTTCCCTATTTACGTATAGGATGGAAGCAAGTTCCTGCTGCAGGAATATGCTTGACAGCAGAGCAGACTGCCATATAGTCCCACGAGGTGGTTTTGTGCTGAAAGGTAGGCATTGAGAAGGGTTTCACAGTGCCTGACACTTAGTAGGGCCTTCACGCTCGGGCATCGTCAGCTCTGGGACACACGGCTGTAGTTTTGCAAGAATGAGTCCTCTGACTTCTAGCTCAGTTATTTTCCCTGGTGCAGGGCTCCTCCTTTTTTTTTTTTTTTTTTTTTTTTTTTTGACTATTAATCTGTGCAGAGGGGGCAGAGAAAGTAACATCCGCCAACCTCAGGGAAGCTTGTGTAAGCTGATACTCTTGCGGAGGGTCGGCCTGTCTGGAGAGACTGAACTGAGGGAGGGAGCCTGCCAGGAAATGCGAACACAGACTTTCTAACGTAAAATCTCCCTCAAATAGCATCTTCTGGAAAAGTAAATGTAGGTCCTGTTGATTGATTCTGTGGTATTGGGCAAGATTGTAAATAGAACCTCTGTTAGACATGACCAGGGGTGAAAGCAACATAAATAAGATAGTAACCTAATTAAAGAATATCTTTTCTATCTTGATCTACCTTGTGAGGTCTGGCACGTAAGTGCAAAAAAACCACCAAAATAGTTGTCTGCGAGCGTGAAGGGTTGAGCGCTGGGACCCAGGCTCCAGGGGAGGCTTTAGCAGGGAAAGCTGCAGCCCTCAGCGGTGACGGAGAGAGCTGGAGGCCTCTGACATCCTATCATGGGATGATCAGGTCAACACAGGCCTCCTTCAGCCTCAAGAAAGTAAACTCAGGCGCACCTATGTTACGTCCAGCCATCTCACTTGTTTTAGAACTTCTAGAACTTGCTGAAGGCTAACTGCACAGTGGCAGAGAGGTACAGGATGTCAGTGTCCTTTGCGTGAATAAGGAACCCGGACAGAGGAATCTGCTCACATCGGAAGGCCACATTGCCAGAAGTGAGGGTGCTGTTCCTGGAGGCCGTTACCAGAGAGGGGGTGACCACTCTGCTGGGTCCTGTTTCCCACTAAGACTCATATCTGTGGTATGTTCTCAAACCGTGGAAGTACCATCAATGGGAAGATCAGACAAAAGAAAAACCGGCGCGCACAGTGTCCGCGCTACCCACGGATGGTCTTTAGGACAGTCCGGTAAGCTGGGTGTCGCATTAGTTCACTAGGGCTGCCCCTGGTAAAGCACCCAGATGGGGCAGCTTAGAGAACAGGAATTCCTCTTCCTCACAGTCCTAGAGGCTGGAGGTCTGACATCAAGGTGTCAGCAGGGTTGGTTTCTCCCGAGGCCTCTCTCCTTGGCTTGTAGATGGCAGCCTCCTTCCTGTGTGCTCACAGGGCCGTCCCTTTGTGTGTGCCTGAGTCCTAATCTCTTCTTAGAAGCACACCTGCCATACTGCATTAACATTTTTTTTAAACAGTTCAACAATATCTTTATTTTTATTTACTTTTTTTTGTAAGATTATTTTATTTTTTTCAGTGTTCTAAGATTCCTTGTTCATGCACCCCACCCAGTGCTCCCTACAATATGTGCCCTCCTTAATACCCACCACCAGGCTCATCCAACTCCCCCCTCCCTCCCCTCCAAAACCCTCAGTTTGTTTCTCAGAATCCACAGTCTTTCATGCTTCGTCTCCCCCTCCGATTTCCCCCAACTCACTTCTCCTCTCCATCTCCCCAATGTCCTCCGTGTTATTCCTTATGCTCCACATATTTCACTCGTTAACATTTTTTTAACACGTTTTAAAGAAATTATATTTATTTATTTGAAAGACAGAGATAGAGACCACAAGCAGCTGGAGAGGCAGAGGGAGAAGCAGGCCTCCTGCTGAGCAGGGAGCTGGATGTAGGGCTTCATCCCAGGACCCTGGGATCATGACCTGAGCCCAAGGCAGACGCTTAACTGACTGCACCACCCAGGCTCCCCCTGTCCGTACTGAATTAGAGTCTGCCCTAATGGCCTCATTTTCATCCAGTAACCTCTTGAAAGGTCCTGTCTCCAGGACCTTACATTCTGAGGTTCTGGGGTTTAGGACTTTAACTTATAAATGTTTGAGGAGGATACAATTCCGTTCACACGTGTCATCATCACTTCCATTCTGACGATGAGGAAACATGCACGAAGGCTCAGAGACTGGCCTCGAGGAGCACAGTGAGCCAGTGCAGAGCCTCAGGGCACACCGGGATCTGGCCAAAGCCCGAACTCCCAGCAGCAATCTCCAAACTGTTGCCCTGTCTGAGTAAGGCAGCATCGGAGAGGCCACCCAGACTTGTGTCCTGGAGGGGAAGCTGAGATGGGCCCCACAGAAGACCTGAGGGCAGGAAGGAGAGGCTCCCTAGGGCTGGGAGCCAGCAGGGGCTGCACAAAGTAAGAATAGGACACAGGACGTGCATAACCCAGGCGTGTCTGTGGACTCCTCTTACCTTTTCAGACCAGCTGGTGCACGGTGCAAGCGTGTGTCAGATTTCCTTCAACGTCCTGAGTGGAGACAGACGTAAATGAACCCTGCACCTCGTGTATGCCCATGAGAGAAAGCTGCTTCCTCGCTGCAAAGACAAGGGATACTGTGAATGGAGAGTGAGAAGCGAGCCGGTTTCCTTCTCCACATCAGAGATCCTACACTAATACCAACAATGGGAGGCCGGCCCACGGCTAATTGTTCTGGGAGAAGAAACGGTGATCATCGCACGTGTGTGCAGGCACACCAGAGACATAATAAACACAGTCTAAAACATCCCCCGCTCTGGTACGGGGCTGATTTGCAATTGTGAATCCATTAGGAGCGTGCATGAATACTAAGGGAGGGACAAAGCTGAGCTGTGAATTTGCCAAGGAAACTGATGTGCTTTTCTGCAACAGAAGAAACACGGACCCTGTGGAAAATTATTTTCTTCCTTTGCAATGAGGTCTGTCTCTCACTTCAAATAATTTTTAATAATCTCCTGGTCAGTGGTATATTTTTAAGTGTGAATAATATAACTCTTATGTTTACGTTAAACATGAATCATGAGACAAAAAAGTGCTTCAGGAATGCCTGGGTGGCTCAGCCTGCTAAGCTTCAGACTCTTGGTTTCCGCTCAGATCGTGATCTCAGGTTCCTGGGACTGAGTCCTGTGTCAGGCTCCACACTCCCTGAGGAGTCTGCTTGTCTCTCTCCCTCTGCCTCTGTTCCTCCTCCAGCCATGCTCTCTCTCTCTCTCTTTCTCTGTGAAATGAATAAATAAAATCTTTTAAAACAATGTTTCATTACTTCAAATGTCTCCCCCCGCCCCAAATAAGGCTACAAACTAATGAATTCCTGCACAGAGGGCAGTTCAATAGAACTACTGTCCTTGGAGAGATGGGGACACATTGTTTAGCCCTACACGTAGGGGCTGGCGAACTACAGCCTGTGGGCCAAGCCCACACTGCTGCTTGTATAAATAAAGTTTTATTGGAATACAGCTCTAGTCATTCAGTTATAGATTGTCTATAGCAGCTTTCAAATTGCAACAGTAGAACTGAGTCTACCCCCCACAGACACGTATAGCTTTGGAGGTATAAAATATTTGCTAACTTTCCCTGAACAGAGAAAGTTAGCTAACCCCTGTCCTAGAGCCTCATGCGGGGAAGACTCCTTCCCCACTATAGACAGCTCTTTCTATAGGAACGTGAGAGGAGACTCTCTTGAATCTGGTTCTGGTTCAGGATGGCTTAGGCCAGTGAGAAATAATGTTAGTGACTGCCAAGGTTAGTTCCAGATATATTTTACTCAATTGTCAACAGTGGATTCTAACTCAGAAAAACCAGGGGACCACCGTAAAAAGAAGCAATTAGCATATAATGAGTTTACCCGTGCTGTCGGGAATGGATGCCTGCCCTCACTCCATTCAATCCCAGACTCACCCCTCACGCTGGCCTACTTGGCTGATCCTCCCGGAGGGCTCACCTGTCCACCGCCTGCCCTGTCGGCTGGCTTCTGCCTGGGTGTGGCTATCAGGACGCAAGCAAGAGAACCAGAGGCAGGAAGAGGGAGGAAACCAGGCTCTTTGTCCTTCTTCCCCTGTCCATCTCTCTGCTGTGGCTACGCGTCTGCCAGCATTCTCATTTACTATCAAAAATGTTGAACATTTTCCAACACTTTACCTAAGAAATAACAAAGCCGAGAATAAAATTGTGTTATGGTGGTTTCGAGGGCTCCATTCTTTGCTACACGTGGTTTTCTTCCAGAGAATGTGACCTCAGGCTGCATCCCACCCCTCACTGAGAGCTCCCTAACCACGGCAAGGTGGAAAGAGTCCTTTCGTTCTATCACCATGGGGTGAGGGGAGAGAGCACACTGGGGCAGCGTACGGGTTGGGACAAGGAGGGAGATAAATGTGCTCAAGAGAAACTTTTGGAACAAAGCCAGGATGATAAATTCACCCTAAGTGTGAGTATTATTATATATACTGCTCTTCCTATCGCTTTCCTGCCAGAATTACCTTAAATGAATGGGTAGCATTGGGGGAAATGTGGTTTTGCCCCAATGGGGCATCAGGCAATGTCTGGAGACATTTCTGGCTGTCATACTTAGGTGGGACAAGGCTATTGGTATCTTGGATGGAGGCCAAGGAAGCCACTAAATCATCACTAATGCACAGGACAACCCCAGAACAAAGGACTCCACACATTTGGGTCCCCAAAGTCCATAGCACTGAGATTGAGGAGCCTTCAAAATAAGTACGCTTACCTGCAAACATACAGACATTGCAGCCCAGTGAGATGAATTCAGTGAGAACCCCTTGAAGATCCTAGGGAAATATATCCCCCGTGGAAGATGTGTTTCCTCCCCAGTTGACATTGCCTACCAGACCCTCCTCCTCATACACATGTAAATTATTTTAATCCATGCTTTTTCAGGAACTTCATGTGGTTAACCGCATTTCACTGCAATTTCAATACCAGTTTACCTAGGAAAATGTATTCCAGATACATCAAAAGAAGGTGAATAAGAAATATCATGTGTATCCTTTTTTATTTTTAAAGGCAGATTGCAATGTATTAGAAATAGGTATAATACTTTAGACTTTTCTTTTTTGGTCAAATCATGTTTGATTTGGTTAATCTCAGTTGAACAGGAGTTTAACACTAAGTCTTTTAAGTGAGATCATTCCTATATTAATGAGATCCAGACTGATTCAAGTAAAAAAAAAAAAAATGATTAAAAAACCAAAATGTCCCTTTGCTGTTATTCAAATGAATGGAAGGAAAGAGGTGGTATTTTTGAAGCTCGCTTGCTCTCTCCTTTTTTTTTTTTTTTCCCAGCCTAATTGACTTGGATCTGGTTCATCTTGAGTAGGTTATGTTTTCTTATTATAACAGCCTTTCCCCAGCAAAATCATTCCCCTCACTAATGAGCTCCATCCTCCTATGATAGGGAGAGAGTTTTAAAAACACCCACTGTTCTCTCCCGTTCATTTGAATAGCACCAAAGGGACAGCTTTTCCCATCATTTCTATCAGAGAGATGGGGCTGGATCTCATTAATAAAGAGATGATTTTACTCCAAAGAGCCCTCGGCATTGAGCCCTAACCTAGATTAGAACTTTGTCAAACACGGAGCCTCTGCCATTGAAACTACCCCCTGAAATGTGCCCCCACCAAGTGTCCCAGTGGCTGGGGTTTCACTGAGGGAGGGAGCGGTCAGCGAGGGGCCGTCTGTGGCCTGAATTCCCAAGCCTGCTGATCTTCTACTCTGAGGTACTCTGCAGGGATGTTTTCACCTTTAAACAGCCACATACTTCCTTCCTAGTGGTCATGCCAGACTTGACCTTTGCGATGTAAGCGTCTCACCAATCAGGCGGGTCAGGACGAGCCACAGGATCAGGGACTCCAGCGAAAGCTTTTATCCAGCTCTGCCCTGATACCTACTCTTGCTCCCAATACCTTGCATTCAGGTTCCCTCATCTCAATTTCTATTTCTTCATATTCTGACTCACTTCCGATTCCTTCTCTGACCAGCTGACCCTTGCCCCTGATTATTTTCCTTCCAGAAATGAGCTTCAACTTAGACAAACGACCCAAGACTTCATGGCCTTAGAGAGCTTTCCTGCTGTGGATTAGACTTCTGGACTGCCAAAGCACTTCCCCACCAACTCAACCACCCACATCCTTCTGATGCTCTGATACCCAAGGGAGGAAGTAGAGTCTAGTGGATGGGCTTGGGGGCTCCCCACTTAGAATCCAAGTCTTACCACTTATGACCTTGGGTAAGTGCCTTATGTTGGGAGAAAGTCCTTTATGAGTTTCTTGTGCTTCTGCCCATTATACGGGCGACATACTGAGTGTTCTTTGTTTTGGACTAACAGTTGTGGAAGATAGAGATGGTATCCCCTCGAGGAAAAGCCTGGTAGGCTTACTGCCCATTATAAGAGATTCAGGTTTCCTAGCCTGGGGGTCCTTTCATGTACAACTCACTGCAAGGACGGGGTAACTTGGCACACTGTGTGTCACCTTGTGGGAACTGAGACTGAGAGCAGGTATAAGAAATGCTGATACTCTGGGGCCTGGGTGACTCAGTGGGTTAAGCCTCTGCCTTTGGCTCAGGTCATGATCTCAGGGTCCTGAAATCAAGCCCCGCATTGGGCTCTCTGTACAGCAAGGAGCCTGCTTCCCTTCCTCTCTCTCTGCCTGCCTCTCTGCCTGCTTGTGATCTCTGTCTGTCAAATAAATAAATAAAATCTTAAAAAAAAAAAAAAGAAATGCTGATACTCTGACTAGTACTGTAGCTATGATTTTAAGACTATTCTTTATCTTTGACCTGGACATCTCATGACTTCTACCAGCATGCATGAAACGGTGACAACCCACATCCTTAACGTGTAGGTAACATAAAATCTCAGATGCTTCACTATGTTCAACAACCATACCAGCTCTGAGCCTCAGTTTCTTCATGTATAGAATGGGAGAATAGTATTCCCTTCCTCATATGGCAGCTATGAAGATTAAATATATTAATCAATGTTAATGCTGAGAAACATTTCCTAGTTAGCATTCAATTAATCTAGCTAATTTTCATTATGCTGAGTTTGCCTACTACTTCAGTCTCATTGTAGCACGGGGGATGATTTGAGAGTTTGAAATACCAATGTGGTCAAAGGGACCACCCATCCCAGAAAAATAATCTAGTTCTGTTGTCAATTGCAATTGTCATTAGAGACAGGAAAACATCACAATTGGATGGCCAGTTGAGAGGGAATTGATGATTTTTCCTCTCTTGTTTGAGTTACCATCTGTAACTGCAGTGGACCATGTCTTATTTTATCATAGTCCTTTGTCATGTGTAGGTAGTTAATAAATCCTTATTAAATAAGGTTGAACACATGAATAAAGGAATTTATTTCAAAGGAATTTATTATTTTAGTGATGTTTTAGGCTGATAGCAACATTGATGGGAACTCATAGGGATTTCCCACATATACTTTGCCTCCACCCATGCACAGTCTCCCCCATTATGAACATCCTTCACCAGGGCTGGCACATTTGTTACAACTGATGAACACATCATAATCACCCAAACCCCACAGTTTGCACTAGGGTTCATTCTTGATGTATGGGTTTGGACAAATGTATGAAGACATGTATCGATCATTATTATATCACACAGAGTAGTTTCACTGCCCTAAAAAGTCTCTGCCTATTTTTCTTTCCCTTCCATTCCTAACCTCTGGCAACCATTGATCTTTTACTGTCTCCAGAGTTTTGGCTTTTTCTGGGCTGTATGATTCTTGGAATCATACAGTATGTGGCCTTTTGAGATCAGCTTCTTGCACTTAGTAATGGTAATTTAAATTTGTCCACGTTTTTTCACGGCTTGATAGATCATCTCTCTTTAGTGCTGAATACTATTCCATTGTCTTCATATACTCCAGGACATCTTGGTTGCTCCCCGAGTTTTGGCAATGATGGGTAAGTTGATATAAGCATCTGTGTGCGAGTTTTTGTGTGAACATAAGTTTTCAATTTCTTTGGGTAAATACCAAGAAATGCAATTGCTGGATCATATGGAAGAGCATGTTTAGTTTTGATAGAACGTGCCAAATTGTCTTCCAAAGTGACTACATCCGGTTGTATTCCCACCAGCCATGAGGATGTCAGGTGCTCCACATTCTCACCAGCGACTGGAGTTGTCAGAGTTCAGATTCGGACCATTCTAACAGGTATGTCGTGGTATCTTGTCGTATTATTTTAATTTCCCTAACATATATGGCATGGAACAACTTTACATTTTTCATTTGCTGTCATCTTCTTCTCCTTCTCCTTTTTTAAAGATTTTATTTATCTATTTGCCAGAGAGAGAGAGAGAGAGAGAGAGAGAGAGGGAACACAAGTGGGAGTGGTGGGGGTGGAGGTGGCAAGCAGAGGAAGAAACGTGTTCCCTGCTGAGCAAGGAGCCTGATGTAGGACTCAATTTCAGGATCCCAGGATCATGACCTGTCCTGAAGGCAGATGCTTAACTGACTGAACCACCCAGGCATCCCTATTGCCATCTTTTTTGATGAGGCATCTGTTAAGACCTATTTCTTAACTGGATGGTTTGTGTTTTTTATGTTGATTTTTAAGTAACAGCCCTTGAGGAGATATGTCTTATTTTGCAAATACATTCTCAGTCTATAGCTCAGCTCATTCTCATTCTCTTGACATGGTCTTTTGCAGGAGAAGTTTTTATGTTTTAATGAATTCCAGATTAAAAGTCATTTCTTTCATGGATTGTGCCTTTGGTATTGTTATCTAGAAGTCACCGCACAACCCAGGGTCATCTAGGTTTCCTCCTGTGTTATCTTCTAAGAGCTTTATAGTTATTCTTTTTTTCTAAGTCGGCTCTCCATCCAGTGTAGGGCTTGAACTCACAACCCTGAGATCAAGAGTTGCATGCTTTACTGACGGAGCCAGCCAGGGCCCACTGAGAGTTTTATAGTGTTCTGTTTTACCTGTAGGTCTGTGATCCCTTTTATGTTAGTTTTTGTGAAGGATGTAAGATCTGTGTCTATACTCAGCTTGGTAGCGTTTGGATATCAAGCTGTTCTGGCAACATTTTTCAAAAAGATTGTCTTTGCTGCATTATATTGCCTTTGCTTCTTTGTCCAAGATCTATTGACTGTGTTTCCATAGGTCTGTTTCTGGGCTCCCATCTGTCCATCAAGAGTAGGACGGATGAATCAATTGTGGTATATCCATACAACAGCGTACTCTCAGCAATCAAAGGAAGTAAGCAGCAGAGACCCACCACACAACAGCAAGAGAACATATACTATATGATTCTTTTCCTGTGAAAGTCTATGAAGCACAAACTATAGTGACAGAAAGCACTGATTGCTTAGGGGAAAGGGTATTGGGAAGAAGGGATTACAAAGATCCTTGAGTAAATGCTTAAGATGATGGATGTATTTATTATCTTATTGGGGTAATGTGCTTATAGTACATGTGTGTATCAAAGTGCATCAAAAGATATACTTTAAATATGTGTGGTTTATCATGTATCAACTGATCCTCTATAAAATACAAAAATTTGATATCCTCAGTATTTCATAATAGATAAATGCTTCTTTAATATGGGTATGCTGAACAGAAATATAGATAATTATATTACATATATGAATATATTCCTTTGGCCTTAGGTACAGAGGTAAACATAAACATAGAAATGATATAGATAGTTACATAGATACAGAGTTACATATATAGATATGTAAGTATATACATGTATTTATTCATATGAAAGCCTGCAGAGACTGACTGAGGAGGCACTAAGACCACATCACTAAAATCTGGAATAAGACAGGAATGCCTACTGCCACCACTATTGTGAAACATTGTACTGAAGTAAGAATGGGGGGTACAAAAAATGGAAGGGAAGAAAATACTTTCCTGACAACTGTCAAAAGACAAAATTAAATACTGGAAAATCCAAGAAAATTAAATGGAGAAATTGATCACAAATAATAAATTCTATAAAAAAATCAGTTATATAATAGGCATTAAACATAATAAACATGCATCAATATATACAATGAATAAATCAGAAAGAATAATAAAGGGAAAGACTCTCATCCATAACAGCACTAAAAAAAGATAAAATGCCTAAAAAAACTTTAATAAGAGACATACAAACTTTTTTTAAAAGATTTTATTTATTTATTTGACAGACAGAGATCACAAGCAGGCAGAGAGGCAGGCAGAGAGAGAGAGGAGAAAGCAGGCTCCCCAAGGAGCAGAGAGCCTGATGTGGGGCTTGATCCCATGACGCTGAGATCATGACCTGAGCCGAAGGCAGAGGCTTAACCCAATGAGCCACCCAGGTGCCACAAGAGACATACAAACTTTTATGAAGAAAACATTCAAATACTATTTAGGCACACAGACAGGTACTGAACAAATAGAAAAATAGTGCCTTGATTTGGAAAGGAAAACTTAATAAATTAAAGATGTGAATTTTCCCTTACTTTATTTATACATCTAACAGGATTCCAAATTAAAATACTAAAATTATTTTGTCTGTTTTGTTTTTGGAAGTAGACAAAGTAGATTCTAAGTTGCATGAGGAAAAAGTTGACAAAAGTGTTTTTTAAAAAGGAAAGCATGTATGATGATGGGCCCCACGGTAATCTAAAGAAAAATAAAATGTATGACATTAATATATCAGTGGACATACTGACTAAAGGAAAAGATTTCAAAGGCCAAAAATGTCACAGATATATTCAGAAATTGAGCTTGAATTGAAGTTTGAATCTCAAATGAATAAGGAAAATAATAATATTTTGGAACTTCTGAGTATTGATCTGGGAAAAAAAAAAACCCAAAACAAAAAAACAACAACCAAACTGTACCTCACTCCATATGCCAGAAGAAAATCCAAATGTATCAAAGATTTAAAAGCATAAAAACAGAAAGAGAAAGGAAAATAAGTGGATTTTCTTGTAATCTTGGTATCTGGAAAATCTTCTCACCTGTGACTTAAAATTCACAAACCAAGCACACAGACAAAATTAATGAATGCAACCATATTGAAAATAAAACAAAGTATTTGTCCATGCCCCCCAAAACATCAGAGGAAAATCAGAAGGTAAGTAACAAAACTGGCAAAATATTTACAATTCATATTGCAGATAAAGTACTAATATCCCAGAAACAATATTTTGTAAGTTAGAGTAACAATGTACTTAAAACAACATCGATAAAGTGAGGTGACAAAAAAAACGAACAGAAAATTTTCAGCAAAGGAAATCCAGTGGCTCATAAACACATGAGAAATGCTCAAGTTACTCATAATTAGAGAAACAAAGATGTGAGCAATGCTATGATAATTTTTTTTTTTTTACCACTCAGATCGGCAAATATTCTGCATTTTACGCTAATATATTTTCATACTTAGCTAACAGGAAGGGTAAACAGGTATAAACCTTCAGAGATAATTAGCAACATCTAGCAAGTCTAACTGTGCATATGTTCTCTGACTCACCAATCAATAAATTTTTGGCATAAGTATATCCCAAATATTGCATGGGGCATACTTATGCTAATTAAAACATTACATATGAGATTCAAATTCAAATGGATCTTCTGTATTTTATTTAGCAATACCATAATCATTTCTTTCTATTTTTCAAATTTCTGTTCAATACCCACTCCTTATCTTGGGGTATTAGTCCAATACTAATGAGTAGCTTGGTATCTGCTACCACTAAGTCTGAAAAAACTCATAAAGTCTTTCCCCTTATGCAAGGTGAGACCATTAGGTTAGATGATATCTGAGACTCCTTCTAGCTCTGCTTTTAATTCATTGAACTGGTACCTATGACCATTTTCTTTCCACTACACCATTTGCCTCATCCACAGAGATAAGAGTTTCCCGTTTTTTTCTTTTAATGCAAATTCATAATTTGGGGTCACTGGGGCCATGGATTCCAGCAGTGGACAACTTAAACCATTTTCTTGCATTGTATTTCTTTGACAAAACTGATAGACAATCCAAATCACAACTACACAAGCCAGATGCACGTTTTATTTGGGTCTGCTCATTTGAGGCAAAAAAGTTTAGACAGATATCTAAACTGAGACATTTCACCATCATTAGGGAACAGGTGAGACAAATAGGGATCTTGAGAAGAGAAATGAGAAGAACCAGGTGAAACCTGTATTGAAAGAAAGTGATGATAACAAGAATCTTGACGATATGAAAAAGATTATTTTCATATACCTTATCTCACCATAACATGACTATTTTAACTTTCCTGTAGGCAATGGAAGATGGTACCGGTATTATTTCTCCAGTGGGAATTTCCCAATGAGGAAGTGTAACACTGTAAGTCATAGCATTTTATGTGATGAAACGAAGATTCACCCTACTTTTATACTCCAAGCTCATTTCCACCTTAGCAAATTGAACAGACCTTCTGAGACTGAGGTTAGAACCACAGAAATTAGCCTGAGAGATGTTTTCTGCATCAACAGAGAGAAGAATCCTGCAACCATTCCAGTGGGCACAGACTGCTTCTAGAAGTGGGGTGTGCTGAACCACTGGGGGATTTTAGTCCAAAAACTGTGATTCAGAAGGGACCCATGAAAGGAGTAGAAGGATGGGCCAAATAATGGGCTCTACCATTTCTAACTCGGACCTGTGCATCTAAGGCCAAAATTTCTGCCCATCCAGCCTCCCCCTGCCAAATTCAGACAGAAAAGGAGAATGAAGGAATGAATCCATGTCTTACTCATTCTTCCCGGGCTGCTTACTCTCTTCACATCTGCCAACCTCTGTAGGGGAATCTTCTATTAAAGCCTGTGACCAACCACACTTTATATAACTATTGTTTTACCTTGAGCAGAAGATGCCAGATTTTAGAGGCCTGGTGTCACACATGGTGATTCTCTAGCGCTCCACATGGAGGATGTCCTGAGTTTAGCCAAACTCAACATTTTCTTTCTTTTTTTTTTTTTCTTTTAAGGGTTGTATTTATTTATTTGACAGATATCAAGTAGGCAGAGAGTCAGGCAGAGAGAGGGGGAAGCAGCCTCCCTGCTGAGCAGAGAGCCCAATGCAGGGCTCGATCCTAGGTTGCTGAGATCATGACCTGAGCTGAAGACAGAGGCTTAATCCACTGAGCCACCCAGGTGCCCCACAGTTGGGGAACTTCATGTTGAGCTGGACAAACATGTGGGGCTCCATCCCAGGACCCTGGGATCATGACCTGAGCTGAAGGCAGAGGCTTAACCCACTGAGCCACCCAGGCGCCCCCAAACTCAACTTCTTAACTGAGCTTCAACGTACAAAGAACTTTACCTCTTTTTAACCAAAGGTACCTCTCAAATGTCTCTCATCACTTTCTCTTTCACTTCTTAGGGCACATTCTGTACCTTGGAAAACCATGTTTGCATTTGTTTCCTCCTACATCCCCAATGCCTCCTACCAGTTACAATCAGGAAGTGACAGAATATGGACTTCCCTTCTCCCTCGGGACAGTGCTTCCAACTTAGAGTCAGTAAGCAATTGGTATTATTCACTTGCTGGAGGTAAATTACAGATCATGTTTCTGAGATATTGATAAAAATTGTGATTAGCAATTGCTTGCTTAGTAGAGAAGAAAAAGTTCTGACCCAGGTCTAATGGGAGTTGACAGAGTTGTTTTATTAATGTGTCTAATTGATTCCTGATTTAGCTGACAGCCATCTTAGTTTTCAAGATGGCCCCTAACAGGAATGGACAACCAGTCATAAAGGCCTTTCAATTAACATGCCAGATACTTCACATGTAAATCTGTCCTTGATCAGAAACATTTTTTCAGACTACAGCACTGATTTGAGCAGACCTACTTAGAATAATCTGAAAAAGAAAGAGAACAAAGCAATTGTCTCCATCATTACTTTGCACTCCCATTTTTTTCCATGATGATTTTTACACCCTTGGCCTCATTGTTACTTTTGCCGTATGGCTCATACATGTATACAAGACAGAACAAAATGGACTGCGTGAAGCACATAATTCAGGCATGATATACTTTAAAGACGGTTTTGCGTCAGCAGTTTGAAACCTAAATTCTACAGCTGAGTGTACCACAGGGCATTTTTCTTACTTATCAAAAATGCATATAGTGCTTATTATGTAGTTGGCACTATTGTAAAGTCTTTATAAATGTTACCTGTCTTCCTCACACAGCCATGAGGTGGGTGCATGTACTTCTCTCATCTGTAGATTCAGAGACTGATCACTCAGAGAGGTTAAGTCAACTGCCCAAAGTCACACAACCAGAAAACAGTGGCCCTGGATTCATTTCTAAGGCGTCTGGCTCTGGAGCCTGTATTTCTTACCATCTCATTATTTTGCACCTCATGTTTTCACAAATGCTTTCTGACTGCGTACCTATCCTTGAGAGATAAGCATTACTGTTAGTTCCAGTTTGTAGTTGTGCAAAATAAAGGTTCTTGAAATGGGGCCTTTCAGGTTGGTCCTTAACTAGTGAAATTATTGCCTGAGGTATAAATGATGCCAGGAGTCATTCAAATTAATGCCATCTTTTGTATTTCCATACAATAAGTAGCTTTTATTTTTGTCTTTTGTCTGATTATGGTGAATATATATTTATGTCAAAATTAAATACACAGAAAAATAAAAAATAAATTCACCTGAAAAACCCACAAACCAGGGGTATGCCCTGAATATTTTGAATATATTTTCAGGCATACTTTTTTATCTCTCTGTTCATATAAATGAAATCATATTATATTTTAAAATGCCATTTTTTAAAAGAGTTTATTTATTTATTTGACAGAAGGAAACAACCAGAGAGGAAACACAAGCAAGGGAAGGAGGAGAGGGAGAAGCAGGCTTCCCGCTGAGCAAGGAACCTGATGTGGGGTCCCATGGACCTGAACTGAAGGCAGACACTTAACAACTGAGCCACCGAGGTGTCCCTTTAAACGCCATTTTATAACTAGCTTTGTCTTTCAAAATTAATCATGAAATATTTAATGTCAGTGTAAATGTATCCGTCCTCTCAGTGATGGCAAATTAGTCCTCTGAATAGATATACCACAGTTTATTTAACTATAATATTCCAATAAATATTTGTATAATCATCTTATTTCAAGTGAGAGAAAGCAAACTCTGAGTGTTTGACTCTAATTTTAAAGACTGTGTGATTTCACCTTGCCTGCATAGATAGCCCTTTGATGAAATCCCCAAGGTGAAGAGCTCTAGTATCTTGTTTTCAAGACCGAGGGAAAGGGATGAGTCTCCCACCACTTTTTCTGGGGAAAGAATGGGATTGAGTCATATCCAGGGACCAGGTGGCCCTTCTCTTGCCCAGAAGTGGGTCCTGTAGGGGTGCAAAGAAGGTTATTTGAAAGGGGAGGAAGGGCAGAGGCGGCAGAAGCACGATGCAATCAGTGATCACTCTGCCTCCTGGTGACAGCCCTAGTGGAGCCCCATTTTCACATCACAGTACATGTCCCCAGTCTGACCCAATTCCTGCTACTTGTCCCTGGATAGAGTTATGAGGATTTCCTTTGCTTTCACAAAGGCTGCATTTGAAACCAGTCCCAAAGCTGGGAGGCAAGCATACTACGTACCTGTCAGCTAACAAGAGATGTCAGAATGAATTCCCTCGTAGGACACATGATCATTATTGCTGTTCACATGGAGAAACACCATACCCAGCAACTTAAATAAAATGCTGGGTAGTTATTATGCTAGACCAAATCTTTTTATTAAAGGATCATGGAAACACCTTCTTCTAATGAAATCAGGGCACCTATAGACCTCTAATATACAGAAAGAGAATCAGGTGATGAAATTAGGGCAGATAGATTTTTTTTTTCCCCAGTCGAGAATAAAAAGAGGGATTTGCCATTTTGAATGTATTTAAAATTTTTATTCTATATCTATATATCTCCTCCATTTTTTCTCCTAATCTATAGATACCTACTTAAATTTTGCATTATAGGCGTGTATGGTGGGGCGTGGGTAGTGGGGAGGGGAGAGGACACCTGGCTTAAAGCATACACGAACAAGACAGCGTTGGCTCTAAAGTTATCAGAAGGACCAGGTTAGGAATTGAAATGCTGCTGTGGGTAACTCCTTTCTGACCAACTGTAAGTTTTGAATTGAGCCTTGTTTTTTTAATACCGATTTCCCATCAGAAAAATGGCTTAGCTAAGAAGGGCATCTATGGGTTGTCATGCAAGAATGAATGAAGAAAATGGGAAAATTGATAAGAAGTTAACTAAAATGGATTTGTTAAACAGTGACTTGAAATGGAACTCAGAAGCTCCGCATGCTGTCAGGAGAGTCTCGAGGGAACAGAGAGGCTGTGGTGGGAAAGAGATGCTTAGAAGTTTGCTTCACTGTCAGCCCCTGGAAATGGACTCTGTCATCAAGTGACTTCAGTGGCCAAGGGCTGGAGAGCTGTCAGAGAATCCAGCTCCTCGTTACGTGGCAATAAGAGAGGACCTGTGTGTGGCACCTGGGTGGCTCACAGGTTAAGCATCGACTCTTGGTTTTGGCTCAGGTCATTATCTCAAGGTCATGAGAAGGAGCCCTGTGTGGGGCTTGAGATTCTTGCTCTCTCTCCCTCCACCCTTCCAGCTCATGCTCTTTCTTCTCCCCCCTCTCTCAAATAAATAAATAAATCTTTAAAAAATTAAAATAAAAAGAGGGCCGGTGAACTTGTTCAACATCCTCTGGCTCCATTTCTAAAAGAATATGGATGATGGGGTGAAAATGCCTTGGCACTTCTAAGGTGGAGGTTCAGAACATGACCGAGTAATTTCATTCTGCGTATAAGTCTTCTGTCCCCTTAGGACTCACTTTGGGGAAGCAGAGCCCAAGCACGGCTTTCCTAAAGCTGTTCTTGTCCTTTCCTCTCCACAAGTAAGCAGAAAAAGTGTGTAAATATAAATACAAATGTAAACACACGTATTTACACGCAGATATCCTCACACACATGGATATATACACATGCACACACACATACACACATGTATGTGTATATACACACATATCAGCTCTACATACATGGAGAGATGGATGCATGGATATGGATGGATGGATAGACGGACACACATATGTCTACTACCCTTTGGTAGCTCTCTCTCCTTGGTGAACTGAGATGACTCATGGTAACAAAGCAACCCAAGATAACCTGAGAGGTAAGATGCATTTCTTAATTTTTCAAACAGAGCACCTATTCTTTTTTTAACCACTCTTTTTGGAGATATGATTGACATACTATTTAATATTATACGGTTTGATGAGTTTGGAGAGAAGTATATACCCGTGATACACTGCCTCAGTCAAAGCTGTAAATGTATCCATCACCTCGAGAAGGTTCCTCCCATCCCCTTCTTTTTAAAAATTAATTTACTTTCTACTGTTATTATTTCTCTACTCTGTGGTAAGGACAATTAATATAACATTTGCCCACCCCCTCCTCAGCAAATATCTATGTAAGACAGCATTGTTCACTATAAACCTTATGTGTGCTATATGTTAGATTCAGAACACATTGATTTTGTGCAACTCAAACATACTTCTGACTGATACCTCCACATCTATCCCTTCCCTGAGCTCTGGTAACCACTCCTCTACTTACTGGTTCTATGAGTCAGACTGTTTTAGATTTCTCATAAAAGTAGGATCATGCAGTATTTGTCTTTCTGTGCCTGGCTTGTTTCACTTGGCATAATGTCCTCTAGGTACATGTTGTCCCAAATGGTAGGATTTCCTTATTTTTAAGACTGAATAATATTCCACTGTATATGTATACCAGGTTTTCTTTATCCATTCATCTGTCGGTGACATTTACATTGTTTCTATATTATAGATGTTGTGAGTAAAAACATTTATTTTTTTGAAAAATTGGAATAGCAAGCATGTTTCTTTGGCTTCATGAATGAAAAATATTAATGATTATTGTCTTAAAACCTGGTATTTCTTTGTGATCTACTATATGGTTTATTGTTTGGAACTCTCACTTAAAAACTCTTCTTTCCTTCCATGATCAAAAGAATGAAGATGATGAGTGTACAGATTTTGATTCTGAAATCTGTTTAAACATTTCTCTTTTCCTTTTTTACCTAAAGAAAAAAAGAATAAGAGAAAAAAAAGAACATTAAAAATATAAAGTCAAGGGATGCTTGGGTGACTCAGTCAGTTAAGCATCTGATTGTTGATTTTGGTCCAAGACATGATCTCGGGTTGTGGGATTGAGCCCCATGTCAAGCTCTGTGCTCCGCATGGGGTCTGCTTGAGATTCTCTCCTTCTGCCCCTCCCTCCCTCACTTGCACACACACTCTCTCTCTCTCTCAAAAAAAAAAAAAAAAGTCAAAGGATGAAAAGAATTAGAAAGCCAATCACAGCAAATGAGATGTGCTAAAAGATGCAGGATGGTTGACAAAAAATTGGCTGCTGTTGTGATAAAGCAAAGAGAGGCAGAACCTTATTTTCTGCAAGAAGATAACTATAAGAAGCAAGCATGTTATTTCTATAAGAGGTAGAAAAGAAATGTGAGTAACTACTGTGCTCTGAATACAGAGTGTAGTGCTCTGAAAGTTGGAGTGACATTCTAACTGAGTGAATAGTAGTGAGGTGCCTAGGTCTTCTTTTCTACTACATAACCAGACCATTCTATCCAACCAGTACTCAGAGAAATCATTTATTCTTTAGAAAGGTGGAACCAGAGGAGTCTGGAATTATACAATTCCAGACATAGGGATCTTAATCCCTGTGATAGTTATGAGGAAAAGGAGGGGGAAGGTAGTAAGTGCTAGACTCCCCACAAAATTATGATACCCCTTATGATGCTTTCCCTCTCAGTTCCCAGACCACTGAAAGCCTGCTTCTCTATCCTAGGTAGGAGATTTGAATAGGTAGGAGACCTTTGGAAAACTGATCATCTGGGGAGAATAAAGCTGTAGTTAATGGCATTTGAATTTCTCCAATCCCTCCACAGTGAAAGCCCAGAGTTGATAAACACTACTTACACATGTAAAGATTTAATGAATTTTTCAGTGTCCCATTCTTAAATATAAATGAACTATCAAGGGTCTCCATACATTTTAAGAAATTCTATAATGCTAAAAAGAGAGAAAAAAAAACTTAAAGGACAGGAGAGATGGAAATAAAAAGAGCAAACACAGTGAGCAAAAGAAAATGCAGCAAACATATACATTATGAATAAAAGTATAACTAATTTTCCAAGAGAAACTATCATCTCTCTAAAGATATTCAGAGATAGGAAGTTCTTAAATATTTAAAAAAAATAATAATTCAATAAAAGTGTTAGAAAATAAAGTTCAAGATTCTTCCAAAAGTCTATAACTTTTGGTGCACTTAAGATTCAAAGACACAAATAGGTTGAAAGTAAAAGGGTAGAAAAGGTAAGCAATGCAAACAGTAATGAGGAGATTTGTAATGACTGTGGGTATAAACAAAATAGACTGTAAGATCTGAGTTACCGGAGTCAAAGGAGGACATTCTACAATGAAAACAAGGTCAACCATCAGGAATACATAACAGCTATAAACATATATTCACTTAATAATAGAGCTTCACAATACATGAAACAACACTGCCTTTGAACTTTCTCCTTTGAACAGTTTGGTGGTTAATTTCTATTGAAGGGAAAAATAGAAAATGTGATAATAAATTAGAGACTTCCATACTCCACTTTCCATAGGGTAACAAACTGAGCAGGAGATCAGCAGGGGACAGAAGACTTGAACTGTGTAAACTGACTAGAACTAAAAGTCATCTACAGAACCACATACCCAGCAAGAGCAGAGTACACACTCTTCTCAAGCATACATAGAGCATTTTCCAGGATAGACTCTATTGTAGGCCATTAAATAAACCTCAATAAATGTATATAAATTGAGACAATACAAAGCATGTTCTCTGACTAACATGGAATGAAATTAGAAATCATTAACAAAAGAGAATTTGAGAAATTCATATAGGTATAGAAATTAACCACCAAACTGTTCAAAGGAGAAATCACAAGGTTAATTAGAAAATACTTTGAAATTAGTAAATACAAAAACACAAAATACAAAACTTGTGGGATGTAACTAAAGCAGTATATAGAGGAAAATTTATAGTGATAAATGGCTATATTAAAAAAGGAAGACATTGAATAAATAAGCAAATGTCCACCTTGAGAGACTATTTGAAAGGGAGCAAATTGCATGCAAAATATACTGAAGGAAGGGAAATAAAGATTAGAGCAGAAATCAATGAAACAGAGACTAAAAATTACACCTAATCTTTGAAAAGATCAATGAAATTGACAATCATTCAAGTAGTAGGACCAAGAATAAAAGAGAAAAGACTCAGATTACTGAGTTTAGGAATAAAACTGGTACATTACTACAAACCTTACAGAAATAAAAAAGAATTATAATGAAATATAGTGAATAATTGCATGTCAATAAATTAGATAATCTACATGAAATAGACAAATATCTGGAAGATACAAACTACCAAGAATATTCAAGTCATAAAGGGACACACATTGTATGAATCCACTTATATGAAATATCCAGAATAGGTAAATCTACAGAAACAGAAAGTAGAATACTTGCTAGGTGCTGGGGGCAGGGAAAATGGCAAGTGACACAATAGGTATACATTTTTTTTTTTAAGTGATGAAGATATTCTGAAATTAGAATGTGATTGTAATGGTAGCACAACTTTGAACATACCACTGACTATATATGTTAAAATGGTGAATTTTATAATATGTGCATCATTTCTTAACAAGACTGTCTTTAAAAATTCTTCAGAGAGGAGGGAAAACAGACAAAGATATAGATAATCAGAGAAAAAGGAAAAGAAAATTAGAATCTATCCAGGAAGTCAAATATGCAAATAATAACACATCTCAAAAAAAAAAAAAAGAGAGAGAGAGAGAGAAACAAGGATAAAAGGCAGGTGAAAATAATCAAATAAATAAGGTAGTAGCATTTCTTGGAGTGGAAGGACATAAGCTTTAACTATACAGTGCTTATAGACATGATGTAAGAGAAAAGATCCAGACAAAGCAAAAGTTTCAAAATTCCAGAAATTTAAAAAATAATATTCTAGAAGGACACGATGATAAAAACTTAAATTACATACAATGATTTGAAAATCAGATGTCATTAAGATTTTCAATGAAAGTACTTGGTCTAAAAGAGAATAAAGTAGTAATTTCAAAACACTGAGTGAAAATAATTACAAACTTAGACCTCTATACCCAGATAAACTATCAAATAGATGACTGTAGAACAAATTAAGGCATCTTTCAAAGGAAGATTTTGGAGAACTTCATTAAAATGATGAAATAAACAAAGAAAGATGAATATGTTGAATCTAAGAAGTTAGATCCAGTGCAGGATAGAGGTAAAGGGATTTTCCAGAATGATAGTGATTAAGGTCCCCGGTGGGAAAGCTCTGAAGCTCTTACCTATTGACCACCTTGAACTCTCATCTCATGCAGGTCATTTTCCATCAAGTTCATTGGCAACTTGAAAGGCTATGTTTGCAGATGCGCTTACTGAATTGGTTACTGGGTTGAGATCCCAATTTTGGCTGAAGGAACTATAACTATTGTAGAAGTGAATTGCATCATTCCTCTGGAACGTGGCACTTGCAGTCAAATGCTGTACCCCTGAACTATACCCTCAAGGAATGTGGCACTTGGAAAGCAACTCACTAACTGTCCCCATCTTCAGTGTTGAAGAATACCCACCTTCCTCCAGTGACATTAACAGAAGACATCTGGAGATAGTAATGAGATCCTTACAAGGTATAAGAAAAGATATATTTGAATGGAGGCCTGATGCATCTGCGGCACACAACTGGCCATTATAGTGATTGACAATCTCTGATCTAATCAAATTCCCTCATTTTGCAGTGGACAAAACTGAGACTGATGGAGGTTAAGGAATTGGTTCAGTCATTTGATTTCTTTTAAAGGTTTACTTTTCTATTTTAGAGTGTGAGCACACACATGTGTATGCCTATGAGTGGGAGAAGAGGCAGAAGCAGAGAGAGAGACAATCATGAGCAGACTCCCCACTGAGTGTGGAGGCTGACTCAGGGCTCCATCCCACGATCCTGAGATCATGACCTGAGCTAAAAACCAAAACTGGATGATTAGTGGACTGAGCCACCCAGCGACCCCAAGAGCATTACCTATATGATATATAATAATATATAATAATTGTATATATGTTTATGTATGTGTGTATGTTTGTGTCTTTCTCTCTCTCTCTCTCTCTTTTTTTTTTTGAAACAAGGTTAGTGCGCAGGCCTGGGAGGAGGGACAGTGGAAGATGACCCAATTGTAAGCATCAAGAAAGGACTCCACGAAAAAATAAAAAAGAAAAAGAAAAAGAAAGGACTCCACGAGAGAGTAGTAATTGTACCAAGGACAACATCCATAGAAATCAGTATTTTAGGGACTTCTTAGGTCATCTGGGTGCAGGTGCTGTGGCCTTAGCTGGGGCCACAGTGAATCTGGAGGGCCTAGGTTTCCCTGTGGGCAGACCAATAGCACACTGGGGGGCAGTCAGGGATTCCTGGATTGTCCTGTTTCAGGAGCAGGAGAGGAAGAAGAAGTCTGAATCTGTAGGTGAATGAACACCTCTGGGGATTTCTTGAGCATCCCATAGAGGATTGCTCCAAATGGGAGGAAGAGATTGGATCACCTTCCAGGGTACAGACTGGGTTTGATTTCTTACCCTCTGAAACCTGATCAGGGAGTGTAGTGAGCTGAATGACAGCTCCCCAAATATATGCCTGTCTTAATTCCAAGAACCTGTGAATGTGACCTTATTTCAAAACAGTGTCTTTGCAGAGGTGATGAAATTAAGGATTTTGAGATGAGGAGATGATCCTGGATTATCTAGATGGTCCTGGAATCCTAACGAGTGTCCTTAGGGCCAGAGATATTTGAGACAGAGAAGGAAGCAATATGACCAGGGAGGCAGAGTTGGGAGTGATGCAGCCACAGGTCGAGAAGTGCTGCAGTCACCAGAAGCTGGGTGACATGGAGACCGGATTCTGCACTAGGACCTCCAGGGGGAGTGCAGCCAGCCAACCCCTGATTTCTGACTTCCAGCCTTCGGAACTGGAGGATACGTTTCTGTTGTTTCAAGCAACTCATCTGTGAGTTACTGCAACAGCCTCAGGAAACTGACGAAGGGAGTGGCTTTGTTGGTGGTGATGGTGTTATATTTCTGGGAACCTGGACTCAGCCAACGTTATAAAAATAACCAGCACTGGCACGTCTTTACCCTGTTGTATTTCACACTTCAGTTGTGCTTTCAGGGTGGAAGGCCGTGTTAATCAATCCCTACAATGTGCTTATGGCTTATCATTGCCCCCATCATTCATTCATTCATCCATTCATTCATCCATTCACTCACTCATTCATTCATCCATCCATCCATCCATCCATCCATCCATCCATCCATTCATTCTCTTTCATCCTCATACTCCATTCTCATTCTTCTCCATTTATTGTTATGAATTCAATGAGTGATTGCAACATGGATATCATTGGTTTTCATGCACTTTAATTTACATAAATGCTATGTTTTAAACCATATTCTATTTTTTCACTCTTTTACCAGTGTTTCTAGACATGCCTTCCTGTGCACATCTGATGTGCTGAATTTAACTGCTGTATGGTTCCCCATTGACTTTCCATTATACCAGAGATGGGCACCAGACTGCTTCCAACTCTTTACTACCACAAAAACTGCTGCAGTGGACAGCTTTGTGCCTTTCTATTTAAGGGCCTCAAGAATTTATTTGTACTCTAATATGCTGACTAGCATTTGTTAAGCACTTACTATGTGCCAGGCACTGAATAAAGTGCTGTACACCTCTTTTAAGCACATATTTTCCATTTCTACTTGACCAATGTGTAATTAAGAAGTCAAGAAGTTCAAAGTCATGGTCAAAACTCCATTAGCAGGAAATACATCTGGGGCTGAAACAAGTCTGTCTGACCCATAAGACAAGAATTGAGCTTTGGTATTTAAAAATACAACACTTGGGGCACCTGGGTGACTCAGTCAGTTGAGAATCTGACTCTTGATCTCAGCTCAGTTCTTGATCTCAGGGTTGTGAGTTCAAGCCCTCTGTTGGGAGTGGAACCTACTGAAAAGATTAAAAAAAAAAAAAGATTCTTTAACCTGGAATCATTGAAACTCAGTACCTAGTGGGTCTGCTTATTAATGACTCAATCATGATAGTTTCCTACATTTGTGTGTGAGATATGGCTTCCAGAGAGCATATGTATTATCTCATTAAATATTCCCGTTTAAATAAAGGGAAAGAAGAGAGGGGATTAAATGATATGCCAAGAGACACGATGCTGGCAGTGGGATTAAAACATAAGACTGAGTCTTCCATCTTCTAATTCCATATTCCTTTTTCATAGGATAAAGGCAGAAAGGGCAGTCACTTTTGGAGAGGATGTTAATGTTGGATGTTGAAGACTGAATATGTGTGTCTGTGAATGACAGGAGCCAACATGACGCTTGCTGGTCCATTCATCGAGAGGCTCTGTGTCCATGAAAGACCAGCGCCCCATGCCTCAGCCTCTCTGGCATGAGCTGCTCCCTGGGAAGCATCCCCCCCCCCCGTGTGTCGTCTTGTGCTGATTTACAAACCAAGTGAGGCTTCATTACTATGCCCGTCTCTCATGTGGAAATTGGGATAAGTAGGCTGAAGGCTCAAGCAATGGCTGCACTAAACAAATTAGTTGTATAAACAAATTTCTGGGGAAATATTCCAAGTACTTAAGAGCACACACTGTTTTCAAGCATCTTTAAGCACTTCCCAAGCACCCTTTGCCATACAAACACATGATGGACTAATTACAAACCATTCTTATCTATTCATTAAACCTCATCCTCTGAGGGCCGCTACTTAACTGTATGCGCGACTCCTTCTGGTTAGTGCTTGTCCTTGAAGAAAATAAAACTAGATTTCTTTAAAACATGGTTTCTAGATCCAGTCTCTCACCATTCAGTCAGAAGGTCCTCCAGATAATTTGTCTGAATTAGTGAGGTTTTGTGGTCACCGTGCCTTAATGTCTTACTCACACTGCCCAGAACTTACGAATCGAAGAAATGTGAATCCCATGATGGCGTTTTCCCAAATCATACATCACTTAAGGATTACATGGAAGGACTGATAATGTAGCCTTGACTGAGGTTTTATTTGAAAGTGAGCATGATAGGGAACAAGCAGGAGATGGCCAAATGCTTAGAAAGGAAAATGCTGAGGTGGAATTTGACTTTTAGGCAGTTTTAAGATTCTCTCCACTTCCTCTCTGGCCCATTAATCAAGGCTACCCCACCCATGGCTTATGTCCAGCCAACAACTACAGCGAGAGTCAAAAATTGTGGCTGCCCAAAGCACTCATGGGACTCTTCCTGTCCATTCCCTGCCCATGGAGTCTGGCCAGTATGACCTCAGCCTATCACTGTGGTCCCCATCTTGTGACTTGGGACCTGAACCTCGGCCCCAAATATGTCTTTTCCACATTTCCTATTGTGTTTATGGTCTTTCCCTCTGTCTTCCTCTCCTTGGCAGGGAGGGGGAAGGCATCAGCTGTTCAGGGTTCCCGCTAAGCTCCCCGAGTCCTCAGGCTTCACTATGACAGCAGGCTCCCTCGCCAGGGGGACACACTTTGCTTTTGCCTCCTTTGTTAATATCCAGCGGGGCACAGTCAGTCTCTTTTCTGCAAGAGAGTTTCCTGAGCTGTGTGTTTATTTCCTAGGGCTGTTTTAACAAAGTGTCACAACCTTGGTGGTGTAAAACATCAGAAATGTATTTTCTCCCACTTTTGGAGGCTAGAAGTCTGAAATGATGGTGTTGGTAGGGCCATGTTCCCTCTGAAGGCTCTAAGGAAAGAGCTTGCTTTACCTCTTAGTGGTTGCTGACAATCCTTGGTCTTCCTTGATTCTACTCTTTGGCTCTGTGTTCACATCAGAGTATCTTTTTTGTGTATCATCTCCTCTTCTTAGAAGGACAGGTTAAATATAGGGGCCACCCTATTCCAATATGACCTCATATTAATCACTTGCAAAAGCACTCTTTCCAAATAAGGTCACATGGTAAGGTTCCAGATGTGCATGAGTTTTGAGGAGGCACTTTTCTACCCAGTGCAGGGAGATACCAAAATCTAGATCAGATCAGTTTACTATTCTGGGATGATGATATATGATGACAGAAGATAAAAGGTTTTATTTAAGTATTTATCCATCTATCCATCCAACAAATATTCACTAAGCAACAATTTGTGCTAAATAACAGTAAAATCAGCAAAACCTAGACATTTTTGTCAGAGTACTTACAGTTCAGAATAAGTGTTCAGCAATGCAAAGAAGTAAAGTAATTTAGGAGAACATGGCCAAAAAGCCAGGTATGAGGGAGGGGTCTCTTGGAAGGAGGAAACCACATCTCCTTCCACCCCAAAAATATTATACAAAATTTTTGTGAAAGGAAGATTTTGAACAGAATCTTGAGATAGGGACACCTGGGTGGCTCAGTTGGTTCGGCCGCTGCCTTCGGTTCAGGTCATGATCCCAGTGTCCTGGGATTGAGTCCCACATAGGGATCCCTGCTCAGTGGGAGCCTGCTTTTCTCTCTGCCTCTGCCTGCCACTCTGCCTACTTGTGATCTCTCTCTCTCTCTCTCTCTGACAAATAAATAAATAAATAAAATCTTTAAAAAAAAAAAAAAGAATCTTGAGATATATCAACATGTGAAAAAGGTCTTGGGGAAAGAGAGGTAGAAACAGAGGTCCATGCAGACTTGGATCAAAAATCACACTTTTATCCGAACAAAGCTTATTTCTTAGGAAAATCCTATGTGGAGTTGGACAGTTAGATTTCCTCACTCATCAGTATTTTCGGGAGAGCGACTACACCCACCTTTGCTCAAATTGTCAGCCCATAGATTATAAAGGGCAGGGTGCCTGCTGTCATAAATTTCCCAGGAAGATGGATCCATCAAGATGTTTCCACATGTGTAATACACTGTGGAGGACAAAGTTCAAGGCTGAGAATAACTAAGGCTACCCGTGACTTCTTTCCCTACAATCAATTATTAAGTTGATTACACCACATCTTGAGAATACATTGCCAAATGACAGGATCTCTCAGAGAAATGTGCAATCTTGATTTTCCATAAAACAACATGAAAATCCAGCACATAGGAATCTTACCCATTAGAAACAAGCAGGGCAGCATGGGTGTGTAGTAATTAGAAACAGCAGTCTTTAGACAAGGTTCGATGATGTTCAGATACCCCAAATAGCACTTGCTGAAATATGCATTCACACACACACACACACACACACACACACATCTGCACATGCGCACACACACAGGAAACCTTTGGATCCGTGCCAGACCTGGTGGAACTACCCATCCCTTTCCAAGCAGAAAGCTCAGGCAGGGAGTAAAAGACCTAGCTGCTGGAAAGGCCTTAGATGGATTATCTATGTGCTTGCAGCTCAAGTTCTACTCCCCAGTCTTCTAAACAAATAAATAATTGAAGCCCATTCCCACGTTTTGGGCTCTCTCACATGCTTCTCGGGCCCCCATCAAAGCTGAGCTCTGTGTCAAAGCCAGCCACACTGAGCAGAGTCTCAGGGAGACTACTGATTAATTGCTTTTGCATTTTGGAAGTGCATCCAAGGATGTTGTAAAATAGTGTTTGTTTTTGCCGTTGCCAAACCTTGTTTAGGAGGGCTCTGGAGGATGACGATGATGTACTCAAGATGGTGAGAGAGGAACGGGTAATCAGCCCAGGTGTGCTTGCCAACTCGAGTCCCCAGGAAGCTTCTAAAAACAGGTACGGGGAGGGGCTGGAGGAGGTGAGAAGGGACCGGGCCTCACGCTGCTAGTAACCAGCCTCAGCAACTCCATGCCTCTCGCCTTGGCATCAGGGACGACTCAGCATAAAGAGACACCCAACTAGAGTTCTGAGAAGTCCTCAATTTGCTGGCAACTGGGAGATAGAAATAGGAAACCAGGGAGGGGAGAGGCTTGCCCTCCTTAGCATTGTGGGTGCCAAAGACCTTACTGAAATTTGGTAATAGATGATGGGGAGCACAGACTCATTTTGTTCCGGCAAATTCTGTCAACATCAGCGGGCCTCACACTGCGATCTGCCTTTCTGCCTCTCTCTCTATCAACTCCACATGTTGCCCTGGTGGCCGTCTTTGTACTTAATAGAACTTGTCAAAACATATCTATCAGTTGCACGGAGAGCAGGCTTGGGTGGTCAGGGAATGCTGGCCGGGTACAGGCTGCCATTTCTGGTGGCCACAGGGACCCCCTGCCCGGTTCTCCCCAGTTACGGGTACATACTGTTGAGTCATTGGGTTTTTAAATAATCCTCACACCAACAGCTGCACTAACAGCACATTTGTGTTTATTTGAATTCCCCAATCTCCACTCTCTGTGGATTTTTGGTGGTTCTCAAAACCGTGAGAGAAATAAGACATGTTTCCATTTGTTTGGAGGAGCATTTAATACCTTCGATGTATATGTTTATAGAAACATACAGACATACAAGTATATAAAGATATAGGAGTGTACATGATTTTATGTATTTGTATATGCGTATATTAAACAGCCTGGCTATGGTATATATATATGTGTGTGTGTGTCTGTACACACACCATCATAGTCACTTTATTTACAAAATAACACAGACTAAATATTTACACACACATACACACATTCATATATAAATGTTCACATACATGTTTATGTGGCCAGGCTGATTGTGTGTGTATGCGTGTGTGAAGCATGCATGCGTGTGTATATACACACACACACACATATACACACATCAGTTCTTGCATATATATAGAAATCTCACACACACACACACACACACACAGTCTGATGTTACATACACAAATAGACTTTACTGTCTCTGGAATAACAACACAGCATGTCCCTCCAAGAAATTTTTCAGTGTGGTTCCCAGTGACATCTCCTTGCCAGGCATCTGACTTTCCCTGAGCCATGTCCAATGCCACTGGAATGTTCTGTGGCTGGACTCCAGCAGGGACACACCAACTCACTACCTGGCCTGGAAGCCAGGGAGAGGAGATACTGGTCATGGACCAGCTCATAATATCCTTGGACAAATAGGAACCCAACAATGGTTATGTCAGTTCCTTCCCTTTGTGACACTGAGAATTCCAGAGGGACTCCTAGACAGGATGGCAGAATTCAATTCCACTCATTTTATCTGCAATATGCAGGCAACACAGGTGTAAAGTCATACAGCTTGATGTACTGGAATAAGCATGCATGTGGAGCCTACCAGGCCTGGGTTCTGCACCTACTGGCTGCAAGATCTTGAATAAATCAAGTCCTTAGTGAGGAAACGAGTCTAATAACACTTCACTATTCAGGGAAATGATGCTTGCTACAACTTGTATACCAGAGCCCCAGGTCTCACTGGCTTCAGAACACCGATTTTATTTCTTGCATGTCACCGTGCAATGAGGGTGAGCAGAGCAGGAAGTGAAGAGGAGGCATTCTGCTCCATGGAGCTATCAAGTGACCTGAGTTCTCTCCTGGTGGCTCTGGCTTGCTGGAGAGCCTCAGAGTCCTCACCATCTGGGCAGCTGGTGTGCAAAGTGAGGGGGCACAGGGGACCACAACACTGGTTAAAGCACAAGTCTGGGAGTATACATGTCACTTTCAGCCATATTAATGGCCAAAGGCTAGAAAGTAATCTCATGGCCCAACCTAACTGCAGGAGAATCTGGGAACTGTAGTTTAGCAAGCTGTCTAAGAAACAAATGAAAGGGGTTGGTCAGGGGCACCTGGCTGCCTCAGATAATTAACCATCTGCCTTCAGCTCAGGTCATGATCTCAGGGTCCTGGAATCAAGCCCAGCATCAGGTTCCTTGTTCAAGAGTCTACCTCTCCCTCTCCCACTACCCCTCCCCTGCTCATGCTCTCTCTCTCCCTTTCTCCTTTACTCTCAAATGAATAAATAAAATCTTTAAAAAAAAAAAAAAGAAAATATTGGTCAGTATCTATCTGGGTTGAGAGGATCAAATAAAGTCATGTACGTATGGCCTTCAGTATTCGGCTGGGCTCATTACACATACTCAGGTCATTTTATATGCTTTTATTATTATTATTACTGCAATTATTATTTTTTATTGTTATTAGCCAACCAGAAAAAATACTTTGTGACATTCTTTTAAAATAGCACTTTAAGGTGACATTACTACTAATTAGGGAATGCTGTTTGCCTACATTCTGCTATATTCTAGGAATAGAAGCAAAAATTGTGGTACCTTCCTTCTTTATAAATGTCTAACTTATGGAATATTCTTAATATCTATCTATCTATCTATCTATCATCTTTGCACCATTTGCTCTTGCCTGCCTGTAAACTACTCTGCCATCTTGCTTTCTTTGACCATTAACATCTAGTAATTCCACCATTCAAATAATGAGGTTTCAAGTTCTCTATGTTCTATGCTGGAAGAGGGATCATTTCTTGATATTTGCAATTACTTGATCACAACTGGTGGGTCTTTCATGACCCACATCTTTCTAGTCATTGAGTGCAGGCATCAGTGAATGTCCAGTCTTTCTCTCTCAGCTCAGCTAACACATGTTTTTATCCCCAAGACTTACTACAGGCCAGAAACTCATTGATTCATGTAAGCTCTACATTTATTCATTACACACCTATACAAATACCACCTCCCTCATTATGGACAGACAGAATATGTGTGCCCCCCCATTCATATGTTGAAGCCCTACCCATCATGTGATGATGATAGGGGTGGAGCCTTTGGGAAGTAACTAGAGTTTGTTGAGGTTTTGAGAGTAGAGTCCTCATGATGGGATTAGCCCTTGTAAGAGTCACAGAGAGCTTGCTTTCTCTCTCTGCTCTCTGCCATGTGAGGCTTCAAGTACAAGTCTTCCATCATGCTATTAGGAACCAGGCCCTCACCAGAATCTGACCTTGCTGGCATCTTAGTCTTCCAGCCTCCAGAAATGTGAGAAATAATGTTTCTGATGTTTAGAAGCCACCTGACCCATGATATTTTTGTGGTAGCAGCCCGAATAGACTAAGATAGTCCAAGGGCCTCAGTTTTCTCATTTCTGCAATGGAGAAGCTTGACTTCATTGCCTTTATGGCTGTATCAGCTGGAGAAGTGAATTCCAATGTGAATTCCAATGGCCCCCTGGAAGCAGGTCCTGAGGCTGACTCAGATATTCTGCATAAAAAGCTCAGAGGATGGGGCCCAGAAATCTCCATTTTAAAATAAAACACAGTAATTTGCATTCTGCTTTTTTCTAAATTCTCTTTTGGAGAAGTATTGTAGGATATGAGTCCTGCACAATACTTGTCTTACAAGGGGATTACTTAGGCAAAAGTGGCTAGCTCTCTACCTCACACTGTAATATGAATTTTATTGTTTTTCTCTTTTAAAAAAGCCTTTAATATATGGCTTCTGTTTGTTTTAATGGACTCAGCCCTAGGGTCAGTTCCTGTGGGAAGACTTCCATATTATGCCCCTACACCCCACTGGCTTGGCCTCAATGACCTGTTCTTGCTTTCCCACAGGATATTATTAAGGTACAAACCTTGATTAGTAAATATTTGTTGAATGATCCAATTAACTAAACTGATTTTAGGCTATTTCAAGATGATCTTGTTAAAAGAGAGTTCTTTTCAGCTTTTGCTCTAGAAACTGATAGCACTACCTCATAAGAAGCATTGGCTATGCCATTCACCCTTTTTTCTTCTAATCTTGTCACTGATCTGTTATGTCCACATAATAGTGGCTCTCACCTTGCTAGGAAGTAAAGGGAACAATGGTGACAAAAATGAGTTTGTCCCTGCCTCCCATGAGCAATGTCTGCTGAGGAAGACAGAGGCATATACCAGTCACAGGAAATGTGTCGACAAGCGGGCAGACCTGAGAAGAGGGAGTGCAGGCTGCAACCCTATCTGGGAAGTCATGGGGGGTGACCTGGATGGAGTGCTATCTAAGTCTAAGCTGAGATCTGAAATAGATCCATGGGTGGAGACAAAAGTGGCTGGGGCTATTTAAAATTAAGTGTAAAGCTACCAGCTCATCTCAAAGACATTGCTGTCTATCTTATCTTCTAGGATTTTGATGGTTTCCTATCTCTGGAGTCAAGGGAAACAAGAACAGAAATGAACTATTGGAGCTTCATCAAGATAAAAAGCTTCTGCACAGTGAAGGAAACTACCAATAAACTAAAAGACAACTGACAAAATGGGAGAAGATATTTGCAAATGACATGCCTGATAAAGGGCTAGGATCCAAAATCTATAAAGAACATATCAAAATCAACAACCAAAAAAAAGTAATCCAATTAAGAAATGGGCAGAAGACATGAACAGACATTTCAAATTCAGACATTTTCAAAAGACATACAGGTGGCCCACGGACATATGGAAAGATGCTCGACATCACCCATTATCATGGATATACAAATCAAAGTCACAATGAAGTAACACCTCACACCTGTCAGAATGGCTAAAATTAACAACACAGGAATAAACAGATGTTGGCCCGGATACAGAGACAGGAGAACCCTCTCGCACTGTTGGTGGGAATGCAAACCGGTGCAGCCACTCTGGAAAACAGTATGGGGATTCCTCAAAAACTTAAAAATAGAACTAACCTATGGCCAGCAATTGCACAAATATTCACATATTCACCCAAAGAATACAAAAATACTGATTTGAAGAGGCACATGCACCCTGATGTTTATAGCAGCAGTGTCCACAGTACCCCAATTATGGAAAGAGCCCAAATGTCCATTGACTGATGAATGGATAAAGAAGATACACACACACACACACACACACACACACAATGGAATATGAATCAGCCATTAAAAATAATGAAATCTTACCATTTGCACTAATGTAGATGGAGCTAGATTGTATTATGTTAAGTGAAATAAGTCAGTCAGAGAAAGACAAATATCGTATGATTTCATTCATATGTGGAATTTAAGAAACAAAACAGATGAACATTGGGGAAAGAAAAAAAAGAAGAGAGAGAGGGAGGAAAACTATAAGAGACTCTTAACTATAGAGAACAAACTGAGGGTTGTTAGAAGGAGGTGAGTGAGGAATGCTCTAAATGCAGGATGGGTATTAAGAGGGACACTTGTTGGGTTGAATGCTGGGTATTGTATGTAAGTGATGAATCACTAAATTCGACTCCTGAAACCAATATTACGCTATATGTTAACTAATTCGAAGTAAAAAAACAAAAACAAAAATAACAAAACTGAGAACAAATAAATATAAAGTGTAAAGCTACCTGCACTTTGAACTGGGGCATGTTCATATTTTGTCCTTGACTTGTTCTCAGCTCTTTTTCATAATGCAGGTTTTCTCTCCCAACCTGAACTCTTATGTACCCAGGGGTGTCTGCTTCCTCTTTTGGCTCTCCCCAACCTCCAGCCCAGCTGACCTAAGCCAAGCTTGAGCATCTCACTGCTGTGACTTAGTGAATTTATGACAGCCATGCATTCGCAGATCCACATTTTTTGGGTATGTTCTTACTCCCTCCCTCCTGCACACACCTTTTCTCTTCCTCTCTCTTCTGCTTGTAGAGCAACCTGTGCTTCCATCTGTGTGAATGCTCACCAGTCCAGGGTCATAGACTCAAACAACTCCCTGGGCCAGAATGCTCCTAAATCTGTGGCATCAATCTGGAAAGGACCATGACAGCAGGCATGGGAGGCCTGTGAGAATCTAGACACCACATGCCCTGTTAAAAGAATTCACCTTCACTCTTTTCTTCTTCCAAGAACAGAGCCAGCCAAACAGAATACCTGTGCTTGGTGGATCTAGCCCACTAGCCTCCCATTTGTGACCTTTGTCTGTGAGGTCCTGGGGGCAGAGCAGGTATGCTATTTATTCTCCAACCCTGGGGCTTGGTACAGAGGAGAAGTTCAGGCATTGTTTGTGGTTGAATCCAAGTGAGATTTCCCAGTTGGACTTTGGGGAACACTAGCTGTGCACAATTTGGCCCACCTGAACGATTACTGGCTCAGTCAGATAAAGCTACATTGGTAAATTGAAGAATAAAGGAAACAAGATTCTGAAATTATAGAAGGTTTGTAATAGATCATTCATCTATTAATAAACCAAGGTGGGATTCAGATACAGCAATGCCTGACCCCCAACACCATGATGACTGTGCAATATTAATGAAAATAAAAATTGCATATCCTAACAACTAGACCCAAGAATTGTTTTCTCTTCAGTTGGCAAAATATTTGTCAAAGGCCATTCTGATCATGTCATTTTTCTGCTTAAAACCCTTATTGTTCTAAATACAAAGACCAAGGTTTTGAATGTGGTCCTATAGGATCCTGTAGAATGCAGACCTTCTTACTTTTTTGATCCAACTATGCTGGTCTTACAAGTCTTCTTCATTCACTCTGAGTGTTCATTTATTTTAAAAATTTAAAGTCAATTAGCCAACTTACAGTACATCATTAATTTCAGTTGTAGTGTTCAATAATTTTTGACTCTGCTACATATCCCACCCTCCCAGCCCATTATACTTAAGTCCAACTTATCCCCTAGCTTCCAGCTTTAGAGTCCCCTCCCCAAGAAACCCCCAGGCCAGCTGTAGTCCCTCTCTCCATACCCCCACCGTATACCACATTGATCCCTTAAAGTTATGATTACACAATTGCATGATATACAATGTGGAGTACTGCTTGGCAATGTCTGTCTTGTCCTGTTATAGCTCTGGTACCCAAGGTGATGTTTGCCACAGAACCAGGGACCAATAAATTATTATTGAGCAGATGAAGCGAAGTTACCTGTTATTGGAGATGTATACATGTTGGCCAGCTGGCCACTCTTCATTGCAGCAGACTGTCATGTACAGAAGGTGGAGGGGGTAGGGTTAGGGTAGCTGATCCTAAAGGTCTCTTCTGGGACTCTGAGTCCATGCTGTCTCTAGACAGAGGTCCATAGGACATGTATGGGGCTTGTGTTGTTTGCACTGCAGTCTAAGACCTGTACAAAGTAGGTCAGGTACCATAATATAACTCGACAAGCCACTCATGAGAGACCCGGCTGTCCCAAACAATTCAAGTCAGAGAGCCAGGGCACGGCTGAATAAGCAGAGGATGAGGGCGTTTATTAAGGTGATAGAGCATAATGAACCCTGGGCAACAGCAGAATGTCTGACTTGCTATTAGATCAGATATCAAACATCGCAGCAGTGTCCCTTCTTCACCATAGAAGCGGCACTAGCCGGTGACATGTTAGGTCAATCAAGGTGTAGAGTCACAGCTCTGGTGAAAAGAAACACTAAACTCCCCTTTGAAACACTAAAATCCTTTTCAAGTCTAATTTAGTGCTCAGATTTCTACTGGACCCTCCCGATCACCTTGTACACAATTTAATGACAAGGTGACTTCGGGATATCACCTCTTCCCCGTTCCATTTCACTGTCTCTGGAGTACTTCAACCCTTACTAATTTTGGGGTGAGCACCTTCAAAATCTGTTGAAAGTCAACAGGGATTAAATCTGGAGTAATTTTAGTAAAAGAGATAAATTTCAGTTTCACTAAAGAGGTTTTAGCAAGCAACTGACAAAAAGGACCTTGAAATTATGGGTTTGCTCAAAAGTAAATTGATTATGATGGTTCCCCTGATCCCAAACTTCTGTCGGATCATTGGTGATGAGAAAATGTTCAATGTTCACACTTCTAGCACGGCATTGAGTATCTTACTTAAGCTGGTGTCAACCTGTCTCTGTAATTCACCTTCCTGTGTCAACCTTCCTTTCCAAGTACACAGGGTTCCAGGTCCCCAAAGCCTCTGCCATGGTCCTTCTGCGAGAAAACCTCCCAGAGTATTCTTATACTACCCGGCTGAAAGCATAAACATGCACTGTAGTATTCATCACATCAGTAACTACTCACGTCTCTGCAGGTCTGGGCCCCTCATGAGACTGTCTCAGGGTCAAGTGCAGGAACTCATTTTATTTCTCTCATCAAATTCTCAGCACCTGGTATAGTTTTGGCACACAAACAATAGTGCATGCGCATTGGTTGAGCTCATCAGAGGTTCATTGAATGAATGAGCAGATGAATAAATGTGGGCCTGGGAGGCAAGAGGTTGATCATGCAAAAATGTGTACCTGTCTCCAACGGTGAGGTCCCACCACTGAATGGTTTACAGGAGGGGGATGCAGATTTGGTTTGGAGATAGCGATCTGGCCACGGAGAGTGAGGGTAGGAGAGGCCCCTTGCAAAGCTCTAGGAGTCCTAGGGAAGGACTGGGAGTCCACCAGGTACACAGTGGTGGCCAGGTGCGGTGACAGCCGGGAAGGAAGGACGTTGATAGACGATGAACAGAAGTAAAATGTAATATAAGCAAGACTTGGTAAATATTTGGATGGGGGGGGGGACTTCCAGAGCTCCCTTTCAAATGAGTAGATGAAAAATGCCATTTAAGGAGATGGGAAATTGTTTTAAATTGCATAACAACGCCTTCCAGATCTATTTTTGACATGTGCATTAAATGCCATAATTATATTAATAAATTGTTAGTTGGCTCTAGTTGTGGGTTTGTTTTTTATTTTTTTTTGAATAAATGATGTGTACATTCTACTCTTTCAGAGGACTTACATGTGTTTCTGTTGCCTGAGAGCTTCTATTTAATTGGTTGATTTTGCTTATCATCACCTGAAGTTCTTTTGGTTTGGATTAGGTTGAGGCTTGTTTTTGTTCTGAGACCTTGTGTATCTGACAACATATTTATTTTGCTCTGCACTCGAAATAAAGTTGACTGCATAAAATTCTTTGCGCACAATATTTTTTTTTTCGATGTGAGAATTTCATGGAGATTTGTGTTTAGGTAAAGTCTAAGCTGTCTCAAGCACACTAATCAATAATATAATTAAAAGATCTAAAATTCAAGGGTGCCTGGGTGGCTCAGTGGGTTAAGCCTCTGCTTTTGGCTCGGGTCATGATCTCTGGGTCCTGGGATTGAGCCCCACGTCTGACTTTCCACTCATCGGGGACCCTGCTTCCCTTTCTCTCTATCTCTGCCTGCCTCTCTGCCTTGTGATCTTTGTCTGTCAAGTAAATAAATAAAATATTAAAATAAAAAGATCTAGAATTCAAATTGATGACCAAGTATGTAAATATAGCTATACATTGATACGCATCTCCAGTCCTGTCGATAAGAGCTTAACCTTCCTTTATGGAGGGGGGAGTCTATAAAATCAGTAATGTCGGTCCTGCCCACCCTGTGATGTAAGAATATTACATCAAATTTCAGTCTTTCAGATCTAGCAAGATGTTCAGTGAAAGTGAGAAATCAATTTGAGCAGATACATGTTTATGATATCTTTAAATGTGAAATATCTCCTCCTTATCAGACATTTCTTTATAATGTGTCATGTTTTCATTACATGAAAACATACATAAACATTTCATCATCAAACACTTCATCACTTAAGAAATGGGTAAAGATTAATTTATAGTTAATCAATACATACATTTTAAACTACTTATGTATGTATCAAAACCAAAGCAATGCAAAACAAAGCAAAACGAAACAAAAACTCTTTCTGTCCTCAAGTTCCAATGCATTCCATAACCGTGCTTTTTTCAATCCCAATCAGAACACATTTATAGTCCCCAGGATTATTCTTTTTTTTTTTTTTTTTGCAGGCTTCCCGCTGAGCAGAGAGCCCAATGTGGGGCTCGATCCCAGGACCCCAGGATCATGACCCGAGCCAAAGGCAGAGGCTTTAACCGACTGAGCCACCCAGGTGTCCCCAGGATTATTCTTTTTCCCCCAGGATTATTCTTAAACATTTTTTATCCCTTCCGTTTCTTAGAGAGAGAGAAGGTTGGAGGAGAGGGAGAGGATGAGAGAGACTCTCAAGCAAAGCAGACTCCCTGTTAAGTGTGAAGCCCAATGTGGGGCTTGATCCCATGACCCTGAGGTCATGACCTGAGCTGAAATCAAGAGCTGGATGCCCAACCAACTGAGCCACCCATGTGCCCTCCCCAGGATTATTCCTGATACTGGGAACAAAGGGCAGACTTGGTTCAGGTCCTTTCCTTCAAGGGCCTCACCTTCTGGGATGAACACAGACGTGTGAAGATGGGTTGAAGGATGACATCCTCAATAGAAGGAGGAACCTGTAGAGCATGGGTGGTTTGTGCTCCAGTGAGCAGTTGAAAGGAGGGACTAAGAGATACTTCTAGGAAGAGGTGTTTTCTGAACTGAAGTGTCATGGGGCCGTGGGATTTTCAGATGCGCTCGTAAAACCATAAGCAGTTCCTCATTCCTACAGCATAACTTTCGAGGTGTGGGAAGGATCGGAGGCGAGGCTCGATCAGAAGGGCCCATGAGCCGCACGAAGTACTTTAGAATTTACTCTCAGAACTGCCAAGCAGTTGTTGGAGGCAGGGCACAGGAAAAAAATCAATCGTTCGGAGCAGCCCAGCAGGGAAAATCCAACGTGGTCCATGAACTAGGACTCCCTGCTTCCCCCATCCTTTTTGGCATAGAATCCCACTATCAAATACAGGATCACATCAGGATGACATTCTTGGAGTCCACGTTGTCTTTAACAAAGGGATAGATGGTCATCCCATGCACCGGGGACTCAGAAGGGGAGAGAAGCATCTCCTGCTTCGGCTGGCTCTGGGCCCCAGGTTGATGCCAGGATGGAGATACCCCTGTTCTGAACACCCCTGTGCAGGTGTGTGCTGTGGTCTGTCCTTTCCTGGATCCACGCTTCTCTTTTCACAGAGACAATGGGATTCCTAGTAAATTGCCCAGGAAATGGGGAAACTGCATCTCTTTTCAGGCTGTGGCCCTGAGCACTCAGACCTTAACAATGGCTTGGCAGAGAGCAACAGGCTGTTGAACACCCATTGTCTCTCTGAATTTTGTGTATTTTTTCTTTTCTGTGAAGAGAAAAGGGACCATTCTTCCCAGAATCCAGCCTGTTTTTCTCCTCCACACAGTCACTCAGCAACCTTGAAGTTTGCAGCAGTTACAAAACCAGCTCTGCCTCCTCACTCTGCTCTTGTGGGGCCAAGGCTCACGTTCTCAGGGAGAATAGGTTAAAAATTCCTCCAGCAATCAATTCTTCCTGCTAAAAGTCACGACAAATGTCATTTGCCGAGTGCCTTTTTATATGCCAAATACGGAGTTAGATTGTTTTCCTTTTAAACTAAAAATGTTAAACTTTTCATTTTGAAAGAATTTAGATTTATGAAAGAGTTGCAAAAAGAGTATGAAATTCTCTTATATGACTCACCCAGCATCCACAGGACCACGATCAAAGACCACAAGTCGACATGTTGTACACTCGCTAGATTCATGCCACAGGTACCAGCTGGGTCACACACCAGCTGTGTTGCGTACCACAGGGGTACAGAATCTGGTGGTACGCAACACAGCTGGCGTGTGACCCAGCTGGTACCTGTGGCATGCATCTAGTGAGTGTACAACAGCTGGTGAGTGTGCAATACAGGTGGTGAGTGTGCAATACAGGTGGTGAGTGTGCAATAGAGCTGATGACTGTGTGACACCACTGGTAAGTGTGCAACACAGCTGGTGAGTATGTGGCACAGCTGGTACCTGTGGGATGCATCTAGCGAGTCTATAACAGCTGGTAACTGTGCAATAAGCTGGTGAGTGTGCAATATAGCTGATGACTGTGTGACACAACTGGTGAGTGTGCAGCATAGCTGATGACTGTGTGACACAGCTGGTGAGTGTGCAATATAGCTAGAGAGTGTTTTAGAGTCTGAAAAGACAAGGCTCAAGGAGGAGAAGCTGAGCACCTGTGGGCATGGGGAGGCATGCAGGAGAGGCACTTACTGGGAGACACTGGAGCATGAGGAGTGGCAGACAAGGAAGGTCAGAATCCGTAGTGAGCCAGCTGGACAGAGTCAGTTTGTCATCTCCTACTCCACCTCCCAAGAGGTTACATTTGTGGATTCTGGCACTGCTATGCTTCCCTAGACTCAAAGGAAACATTTTCCTTCTCTGATCTCTCCTCTACAGTAGAAAGCCTGTTCCTCTGTCCTCAGCAGAGATCCCTTCTCTTCTTAATTGCTTAGTTGTTTAATTGAGCCTAATTGCTTACTTGGATTAATCATGTTTTCCCCCTGAGGGGCATCAGCAGAGGACAAGCCTTCTGCCCAGTGGTTGAGGATCTACCATAGGTCCATCGGAAAGGGGTCTCAGCCTTTTGGTCCCTTCTATGAAGACCCTCGGGAGGGAAGTAAGAATCTCTAAGGATTAGCAAGACTTTAAGAAAAGATTAGGTCATGGGCCTTTGTTGGGGGTGTAGTGGGGTCAATCCTAAGTGTTTCACTCTATGATGATAGCTAAGATCTAGGTTCAAGGCATGTACCCTCAATCTTTCCAGAGCAATCCAAGAGAGGATATCATACCCCAACCCAGACGGGAGGAAACGGAGAGCAGATAATGGGGAGGGTAGCCCACCACTGCCACCACTGACATGCCTCCCGACCTTCACTCCTCTCCCTCCCCTAAAAGGAAGCCGCACGTGTTTTCCCGGAGACCCAGCCCCCATCTCTCCGCAGGACTACAGTCAAGTTTCATCTAAGTTGGTGACGCTTCAGAAAATCTAGCTCAGCCCATGGACAGCTTTGACCAAACATTCCAACAACGGAGACTGTCTTTAATTTGGAGGCCAGCCTCCCTTCGCTGTGGAAATAGACCCCTGTCTCCTCCCTAGATACATCTTGAAATACTGAATGATGAAAACCCATGAAGCAGGGACCATCTCTTTTTGTCTGGATTAGATCCCTGGAGCCACACTCAAAGGGGGTTTCTGTAGAGTTGGACCAGGTCACTTTTCGTGACATTCCTCCCGAGCTCTAAAACGTGAGGCAAAGCACAAAGTCGTGACATAGTGACTACGGCACAGGGCTTTGGATCACATACAGCCAGGTTTGCAAACTGTAATTTCATTTTATTCCTGATCTTACCATTTTCCACTTTGAGGCGAGACCACGGCCGAGAGGCTCCCATGGGCTCTCTCCACTTGCACTCCACCCCTGTGCGTCATTGTCCGTGTCCTTGTTACACACACGTGCAGACACACCCAGCCCACATCGGCCTTGGGATGTTTTTCTCGTTTGGATTCGACAAGAACGACACGAAAATCCATCATTTGAACTACTTTCCTCACGTATGGGGCTCAGGGGACAGAGTTATTTTTATGAAGCCAGAGGAGACAACCAGACACGGGCTTCCGGGAGCCTGCTCCCAGGTCTCTGCCTGTGTGCTGTGCTCATTCGGGTCTGCTGGTCCCCAGCTCTGCGTGAGAAAGAAGCCAGTGTGCCCTTCTCCCTCTTCCCGAGGGGCTGAGAGGGTTGCTGAGTGTGAGAGGAGCTGTGTGGATTTTTGCACAAACGTGCCGGAGGCCTGATGGTGGGGTGCTCAAGGTTACCTGCCCTGGACTGTTTTTAAGATGTTTTGATGTTGAAGGCTCCATAAAAGTGTTACTTTTCTGACAGTGAATTTCACATTGTAGCACATTAAAATTTCAAAAGAGGAAAAAAAAATTGGCTTTTACCTTTTCCCCTTGGCAACTTCTGTAGCCATTACTGTAATTTGCCAGGAGCCACACTTAACACCAGCAAAGCACAGCGATTGTTTGGAGCCTGGGGTCAGGCAGCGTAGCAGGACTAGTGAGGGACTGTGAGGGCAGGGGGCAAACCCTGAGGGTCTGGAGGGAGTTCCCGAAGCTTCCTGGGCTCCTGTCGGCCTAAATCAGCTCCAGGACCTCAGGATGTCTGGACCTGGGTGCCAATCCCCTAGTGTTTCTATTTGGAAAGAGACATTTTGCCGTCACCTGAACATTTTGTGCTGTGTTTCAACTGAGCAATTCGGATGTGTTAGCCTACATAGTGATTCATGTGTCCCAAAAAAAACAACCAAACAAAAAAATACATCTTATTCAAAGAAGGCCTCTGAGGATTCAGAAAAAGTCAAGATGTAGTAATTTAGACTAAAATATTAAAACTATGTGTTGGGACCATTTTAAAGCACTTTCCAGATTTTTGGTTCTTTTTTTTTTTTTGTACCTTTGACTGCTTTCCCCCGTTTCTGCCACCACCTCTTACAGCCCGCCTGCCTCTAGTGACAACTAACCTATTCTCTGCATCTGTGAGTTTGGTTTCTGTTTTTAGAGTCTACATGTAAGTGAGATCATTTAGTATCTGTCTTTCTCTGACTCATCTCAGTTAGCATAATGCTCTAAGTCATCCCTGTTCTTGCAAATGGTGGGACTTCCTTCTTTGTTAATGGCTGAGTAATATTCCAATGCGTGTGTGTGTGTGTGTGTGTGCACGTGCGCACGTGCATGTGTCTCACAATTTCTTTTTATTTTTCCATTGATTCCTCCTTGGAACATGGATTCTTTGCACTTCTTGGCTGGCATCAACCATGCTGCAGTGAAGGTGGAGGCACAGAAATCTTATCGAGATAATGACTGATAGTGATTTCATTTCCTTTGGATTAATATCCAGAAGTGGGATTTCTGGAATGTGAAAGCTTTATAGTCCCCATTTACGCCACAAACCATCCAGATTCCATTCTGATATTCACTGAACGAGGAGTAGACAGAGATTTATACACTCAAAACAATGGGACCCAAAGTCACATGGCTCTGAAGAGGTAAAACTTCTTCATATATAAAACCTATGTCTCCTGAGCTTAAGTCCAGCGCGACTTTCTTGAACCCACATTGGGATGGCAACATACTAAGAGATCAACATTTTATTGATGCTTTAGTTTTGAGCAGACTCTAGCTTTTCAATAGACACGTTTGTTACTGTATTTTCCTATTATTGCCCAACACGACTTAGCACACAGGCCACAGTTAGTGTGTAATGACTTAAACAGCCAATCCATGGGCCTCAGAGGACCTGAACCAAGGCCCGTGGAAGCTGATTATTTAAACAGCAGCCTTTAGCCATGTAAATCAGGAAGGGGAATATGTCACCATCGTTTTGGGTGAGTTTAACATCCAATAAATCAGCTTAAGTTCCTTGTTTATCTCCCATTGTCCCATTCTCCTGAGTTTTCAAAGATAATGGTTACAATTTTTGCTTGCAAATGAACAGTGCTTCAATCATTCCAAGTGCTACTTCAACCTCACTTTGAAAAATTTGGAATCTCCAGGGCCAATGAAAGCAAAAACATATATGCCCAAAGGGTGTTATTGTGATGGTTTGACCTTGAGACAGTTACTAAGCTCTAAGTTGAGTTTATATTTCTTACTTGGATCTTGAGAGAGGGACCTGAAATTTGGGATGTGGGGTAATGAATACTAAAACTTAAGGGGTTCTTAAGGCCCAACGTGTTGCAACACTGGGAATAAAACAAGGAGTAACATTATGCTGAGATGACCTTCACCACGTGGGGACAGTGGTGTGGCAGAAACTGAAGTTTCAGGAACCACAGTACATGGTGAAGGACAAGCATTTTCAGTTTCCTTCCACCAAATTATATATATTAACTTTCACAAGTACGAAACTCCGTGCTTAGCTTTAGTTGTAAAAAAAAAAAAAAGGAAATATCACATGGAAATTTCAATCATTTAAGCACTTGATTTTAATTAACCTATTTTACAACACAAATGTTAATTAAACTCATACACACATATATTTTTGCCACCTTAATACCAATTTTCATTTTTGTGTATTTTTTTACATTCATTCCAGAAATATTAAGTGTATATTATAGCGCAAGTACTTGGCCTAGGCATTTGGTTCTCAACCATGTGTGTACTGATTCCAAGTAGGTGTTTTTGCTATCTATCTTCATCATTCAGTATAATTTGTAAGAATTCGACCCTATTTCGGCAGTGTCTGTAATATTACATTGTTAATGTGGCCTGGTATTCACTGTGATTGTCTAAATTCAATTCTGTCAGATATTTTGAGAGTTTTTCCCTAAACTACATGCATCCATGGTCATACTCAAATACTCCTAGTCATATACCAACGGTCATACACTCATGGTGGCACTCACATACCACAGTCATACACCCGCGGTCATACACCCGTGCACCTAAACACTCATGGTCATACTCACTGAATTTGAGCATTCATCCTGAACATTTCTGAAGATGTGGGACCTTTCTCATTGTGAAGGTAGGATGTTTGCCCATGGAGTGTCTTTAAGACCTCCAAATAATTTCACAAACATCCCTGATGAGCATTGGAGTGGGAGGGGCTGGGAGACGGGTAGGGCAGGAGGGCCCATCGCGGACTTCAGGACAGTCCTAGCCTGAGGTGGGACAGGCAGCAATCAGGCAGCGGCACAAGTCCCTCTACCCGTCCAGTTCTGAGGCTCCGGGAGAGGCAATCCGGAGAAAGCAGCTTCAGCACTGGATGCTGGATCCTGCTCCCCTGAATTAATTCTGGGAAGAATGAAATGGGGGAGCTGGGGAATAGGGTGATGTTACAGCACGGTCTGTCTCTGATGGCCGTTGTCACAACCCCTGCCAATAGACGCGGTGACACGTGGTGCAGCTGCTGGCTTTTTTTAAAGCTTTCGTCTATTATTCTCCAACAAAAGTGCTTCAGAGCACAATTTCACTAGATACTTTATTGGTTGAGTTAACACAACAAATACCATAAATCCAGTAATTACTAATTGTCTCCTCCATTATCAAGGAAGAAATGAATCATAAACCTTTTATTACTTTACCAGTGGACTACAGGAAGGATTAATCTCCCACAGAGGCATTTGTCATCTTTACCTGGTGCCGGCTCCCGCCCCCGCTCGTCCTACCTTCCTGGGCTTCCTGCTTAATGCTCCGCAGTGGCCTCTGTTAGGATCAGGATGTCTTGAACTTATCAGCAAGCTTTGGCAATGGGTGATAAATGTCTGCTGGCTCTGGTGACTTAGCAATTACTCTTTCTCCCGCATCGGGAAGAGGATAAAACAGAGACCCGGGTAGCACAGAGCCCTTCCTCACGCGCACCTTGCCTCCCCACGAGCTGGGAGCGTGGGTACTGCTCTGGGCACCCACGGGCGAGAGCTAGCCTTCTGAAATAGCTCCTTGTGGCTGGCAGACTGCACTTGAAAACGATGGCTCTTGCCTTGCAAGCTACGGCTCTGACCTGAGTATTGATTTTTTCATATGTGATGTCTTGGGTTTATTATCTCCTACAGGTTCACTTAAACTAAACAGCCAAATACCAAAAGCCTGTGTGAGGGCCCAGTGGTGTCTCTCTGATAGCAGTATGGCAAGTTAAATGTCATCAGTTCTTCCTCTAGGAGGCTCCTGGGGGCCTGGGGAACATTCACTCACACTGCTGCCCTGCCCTGGCCTTTGGTTACTACCCCGGCTGCCTCTGATGTCTACGACGTAATGGCTCACTTTATGTTGGGTGAACGATTACTATTCGTACAGGTTAATTGAGCACATATCTTTGAACACCACCTCTATGCCTGGCTCTTGTCTTGATCCCTGGGACACATTCATAAACCGACAGAGGCTTCTGTTTCTTCCTGCTAATATGCTAATGGAGGGTGGGGGACAGACAATGAATAAGAGACATAATAATGACATAAATCATGTAGTACCTTAGAAGGTGATAAGAGTTGTAATAAAAAAATATAGAGAGCAACGTTGGGGGGCTGGGAGTGCTGGAGGGGGTGAACGGGGGTTACAAGCCAAGCCGGCAGGTCCAGGGAGCCTCGTTAAGGAGAACTTTGCTAACCACAGCTCAGGCACATGCTAGGCACTCCCAACAGCATTATTAATCCTATATTTTTATCCACATTATACAGAAGTAGAGACTGAGACTCAGAAAAATTAAATAATGTGCTTGATAGAACTAGCCGGTAATAACACAAGTAATGGGACTTGGGCTCTTAACTGCTGTTTTAAGTTGCTATCAAATCAATTTAATACATCGTCGACTTGTTGTAAGTGTTACTCCAGTGTTGTAACTCTGGAGTTGAACAGGTATAAAGAAGGAGTCACTTGGCCTCAGAGAGGTTAAAATCTCAGTAAATTAAAATATTTAAAAAAATTAAAATAAATTTTTTTATTAAAAAAAAAAAATTGACCTGAACACCCATCGCTGTTCTGGGACAGGGATTGATTGAGGGAGAAGTAAAAGACAATTAGAACAGCTACCAGAAGGGACGTGGTGTTAATTACTAGTTCAAGTCTGCTCTGCCCTGGTAGAAAATCTGGGGGGGTAGGGCCCAGGGTCTACCATAGTTACTGTTTTATCCCAGGCTCCCATCCCTGTCCTGAAAGTCCCATCTATTTGTTAAACAAACTTAACACTGAAAATGCTCCTGAAATCCATGATACACATCAGGGTACAGAAAGCTCTCTGAATCCCAGCCGCAAATACTTCGACTTAACTTTATTTAATTCAACATTCCCAAAACTTGTTTGAGAGAACTCTTTTTTTTTTTTTTTATGAATTCATAGCAAAATGAATATTCTACAAGGTTAGTGTTAGGGAAATACTGCTTTAGAGAATTAGGAGTTTCCATACCTAGACTTTTGAAAAGGAACACATTCAAGTTCCCATTGGCACTATTGCGTCTTAAATTTACATAAATGCGTCATTGGCATAAGCAGGCTCTGAGCATCATGGATACATTTGAACCCAGAAGCCTGAGGTTAAATCTTGACTTTATCATTTCCACTGCTGTGACCTTGGGCTCATCACTGAGCTTTTTCTGAGATCCAGATTTCTCACCTACATAATTTTGTATACTATAATGCATAAGATGCTTCTGAGAAAGGATTTTGCCCAGAGAAGCACTCAATAAATAAGATTTGCATGCAAATTTATGATAGCCCTCTGCTTAGAAAATCATCAGTGATATTCAAGAGTATAACTTTTAGATGTCTGCATGAAGGGCATGGGAAGAAAAGTTCTGGTAATGCCTAAAGGAGTAACTTCCTAGTCCCAACAAGAAGGAAAATGTTGAGGGTGTAGAAGTCTGTGTCCCTGCAGATTGTCCCCCTATCAATTCATGACTCAGGATAACATCTCAGCTTCCCCAAAGAGGAGCCAATGTCCCCCTTGGGAGATGGGAAGAGAGAAGAATACCTGATAAAATATGGCAGATAGTAGAATATGCACTCATTTACAAACATGGTAAACCCTAGCTCTACACTCTGGTTTCATAGTTTAAATCAGAATAGGCATAAAAGCAAATACACACATATGTATTCCTAAGTCTTTGGCTCCAGTGGTGAATTTAACTTTCCTTTTACATTACAGAGGAGATGATGTTTTTCCCAGCATTCTTTTCTGTAGGGAGAATGCCCCTAATCACGGAAAAATAATTAAATTATTCCTGACACCATCGCTATATAGGTTGTATAATGTCTTCGTCCACCTGTGCTGCTATAATGAAAAACAATAGGAATTTATTTCTCACAGTTCTGGAGGCTGGAAGTGTGAGCTCAAGGTGTTGGCCATTCCGGTGTCCGCTGAGAGCCTGCTTCTTGGCTCATGGACTACCACCTTCTGCTGTGTCCTCCCATGGCAGGAAGGGCACGGCAGCCCTTTTAAAGGGCACAGATCCTCTCTGGCAAGCTCTGACCTCAGGATCCAGTCACCTCTCCAAGGCCCCACCTTCTAAAACCATTACACTAGGGATTAGGACTCAACGTGGATATTTTGGGAAGACACAAATAATCAGTTCACAGCGGGCAATAAAATTTCGTACTGATCAAGATGAGATGTGTAAATGATCTTCAAATACCTTCCGATTCTGTGCTTTTTAGAACACAGTACTAGAATGTGCATCTAGAGAGGAAAAGATGGTTTGACCACAGCATTCTTTACCATATGTTCCCTGGGCAGGGTCTTCAAAGGGACAGGTTGGAAACATTCAGAAGATGGAAAAGTTGATGTGTCCCCAGCTCATCCTCAGGCAACCTTCTATACAATTTTCTTCCCCCAACGGAGGCTCACATATCTTCTCTGTGAAGCCAGCCCAGCTCAGCATAGTGAGCTAGCCACTTGCTCCTCAATTCACACATTTCTCCTTTGTGTTCCTTTGCCACAGTGGCTCGCTCTATTCTGTGCTCAGCCATCTCCACCCTGGGCCTCTGAGAGCTCATCCCTGTTCCTCTCTGCATCCCTCCTCCTTGGAATGGTGCTCGCCTTAATGGGAGATCCAATATCTACCAGCTCTCGGCCTTGAGCAAATGACTTAAACTCTTTGTGCCTTGGCTTCCTCGATGGCAAAAGTCAAAATGATGCTAGGAGCTTCCACGAGTTGGGGCAGAAATTAAATGCAACGGTGCATAAAATGTTAGAGGAGCCGCTTGGTGTAGCTCCGTGAAAAGGAAGGTCCATTCTTGCTGTTAACGGAGCCTCGAAAACTCTTCCACGTCCAGATATGGCTACAGTGAATTTGTGGTCTAGGGATTTGAGTTTTAAAAAATGCATTCTCCTTGAGTGTTCAGAAGCAAATGAGGGAAGATCCACGTCACCAAGAGGTATCTACATGTCTGGCGGGGGCCGGGGGCTTGACAGAAAATGCCCTACGGCAGGGCAGTGGTTCATGAACAAAACAGTGATAAAGGCCTATCGACTGTCACAGCTGCACCCAAAAAAAAAAAAAAAAAAAGTTAATTAAAGGATTTTTTTTTTTTTTTTTGCCTTAGAATCAAAGAAGCCATGGATGAGGAAATCTGCAGAAATTATCTAAGGCCGCTTCAACCTTAGCATTTATTATTCAACACCTCACTCATTGCCCTGATTATAAATATTTAATCACTCAACAACTGTAAGTGGTTGAGTCTTCCAGGAGGACCTGTGAGCATTAAGGGAAAGGAGGGGCGGGTGGGTAGGAGGAGCAGGAGGACGTGAGAGACGGATATGAAGACGCAGGCCCACCAGGTTGTGTGTAGGCGACGGGGAGCCAATGAGGGGGTGTGAAGGGCACTGCTGGGGCAGGGCCTTGAACGAAGATTACCGAGTAAGCACACGCTCTTCATCTCCCATGTGCGTCCCGGAGTTCCAGGCCACCTCCATCCTGCCCTGCTTTGTAACCACTGCCAAGGGTGCCCTTGCAAAACAGGCAGAACATGTTCTTAATGAAAGCAGGACCTCCGGTTGCACCAGGTGCCATCCTTGTCCATGTCTTTTGTCTGCCTTTGTCTCCCTGCCACACACACACACACACACACACACACACACAGCCAGGATGCTTGGCAAGCTTGGGGTCTATCAATAATGCATGTGCAGCATTGTATCCACCCCGGGCCAGGAAAAGGAAAGGGGAGATGGAGCTTGTGTTACTTCCGGGCCTCGCCAAGGTCACGTCTCCCAACGGCAGGTGGAAGGAAGACTCCTAGAGTGCAAATGGACAGGAGTTGGCCCAGATAGCTAGGTGTCACGTGCTCAGAGACGAACAATACTCAGCCAGGTGGTATGGGTTGAATTGTGTTCCCTAAAAATCCATACATTGATGTGTTAACCCCTAGCACCTCAGGATGTGATCTTATTTGGAAATAAGGTCACCATGGATGTGATTAGTTAAGTCAGGATGGGTCTTCCTGGAGTAGAACAAGCAGGTCTTCATCCCGTGTGACTGGTGTCCTCATAAGAGGGAGACATTTGGACACAGAGAAGCATGCAGGGAGAACACAACAGAAGGATGACAGAAGAGGCCGGGCAACGTTTCTACGAACTCAGGAATGGCTGAGGTCACCAGCAAACCACCAGAACCTAGGAGAGAACCTGGGGATTCTCTGTCACAGCCCTCAGCAGGAATCAACCCCGGGGAGGACGGCTTGACTTCTGAGTTCTGGCCTCCAGGGCTGTAAGAGGATACGTTTCTGTTTATGCCATTCTATCTGTGGTGCTTTGTTAAGGCAGCACTAGCAGACTGATACACCAAGATGAGTGTTTTGTTTTTTGTTTTAAGATTTTATTTATTTATTTGAGGGAAAGAGAGTGAGAGAAAAAGAGCACAAGCAGGGGGCAGGGCAGGCAGAGGGAGAAGCAGACTTCCGACTGAGCAAGAAGCCTGATGCAGGGCTTAATCCCAGCACCCTGGGATCATGACCCAAGCCAAAGGCAGATGATTAACCCACTGAGCCATCCAGGCGCCCCAAGACAAGAGTTTTTAAGGGGAGATACTCCCTAGACTCTTGGGACCAACTCTGCAAAAAGGTTCACTTCCAGACACCTGCCTCTGATTCTTTTACCTCCCTGGTCCCAGACCTCAAGACTTTCTGAGGCTGACAAAATGTTATGTCTGAACCACACAGTGGGATGCTGTATTAGTCAGAGCTCTCCAGAGAAAGAGAACCAATACAGACAGAGCCAGTACACACACACACAGACACACACACACACACATTGTATTATATATAATGATAAAAATAATACAATAGTTATAATCATCTATCATATAATTAATATTACATTGTGTATTATTTATTTGTAGGTATACGTGTATAGGTGGAATCAGCTCACGTGATTATGGAGTCCTAAGATCTGAGGGGTGAGATCAGGCTAGAGACCCAGGAAAACAGATGGTCTAGTTCTGGTCTGAACCTATAGACCTAAGAACTGGAAAAAAATGTTGTAGCTTCTGGCCAGAGGTCAAAAGGTCTGAGACACAGGAAGCACTAATGTCTCAGCTTGAGTCCAAAGGCAAGAAAAAGCCAATGTCCCAGTGCAAAGGCAGGAGGAATTCTCTTTTATTCGGGGGAGGGTCAACCATTGTGTTCTATCCATGCCTTCAACTGATTGGACAAGGCCCACCCACAGCAGAGAGGGCCATTTGCTTTAGTCAGTCTACTAATTTAAATGTTAATCTCATCCACAAACATTGTCACCCACAGAATAATTGTCACGCAGAATAAGATTTGACCACACATCTGGGTACCCTCTGGCTCAAATGGATGCATAAAATGAATCCCCACAAATACTTTCAACTATGGTCAACTCGAACATTGTTATACACAGGTGCTCTAAAGCTAAATGTAGTCAATAGATGATTGGATAAACTAAATGTGGTCTATCCCTACAATGGAATGTTACTCAGTCTTGGAGATTCTGACACGTTACAACACAGATAAGCCTTGAGGATATCATACTAAGTCACAGAAGCCAATCACACAAAAACAAACAAACAAACAAAAAACCTAAAAACCAAAACAAAACAAAAACCCATTCTATGATTTGATTTACATGAGGTACTCAGAAGAGTCAAATACACAGAGAAGGAAAGTAGACTGGTGCTTACAAGGAATCATGAGGAAGCAGAATGGGAAGTCAGGGTCTAACAGGGACAGAGTTTCAATACAGAGGGATGAAGAGGTGTGGGGGAGACGGTGGTCATGGTGGTGGGACAGTGTGAATGTATTTAGTGTCACTGAATTGTGTGCTTAAAAATGGCTAAGGTAGCAAATTAAAATTTCATGTTATGTGTATTTGCAACAATTAAAAAACCAAACCAAACCAAACCAAACAAGAGAAAGGCTTTTGAGTATCTCGTAGAATAGTTGAGAAGTCTGCAGAACCAGATCTCATATTAAGTTTCCAGAAGTGGCCTGTTGGGAGAGGTCACTGTAGCTTTGGCGGTATGTTTCATCGTGGCCAGCAACCTCCCCTTTTGGGACTTGCTTGTCTAGCCTCCACGAGGCCTGCTTCACCAGAAGAAGCTTCGTCGTGGCCAGCAGACTTGCCGGCAAAATGCAGTGGGTGTAACGCTCCTTTCTGCGTGTCTCTCAATTCCCATCTCAGTATCTGTGCTAGTTAGGCTTTCCCAGAGAAACAGCACCAATAGCTTTCCATTGCTTGTACAAAAGATATTTATTATAAGAAATTTGCTTATGCAATTATAGTAGCTAAGATGTCCTGTGGTCTTCTGTCTCTCAGCCAGAGACCCAGGAAAGCTGATGGTATAATTCAGTGTGAATCCAAGGCTTCAGAGTCAGGAGCACCAAGGGCAAAAAAACAATCAGTATCTCCGCTCAAATGATTAGGCAGGAGAAGACAGAATTCTTTCTTCCTCCATATTTGTGGTCTATTCAGGGCCTCCACAGGTTAGGTGACGCCCAGCTGCACTGGAGAGGGCGATAATGCTTCACGGAGTGCACCGATTCAAATTTTAATTTCATATGGAAATGCGCAGACATAATGTTTAGAAATAATGTTTAGACAAATACCTGAGCATCCTGTCATCCACCTGAGCCGATAGATAAAATGAACCATCGCAGCGTCCCATGGGTACGTCTGGAAGAACCCATGGCAAGTGTGGGACTGGAAGTGAATATTCTGGGCTCTTCTGGAGGCAAGAGGGTAACAGAAGGCCAGAAATTCCTCTCCCAATATGAAGAGTGCCTAAAAGCCATTGAGTACCATCCCCGCCACAGCCCACACCGCGGTGTTTAACGGAGCCACCACGAGGCCCGGTGTACAGAAATCCAACAATGTCTGAGAGCAATTGCTTTCACCGTTGTTGCCATAACATTATGATCACTTTTATTACTAGGGTAATATAGTCTATTCTAGTGGATCTTAATAGTTGTTAATGAAATATTCATGCATTTTATTTATTTTTTCACGTATTTCACTACAAAAACAAGGGATGTGCTGATTCTCCTCACGTGCAATTGTTAGTCTAATGATTGACCTCCCGGGACGGCAACCTCTAGTCTATGGTTAAATATGGTTTCAGGACACCTGCACAGAGCCGCGAAAGTTCTGCCACGGGGGTGTCCTGGAGAATATCGTAGAGGCAGAATTGAGAGCAACTGCCATTTTCTGAGTATAAATGATGTGTTAGCATCGGACGGGAAGCATGCGGACTGGGCTGCGGTGTCCTCGAGCGCCCAAGCTCGTACTTCTCTTCCAAGTTAGGGTCTTCCTTATCAGTGCCTTCTGATGGCCGATTGCATTCCGTGATCACCTTAACGGGACCTTCCACTATTCCTCAATTCTCACTCCCCAAAGCTCTTCTCTTTCTCCCTTGCCCTCCACCAGTCTCTCCTGTGGCCCCAGCGCTAATGTCCCATGTTGTTTCAGGGTCACGGTGTACAGCTCAGCCATTTCTATATTCTCCGAAGCTTGTTATCATGTGTGAAGTTACGGAGGCTGCATTATCAGGCAATCAGCCCGGACCGTCACTCCTTCCTGTCTCCTGCCACTGTGGGCAAGGGTAAATGCTCCAGCTTCCCCCTATGGGATCCCAGAGCATCAGATGCCTCGATTCACCGAAGTTAGCATGGAAAAATCTCCCCTGCTGGGCTCTGGGCATTCACGGCAAGGGAACAGGAGCGAGGTTTTGCTTCTTTCTGATAAATGAGCCTGATGTTTCCTCCTGGAGCCTCAGCCCCGCTAGCCAAGTTGGTTCTCTCATTGCGCAGCAGAGGGTCCTAGGAAACACCCTGAGGCAGCCACCCCCTCTGGCTGCTCTCAGGAAGCTGTATTAGCACTTGACGCCTAAATACGTAGAGGCTGTTCGCAGCCCTGTACCTCTGGGAGCTGCGTTCAAAAGCTGGACGCCTACAGAGGATTCCTGTTTCCTTCCTTATGTATATGCTAAGAAAAAAAAAAAAATCCACTTGAAACCCTGTGGGTTAGCACCTTATTTATGTTTAAAAGAAAACACTTTCATAGGACTGACTTTGTGCCAGGAGTTGTATTAAGCACTTTACACCTATCAACGTGTTTTATAGTGACACCGACAACCCAAGGAGATATACATGATTACTGTCAGCCTTTCACAGACGAGGATGCTGAGGCGCAGGGAGTTTACGTCAACTGGCCCGAGGCTACACAGCAAGTCGGATTTGGAGCTAGAGTCTGAAGGTACCCGTTAGTCCAGGGTCCGGGCATTCGCAGGTGCCCTGAACAATTCAAACAATTCAGGCCAAGTGTCCTAGAGGCAGAGAGGAGGGTCCCGGTGGGAATTTGTAGATGGCAAGGGATAGGGGGCAGACATGTAAGTGGCATTGGAACGGGGCCGTGAGGGAAGAGTTACTGGAGAAGAGGAGTAAGAGATCTAAAGGTCTTAACTAACACCAATCAATCAATCAGTCAATCACAAAAAAGCAAAACCAACCCCCCCCCCAAAATACCACAAAAAATACCAGCTGTATCAAGTGTTAATTTTATAATTCCTTTAAACATTAAAATAACAGATTTGGGGGTATTCTAATTTCCCTTCCTATTTAGGACTCCAGTTAAGACTTCCTAGAATGTTCACCCTCTCCATCCCCAGAAGAGAAATACACACCTTTAAAAGTAATAGCAACTGGGGCACCTCGGTGGCTCAGTCATTAAGCAGCTGCTTTCAGCTCAGGTCACAATCCCGGGGTTGTGGGATCGAGCCCCCCATTGGGCTCCCTGCTCCTTGGGACGCCTTTTTCTCCCTCTGCTGCTCCCTCTACTTGTGCTCTCTCTCTCTCTCTCACTATCAAATAAATAAATAAAATCTTTAAAAAAAGCACTTATTACAAAGTTTGTTAAAAAGAAAATTAATGGAAACTTGCATAACAATTCCCTGAGGCTTATTGCAAATGCCTACACCGGAAAGGAGCATGGAAAATGTATCCATCCTAGTTGCACTAAGACCCCAAGAAGAGAGGCGATTGGAATTACTTCCCTCCTGCATTGATTGAACAGAACATCTTCTGAAGATGGAACTCACCTGTGACCATACCTTGGAAACAGGGCTCCTTTTACCTTCTTGGAACTCCCTTTTAGGAGATTAGAAGGTCAGCCTGTCTTCACCCAAATCAAGACTCCTTGAAGGAAGCCAGTGTGTTTTGGAGGGTTTCCCTAGAAGCATCGTGAGACTTGCCTCATGTATTTACTGCTGAGTATGTCAAATGTATCTGACACATTTATGGGAAAAACCCCAAGCTCAATGGAGTCTAACTTTCCTTAGTGTTTCTATCCATGAGGCACCTAGTTATGATTGAGAGGGTTATGTTTTCTCCATGCACGTACATAGAAGACCCCCGAAGGAGCATTCATAATATGATTTCCTAGGTCTGCTAGGCGGGCCCAGAAAACAAAACCATCACAAAAATAAAAAAAAGGCCACTAGAATGATTCGTTATCAAAGTAGAACCCTCAGAGCTTGACGATGTTCACTCGCTGTCCTTGTTGATCAGACTTTTCATGACTCACCAGCTGAGAAATTCTGGAACAATTCGTCAATTTGAAACAGAAAAGATTCATATCACTTGCAAGTCTTGCAGAAGATGTAGGATTTCCTAAAGTTTCTGAAACTGGAGGAGAACTCCTCAAACCCTTTGTAGAATCCGAGCCTGGCGACTACTGTATCCCACTCTACTCTTCTCCAAAGCTGTCTGCTCTGCTACATTTCTTTATACCTATTAGCCCTGGTAAAATGCACATTTCATGACAACAGATACTTTTTGTCTTTCTTGTTCAAGTGCATTCCAAGCACCTAGCAGCATGCCTTGGAAGGGAGTAGATGTTCAATCAATGTTTATTCAATAAAGTGGTGTTTTCCTTTCCCATCTAGAGTTTTACGCAGGGTGAGAGCTCAATATATTTGCTGTGGGACTTCTTGCTATCCACCCCTTCACCCCAGCACGCAGAAAAATGACGGAGACACAATAGGCACTCAGCAGATAGCTAGTGAATGGGCAAACACAGGCACATGCTTCCAATGAGCAAGTTTGAATACAAAAGTATTAAGAGAAGCCCTTAGTGAAACTGACAGAAATCTTAAAAACGTTTTTTTTTTTTGCAAAAACCCCCTTTATACACTTCTTACAAAAGGTTGAGTACCATGTGAAGCTTATGCCTCATGCTATCAATCAATGTATGTAAGAAAGGTTGCAAAACAAATAAGCTTTTCTTCACTCTTTGTTCACTTATGGGTGTGCACGAGTTTACAATTGTGAACTATTTATACCATATATATAAACGTAATAAGTTCATGTTCATAATGATACATTCATCTTTCAAGATAAATTGCCAATTGAATCTATTTTGCTCCATTATTAAGGATAAGCATTTCATTCTTCTTTTTCAGACATTATTTAAAACCGCTTACTTCCAGTTCCCATTCATCCTGGGACAACCTTGAACTTCCTTTATAACTAATTTTATATCTTGTGTTTGTTGCCTATATTATACCAAAGCTAATTGCAATATTATTTTATTAAAACTGTTCACAACCAAAATTAGCTGGAGACTATTTCATCTCGTGGCTCTTTCTTTATTAATTTATCCTGTATTTAAAAACATTTGTTTTCCGGGGCGCCTGGTGGGCTCAGTGGGTTAAGCCTCTGCCTTCAGCTCAGGTCATGATCTCAGGGTCCTGGGATTGAGCCCCGCATCGGGATCTCTGCTCAGCGGGGAGCCTGCTTCCCCCCTGCCCCGCCTGCCTCTCTGCCTACTCGTGATCGCTGTCTGTCAAATAAATAAATAAAATCTTTTAAAAAATATATTTAACCCTAAATCACATTGCAATGAACCTTCTATGCTCAACGATTTTTTATGCTCGTTGTTTGAGCTTTCTATGCTCATTGCTCCCCCCCCCAACAATCTTCTGAGATTTTCTTGAGAGTCAAAGAATAAATGTATTTAAGACTCTTAGTGCTTTTGTCAAATTCTTTTCCAGGAGGATGACACCTGTTGGCCATTGGTATTGCACAAAGGTATTCCATTCCTTGAGCCCTGTTGTTTTACCTGTGAATTTCACAGGCGTGAATAGGTGCCCATTGTTTCCAGTTTCCCCTCCTTGCTGATGAATGAATTTGCTCTTTCCTCCACCACTGGGTGGTTACCCAGTTGTATTTAATCTGTTTTTTTTTTTTTTTTTAAGATTTTATTTATTTGACAGACAGAGATCACAAGTAGGCAGAGAGGTAGGCAGGGGGGTGGGGGGCACGGAAGCAGGCTTCCTGCCAAGCAGAGAGCCCTATGTGGGGCTCGATCCCAGGACCCTGGGATCAGGACCTGAGCCGAAGGCAGAGGCTAAACCCACTGAGCCACCCAGGTGCCCCGGTTGTATTTAATCTTGTCAATGAGGTTCTGCTTACATAATCTTCTGCATCTGAGGTAATCCATGTTCAAATCCTGACTTTCTTACTTAATATCAGCTTGACAACCAAAGTCCTTCCGGCTCTCCGCTTTTTCATTTCTCATCTATTAAACCAGGGAACCCACTTTACATAGAAAATCTGGTCCGTGCCTTGGTGCCTTGGACTCAGCCCGCTTGCCCACAGAACGAGAGTCCAAACTCGGTGTGGGTTCAGATGTTGTTCAGGGATGGTTCTCACCCACATCTCAGAGGAAGCCCTGGAAACCCCTTCACATTATGCTCCTTTGACGAACTGCTCTCAGTTCTTGGAAGAGGATGGGGTAACTTTTCCCTCCCTCAGAGCCCCCACAGGCTGCTGCCCCTCACTCAGAACTGTCCTGCTGTGCTCTCTTTTCTTTGTCTCAATAAATTTTTTTCATTCTTAAAAATTCCACGGAGGCTTTCCCTCCCCTGGGATGCTTCCTCTGTGTCTTCTTTTGTCGGTTGTATGGCTCTCCTCTCTCTTCCCATAAGCCATGCTGCAAAACCCTACAAAACCCTATCGTTACTATATTCTGGAGACATGTATGGGTCCTCTCACTTGCCACAGTAGGGGAGCTCTTGGAGGCTGCGGGGATGTCTCAGGCTCTTAGCCCCATGTCTTGGAAGAGGGTACTCAATACATTTGTAGTAAATAAATAGATTAGTTGGGTCTCTTGTGAGCCGATTCAGAGAAGATTATAAGATAGAACAAGAAATCCAGCTCTTGAATCCGTGATAAGCAGGAGATTACAATACTATGGAGCAGTTTTTGTCACTGAAGGACCAAAACCATCTACCACCCACGGGTCCACTTTCCTACCCAGATGAGGAGCTTTTGTGAGCCGGGTCTCCTGGTGCCCAGTTCTAACCTGGGGAAGCTCCAGGCTGCCAAGAGTAGGCAGGCACAGAAGCCTGGGACACAGGTCCTGCCAACAGAACTAATTATACAGCAACATTCTTTGGCAGCCCCACAAAGAACGTCAGGACCGTCAAAGGTGTGGACAGAGAGGCACTGCCTACGTGCCCGCCGGGGGGCGGGTGTGTGTACCCTCAGGACGCCAGGAGGCAGGAAACTGGCAGAATGCGCCTTTGCCTTATTTTACTCATTAGACTCATAAACCGTGCTCATGCACAAATCATCTCTCAGGCACGTCGCATCCGCCAGAGCCCAAGCCCAGAATCTGGGCTGAAAGGGGGAGCGTAGGAGCCTCGGCAGAGCGGTTCCTTCAGGGCAAATTCCTTGTGTCAGCTTGAACTTGGACTTTGCCCCATGAAAACCCAAGCTCCTTTCTGAGGAAGAAAGCCATTTTGGACATGGCATCCAAGCCCCCGGGGCTCGAAACCTGGAGGCCAGCCTGCGGGAGGGACTGGTGGAGAGGCGGCTCAGAGACTGACAAGCCAGGGAGATAGCAGATGACGGGAAGGAAGCCTCCCAGGCTACCCCATGTTCCGCCAAAGTTCCGCCACTCGAGGAGGTGGGAAAACCCAGAACTCAAATACCATCTCCAGCTTTCCACATCAAATGGAGGGATGGGGCGGCCGACATCCACATCAGCCTACCTTCGGCCAATCTACAGATCCATGAGAAAGAAATGCTTGCCAAGATCACAATGATAGTCACACTACTATTACTGATACACACTCCATGCCTGAGTTTTGCTTGACTCCTGGTTCAGGTGAACAACCTGTACAGATGTCCGTGTTTGGATGAGGGACACGGCTGAACATGGGTTAGCTTTTGCACGCTTTAGCCCTTCCAGGATCTTAAGGAATCCCTGCTCATTTGTTATATTTGATTTGTCTCTGTCTGTTTCATAGGCTCTGTCTTTACTGGGGCGCCTGGGTGGCAGGCACGGTCGGTGATGCGTCTGACTCTTGGTTTTGGCTTAGCTCGTGATCTCGGGGTTGTGACATGGAACCCCACGTTGGGCTCTGTGCTCTGCGCAGAGTCTGCTTGGGATTCTTTCCCCCCCTCTCCCCTCGCACCTGCCACATGCCACATGTGCGCGCGCGCTCTCACTCTCAGATAAATAAATAGATAAATCTTTTAAAAAATGTGCTCTGTCCTTACCTGTCAGAAATATTTCAGGTGACCTGGCATGATATCTGAGATCTGCTTCAGAGTACTCGACATGAGAGACACATGAGGTTAAGGCGAATGAAGCAAGGATGCAGAATTGTCCGTAAATGTTGAAGCCAGGCAACGGGCATGCGGGTGCTTCTGTGTATGTTTGGACATTGTCCTGATGAACAGAGATGTTAGCATCATAATCTCGGAGACATGGGCATTGGGTGGTTTTCATTTCCTTCTTCGTGCCTCTTAGGAATTTTCCAATTTGATGCAGAAAATATGCATTACTTTGGTTGCATTAAAAATATACTTTCTTGCTCCACATTGTGCATTTTCTAGCTAGCCCATGCTAGACACTGAACTTTCTTTCATCAATTTGTATGAAAAGCTCTCTAAGATATTTTAAATGCCTGCCTGCTGTTCTCAAAAGATGCCATGAGGAACGTGAGCTAAACTTTTCTTTGGCTGCTCCAGATTGCAAAAATGCCCAATCCCCTGCAACTTGGTGGCATCTCTTCTTGAAATGAAGTACTTCCCACTTCCCTTCCCCTTGACCTGGACTGGCCTGTGCCTTGACATCAAGACACAGCAGAAGTGATTACTGGCCAGTTCTGAGCTTAGACTTTAAGAGGCTCTGTGGGCTATCTCGCTCTCTCTGATGCCCTCCATTGCCGGGAGAACAAGTTCAGCTTCGTCTGCTCAAGTGTGAGAAAGCACATGACGTACAGAGACAGTCTTCACTGAGGCCATCATAGCCAGAGTGTGACCTACCCACCAGATGACGGCAGATGTATGCTTCAACCCAGGTGAGGGAATCCAGCCCAGTGCAATGCCCAGACCTCCCCAGGACCTGCAGATTCCTGAAAAACTTTCACTGCTTATTATTATATGCCAATGGGAGTTGGTGGTTATTTGTTACATGGAATTGTTATGGTAATAGATAACTGATACAGTGTGTCTAAGTCATGTCTTGTGAAGGTAAATCATGCCACTGAAGTGCAAGGCAGCCTTTGAGCAGTGGAGACTGTTTGCCTCCGCCCTGAATGATCCTGGTGTCCAGTGTTTGGTTCTTCCTGCTTATTTTAAGAAATATTTGGCAAGGTTTTACTACCAATAAGCACTGTGCAAGGCAGTGCCAAGAAGGCTCAGATTCACGTTTCCACCTTGAGGGACCCACATTTACCCAGAGTGGTTGACTCATTTCGTCCCCTTCCCCAGGGCCAGCCGTGGGTAAACTCTCGTGCTGTGGGTGGGGATGCACTGGGGACCTCGCACAGGTGCTCGCATCTGGGAGAAACACAAACGGTTGGACGCTATTCTGAGGACATTTTTTCACAGGCAGAGAAATCCCTTACTACATTAAATCCATTAATGTTGCTGAAGATCCGCCTTCTTTCCAACAAATCCCTAGAGTTCCAGGCAGGAATTATCTCATGCAATTAAGGAGATATAATCAAACAAGATATTTACTACAGATTTTTTTTTTTTTGTACACCCAGACATAATGAATTAAAAATTCTGAACAATAGGAAAACCAGAGCAGCTATCTATAAATCTATTCTGGAGAAATAAAAGTACAAGCTATACAATTTAACCCTAAGTACTTCTTTTTTTTATTAATGAAATGAGGCACACAAAGACATTCATGTGCATTAAATTCCTTATAATTAAAATACTGGCATATATTTAAAAAACAATATTCAAAAGAAATGGTTATATCTGTGATACCTACTCACGATGACTATGTTCTCATTCTTGGCTTACACTAGACATGATTTAAGTACAAACTGCTATTTTTGAAAGTATGTGCAGGTGAATTTTTCTAAATTGAGTTCAGTTTGGTTGAGCAAACATGATTAGTGCCCGTGACATGCCAGGGAATGCCAAGCTGAAGAAAATACTTTACAACCATCAAAAATTCCTATGAATAATGCCCTTCTAATGGAATAAGTGTTATACTAATAATAACAGTAACCCTCCAAATCAATATGAGCCCAGGGAAAGGAGACTGTCCAGCTGGGAAATATAGTTATTTTGGGAGGCAAAGAGGGGGTACTAACAAGGAAGAATGTAGGGGGGGTTCTTTTGGGTCCAGTCTAAGAGATGAGTAGGAGATACCTAAGTGAAGGAGAGAGGTGAGGTTGACCTTGATAGGGAAGTTTTATATCCATTTCACAAAGGAACGCACCAAGGTTGGCGGGAGTTGGGATAAGTTTGCAAGTTTATAGTCCAAGGGGAAGAACTTAGAATTTGAACATAGCACTGCCTGATCCTTCTACCTCAGGCCCCCTAGTTTGTCCAAGAAATGTTCCCTCTCTGTTGGAGGGGTGAGAGGTTTGGGGTTCTTAAGAAACTACCATGTGTGCCCATGAAAAAGCAAATTTCTAGGTCTAAAAAATGTGGACTAGATAATGGAACAGCTGACAGCTTTGGTCTAAAGTCACACCTGGCTCTCAGACACCCCCGATGCACTCAGAGCAGGAGGGTTTGCAAGAAGAACTACCCCACGCGTGAGCGCGATTCCATCCGCTCGAATCCGGCTAAAGCCAGGTCTCACGGATAGAGCTACTGGCCCCTCTTTTTTTTTTTTTTTTTTTTTTTTTTAAGATTTTTTAATTTATTCATTTGACAGAGAGAGATCACAAGTAGGCAGAAAGGCAGGCAGAGAGAGAGGAGGAAACAGGCTCCTGGCCAAGCAGAGAACCGGATGCAGGGCTTGATCCCAGGACCTGGGATCATGACCCGAGTTGAAGGCAGAGGCTTTAACCCACTGAGCCACCCAGGCGCCCCGCTATTTGGCCATCTTGAGACTGCTTTTGGCTTTGGGTAATTCCAGCAAAATTATGTTTGGAATTATGTCTGACAATTACTGCTTAGGAGGGGGCCTGCTCATCCCGCTCCTTCCCACACCCGAACATCGTCTTCCCCCAGTGGCTGCTCACTTACCAAGCGGCAACCGAACTGGGTTTTATTATTATTATTATTTTTAATTTCTTCAAACACGCCCATCTCTCTGCTGCACGTGCCTTCACTAGGCCGCATACACTCTACCCCTGTCGCCCCTCACTGTGGATGCCTGGCTGCTTCTTACCACATCGGTGTCCTCTCCTCAACAAAGCCTTTGCTGACCATCAGCCTCACCTGTCCTTGAGTGTATGGATCTCCATCACTAGTCCACATGCTTTATGGCCTCTGAGCTATGACCTTCCTGACATTGGTAGGCTTGTTTACGGGCATGTGTGTTAATTTTCTGTCACTGAACATACATCGTATAGGCTGTGACTTACTTTTACAGTTTCCGTAAGGCCTAAAACAAAACCTGGCACATAGAACATCTTTTCTAAGCACTGATCCAATGAATGAATGCTAGCATAATGGTTAGCGCCTGGAGCTGGTTGGGGAACATTTTTTCTGGCTCTTTTCCTAAATAGCAAACCCCTTGGGGGGTAGGGGCTGTTTCCTATTCCCACCAACACACTATCAGAACAGAGTCTGCGATCATAATGACATAAGGTGTGTCTCTCCCTTCCAAACACGATGCTTCTTGGTGCTGGAGATTAATTTGTTATTTGTCAATACAGTCACATTTCTTATTCCAATTATTTTCTCCACAAACTGCTCTTTTATGGGTCTACACCCTTTCTTTGGACCAGCTGGTAAGTCGTGATGGTGGCGTTTCCTGTTTTGCACATTTCACATGGCCCCAGTGCCACCCAATTCATGTCCCTCTCTGCTTTAGCAGGGTGCATGCCATTTATTCCAATGCACAGGTGAGAACACCAGGCAGGGGGCATGGAGCTCAGTGCCCTAATTTGAAAAAAACAAGGTGTGCCTGAAGCCAAATCGGCCAGAAGCAGACCCAGAATGGTGTCTGTAGGTCTTCTTGTTAGTGTTGGCCTCTTACAGCTTTATCCCCATTGGGCACAGGCCTCAACAGGAAGGGAAGACATCGTTGCCCTCAAGGAGCTTAGAGTCATCATTCCAATCCCATGTGCTGGCAGCTGAGTGCTGACCGCACATGGCGCAGAAAAGGAATCCGGTCAATATTTACTACACGGCTGAGGGGAAGACAGCCCAAGGCTGACTTGTCCACGATTCCTCAATTCTCTAGCATGGTAATCTAAGGGGATAATAGCAGTTTAAAGGCCAGTAATTAAAAGGTTTTAGTAAAGAACCAAAAAGTAACACGGTGCTTTTGGATACTTGGATGGAGGCGATTGCATGAGGAAAAAACAGGCTGCGTTCATTCAACGGCTTGGGTGCACATGTGTCGTTGAGCTTTAAAAATGTTGCGTTTGGTGTTCCGGGAATTTCTGCCCCATCCCGTTGCAACCAGCCTGGCTCCTTAACTTGGCTGCGGTGAGGAGACACGCAAGAAGACAGTGTCACCTTCCCTTCTTTACATACCGCGTGGTTCTAGCAGATCACTCCAGAGCTCCTGCCCCTCTTTGCTCCTTAAGGAGATAAACATGTCTCATTAACTCGCATCGTTTAATATTTAAGCTATAGCAGATCACAGAAACGGCAGTGACAGGCAGAGAACACGAATACGCATGCTGTGGGGGTACGGTACGCATGAAGCTAACAGATCGTTCTGGAAAACAAGAGCAAAGCACCCTTCCGATTTGAAAGGCAGGAGGAACCAGGCCCTTTTCTACTCACCTCATCGACGAGTGGGTGTCTCCGCAGTACATCTTAGGTATCTTAAACCTGAACGCATTATTGTGACAGCTTGCCAAAAACCAAGAACAAACAAGGAAACTCCAAAGCATCAGATAAAACAAGTGGTGGGATGCACTGTTAGAACTTACTCAAAACCAATGTTCACTTCATATTCTTTTTTAGATTTTAGAGAACTCAGTGAAAATGTGTGTTTCTACCCTGGGACAAGATGCACTTCTATTTGGAAACTTTATCAAATAAGCCTTTGCCAACCCAGGCGGCTCACAAGATCCGTGCCAGGAGGAGCTCTCTGGGTTCCCTTGGGTGACCTCATTCATCATCTGGTGGAAATACCAAACACACACTCCACCGGATTTTTATTCACAAGTTGCAAGACATCATATAAAAACCCTTTTAACATATATTATTGAAAATCTCTATTATAGTCCTCCAACTTAGTGAATTTGATTAAATCTCCATGACAGAAAATAAGGTATTGTAACATATGCACTCGTGTTGCAAAGGTCCCATTATAGTGTAGGCACGCTAGCCTTATTATGTTAAAAATGAATGATCCTGGGAAAATAATTTAGTGAGAGATGAACTAAAAGAACTAAAAGCATTTAGTCCTGAACAAATTACCAAGTGAAATTGCTTTGCTATGAAACTTTGGGCTCATTGTCAGAGATGTTTAGCCTGCTCAAAATGTTTGATCCAGGAGGATGCCTACGCTCGGGGAGAAATTCAATTTCCACAGTGCGGGCTGGACAGCGTCCACGAGGCGACCACACGCTGGCTTTGCAAGGGGCTGGATCTCAGAGAACAGAGTCCACACACCTCTGTGAACTGGGATGCCGAGTTTCGTGGATGCGGCTGCCCATTTGCCCTTGTGAGCAGGCGGGCAGGTGCCCCTTGTAGCACACTGGCCCGCAGGAGCACCCTCAGCCCTCACAGCGGCTGTCCGTGCTGCTGGGTATTTACTGCAGCCTACGGGCGCCGTGCCCAGCACAGGCCACGAGAAAGCTGGACTCCAGGACCAGCCGCGTGCACAGATCAAGTGGCAGGATGATGAATGATTTCTCCAGCGTGAGCACACTCTCAAAAGTCACTTATGCCGAGGAGGTGTTAGTACTTATTGGCAGAGAAATGGAAAGACTCACCGGATTCCCCAGGAAGCCCCAGAAACCTGAGAGATGGTCAAGGACCTACATCTAAGCCAGACCGTTTAGGTTTTCATTTTATTTTTTAATTTCACTTTATTTTATTTTTTAAAGTTTTAAATTTTTTTAATTTTAATTTATTTTTTAAATTTCTTTTCAGTGTTCTAGAATTCATTGCTTATGTATCACGCCCAGTGCTCCACGCAATCCGTGCCCTCCATAATACTCCCCACCAGGCTCACCCGACCTCCCGCCTCCCCACCCTCCAAATCGTTTAGGTTTTTAAATGGGAAATTGAAGCCGGGACAGGTGAGGGGCCTGGAGCCCTGGACTGGAATGTGGGTTCCTGACCTGACGGTCCAGACTCAGACTCTGCAGTGAAGTCTTGGCCTTGATCAAGGCTCTACACTCAAGACTCCATGTTGCTTCTCTGGTTTTCTCTCCCAGGAGGCAGCCAGACCAGGAGCTGTCAGCTCCAGCTTCCATGTGGGGAAATGGAAGCTGGCCCAGGTGTACAGGTAGCAGAGCGGGGTGTGGACTGAAATCTTTTGACCCCATCGGTCAGGGTGAATCCCGTATAAATTCCATACATCTAAACATTCATACCTACATGAATCAAGCTGATTCATACAGATTTCTGAGTACCCGTGATTTCCTTCCTACTGAACTCCTCAAGCAGGTGATGTTACCTCCACGCGTGGTACAGGGGCCATGTTTTATGGTGATTTGTGGTATGAGATGACCTTGAAAAGGTCCATGGAGGACCAGAGGGCCTTGAGAAGCAGAAAGGCCCACCGGCGATGCCTTTCCACAGCCTCGGACGGATCCTGGGCCATTCTAGGGGATCCAGACTGTGGCTGAGGAGGACAAGTGATAGAATTAATTGATCATCATATACCTTGGGGGAACTCTAGTAAGGCTTAACCCAGTAAAAAGGAGAGTTTCAGAAGCCATCTGTTTCACTGTGATTCATCAGAAGTTTAAGAAACTGCAGAATTCAGATCCCTTTGCCACTGGAAGTCGCGACGGAGGCCACTCACACTTCAACTTCCCAACATCCTTCAGCATGTGGCTCAGAAGCACCCCTTCGAGGCTTTTCTGAATGCCCCCAGGCCTGGGGTTGGTGCTGTCACTTCTCGGAGCAGCCGCAGCTCCAGAGCTTCCCCTTGTCACAGCACATGTGCCCACCACGCCATGCCATCTTATCCATCCCTCCGAGCGACCCCAAGCGCTCGGAGGCAGGTCCCAGGTCTTCTTTCTGGCTCTCTCTGCAGTGCCTGGACCCAGCGCCTGGCACACAGGGCTGAGACCGAGGCCTCCACACGTGTTTGTTGAGTGGAGGAAGAAAAAGCAGGCTGTGTTACCATTTTTGTCTCAGTAAATATTGACAGAGTCACTTTCCCTACTTGCAGTCTGGTGTCACTGTGTCTGCTGTTGCTGTATAAATGTGTGTTAGGCTGGCAAAGGTTCACTTGCTGCTATTGTGTATAATGTGTGTGTGTGTGCGTGTGTGTGTGTGCGTGTGTGTGTGTGTTTCCCTCTTTAGCGGTATAAAAAGCAAGCGTCTCCATAAATCTCCATACTGATCATATGCATAAAAGAAACAAACCACAACTCAGCTCCTGTCCAAATTCCAAAGGGAGTGTGTGCGAAGAATCATGGTGTGGAAGGAATTGGAGTGATAAGCCAGGCCAGCCCCCCCTTTTACAGATAAAGGAGCGAAAGCATCAGCGCGGGGTCTTGCTGGAGTTCCTATGGCTAATTAGAAGCGGGGCTTTTCCTATAACCCTGGTGTCCTCATCCTACTCTATTACTCACCCTCTAGGAGCTCTCAACTTAATTGATTTAATTTGTCACTGAGATGTCATACTTAGGATGGGACCAAAAACTGAAACTGGCTATGTCCACAGCAAGGAAGAATAATTAGCAAATTCACATGTTGTGCCGATTTTCTCCTTCTAATCTCGGGGCCAATTATTGCTTTAAGTAAAGCCATAGACTGGAAAAGGAGAGACAGAGATGTGAAAACTTTTCCTGAATCTAGCATGGTAGAACTAGTGCCTTTCCTCGGAGCCCTTCTGGGCTTTCTAGGCTGAAGGAGAAGCTCAGAGTCCACTACTTTCTTTCCCTCCTCACTCCTGACACTGTGGTTATTGAGTGTGTAATAAGTATACAGTGTATCTTCTGTAAGTTTATTACATTATTAATCATTAAGTCATATTTACCCCACTAGAATATTAATGCCTTCTGGTGGGTTGAATTGTATCATCCCAAAAAGACACAAACAATTTCTGACCTCTGGCACTTCTGAATGTGACCTTTTTATAAATAAGGTCTTAAAGATAAATTAAGACTCTCAAGGTCAAATCATCCTGGATTTAGAGTGGGCCTTCAACCTGATGGCAGGAGTCCTTATAAGAGACAAGAGAGGGAGTTCAGAGGCACAGAGGCACAGAGGGGCAGCCCATGGGGTTGAGGTAGAGACCAAGGGATGCCAAGGGGTGTTGGTAGCCACGGGAAGCTAGAAGGGGGTTGGTGTCAGAGGGCTTGGTTCCTTCTGAGGGCCGTGATGGAGAATCTGCTTCATGTCCTTCTCTTTGCTTCTGGAAAACCCCAGTGTTCCTTGGTTTGTAGATGACACTTGTTTGTAAATGATACTTCATAATGTGAAGAACGTGTCTTCACATTGTCATTTCTCTCTGCACATCTATCTCTGTGTCCAAATGGACCCTTTTTATAGGGACACAGTCATATTGGATGAGTCCTACCCTACTAACCTCATTTTATCATCTGTACGAGTTATTATTTCCAAATGAGGTCTCATCCATGGAACTAGGGGTCAGGACTTTAACACCTTTTGATGGGGACACAATTTAACCCATAGCAGTGGGCATGGAACAGATTCTCCACGTAGAGTCTTCTGAAGGGACCTACCTGCTGACACTTATTCCTGAATTCCATCCTCTAGATCGTGAGAGAATGCACTAATGCTGTTTCAAACTACTCAGTTTGTGTCCATTTGTTACAGAAGTCCTAAGAAATGAGGAGACTTTAACAAATCTGTGACTTGTTCTCTGCTTTCTTCCTCTTCTCCTTTTGCTATATAATCACTGTTGCTACATGCCAACATTCAATCTACGGGGATTTTATTCCATTTTAAGGCAAGTGATGTAGAAATGTATACTCTATTTTATAATAGTTACTCATGGTTATTGTGGAGGCAAAACTTCTTGGCAAAATGATCACTTTAATAATAGATATGGAAGTAGAAATATAACTGCTGTTCTCTGTTAAGGCTATACTGATGTAGCTCCGTGTTTCACTGATGCTGCTGCTCTCCACCAGCAGCTTTGTGGTCCTCTTGACATTCTCCTCTTGGTTGCAAGATGGCTGCAGAACAGCAACCATCAGATCCTCACACACTGCTTTTAAAGTCAGGAAAGAAAGTTGACACAGTCATGGAGTTTGTCTCCATGTACATTTTTCTGATCAGAAAAGAAATATCTTTCCTAAACTTTCAGGGGATCTCCACATATATCTCATTGGTGAGAATTCAGTTTCAGGGCCACCTCTAAGTGCAAGACTTGGGAAAGAGGACACCTGACTTTCTAGATCTCTGTCCTGGAGGACAGACCAGGGAGAAGGGAGTAAGAGGTCAACCAACAATGCCTGCCATAATGTTCAAGGCTATAGGTACTTTGACCTGCATCAGGTGTCTGATTGCTTTGGTACAGATCAGTCATCCTCAAAATGTAATATATCAGGGTCACCCAGAAAATTTGTTCAAATACAGATTCCTGGGTTCCAACCCCATGGAGTCTGATGGGCTCTCCAGGGATGCCAAAGCTTCTGGTCCGTGGTGCTGACCAGTATCCTTATTGGTTCTGCTGACATCATTATTTCTAAAAGATTGAAAAAAAAAAAAATGAAGACTGGTCAAGAGAGCATACTGTTTTAATACTACTATTTCTCTTTTACTAGAAAGAAAAAATAAATAAATAAAATAAAAATTAAAAAAAAAAAGAGGAATAGAGAAAGGGGGATTTCCAGTTGTCTCTTAGTGAGCAACTACTTTGTCCGCTGACCCGTGGTTAAAGAAACACCGGCCTAGGATTCTGGAGAACACACGCTAGTGCTCGTTCTAGGATGGGATAGTTTTATGGCTTTGACTCAGTTACTATTCCTGTGTGGCTCTAGTTCTTCAATGGTGAAGTGGGAGTGTTAGACTGTATTTAGCTGTTTAAAGATTTATTTATCTATTTGAGAGAGACAGAGAGAGTGTGTGCGAGTGTAGGGGGAAGGAGCAGAGGGAGAGGGACAGGGAGAATCCCAAGCCGACTCTCCACAAAGTATATGGGGCTCAATCCCACAGCCCCTGGATTATGACCTGTGCTAGAATCACGAGAGGGATGCTCAACCTACTGAGTCCACCAGTTGCTCCCTAAACTGTATTTCTTATTACTTCCTTTTCCTCTCTTACTTTTATGATACATTGTTTTGTTTTGTTAGCAAAGCTCACTCTTTCCTTTAACAGATATTTTTGAACATCTACCCGGGGTCAAGTCTTATGCTTGGGAGTAAACGGTTTCCCTGTATTTGCCCTGTGAATAAGATTTTTAATTCTTTATTTTGCAGATATAGGAATCAAGGCTAAATGATCAGTTTATGTGTGTTCAGTGGAGGAAAAATTTTTGAATAGAACCATAAGGACAATGAACACTCCTTTTGCCTTGAAAACCAATTAGATCACCCTTCAACTTGATGTACCTTGAAGGACCTGAATGGAAAGACTCAGTGTTCCTGAACTCAGATGCAAGAAAAGACATGCTTCCCTTGCTCAGAGGATATGTTTGTTGTCTTTTGCAAATCAAAGTATGAATTGTTTAAAGCATTTGGCTTTTCAGTTTTAGTATCTTAAAAAAAAAAAAAAAAAAAAAAAAAAAAGGAGAGAGGAAGAGAGAAAAGGGATCACAGGCTCATTTAGTTTGGTAGCTGTCCACTGATTGTTTCCCAAACAGACGGAAGGAATTATAGCACTTAGCACATCAGTCAGGTCTGATTTCGGCTCCAACCAGAATGAACACGCTCTCTCCACTGGACTTTTGGCTCCTTCTCACAGCTCCAGGTGGGAAGATGCCCTGTGTTAAGAGAGAAGAAAGCTGGCTTGCTGTGGACCCCAGTGCCTCTCGCGGATTCTCTGCATACCAGAAGAATTGAATAATTAAGGGTGGGGGCACCACTGTCACCATCAATTTCGAATGCCTTCTGCCTTAGAAAGCAGAGATCTCTTAATGACATCAGATCAGTATGCCAGAAGCTCTTTCCAAACCTGAGGTTCTGGTCAGCAGAAGAGGGGCCCAGACCGTGAGACCATGAATGCCACACTCACCAGCTCTGTAGGGCAATGGCTGGCTGGTGTTGAGGTTGGAAAAGAGGCGTCCTGGAAATGCCAAGGTCCTGTTGGTCCAAGACCCATCCTTTCGACTTTCATTGTGCTTTTGCATGCTTGCACTTGACCAGGGATTAATGAGGTGGTGTGCGTGATCCAAGTGAGAAAGGCAGAGGGAGAGGCACGGCCTGCGGACGCCACCGACATCTCCGTTCTCTCTGGTCCAGCTCTGAGGATACAGAACAGCCAATTTCTCAGGTATTTGCTAAGCCCTAAGTGGGGCAGCTACCGCAAATCCACCAGCCTTCCTCCAGCAGCCCCAGCTCTTGCTGCGGTGCAGAATTTGGTTTCCCGTGTCAGGCGCATGGTTTTGATATGTCTTAGAACTTTTAAACAGAAAAACCCTATAACATTTCTTAATTTTAAATCTGATTTTTTTGGAATGGTTGGCATGAACTAGTGAAAACACCTTTAAAAAATGTACTTTTCTGTTCCTTTTGTTAGTTAATCTGTTGCGTAATGTCCTGAGTTGCCAAGACTATGACTTTGTCTATGGAGATAATAAAACAAGTTAGAAGAGAATGTGAGGTTTCTGAACCATTAACTTACCACTACCAGTACTATTGCCTTTAATGCCATTATTATCACTATGACTAGTAGCGTTCACAACTTCAATGACTAGTACTACTGCCGTGTTTCTACTATAACTACCACTATAACTACTGTAAGTTATTAGTTAACTTTTAGTTAATTATTACAACTAATGCTACTGAATAACTGCTACCACTCTAAAAACTATATAAACCATTAGTTAACTACTTTTGGTTAACTAGTATGACTGCACTACTAATACTATAACTACTATAATTAGTTCAGTTAACTACTAGTTAGTAGTTAGTTTAGTTGACTATGACTAGTACTACTACTAAAACTATAACTACTACCAGTAAAACCACTACTATAATTATTGTCAGTTATTAGTTAACTACTTTTAGTTAATTACTATGAGCAATACTACTAACTATTACTACTACTATAGCTGTGATAAATGGTTGATATCCATGGCCTCACTGATCCTTTGTACTAATTCATTCCAGATAAGTTTTAGATCACTTAAATAACTAAAATTCCTAACTAATTACTTGTCAATAGGGGTTTCAATCCAGTTACATTTGATACCAAAAGCTGCATTTTTAACAGTGTTCCTATATTGCCTCTGGACTCAGTGGTGAGGAAGAAAAATGGTAAAGAATAGCAGGACGTAGGTGGGTCCTACAACCTTCCATTAACTCAGGAGGCATTACAGGCATTCATTTATTCATGTATTAACAGGTGTAAGAATATTCCTGAAGCAGAATACCATGCCAGGCTCTGGGCTCGGCCACAAAATTGATGAGACACCACCTGGATACTGGAGGTGCTTGGAAGCAACCAGAGGCGAGAACAGGTGTTGCCCTAAAGGCCGTTCGAGGTAGATGTGGGGAAACGGAGAACATAGCTGAGCTAATCTGGTCCTAGGCAATCTTTTGGGGGAGCAACCCAGAAGCTGGATGGAGAAGCAGGAAGAGAAGGAGCTAGCAATGGGGAAGAAGGCACAGAAACCCAGCGACTGTAACCGTATGAGTGAAGATGCAAGGAAACCAAAGCAAGAGGGGCATTGGACGCTCTCCTACACCTTCTAAAGGTTTAGTGCCTAGGGAGCCCCAAACTGTGGGCTCTTGTGAACAGTGTGCATGTGGTCTTTAAGCAGGGGTGCTGAGCCGCTGGAATGCAGTGGCCTGCTTGTGCACAAGCATCCCCTCTTGGCTCCCATTTCCTTCTGAACTCAGTGGCGCATACAGCAAACTTGCCATGGCACCCGATCAGCATTTAACATCTTCCACTTTGATCTCTGGTAAGTCTCCTTGGTTTACCCACTCTGAATCACCCATTGCTCCTGGAATACGTATCTTGCATGTGTTGTTTCTGCAGAAATGGTATCCAGCACGAGAGACACGGATGCTCATCCACTCACCCTGAAACCAGCCTCCAGTATGTGCCGGGAGCCCGGGATGGGCTGGGGTAGGGCAGACCAGCTCAGGGGAAGCCTCAAATGGCTTTCACCTGCGTTCTTCACGCTGACTTTCGCACTATGTGGAGTAGAGAGGATGTTTCACTGATACTTCTGTTGGTTGCCCACCCCTCCCTTGCTCACTTTGAAATAAGTAAGCCCCCCGACCATCTTGACCACTTTCCTACTTAGGTCTTTGTTGCTGGTGACCACGTTTGCTGCTCTCCCAACATTTTGGAGTTCTGTTTCTTTGGCTTTCAGAGATTTCATGTGTACTGGAGCAGTGAGGGTGAACTTTGACTGGGGAGGGCTGTTTGCTTTTGTAATTTAGAAGTAGCTGGATTTACCTTCTACAGTGAAATCTATCATTTCAACCTCCATGTAAGTTATTTCAACTCAAAGGTTTGGATCGCTGGAAGCCGTTCCTGTTGCTCCCTGGATCAGGGAATGGCTGATGCAGTGGGAAGGAGATCAGGGTGTGTCGGCAGAAGGGCTGGCCAGCAAGCAGGTCTGGACTGGAAGCAGTATTTGAAAGAATGTTCAATGTTGCTGGTTCCTGTGCCCTCGGTCTCTTATTTATTTCATTCCTCAGTCCTCGGTGTCCTATAATGTCCCATGGCGTCTCCGGCGAACTTCTCCTGCCATATTCCATTTTTGATAGTTTCTTCCAGTTCCTTCCCTGGAATGATGGAAAGGAAGACCAGCGGAAGAATTTAACAAAAGTAAAAGAACAGGTCTGTGATGAGGAGAAGATTCAGCGTGTTGTTCTCTTCACACCTCAAATTCTGTATTTTTTGGGGTGGGGGGTGGATTCTTGTGCCCTACTTCCTATTGTAATGTTTTCTCAGACACAGTGCTCAGACCTAGTGCTAGGTCCAGTTAAGAAGATAACTTAACCAATTCTCACAACAACAATAATAAAAACAACAATGTGTATACAGTGTTTTAAAAAAGTTTGTGAGAGTGGTCACATATTTTATTCATACTTCAGGGAGCAAGCACTGAGTGGTCATTCTGTTGGAGTTTATCATCTATAGTTAGAGATACAACAAGCAAATAAATAAAACTGTAAAACAGAATGAAACAGATGTATCAGAGGGCATCGCCCCAAATCTAACCAAAGAGGGAAGCAAACACAAGAGGGCCGGCGGGAGATGCCTCACCACTGCCCCGGCTCATGGGGCAACGTATCTTGCCCTGTCAATCAGGAATGTTCCCTCTGGACTGTCAGTCCCTTGGGGGGACAGAGGTCCCCAAGGCTGGGATATATTTCTGCTTGCTCATTTTTCAGCCCCTTGGCTGAATATCCAATGTCGTGTTCTGTCCCTCTTCTATGAATCTTTCTTCATCAGTTTTTCTTGATGTTACCCTCTTTTGGTGCTCCTCCTTGCCCGTGGGACACTCCTCAATCTCCAAAATGTAGTGAGCCCTCAGCAGTTAATTCTGGGTCCTCTTCTATTTTCTCTTTCCAGTTTTGCACACTCTCTGTGTGTGTGTGTGTGTGTGCATGCGTGTGTGTGTGTGTGTGTGTGTGTGTTTGTAGCTCTAAATAGCATATAAAGGCCAACAGCTCCCAAATATATATCGTTTGACAGCCCTCGATGAGCTCTAGACTTCCAACCTCTCCACTTGGGTGGATGATAGGAACTTCAAAGATGCAATGTTCAAAATGAATCCCCTTTCATTCCAAACCTCTTCTTCTTCCCAGTCTTTCCTGGATAGGTAACTGCCTTCCCTTGTCCCTCCACCTCCCCTGTCCGGTGTTAATGCCAGACTAGGAGTCTCTGGGCTGCTTCCTCTCTCAACAACCTACTCCAGTCCAATTCTCTAGTAGCTCCCAATGGCTCCAGTACCACACTGACATGTCCGTCCAGTACCCTACCTCCCCACAGTGGTAAAGCCATGACATAGGCTGGTGGTCCAATCACCATCCCCTCTTGCTATGCTCACAGCAATGGCCTCCCAACTGGTCTTTCTGCTTCCATGATCAGACTCTGATCAGCCCATCCTTCTCTGAGAGCTAGGAGAAATTTTAAGTCTATAAATTATTAGGAAAACAAAAAAAGCAAAAAAACACTCCAATGACTTTCCACTGAATGAAATCCTAAGTCCTCATCACAGGACACAAGAGCTAGGGGATACAGAAATCTGTCCCTGCCTATGTACTTCTCCAACTTCATGCCATGCCACTCACCTCTCACCTGTTTATTCCCTAAAAATAACAAACTCAGATGTTTCTGGCCTTTCCCAGGCTGTGCCTCTGCCCAGAAGGCTCCACCTCTCATCCTGCTGGTGTCCCCATGAAGGGCACCTCCTCTGGAAGGCCTTCGTGGTCAGGCAGCCACCCCTTCCCTGTCACTGTGTTTGGTCTGTTTCATTTCCCCTACCATATCCCCCACACTTAGATATGACTGTCCGGCCTGTAGACTGGTTTCCTGAGGGTAGCAGCATGCGCTATGGCTATTCTGTGCCACAGGATAACTTGTGCAACACAGTGGCTGGAGCATAGTAGCCCCTAAATAAGTATGTGTTGACTGAGTAAGGAAATCCTTAAATTCTGTTTAAGGATGTGTTTGCGAGTATTCTAAAGTAATTGTAGTATCTAGTGTGGGGATTGTATTTGTCTTCAAGTTAAGTAAAACATACATTTGCTCAAATCAGGCTCATTTCTTACAGAAATACTTTTTTGAAAGAAGAAATTCTGATTTTCATCCTCCATTTAAATGCCAAGAGTGTTGAGCAAACCTACTTAGCCACCCAATATTAATCACTCTTATGAATTACTTACTTTTAATTAAGTGCTTGGTTATTAAACAGTAAAATCTATTCAGTGCGTGGAGAATTTGTTACTCTCTGCTCTGAGTTCTCTGAGTCTGGCCAGGTAGGAAGGCTTTGTATCACAGAGGTCTCTAAGTCCCGTGCTAGGGATCTTTACTGTTCATCAGCCTTTCTCTGCTTCTGTTGTGCACATCATCCCCCTCCCTGAGGGCTGCCTGTGCGTGGTGAGCAGATCAGAAGTCATGGGAAGTCATGAAAAAGTGAAATCTGTTTACCCTTGTATTTCCTAAACATTGTTTGGGACATGACACATTCCTTTTGGGTGTCTTGCTCTGGGAGGCCCAGCACCATGGGTACGGTGAATCCAGGTTCTACGCCGGGTACAATGAGTCAGAATGCTGGTTTTGAACAAGATCCCTACATGATTCCGATGCCCCTTAAAGTCCGAGAAGCACCACTTCAACAAAAGCGACATCATGCTCTCCTACGTGATCTTTCCAAGGAAACTTCGTAATTGGCATTAAAACCCGTATTTTAGGGATGAGAGAGAACCAAGACCCAGACAACGTGCACGAGTTGCTCCATTTCTCATGTCTATAATGAGCCTCCAATGTAAGATAAGAAGACCCCACATTTCTGGCTCCCCATCCTTCCATTATGATGTGATGCAAGAATATCAGATCAGAATGAACCACCGGCAAAGTATTGATTTTTCAGTTTCCAGAATGAAAATTTCATCACAAAGTGGAACGAGGAATAGCCAACCATCCGTATTGAAGAGGCTTGGGGAAGGAGAAAATGCGACAGAGGAAGTGGACATGGGAGTTCTATCACATCTTCTGGGGAAAAAAAAAAAAAAGACTCCATTTGAGACTTTTATCCCCCTGGCCCCATTCCTGCACTGAAGTCGGTTTGCTCCGTGGTCAAAGCACACACGTTGCCCCAGAGAAAGTGGACTCCGGCTCCAAGAGGCGTCTAACACTGAGATTATCAAACTCTGTAATCTTTGCCAATCTGACATGTGACAAATGGTGTCTCACTCTTGGTTAATTTGCATTTCCTGATTGTTAAAGAAGTGGAACATCCTTTCAAAAATGTGCAGACCATTTGAATTTCCCCTTCTGCTCTTGGCATTCTTTTCCTTTCCATGGTTTGACGTTTCAGCATTATTTTTTATACTGTTTTCTGTGTTGCAAACGTATCCTAGTGTCAGTTGTACCTCATACTCTGTTCTTAACTTTTTTTGGGGGGCATGATATTTCTTTTTAGGATTTTCACATAGCAAAATTTCAATTTTTCTTTGAGATTCTTGTTTTTACTTTGTTGTACATTTTGTTTAAGAATATCTTAATTACAAAGTCACAAAACATTCTCCCGTTAAGACTTCCAGGTGTATTTTTAAATGATTGGGTATTTATTCCTTCTTGAATTTATTTTTCTCTCTGGCAGGAAGCAGAGTACTAATTACATTGCACATTTTTTTTCTTTATAATGGGTAACCGTTTCTCCCAAGCCATACATTAAATTGTTACTCGTTTCTCCTGCTGTATTAATTAAGGGTTAAATGCTAACTATTGTAATAATCCTTGTTTCTTTTTAACTCACAAAATCCAGTTTCTACTCACAATTCGATGTAGGTCAGCTTGCTCACCCCGAAGCTCTCCCCCATGCAAAGTCATAGAGATCTGGTTCATTCCATTTTGAACTTCCACCACCTAGAACTCCTTCCCTTCCAGTCCTGCAGGGTAAAGAAAACGTGAATCATCACTTGAGATATTCTAGGACCAGACCTGGAAAGCCCACATGTCACTTTCATCTATATTCCATTAAATCCTTCTTGGACACAAGGAATAAACAAGAATGTTGACTTCCTGTGTGCCTAGGAGAAAAATGAAATGATTTGACGACTATCTGGCCGTGCTCCTGCCACATCCACTAACTGGTCATCCTTCTTCTACACACGCCAAGTTCTGTAGAGGCAGTCATGTGCTTCTGCTCTCATTGTTATGACCCAATGATGTGTTTAGCATTTATCAGATAAAACTCCGTCATTTTAATTTCCATCCTGATACCTAGTAGAGAAAACTCATCCATACGTACAATTTTTATTTTAGTTTTTGAATTTATATTTTCTATTTTGTACATTTACTCATCCATATGAAATTTTAAGTCAATATCCTAAAAAGTGCAACCAGGCTTTTGATCTGATTGCATGAAAGTATCTATTTATAGATTAAATGGGAGATAACTAATAATTCAATATTAAAAAGCAATAGCTTTTTAATATTGAATCTTCTATATTCAACATCATGATTTTGGTGGTGGTTACTTAGGTTTGTGCATCTTCTTAAAACTTACCAGTTCACACTCTTAAATAGTGAATTTTAATAAAGCTGACCAAAGAGTTGAACACTCAGCTCATTTATTTTTATTTTTGTTTAAGATTTTATCTATAAGCCAAATCTATATGTAGTGTGGGGCTTGGACTTACAAACCCTAGATCAAGAGTCACACATTCCACTGACTGAGCCAGCCAGGCGCCCCTCAGCTCATTCATTTTCAACCTTTCTTGCTTTTTAATAAATGCTTTACAGTGTACATTTCCTTCTGAATACCAGTTTAGCTGAATTCCTCAAGACTTTTCTTTTTTTTCTTTCTCTTTTTTAAAAGATTTTATTTATTTATTTGATGGACAGAGATCACAACTAGGCAGAGAAGCAGGCAGAGAGAGAGGAAGGGAAGCAGGCTCCCTGCCGAGAAGAGAGCCCGATGTGGGGCTCCATCCCAGGACCCTAAGATCATGACCTGAGCCGAAGGCAGAGGCTTTAACCCACTGAGCCACCCCGGCGCCCCACTGAAGAATTTCTTAAAGAATGCAAACATACCAATGAACTTCTGATGTCCCCATCATCAGGATTCAGCAGTTTTCAAGATTTCACCATATTTACTTCGTTGAGTCCTCTGTGTTTGTCTGAAGTGAAATCATTTAAAACGAACCTTAGACATATCTTTTCACTTCTATGTATGTAATTCAGTACGTATTTCTTAAAAGCAAGAATCATTTTTTACATAAGCAAGAGGCCACCATGGTGTGTCCCTGTATGTATAGTTGCTTTAAATAAAGAATCAAATCTTAGTCCCTCTTTTTAACAGGGGAACATAACCTCTTTGGTTTTTTTGTACACGATATGTATTCGGACTTACAGAAGCCACAGCATCTTACTTCTTATCATCCGCTATTACTTTTTTTCAAGTCTTGTGTTAGAAAGGCATTTTTTTATGGCTGTTCTTGTATCTCAATACCCACATTTAACTTTTCCTGCTGAAAAAGCCTTAATTTATCATTGCTCTCCCCCTGTCCTTGAAGAAGACTCTAGTCTGCTTTTACTTTCACTCACTCTCCTCTGTTTCTGTGCTATTGTTTCCTGAAATTTAGCCTCAGCTTATTATTAAATGCACAACGCTGCCATTGAACAATAATTATCAGTCCTGGTTCTGCGACATCACAACAGCAGAAGCTGTTTTAGACGACCTATATTTGACTGAGTAGCCGGATTAACCAGAGCTCTCCAGGTGCTTTGTCCAATATATGCACACTGGCGACCCCCGTAGTTGAGTAAGGCCACTGCGAGGTGGGTCTCTGCTCTCCTGTTCCCACCAGGTCATTAAAGGCAGGTGAGACACATAGAAAGGAATGAAACCTTCTGTAAAATATTAGGAAGCTCCTACATTCAGATTTATCATCAAATTAATTTTTCCCTCTAATGAAAAGAAATTCAAGCAGAGAAAAAAATACTGGCAGTGAAAAGTAGGTGTGATCTGGGTGAGAAGTGACATGCAGAAACAGATTCAGCTGAGGCACACACAGGGTAAAGGCCTTAACTCAGAAAGCTGACAGATGAATCCTTTTTAGGTAAAATTTTTAAGTGAAAATAAGTTTATTTCAAATAAAAGTAAAACCATGGGGCGCCAGGTGGCTCAGTCGGTGGCACATCGGACTCTTGGTTCTGGCTTAGATCATGATCTCAGAGTCGTGAAATCAAGCCCCATGTCAGGCTCTGCCCTCAGCGGGGAGTCTGCTTGAGGCTTTTTCTCTCTATTCCTCTCCCCTCAGATAAATAAATAAATCTTTAAAAGAAATTAAAAAAAAAAAAAAAGAAAGTAAAACCTTGTGGTACTGACACATTATTATTACTCCTTTTTTTTTTTTTTTTTTTTGCCTATCGATCTTAAATCTGTAGCTATGAAAGCTTCTGCTTTTTATTATCCTTTGGTTCCTGCCAATAATTGTAATTTATCATATATTCTATTTATTCTATTCTATTCTATTCTATTCTATTATTATAACTTATCACTGTTGTGATGTCGCAGAACCAGGACTGAATAATTATTTATTTCTTTGTCCTCTTATTTCTTCTCTTTTTGTATCTTGTCTTTTGCTATTGCACTTTCTGTACCTTGCTTCTAGATCATATTCATGAAGATTTTCTGTGCATGCAAGTTCTTCTGGAAACCTCCCCTTCTCCTGACCTCCGCCACCCCCAGAGTTTATAACCAGCCGCCCCTCACCCCTGCACAGCCGCTCTCTCTGCTCACAGGTCCTGTCCCCGTGCTTTAATAAAATCACCATTTCCCACACCCCCAATTCTGTTTATTTATGTATTTTTTTGTGAGACTCTGGGGGTGGTGTGTTCTCTAAGACTTCACATGTGAGCTAAACGTCTGTAGACCACCTTCGTTTCCACGACCGCATGGCCAAGCGTGGAGTTCAGTCAGTCCGAGTGTGCATTCGGCTTGAGAAGCTCACATTTGTTCAAATCATCCCACGTCCCCAGCACCTACAGATCCTTTCCCACGACCTTGCAAAGAACTGAAATCCCTAAACTTCTCATAGATGGACAAAATACACTGTCATCTGAGAGGAGTCTTAGTATAAAAGAAGGACATCGTGCATATGCAAGTGTATACATACTTGCCTCAAAATTTACAGGATACAAAATAATAGGATGTATTCCGTTGCCACACTCCCATCCTATATTGGAAAATATGAAAAAAAAAATAGTGTCCTATTTTCTTTAGCAAATTATTTTAGAAGTGGGATAAAAGTCAACTGTGGGGACTCATCAGAGCACTGCATGAGAGTGATTTTTTTTTTCAACTCAAAATGCACGGACACAGGTATACAAACTCAATAAAGCAAGCTAAACGTGTTTTTTAATCCTAATTATGTAGTAAGGGTGGGAAATGATTTCCAAGGGGAAAGGTAAATCCTTTAAAACTACATGAAAGTAGTGCTCACATCGGCAGCTCATATACTGAAAAACTGGGACGATACGGAGAAGATTAACGTGGCCCCTGAGCAAGGGTGACACGCAAATTCGTGAAGCGTCCCGTTAAAAATAGATGAATAAATAAATAAAACTACACGAAAGTAAACTTCAAAAATAAGAGGGCAGAAAGGATAAGAAATGAAAGATAAAAAAGATAAAAAATAAAAGATACAATTGAGAACTTTTTCCTTTTTTTAAGCAAGTGGAAGTTAGGAGGATTCAAGGGGCGTTAAAACATTTATGTTACTGTAAAGCGCGTCTGCGGTTTCAGGGCCTGTTTCATAGCTGTCGGTGTATTACAGCGACGTCCTGAAATCGGAGCCCACTGAAAGCTGATCTGAGAAAGAAGGAAGGAAGGACAGAAGAAGCCAGGGAGGGAAGGAAGGGGGCGGGGAGGAAGGATGGGCTTTAGAACATTAAGGAAAGAAAGAAGAAATAAAGTCATCCCGTCAGTCGTTGCAGAGAGGACTTTGACTTACATCTTCCCACTGGGTTATTTTAAAGAGAGACAGAAAGCTAGCTCATGGAAAGGAGTTCATTTCTTTTAAAAATGTTTCTTCTTGGGGCGCCTGGGTGGCTCAGTGGATTAAGCCGCTGCCTTTGGCTCAGGTCATGATCTCAGGGTCCTGGGATCGAGTCCCGCATCGGGCTCTCTGCTCAGCGGGGAGCCTGCTTCCTCCTCTCTCTCTCTCTCTCTGCCTCTCTGCCTACTTGTGATCTCTCTCTGTCAAATATATAAATAAAATCTTAAAAAAAAATAAAAATGTTTCTTCTTAACCTTTAGCATGCTGACTCTATTGTCTTAATTTTACTGCACGTTGTACAGTAAAACCCACTGCCCATGTGCCCTCTTGCCCCTGTGGAAGGAGAATAAAGGTCCCCAGAGGTGTCCACCTCCTACTCCGTGAAGCTGGTGAGTAAGCGTGCTACCTCACATGGCAAAAGGGACTGCGCACATGTGGCTAAATTAAGAATCTCAGATGGGGAGGCTCTCCTGCATTCCCTGTGGACAGCAGTCTTTATAAGAGAGGTGGGAGGACACTGGAAGCAGGTCAGAGGTCAGAGGGATGCCATCTCCAGAAGGGGACCTTGCATCAAGGAATGTGGGCAGCCTCTAGAAGTTGGCCTTAGCAGCACCTTAGTAGTACCTTAGAGCCTGCAGAAGAAATGTGGTCCTGTGACACCATGATTTCAGGACTTCGACCTCCAGAACTCTTAGAAAATAAATTTGCATTGTTTTAAGCCCCCACGTTTGTAGGACTTTGTTACAGCAGCCACAGGGCACTTGAACACGTGCTCCTTGCAGATTTCCTCCCTGGCGTTGCTCTCCACTGTCTCGAAATTTATCCATGAAGTCTATGAGGCCCTGAGACTCAGAAGGAGTCTCTCTCTGGCTTTCCAAGTTTTCTTGTCTGGCAAACCAGAGTGTTCATTTTTCAGACAAGGCCAGTCTGTGTAAATAACAGTTCATTGGCTGAGTCAGGCTCCAGCCCAAGAGCCTCCCAGAGCAGAATGAGCGTAGCCTCCAGAGTCCTCCTGCTGTCCCATTTCCCAGGAGGGGCATTTGGACATTTTTCCTAACACGGACCTTGTGGTCTGCAATCCTGCCTAGCACTTTCCAATGGCCTTCCGCTGCGCTTCTCATCGATGGCTTCTGGACTCCCTCCCCAGCCTTGCCCCTTACCTGTCTGCCTGGACATCCCTCACCCCCCGACCCTCCATGTTCCAGACTTGCTGACTGTCTCCGGGTCCCCATGCATCCAGGCATACTCCTTCCTTTTGTTCTTGATGAGGCCAATTGCGTCTGCCTGGGAACTCGCCCTCCTCTCCCTTCAGCCTTTCTCATCCTTACCTTTTTCCAGGAACCCTCCCTGACATCCACGGACTGAAATAACTTCAAGACTGCCTCCTCTCTCCTCCTCAGGCTCCCACACCCAATACCAGATACTCATTCTCAGCACGGATCCCATTTTTTTTTAAATTATTTTTAAAGATTTTATTTATTTATTTGACAGATGGAGATCACAAGCTGGCAGAGAGAGAGGAGGAAGCAGGCTCCATGCTGAGCAGGGAGCCCGATGGGGGACTCGATCCCAAGACCCTGGGATCATGACCCGAGCTGAAGGCAGAGGCTTAACCCACTGAGCCACCCAGGCACCCTACTGATCCCATTTTTAAAACTACCTACTCAATGGTCTGTCCTTCCTAATAGCCTGTCTCTTCCTAGGACAGAGATTTTCAAAGTGGGGTCCTCCTGCCAGCAGCATCAGAATCACCAGGTGACTTCCTGGAATAGTGAGCAATCAGGTGATACCCTTGACCCGGACTGAAATACTTTGGGGTAGGGACCAACAGTCTTTGTTTTGATAAGCCCTCCAGGTGATGCTGACAGATGCTAACTTTGACAACCACTGTCTTAGAGGATGAGTACCAGTTGTGCCTTATTCATCTGGGAATATCAAACACATGGTTAGTGTTTAGTAAGTACTTATGGAATTAATGCAGTGACTTTAGATCAGAGGGTAGGTTGAGTGACATCAGGGGTGTCAGAATTGTGCATATGATATCTAGTTAACCCCCACAAAAATCTTCAGCAGAAAATATTATTTTAGTGTTACATATGGAGAAAATAATGCTCCGGCAGACTTGCCTGAAGTTTTTGACGTTGTATTACAAGCAAAAATTAACAAAACATGTTCTTATAAATGTGGGTCGTGAAACCGGGTCTGGCTGATCCTGTAGCTGCTTTCCCATCTCCATACCATGAAACCCTCAGATGCTTTCATTTGACGGCTGTCAACCTTTGTGCCCATTTGAATCACCTAGGGGAACTTCAGACAAACAAAATAAACACGCAAAGTCGGGACTCAATGCCTGAGCTTCTCAGCAAACTGGTCTGGGGTGGGGTATTAGCATCGGTGTTCTTGAAAGTCAGATTGCATTGTGGAACCAGGGTTGAGGACTACTGCTTGGTTGGCTCCGCCCTGCCCTAGCCTAGCCACGGGACAGAGCGAGGATGACCTTCTCCACAACTGGGCACCAGTGATGCCCACGGTGAATGCTGACCATCAGCCAGCTTCCTCTCCTGACCTGTGGCCTCTCATTTCAGCTCAACCTGGGCATTGTTGTATTTCCTTGGTGTCGGCAATTCATGCCGTCCTGACTGACAAGTGATCTCGACATCCTTTCATGGCAACACTTAGGAATTCCCTGGGGTAAGGCTGTGATGTGTGTCCTAACTGCATAGACCATGACTGCGGGTAAGAGCCCCTCCCTCCCTCAGTCCCCAGGCTCTGTCTTCCTCTCTTGATCCGCCTTCTGCTGGGGAAAGGGAAGTGGGCAGATGTAAACTCTGAAGTGCTTGAAAATATCGTGTACTATTCCTGCCGCCGGCATGGTGATGAGTGCACACTAATTGCTCACAGACAGGGGGCGTCGTCAGGTTCGGAACATGAACCTCAGTGTGTGACAGAGCCTAGACTTTGAGGCAAGTGTCTTGGTCAAAGTTGAGTACTCACATTCCATTAACGTCTCTTACAAATTACTTGTCTAATTAAGTGCCTGCTTATTAAAGATCCAATCTGTCACTGCATGGGTGTTGCCCGACTGCATTCCCGGTTCTTCTTTGCTTTGTCCAGATGTTGTTTACTAAAATGCATTTCTTCAAAAGTCTGCTTTGCTGTCCCGTCCCTGAAGCCGGTGAGACGTGAGCCGCTCAGCCAGCTGAGGGCCGCTCAGGACATAATTGCCGTTGGGTGGCTGGAGTGGAATGGCTTGTTTGCTTTCCTAGGCTGGACAAGGCGATCGTTATTCATCTAAAGCCGTAGAAGGAGTTCTCTCTCTATCAATCGATCTGTCTGTTCTCTGCTTGGACAAAAGGAAAAACTGCTAGTCTTTGAGATAAGTAGTGCCTCATACCCTGGCACAAGCCAAGGCTGTGCAACGATCATTAGTAGCAATGAAAAGGGTGAGTTCTTGCTATCACCCTGTTGGGACAGGGCACAGGTAGTTCAGTCCTGGAGGCTTATTATGTGCAAGAAGGTTTGTTTGTTTGTTTGTTTGTTTTCGTTTTTTCTAATGTGCAAGAAGTTTAAATGAGTAATGAAAATAACTGCCATTGTGTACTCCATTTTCTTGCAATCTTTTTTTTTTTAAAGATTTTATTTATTTATTAGACAGAGAGAGAGATCACAAATAGGTAGAGAGACAGACAGAGAGAGAGATGAGGAGAAGCAGGCTCCCTCCTGAACAGAGAGCCCAATGCGGGGCTCGATCCCATTACCCCGAGATCATGACCCGAGCCGAAGGCAGTGGTCCAACCCACTGAACCAATTAGGCACTCTCTTGCAATCTTTTTAAAGGGGTCTGGTTAGAGTTCACAGAAAGGATTACCGTCAGGCATCTGCATGCATCCTTCCTTCTTATTCTGATCCGGAGGGGGCTTCTCTCTTTAAACATAGCTCCACACAAAGACTCCGTCTTCCGTCTCCGTCCAAGTGGCTCTTCTTCTTCCTTCCCATCGCTCCCAGATCTGTCATCCCCTCACATGTTGACACACCCCCAGAGGGCCAGGTACTGGATTCTGTGTGTGGCTATAATGGGGGTAGGAGTGATGTCTGTGGCTCGTCTCCAATTAATAATATCTATCCTCTAAAAGACACCATTTATTTAACATTTACTGTATTCATTTTAGCAAGCATGCTCTCTTTTATGTTGAATGTTCCCAGAAATTCTGACCAGGTCTCTCTGGGCTCACACTGCAGTGTAGGAAACTATACTGTTACGCAGGTTATTTGATTTGCCCAAAGCCACGCGGCCGGGCCTTCATGTCAGCGAAAGTAGCCAAGTAGCCGTGCTTAGCTGCTCCACGGGCCTTTCAAGGGAGCACCACCTGCCCCAAAAAGTGTTCAGTAAAAAGGGGACATGGAAACAGTGTCAGGCTCAGTTGCTCAGCTAGAGAGCGATGAAGTCTCCAGGCTTGTTACCAGTGAATAGTTTTACCCACATTTTGCAGACATTGAATGCTTTCTGGAACGTGGGAAGTGTCCTTGCTTGTGTGCTGAGATCTGATGCCAGTAAGAAGATGTGGAGGCCCACAGGTGGACAGATCGGGCTCATCTCCTGCCCCAGCAGCCCCATTAGTCCATCCCCTCGCCCTTCTGAGGGTCAGGCTCCACCATGATGAACACCACACAGTTACGTGTTACCGTAAGAATGCCCCAGTCACAGTTCGTGATTTCCACTGTGGGGCAAGGTGGTAGTGAAATGTCCCAAGAAATCAGAGTCACAACCATAATCCCAGAACTGTGCTCCAACAGCAGAACCAGGGCCAGTGACCAACCCATGGTCCTTCTTGGGCAATTCTAAGTTTCTTCCATTTTTCTTCCTCCAACAAACTGCTATTTCTGAACTGGCCAATGGCTTGTCCAAGGCCAGTGGGCGAGTTGCAGCAGAGGTGGACCTGAATCTAGTCTGTCTAATACTTAACCTCCTACGCTATGCTGTGGGGATAAATATTCAGCCTCACTCCCCAGTGTGATGGCCACCACATCAGCACACATAGGGAAGCTTCCACAGAGGGACCAGAGGGGCAGAGGGCTCTGCTGGACACATAAAACCTGTGCATAGACAACCTACCAGCTCAGCAAATCTAGCCACACTGGATCCAGAAGAAGATTCAGGATGGACTCTCATTAGACCCCCTGGTCATGGGCATACCTCTGGCTCCATGTTGAATTTCTCTAGAATTCTGAGGTTTCTGAACTGATGATAAGTCCCAAGCAAATGTGCAGACCCCATTGAAAATGTAAGAGTGATTCTATAGCCGAAAAGCACACCATGTGGCTTAGGAGGGAGAAGGAGCCCATATGTAGAGTTTCCTTGGCCCATGACAGCTTCAAGTTCAAGTACAAATGCATCTTTCCAGTGAGATTCAAGGTTTGGTCAAGAAAGCAGAATCCATGCCAAGCATCTCAGAAGGATAATGTTTAATACAGCAATTAATAACTTATGTGACGGAGAGTGGAGAAGGCCCCCTAGACGGGGAGGTGCCCACAGCAGGAGTTGCCCAGGTAAGGACACCCACTGGAGTCAGAGCCAGCAGGAGATACCACAGGTGCTGGAGATGTCCAGAGACAAGTTGGGGAGATGTGCTCTTCCTTCTCCCATATTCTCACCCTCTGATCTTCTAACAGTACCTCCCAGCAGGCCCATTGGCAGGGAAACCAGAGAGCAGACGAGGCAGGAAAAGATACCCGGATGGCCTGGGAAGAGAGAATGTGGCCTCTCTTCTGTTCATCCTCTCCTGACCCAGGAGAGAGGAATGGGGCTGGGTAGTCAGGTTGTGTGTCTTAGTCACTTCCCTCCTTTGATATTCAATTAAACAGATTGTAGAAACTAGAGCCAGGATGTCTTTTATTTCTACTTAAGTGGAGAGAATGCAGATGAAAACAGGAGCCACTTTCTGCAGAGTTACCCCGAGAGAGGCACTGTACTGAACACACTTTACGGATCCCTCATTAATCAGCTCAACAACCCTAGGAAGGCAGCTTTATTACCTCCATTTTACTAATGAACAAATAAAAAGAAGCCAGGGAAGGACAGTCAGCTTGCCCCGGGTCACACAGCTTCCTTGCAGAAGCCTGGGTGAGGGCTGGAGCCCACCTCTAAGCCACAGGCCTGTGTTCTCTCTGCATCCACCAAAAGGCCAGGCAGAAGCACGGCGGAGGGACCTAGCCCCCGTGAGGAGTTGTTTGCTCGCGCTCTACTCACCTGTTTGAGCATTAAATGAACCAACACAGGAAAGAAAAAAAAAAAAAAAAAAAAAGGAAAAGAAAAGAGCAAACCAGGCTGTGAATTTCGATTTAGGATAAAAGGTAATTCCAGCGCAAGGTACAAACGAGAGGTGCCCCTTGTTGGGACATGAGGTCTGGAGCCCCGAAGCCACAGAATTCCTGTGTCCTATTCATTTGTTGTCTGATGTTACAGTCAGGACTTGAATCGCTTCCTTGTCCATCGCCTTTGGAGAGCGGTGCGCCTCCTTCTCTTTCCTGGGTACCTGGGTCCCCTCGTGGGGCATCCCTGAACCTCTTGCCTAGTGTGGAGCAGGCCCCGTGTCGGGACGACGTGTTGCAATGTCAAAGGCGTAATGGCTGAAACCAAATGGAAACAAGACGACGATAATTCATGGGAGGCAGCCACGTCACTCAGGCTCCTTTCTTGGAGTATCTGACTAGATTCCCCTGCAGCAGGGTGGGGGCAAAGTTCCCCCCACCCCCCAAATTCTGCTCAGCAGGGGAACGGGGTGGGAAGGAGGGGGAGGGGAAGACCAGAGCTCATGGCCTCCGCTCTGCCTCTGACCCTGCCAGCAGGGTGCTGGGGAGAGGGCTCAGTCATCTTTTGTTCCTACTTCATTTTCAAAATAAATTCTTGCAGCCGCCAGGACTCTAAAGAGTATGACTGAGTGGCTCTTTGAGAGGCAGGCGGTGGCAGATGGGTAAGTGTGAAAATGTGATCTATCTGGGATCTCACACTCTGCAACACACACAGAACACCGCTGGAATCGCAGCTTTCGAGCGGAGAGCTCTCCATTTATGGCCAAATAATGGTGACTGGCATTTGGCTTTTGGAGCCGAACGGATAGGAGGTCCAAGAGGTGTGGGGATGGCCTCTTTTGCAGGATCCTCTGACCTCAAATCACCTCATTTATGTTATCCTGAAGAACATAGGGAGCAGATAAAGTTTTTCCTATTTATTATAAGTTTTTACACACACAACAGTATTTGAATGAAAATATTGGACGAAGGTAGTTGGATGAAGATGTAGTGGCATCTACAACTGATGCCCGGCTCAGCCCTCCCGTTACAAACAAAACCAGATACAGAAACAAATACACAAATGTGAAAGCAACTTGATTTGAAGATACACAACTGGTCGGAGGGTTTTTAATACAGCAGGTATTTGCACAGTAGTGTTAACTACAGACCACGTGCTAGGCATTATTCTGACCTTGAAGGAAATAAGTAGAAGAAAACATGTTTCCTCTTCAAAGGAATCTGAGCTAACAGAGACAGCCCTGGGGGAGGACCCTGGGTTTTCCGCAGTGCCCAGAGATGGGCACAAGGGTCTGAGCCAGCTGAGAGCCCTTGGCCTTCCCCCAGTGAACTGACACAGCCCCTGGCCCCAGGGAAGCCTTACTCATATGTGTGAATGGAAGGACCCAACCCCATTCTGAGAAGGCAGTGTTTGTGCTGGATCGTGACGGGCTGATTGAAGTTTGCCAAGTAGGAAATGATAAAAACCCATCAAGGGTGGGAAACAGAATTGCCAAGGTCTGAAGGTGGGGAACAAGAACAGCCACAATATGCTGTGTGTCCCCTGGAACGCTGCAACAGAAGACCACAAATTCGCTGTGATATGAATAGCAGATTCTTAATTATCATGGTTTTGGAGGCTGGAAATCCAATATCGGGGTGCATGGCAGGGTGGTCGGGTGCTGGCCAGGTCTTCTTCTGAGGTGCAGCCTGGTGCTCTCTCCTTGTGCGGGCAGAAATCCCATTCAGGAAGGCTCTGCAGGAACTAATCTATTCCCAAAGGCTCTACCTCCAAATGCCATTGACGGGGAGGAAGTTTCAACATAAGAATTATGGAGGGAGGAGTGCCTGAGTGGCTTAGTCCTTTAAGCCTCAGACTCTTGATTTCTCTTCAGGTCATGCTCTCCAGGTCATGGCATGGAGCCCTGAGTCAGGCTCTGCACTCAGCCAGGCATGTGCTTGAGATTCTCTCCCTCCCCCTCGCCCGGCTCTGCCCCCTGCCCCTCCCCCTGCTCTCTCTCTCTCTGTCTCTGTGTCATATAAATAAATCCTCAGTTCATATAATACACGGTTAGTAAGAGAGCTCAGTACCAGAAGATGGATTCACAGAGAAGAAACCTCTGTAGTGCCCAGGGAATCCCCAATATCCTGCATTTTCAGTACACTTTGTCTTTGAAACTCACATTCACATAATATGGGTCTTTACTTCAACTAAAATCTAAATGTCAGTGATTCAAGCGTGTGCCTTGACTCCCCGTACAACCAAGGATCAGATCTCACACAAAAGTGAAAACTGCATGGAGCAAGCATCAGTCTTCCGCTTTTCTGGATTCTTTTTTGTTTTACACCCAAAAGTAACAATGCTTTTCGAAATTTTTCTCTGAATTACTCTTACGATTATATTTTAATATTTTATTTTATGAAGATTTTATTTATTTTCTTGACGGAGAGAGAGCAGCAGAGGCAGAGGGAGGAGCAAACTCCCCCCTGAGCAGGGAGCCCGGTGCGGGACTCCATCCTAGGACCCTGGGATCATGGCCTGAGCCCAAGGCAGAGGCTTAACTGACTGAGCCACCCAGGCGCCCCTATATTTCAGTATTTTATACAGGCTAATCCCACATCCCAGAATCTTGCATTAGGGCATGAGACATCCTCAATTTCTGTATGGCAAAACTACTTCCAGGATTTCAATATCATCTTCTTTAGGACACTCTGCATACCCCAGTAATTGTTTACTCCATTGAAAAACTCAGTTTGGCAAGGTTTTCTTTTGGTTTGTTTGTTTTTATTTAGGTAAGACTTAAGTTTTTCCTGGTCCTTGCTGCAAGGTTGTTGGTGAGTGTCCCTTTTCCCATTGGACACCTGAGTAAAAAAGGTCAATCAAGGGGCGCCTGGGTGGCTCAGTGGGTTAGGCCGCTGCCTTCGGCTCAGGTCATGATCTCAGGGTCCTGGGATCGAGTCCTGCATCGGGTTCTCTGCTCAGCAGGGAACCTGCTTCCCTCTCTCTCTCTGCCTGCCTCTCTGTCTACTTGTGATTTCTGTCAAATAAATAAATAAAATCTTTAAAAAAAATAAAAAAAAAAGGTCAATCAAAAATCTGTCCAAGCTGTTGACAGAAAGCAGCTAAGAGAAGAACAAACCAGAGGCCCGTCTTTCCCTTTGTCCTGATGTCCCTCCAGTGTCTGAACCTGGAAGGAAAATAAGATGACTTGGTTCGATGCATGAATAAGGAGAAAGTCTACTAATCGTTCTCCAGTATATGTCCGAAAGGGTCATTAATGGGGCCATTTCTTCACCTGTGTACTTGGCCTCTAAAACCAGGAGGAGAAATAGATTCAACTGTCATCTCAGCTTCCTCATCGACCCCAGTCTCCCCTCGGAAGATGACCCAAGACCCTGGCGGGCTTCACAAACGAGCCGCCCCCCATGGTGATTTGTAGAACCATCATGTCTGCAGGGTTAACTTTGGTCGAACGCATGAAAGCAGATGACCACAGAAATCGAACTCTCCCAGACTCCGGCTGATGTCGACTTCCTGCAGCATGAGTCATTCAGGAAAAATTAATAATGGAAATGGCTAATTTATAACTGGGCACATCCAAGAAAAGGGTGCGTGCATGTGGAAGGAATGCATAATAGTGATTTTTCTCATTAACAATAGCACCGGCTTGAGTGATTAATCTGCCACACAAATGAGCTGTTCCAAAGTACCAGAAAAGTCACCAGACTGCACACCGGGGCAGAGGCTGGGGAGGCCGACGGCGCTTGGCCGCCAGCTGGGGACGTCCTCTGGTGTGTCTTGTCCACCTCTCCCTGCCATGGGGGGCACCCAGGTGGCTATCCTGACGTCAGCGGCTTGGGAGCCGGGCCCTGGGCAAGGGTCTCCCCCCTTTCGCACCCCTCCGTCCTTTCCTCTCTCCCTGTCTTTCTCTTTCTTCTCTACGGCCCCCCACTCTCTGTACTTTCCCTCCTCCATCTTTAGCTCTGTGTCCTTTCTCTGCTTTTCCAACCTCTGCAATCGTCTCCCACTCTGTCATGTGTCTGTCTTCACTGTCCGTTAGTGTTTCCTTCTCCCTCCCTTTCTCCCTCTGGCAGTAGTCTCCGTCGGCACCCTTGGAATAAAACTGAGCCTCAGAATCCTACAAGTACAAGGACCCGTGGTACTGAGCTTTTCAAACCCTACTGTGCTCATGAATTACCCTGAATTGCTGTTAAAATGCAGATTCTGCTCCTCTCGGTCTGGGCTGGGACCCAGGATTCTGAAGTTTCCCAAAACTCCCAAGTGATGCTGATGCTTGAGGGTCCTGAGTCCCATGCTGGGAGTACCAAGGACTTAGAGCATCTCTATGTCGAGTGTCTCAGTGAACAGAGCAGGAGACCAGGCTCCCCGGGGATAGGCTTGAGCAGCGAGCCCCACACGCAGGGGACTACAAATCCTGCTTCCTTCTTCACAGCTGGCTTCTCCCTGATGTGTTTCCTCATCCTATCTACCATTTAGGCCGGAGAGAACACTTTTTCCAACTTGAGACAAGAAGCAGACATCTTAGACTCGGTTCTGGGTGAAACTCAGCTCTGCTACATACCATCCTTTTGAAACTGGACAAGTCATTCAACCTCTTTGGGCCTCTGTCTTTATATTTGGAAAATGGTACTTACCTCTCAAGGCCATGGTGGCGATCTGTAAGTGATGTGCAGTAAGAACCCAGCTCAGGGCTGACGCTCCGTAGAATCATGTTTTTGTCTACACTTTCCTTCTCAAAGCTGTAGGTTTTAGGTCGGCAGATCCCATTTCTCATGGGCGCACCTGTCCTTCTCGGGGAGAGGCTTAGTGAAGAATATGGTACCTGCCCCTTCCCCTTCTGAGAGAAGTGCATGGTCCTTACGCTTTCACATTCAGTCTTCCACGAACCATCCCAAATCGAGGAGCATGGGGCGCAGACAGCCCAGCTGACCTTCCCAAACTCATCCCACACATTGGTGCTTCTTCAGGCTGGGATTTAAGTCCTTGGATCCCCAACTGGGACTCTTCCCCTATGGCCCATGGGCTTCCAGCTCCAAATTAGCTTTGAGCCATGGTTGCTTCTTGCCACCTTCTTTAAGGATCCCAACAAAATTCTATACTTTCCCGGCAAAAACCAGTCCACATCCTGGGCTACATATTCTAGCCCAGCCAAACCAAACTATGGAGTTAAAAGTCCAAAGATAATTTCACAAGGACGTATAAAACACCTGGTACTCTGATGTGCTTTCCATAAATGAAAATTACCAATCCTCCGGCAAGATTCTATTGGTATTTGTTATTAATTTTGCCATTATTACAAATAGCTTTCACTGGTACCGTTTTGCCTGGCCTCTCCTCTTCCCCCCGCCCCCCCATATGACTGTTTAACTTCATTTCTCCAGATGAAATGACTTGCTCCTTTTAGTCACACTCCTACACTGCCAGATGACATTAGCCAGTTAAGGAAACTGCTAGGCTGTCGGCAGTTTTTAGGGTTTTAAGGGGGAAGGGAGGTGGGTATTTTATTTTTATGTCCAACCCTATAAGTCATATAGGGACTTTGAGTTTGGAGGTCTTCCATTCTTCCCAATGCAGCTAAGCATCTGAATGTGCTGTTTCTCCGTTGCCTGGGCAGATTTTTCTTGACCTGTCTAAAACCCAGAGTGAAGTTGAGAGGTGCAGCAAGTATCCATGGGCAGGGCCAGTGAAGGGGCATCCTGTGTGGGGCATGAGATGGGAAAGTCATTCCTCCCTTCCAGTTTCACTGTCCTCAACTGGAGGGGGAAGATGACCCTTCATGTCTCCAGGGTGGCTGTGAGGGTTATTTGACTGTGTGTATGTCATGTGCCTAGTGTGGTGTCTGGCAGAGAGAGATGCTTAATTCTTGCGTGGGTCCTTCCCTGGCCCTATGCCCCCATCCACCGCTCAGCACTCCTTGTCTTATGGCCTCTGTTTTCCTATCAGTGTGGTATATTTGCTGAGCTTAGCAAGGCCAGGCTCGGACATATGACCCTGGTCTATGACTCACTCCAACAAAGTTCATGCTCATGCCCAAATAATTTTTGTTTTCTTTTTTTTTTCTTTGTTGTTTCATTTTTATGATAGCCGCCATTAAGCTGAATATGTTTACATTTTGATTTCAGAAGGCAGGAAAGGTAAGATGTTCACTTACATTTAGTTACATGGAGTATGATTAAAACAGATGGTTTTAGAAAATATGTTGTAGGTGTTTTTTCCTTCCTTCCTTTTATTTATTTATTTATTTATTAGTTTTTTAAGGAGAAATCAACAATAGGATTTTGCTGGCCTTCTTTTGCTTGGTTTCTTCTTTTTACTTGGATTTCTTTTTCTTTCCTTTCCCCTTTTCTTAATTCCTTTCTGCTTTTCTTTCTTATTTTCCAAAAGGCTCTGGATCCCTGCCAGTTATTATTATAAGCTGAATGCATTGGCTTTGAGCCAAGATGCCAATAGTTAAGCACGGCGCCAAAATGGATGGTTTCTCTCCTGCTTCCTTCAAATGTTACCCTCCCCCCAGTTGTAACTTGTGGGAGGGGGTGGGCAAGTGCTTCTGCGCTCCAGTTTCTGCAAATGTACCACGATAGTTGGGAGAATAGGGCCATGGGGATATAAAAGGCAAAATGATTGGAAAAGGTGAACATGAAAGATGTTTAGGGTCTTTTCCTAGTTAGGAGTTATTTGGGGCATCCAGTGAATCATCTTCATTGAGGTCTGACAGAGGTGGAAGGAAGACCTGCCATGCACAGTGGTCTCAATGTGCGACATGCCTCTTGAAGACAAACCAATTTCAGGGACAGGGAGACTGGAATGTCAAGAGACAACCCTCATGTCAAAGAAATGGATCTTCAGAATGAAAATCCTGAAAAAGGATATATGCATTTTCCAAGAATATGGTCACAAACTATCACAGATTTAGTAGCTCAAAACCACACACAATTATGGTCTTACAGTTCTGGAGGTCAGAAGTCTTGCTATGAAGGTGTTGGCAGGGAATTCTTTCTGGGAATTCTTAGGAAGAACATCCCTTACCCTTCCTAGCACCTGGGGGTGGTGCATACTCCTTGGTGTGGCCCCTTCCAACAATGACATTATTCTGACCTGCCTGCTTCCATGGTAACATTCCCAATGCCTCTGCTCCCATGGTCATATCACCGGCTTCCTCTGAACCTCCTGCTTCCCTGCTGAGAACCCTCCTTACTACGTCCAGCTCACTTGGATAATGAACAATCATCTTCCCATTTCAAAATTATTAATTTAATCACATCTATGAAGTGCCTTTCACCATAGAAGGTACCATCTCCACAGGTTCCCAGGATAGGACATGACTATCTTTGAGGAGGGGGTGTTCTACTGTCTACCAGAAGAGGCCTTGCTGATTCTCACTTGCTGGCCCCGTGGTTATTAATGCAAAGCCCAGAAATTGTAGGGCTCCACTTTGGAGCCCCGAAGAAGCTACAACATCTCTCTAATTTAGCCAAATGGCAACCTGGTGTACATTCAGGATTTGGTTCTTTAACACCACACTCATCTCTGACACCTGAATTTCTGCCTATAGAAATTCAGACACAGGCATGTCAGGACTTGGGGGCACTGACCCTAAACCCATCTGCATTTGGAGACAGTCAGCTGCACCAATCATGCTTATAGCTTGCCTTGGCTTCTTCTAGACATCATTGCTCTAACATTCACTTTGCCTCCTCTCTGCCTCTCTGACCCCTCCTCTCCCTCCCAGTGGATGCTAGCACAGAGATTGGAGAACAAGTAGATACATCCCAATATTCAGAATGACCTTAGGCCAAGAAATAAAAGTGCCTAAGGACTAATTATTAAGTACATCAGGGCATCCTGAGATTTGCTCTTCCCCATAATATTGCTACCAGGATAGGGGTGCCTGGGTGGTTTAGTGGGTTAAAGCCTCTGCCTTTAGCTCAGGTCTGGGATCGAGCCTCACATCGGGCTCTCTGCTTGGCACGAAGTCGGCTTCCTTCTCTCTCTCTCTGCCTGCCTCTCTGCCTACTTGTGATCTGTCAAATAAATAAATAAATAAATAAATAAAATCTTAAAAAATATATATTGATACCAGGATAAAAGGGCAGAATAATGAAAAGAACCCACAAACTCCACTGTTCCCTTATTCTTTCTTCCCTTGCTGTCGCATTAATTTTCACAGAGGTGTGATCCTTAAACCGTTTCTTTCAATAGATTTCACAAAATCTTAAAATGCAATTCTATGAAAATAATAAAGAACATCATATTTGCAAGGAAGTCATATTCAACGCCATTCAAAACACATGACACACAGAATCTCAATCACCTCAGATTTTTAAGCAATTCCTTTTTAATATATTCGCAATTCAGAAACAGTCAAATCAAGGAAGAAGAAGAAGAAAAAGAAGGAGGAGGAGGAGGAAGAGAGGAAGGAAAAGAAGAGAAAGGAGAAGGAGGAGGGAGAAGTGGGGGAGGAAGAAGAAGAGGAGGAGGCAGTGGAGGAGGAGGGGGAAGAGGAGGAAGAAAAGGAGAAGAGGAGAAGGAAGAGAAGAAGAAGAAGAAGAAGAAGAAGAAGAAGAAGAAGAAGAAGAAGAAGAAGAAGGAGGAGGAGGAGGAGGAGGAGGAGGAGGAAGAGGAAGAAGAAGAAGAAGAGTAAGAAGAAGAGGAAGAGGAAGAGGAAGAAGAAGAAGAAGAGGAAGAGGAAGAGGAAGAGGAGAAGAAGAAGAAGAAGAAGAAGAAGAAGAAGAAGAAGAAGAAGGAGGAGGAGGAGGAGGAGGAGGAGAAGCAGGAGGAGAAGGAGAAAGAGAAGGAGAAAGAGAAGGAGAAGGAGAAGGAGCAGGGGCATAAGTCTCGCAGGAGATAGGAGGGAGCAGGCCTCCGATGCTAGGAAATGGGTTACACCTAGAAATGTGTCTGTTTCATATATAAACTCAATATTATGCCTTTGCAATAACCTTTGCTCGATGCAGATATTAAAACTTCATAGTTTGAACATGTTTTTGTACAACTGAATAAACAAAGAATATTATTTATAAGACTCCCCAGAGGAAAGGCTTAATATCTCTTCATTATTCAAGATGTGTGACTTAAATTATTTTTTCCGGTCCCCAAATGAACAAGATTGCTGGTCTTTCTAACATTCATGGATGTTAGAATATGACACTGAAGCTAAAGCTAGAGCTGACTCACAGAAAGAGAATGATATTGTTGCTTTTGTGGGGAGGGAAATTTGGGGATCATTCTATGGCATTTTTGGACTCCCTGTTTTGCTCACTATGTCTTAAAGTGAGCAGAAAAGTTTTGGGGCTCCCTTTAATGACAACAAGGGAGAAGGAAATTGAGGTGCTCTGCCAGCCCTGCAGCCAGGCTTGGGAGGCAGAAGGCAGAGTTTGGACAGGGAGAGGGTACAGAAAGGCCAGGGAAGTAAGAACAAAATGGTGGTGGTGCTGAGCAGCAGTTGGGAATTGGCAAGCAGTGAGCAGGTGCTTGGTAAGTACCTGCTGCCTTCCATTTGTCCTTCCTATGTCTGTTCCTTCTTCTCTGACTGTTTTCTTTGTGTCTTGGCTTGTCCTTCATGGACAGCATATGATTTGTGGCCTGGGACTCTTGTTCATCTCCCATTCCCTCCCACATGGAGAATGCCTTTTAGACTCCAGAGAGCTGAAGAATGAATGAATGGTAAGAATTCTTGGTAGACACTTACTTACTATATTTTAGAGTATCTGGCCCCAAATAGATGATCAATATGAGATACTCATATACAGCCTTTGTCCACACAAAGTTTACTTCCCTGCATAGTTTTGAGGGTATATGGCTAAGCAAGTTGAAAATGGGGTTTATGAGAAATAAAAAATCGCACCTGGGACGTTTTCAGCTGATGCACTGAACTGACCATCTGGGTGTTAATTAAACTCAATTCCTCAGCTCTTAAAGGGAAAACTGGCCAGGATTAAAGCTTCATAATTTGTCAATTGCCCATGATTGATCTGAAACTATTCAATTTAATCAATTATAAAGGCATGTTCTTTATCCCACACAATATATAATCTGCCCCTCACATATTTTCAGTCCATAAATGGAGAAATGTTTTCCAACTTATTTTTGTTTTAAAGAAGACCTGAGAAGATACATTTCAGGATTGTGTTGGACTTGAATCTGTCCTCTGCCACCCTCCCCCCCCCCCCGAGCTTCTGTTGTCTTGGTGCACACACATAATCTCTTTTATAAATCCCTGATCTTACATCTGTTAACTGAGGCAGGGGTCCTCACTCCCATGTTTGACACTATCTTTTCTTCTAAGGTCTTTATTGTGGCTTTCTCATCTGGCATAAGTCCATATTTCTTCAACTTTTGGTCTTTCCCTGAAACTGCCTTCTATTGACAAAGGAGGAAAATTGGCAAGGAACTCAAAACACATTCAAGACATCCACATTCGAAATTCCACTGGGTGTCATCACTTCTTTTCTTTGCACCTGGCTTTGCCCTTTGCATCAGTGAGGGGGTCAGAGTGGACCTACACAGGGTCCTTTTCTGCTCTACTACCACCATCTTTCTACTGTGGAAAGCTCCTTCAAAAGAGCTTGCTTCTTTTAGGGGTTTCCTATCTGAACATTTCAACAACTGAATCTTTTCTGTCAGTTTTTTTGGGGAAAAAATAAACCGTATTTCTTGACAATCAGAAAAGAAGTATTTCAAAAACATCTCTGATTATTTCTCTGCCCTCTTGTTGGGATGGCAACTTTTGGGAACAAAAACAGAAGATGATAATCCCTTCAGAGGATCTGAATTTACTTGTTCCCTCTATAACTCTGAGCAGGTCATGTGACCTTTAAAGTTTGCTTTTTCTCCTCTCAAAATGTAGAAACAGTGCTTGCCCTGGCCTCTTGCAGAGTAATTTTTGGATGATCCCAAAGAAGGATGTGTGCCAAGAGAGTTCACAGCCCAGGGCCACTTAAGTGACAGTAGCTGTCTCCAGTCTGCATCTCTATGATTTGTGCATTATCTGGCTCCAAGTGGGATCATTGGAAGTCACTCATTTGGTCATACCCTTTCCTGGACAATCCTCCCCAACCCCAGTTTCAGGATGGCAGTTGCTCTTCTTTCCTCTCCAGCTTCATCTCCTACATCTTCCCAATCCAACAAGGACCCTGTTCCCCAGCCACAGAACCATCTTGTGTTCTGGACAATGCCATGGTCTATATACTTCTGAGGTTTTCATATGCTTTATCTCTGCCTGTCGTCTCCTTTCCCACTCTTCCCATCTGGTTAAATACTTCTTTTACTTTTAGTGACTTCGTTTGTAAGATGCTCCCCATCTTTTTGTGTAAACAACAAGAAGAAGACAATACAAATACAGTTGAATTTTCCTTTTCTCCTCACTGATCTCACTTCTTTACCTCCTCAGAAGTAAACACTCTCCCCAAAAAGGTGATTATCAGTCCCTTGAGTAGTTTTTATAAATGTCTAAACATGCATGTTGCCATAAAATATGTTGTGTTAAGCATTTTAAAAAATGTGTGTAGATGTTGTCATAGTACATGCCTATTTTTGCAACTGTTTTTCATTGAATACAAGGGCAGAATCTCTACAAGAGCCCGAAAGGTCAAAGTGTCTGAAAACCAAATTTTTTCTCCATAATGTGTTTGGCAGAAAAAAATCTACCTTTACCTGAACCCATTAGGTAGCAAAACATGATTGGAATTGATGTGTAGCTGTTCAATATTCATATGTTTTTTTCTATAGAAGTATTAGTAAGTTTGGTTTCATACTGCTGGCTCCGATTCTGCTGAGGATGTTATTAAAATAGAGATATATGCCTCTCTGGATTTAAAAAAAAAAAATACCAAAACACATCTGGCCTCAAAAAAGTTTTGGAAAACGAATTTGGACTGGGATGTTGTTGACATTGGACAATTCATGAAGCTCTAGTGCATCAGCTTAACAGCTTCACCAGCACAGTAATATGACACTGTATAATTTGACTCAATTTACTTATTAGGTCTCTGGTTCATGGACATTTAGGGTATTTCCAATTTTTGACAATTTTGAACAGTACTGCAATATAGCTCTTGTACATGAATCCTTGTGCAATGAATAGAAATGGTCTAAAAATAGAAGTGCTGATGCATAGGACATATGCTTTTCTAGTTTTATTAGCTATTATCAGTTGTTCTCCAAAATGGCTCTTCCAAAAGAGGCATGAGCAGGTAGGACACAACACAGAAAGCTCTCGTGTTCCTCATCCTTCCAGATATTTGGGATCTGTAGTTTAGGAAATGGTCAACATTTCTATATTCTCCATACATATTCAAAATGAGTACTTACTCCCTAATTCCACGGCCACAAGTGTCTATATTTTCTGTTATATCACATTCAGTAATTATGTTGTTTAAATATTCTAGATCTTTATTATTTTGTCCCTGAGACGTCGGTTCTGAGAGAGGCATATTAATTTCTCCTGCTGTGATGTTAGATTCTTCAGCTTTTTATTGCAATTCTGTCATTTTTGTTATATAATTTGAGGATATATAATTGGATATATGTAAGTTCTAAATTGCAATACCTTCCTGATACATTCTTGTTCCCTAGAATGTGTTTGGACTTCAATTTATTTTCTTGATATTAAAATAGTGACACCATCTTTTTTTGGTTAGTTTTGCCTGATATATATTTTCTCAACCTTTTACTTCCAAGTTTAATAAGACATTATGTTTCTCTCTCTCTCATCCAATCTTACAACTTATCTTTGTATCTGGAAAGTTAAACATTTACTTTTATTATGATGACTGATGTATGTGGACTTATTTATAATTTCTTATTTTATGTATTCCATTTTTTTCATTTTTTCTTTCTGTCTTTTTATTGGATTGATGAAATATTTTCTATTTCCTTTTACTCCCTATGAGCTGTAACTTAACCATTCTATTGTAAGATTTTTTAAGATTTTAAGATTTTATTTATTTGGCATAGAGAGACACAGCAAAAGAGAGAACACAGTGGGAGAGGGAGAGGAAGAGGGAGAAGCAGGCTTTCCACTAAGCAGGAAGCCCAATGCAGGGCTCGATCCCAAGACTCTGGGATCATGAGCTGAGCTGAAAGCAGATACTTAATGACTAAGCCACCCAGGTGCCCTATTGCCATGTTTATATAATATTTCATTTTTGACCAAACACTAAAAAAATAAGCAAAAACACAGTATCTTTCCTCACTTCTAGATTAAGAGAAAAATCCTTTTTTTTAATATTATTATTTAAAATTTTAATGTCCCATTATTTCTGGATTGTGTGTGTGTGTCTGTACATGTGTGTCTTTCTGACATGCCTCTGCTAATTATTCTTCTAGCAAGGTACTGTGCATTCTTATGTGTCTGAAAGGTATTTATATCACCTTTACATTGCATGACAGTTTGGCTGGCTATAGAATTCTTGACAGACTCTTCCTCTTTCCAGTAATTTAAAGATATGATCAACCTGTTTTCTGCTCTGACTCAGTTCACTGCTACCATTGCTGGCTACCCAGGTCACACAGCATCTGTCCTCCGGCTGACAAGTTCATCTGATTTGAGTCTGCCATTTGACTATCCCTTGAGTTTTTAATCTCACAATTCTGATTTTTTACTCTTATAATTTATGTTTGGTTCCTTGTTACATTTTCTATTCTTTTTATAAGTATCTATCTATTTCTTCTGGTTTTTGAATCTTTATTTTTCTCAGTTAACTATTTTTGGAACTTTATTAGATTTTTTTTTTTTTTTTTACTGAATTTCCTTAATATGCTGTCTGTCCTGTGACAAAGATGCCACTTCCCAATAATACCAAAATAATTCTTCATTTGTTTGATCTCACAACACACATATACAATACTCTCAGAACCACATATTCCTATGCCATTGCCAACAACATAGTTAGTAAGCAAGTTAAGATTTTACTTATGGTTGTATTTACCTTCCCCACTTTATTTTAGATCTTTGTATGTATTACATCTATATACTTGAAATAATATTACCGTTTCTGTGCTCAATGTTTGTTCATATTTTAAATAATTTACATGGGTAAAAATACTATATTATACACCCAAATACTTGCCATTTCTGCAGTTCCAAGATTTCCTCGAACTGCAATCATTTGCTGTCACTATAAACAATTTCCTTTAGCAATCACTTATAAGAAAAATTAACCAATGACATGTTCTCTTAGTTTACCTTTATCTGGGAATGTTTCTATTTTGTCTTTATTCCTTGTGGATGTTTTTATTAGGTATAAAATTTGGGGCCGATAGTTCTTTTCTCTCAACAGCTTAAAAATATTGTACTGCTTTCTGGTTCCAACAGAATTCCGGAGTATGACATAGCGAAATATATAGGCCTCTGTACCTTTGAAACTAGAGACTAAATGTTGCTCTATGATTTCTGATGGAAAATCCAGTCATTTTGATTTTTTTTAAATTTTTTATTTTTTATAAACATATATTTTTATCCCCAGGGGTACAGGTCTGTGAATCACCAGGTTTACACACTTCACAGCACTCACCAAAGCACATACCCTCCCCAATGTCCATAATCCCACCCCCTTCTCCCAAACCCTCTCCCCCCAGCAACCCTCAGTTTGTTTTGTGAGATTAAGAGTCACTTATGGTTTGTCTCCCTCCCAATCCCATCTTGTTTCATTGATTCTTCTTCTACCCACTTAAGCCCCCATGTTGCATCACCACTTCCTCATATCAGGGAGATCATATGATAGTTGTCTTTCTCCGCTTGACTTGTTTCGCTAAGCATGGTAGTATCTGTTCTTATCAGTTTGATTTTTTTTATATGTAATTGTTTCCCCCTCTAATTGCTCTAGACATATTTTTTTTTTTCCTTTTGGTAATTTATCTTCAGTTTTCGGCATTTTATTTTGTTTTATTTTTTCTTTTTGTTGTTTGTTTGCTTTTCTCCTGTTAATCTTTTTAAGTTTTTATTTAAATCCCAGTTACTTAACACACAGTGTGATATTAGTGTCAGGTGTTCAATGGGGTGATTCAACACTTCCATGCAACATCCGCTGCTCGGGAGGACAGGTACACTCCTTAATCCCACCCCTCATTTCCCCCGTCCTCCTACACCCCTTCCCCTGGTAGCCGACACTTTTGTTCTCCATAGTTCAGAGTCTGGTTTATTTGGTTTGCCTCTCTTTCTTCTTTTGTTCATTTGTTTTGTTTTCTTAAATTCCACATATGAGTGAGATCATATAGTATTTGTCCTTGACTGACTTATTTTGCTTAGAATAATACTTTTTAGCTCCATCCACATTGTTGCAAATGGAAAGGTTTCATTCTTTTTGATGGTTGAGTAATACACACACACACACACACACACACAAATGTATATTTATATACCACAACTGCTTTATCCATCCATCGGTTGATGGACACTTGGGCTGTTTTCATATTTTGGCTATTATAGATAATGCTGTTGTAAACATTGGGGTGCATGTATCCCTTTGAATTAGTATTTTTTATTCTTTGGTAAATATCTAGTAGTACAGGGTGCCTGGGTGGCTCAGTGGGTTAAGCCTCTACCTTCGGCTCAGGTCATGATCTCAGGGTCCTAGGATTGAGCCCTGCATGCGGGAGGGGTGGTGGTCCCTGCTCAGCAGGGAGCCTGCTTCCCCCTCTCTCTCTCTCTGTCTGCCTCTCTGCCTACTTGTGATCTCTGTCTGTCCAATAAACAAATAAAATCTTTTAAAAAAAAAATACCTAGTAGTTCAAATGTGGGAAATTGGGTAGTACTACCCAATTTAAAATTTTTAGCTTTTTGAGGAAACTCCATATTGTCTTGCACCATCTTGCATTCCTACCAACAGTGCAAGAGGTTTCCCCTTTCCCCACAATCTTGCCAACACCTTTTATTTCTTGTGTTGTTGATTTTAGCCATTCTGACAGGTGTGAGGTGATATCTTCTTGTAGTTCTGATTTGTATTTCCCTGATGATCAATGATGCTGACCATCCTTTCATGTGTTTTTTGATCAACTTTATGTCTTCTTTGGAAAAAAAAATATTCATGTCTTCTGCCCATTTTTTAACTGGATTATTCATTTTTTTTTTTTTTTTTTTTGAGCACCCGTTTCCCCACATACATAAGCAATACAGGATATTATCTGTATTTTAACATTTTTGCCAATCTGATGTTTTTTTTTTTTTTAATTTTTTCATTTTTGAGTATTGAATTTATGTTCAGTTTTTAGCATTGTAAACCATATTTCCATGCATGATTTTCTTTCATCTTGTCTTGTTTTAGTTTTCCTGGACTTCCTGAATCTAGAAATGTAGGTCTCAAAACTAAGGGTGATTTTATAGCCAATGTTTTTTTTTTTTTTTTTTTTTTTTTTTTTTTTTTTATTTCCACACCTATTTCTCTTCTTCTAGGTTTCCAATGACATGAAATCAGAGTCTTAAAACTTGTCCATGGGTCCCTGTGCATCTGCTCATTTAAAAAAAAAAAATTTATTTATTCATTTAAGAAAGAATGAGAGAGAGAGAGAGGGGGAAAGAGAGAGAACATGAGAAGGGGGAGGGGCAGAGAGAGAGAATCCAATAGCAGAATCCCCACTGAGCACGAGATCCAATGTAAGGCTTGATTTCATGACCCTGGGATCATGACCTGAGCTGAAATCAAGAGTCAGGTGCTTAATAAGCTGAGCCTCCCAGGTGCCCCTCTTCTAATTTTTAAATTCTTCTCTCTGTTCTTCAGACTGTGTAATTTCTACCCATCTTTAAATACACCAATTGTTTCCTATTCTTTCTCCATTCTGCTACTGAGACCACTCAATGGATTCTTTTATTTCCTATATTGAATTTGTCAGTTCTAAAGTGTCCATTCTTTCTTTTTTATTGTTTCCATTTTTCTGTTCATCTATCTTTACACTTATCGTTTCAGTTGTTTCAAGAGTGTTCATCTTCGCTTCTGGGATGTCGTTATAATAGCTGCTTTATGGTTATATGTTTTTGATTTTTTGTTTGCTTGTTTGTGTTGCCTTTGTATATCAATTTTGGAGGGTCTCGTGGGCACTTTGAATATTATTTCGCAAGACTCTGGATTCTGCTAAAGTCCCCCGAATGAGGTTGATTTTTGTTTCAACAGACACATCACGTGATTCACCTGAACCTACAAGTTCTATCCCACCTTCTGGGGTTGGTGTTGCTTATGTCAGTTAAGCGTTCCAAGTCTTTGCTCTGTTGTTTGGATCTGTCTGCACATGTACCACCCAGGGCTTGGTCTGGGGTTTAGTCTATGGTTTATTTCACAGCCTGGTTCCTAGAGCCTTCTCTATGCTTCTTCTCTATGCCTTACCCAAGCGCTTCCCAGGAGTGAATCCTGGGTTTGGGCGAGTTCGTACATAGAAAACAGGTGTCCCCTTCTAAGATCTCAGAGTTTTTTCCACCCAGAAACAGTGGCCCTCCAGGGTCCACTCTTCCCAGTTCCTCTGGCCAGTAAGACAGGTTTCTTTCTAGACATGAGCCTTTCCAGGTTGTTGGCTAATTCCATATGGTTGAATTTTAGTTCACAGGGGTGAGAAAAGGAACGAAGGGTCTTCTCCAAACTACAGGGACCCGTATTCTTAGCACCCCTTTGGCAGAGAGCAGGGTCTCATGTTAGGGTTTTAGATGCCTAGGATGAGATGCTGCTTTGGTGGCCGTGCGGTTCCGCTTCTGAGGTTGTCCTCAGAACACGACTGGGAGAGAAGAATGTATTTTTGAGACGAGGAGTGGAAATTTCTCCCATACTCTCTGACATGTGGGAGTTTATGATCTCTGTCCTCTGGCTAGAAATAAAGGTTTCCACAGGGGTAGATTTGTTTGTTTGTTTGTTTCATTTTGTCCTGTTTTGTTTTTCCATGCCCACTGCACATCTGGTGATGAGATCCATCTTTGAATCAGAACAGGGAGATGAAAGAAGTGGGGGGCATATTTGCAAATATCATTCTTGTCATGGAAAATTTATTCACATATTTACTTTAGCTTATAACCCCCTGTTACGGTTCAATTTCTAGAATTTTCAGGTAGTTTTATCTGTATTCTGTTTAAAAATTTTAATTGCTATCAGACTATAGTAGAGTTGTTCCATGTTAGTCTGGAAATGGGAAAAAGATTAATTTATATGACATGTTTAGAAATTGCTTTGAAAAGTTTTGATCTAATTTTGCTTTTAACTGTATAAAATATTGCTGTGGCGCCAAAGGAAAAATGACAGAACAGAATTGTCTGGGTCAAACTGTGTCCCCTTCGAATCCGTATGTCGGAGCCTCTATCCCCAGTGCCTCAGAATGTGACTGTATCTGGAGGCAGAGATTTTAAAGAGGCGACTAAACTAGCATGAGGTCATGAGCTTGGTCCCTAATCCAGTTTTCCTGGCACCCCTGGGAAGAAATGTGGACCCAGAGAGACCATGAGGGGTGTGTCTAAGCTGAGAGAAGGTCATGGAGAGACAGGAGGAAGGTGCCCTCTGCTAGGAGAGAAGCCTCAGGAAACCAAATCTACTGACATCTTGATCTTGGACTTCCAGCCTGAGACAGGACACTTCTGTTCTACCCTGTGCTACTTTGTTATGGTCACCCTAGCAAGCTGGTATTAAAACAAAACAAAACAAAACAGACAAACAAAACCCTCATTCTTAGCTTCCTTTCCTGCCCGTCTGCTCAGTGTTTCTACTCCTTGCCTTCCTACCTGCCGTGATCTTCTGTCCCGATCTGTCTCTTCTTTATTTGCAACAACATCTCAAATTTGTTATTTTTTTTTCTTTTTTTGGGGGGGGGGTAAAGGACACTAGTTTTTATTGTATTTATTTTTATTTTTTGTTCTCATATATTCTCAATAACTAACATATAGTACATCACTGGTTTTTGATATAGTGTTCAGTAATAAATTAGTTGTGTATATGATACCCAGTGCTCATCACAACCTGTGCCCTCCTTAATACTCATCACCTGAATACCTCATCCCCCAGCCCCTCCCTTCTGTAATCCTCAGTTTGTTTCTGGAGTCCAGAGTCTTTCATGATTTGTCTCCCTCTCTGGTTTCTTTCCAAAGATACAGATGTACTGAAAAGAAGGAGCACCTGAACCCTAATGTTTATTGCTAATGTCCACAATAGCCAAGTTGTGGAAGGAGCTGAGATGCCCTTCAACAGTTGAATGGATAAAGAAGATGTGGTACATATATGCAATGGAACATTATATTGCCATCAGAAAGGATGAATACCTACCATTTGCATTGACATGGATGGGACTGGAGGGGGTTATGCTAAGTGAAGTAAGTCAAATTTGGTAACATTATGCCTAATTTTATCCATGAATACACTATTAAGACAGATGAGCAGGAGAGCTGACCTTTGACACAAGGCTACACAGCCCAAATTCTTCCTGCCACATTGCACAGAAATCCAGAAAAGAGGGTAAATGAACAGCACAAGATTGCCCTCATTCAGAGTAATAAAAATATGTCATTTTAATTCACCAATCCTTTATTTTTCCCCCCAAACTGTGGTTCATGCAGCAAAGGTGGTACAAATCCCTTCCTGAAAAATTTTGACAAACTTGAAGCACCACTGAGAAACGTGAAGGGCTCTCAGCGGGACCTTGTTATTCTGAACATTAATACAAAGCCGTTTCGTACAATACAATACAACTTGATTTTGTATGGCACCCCATTCAAGTAGGAACCCCAATGGAAGCTTACACATCCTGTTTTTAATCAGATTTGAGTGATTTAATTTCAAACACACAACCACTTTTGCCTAATGCAACCTGCGTTTGAAGAAAGGTTCCTTCGTGACAACAGAGTGAGAGAATGACAGGGGTTTTATTCCGACTCTGACTCAAAAGACCATATTTTGCCTCTGATGAGGGTACATAAATACCACCTAGGGGAGGGTGAGTGATGGATGGCATGCGATTTTCCATTTTGCCCCTCTATGAAGTACTTACGTGCTGAAATTATAGTATTGAATAACAACAAAAAAATACCAAAAATGCCTTAGTTTTTTTTTTTCCCCCTTTTTCCTTGGGGGGAAAAAATGTTCTGTTTATCCTCCCATGACAGAAAGGCAGCTTGGTAAAGTGAAGTTAACGGGGAATTGAGATTTCTTGCTTTTGCTTTAGGGTCTCCCAACTAAGTGACCAACATTGTGTCCTGGACAGCTTCTCTTCCCTTGTGTTCGTTTTCCAAACCCTAGAGGAGGAAAGGTCCATGCTTTGGCATATGCACTCCCTGTTACTCCTGTTTATTAACACAGATTCCTGCTGAGCTTCTACTTAGGCCTGGTCTCTGAGTGCTTAGGAGAACCCAGTTAGGAGAACCCACTGATCCATTACACTTAGGCTACAGATACTCAAAGAGAAGCTTCTGTTTGAGCAGACATTTTGAGCTAAAGACCGTGTTTGGGAATCGGGAGAGGAGGGATAGGATTAACACAAAGGGTTGATAGCAGAAATAGAGCTTTCTTATCCTGACAGTTTGGCTTTCTTTATAGGTGACCCAAAAGACTAAATGAACAGCAGTGAGGCAGCCTCTTAACAGGCAGATGTGCCTATTAATCCGGAGCATGAATCACACAGATAAGAAGTAGCAGGGCCAGCATTTGACCTTAGCTGGTCTTGTTCTGGTAGAAGCCTGCTTAGCCACAATGCTATTTTACCTTATAATTTAAGGTAGAACGTTTCTGCCTCCAGTTCTGCTTCCTTAGACTCTCTTAGCATTACTGATTTCCTCCCATAACTGTATACCTTAAGGCTGGAGAAGCAGCAGATTCTCTTCTGAAAAACCCTCTCCCTCACACACCCCTGCCAGTGCAGCCATGGCAAGGATCCTCAGAGGTGGGCAATGTGCATGCATGTGGTCTGCCCTTTGGTCTACATCATTCAGACAACAAGAACAACTGGTTGTATTTATCCTACAGGAAATCTCTGACTTCCTTTTAACTGTTACTTGGTCTTCTTCCCTAGAATCCTAATTCTCTCCATGACTATGGAGCAGGACAGTAGGTGACCTATCTGATGACCTTGTTTCCTAAGTGAAGCTGAGTATCAGTTGCCTTCATTAACAGATAAAGGGTAGATGGAGACTCTGCAGAGCCTTTTAACCCCACTAATTTTGATCCCTTCTCCCTAGTCCCAGGCTGTGCCTGCTGACTCTAGCCCTAGCCTAGATACTGACCCTTGGATGAAGCAACCTTGTATGGCTCCATGGCCATGCTTGTTGGCTCTTGTTTTCACAAGCTTTGGACCTTAGCACTTTACACATGGCTGTTGGCTCAATCCCAAATCTCATTTCAGCTTATTTGCCTTCTGGCTGCTTTTAGCAAAATACCAACATCCCAACTGGGCCCAACAGCTTAGAATCCAACCCAAGCCACTGGCCCACTCTACCTCTGATCCTTACAGATGGGGTATTATCTTTGGATAATACCTCCCAACTGTCATCCTAATAATCTTCTAAGAATTAATCCTAAATATTTGACAAGAGGAAAGTTAAAAACACTGACCTAATAAACTTCCTTTTGGGAATTGTGTGCTTTTTTCCCAACACCAACAACCAATATTTCAATTCTTCAACACCAACTGGGGCTCCAATAATTTGATTCAATTCTGAAACTGACTATCTAAAGTTAGTGCAGATCCCATAGAGTAAGGGCTCAGTCCCACAAGACTGCCCTCATTTTAGATGTCAGCTCCTCATTTTAGAATCCAGCTACAAGTGCAATCCCCAGTGCAATCCCCAGACCACCCACACTTCTATCCAGCTAACTACAAATGTGTGGATTCCCACAACCCCCTACTCGGGTTCCATAATCTGCTCGAACAACTTACAGAACTCAAGAAAGCATTCATGATTACTGGTTTCTTATAAAGGATACAACATAAAAATAGATGCATCAGACAGGGTTTTGGGGGAGGGGTGCAATATATAGTATAGAGTTTTCATGCCCTTTTAGTGTGGTCCATCTTCCCAACACATTCATGTCTTCACCAGCTCAGAAGCTCCCTTAGCCCTATACTTTAGAGTTTTTAAAGAAGTGTCAGTGTATAGATGTGATTAATTAAACTATTAGCCACTGTGACCTGATTCAGTCTTCAGCTCCTCTCTCTTCTAGGGGAAGTCAAGGGGTAGGACTGAGGGTCCCAATCTTCAGATCCTGGCTTGACCTTAATGGCAACAAGCCCCCATACTGAATTTATGTAGTCTTCCTCAGTTCTCGAGTCACCTCAGTAAAATATAAAAGACACTCATCACTCAGGTGGATTTTAGGAGCATTATGTCAGGAATCGGGACAAAGACCAATTAAAAAAAAATTTGTTAAACCATAGAAACCTAATAAAAGTTTAAACTTATGTTGAATTAAAGCTAGCCAAGATTCCAAAGAGGAACCTACATCATTGGTCAGAGGAGAAATGCTTCTCCAATCTGCAGGACCCTGGGGCAGAAAGAACCAACAAGGGGTTCAGTGGAGGATCAAAAACAGTTGTGTTGAACACAGAGATACTAGCAGACCCCAAGAGTTCCTGAGGACCAATTATATACCAGGTGCTATTCAAAGCTGTGAGATTACACCTGGGAGCAATATAAAGCACCTGTCCTCCAGCAGCGATGGTCTAGTTGCAGGAGACATGGAATTCTCATGCTGTGTCTACAGGCTGCCCTAGGAGAATCCTTCTAGCTGCAGGGTGAGGCACCTCAGAAGGAAAATGTGGGTGAGAGGACCAGGTGCCACAGGGAAGTGCCAAGAATTGAAAAAGTACTGAATTCATTAAGTGGACCTAATGGGAAGAAATAGGGTGAGTGACCTCACTGTGAGACTTGGAAGTACAAGACCTGTATCTCAGTTCCCTCTACCAGAGAACCCAAGCCACAGAAGCCCACATGAACTTGGACCCCTCTGAAAATCACTGGCACCCTTTAAGGTCCATTACTGAGGAAAGAGGGACACCAATTCCACCATCTGTCCAGATCTCGTACCCTCTCCCTGTTGTCACATCACTGAAAGCACAGTGACTGACCTGTGGATTGTTCCTTCAACAAATCAAGCACATTCTTGAATCAGGACATTTGCACCAGATGTTCCCTTCCAAAACTCTTTCTTCTAGTATTGAAGTAGTTCACTCCCACATTGCATTTAGATCTCGACTCAAGCATAGCTCAGAGTGGCAGAATTCTCTGCCTACTGTGTATCAGATATACTTTTCCTCCCCCACACAACATATTTCTATGCTTTCACTGTGGCCTTCCTTTTCGTATTACAACTTGATTAATATCTGTTTGCACCATCTTCCTATTTCTAAGACAACTTTACCTGAAAAGTTCTTCGATTATTTTATTTATGACAAGTACCTAACACAATGTACTTACCTAACTATTTGATAAGTGACAGTTGTTTGAATACATATGGATAGTTCTGTTCTATGCAGTGTGACTCTTGAACTCTGGTCAAAGATGACTGGACTAAAGAAGGAACAATGGCTTCTTACAGCCAATTCACACGGTGGCTGGTGGACTGAGAGCTTTGTCCCACTGGAGGTATGTACCCATCACATCTTTTGTCTTTTGGATTGAAATGAGCGGTACTGAGGCAGAGGCCACTGGGGCAGGAAGTATTTGTAGAAAGGCAGTTGATAGGTCCCATTAGAGTATGGCTGTACAGGTTTCTTCTGCTGAGGACATAAAAAAAGGACTCACGAGTTCCAGTTTACGGAAAGCACTGGGTCATGAGGCCCAGAGGTACTGTGGTTTCTGCTCTTTCCAGCTATTTTTTGAACCATCCAAGCTTGTACAAGTGGCTGAGAACCCAGGTTTCCTTTTGTAATGTGTCTCCGTGCACTAACCCTTCCATGCTTTGAGTAAATTGAAAAGGTCCTTGTTTCTGAGAAACAAAGAAATCCTAACAACATTTTCATACTTTATGTGGATTCTCAGGTCTGGTAATGCCAAGATATGTTTGGGTTACCGAGAGAAGAAAAGGAGAGTCAATGAATAAAAGGGGAAAGTCTAAATTAGAGGGAAGGAAGTTAATGAACACCTCTTGAGGATATACTATTAATTGTGGGTGTAAATGGTCACATTTGACTTTCACATAAACACAGTTAGGATGGTTTGGGGTATAAAAAACAAAAAACCTCCTTGAACTGGTTTAAAGTATAAGGGAATTTTTCCCATGTACTGGGAGTCCAGGTCTAATGTAGGTATAGAGCATGATCAGGGACTGAGTTTCCATTGTCCCCCATTCTTTTGTCCCCATTTGGTGTGACAGCTTCATGCTCCGAGTACCTTCCCCTATTGTAAAGGATTCTAGACATCTGAGGCAGCATGCTTTCAGGGGCAGAGAGAGAAGTCTACTCCCCCATGTCACAGCCAACCAATACCAACCCCAAAGTCTGGGTTTTTGAATTACTTGTTCTACAGGGGAACAAAATGATCATTAGTGACTATAATGGCTCAAGTGCTCTAGAATGTAGGGGTCTTCTCTATCCCTTTAAGTCACAGAAGTTGGATAGGGTAGAATTGGATACTTGAATCAAAGATAGATTGTTTTTGGAGAAAGGAAGTGAGGAAGGGTGTATTGTCACCATTCCACTGATGAGGAAACTGAACATAATTAAGTATCATGTTCATACAACAGGAACTGACCACTCAACTAACTGACCCCGGGCCAGTCTATTTTAAACCCTGTAGGTATTGCTTAAGGGATAAAGGAGGGAGGGGGCAAGAGAGAAGGGAGGAATAAAAAAAGGAAAAATAGCAAACAGAGAACAAGCAAGAAATAAGGAAGTCACAAGCTTCCTTCCCCAGCAGGCCTTGCTATGCACCCGGGCCAGCTTAAGAACCAACTGTCACCATGCGGTTTTCCAGTTCATTACTCCTTGGCATCAGCAAGTTCTCATTTGTGAGAAGAAAACAATGACTTTAAAAGGCTCATAAAGATTCTTGGACATCAACAGAGGCTTCCCCAAACATAATTTTATTACATTTGGAGAAAAGCGAATCTGCTTTTTTCAGAGACAATCTTCACTTCCAGATATATTAATTTACAAATGAACAGAAAGCAAGTGTCCTGTGGTTGGCTGAACTCCAGATATTAGTGGAAGAAAATAGCTAGAATCATTCAACTAAAGTCAAACAAAACAGAGATTTCCATGCCTGACTTTTAAAGAAGCTTCTAGATTTCTGATTTCATTCTCTGAAGTTGAATCTCTTGGTACCTGAGGCTAGTAATATTTTAAAAGAGGGAGTAAGTTTTCCGTCAGTCCTATGGGACAGCCTGGCCTATTTCTTTCTGCTGCAATACCAACAATATTTGGGTGTCCTGGGGTGGTATTGAGTGTGAACTGGGGACTGACAGTGGGGAAACGCTGTGGGCCTCAGCACCAAGGCCAAGGGTGGTGTTCAATAGCATGAGCATGTAGGCCTGATAAGACAGGTGAGTTGGGTTCACAAGGCTCTAGACAGCAGGTCTTACTGAATACTCAAAGTCAAGCCTGCAGGTGATTTGGTTGTTTGTGGAAGAGTCCCACATCTAACTAGTGTTGTGGGAACCTGTATTTCCCAGAAGATATCTGGAAGGAGCTAGGTAGGTGTTGAGAGCCCTTGATAATTATGAAAAGACTCTGGGAAGATTAAGGACACCACTGTCCAGAAGGATATTTCATATCTAATGCTCTAACTTCTATTATACTACGACATTCATTAGTTGGCAGCCAAATTTTCTTCCAAACACATCTGAATTTGAATCTTAAACATATACTTTATTGGCTTAATCATGTGCTTCAGTTCCCTTAGATGCAGAATGGAGATCATATACCCAACTCATAGGATTTCTGGGGGTTGGATTGCTGTCAGGGGTAAAAGAATGGAGTAAGCAAAATGCTTAAAGGTTGAATTATACATGGAAAATAATAATAATTAATAAGTAAAAAAACCCTCTAATAATTAATGTAATTATTAATAACACCAAAACCTACATATTAGTTTGCTTGTGATGTCATGGCAAAATATGATAGAAGTGAACAGCTTAAGTAACAGAAAGTTGTCTCTTACAGTTCTGAAAGCTGGAAATCCAAGCTCAAGTTGTCAGCTCACTCAGTTTCTGGTTAAGGGCCTCTTCTTAGCTTGTGGATGGCTGCCTTCTTGCTGCATTCTCTCATGGCAGAGACAGGGGGTTTGGGGGGTGGGGAGGAGAGAGAGAGAGTGAGAGAGGGAGAGAAAGATCTCTTCTGTCTGTTTTTTTTTTTTTTTTTTTTTTTTAGTTTTTTAAATTTTTTATTTTTTATATACATATATTTTTATCCCCAGGGGTACAGGTCTGTGAATCACCAGGTTTACACACTTCACAGCACTCACCAAATCACATACCCTCCCCAATGTCCATAATACCACCCCCTTCTCCCAAACCCCCTCCCCCCGGCAACCCTCAGTTTGTTTGTGAGATTAAGAGTCACTTATGGTTTGTCTCCCTCCCAATCCCATCTTGTTTCATTTATTCTTCTTCTACCCACTTAAGCCTCCATGTTGCATCACCACTTCCTCATATCAGGGAGATCATATGATAGTTGTCTTTCTCTGCTTGACTTATTTCACTAAGCATGATACGCTCTAGTTCCATCCATGTTGTTGCAAATGGCAAGATTTCATTTCTTTTGATGGCTGCATAGTATTCCATTGTGTATATATACCACATCTTCTTGATCCATTCATCTGTTGATGGACATCTAGGTTCTTTCCATAGTTTGGCTATTGTGGACATTGCTGCTATAAACATTCGGGTGCATGTGTCCCTTTGGATCACTACATTTGTATCTTTAGGGTAAATACCCAATAGTGCAATTGCTGGGTCATAGGGCAGTTCTATTTTCAACATTTTGAGGAACCTCCATGCTGTTTTCCAGAGTGGCTGCACCAGCTTGCATTCCCACCAACAGTGTAGGAGGGTTCCCCTTTCTCCGCATCCTCGCCAGCATCTGTCATTTCCTGACTTGTTGATTTTAGCCATTCTGACTGGTGTGAGGTCTTCTGTCTGTTTTTTAAGGGCACTAAATTTTATCAGACCCAGCCTCAGGAACTAATTATTTCCCTTTCTCCTAGAACCATCACAATAAGGTTGAGAGCATACAAGCATTCAGTCTGTGAATTTTGAGAGCATACAAGCATTCAGTCTGTGACTTTGCATGAGCACATGCATGTGTACACACACACACACACACACACATGTCCCTACAATTTTCCTTGACTGAGACTATCAGGTTTTCTAAGGCTTCCAAAGGTCCTTAGTATGGCATCATAAGAGGAAGGATTAACCACATCTAAAAGGGTACACTTGAGCTTATGTTCTCCAGAGTTCCCTCCAGGGATTTGTCAAAGTTTGTGTGATCCACACTGTTTTTGTAAATCTGATCCAAAGTGTGTGTAAATCCAAACTGAGTATTCTATAAGCATCATTTCCCAGAAGAAACTTTGGACTGAGAAATGACAGAAGCTCCTTGCCCTGGTAATCCATGCAACTTGTCCTGGGATTGCCATGAAAAGCTTTCACGCTTAAATTGCCTCATTTTATTGGCCAGAGAGTTGTGGAGATCATTTGTTGTGGAGATCACCCCTCCCAAGACCATTGCCATCTTCCTTCCTTTTCTATTATTTAAATTACTAAGTTATTTTCTCCAAGAAAGTGGAGAACCATTTCCAATTCATTTTTAGTTGCCTGGCACTTATACCCACAATTCCAACTTTGGTGTCTATGGTAAACATTACTAATATTTAATAAATATCTATTCTACAAAATCCTAAAGAAGCCACAGCATCATTTAACACAGAGCTCCACACAAACTGCTGCCAATCAACACTTGCAAATCAGTATAAAAACAGTTTCTTATATATGCTGAAGTACCACCTGGTGGGACTAGATGATGGAAGCATTCACATCTTTGATATGGTGGAATCTCAGAAATGTCAAAAATATTTAGTGTACATGGGTGGCTCTGTCAACAAAACTGTCTGAAACTTTCATTTCAGGTCTTGATCTCAGGGTCATCAGTTCAAACCACAAGTTGGGCTCCCTTAAGAAAAAAAATCACTGGGAAACCTGGATGGCTCAATAAATCAAGAGTCTGACTCTTGACTTTGACTTAGGTCATGATCTCAGAGTCCTGGATTGATTTGAGCCCTCTGTTGGGCTCTGTGCTGAGTGGGGCTTGCTTAAGATTCTCTCTCTCCCGGGGCACCTGGGTTGCTCAATGGGTTAAGCCTCTGCCTTCGGCTCAGGTCATGATCTCAGGGTTGTGGGATTGAGCCCCACGTCAGGATCTCTGCTCAGTGGAGAACCTGCTTCCCACTCTTTCTCTGCCTGCTTCTCTGCCTACTTATGATCTCTCTCTCTGTCAAATAAATAAATAAAATCTTTAAAAAAAAAATTCTCTCTCTCCCTCTCCTTCTACCATTCCCCCTGCTTTCTCTCTCAAATAAATATATAAACATTTAGATAAAAGAGAAACTTCAGAAATATTTAGATCAATGGAAAGATTACAGAAGTTAGAATTTGATAATTACTTGAATCCTGATGTGTCACATATAACTCTACAGCTTTGAGTAAGTCAAGACAATCCTTTATGACTTCATTGTCTCATACATACGATGGTAATAAAAATATTATCTAACTACAGATATGGTCTCAGGTGATATTGTCTGCCAAGCCTTTGGTACAAGATGAAATAGGAATAAATGTTAGCTCTTTTCGACCATAAGCTACTCTCATATCCTGTGTGGGCTATGTTTGCACCCCTGATAAATAATTAATTAAACATTCCTAGAGTTAAAGAACTGTAACACATAAAACTTTCTGTTAGTATCAATACTTTGAAGAAAGGTCCAATTCTGGAACATCACAGTATCTTGTATTGGACTTATACTAATGGCAATAACAATTACAACTCTGAAAGAACATTTTAGAATATTCTGAATCTTGGAGAGCATTCAAAACTAGTCAGATATGATTCCTGAAATGAGAGATAAATGAACTTAATTCTACACATAATCAGCTTTTTCTGTGTAGATATTGGTGAAGAAAACTCAGACATAAAAAAATAGTGTTACGGGGCAAAAGAGAAAGATTGCATGGAGCACTGGGTGTGGTGAATAAACAATGAAGCTGGAACACAGATAAGAAATAAAATAAAATGAAATGGAAAAAAAAAAAAAGAGAGAAAGAGGTGTGAACTTAAGACTGGAAATTGATGGGAATTTGAATGGAATGGAATGACTTACATTTGGAAAGCCCTGAATTCTACATACCAAATATTTTCTAAATCTTTCACTGTTCCTAAAATTCATATAAAAGAGAAAGGCACCCAGAAATCACCATGAAACCCAGCAAAAACCAACAGCTGAGAGCTAAAGAACTGTGAAGTTTTAAGCAGTTACTCAGTACTGGGAAGACATAATTTGGAAGTGATGTCTTATCAAATTACAGGAGTTTAGTAATAACTATGAGTTTTTTTTACTGAAAACACAGAAGTACTGTGCTTAAGAACAAAGAATAAATCCATGGACCAAAGAAACAAAACAAAACAAAGTAAACTGGCACTAGAAAGGCATAAATTCAATCTAAGAAGACCTACTGTAATTTCATTACCTTCTGGGGGGGGGGGACAAAACAAAACAAAACAAAAACAGCAACAAAAATCTCAACATTATTATGGGGAACATAACAAAATCCAGAGTGTCTATATGAATCCTCAATATCATGTATGCAATCAATATTCCCTAACATACCTAGAAGCAATGAAATATAGTTAATAATAAGGAGACATAGACAAGAGAAGCAGATGGGTAGATGACTCAGGTATGAGATCACAAAAAAGAAAAGCACAAAAGAATCAGTAAATAGTTGAACATTCTGAGGAAAGACATAAAAGCTATAAGAAATAGCCTAGTGGAAATTTTAGAATCGAGAAATACAATATATGAAATAATAATGCAATAATGAACCTAAATATAGTTTGAATACATCAGGGAAAGAACCGGTCAGTGGATCAGTATAATGTGGATTCCAGTGGTAAAAGAAAATACTGAAACAATTTTAACAGAGTTTCAGGAACATATGGAATGGCATGAAATTGACTACTATGGATGCAATCAAAGTTCCAGAAAGAGAGGAGAAAGAAAGAGGTGGAAAATAAATGAAGAGATAATGACCAGAAATGTTCAAATTTGGAGGAAAAAAAAAATCATTCATAGGTACAGGAAGCTCAGGAAATCACAAGGAGATAACATAGTCAAAATACAAACAATGGATAAAGAGAAAATCCTGAATTATCCACAGAAAAATATATACTAATTACAGGGGAATAAATATAATAATGATGACTAACTTTTAATTAGACATGATGGAGGTCAAGAAGCAGTGAAATTGCATCTTTAAAGTGCTGAAAAAAGATCTGTTGATTCAGAGTTCCATATCCAATTAAAATATCCCCCAAAGTAAAAGTATAATTAAGGTATTTCATATTAAAAAAAATCTGAGTAAATTCATCACCAGCAAACTCACAGAATAGAGATTATGAAACAAATTTCCTCAGGCAGAAGACAATACTATCAGGTTAAAATTTTGATTTACAAAAAGTAAGGAAGAGTGCCAAAAGTAGTTTACATAAGGCAAAATAAAACTGAACATTTTAAATCAATTTTTAATAAGTTCAATAAATAATTGAATGTGTAAAGCAAAAAAAAATACAAATATTGTGACATTTACAACATAAGCAGAAGTAAAATATATGACAATAGCAGCATAAAAACGTGAAAAATATTGCATTATATGTTTCTTACCTTATATTTAGAATAATATAATACTTGTAAATAGACTGGGAGAAGTTATTGCAACAATATTATGGTAATAAAACAACATTAAAATGATTAGAAAATAGAGAGATGAATCCAGTGGATGGTAACTAAGAAAAATGGAATCAAAACAATATTCAGTTAATTAAAAAGGCAGGTGTGAGGAAGAGAAATAAAACAGATGGGACAAATGGAAAATAAATGGAAATATATTTAAATGTAACCATGCTGATAATTACACTAAATACAAATGGATCAAACATGCCAAATAACAAGTAAATATTCTTGTAATGGATAAAAAAGCAAAATCCAACCTTATATTTACAAAGAAACCCTTCAAATATAAGAAACTAATCTGTTAAAAAGAAATAGATACAAATGAAAATGAAAGAGAAATATTAAAATATGTGAAATACAGCTTAAGCAGCGTTCAGAGGAAAATTTAAAGTCAATTTATTATCCTAGAAATAAAATTGATCATCTAAGCTTCCATCTTAGGAAAGTAGAAAAAGAAGAGAAACTCAGCCAAAGTTAGAAGAAGTAAAAACTAAAAGCTGATAAATACATATGAATACCAACATCAGAAATAAGAAGTAAGACATATTATAGATTCTTCGGTTCCACGAACATCAAGAGAATAATAAGGAAATAAATGCAATAACTTTCTTGCAATAAATTTGACATTTGGAAGAGACAGGCAGCATTTTTAAAGACAAAAACTATGAAAGCTTAAAAAAGGAGGAATAGAAAACTTGACTGTGTCTACATGTATTAAATAAATTGAGTTAAGGAGGGTATGTGATCTGATGAGCACTAGGTATTCTGCAACTAATGAATCACTGAAAGCTGTATCAAAAACTGATGACATACTATATGTAGGCTAATTAAGTTTATATGAAAATAAAATAATAAAATAAATAAATAAAATTAATATTTCAAAATTTCCCACAAAGAAAATGTTGGATTCAGATTGTTGCACTAATTAATCTTAACAAAGGTTAAGTTCACAATTAAAGCTGTATACATGCAGTCTTAGAAAATAGAGAAGTGGGGCATCTAGGTGGCTCAGTGGGTTAAGCATCTGCATTCAGCACAGGTCATGGGCACAGGGTCCTAGGATTGAGCATTGCATCATGTTCCCTTGTCAGTGGGGAGCCTGTTTCTCCCTCTCCCTTCATTGCTACTACCCCCTCTCTGTCTGTCAAATAAATAAATCTTAAAAAAAGAAAATAGAGAAGAAGCAAACATTTTCAATTAATTTTATTATGTCAAAATATCTCTGATAAATAAATCAGACAAAAATATTACCAAAAAGGAGTCAGTAACTCAAAAACATAGGTGCAAAAATACATAATAATTTTTTTTGAAAATCAAATTCAGCAATACATAAGAAAGGACAATACACCATGAGCAAGAGGGATTTATTTTCAGAATGCAAGGTTAGTTTAATATTTGAAAACCAATTAACGACATTTACCACATGCAGGAGAAAGTATTTAAGTAAACTTAGCAGCCACTTATGATTATTTAAAAAAAAAATCTTACAACAAATTAGAAAGAAAGAAAAGAAACTTCCTTAATCTATAAAGGGCATTTATGAAAATACTCCTATACGAAGTAAGTAACTAAGGTAATTCTTACTTAATGAATTATTTGTTGTTTTGCAAATAAGATTAAAAATACAATAAGGATGTTCACTTTGGGCACTTCTTTTAACATCATACTATTGGTCCTTGCAAACACTGGACCTGAAAAATAAATACGGGACATTAAGTTGGGCACACAAGAAGTTAAATTGTCTTTATTCGTAGATGACTTGATTGTTTACATCAATAATCCTAAAAAAATTGAAAAACAAATCAAAACCAAAAATACTTGTATTAATGAGTGAATTTAGCAAGGTCACCGGATACAAGACCAAAATAAAACTTGTGAATTTCTATATGCTAGAAAGAACCAATTAGAAAATGATATTAACATGGAGGACTTTGGGAGATGGAGAGTCGAAGTGAGTTGAGGGAAATTGGAAGGGGAGAGAAACCATGAGAGATTGTGGACTCTGAGAAACAAACTGAGCGTTTTGGAGGGGAGAAGTGTGGGGGCTTGGGTGAGCCCGGTGGTGGGTATGAAGGAGGGCACGGATTGCATGGAGTGCTGGGTGTGGTGCTTAAACAATGAATTTTGGAACACTGAAAAAAAATTAAATTAAAAGAAAGAAAATGAAGTTTGAAACTCTATTTTTAATATCATTAAAAGTCACAAAATACAAAAAAAATATTGTCTGATAACAAGCAAGATATTTACCCTGAAAACTGATGAACATTACTGAGACAGAGACTTAAATGGAGAGGTGTACTACACTCATAGAATGGGAAGACCCACTGATATGTCAATTCTCTTCAGACTGGCTGATGGATGTAACACAACCTGGATTAAAATTATGGATCATTTTATTACAAAAAAATACAAACTGATAAAACTTATATGGAAATGTAAACAATCTTAAAAAATTTTTGTTTATTTTTAAAAATTTCTTTTCAGTGTTCCAGAATCCATTGTTTATGCACCACACCCCATGCTCCATGCAAAACAATCTTTAAAGAAAATAATGGAGTTAGAGGACTCACACTCTAATTATGAATCTTTCTAAACTACAGTATTCTAATTATTGTGTTATTAGAGTAAGAACAGAAAAATATGAGAGCTCAGTAAGAAATCCAGAGATAGATCCACAAATGTATAGTCAATTGATTTTTGGCCAGGTTTTTGCACAGTATAGTGGGGAAAAAGAAAGTCTTCTCAAGAAATGATGATAGAACAATCAGACAGTTACATGAGATGATTAAGGGAACTTACCTCACACTATACACAAAAATTATTTTGAGATGAATGCAAGCCAAAAGTCTAAATATTCTAGAAGAAAACAAAAGAACAACGTTGTGACCTTCTTCCTTTGAATACAAAAAGGACTAAACATGGGGGGTGGGAAATCACCAAATTTGACTTTATCTAAATGAATTCCTTCTAGTCAGCAAAAGAGACCAGTAAGAAAATAAAAAGAAAAGCCACAAAGTGGGAATAAAGCATTGTAATGCATATATCTGATAAAGGACGTACATCCAGAATATATAAAGAACCTCTGCACATCAAAGTAAAAATATCACAATCCAGCGAAACTGGGCAAGAGGCAAATACCCATTTCATAAACAAGAGCAACATTAGGACAAGAGGACATTAAAAGGTGCTCAAAATATTTGTCATCTGAGAAACAGATATTAAAACCACAATAAAATCCTCTGTACACGCAGAGTAACTGAAATTAGATCCCTCCAACTCCAGATAGCAACGAGGACGTGTAGAAACTGGATCACATACATTTTGGGAGGAATGTAAAAAGTTAAAAACATTTTGGAGGGCACCTGGGTGGCTCAGTTGGTTAAGCGACTGCCTTTAGCTCAGGTCATGATCCCGGGGTCCTGGGACTGAGCCCCGTATCGGGTTCCCAGCTCCATGGGGAGTCTGCTTCTCCCTCTGCCCTTCTCCCATCTCAAGCTCTCTCTCTCTCTCTGTCAAATAAATAAGAATCTTTAAAAAAAAAAGACAAACAAAAAAAAAGATTTTGGGGAACAATTGAACAGTTTCTTTGCTAAGCTTTCACCTATTCTATGATCCAGCCACTATCCCTAGAGATTTATGCAAGAGAAATGATAACATAAGGCCACAAAAATATATGTATCAACATTTTCAAGGAAACTTTATTGATTATAGGCAAAAAATAGAAACAGTCCCAATGTTTACCACCGTGGCGTACGTAAATAGACTTTGGTATACTCATAGAAAACTATGATAAAAAAACAATAAAAGATTAATCCAAAAAAAAAAAAGGTCACTGTGGGTAAATATCAGAAACATTATACTCAGTGAAAGAAACCAGATGTGAAAAAGTAAACAATGCATCATTTCCTTCATTTAAAAAAAGAAAAAATCACCTGGAGTTTAAATTCAAATTTAAGGATTGGCACAAATACACTTGGGAATAGAAATTAGAGTAGCTTTTAATTGTGACAATACACGGAGCTGATCATGAAGAAATGCTCTGGGGGGTTGAAATTTTCCATATCGTCTTTGGTGCATTATTATTATTATTATTATTGTTCTGGGGAACACATGACCAAAGAGTGAGTAGCCCAAAACATAGATGCAATTCTGTAATTTTTGCAGGGCTTAGTGGGGTGGATCTTGGACTCTGTAAAATGTACTGGGGTGACCAGATGTCTGGACTGTTGTCTTACCACATGGTGATTACAGAAGCTGACTTCTTGAGGGCTGTGTCTGAACCGATCACAGCCTTATTTCTGCGACATTCTATGGGTCAAATGAAGTCATGTACAGATCCGGAGGGAGAGAAAGAGATTCCATCTCTTGATGTGGAGAGTGGCAGGTACATGTAAGGAGAGGAGGGCCTGCTGGTAGATCTTGAGAGAACGTTTCACAGATTTTAAATGTTTGTTCTATGGCTGTACATCATCATCTCAGTTTATCCAGCTCTACTTTTAATATTTGTACATCCTACTGCACCCAAATTAAAGCAGATGCACCATGGAGTTGGCAGGGATGATTTAAGTTCTAGAATATGAAAAAAAAAAATAGGACAAAGCTTCTGTGAATGTGTATCAAAGTTCACCTGTTTCCTGAAGATTTATTCAGTTAAATTCTTTTTTCCAGGATTGGTTAAAAGGACAAAAGATCGTCTGAACACCAAAGAGAAAATTAAAATTGTTCATTTGTTTTCAAGAGTTAAAATGTATTTGTTTTCAAAGAGGGAAAATGTATTGCTTAGTTACTTGAACAAACTAATCAAAACTTGTTGTGATCTGAATATGCTGGGAGAGCGAGGTCTTCCAAGGTTTGTCCTGTTTTCCTCCCTTGACTTTCAGGAATGTGGAAGAGGCAACGAAGTCTAGTTTGGGGAAACAGAGGCAACAAAGATAAATGGTCTGTACGGGACTCTGCCACTCACTGATTGTGCTTGGATAAGTGGATTAACTTCTGTGACTCAGTTTCCCCAACTGTAAAAGAAACAGCTGATAAAGTTGTCATCGGAATTAGAGGGGGTCAGGGTGAAGAGATTGGCATGGTGAGAGTCAGTATGCGAGGTAGTAGGAGGATGATGAGAGGTAAAATATTTAAAAAAAAAGAAAGAAAAGAAAAGAAAAATAGAAGTCTTGTAACAAAGGAGCTACAGATATTCTCAACCACACTTGTGGAGCCCTCCCTCCATTGAGGGTACCACAGTCACATATACACGCTCTGTCTCTGAGGCGACCAGTGAACCACAGTAGATTTTAAATATCTGAATTCTTGTCTTCGTAGGGTGAGGTGTGGAAATGAAGATCACCCCAAGAAAGACATTTATAATTATGAGGGTTATGAAAGATTGGGTTCCCCAGGAAGGAGTGTCTCTAATCACCGCAGGTATTGAACGAGAGAAGGTATGGTAACGTTTCAAATTTTGTTCCTTAATGTTGCCAGAAGAAAGTGTGCTTGACATTTGGTTCACCCTCTAACTATGCTTGTGCCTTTGCATAAGTCAGCCTGGTGAACCTCAGTTTCATCACCTGTAGTATGTCAATAATGATCATATCGAAGCGCTGACTTCAGAATTAGCGGTGATATATATCAGGTACCTCGTCCTTCGGGGAGGCTTGATGTGCTCATCACCATGATGCTTACTGTTGTGAAAGCCCTATCATGTGTCAAGCCCTGTGCAGGAATTTGCAGCTGCTGGGCATGCACATGTCACAAGGTGTCATTACATACAGGGTGGCAAAAGTTGTGTGAAACGTGGAAGCAATTCTGCAAGTGCAGCGAGAAAAAAACTGCCTGGGTAATTATGAAGTCAAACAAAAAAATTAAAAACAAAGAAAGCTCAGAGTATTTGATTATTAAATTTGGAAGATTAGATGGGGCGCTTGGGTGGCTCAGTCGGTTGGGTGTGACTCTTGATTTCAGCTCAGGTCACAACCTCAGGATCATGAGATCAGGGCTCCGTGCTCCCCATGGAGTCTGCTTGAGATTCTCTCTCCCTCTCTGCCCTCTGCTCCTGCCCTTGGTTGCACACTCATGCGTGCTCTCTCTCTAAAATAAATAAATAAAATCTTTTTAAAAAATAATCATGATGCTTGAAAATCGCTCTGAGATGTTTATATTTGGCATGCTTGTAAATGCAGCCTTGGGCTATTGAACCTTGGGCTATTGAACCACTGGTGGTGGTTGTAACAGGAAGAGAACTGACTTCAAAGCCAAAAAGATGACGGTTCGAGTATTGGCCATCGTTTTGTGGGAGCCATATGACCTCTTTCAGCACGTGGGTGGGGGCGTGACAGGGGCTAATACACAGAAGGCCATTCCACACAGAGGCAGACATAACAGAATCAATGTCTGGTTCCCCCTTTTATGAGATGGCTTGCAACCTACAGCAGGTAGGGTGACTTTAGTTCAAATAACAGAGTAACTAAGAGTGCCTTGAACCATCGGAATGTAGTCTTTATCTCACAGAATCAGTCCAAAGGTAGGTGAATACAATTGATAGACTTAGGGGCTCAAGGCCATCAGCAAAAGCCAGGCTTTTCCTGTGGTTCTGCTCAGCCATCCTCTCCTGGTTGGGGGCATCACTTATCTGCCCTACAAGATGACTAGGGCACCTTCAGACATCATGGCCTTGCACAAAGATATCCAGGAGGAAGGGGATTTCCTCCTATGTGTCTGATATATCTTCTGGTAAAGCAGAGGCTTCCCAGTATTTTGGATTCAGGACCCCAAAAAGCATTTATATGATGTATATATGTATATGTGTTTTTACATGAGATTTATATATATATATTTATATACACATATATTAATAGTTTCATTTCTATTGCAGTAATTATATATGTGTATATATATAAATACATACAGATAAATAAATATGCACACATATTTACTACAATAGAAATAAAACTGACAATTTAAAAGCATTTATTTATTTTAAAAATAACAAAAGCAAACCCACTATATGTTAATGAAAGTGACCATTTAATGACAAGCAACCATAGTTTCTAAACCAAAAACTATAGGTTTTATAGTTTTTAAATAGTGAAAAGTGGTTTCATCTTTCTTTCTTTCTCTCTCTTTCTTTTTTTCTTTCTTTCTTTTTCTTTCTTTCCACTTTTTTCCTTCCTCCCTTTCTCCCAAGCTACCCCCTTCCTCCTGTCCTCGTTCCTTCCCTCTCTCTCTCTTTTCTTTCTCTTTCTGTCTTTCAATCTTTCTTTCAAATCTCTTTAATATCTGCTTTAATAAAACAGCCACATTCGCACACCGCCTTTTGCCTGCAGGCTCTTGGGCTTGCTGTATTGATTCAAGTAGATGATAAAAATCTGGCCTGACACAGATAGGGAGATGAGAAAAGGAGAAAAATTTTAGTGGTCTTTCCAGAAAATTCTAGATATTTTTCTTTTCTACTACACCAAAACTCAACAACCAGTGTTTTTAAAAATTGCAGTGTGGATTCTGAAACCGTACTGATGAACTTTTCATACTTTGTTTCATTATCTTTCACACTCTGACTGGATAGTTTACCTATGCATAATCCTATAATGTCCTGCATTGGTTGTTTGGAAAATACTGCTTTACTGAGTTATACAGAACTTCCAAGTGTTGACACATTTCATTATACAGTATTTAAAAACAAGTCATTGCTCATCTCATCTTTAAAAAAAAAAAAAAGTCTTCAATTGTCAGGAAACTGTCAAGCTCATGGTGGAAGGTACATACTTGCAAAAAATTCAATTCAATTTTTTTTTTAAGATTTTATTTATTTGCCAGAGATAGAGAGAGAGAGTACACACAAGCAGGCAGAGAGGCAGGCAGAGGCAGCGAGAGAAGCAGGTTCCCTGCAGAGCAAGAAGCCTGATGCGGGACTCGATCCCAGGACCTTGGGATCATGACCTGAGCCGAAGGCAGTGGTTTAACCAACTGACCCACCCAGGCATCCCTCAATTTTTTTTTTTTTTTTCTTAAAGGTTCGAATTTTGTCAGATACTTTCAATTGTTGAGAGCTAACGTGGAGGACTTATTGTGGTCATTTTTACAGAAATATCAGCCAAGTACTCAAGTTTAGTGGCTGCAGTCTGTCAGTTATTCTTTCAGGTAAAAACAAGCTGGTTTGATTTGTGACTCAATTGTGCATGTGCTTTCCGGAGTGCACGAGTGTGGCAGACGGGTCCTATGCATTCTGCCCAGTTTGTTATGCAGAATATTAACAAGATTACACTTGAGAGTCGAAATTCGATACAATTGATTTTTATGGCTTTATCAAAGATGAAACAAAACAAACTTTTTTTTTTTTTCTTTTAGCTATGAGTGTGTGGCTTTGAATGTGCTAAGCACAGGACAGCTGGGTGCCCCCTCCGCGATTCATGCTGAAGCACCAGCAGTTTTCCTCCCTCTCTTCTCCACCCTCAGTGCCCTTTTCAACACTGCTACAAAGAGCACTAGCATCTTGGTATCATGAAACAACGGTGCCCGTTTTGAATCCTGGAAGTGTCACACTTTGAGAGCCGCTGTGTTACTTAATAGGTAAGAAACACCAGCTTTATGTAAGCACATCTCCCAGCAGAAGCAGTAAAATTGTATAGCAAAGGGTTGGTTGAATAAATATCGTTGGAACATCCTCTATCTGGTCTTCTGTAACATAAGGCTGCCTGTTTAAAAAATATATATATAACAATCTATATCTTCTTTTATTAAAATGCTAACAAAATTGTGTTGTAGAAATTTTGACATATTAAAAAGCCAGGATAAAAAAAAAATTAAATGATGATTCCCCAGCTAGAGATAAACCCTGTTAATTTTAGCAAGCATCTTTTCTTTCTTCCCATGCATTTAGAGTACTTCGCAATCTGCCTTTCTCTCTCTCTTCCTTCCCTCTTTCCTCCCTTCCTTTCTCTTTCTTTCTTTCTTTCTTTCTTACTTAACATTGTCTCATGAACATTTTTTTCATATCATTAAATATTTATGGACGACATCACTCTAAATTATTCATTTCCCCTTCTGACAGGACATCACATTCTGCCTGCAATGCGCTGGTGCCGGGTTGCCTGGTGAGACAGTTTTGAGAACTGGTGGCCTGGCATTTTACGAATTCTTCCTCATGATGATTGCTCTCACTGATGAAGGTGCCATCCTGAGTCCTTGTGGCCTTTTGGCAACTGCTGGTTACTCATGGACATCTCATGTTCCGGGGGGGCATGTCCCTGTCTTCAATTTTTTTTTTAAGTCCTCCCAATCCCTTCAGTTCTGTTACACGTGCCTGGCTGGGCAAGGCATCCTCCGAGTCTTTCTAACACCAGTTTCTCCTTCTTGATGTCTTTCTCATTTGGTACAAATCATCCCCCTTTAAATGGTATTTTCTCCTCCTTTAAACCCTGGATTTCCATGATACCCTTTTGTTCCTATTGCAAACCTAAGCACTGAGGTCGACAGTAAGGGTCCTCCACCGGCCTCCAACCTGGATTTTCCTTCTCCTCTTTACCTAGATCCCCACTTCCCTCCAGTCCCCTGGGGACTACAGCACACACTGGGCCAGCTTGTGTTTTTCTAAAATTTCCACAACATTTTCAGTTCTCCATGTTCTTCCAGAAAATTTGTATTGTTCCCCAGAAAAGGTAGAAAAAAATATTCTTCTTCCTCTGAAAGTGGGTGGGGCTTTTGTGGTTTCCTTGACTGGCTGGAATGACTACTACTGCATTGGTTCCGAGGCTGAGTTAGAAAAGTAGGAACAATAGCAAACCTAAAGATTCCAGTTCTCGGCGTGGAACTGACCTGCTGTTCCTGAGTAAAGCAGACACACGCTGGTCCCACTGAGCCCTGCCCTCACCACAAATTTTGTGAGCAAAATAAATGCTACCTTTGCTTAAACGCCTAGATTTTGGAATTTTTTGGCATTGATTTTAATGTAGTAATAGATAACCAGAGCATACATCCTGCCCCTTCTTGCCATCCTTCTATAGCAGATAAGAACTCCCTTCTGGACAGTCACCCAACCCCCAGCCTATCTTAAATACTCAGGCTATGTTCTCACATAAAACCATCCACACATTCTCTTTCCTGGTTCTAATAGCCCTGTGTTCCTGAAACAGTTATGTACTTGGTCTGTCTTCTACTCATGCTCTTATATTTTTATTCTTTTAAAGAAATATTATTTAACTCTTATGAAGTAATATATTTAATATATGCATGTTAGGAAGCATCATAAAAAAATGAGCAATCCCAAGACAGAATATTACCAGTGCCAAAATGTATACCTCACCATGGCTTTGTGAATACCCCTCCCAGAGAATTTTGGATCTACCATACTCTGTTCAAAAATTATCTGTATTTATTCCTAAATGACACATTTTTTCATTATTTTGAATTTCATGTAAACAGAATCTTCCTCTCCATAATAGTCTATAGCTATCACTCTTCAATCTACCTTATGTCTTAAGATATTGCTATGCTATAGAAATTTGCTCATGGCATGGAAGAATTAACATTGTCAAAATGTTCATACCACCCCAGGCAATCTAGAGATTGTTTTATCAAAATACCAACAACAGCAGGGGCACCTGAGTGGCTCAGTTAGTTCAGCAACCGACTCTTGATTTCAGCTCAGCTCACGATCTCAGGGTCCTGTGGTAGAGCCCCTCACTGGGCTCCATGCTCCGTGGGGAGTCTGCTGGAGAGTCTCTCTCTCCCTCTGCCCCTCCCTCTGCTTGTGCTTGCTCTCTCTTTTTCTTTCTATAAAATAAATACATAAATTATTTTTTTAAATACCCACAGCATTATTCACAGAGCTAGAACAAATCATCTTCAAATTTGTATGGAACAAAGACCCCGAATACCCAAAGAAATCTTGAAAAAGAAGAACAAAGCTAGAGGTATCACAATCTCAGATCTGAAGATAAGCTGCAAAGTTGTAGTAATCGAAACAATATGGTACAGCACAAAATAGACAAATATAGATCAATGGAACAGAGTATAGAGCCCATAAATAAACCTACTCATATATGGTTGATTACTTTATGGCAAAAGAGGCAAGAATACATAATGGAGTAAAGACAGTCTCTTCAAAAAGTGATGCTGGGAAAACCGGACAGCTTTGTGCAAAAGAATGAAACTGGACCCTTTTCTTATGCCATACACAAAAATAAACTAAAAATCATATACCTATACACATAGTGGTATATATATTATATATACATATATGTATACATATAAAATGGTGTTATATATACCATGCTGATGTTATATGTGGTGTATGTGTATAAAATATAATCTCTATATGCCTATAATCTATATTATACACACTTATACACACACACCATATAATGGAGTGTTATGGAATACTGAGTATAATAGAATATTATAATGGAGTATAATATTATAATGGAATATTACTCAGCCATAAAAAAGACAAGATCTTGCTGTTTGCAAGAGCATGGATGGACCTGAAGATTATGCTAAGTGAAATGAGTCAGACTGAGAAAGACAAATATACGATTTTATTTATATGTCAAGTCAAGTCAAAACAAACAAAACAACAACAAATAGAAACAGACTCACAATTACAGAGAACAAACTGATGATTGCCAGAGTTGGAAAGGGGAGGAGGGATGGTGAAACAGGTGAATCCTTAGTTCTAAAGTAAACAAGTCACAGAGATGAAAAGCACAGCATAGGGAATATAGTCAATAATACTGTAAAAAGATTGTATGGTGACAGATGGTGACTATATTTATTGTGGTGAGCATAGCATAATACATATAATTGTCAAATCACTATGCTGTACACTTGAAACTAATATAATATTGTATGTGAACTATGCTTCAATAAAAAAGAGATGTACCTATGTGTGTGGCAGTGATTCTTTTTCCTAGTGCTTAATAATCCATTGGATGAATATACCTCAGTGTATTTATTTATTGATGGGCACTTGAATTGGGTCGGGTCCATGATTTTTGCTATTGTGAAGAGTGTTGAATAAAAATTCTTACACATATTCTAGGTCACAGGTTCAAGAGTATCTATGCCTGAGAATACAATGTAGCATACTTGGAAATGGAAATGTTCAATCTTAGGAGATCATGCCAGATTTCTTACCAAAGTGGTTGTGCCAATTCCACTCCCAGTAGAAAGATAGGAATATAATCACCAAAAATTGGCATCATATCTTTCTTTTTGTCTCCCTAGTAGTTGTAAATGGTCTGATTTATATTAAACTGCTTATAATTTAGACTGAACATCTAAAGATACAGATATAAAGTGAATTATTTTCTAGGTTGGATGTGGAGGAGAATGGCGTACCTGGAGAGGGCATGGAAAACCTGTGATTTCCCCATACCTTGCCCTGTGGATCTCGTCCACTTCTTATTGATTCATACCCTTTAATAAACTGGTAAATATGAAAAATAAATAATTACGTATTAATATAATGTATTGTTAATTACATATAGCTTGACATATTGTATATAGCATCCGTTTAATTATACATGGATATGTTATATACATTACTAATTATATGGAGATACTTATTTATCTATGTGTTTTCTATTTTCATTTATTTATTTGTTTCTTTATTTAGTGTTTTCTTTCTTTCAATGGGACTGTTCAATGCTTGTATCCACATTTTTGCTGAATTTTCATATTTTCTTATTAACTTGGATTCAGGTGTCATACATTTTGGATGTGGGTCTTCTGTTGGCTTTGTGCGATTTGACACTCCCAATTGGTGGCTTCTCTTTTCACTACCCGTCTGGTGCCTTTGGATGAACAGAAATGTTGGGTTTTAATGTAACTGCATCCTTTAGGTCACTGTGTCTCTCTTAGTGGAGACTGGAAAGAGGCTTCTGTAAGAGAACCCTCCCCTGCTTGAGCCTTATAAAATCATTTTAACATTTTAATGTGATCACTTATATTTTGGTCTTCAGCACGTGAGGAGTGCTTCTAAGGGGGGCATGCATTATAAAGTAGGCATGCATTTTCATTTTTCCCCATATGAATAACCAAATAATCAACACCATTCATGCGTTGATAATTTCCCCCCAGTTACCCAAAGTGCATTCCCTGTTAAATTCCAAGTTTTAACATAAGGATCCCTGTCTGGGTTCTTTCTTCTGTTACACTGAACAGTTTGCAATATTATATGGTCTTTGTTACTATACATATGCTATAGAACTAGAAGTCTGGTAGGACAAGCTACCCCAACTGACTACGTTCTCAGAGTACCCTAGATACTTTTAGGCTTTTGGACTTCCATATAGATTTTAGCATCAGCTTCCCAAATTCTAGAACAATCTTTTGGGGATTAGATTGGATTGCATTGACTCTATAGAGTACCCTGAGAAGATTTAACATTTTAAATACAGAGCCTTTAAATTGCTAAAAATGATATAGCTATCCATTTATTTGGGTCTTTAAAAAGGTTTCAATAAAGTTTTATTTTAATACAGGTGCACATCTTTTACAGAATTATTTATATGTTTCATATGCTTTTATCGCTATTGAAAATAAATAGTACCTTTACTTTTTCTGCTTGAATATAGAAATGCAATTTAAAAATATATTGATTTCATACATAGCCTTTTCTCTGAACTCTTATTTTTAACAATCCATAGATACTTAAGAGCTTGCTATATTGACGATCATGAGCCATAAAATAATGTTTTTCCTTTCTTTTCTTTCTATATGTTAATCTTTTCCCTTATTCTGTTGGCTGGGATTTATACAGCAATGTGGAACAGAAACAGAGGAAGCGACACTCTTGCCTTGTTCATGATTTGAAAGACACTCTAACAATTCAGCATGAAGAATATTTGTCATACATTTCAGGTAGCTATGTCTTATCACATTAAAGGAATTCCCTTCTATTCCTTGTTTGCAAATAACGTTTTTAAAAAAATCATCCATGGGCTTTATTATTTCCATTTTATGCCTGTACCATACAACCTTTTGCAAATGACTTTTTTCACAGAGGTTCATGCCTTTGAGATACATGGATGTTATTGTAGGTATCAAGATTTCAGTCCTTTTTACTGTTGAGGAGCATTCTACTATATGGGTGCATTTACTAGTCTGCTTATACACTCACCCGCTGAAGGGCACTGGGGTAGTTTCGAGTTCAGGTAATTATGATGAACAGGTCTGCTAAAAACATTCACACATAGGTTTCTGTGTGCGCATTTTCATTTCTTTGTAAGATTAATATTTGGGAGTGAGGTTCTAGGTCATGCAGTAAGTATATATAAAACTTAATCACAAATTGCCAAAGTGTTTTCCAAAATGAACATGAACTTTTGTATCCACCAGCCCATGGGGGACTCCCAGTTGGTGTCCATCCTCCCCAGCTCTTGGTCTTGTTTTAACAGTAAAAAGTGTGCAGTAGTGTCCCACGTGCTTTTAATTTCCATTTCCCTATTGATTAATGATGTCAAGCACAGAGTCCTGGGTTTATCTGTCATTGGTATAGCCTGTTTTGTGACTGTTCAAATCTTGTGCCCATTTTTAAACTGGATTGTGTTCTTACTGTTAAGTTTTGAGAAATCTTTACATGTTGCAAATATAAGTTTTTTATTTTTGTTTATCTCGTTTCCAAGTATCTCTCCCAGTCTTTTGTCTATGTTTTCATTCTCTCAACACTTACTTTGATAAAGCCAATTTATCATTTTTCCTTTTATAGATCATGATTTTATTACCTAATCCTGTAAGAATTAATCCCATAATCTCTTCTGATAGTTTAAATGGTTTAACATTTAGATCTTTGATCCGGTTAGGGTTAATTTTTTTTTTTTATTTTTTATAAACATATATTTTTATCCTCAGGGGTACAGGTCTGTGAATCACCAGGTTTACACACTTCACAGCACTCACCAAAGCACATACCCTCCCCAATGTCCATAATTTTTTTTTAAGATTTTATTTATTTGATACAGAGAGAGAGAGAGAGAGAGAGAGAGATCACAAGAAGGCAGAGAGGCAGGCAGAGAGAGAGGGGGAAGCAGTCTTCCTGCTGAGCAGAGAGCCTGATGTGGGGGCTCTATCCTAGGACCCTGAGATCATGACCAGAGCTAAAGGCAGAGACTCAACCCACCGAGCCACCCAGGCACCCCAGGTTAGAGTTAATTTTTGTGAAAGGGTGAGAATGAGGTCAAACTACTTTTTTTTTTTTTCATCTGGAAGTCCAGTATTTCCAAAATTATTTATTAACCAGACTATCCTTTCTCCATTGGACAGCCTTTGCAATCTTAATAATACATGGAGGAACATTCTGTAGATCCCACTGGATTTTTCTATAAAGAAAATTTTAATCTCTTCCTTTTGAGCTGTATTTCTATTATTATCTCCTCTTATTTCTTTGCACTTGCTAGGCTTCCTAGCTGAAACAGAGTGATGGGCAGACTTCCTTGCCTCATTCCCCACCTGTGGGGAAGGAATTCAGTCTTTTCAATATTAAGTCTGAAGTTAGCTAGAGGCTTTTTTGGTCAATTCTCTTTTCCAGATTAAGGAAGAGCCTTTCTATTCCTAGTTTGCTGAGAATTAAAAAAAAAAAAAAATTATGAATAGATGTTGAATTTTGTCAAGTTCTGTTTTCTGTATCAATTAATATGTTCATGTAGTTTTTCTTCTTTTCTATATTAAAATGGGGGATGCAATCAGGGTGTATTCTAACGTGTACATATTTCTGGATTTGATTTGCTAAAATTTTGTGGAGGATTTTTGCTTCTATATTTATGAACAACATTGTTCTATGGTTTCCTTTGCCTGCTTTTGGGAGCAGGGTAATACGGGACTCATAAAATTAGTTGGGAAGTGTTTCTTCTCTTCTACTTTCTGAAATAGATTGTAGAGAATATTTAATTTCTTCTTTAAATGTTGGACAGAATTTGCCAGTGATATAATTTTGGCCTGGATTTTTTTCCCCAGAAGGTTTCTATGAAATCAAATACTTTCATAAAAGAAAAACTGGAGGGCCTAGGTGGCTTAGTCAGTTAAGGCAGAGGACTCTTGATTTTGACTCAGGTCATGGTCTCTGGTGTTGAGATGCTGCCCAGCCTCAGCCTCTGCACTCAGCAGGGAGCCTGCTTGTCCCTCTCCCTCCCCCTACTTGTAAAAGTGCTCTATCTGTGTCAAATAAATAAATTAAAAAAAAATCTTTTAGAAGATTTTATTCATTGGTATTAGAGAGACAGAAAGCATGAGCTGAGGGATGGGGGGGCATTCATTTGCCAAGTATATTTTAAAGATATTAAGCCAAAAATATTAACCTATTTGCCAAAACTTTTACTATTTTTGTTACTCTTCCTTTATTCTCGATGTTCCAAGTTTTTCCCTAGGATCATTTTCCTTCCATTTGAAGAACTTTCTTTGGCTTTTTTTTTTTTTAAGACTGTCAGCTTTTGATCCATTCATTTAGTTTCCTTTCCTCTGAGAATGTCTTTATTTTATCTTCATTCCTGAAAGATACTTTCCCCTACTATGGATTCCTGGACTGGCAGCTCTTCTCTTCCAGCAAAATGAAAATGAAAATGTTGCCCACTTCCTACTGGCCTCCGTGGCTTTACAGGAGAAACTTCCCATCATTCACACAATTGTTCTTTTTGAGGTAATGTGCCATGTGTCTCTGGCTGATTTCAGAATTTCTCCTTTGTCTTACATTTTCAACTGTTCAGTTATGATGTGTCTGAGAATGATTTCTTCAATCAGTCTCACTGGAGTCCATTTAGAAATGTGGAGCTGATGTAGGCAAGGAGAATCTTGGGACCTCAATGCAGATCCCGTTCCTGTTAAAAAGGGGGCATAGTAGAAGGAAGGAGGGTTGGATATGAAGAGAGTTAGACTATTCTTTTTTATTTTTAAATTCAATTAGCCAACATATAGTACAACAGTTTTCAGATGTAGTGTTCAATAATTTATCAGTTGCATATATACCTGGTGCCCATCACATCACATGCCCTCTTTAATGCTTGGATTATTCTAAGAAAAATTTACCAAACCAGTGGTTGTTTTGAGCCAAGCCACCAATTGGTGGAGTCCTACCCCTTGTAGGAGTGGTGCTACATTAGTCCCTCCAGTGTGCTTGGTCATGGGCTGGGGACCGCCTCTGAAAAGCATAACCTTGGCACAAATATGGTGGTGGGTCTGGAGGAACAGCTTCTGGGATCATCCACTGACTACGCCGCAGAAGATCTGAGCAGCGCATTGCCGTAGCTGCCAAATCACATTTGCTACTAGTGGGGACCAGGGGCAAGCAGGGGTGCTGGTTAGACTACAGTCACTACTGATGAGAGGGTGCAGAGGTCATGTTGGAGTTGGTGAAAATAACTGAAATTTGGGGCATATTTTAAACACAGCACCAGCAGAATTTTCTTGCATATTTTTAAATTTTACTTTTTAATTTTTTACTATGTTCAGCTAGCCACCATAGCGTACATCGTTAGTTTTTGATGCAGTGTTCAATGATTCATTAGTTACGTATAACACCCTGTGCACATCACAACAGAATTTTCTGAAAGATAAGGGTTAAAAGACAGGAATAACTCGGGCTTTCAGTGTGGACATCTCGGAAAGAGTCCTAGGATGAGAAACTGAAGGTTCTGTCTGAATGAGTGAGGGAAATAAGAAAGATGGAAATGGAAGACCTTGTATATGGGATTCAGCATTTGTTTGTAAAGAGTTAAGATTTAAAGAGTGAGAGAAACAGAAGCTCTCTGAAGAACACACACAGGTTTTTAAGAAATGACAGAGGGAAATTTAAGGTTAACATGAATGTGAAAGAATAAGACCCAGGGGAGTGAGGAGACTGGCAATTAACTGGGAGACCTTTATCATAGACAAAGCTGATGTTTTCCATTGTCTGGGTCAACATAGCAACCTTATATGTGTGTGTGATGTGACACTTAATTGGCAGCTGAAATCAAACCTAACATTGGCGTCTTTCATGAAAATGAAACCTTAACAGCTCGGAGTTTCCAGAGTTGAAAGCATCCTTAGAGATTCTTCCTCCATCGCCTAGGTAAATGGGAGAGGGAATTGGGGTCAGGCAGCAGAAGAACATAATCCAAAATCACAAAGCCTTTTAATCTTAAGAATAGCAATAAGCTCAGCTCTTCCTGTATCTTGTCTCATTGCTTCCCCTCACTTGTGAATCCGGGGGAGGCCCCCAGATCTCTGTCCAATGTACATCACATCGTACATGCCACTGGAACATCTCGGGGGAGAACGGAGTCCATTATGATCCTAGTTCTTGAGATTCCATACGTACACAGTAGTCCGCCAAAATGAGTGCAGGCCTAAAGGATTCACAGGGTAACAAAGAAGAAACAAGTTTTTATCCAATATTCTAACCCTACGGACCTCTCCCTAACCTCCTGCCCTAACCCCGGACTCATGCCAGCATCAGAACTTGCTCAACCTTACTGCCACGTTCAATTTCTGCTCAGCTGTGTCTGCCTCACATCACCGTAGGGCCTTCCTTCCTGATTTTTTATCCACAAAAACAATCTATTTCTTTCTATAGACTATAAAAAACTATATTTCTCTTAGAACTCATCAGTTTCCACCTTGTATTAGAATTGGTTGGTGTAATTTTCGTGTCCTCACCATCTGTTAGCTTTCCTTCTATAACAAACAACCCCAAAGTCTCAGTAATGTAGAGCAGTATTCATTTCTCACTTAGAGTCTCTGTAGGATGCAGGTTGACTCTGCTCTAGGATGCAGCTCTGTGAGGTAAAGCTCTGTTCCAAGAGTTTCCTCCTTCTGGATCCTAGGCAGTTGGAGCAGTATTTACCTGGGAGTCACCATCATCATGTCAGACTGCGGAAGAGAAATGGGAAAAATTTGGAATGCATTTGAAAGTTTTGGCTTGGTGATGGTATATTTTATGTCTCCCGTATCCTACTGACCAAACCCAAAGTCAATGAGGTAAGGACAACACAGTTTCCACAGGAAGAAGAAGCAAGCAACACGGCAATGAGCAGCGAAGTATGATGAAATCTTTAAGAGCAATTACATTATCTCCAGGTCTTATTTTCTTGGTCTTGAGTTCCTGGGAGGCAGAATCTTGGAACAATTCCCCTCTGATCTTTCTAAGGTCTCGCCATGCGGCTAATATACAGTACCTACTCAGTAAGTGTTTGAGTAATGAATAAACACTTCTCACAGCAAAACCACAGATGGTTTATTGTTATATGAGAAACATTCAAACTCTCTGGATTTTTTAGTCCTCACTCATCTCCAGCAAATTCTTGCTTTCTGAAGAAATAGAATGGTCATGATTTCCAAATTTTCCCAGATTGGTATACTTCCTTTCCTATGACCTTTGAGTATGCAATGTGACCGGCATGGAAAGAATGGGTGACAAGCACCCAGATAGCCCTGGGTTTGAATTCTTGCCCTCTAAATGACATGCTCAGTGGCTACAGCAGGTCACTTTACCCCTAGAAACCTCATTACTCAACTAGAAAGTGGGAGCAAGAGCTCCTAATGGGCTGACAAGTGAAGAAAATGTATGTGATGTACTTTGTTCCACAGATAGTGGTTTTTCCAAAATTATCAAACACATGATAATTTGTATGTTACCTCCTACTATTGAATGTATCTTCTTGTGGCAAATTAAGTCCAGAAGGCTGTGTCTCAGGTCCCTTGTTGCTTCTTGTCTTGCTTCTTCCATGACATGCATAGTTTTGGTAGAAGGTCCTCAGCGCCTCTCTGTCTAGGTCCCATCTGGTCTGTTTCACCAACTGTCGTCTTGCTCAGGGACTTGCAACCAATTATCTTCTTTGGGAAACCATATAGCACAGGTGACTCTGACAGCACAGGTCACTGACTGGGTAGGGGATCTCAGTTAGGACTCAGTCTCTCCATGTGTAACTTGGTGATGTTGGGCAAAATGACCTCATAATTATGTTCACGAGAAGATTAAATTAGTAAAACAATGACCATGATCGCAACTAGCCATTCTGGAACAACAAAATATGAACCTCACTGCTGTGATTTGTTTTATCAGTTTGGCCAGAAAGTTTTATTTTAGTGTCATGACCCAGGGGAAAAAAAAAAAAAAAAAGCTGAGAAGACAGTTCTGTGTCCACCAGGAGCCAGCTGCTATAGATACTTCTCAGGCGGGAGATTGAGTGGACAGTCGTGTTTCTCAACTCCAGGCTGTGAGAAAGGCTCAGGTTTGACCAGAAGCCTCTGTGTCTCTGGAGCTGCATTTTCTCATCCTCTCTCTATTGCTAACAGCAATGGGTCCTTCTTCCCAATTCTGATCGCTGAGGGAAAATTCTTCCTTGTGGCAGTGACTGACAAATTGTCCCATTCCAGGAGCAGGTGAACAATGACCTGATAAAAGCTTAAAAGGGGAAAAATGCCAGACAACGAGGTTTGATCTCCACACACTAGAGCCCGAGATCCACTGGTATCACATGCAGGTTTAGGCACCGGAGGTATCTCCACTCAGGCACCCATGTTCCTGGGTATGATTGAAGCATGACACTTACCTTCTCACTCCAGAACAGACTTTGTGATCTGATAGAATGTCTCAGAATCATCTACAAAGTTTTATCAAAATACATACTCCTGGCCTGAATCTCAAAGATCGTAAGGTACAAGGTCACCCAGATACAGAATGAAAGAATTTCCAAAGTAACTTACCACATACAGTTTCACAAGGCAGGTAGTATGCAGCACACTATGGTAATCCAAGCAGATGTCTATGACCTCACCCATGGGGCTGAGGGCAACGTCCCCAGGCTTTATTCCCAACTCTTCCAGGAACCAGCCGTTACGGATGGCATGCCCATACCAGCATGCCTGGTTCTTTGATTTTTTTTTTTTTTTCTTCTTGCTGCCAAGAAAATCTTTTAGGCCTTTATCCATGGTTGGTCCTCCAAGGCACTAACCCACTGGCCTTCTACACCCTACTGCTCCCTGAGATACATCCATGGACAATAGCCACACAATTTCAGATGGATAGGTGTAATTTCTAATGATTCTTCAAACCACATGGACTTACCTCTATGTAGAAATTCTTGTGTTTTTTTCAGAGGGACATCCCAGAAAATACAAGGTCTTGGTTTGGCCCAAAAAATGGGAGAGATTGAACAGCAGGAGGAGGAGAAGAAAGAAGGGCTACATTGATGGAGGAGGGAGCAGGTGGGGCTTGGGGTGCTGTAGAGCCTGAGTGTTCATGACACTGTGTTACAGATTTATAGAGCTGATGCCACATCTGCCAGAAAGCCTTCCTTGATACCTACCCGGAAATTACTCTTTCCTCTTCTGAATGCTGACAGCATTTCATTAACCCTCTCCTACGAGACCTTCTGTTTTATGGCATAGTTACCTTTGCTCACAGAACGCTCCTATCAGTAGATCATGGACAATGTAAAGAAGACAGATCAGGCTACCATGTGGTTAAACACAGGCATAGATTTAAAATCATAATGCCAGTGTTTTAAGTTCTGATAGGTAGTGCCTCTGTGGTTTTGGGAAAGTCCCGTAAACTGATTTTCTTTAAGTTGGACAGGCCAACAATATTAAATTCCATGACTAATGATTAAAATGGAGTATTGCGGTCATGGAAGAAAAGCACCTAACCACATGGTAAATATTCAGAATTTAGTACTTAGTATTTTTTTTTTTGAGATTTTATTCATTTATCTGAGAGAGAGAGAGCAAGAGAGAGAGCACAAGCCAGGGGAGCAGCAGGCAGAGGGAGAAGCAGGCTCCCCACTGAGCAGGGAGCCTGATGCACGGCTCAACCCCAGGACCCTGAGACCATGACCTGAGGTAAGGCAGGTGCTTAACCGACTGAGCCACTCAGGCGCCCTAGGTCTTAGTATTTTTAATAATAATAAGAATTGGCACCGGAAGCCATGCCCGAGTCATTTAGGGTTAGTAGGTGGGGAAGCCAGGTGGCTGCCTACAGCACTGTCCCATGATCCCCAGACCAAAGGGCCCGAGAGTGACGGGCCCTTCCTTCCTACACCCGAACCTCGTGGTATAGCACACATTGCCTGGGAATCTCTGCTAGGTATGACTTCCCTGGGTTTGGAGCCAAAGAAAGATCCCTGAGGGAAACTGTGCAGGCAGTAAGTGGAGGAGGGTGACAAGCCTTAGAACAGGGGACGGGGTGGAGAAGGGAGCCCTTATGGACAAAAGCCTGTCTTCAGATCTTGCTGAAGAGAAGCTGTCCACAATGGACTGTGTTCTCCCAGGGCTGGAGTTGGAGGGAGGGAAGGTAACCGCAGTCGGTAACCACAGTCGGTCCTAAAAGCCAACCTCGAGGCCAGGAAGACAGGGCAAATTGAACATCAAATTCTGTCCTATTTCACTGCTGTGGGTTTGTGTTTCTGAAAAAAGCAATGCTGGTTAGGTGCAGACTAACTCGTATGAAAGTGGGACACTCTCTATCCAAATGCCTCCCTGCCATTGGGGCTCACATCCCTGGGATCCATGAATGGGCTTCTGAAGGTCATTGAAAGCCGTTTTAAAAGTTCCTGAATTTGTGAGGCTTAAGACACATTCTCTTGTATCAGACTGTCCCAGAACTAGCATCCAACGATGAATGAGTGAATGAATGAATGAGTGAATGAATACTAATGTACTTCGAGGTCACTGAGTAGTGCCACAGGCTTCAGTGTCCACTGCAGATTGACCGTGGGGTCCCAGTGAGGAACAGGTTGGGGAGGAAGAGTTGGGCTCATGCACTGATTTCTCAAACAAAGGTTAGCAAAGCAATGACCCTGTGAAGCTAGGAGTTGGGGTGCTGGGCAAGGGGCAGGAAAGGGTACACTGAGGTCCCTTCTCTTATGGAGCTCATATTCTGGTCATGGAAACAAAAAATAAACTCATAACCAGATTCCTAAATTAACCTCAAGTGGTGGTTCTGACAGGGGTATTTGGCCAATCTCTCAGCCTCGTCTAAGCCTCCAATTCCCCATCTGTAAACTGGGGTGACCATGCTTCCCTGCCCCTCGAGACCGTCGCAGGACACAGAGGGAGGGAGAGCAAAGGTTAGAGGAGCTTCACAGGTGAAGGTGCTTCCACTCACCGAGTGCCTGCCATCCACAAGGCCAGGCTGGACCCCTCTACACATGCTCACACACGCACCCCCTGGGCAACAACGCCAACAGAGTAGCCTGGTCTTTACTTTTACAGAGGATGAAACCGCAGCTCAGAGACCCTATGCACCTCGCCCATGGTCACACAGTTTGTGAGTGATGGAATGCAGAGTCAGGCTGAGGCCTGTGGGAGCTCCAGAGTGTGTCCGTTTCCACTAGGCTATCTTTAACAGTTCCGAAGATGGAGTTAGAGCGTGTCACATGAGGAGAGCAAAAGATAAGCAGGGGAGGACTGGAGTTCATGCGTTTACTCACCCCCATAAGTCTTGAAATCTAGAACATTAACTGTTCAGAACTTAGGGGTGAGAATGTGGGTCCCTCGGTTTGTGACATGGCTTCCCAACCCCCACACCCCTGGTGTTTGTGCCCTTGTGAAGTCATTTTCCCTTGGCGGGGGCAGGGGTTGGGGAGGGCTAGACCTAGGACTCCCATCTAAGGACAGGATACAGAGAGCAGAGGTGGGATCACTTCTAAGATTCGGTCACAAAAGATTCGAACTCCCATCCCCCTGGTGTTTCTCTCTCTGGTCTGTCATATATGAGTGTTGTGATGGAGCAGGCTACCTGGGAAGGAATGGACCAATGGCCAGCAAGAAGCTGAGGTCCTCAGTCCAGCGTTGTGAGAACTAAATCCTGCCAGCACCACATGGGTCACTTTGGAAGAGGATCCAGTCCCGGTCAAAGATGAGGGTGGCCTCCATTGTGGCCAGGTGAGAGACCATGGATGACTACAGCCTCCTGACACCCGAGCAGACGACCACCCAGATAAGTCATATAGATTCTTGGCCTACCAGGACTGGATGATAAGTGCATGCGTTTTTATTTGCTGAGTTTGGGGCCCCTTTGTTGTATACAGCAATCCACACCTCGTGCAGGTAATGGGCACGTATCCCATATATCATGTGCACTACCAGGGGGGCTGGGAGGGCATCCCATAATTAAACTCATCAATATTTCTACTGCCAAATCTATGCTTGTTTTCATTCTGCGGACGACATGAAGATCATAAATAATATCACGTTTGTTCTGTTCAGTTTTTGCTGCCACATTAGTTTATGCCAAATTTATGAACAAACATCTGGCTTTCAGAGTTTTCTGGTTTGGGGGATTTCAGATAAACAGTCGTGGACTTCTTACACATCCCCGGGGACATTGCCAAGATCAAATGACAAGGTGCTCGGGGACAGACTTTAAAAAGCCCTCTGGAAGCTGGTTCTTGCTGTGACTGACAGAGAACTCTCAGCTTCCAAGTAAACACATGGTCCCCAAGCACAGACACTTGCCCTCCACCAGCCAGAAGGAACGGAGAATGTGGTGACCCTCACAGGCTATTCCAGGCCCATGACACTGCTTGCCAAGCTGCTGCTGAAAGAAATGTCTATTCAGTAAACATTTGCTCAGCACCTGTCATGGAACATCATTTTGACCTAAAAGAAGGCATGAATGATTCACCAAAACCAGGACTCAGGCCAGCACGTGTGAGCCTCTCCCCATTCCAGGGCCTGACTTCCAAGAACAAAATTCAATCCTGCCAGAATGTCATCAGAAACCAAATTGGGAACTTCCCGAAGACCATATTGTGTGCAGGAAGGTGGGGGCTGTATGCTGGGCTTCTTTGCCCCTGCGGGGCCCATGGTCACCTCCACCAACCTGTCTATCCTCAGAATAATGAAGTCTTTGTGAGGAGCCGTGAGCCAGCTCTCTTCAAACCCAGGCTGAGTTGAAGTCGAAGTGTCATTGGGTGTCATTTCTAGTGGTACCTGGACTGCGCAGTTCTTGAAAAGGTTGGGACCACACGCTGACGGTGTCTTTATCGCGGTACAAGCCATCTTCAGACTTTGAGAAATCATACTATTGTCAAGGTTTTTATTGGAAGCATCTAACTTCCAACTTTGTAATGCTTTTACTCTTTGGGAGATGAAAAATAAAACAAAACAAGACAAAAGGGTGAACACTCTTGACTTTTTACTTTTCCTAAACTTTAGTCTGAGTTTTTTTTTTTAAATGCAAATTAGATCTTGTTGTCCTCAATGTATCAGAGATTCCAAGATGTTTGAAAATCCTTTCCTCACCTTTGTGCACCGACAGAGGAAAAGACTCTACATTTCCCCAAAGTCACCCCCCAAATTCACACACACATACTTACACACCCACTAAAACCTGATTTGGAATTTAAACCCTGAGTAGTGTTTAAGAATTCTGAGGGCTGGTTTTGGCAGTGGCTTAATTGTAATACTGTAGCATCGCTGCAGGCAATTTTCTTTGATTTAATTAGATGAACTGTGGTATTTTTTTTTCTTTTTGCAAAAAGGCTTTATTATGTAGAAATGAAATATGTATAAATTTAATTTTTAATCTTGTCACTACAGTGTGGGAAGAAGCAAGCTGATTCTTTTAATTTACCCTCTTTGTTTAAGAAAAAAATTAAATTAATCTTATCACAAGTGTTTATGAGTAATTGATTTGATTTTTGCTCTCCAGTCAGAAGTGGGGAGAGTTAAGACTGCCTGATTCATCAGCAATTTAAGATCCATATGACCATTTTCTGGTTTGTAAATACTGATAGAGAGTCAACCGTGTGCCTTCTTCTCAGAAGATGGTGGACACATTTGGGTGAGATGTAGAACAGTCCCTCATTATCCTTCAGACGAGTGACTCTGTGGCAACGGAGCAGAATGGCATGAGTGCCAGTCTTCCAGAACACTTAGAACATACTGCCTGGCCCTGGTGAGGGAGATAAACCTTAAACTTCACTGTCCATACACCTAATCATTGGACCTTCCCTGCCCACTGCTCAGAGCTGAGTCTGACATCATTTGGGATTCTAGATACAAAGATGTTTTATTTCCTGAAGGGGTGGTACTATGGTTCTCAGACTTCAGTGAACATTGCAATTTCCTGAAGAATTTCTGCAGAATCTTGGGCTCTAGCCCCAATAATTCTATTCAGTGGGTCTGAGTGGGGTCCAGAAATTGACACAGAGCCCAGGTGTTTTTCCCGTGGGTGGTTGGACAACCATGACCAACAGGAAGGCTTGCCCACACTTGTCTATGGGTATAACCTGCACTCTTACCCTGAAGTTTTCAGTAGACCATCTCTTTCTTCTTTGTGCATTCTATTACCCCTATTATGCCTTCCTTACTTATTTTGTTGTGTATTGAATCATTCTATATCATGGTATCATTTTATTATCATTTATATAATTATACTACAACAAATGATGATATTAAACATGTATTTATGACATAAAATACTGTCTATAACATAGAATACATATTTCAGACAAAATACATATTTGTAACATAAAATACATCTAATCATATTATGCAAATTCTATCATAGAGAATATAGCAGATACAGAGCAAGAAAAAAAATCACATTGGTTCATTTTTGTATGAATTCTAAGTTTTTGTTTGATAAAATGATTTTTAAGCTTTTGAGGAAAAAAAGTAATTATCTATTTAGACCTCTTTTCTCAACATTGACAAGATAAACATTTGAGGTTGGATCATTTTTTTGGTCATGGGGGGCTATTCTGGGCCCTGCAGGCAGGATACTCATTCAGCTGCATTTCTGACCTCTGTTCACCAAATGCCAATGTCATCTGCCCCCCACACACACATGCACCAAGCTGCGGCAACAAAAAAGTGTCTATATAAATTGCTGAAGGTACCCAAGGGAGCAAAGTCTTCCCTGGCTGAGAACTGCTGAGGCACCCCAAGGCCCCAGGTGCTCCCAGGCCCTCCAGAGCCAAGCCACACTAGCCACATCATTGCTCAGCCTGAAGCCCTGTTAGGGGTTTAGTGCCCTGGTATACAGTGGTTAGTGATGTCAAAAACGGGGCTTCTAAAATGAGTCTCCCTCCATATCAACAGGCATCCTTAATGATGGGGGGAATAACAGATGTTGCATGTGGCACACATGTCCTAAATGCCAAACCCAGGAGCTCCATTCGATCTTTACCGAGACAGAGGCAGGAGACCAGAGAGCAGTTTCTGAGAAGGGAACTGGGAGGCCAGGCAGAAGGGCATGGATTCATGAATGGTGCTCAGTCTTCTTGGCCACTCCATCGTTCATGGTTTCTTTGGGCAAATATCAGCAGCCTCTGATGATTCCAGGGAGGTGGGAGCTGCTGCTCCTAGGAACATAGGCTGGTCACCTGGAGCTGTGTCAGCATGAGAACAGGTCTCAGTCTCACCCTAAACCTACCAGAAGTTTCTGAGAATGAAGGCAAGAAGGATATGCTGACTGGTTATGGAAAGGTCAGTGATGGAGTTCACAAAAGGCACAGTACGTCCTGGCAACATCAGTGGACTCCAGGCTGATGAGTGGCAAGTTCCTCTGTGACGTGGGTGCAAGACCCAAAGGCTGTCGATACATTAGAAATCCACAGTCACAGGCTGCTGGTGTGAGCCTGCCACTGAGCTCACAGACCTTGTTTGCTCCTGTGCACCGGTGTCCAGATAATCTTTCCAGCAGCCTTCCCTTTCAACAATGAAAAGTGATCTGTGACTTTCTTATGCTTCCTAGTAAACACAGAAAAGCACATTTAGGTATTAATTCTTGCATACCAACTGCTTCTGGAGGTCAAGAAAGAAGCAAGCTTACTCTCAAATGCATCACTCTTTGCGTCTAGGTATTTTCGGTAAATGACAGACAATCTGATTTCAGAGGTCCGGGGGGAATGAAGACCATCAGCGGTGCCTGTTTTGAGAAATGGGGGTATTTTAAACCCTTTCACATGTGCGTCAAAGGAGGCTCGGGGATCTCAGATGATGTGTCCCGTGTGACAATGCTTGAGAAATGACAAACTAGATGCTAAGCAACCCTGTCTCATCCTATCACTGACTTCCAACTGCCTTCCATGTCTCTGCATTAATAAAATCATTAGGACAGTCACATACATATAGAGGGCTATGAATTAGTGCCTTCCCTTCTCCTCCTCCAATGGGCTCTCATGGGTGTCCATATTTAATCATTACACTTCTAATCTTTTCCTGTATGTAACATTTATCTTTTCAAGACACAGTTGGGTGGCCACACACATGATATTTCCCGCTTAATGTATTTTCATTTCCCTCTCTCTGGAAAAATGGTATAATGGGATTTTGCTGTATTTGACTAAAGAGTGGGTTTATTAAAGTGCATCATGTTTCCCCAACAGTGTCATCAGTTGTAGGGACTGGATGAACCTATTTATCGAAGTTGAAAACATGCATTATTTACCTACTAGTCAAGAAGGTGGGTTCTCACACATCAGAAGCAAGAGTTGGGTGGCACTGAGGTGAAGAACCCCTCATGGTTGGATGTAACTTCATGATCATTATACTTATCGTCATATGGATACTTGGTAGAAGTCACTTTATTTGAGTCTTTTTTTTTCTTTTTCTTTTTTAACTTTCTCTTCTTGTAATTAAGTTAAGTTAAATTGGTTTTTTGTTGTTGCTGTTGTTGTTGTTTTTTGGTTTTTTTGGGGGGAGGTTTTGGATTTGCATTCAGAGTTCCAAGTGCCAACCAAAACATCTTTAATTGATACATATTATGAGCATATCTGGGCTTCTCATTAACCAAGTTCATTTATAGAAATCTGGTCAAAGAATAGTCTCTCACCCTGGAACCCAAGACACTAAGTCAAAGAGAGGACAACAGGGACTGCATAATCCATGTTTTTTGTTTGTTTGTTTTTGGTTTGGGTTTTTTTTTTCCCCCTGCTGAGATGATGAGCAGGAACTGACCATGGTCAGTGTCTCTTTGTCACCAGGCTTGTTACCATTCAGCAGGCAGCCAGGGGTCAGAGGAGGAGAGTCTCCCCCTTACTGAAAGAGGGTCCAGTGGAAACCCAAGAGAGGCAGCCATGGAGAGTAGAGGGACAGAGTGCAGTGGCACAGGGATGTGGGAATCAGTTCACTCATCTCCATTTCCTCAACTGAAAAAGAAAAAAAAAAAGGTTTTGATTGGACATCCAGATCAGTCTAACCAACAGGAGAAGCACAGACCATAGGCTCATAGACTTTTCTCCTTAGGAGGCTTAGCTTTGGTTAGACCCTGTAAACTTGACCCAGTGTTCTGCATTTGTAAAATAGAAATTAGAATTCTTCCCTCAGTAGGTTGGTATGAAAATTAAAGGATTTTTCCACTTAAATTTTAACTCCAAGGCCATTCTTGGGGTATGGTCCAGGAAGACTCTTCCAAGAATATTCTGCAGTGTAAATGAGTCTTAACTGAATTACAGTAAATTACCACCAACTTTGCAATTCCCCCACACAATGGCCGCGAGGGCTCACCATTGTTCAGAAGGCAAGTCCACCCAATTTGGTGTCTGTGGAACTGTGGTAGCTCAGAAATACATTTTCCTCCTACCGTTATACAGTATTGATTTGGAAGGTTGGGCGAGGACATGGATCTGCATGTTACGAGAGATTTGTAGATGGAAATGATCTGCAGACCATCTTCATGAAGCATGCTTCCAAAATAAAATACTCACACATCTTGCATGGAATCCAAAGGCTTCCTTGATCTCATGGCACCCTTCATCCCGATTTCCTTCCATATCCTTTGTAGACTCATGTTTCCTTCCTCACTTGGCTTTGCTTTCATTCCCAGGATATGCTCATGCCTTCTACACTCATTGCTTTTGTACAAGCATGAAAATCATTCCTCCCCACACCTGTCCTTAGAACTCTTATCAGATCCAACCACATCTTGGAAGCTTCCACACCATAAAGGCACCCTACATTCAGGTTTCTCTTTTACCATGAATATTTTTTCTGTGGTGATGTGTGTTATACCACATTGTAATCACTTGAAAGAGTAAAAAGTCCTTTTTAAAGTCAATCTGGCTTCAGCACTTACTAGATTGAGCCAAACAGTCTTGTTTACATTGTACCTCAGGGACATTGTGGATGAAAGTGGCTATAGAGGGCTATCCTGGGAATCTAGCTGTCACTTATAATACTGTTTCCCTGGAGAAAAAGACAAATGCGTTCTGAGTCCCAACTCACCATACAAGGTAAGATAAAAGCACATCTCCCCATTTACTGGCCAAAGTAAAGGAGAAGCACCCCCTCCCTGCCCTCACATCACTAGTGGCAGAGAGAAATGCCACTCAGGTCCCCACAGCCATGCAGGGGACAGCAGAAGGGTAGAAGGGGGCAGAGACAGAGAGAGAGAAAAAACAAGAAAGTAGTAACCATGGAAAGATTAGAACTTCCAGGTCCATTTGGTATTTCTTCTCCTGAGTTGGAAGATGAACTTCTTTCTACTAATGATTCAGCCAGTTTTCCAAATGAGTGGGCTAAAAGCAAAAGTGACCCAATAAGGGGTGGGAAAAGGAATATGAGGGGAAAGGGAAAGTCTCCTTAGGTATCCCCCATGTCTAGGTCAGCAGGCTTTGAGTTTTATATACAACGTTATATTTAAGTCTTGAAATGCCCTAGGAAGTAGACATTTTACCCCCATTTTGTGGAAGAAGAACTTGAGTCTCTGTGAGAGATAAAGGAACCCACCCCAATGCCACCCATGTCTCAATGGGCTTCAACTGGAAACTCCATCCTTCCCTTCTAGAGTTTGTACCCACCACTCTGCCTTAGGCAGTAAATACTCAACCATTGGTGAATTCAAGTATTAGTTTCTGACAGTGGAATCATAGGACGTATTTAAGATTGGGCGTGGAAATGAATGATTAAATAGGAATGATGTCTCTGCTTTATGTTCTTGTAATTTGGGAAATGGAATGATGTGATAGAATCAAGAAACAGGTTATTAAACAGTATGCTGTCTATAAAACACACATGCACACTTAACAGTGTGTGTATCGAAAGCTTAATGGCATTACACTGTGATCACGCTAGTAAAATCTTGGTAGTGTGACTGTGGGTGGTTTTCACCTTCTCTCGGGCACTTTTATATTGTGTTTCAACAAATACGTATTCATTTGTGGAAAAGAAAAACAACTATGGTTATTTAAAAATAGTTGGCATCAACAACAATAAGAACAACAAAGTAATTCTTAATGGCCTGAAATGAAATCCTCACCAATGCAACCCGCACCACAACCATGAGCACCTGCTAGCTGTGCAGAACAACAGTCACCTGTACCACTAGTGCCACCAGCAAGGACAACACCCATGACAGGACCACCAGCAGCCCTATTGCCACCACCTTCATATCCACCCCCACAACCACCCCCATGTCCAGCCCCATGTCTACCCCCATGACCAGCAACTGTGCCTTGACTGCCTTACCATCCTATAGGCACTACACTGGACCCACCACCATAGGCTGAAACACCACCAATGCCTTCCAGGGGTTCTGATGAGGTTGGGGAAGTAGTTAACTTGCATTGAAAGACAACCTCTTTCATCCTGGTATTTGAGGGATCAGGATGGTTCTTGGCATTAGTAGGTGCTCAGTAAATGTTTGATGAGGAAAAAAATGAATAAAACACCATGTGTTAACCATAAGTGTCACTGAATTTCAAACTATGACTTCAGCACCACAGGCTGCGCAGATAGATGGAGTTAATTTGTAATGATATGGAGACACCATTTTCTTTTCATTAAAGTCTGCATCTGGTGCCTTTGTAGCCTGTATTAAATGCCATTCGTCATGCTAGGGTCTTAGAAGGGCCCCTGGACTCTGGTCCTGTTAAACATGCTCTGCCTCCCACATGCCCATTTGCTCTCATGACACGCAATCAGAGCTAGATGAGTCTTCCAAAGGAAATCTGCTCCAAACCTCTCGTTTTATGTTTGGGGAAACTGAGGCCGGGAAAGGAAACGTGACTTAGGCGTGCTCACGCAGTCTCACCCTATTCCTGTCTGTCCTTAGGGTTTTCCTCTTCTCGTTACTGGGGAACAATAGATCAGACTTTCCACAGAGAAAGGAAGACAAAAACTAATAGTCCCCTCTTTCTGTGTGAGGTGCGGGACTTTACATTTTACCCATATGGTCTCATTTATCCCCACAACAGCTCAGAAGGGTGGTGTTTTCTCCACAGCACAGATGAACGAAGTGTGGCACAAAGTGGGTAAACCCTGCATTCCTGTGACACAGCTGCTAAGAAGTTAAACTCAGGACTCGCTGGCTCCCCAACCCGTTCTTTCTCCATTTCACCGCTGCTAGTTTTCATCAAGTTATCCTTCTAAATGACAGAGTTGTGACGACAATCTTGCTTAAAGATCCCAGTGGTTCCCATTAGCTATACAAGAGAATCTGATCTTCAAGGTGGCATCCCAGGCCCCCAGAGCCAGTCCCGGCGGATCCCGCTCAGCTCTGCTCTCTCCACATCACCCTCACATGCCACTGCTGCACCGGCAGGTCTGCCACTCAGGGCTCCCCAGAACCTTAGGTTTGTGCACACACTGACTCCCTTTCCATGACAATTCTGCCCTCCTTCTCCACCCAAGAGCATCCTTATCATCTTTCCCTTCACTATCAAATCAGAGGTGGACTTCTTTTCCAGAGGCCCCTTTCCTCCCCAGCATAATCAGTGTAAAACTATCTTCTTTGCTGAGAATGGTTGATTTGTATGTACACAGCTAGACTTCCTAACTGAATCGTGAGGATTTTTTTAAATAATTATTTATTATTTATTTGACAGAGAGATAAATCACAAGTAGGCAGAGATAGAGTGGGGAAAGCAGGCTCTCTGCTGAGCAGAGAGCCCAACACAGGCCTCCATCCCAGGGCCCTAAGACCATGACATGAGCAGAAGGCAGAGGCTTAACCAACTGAGCCACCCAGGTGCCCGAGTCCTGAGGATGGTTTTGTGCATGTGCCTCTCCATGGCATGGTAGCTCCTAGTAGACAGGGACCATGTGATACTCCTGCATAGAACCCATGAAGCCCATGGCAGATGGCCCTGTTAGCACACAGTCACTGCTCACTGTTTGGTCAAGTGCATCTCTCCAACTTTCTTTAGTTTCCTTTAGAATTCAGGTCTGGTGATCACGTAAAGCTAGTCCAACTGCTTTTCTTAGAGCCTTTATGGAGTAGTTAACACCAACTTATTACTCCCACTTAGCAGATGAATAAAGAGAGGCACGGAGGGAGCTTGCCTTGTTCAAGGTCAACAAAAGTAGACAGAGAAAGCACTGTGGACCCTGACTCCAATTTCATATGTCAATTTCAGTCCTCTTTCCAGAAATGTTCAGCTGCTGGAAGAAGGACCCCCCTTTTTTGAGAGATGACAAATTGTATTCTCTATTGTCCTAAAGTGGTTTTCGTTTCTGATTACTTAATTTGCCCAGAGTTTGCTTTAAATGGTTTTCCACGGCAGGCTGTAGATGTTTGCGGTTGACTTTTTGACATTATAACACTTTAGTACAAAGGAAGCTACAGAAAGCAACAATGAAAACATTTACTAAGTATGTTTATAATCAAATATATCCCTCGGTAATTTAATTTGGAGGAAGCGGAGAGCCCAGCATTACAAACAGAGGGCTCGTTAATAATTCATAAGTCCTGAAACACGGAGAGCTGGAACCGAGATTCAGACTTAGGCCATGGTTTGCTGCTCTGCTCAGAACCCACCTCTGCCCAGTGAGGACTGGGTGAATCAAGTAGCGGGAGTCCTCCCATGGCTTCGCGGTGGCGGGTTTTAACCACTGCTCCTAGGAGACTCAGGTTTTAAGAGGTCAGACTCTGGGATGAGGCTGGGGGTGGGTAGGTGAGGGATACTAAAAGGGTCTAGTCACCACCCCACCGCTGAACCACCAGGTCTGAGAGATGCACGTTGCCACAAGGGGCTTCGTGTGCATAGCTGTCCAGCGGGCGTCCCTCAGTCAAGGCCTTGCTTCATCCATGGCCTTTGTGATTGAACATCTGGGAAGCTGTTGATGAACCCAGAAGAAATGGACATAAGCGAAGCCGGCTCCATTCTGTTCCCCCCTACAACTGGCCAGGCTTCAGCCCAGAAGCACGCACAGTGACGCAGTGTGCAAATATTCTTCTGCACGCCTCTTGTTAGCATCTCAGCCCCATCATGAGGGGCTAGTGATGCTCCTGCTGGTGGTGGCCACCTTACGGGGAGTGACGGCCCAGAGTGGCCGTGGCTTGATTAAGTCCCAGCCCCAACTCGGGGTAGAGATGAGAGGAGAGGCCTAGGACCCTGTCCCGTGAGCGGCTCCACGTCCACAGAAAAAAGAAGAGGTATGTGGTCTCTCACATTTGCACTTTCCGGATTATTTCATGCTCTAAAGGGTGGGGCGAAGAAACTTGGTCCGTTTCTTCAGCACTTAGTCATTTAAGGGCTTACAAAGAGTTTAGGAGACAGTGAGCAGAAGATGAGGGCAGGCCGTTTATGAAGGAAATACAAAGGTCTTTGTGCGGGAAACGTCTCAAGTGTGGGAAAATATGCAAACCTTATGCGTGGTAAGAGAAATTAAACGGCAACTACAGTGAGGTATTTTTATCTATCAGATTGGCAGAGGTCACGGGGTCTCTGGAAACACTGTGGGGGCAGACCAGGAACTGAGCGCAAGGCATGGGCACTGCTGGGAGCCCAGAGGATGGCCATCGGACCAGAGGGGACGTTCATAGCACCCTGACATAGCGATTTTATGGCAACAGTGTGTAAAGATGAGTGTGTAGACACAGTGGCGGCAGCGCTCAGTGTGGAATCAAACTACCGTCAACAGCCTAAACATTCATTAAAGACTTTTTTTTTTTTTTTAAGATTTTATGTATTTATTTGACAGAAATCACAAGTAGATGGAGAGGCAGGCAGAGAGAGAGAGGGAAGCAGGCTTCCTGCCGAGCAGAGAGCCCGATGCGGGACTCGATCCCAGGACTCTGAGATCATGACCTGAGCCGAAAGCAGCGGCTTAACCCACTGAGCCACCCAGGCGCCCCCATTAAAGACTTTTTGTTACACACATAGGCGCACACAGTAGAACAGTGGACAGTTTTTTAAAAGAATGAAGAGACGGTATTTCATTCTTCCTGTATTGTCTCTGTGTATACATGCAAACATATCTTCTGAACACATACTTCATCCCTTCATGTGTAAATATAAACATGCGTACACGCATGCATTGGTATTAGCACAAACACGCAGAGCACACTGATAACGGAACTCTCCATGGAAGGCTCTGTCTGTTGAAAAGTGGCTTAAAAATTCGTTCAAGGGTACCTGTGCATGGGATAGCCCCACCTGTGTAAAAATAATTCAAAAATCCTATAGGTGGGTGACCATTGCGCACACCCTCCTGCCTGGTTTACACCAGGCTGCAGGGGTGCAGAACTCACAAGCAGGGCTGTGTCAAGGAGGGAGAGGCACACCCCTTCAGTATTAACTGTCAAATACAATTACCTACTTAGACATGAGTATTTTAAAATACGTGGAAGCTTGGATCGAAATCCCCATGAAAAGAAATTTGGAGAAAATACAATTATACTATTTTATTTATTTGAAGGTAATTCATATCCCCCAAAGTCAGTATTTTCTTTTGGGGTTGACCTTTTATGTTCTTCATTATTATTTTTTTCTTTAGATGTCCTGATTTTTCATGCTGCCTGCATCTCAGTCAGGATTCTCAGGATTCGCTCCTGCAGGTCCTCCGTGAAGCTCAGTGTCCAGAATTAAGTGCAAAATGCCAAGTGTGCCAAGGCTATCACAGACTAGAACACAGCTGTCCCCTCCCTTTCCAGAGACACTACCACTGTTCACATAGCCAAAGAGCACAAAGCGCTTTGAGTCATCTGATTCCTTTGTGAATAAAGTCTGACCGTAAACTAAGACACTAAATAATTGTCCTAACTGGCACCTAAGTCTTATCTATCATCTTGTCTCATAGAGTTGGTCCCTAGCATCCAAGACTGGAGCCTTACTTGACTCCGATATGCTTTCAATTCCCTCACTTTAAATTATTTTTCCTCTCATATTCCGCGTCCCCTGTCTTGGTCCCCTTCAATCACAGCCCCTCACTATGCCTTCCCTACTTACAAAGCAGATGTTTCCTGGCTGAGCCTTGACTGTGATACATACATGTACTTTTTTTACACTGTGTCACCAGTGGTACCATCAGGGCTCCTTTTTCAAAAAGATGCTGATTGGTCGAAAATGGCTTCCAGTAACTCAGCCTTTGTTTTGTAAAAACATTATTGCAACATTGTATAACACTTTAGAAATGTTTCAAATTTAGGCTGGCTGGTGATTTAGCAGACTAGGGGGCTAGCATATGGAGTCTGCTATGCTCAAGAGGCTGTGGTTTTGGTGCTGACACCACCAGGCGAACCAAGATTAGCAACCCCACGGACCTTCTCGCATCTGAGATGCCCAGGTCACCAGGTGTGTGGTTATCTACTTGCACCAGGGGTGAAGTCTTGTGGGCAATGGGAGAGACAAAATTTAGATATCCTAAGGCAATAGGTTCCTAATAAGCTTGGTATATATTTTTCTTTTTCTCTTCCTTTTCTTTTCTTTCCTTTGCTTTTTCTTTTCTTTTCTTTTCTTTTTTTTCTTTTCTTCACCTTTCCTTTATCTCCCTTCCCGTTCTTTCCCTTCCCCTCGCTCCTCCCTTGGTCCCTCCCTTCCTTCCTTCCATCCTTCCGACCCTTCCCTTAGCATCTACATTGTGCCAGGGACAGAGCTGTTTAAGACACTTAAGTCCCAAGTCCTTCCCTCAAAGTGTTCATAATTGAGTCAAGAAACAGGAACGATAATACGAATTACAGATCAGCTTAAGAATTGCACGGCGTAGGGAGGCACCTGGGAATGAGAGATTGAGAACTTGATAGTTGTTTTGAGTTTAGACTCTTCCCCTAAATATATGTAGTGATTAAATTAGCATTTATTAAGCATCACAGGACATAGAAGAGGAGAAGAGCGCTTCCGGCAGAGAGAACCATGTGCAGAGCCACTTGGAACAACATCGAAGAGGCCACAGGTTGGAAATCACGAGTCTTTCACTTCAGCTCATGTGTGCACTAGCTGTGTGATCAGGGGATGTGCATTTATCTGCGAGCCCCAGGCTCTGAACCTTCTGAGGCGACGTCTACTTGCTCCAACCTAAGCCGCCTGTCGAAGGCGGGGTCCTGGAGACCACCGTCACTGCCTGCTGTTGTCTTGCGCACCATCAGTGGTGGAGAGTGACGGCAATGACAGATTTGGAGCTCAAAGGCAGTAGGTCCCACTTGACTGTGGCTTTGCTCGTTGTCAGTCCTGAATGCTTATTCCATGGCTCTACCCTGCAAAGAAACTCGGTTTCCTCATTTGTCCGAGGTGGGTGAGGGCACATAACTGCCTCATGGGGCTGGTGTCAGGGTCAGTCATGGGAAATGGACGCGAGTCCAGAATGTGCGTTGTGGGTGGCAGTGACCCCATCAGCTCCGCTCTCGTAACAACACTAATAATGTGATGCTCACATTGGGGTGCTCGATTTCAGATCTGGACAGATCTGAGGGTCACGGAGCGCTTCTTTGTCTTCAACCCAAGACTTCTCTAGGCCACACAGAATCAATGTAACTGTTCCTCTGCACGGCAGCTACCCATGGGCCTGAGGGTTGTTCTCCGACAGCTGCATTCTCAGTGCTTGCTCTCCAGTCTGCTTCTGGGCCTTGGAGGGCAGAATTTGATGCACTGAGAAGGATGTGATCTTTTTCCCCAAAGGCCTCATTGAGGTTAAGTGCTGTCTCATCTCATGCATTTCCTTGAGGATTCCTTTTCCATAAAGCAAGATGTCCGAAAGGAAGAAAAGGAGATGCCTGAGCCCCGCCTTCCGTGTCCAGCCAATGCATCCCAGAATTCTCTAAATTGTTCTCTGAAGTTCTCCACAGTTTTACGGAGTCCCATGGAAGGGAATGTGGGGCCATGCAGATAAATGGTGAGGGAGGGTTATCCTGCAGGAGACCCCATCCAGGAGCATGCCTAGAGGAAGAAGGCATGCTCCTTTGTAATTCTCAAGGAGAAAAATCATGGCATCGTGCCTCCGTTATTGGCCCACGATCCGAGTGAGGCTGAAGATGGCATCAAGAAAGGAAGGAATGGCTAGGAAGGTGGTTGGAGTTCAGCCCAGCATCTCTGAATGAGGAGATCTGGATGTGCCTGGCACTCGGCTGTCTCCCTGATCACATGAGACCTCCTTCCTCTCCAAGGGGCATTTGAGATGACCGACCTTTACCTTGCCATGATATCCAGACTGAAATAAAGGACAAAAACAAAAGGAGAAAGACAGGCGGGGTGTTTTACTTTCCACCGGGATGTATGCTTGGCACTTCACTTCTGCAACAAAAACAATGACAGAAATCCAAAAGCAGTGGGGAGCTCCCACCTGCTGGAGAGAAAATCTGTTGTTGGTGGGTGGGAGGATGTTGCCAAATCAGTGATCTTAAGGGCTTGTCCCTTCCAAGTGTCCCACCTGCCCCATGCACTCCATAGTAGATGGACCCTTGGACATTTCCCAAAGGAGTTTATATAGGAAATGAGAGCATCCAGGCATGAAAGCATCCTCACGGGGACCCGGCAAGGGGGACAGTGCCAGGGATGGGCTCCTGGGGCTCGGAGCTGGGACAGGAGACACCACTCACCCAAGGGGGCATGAGAGGGAGGGCACAGGAACAGGCTCCAAGAAGGCAGGAGAACCACAATCTTACCTTGAAGGGGGGGATGTCTACTCAGCCACTTTGTAATGCCCCCCCCCAAGCTTCTGATATCTCTTCTCCATCTGGTAAACCCACAAGAGTAAATGCTTCATAAGAAAAGGACACAGACCCATCTTCTGTTGTTTCCTCATACCTCATAAGAATTCAGTAAATGTATGTTGAATAAATGAGTGCAGGAATAAAGTGCCAAGAAGGAAGAGTGGGCAGAGGGAGCAGGATCAGGCTCAGACTGGGCCGGGGAACCAGAACAGAGCAGGGAAGGGCTGTGGCCACAGTGGGTGCCAGACTCCCTGGCTCCCTTTGATCTGGGACAAACTCGGCGTGGCCGGCCCACGGACACCCTGTGGAACCCGTGACAGGCAGGCTGGGCCGGCGACAGCCCCGTTCCTCCGCAGGAGGCTGCTGGCATCAGCAGGGAGGCCCGCAGGTCTGGAGGGACGCGAGCCTTCATTAAGGGAACGGGGCGGGTGGGGCCTCGTGTTTACTGGAAGTTGAGCAAAGTGACACCATTAGAACAGAGTGGGAATGAGAGCGAGAAGGGCCGGTTCGGAGTTGGAGGGGAGAACAGCCCCACAGCGGCTCAAGCCAATAAAGCCTCTATTTGGATACCATTAGTGGGTTTGGCAGGCGAGCTCACCGTCTACTTCAGAGGACCACGGCACCGATTAAGGGAGGCTGATGCTAATTTGCACATATGGAAATGCTTTTTCTCGCCGTGGATGGCTCTGTTGTGCACAGATGGAATGAGCAAGAACTTCGAAGTCGTGAAGGCAAACACTTCAAAAAAAAAAAAAAAAAAAAGCCAGCTTCTCTTTTCTTTCCCACTTTTTCTTTCTGTTGGCCTCTCTCTCTCTTCCTTCCTGCTTCCTTTCAACCATTTCTCTGTCCTCTCTTTTCCTTTTCCCTTTCTCTTGTGAGGCCCGTCTGATTGCACAAGAGTGAATAAAATTGCCCAAGAGTGGTTCCCGGCATTAATAATGCATTGATCACATTCCAGTCACAAACGCTTCTCGAACAGGGAGCTGCCCCACATCAGATGTAAGTGGGGTTTGGGGAGCCAGAGAGCACTGGCAAGTGAAGGCTGACCTTCAGAGAGCCGGGGCCTCCCTCCCGGCATTGCCCTGAGGAGGCTGAGCTGGGGTGTTCCAGGGTCCCCCTTCCCGAGTCCCCAGCCTCTTCCATCCCAGGCCACTTTCCTGTCAGCTCCGGTGGGTTCCTGTCCCCAACCGTCTCACGCTCACCTGAGAAAGGGCTCTTCTGAGGCACACAGTTTGCTTCGGGGCTGAAGCGATCAGTCCCCGGGGATTACCTTTTATTATTATTTTTCTTTCTTTCCTGTACTCTGTGCCTTTGACTGGGAAGGTCTGTAATATTTTATTTATTTGGCAGACTAGCCAGGTTTAGTGTCCCTTCAGAACTTGACACATGAAGGGGTCCATCTAGCTGAGACACCTACCTGGGTAATTATCCCTCTTCAGGGATTATCAAACTTTTTTCCATAAAGGGCCAGATCGTAAATATGTTTGGCTTGCCAGGCCACAGGCCTTCCTGGCATGTAAGAGAGCAGCCATAGAGAAGATAAAAATGAATGGGTTCCAATAAAACATTATTTACACAGACAGTGCGTGAGCCAAGTTGACCCAAAGGCCACAGTTTGCCAACCCCCGGTCCAGGGAATCTTAAATGGTAGAAGTCACACAGTTCTGTCTGCTCACAATCTGCTTTCTAACTCATCCAAGGGCTGGATGAATACAAGTTTTGAACATGAAAGGGCTATTCTAATGCTGCTCTGTCTCCACTGACCTCAGAATGCTTCACCACTGGACCCTACGCAGCCCAAGGACCCAACGAGAAAGCCAAGGTTATTTTTGGTACCCCCCACCTCTGACTGTGGGACCCGTCTCAGTGCCTGGGCCCCAAATCCACCATCCTGATGCTTTCCTCCTCTGCCTGCATGAACATTAGACGTGAACACATTCCCTTTGCTCTTCTTTGAGCTCAGTTCTGCAAGACAGGGACAAGGCAGACCCTGACTGTTGTGCACAGGACCTTCCTTCAACAAATCCTGACCAAGTGGCTCACGGATGGCTGGAACAGTGCTTCAAAACCAGGAAAATCCAAAGGACTCACATCATCTCTGTTGATGTTTTATCTGTGTGTGTGCTTTTTCCTTCAGGACACACGGGGTCAACTCTCTTGCTCACCTCGCGATCCACAGTAGTTGAGCCCGCCCCTGCATGTAATTCCCTGTGAGGCCCTCCCAGGATCATAGCTATCAGGTGGAGGATATTTCCCCGGGTCTGCAGTATTCCACGAAGACAGTATCACTGGAAGAGCACGCTGATAGCCATATTCAAGTTCATCAAGCATTATCCTAGCCATTGGATCATTAGATCATAGTCCATGAGGGCAAGGGCTAACTTGTTTGTATAATGCATTGATATTTTTATGTATGCATATTCAAATCATATTCATATGTAGAGTTGCTTTTATTTAGAGAGAGAAAAGATATACAGATACGTAGGCACAGAAATTTTTAAAAAATGGATAAATGAATGTATGAGAAATGGATGGATAGATGGATGGATGGATGGGTACTATGAAATGGCAAGCCGTAGAAATTAGCTAATTATCCAAATTATCTAAGCTCACTATTTTTCCTGTGTTTTTTTTTTAATAATCCACATTCCGTTTGGTTAAATGAATCTAATATGAATTTCATACCCTCTCATGTTCTAATGTGAGGAAAAATTAATTTATAAAAACTGAAGTGCTTTGAGGATTGCAATGTTTAATATAGGCATACGGTAGAGGGGTGTGTGTGTGTGTGTTTGTGTGTCTGTGTGTGTGTGTTACCTTATCATTTAATTGTTATTTGCAGATGTCCAACAAATTTAATGTGGTCACCAAAAATAAACAGTTACTATAATAATTAGTATAACTTGGAATTCAGATAAATTAAAAAGTATCCTTTTTGTTGTTATTATTACTCTATATCTGTTCTCACAGAAGTTCTGGAAGGCTTGTCTTCTCTGTCATGTTACTGTTCACCTTTTATATCTCATTGATGTTGTAACACTGGTTCAAACTGTACACTTGTAAAACACACAAAAAAAAAAATCCCCTGGTGAATTTTGAATATGAGACTGAATTTTAAATTACCAAGTGCTCCACACACTTGTCTTTACACCAACTTTAGATCCATTGGCCTTTCCAGGCATTGGATACAATTCTCTGTGGTGTTTTTCCCCAAACTGGCAAGAATCAGTCTCAGAGAAGTCCAAGTTGTTTGCATGGCCTAACTTCTATTTAATTGGAAAAATAGACTCAGGAAAGTTTTTCCTCCTCATTACTCAGGAATGCCTTGTATTAGTGGGAAAGAGGTGTTCCATACAATTTGAAAAATGGTGCAGAAACTTAGCTTCAAATGAGCACATGCACTCTAGGACATGAATGCATTAAAAACAAGGAAAGAATAATAAGAAATGCTACAAATGAAGAAGGGAGTTGCTGGAATCAACTGTGGATTGTAGAAAACGCAAAACAGGAGAAGAAACAGAGGCCAGGTTGCCACTAACTGGCTGTGTAGTTTGGGACAAATCTCAGAAAGTCATCCTCAGATGGATGGGGGGGTCGGGAGGGGAGAAGACTGGAGGGGGGGGAGGGAGAGGATTCGGGGAGAAGGGAAGGAAGAGATGAGGGGACGGGGAGGAAGAACAGGGGGAGGGAGGGGGGGAGGGAAGGGGAAGCGGGAGGAGATGGGAGACAGAGGGAACAGGATGGTGAGGGATAAAGGGAGGGGGAGGGGAAGGGAGAGAAGCAGGGAGGGGAAGAGGCCAGAGGAAGGGAGAGGGAAGGTGGGCGGGAAGTGTGAGCCAGAGCAGTTCAGGCAATCCGTCTGCCTCACAGCCCTGTCTCCTCTCCCAGGTCCCATTGTGGACTCCATAATCACATCCCAATATCCTGGCAGCCACGGTAAAATATGGAATGTCCCGTTTTTCCCATCCCCTTCCAGACCTCTGTTCTACTGACCTGTGGTTACAGTCACAGTCACGCTCAGTTCCCACCTCTCCTTTGTCCCCTGGACCCACTGAAACACCGCAGGCAGAAGACAGCTTTAATTTACATGTTTTCTTTTAAAGTAAAAAAAAAAAAAAAAAAAAAAAAAATTTAGTATTGTTGACACACGATGTTCCAGGTGCATAGCATGAGGATTCAACAACTTTGTACATTATGCTCCAGTTACCGCAAGGGTAACTCCTTCGGTCACCATGCAACATTACCACAAGACCATTGACTATTCCCTGTGCTGTGCCTTTAATTCCCAAGACTTATTCATTCCAAAACCGGAGCCCCTATACTCGCCACGCATTTTGCCCATCCCCCACCCACCTTCCCTCTGACAACCATCACTTTGCTCTCTGTGTTTCCAGGTCGGATTCTGCACTTGTTTATTCTTTTTTTTTTCAGATTCCGCATATAAGTGACATCATATGGTCTTTGTCCTTGTCTGACTTATTTCACTTAGTAGAATACCCTCCAAGTCTAACCCTGTTTTCCAAATGGCAAATATTTCATCCTTTTTTTTAAATTTATTTTTAAAATTATTTATTTATTTATCTATTCATTAATTCATTCAGAGAGAGAGAGAGAGGCAGAGGGAGAGGGAGAAGCAGGCTCTCCGCTGAGCCGGGAGCCCGATCTGGGGCTCAATCCCAGAACTGTGGGGTCATGACACAAACCAAAGGCAGACACTTAACCAATTGAGCCACGTAGTGCCCCTCCACATCATCCTCTTTTATGGACAAGTAATATTCCATCTCATGTATACACTTCTTCTTTATACATTCATTTATCAATGGGCACTTGGCTTGCTTCCATATCTTGGCCATTGTAAGTAATTCTGCAATAAACATAGCAGTGTATATATCTTTTCAAGTTATAATGCATGTAATTTTTTGAATAACCCAGTAATGGAATTACTGGGTCATAGGACATTACTAATTTATATTCTACAGATAACTGGACCATAATCTATCCAGGACTAAGGAAATCACATTTTATGACTTAGGCTGACCCTTTGTGCCTAAACTTGTTTTCTGGCTACATACTACATATTTTTTGAATGGGGTAAGGCTCTTGCATGTCAAAGCCAGGAAAAGGATGACAAAATACACAAGGTCTCTTAATTATTTACTAACTAATGTTGTATTTTCATGATTTTTTTTTTTTATTACAAAAGAACTATTTGAGCATTATGAAAAAAAAAAAAATCTTGGGCTCCAGAACAATAGAGGTAAAAATACAAATCACCCGTAATCTCACAATTATGAAAAAGAATACTATTTGTCCTTTAGAAGTCTTTATGAGTGCTTGTGTTTGTTTATAATACAGAGATTGCACTGAATATAACTTTTATATTTGCTACAACATTGTGTTGTAGACATTTTTGCAAGTGTTCAAATTATTTTAAAACCCACCTTTTTATGACCCGTTGCACATTTTGGTGATATAAGAATTTGCCACTCAGGTATCATCGTGATTTAGGCTCTTCTTTTGTTGTTGTTGGTGATTTTATTTTATTTCTTTAAACTTTTTTAAAAGGATATCCTTTATTTATTTGAGAGAGAGAGAGAGAGAGCACAATGGAGGGAGAAGCAGACTCCCTTCTGAGCAGGGAGCCCTATGTGGGGCTCCATCCCAAGACTCCGAGATCATAACCTGAGCTGAAGGCAGATGGTTAACGGACTGAGCCACCCAGGGGCCCTGATGCTGGTGATTATTTAAAAAACAAACAAACAAAAAATCAACTCCAATGCTTATCTTTTTGCAAAATCTGGTCTCCATTTCTTCTCCCTGATATATTTTTCTCCACCCAACCTTATCTTTGCCACGACCTGTTTGAGAGTTTCCTCTTTGGTGAAGTGCTTTTCAATCCTTCAAAATATAACCAATGACTTTTTTACATTGTACCTCTCATACCTACATAAATGTCCCTTAGTTCGTGTGTGTGTGTGTGTGTGTGTTTCTTGTGCTTCACTGTCTACCCAGCTAACCAGTTCTCTCTGGGTGAACATGGATCTGCTCTCCCTGTCCGCCCTCAGAGCTCACCCGCAAGGGGACGATACTAGTGCTCGCCTCTTAGACTTGAGGGGAGAATACTAGTTGTAAAGAGAGGGAACGAGGTAATACATGTAAGATGCCAAGAACAGACGCTGGCGTACAGAAAGTCCGCCATCACTCCTTAGTTTCACTGCTGTGTTAAGTTGGCTGAAAGTACGTCGTTTGCCACGATGATGTGAACCCTTGAAGAAAAAGCACAATCACACAGACACACGCACGTGTGTATACAGCCTCATTCCCTAGCCTGGTGTCTGGTCCTTAGAGCTGGGGAATCATTCATTGAATCAAATAGCTAGACTTTAATTTTGTTAACATTAACATCATAAGGCCCTTTACTCAATGCATATGCTAATAAAATTGTTATTTATAATGAGATTTTGCATCTACTATAAAGCATTTATTTATAGATCTCACATTCACATATATTTTAGGATTTTATAAACCAGACCTTATTTTATCTAGAAGACTCTCATATCACTACAAAAAAAACTTTAGAGACATTCTAATAATTGCCGTATGTTCAGGGAGAGAGGCTCTTTTCATCATACAAAAATGAAGTTAGTTAATTGAATGGTTATGATGGCTACAGAAGGGGTTTATAAAAGTCACAATTAAGAGGAGCCCACTGTAAGAAAAGGCAAAATGTATTTTCTTAGCCTCCCATAAGCTGCATTTTCAATGCGCAGATTTAAGAAAAGTCCCTTTCCAAATCCTCTTTTGTCCCACATGAAAGGGATGATGACTTTTACACAGCCGACTCGGGCTTTAAAAAAAAATGAAATAAAAGGAATGTTTCCTCTAAGTAGAACATCATGGGGCCCGTCACCGCGGCTTCATGCCTTTCCCTGTGCAGCTGTTCTTATTTATTCCTCCATTTCCAATAAAACCGATGCTTTGTGTCAAGGGGCAATCCGTAATTAACTTTTCAACTGGTGGCAGTGGTTTCTTTCCGTGCCACCAACCGTGTTGAACTCAGCCTTACGAAAATAAAAGTAACAATAAAAGGCCCGGTGGATACACTTTCACTGGGCCGCAGGAGGTCTGCTCCCTGAAGAATATCCCAAGGATGGAGACATTCTGGGGCGTGGCTTGGTTGAAGAGTCTTGTTAACAAAGGTGGCATCTCCAAGCTCAAGATTTCCCTCCTTTTTCCAAGGTAGATGCCTGGAGGATACCAGATGGCAGACAGAGAGGGAGGGAGACAGAGACAGAGACAGAGAGAGGCAGGTGCCCCTGTGTCTGTCTGTCCATTTACCCATCTTCTTGGCGGGGTACCATGAAGCCAGACTGTAGTTTTCTCTTCCACAGGAATCACGAAGAACAATTCAAGAAACAATGGAAACAGAGAAATCACATTTTTATCAAAGATCTCCTGAGTGCTGAAGGACAGAGCAGGTGAGGTTGAATCAGTAAGATACAGAAAGCAAAAGTGAGAGAAAGAGTCGGTCAGATCTCCAGGTGGCCATCTGTGCACTCTCTTCTTGGACACACAGAGCCCATGCAGAGACGTCCTGGCCCCTTGGTGGTGACACTGGGTGAACGTGTTTTTGCCCACACTGTGAGTGTGTCACCCGTTGTCCGGATACTGAGCATGCCTGAGTCCTCCCACGCCCATACCCAGCCTCTGGGGCCTGGGAAGGCAGGCACGTTGCAGTCGTGATCCAGAGGAAATGGGTGCTCTGGAAGAATTTTGGGTTCAGGAGCTCCCCAAGGGGAGCCCAAGCCCTTTGGCAGGCAAGGCCCCTGGAGAAGACATGACCAGGGAGCTGTGTGCAGCATCTAGGCCATGGGAAACTCTCCCCTGGAGGGTAGCTAGGTGACTAGGCACAGACCTCACCAGGCATCAGGCCGGCCTGAGCTCTAGCTCTTTCATTGCCCCTTCCTGCCTGTAACAAGCAACACCCTTGACCCTCCCACACCCCCTCTGTACCTGAGACAGGTACGGGGGAGAAATGAGGTCACGTTCACAGGCACTGAGGGGTCTGACATAGGGGGCTTTTTCAAGCAGCCCGCGAGTCTTCTCCATACTTTAATTTACAAACAAAGTGAGTCTTCAGCTCAGGAGAGAAATAGACATTCCAGTGTTCTCTCCTCCTCATGCTCGGAACTGAGCCGCTCGCCTGCGACGGCTTCCCACGCTTCCTGGCCTTCCCTCACCTCTGCTTGCTCTGGCCCAAGTTACCTAAAATGCATAGCTGAGAAATATGGACCCAGGGTTCACCCACGTGCCGGCTGTGCGATCTTGGCCAAGCAATCACACCCCTCTGTGCCTCAGGCTTGCCATTGTGAGTAATGATGGGGTCTACCATATTTTTTTCTATTGTAGTAATATTTTCTTCCCTGCTACTTGTGTAAATTCCTTAGCAAGAGGCACATGCCATGTCCACATTCACCACGTATTGATGCCCTCGGTGTACGCTGTTGCATGTACCCCCATGAAATGGAACATAAAACGGCAGAACAGCCACGTGAGTGGCATGTGTGTGGGTGCTGGTGCGTGCAGGGGTCGCCGGCATGACCAGGCAGTGCTGTGGATCTGCTGAGTGGGGGATCCGTGTTCCACCGTAGCTTGAAGCAAGGTATGTTCCTACACTTCAAGGGGGCTTACTCTGCCCTTTCAGTCACCCTGTCACCTCAAGTCGCTCTCCCAGGGCAGAGAGAATGGTGCCATAGTAGCCTCATGGGCACTGAGTTCATCTCAGCACCTTTGTTCTCAACGTATCAAGCAGAGAGCTGGCCATTTGCAGAGGGTAAGGGGGGAGAGCAAGTCTGCCTGTAGAAATGCCCTTTATTAATGACTGCTTTTTAGCCAAGTGTCAAGCGGAGAATGTGGCTTTGTACAAATGAAGGCACTGAAGCAAAAGTGCCCTTTTTAGTACAGCTCCAAGGTAAGGGGACAGGACAGACCAGAAGACAATGGAGAAGCTCTCGTGGCCCAGCACAGACACAAATCCCCAGCAGCACATGTTAGTTTAAGAGAGAAAATGGACAGTGACATTGAACTCGTTATGTATCAGTGCATTCAGAAGTCGCACAAAACTCTCGTAAAGAATGAGAGCATGTAATTCTCAAAACCTTCTTTTGTTGTCTTTGCAGAGTGCCAGGGTAGAAGGCCCCTCCTGATGGTGTGAGCTACAGCTCACTGGGCCAGGCAGCTTCAATCTGACTCTTATCAGGAGGTTTTCACCTGAAAACAGTAGGAAGCCCAACTCGGACGGACTGGGTGATACATTACATCCCAGGGAGCAGAACGGCAGAGAGGCTCCAGGTAGATCCGTTCCGTCAAGGCACCAAGGATGCAAGTCCCTTCTGTTTTCTGCTTATCTTTCTTATCATATCTAGAATGCCCCCGATCAGCATCCCTCCAAGTTCAATACGGCTACTTCAAAGCCAGCATCACACACAGACCCAACAGTGAGGGTGGGCTAGTGTCCTAGATCTTCTGTAACAAAAGACCACCTATGGGGTCTATGGTCTCATAGTTTTGGAGGCTGGGAGTTATGACCATTCTGAAACCTGTGACAAAGCATCCCTCCTTGACTCTTCTCTCCGGGGTTTGCGAGCAAACCTGGGCATCTTTAGCTTATAGCAATATTGCTTCTGCCTGACCCCAACACCACAAGGCTATCTTGTTCCTCTGTGTCTCTGTCTCTTCACGTGCTGCTCTCTTCTCTGGGTCTCTTGTGAGAACAGCAGAAATATTGGCTTAGACGTTCAACGTGCTCCAGAATGACCTCATCTGAACGTAATTAATTACATCTGCAAAATGACACTATTTCCAAATAAGGCAATATTCTGAGATACTGGGAGTTAGGACTTCAACACGTGTTTGGAGGACACAATTCAACCCACAGCAAGGGGTAGCTCCTCTCTGTGTCTCTCTTAAGAAGAGGGGAAATATTTCTCAGAAATAACAGGTTCTGCTCTCACAGTTTATTGGCCAACATTGGGTCCTATGCCCCTGCCTCACCAATCACCAGCCAGAAGAACACCATTTTAATGATTTTTTTTTAAAGATTTTATTTATTTATTTGACAGAGAGAGATCACAAGTAGGCAGAGAGGCAGGCAGAGAGAGAGATAGGAGGAAGCAGGCTCCCTGCCGAGCAGAGAGCCCGATGCGGGGAACTCGATCCCGGGACGCGAGATCATGACCTGAGCCGAAGACAGCGGCTTAACCCACTGAGCCACCCAGGTGCTCCCATTTTAATGATTGATTACCATTGACTTTCCTCCCCAGCTTTACCGAGGTGTAACTGACAAATAAAATTGTATATATTTAAAGTGCACATTATGGTGGTTTGATACACATATACATTGTAAAATTATTACCACAATCGAGTTAACTAAGTACCCATCACTTTTTATAGTTATTCTATATATGTGAGTGAGAAGGCTTAAGATCTGCTCTCTTGAAATATTTCAAATACATGATACAGCATCATTACCGCTAATCACCACGTTGTATATTAGACCCCAGAATGCATTCATCTCACAAATGAAAGTTCACAAGATGAACAACATCTGCCCGCTTCCCCTCAACCCCCAGTCCTTGGGAACCACCAGTCTACAGTATCTTCCTATGAGTTCATTTTTTTCTTTTTCTCTCTCTTTTTTTTTTTTTTTTTTAAACTCCACCTATAAGTGAGATCATGTAATATTTGTCTTTTTCTGTCTGGATTATTTCACTTAGTTTATGCCCTCTAGTTTTTTCCATATTGTCACCAACAGTAGGCTCTCCGTTTTTGAAGCCTGAGCTATATTCCAGCACACACACACATCCCTTCTAAAGGGTAGACTGGTGGTTTCCAAGGGAGCTATGAACATACTATGAACATGAACAAAGGTGATTTTTTTATTCCATGTGTCATAGGGTCGGTGCCCTCATCTTTTGTAGTCCCGTGAGTTCAGGTTATCTGTGAAAGCACAAGTTCCTTTCCTTTCTTCCCCTTGAACAAGAACACATTCTCCAGAAAGAAGTCCAAGCTTCTCAGGGCCCTTCACATCCTGTGATCTGGACAATCAAGAACTGTAATGACCACTGAATGTCAGTCTTCAATGAGAAACACAGTGTTTTTACCTCCCAGCACAAAGCCAAAGCTTGACTTAAATCCACTTCGTTGTGACAAGCTCCAGATGGTTCCTCCTTCCTCATGCTCCATCTTTCCGTCCTTCCATGGCTTGGGCAGAACCCTTTGATATATTTCTCAGACTAGCCCATTCAACTCGCCCCCAGGGCTCAATTCCTGTATCACTTCCTTTAGAAGTGTAAGAATTGTCAGACAATTTCTTGGACTTTCTCAGACAGAGGGATTCCTCTTCTGTTCTTGGCTTTTCCTGGTCACTCCTTCACAGACAACAGCCCTCAGTATCGATGCTCGCACTGCAGCGTCTGCACTGACACAGGTCAGACTGGCGTTCCTTTGTGCGATGCATGGCATGACTATTTATCTCACCACCGCTTGCACACAGGCCAGCAGCAGGAACAGAGGATCTCAGGAAGCAGGAACAGAGGCTCCCAGGAAACAGGTCATTATCAGGCTCTGTGCTATATGCACAAAGAGAGTCCTGAGAAACATGCGCGAGACAAGGAGCAAGCCAAGAGGACTGGTGAGCTGCATGTGCTGGAGAAGCAGCCTGGAGTTCATGCACACTGCCTTATGTAACCCTTACAAGAGTCTTGGGTGGTATCTGTCCCTTTGGTAAGTTAAGAAGCGGAAGCCCAGGGAAGATAAAGCCATTCTCCAAAGTCACAGAGCTGGTATGTGGCAGAACTGGGGGTCCGACCCCGCCCTCCCACTCTTACTCCAATGTAGCAGTAGGCTTGCCCACAACACGGTGGGGTGGATGCTTTTCCTCGCCTACATTATTGGAATTTTTCTCCATGTTTGCAGGTCTGCCGGACACAGCTGGGGACAAGGCTAGGTATTAAATAGCAAGCACACGGCAAAACTTGGATCTCTGGGCTGCCAACACGGACTGGCTAGAAATCCACCAGGGTATGGAAATTAGATACACACACAGAAGGCTCCTGCAATGTGTCCACTGAGTTTGTCCAAGCAGCTGCTTTCTGCAATCAACCCCAGTGCTGTGCATTAGCTGTCATGGTGGGCGAGACGGCTCTTCCCTATAACTTCCCCAAGAGTAGAGGGTCAGAGAGAGACTGATGTGTGCAAACCCCGTTTCACTGTTTCCTAATTCTTATCCTCAAAAATGCTGTAGGCTTCTTTTGCACACACCCCCCCATTGCCCCCACAGTGAATATGGTTATGACCCAGGCCCCTTCTCCTCTTGGGGTCAGATTTTGGAAATTCAGCTAGTTAACCCGCTGTGGGCATAGCATGGCCTAAACAGCATTGCCCAGCTATCAAGAGACAGCATCCCAGAGGAAAAATACCAGAGAGAATGTAGGATGCATGCAGGGCAGGCTGCGATGGCTTTGGGTCTCAGCTATGAGGCTGGACAGTTGAACGAGCCCCTTAGATCAATTTCCTCATCTGTAATCAGGGATGATGCAACTCATGGGATTGGCAGAATTACATGAGAAATGTCACATCCCTAAAGGCTAGGGCTCTTGACCCCTATCAGCTTGGTGTGCGGACACGCGACCAGTGAATGGTCATTCTTTACGCACAACTGTGTATACAACAGAGTTCCCAGCACATAATAGATACTTGATAATTATTAGTTATTTTTATAACAAGTAAGGTGAACATCTGATAATGATGAGTAGTAAAGGAGAAACAAGCAGCCTTTCAGGATCCCAAGAGGAGAGAGTGGGTAGATGAAGCTTTACGGGGTCCCAGGTGGGTCCTTAACACTCACTGAGAATCTATACCCGCTGACCCTTGGTTTGGCTGTGCATGCCAGCCACTGCTGTCCCTGTAGCTGATGGCAACCCCGGCTTTCCAGCTTTAGCAACAAGACAGACCCACAGCTGTGTGCAAGCTGTGTGTGTGGGAAACGTGCAACACTCTTGAGTGTAACCTCAAATACTTGGTCTGCCTGGACAGGCGTTTTTGGGGTAATAAAATAGCCCAGCATGCAGAGGATGCTGACCCCACACCCGCCTTGGGCCTGGGGTTGCTGCTTGACCGCTTACACGGCCTTGAGTTCAAGAAACGGTGGGCTAGTATGTTTCCACTTCATTTGCCCGGTTTGGCAGCGACGAAAACAAGTCTTTTCACTGTTTGTCTTCCAGTCACATGGAGCTTACAAGAAAAGACAGATCAGTGCCCTGCTCCCTCCTGATTCTGCCCTTTGACCGAGGTTTGTTCATGGGTAGCATTACGATCGCTGATGTTGTCTTTTAAAAATGAAAGCACATATTAGGCTTAAGGAAGCTTGAAATCGGTGACTTTAAGGAAATGTAACCGTGACTTTGGAGAGGCTTGCCAAAGAGAAAAATATATTTGGGGGAGGGTAGGTCAGGTTAAAAAGATTCTGAGACTGTACATGCTACACGCCATTTCCATTCCTGTCTCTTGAGAACAGGGCATTTTTGTTGACTTTTCTGTCCCCAGCTCTCCCACTGCTGGGGACACAGGTTGAAGGTGGACAGTGTGCCTCACGTAGCCCCTCTTCCTGTGTTCTTCTCCTCCTTGTCTTTACTTGTGGCCTCAGTGCACCTGCTGGGTGGGAAATGTCTTCTCAGGTGCTAAGGGAGTGTGTGTGGGGGTCATTGTCCCTGTAAGACCCCCACAGTATCCACACACAGAACAAGTTGCCCCCCCCACCCCTGAGGCTTTCCCTGTCTGTGTCTGTTGTGCAACTTATAAAAGCTACCTCCCACTGCCCTTCACAAGGTTGTCGGTCCGTGTGCTAGGAACACTGTAGCCAATGCCACACATTGGGTGGCTTAGAGCAGCAGAAATTTATTCTTGCAGACCTGGAGGCCAGAAGTCTGAGAGCCAGGGGTGGGCCCGGCTGGGAAGGAGACTCTGCTCAGGTTTCTCCCTAGCTGCTGGTGCTGCTGGCCATCTTCAGTGCTCCCTTGGCTTGTAGAAGCGTCACCCTGATTTCTGCCTTCATCTTCATGTGACAGCCTCCCTGAGCAGGGATCCGTGTCCAAATTTATCCTTTTTATAAAGACACCCATCCTAGCTGATTGCCACCAACCTAATGGTATCATCATAATCTGATCTTTTGCAAAGATGGTCACATTCGCAGGTACTGAGGGTCAAGACTTCAATCTCTTTGGGGAGCACCGTATTGAGAGAGCCAAGTAACCCTGGGTAAGATGCTCTGGGTACAGTGCTGGTCCCGGGCACAGCTGAGGAAATGTTGACTGAAGCAGTGAATGAATAATGCCAGGAGCCCGGGCTGCCTTGTCCCGGCGTGCAGGCAGATCCAGTACCTGATGGGCAGAGCAACACTTGGTATAAAGTTTGCTCTGAAAGCAACAAGAGCCTTTCACTGATACAGGGAGCCACTCTTCAAAGCAGGAGGCTCCTTCCTCCTGTGCTCCTTTCTCAGCAGCCTTGCAGCATCTGCGCTCTGGGCGCCTGTTCAAAGAACGCCCTCCTGCCCCGGCCTCCACCTCACACGCTTCGTGCACGGGCCCGACAGCAGGGATCTCACCTCTGGCCTCATCCTGGCTCCACCTGCCGACTCCGGACGTGGGAATTGTTAGCTTTTAATTAAAGTCCCCTTTGGCACTCTGGCTCCCGTGCGAAACATCAGTGGCAGGATAGACATTTACTGGCTGAATGCGTTTATTTAAAGCAACGAGTCTTGGAGTACGTTTTGCCCTATGAAGGTCGGGGTTCAAGGGGAGCCTCCGAGCAGAAATGAACTCCCTGTTGGAGACCAGACCCCCAACACCGGCCCTGGGCCTCCGACGACAGTGCCAGAGAGCCTAACCTTGCACACAGGTGCCTGTTGAAAGGGAGCCCGACATTAAAGGCAGAGAAGGAGAAAACCTCTTTACTCTCTCCCGAGCATGAGGCTTCTAGCTGGGGGTCAAATCCGAGGTAAACAGACGGCGAGCGGGAGAGAGGGGGCTTGGCTGCCCATTCCCGAGCCCCTCCTGACTCCAGCACCAAGAGGCGGGGTCCTCGGAGCCTGAGCTTCATAAATTCTTTATAGAAATAGTTCACAAAACTGTTCACCTTTCTAGCTCCTGGCAAAATGACAGTTTGCTTACTCACAGAAAGGAAAGGAGGAGTGGGAAACAAACAAACAAACAAACAAAAAACCCCCAAACAGAAAACCACCTTCCACATTTGGGAATGGAAGGCTACTTTCTGGTCTATTCACTCAACAAACAGAAACGGGGTCCCGTGCAGCCCTTGGACGTGGAGGGTTTGTCTCGAAGGGACTGACTGCCGGTCCCAGGGCAGCTTGGTAACATTTCCGGGACTCAGTTTCTTTTTTTCTTTTTTTTTTTTTTAATTAAATTTATTTATTTTCAGCATAACAGTATTCATTATTTTTTCACCACACCCAGTGCTCCATGCAATCCGTGCCCTCTGTAATACCCACCACCTGGTTCCCCCAACCTCCCACCCCCACCCCCACCACTTCAAACCCCTCAGATTGTTTTTCAGAGTCCATAGTCTCTTATGATTCACCTCCCCTTCCAATTTACCCCAACTCCCTTCTCCTCTCTAACTCCCCATGGACTCAGTTTCTTAACTAGCAAACGGAACGAAGGGTTATCTGTGGCTCACACACACCCCACTGGGAGGACCCTAAGGAGCACTGTTGGGTATGTGGAGAAGCCTGTGAATGGGCTCTGAGATCATTTATGATTGTAAAGGGCCCTGCCCTAGATTCCTAAACATCACAGGGAAGAAGTGTCTCTTATTTTCCTGGGAACCAGATACAGACTCAGCCTCCATTGTCCCCCTACGACAGTGTCCCTCCCAGACCAGGCGTGGGGTGGGTGGGTTCTGTCCCTCTCTCTCCCTGGCTCCTCCTCCTCTTCCCTCTCCTGCCTTTGTGTAGACAGTAGGTTGAATGGCTGTGAAATGCTGTGCCCTGTCCCTGCAGCCTGGAACATCTGACTTTTCTGATTTCTCCATCTTTGGGGGATATTTCTCCACAAGTGGCCTTCAGTCCTGCGCTCGTGTGCACCTGTTGCTAACCCAGGAGGAGAAAACTGCAGAAATCAAGAGCAAGTGTTCAGAAACAACTCGACGTATTGCATGGAGCACTGGATGTGGTGCATAAACAATGAATTCTGCAACACTGAAAAGAAATTTAAAAAATGAATAAAAATTAAAAAAAAAAAAGTATGAATGATGCACCAGTTTAAAAAAAAAAAAAGAAAGAAAGAAAGAAAGAAAAGAAAAGAAAAGAAAAGAAAAGAAAAGAAAAGAAAAGAAAAGAAAAGAAAAGAAACAAGTCAACACTGCTCAGAGATGCAGGGTGATTCAGACGCTTTGGCTTACTGAACAGGGTAAATGCTGACAGGTCCTGGTGCACGAAGTGTGAGGTTAGCGCAAGATAAATACCGGGGGCTGGGGGAGGTTGTTCAGAAGGAAGAATTCCAAGATGGCAAGCACAGAGAGAAAGCCCAGCACTGGGCTTCTCTGAGCATGGGCCCCAGCGGGGCTACGCTGGCTGTAGAAGTCAGGAGCAGAAACTCATGGGGTGAGCGCTGTGTCTGGCCCACAGAGCAAAACTATGTTCTGGGGAAGGGCTGGTTCTGCTCCCCCAGAAAGTTCCAGAACACTTCTCTAGGATGCAGCTAAGGCCTCATCTTGCCCAGCCCTTCCTTCCTGCCTGCCTCAGTTATCAGAACCCTGGCCCTGGGTCTCTCTCTTCCTTCCTCCATCAGAGCCCCTCTCACGAGGGGAGGCTGTAACTAGCTGTCCAGGAGCCTCTCTTCTTCTGCCATGTGACCCTGGACAACTCAAGGTCAAGGGATTGCATCTTATTAATTCTTAGGACCATCCCCTACTCCTACTGTGAACTCCTACTGTGTGCCCCATGCTCTGCCAGGCCAGGGGGAGGATGGTGGGCTCTGCTCCTAAGAAGTTCATGGTCTAGTTCAGGGACAGAGAAAGTGAAGCTCAAGGACACCCAAGGACAATGGCATGGCTGGGGAAGCAGAGGAGATCCAGATCTGCCTGTGTGGCCCAGAGAATTTCTCGGAGGAAACCACTTGGCTCAGTGGCCACTGAAGGGTGAGGAAGGGAGGGAGGAAAAGCAGGAAGGAAAGGCCTGTTTGACTCGCTGGGATCGGCTCTCTGAACCCCATCTCTCGAAACACAGCAGGCTCAGTACACATTTTCCAACAAGCAAGCCCCCTGGACTTCTCTGTTTGCATTCACAGCCACAGTCCGTGAAGCCCTGGCCGTTTCTCTCCATTCTCCCTCGGAACACATTCCAGTAAAGCTTATGTCCCCGCCTTTCTGCTTAGAATTTTTGATTACCCCAAGGCAACTGACGATGCTGACTGTGCACCCCAGCACCAGCCCATCTGGTGGAGTTCTGATGGGACCTCTTGCAGGATGACCCCGTTGTTCCCTCCTGCTTTTCTGATGCCTTCTCTCTGCTGGGTCTTCCCCTCCCCCATCCATTTCATGTATTGATCCTGCTACACACCCAGATCTTTAGACATGGGGGTACCCCAAAACTCTGTTTCTAGACACTTCTCTTTTCTCCTAAGGTGAAATTCATCCCTTCATTCCTAAGGCGATACCACCTGGTCAAATAGATCTCCCCAGCACGAGCTTCTGCCCTCAACTGTCAACAGGCATTGGCAGCTTCCTTCTCAAGAGCTCTGCACAGCGCTTCCAGGAAGCCCAGCTGCAGCTGTTTCCAACCTAAACTCCTGATTTGTTTTCACCTCCCCTAGTCTTCTTCATCTCAGGAACTTATAGTTCTTCCCACTTCTGAGCTAGCAGTCCTACAGGAAGCCTTGCTGCTTTTTCCTCTCTCTGTCAGAACATTCTGTTAGCTGTGCTTCCAAAATCGTCCAAACTATGATGACTTCTCAGCATGTTCCCAGCTTCCACTAGGTCTGGGGATAGGACATCCTCGCCACCCACCATTTACATTGTGACAGCCTGACTGGCGTGGCCACTGTCTATCTAGAGCTGCACTATCCTGTATGAGAGAGACTAGGTCCATGTGGCTCAGTGCACATACATTCACCTTAGTTCAAGTATAGTTAGACGTCCAGTTTCTCCATATCAGCAACATCTCATTTATCAGTAACCCCCCAGTGAGTCAAGTGGAGCTGGTAGCAACTGTTTTGGACTATGCTGTCATACAGCATGCTCATTATTGCAGAAAGTTCTGTTACTTTAGTCTATTCTCACCCTAGGAGCCAGAGAAAAGTGGTTGTAACATATTGGTATCATTTTAATCCTCTGCTCAAAACTGTTCAGTGGTTTTGCATCTTACTTAGAATAAAAGACAGTTTATTCAGTGGCATGCTCTCGTTTATTAGCTTAACTCCATCTCCTGCCCTGGTATCCCTCTCCTGCTGACTAGTCTGCCATATCACACTGACCTCCCTAATCTTACCTAAACATGCTTGTGCCACAGGGCCTTTGCACCTGCTAGCTACCCTGCCTAGAATATGCTTTCCCTTGAAGTTCACATGACTCACTGCCTCATTTCTTCCAGGTCTCTGCTCCCATGTCATCTTATCAGTGAAGCTTCTGCCTCATTTTGTTTTCTTCAGAGAACTTACCACCATTTGGATCATGCATATTTAATTTATTGTTTATTGTGTGAAATAGATTGCATGTCTTTTGTGAGAAAAAAAAAAATCTGCTTAACTGTTGTATCTCCAGAGCCCAGAATAATGACTAGCTCATAGTAGGTGTTTAAAAATATATTTTATGAATTAATGAGGATATTAAATAAAGAAAGGCAGGCAGGTGAAAAAATGCATTTCAATGATCCACAAAATTAGGATATGTGTGTGTTTATTATGGAAGTGTGATAGACAGGATGCCCCCTCACTCTGAAATTGCATTATCACATGGATCTTGGGATCAAGATTACATGTTGTGTTCAGAATCATGAAATGCAGTCCAGACTGTGTGACTTCAGATCTGGGTTTTGATAGATATTGTAGAAGATAGGTATTTATCACACCATGACAATAAAATGGAGAGTTTGCACCTTTCCTTTTCTCAGATGTTTTCCCAAATCTGTATTTCAGTAGGAAAACCTGTTTAACTATCAGTGGAGGATGTGCTCTGAGCTGGAGCCCTGCCCCAGAGGATCTCACTTCATTAAGAGGAACAAGGCATGCTTGCTGCTGTAATGAACATGACAATGGCTCCAACGTGACGAACCTGTAACTCTCACTCGTGTCAAGTCCAAGGCAGAGATTCCCACTGGCAAGCAGCTCTACTCCAAGGGACAATTCATGTTCTTGACTTGTATCTTATGATTTCATCTTCTTGAAAACACGGTCTCCTAGATCACCATACACACTTGCGTCAAGCCAGAAAAAAAGCAAGAGGAACAGCATATGGAAGGTGTTCTTGGAGTGGGTCTGGAAGAGGTGCACCTCATTTCAGTTTGCATCCTATCCCCTAGAACTCAGTCATGGCCACAGATGTCTACAGGGGGTCTGGGAAATGTAGTCTGGCTGTGTTCACAGGAAGAAGAGGAAATGGTGAACAGCTTGTCACTCTCTCACAGGGAAATTGTGCTATATATCCTGTGAATATGCCAGGGGACTTAGCAATGGGCGTAAGAGAGGAGAGATCCTTTCCAGTTGATAGATTTTGGGAAGGTCAGAGGGCAGAGATGGATTCCAAGATTTTATAAGACAAGTCAACTGGGACATACATCAGTAAGCTTGTGAGTGTGCGGGCACCAGTGAAGTTTTCCTGTTTGGAAAGAGCCAAACCAAGAAGAAAGATATTCTATTTGGAAGATGGGTTGAAACAAAATTCCAAAATTCTTGGGATGCTGGGCTTGCTTGTCTATACTCAATACTGTCCAGGTCTGAGATAGACTTACTCGAGCCACCTGAGGCCTGTGAGACATGGAGTAGGCAGGGAGCAGGGTCCACACCCAGTGGAAGAGGGAACAGGCTGAGAGCAGAGGGTGACTTACTCAGGGCCCTCCCATCAGTCAAGGGTAAGGGCAGACCTAAGCCCTGGACCCCTAAATCCAGAGCTTTCCAACACTCTGCCTGCCTTGAAAGAGCCCGGAGCACCGGGAAGCCTTATCCTCAGTATCGTTAAGGTTTTTAAGGCTCAGGCCAATCAGACCTCTGAAGTTTATTGCATTTCCATTTGTCCCATTCAGATAATAAAGCACGCAAAGTAAAACCAAATTAAAATTTGAAACATGGTTACGTTATTAAAATATTTTGACTGCCCTTCAGCTGTTCTCTCCAGCTTCTGATCTTATCTTGCTGGCATTTTAATTGTAGTGGGCACAGATTTAAAGCGACAGTAACTGCCCTAATGTATAGACCAGTATATCAAAGACAATACCACATGGTGGACCTCAGGGCCAGGCTTCAGGGAATCTATAGAGGGTCTATCCCCAGCTTTTCCAGACTTCTCGGCCAAGACAGAGACTCCCAGGCATGATGTGAGGCGCCTGGGAATTCGAGCAGGAAAGGAGGGGTGTATTTTCAAAGCTTATCATCATAGTCAGGATAATGACTGTTCATATATTCCTAGTGTGCTCCAACATCCAAAATCTCATCTGTTCTTCAAAACAGCCTGGAGCCTAGGAAAAGGCCTATCACATAGTAGGTGCACAGTGGGTGTTTGCAATGTTATGGATGAGTACTCCACGGAAAGAAATATAATGTGCATCATTATTCTCATTGTAGATACATGGACACTGCTGTTCAGTGTTTCAATTACTTGCTGAAGGACATTCATGGCTGGCCTGGCAAAAGAACCAGGTTCCCGAATGCGGGCCCCGTGTTCTTCCCTTCCTTTCAATGCTTCTCTAAGTAGAGAGCCCTATACAGATGGTACCTGAGGTGTTTTAAGACAGGTCAATGGCATCAGGCAGCAGCAAATCTTGTCATGAAAAGAATCTGTTGTTTTCAACATTATTTCAGTTGCTTCAAGGAGAAAGACTTAGATTGGGACCCACATACATGCATAGTATTAATATCCTTTGACTCAGACCTTCATAGACTGGCAGTAGACCATAGACCCAAGCCTTGGTAGGCAACAGCATCTTGATAGAATTTCATAGCAATGTTTTTTTTCTCCTTGTCTTTACCTTCATCTCTAACTGATGACATGGGATTCTGCTACCCCCTTAAAATATGTAACATAGTGTGTGTGCAAAATAATCATCCAAATTCTAAAGAAATCATTCTATTAGAGGGAACAGTAATGAAACAATAGTATAATCGATAGATTAGATATAACAGAAGTCATGGAAGTCATCTAGCCTGGGCATGGAAATTTGGAAATCACTGCTTTGTATTAAGATATCCCCTCAAACAAACCAAAAAAGACCCCAAAGTCTACAATATTAATAAAAGGTAGAGAGTCATGGAAAGGGCTCCCTGTGAGTCCTGCCCAGTGTATGGGGACTGGAGCATGGTATCTGTAGATCCTGACCAGCCTAACAGGTCTCCATGTCCTTAGCACAAGGACATGCTGCTTCCTCCACGAAGCCTTTGACATTTTCCCCAACCAGGGCTGGCCATTTTCTTTGTTAGATCTCCAGCACCATTTTTAGGGCAACTGAACCCCTTTGTCTCTTGTCAAGTTATCTCTGTGTGCTCTTAATTTTCTTTGATAGTCTTCTTGAGGGAAGTCCCATACCCTGACGCCTTACTTTTTTTCCCCCCCATGTGCATTGAAGTTAGTGCCATTACTACAAGTATAGAGAGTTTGCCTTCTAAGGTCTTTTGATAGATGGACAACTGGGATCTAAGGTGCTTATCACAGGGTTTGCTCTCTGCTAAAGTCCGTCTTTGTGGGGAAGCAGATAGAAGGCATACAAGACAATTACCTTGGGGAAGCGATTCAGTTCCTGGGATCACTAAGTGACATCTACCACTGGCCTCACCTGGGTTTCTTGTGCCCTTTTCTGTGATGGTCCTGGAAGTCCTCCTGACTTCCTGCTAAGGACTCTTCAGCATTCTGATACAGACTGACCTTTAGGAAACATCCCTGCCCCAGCACTGCCTGGTGAACATGAGCAGGGCTGAGTATCATGGACCAAATTGTAATTCACCACAAGAAGGAATAACATCCTGAGAAAAACGGAACTTATGTGCAAAGGCTTGGAGGCACAAGACAGTTTTGCTCACTGAAGGTGTGTTGGCGGGTGTAATGTCCTAGAGCAAAAGGTGAGTGTGGGACAAGAAGATAAGGAGTTGGATGTGGGTGGAGGTGGACTGTATCTTTGCAGGCACCAGTAAATGAAGCTCTGGGGGGTTTAATGCTTGGTCCAAAACTTACCAGAAATTGCTGACGATGTTTCACTGAGGGAAGGGCCTGCTCAGATCATGGGAAGTTTACTTAGGCAGCCATAAAGTACGAAGTGGTGGGTTAGGGTGGGTGGGTGATGAGTCAGAAGGCTGGGAGAATCCATTTAGATTCCCAATCTGAAGCAGAAGCAGAGACAGGGTGGAGAGGATGAGAGCAGAGAGAGGCACAAGGAGGCCTTTGTATGGAAGTTTACTTTAGACACGTCTCCATGTTGACCCACTAGAATATTCAGGAAGCATTTCTCCAGAACAGAGCATCGATTGAACAATTTGCTCTGAATAATTAAATTTGCTGTTTTAAGCCCATAGCAGTAGAGTTTATTTATAATTGGAGCCACAGTTTGCATGCGCTTTAAATGCAAAGAGGAGCTTTAACCGTCAAGTTATTATATTACTCAAGAGTTTAATTAATAACACACTAATTGTAGAAGCCAACATCAAGAGTCACACCATATTGTTCCTATTACGTTTGGAAACTGTTTGAAGTGATTTGGTAATTAAAAAAATGAACTTCGGAATACAGCCTTATCTTCTTGTAGATATGGAGAGTCTTTTGTTTATGTGTTCTAGTACTTTTTAAGATCTTGGGTTTATGATGAAGAGCCTCTGAATAATGCCTTTAGAGTAGATATATGCATACGTATTAAAGCAAGCCAAATGCTTGAAGCCATTGGTTACAAAGACGACTATCAAAAGGTTAAATAAAATAGTAAAAAAAAAAAAAAATCTATGGGATTAGGGCTGAAAAGGTTAAACTTTCCACACTGGCCATGCTTGATCTATTTCACCCTCAAGCCCACTTTTCACATGTGAAAATCAAGGTCAGTGAAGTTAAAGAGTTTGCTTGAGAATGGCCAGGCCAGGGGAAAGTATCTTTTGGCCTCAAAATACTCTTCCACTTCTGAAATTCTGTACCATGTCTATATCCACCTACTGAAAAGAATGCACTCTCTTTTATTCTTCCCCTCAACAAACACAAACTCAACTGAATGAGCGTTCAAGCCTACTAGCACCTCTCTTTGCCCCCAGAAAAGTAAACTTCTTGAAGGGAGAGCTCGGACCTTTTTGGTCTCTTATGGTCATGAACTTGTTTTTCCTAATACAGTGCTGGTTATAGTCAATAATTTAAATACCTGCCCCGCTGAACTGGGTTCACCCCCTCCCACTTTCCAGCATACATTCTGCATCTATAAAACTGAGATCTACATACAACGTCTGGGCAGGTGCATTAACCATGATGCAGTCAAACCCGAAAAGCACAGACCTCAACTGTGGACCAAATCTGAGAAAGCAATTTAACAAACGCTTATTTACATACTACTGTGTGTCAAGTTCTGAATTAGAGGCTAGGATACAGAGTTGAATAGAGCATGCTATCCAGGATAAAAATAAATACATTGTATACAGACACATACATAAACACCTTCATCAATTTATATAAACCCTTGTGGTACACATATTATATATCAACTTGGAAAGTAGAATTGTGCACAAAGTGCTATGAATGTAGATCAGAGCCCACTGATAGGTATTTTCTGCTTTGGTAACTAACAAGTCTGCTAAAACCAGGCAACTCTGTTGGGATATCATGAAAGCATGCGGGGAAAATACATAAATGAATGGTCATGGCTGTGTCCCAGGACAACTTTATTTATAGACACTGAAATTTGAATTTCACATAATTTTCACCAAATCTTCTTCTTTAAAAAGAAAACAAACAAAAAAACAAAAACACTTTTTTCAACCATAATCCATTCCTGGCTCATGGGCAGCCCACTCAGACAGTAAGCTGAATTTGGCCCTAGGGGCTCTCGTTCACTGACCCTACTACAGCAAGAGGTGGTTTCCTCTGTATTATTAGGGGAGCAGCCACGAGGACGAGGCAGAAACTCTGGTTGGGCACCTGATGGGAGGGCTGGTTTGGAGAACGACAAGATGAGAGGCCCTCGGGGAGGTGAGGACACATTTCACAGGCTTTTGAGTATGCTGCTAAATGATGATGGGTCTAGCCACTGAACATAGGAGCTGCTGGAGAACATTCTGCAAGTCAAGGCCTTGGGTCTGTTTGGTTTTACAAAGGTCATTGCCCTTCCTCTGAAGAAGGGCTTGGGAGGAAGTGTGCCAGCAGCAGAACCACCAGTGAGAGTGCTGTCACACTAGTCCAGGAGAAGGAACTCTCCAGAATGAGTTATTAATTTGACAGAAGGGTGTCAAACAGCAATGTTAACAAGTTACTAACACGTTTGAGCAAAGCTCCCAAGTCCAAAGCAATGACTGCATCAAATAAACACTGATGGCCCTGGAGAGGTGCCCTGATCCTTCCTTCAGGACATCAAATCCAGAATTACGGAATCAAAAGGATCGTGGAGAGAAAGTTAGATTCCAGGCACAGAGAGGGTAAGGGATTTGTCTGAAATCACACAGCCAGTTTTTGATCCGTGTGGATACAAACCCTTCCATTAACTTGTCCCTGTCTCTTCTGATGTTTACGTGCAGTTTCAGCCTCATGACAAGTCAGGACATGAGCAGACCAAGAAGCCAAGTACACTGGCCCCTTCAGGGAAAAGCTCACTTGTGGGTTAGCTCATTGGAGTCCTCCAGCAAAAACTCATAACAGGGTTGGCACGCACCAACGGGATCTTGAGTGAGAGAAGCCAGACACAGCAGAGAGTGTGCTGTGTGGACAAGGACAGGCACGGATAACGTAGACTGGAAGAAGTCAGATGGTGGCTAATCCCTGCGGGTGGGTGGGCAGGGAGTGAGGAGCCTGGAGTGGGCTCTGGGTAGGGGTTGGTGATGCCAGGTTGCTGAGCTGGGTAAGAGCTACAGGAGTGCGTTTGGTTTGTGAAGATGCAGTAAGCTTCACCCTTAGATGCGCTTCTCAGTACCTGTGCCATTTACCTCAACAAAAGTAAAAAATGGGGGTGCCTGGGTGGCTCAGTGGGTTAAGCGTCTGAGCCTTTGGCTCAGGACATAATCTCAGAGTCCTGGGATTGAGACCCATGGGGGGCTCCCTGTGGAGCCAGGGACTCTGCTTCTCCTTCTGTCTCCTCCCCTGGCTTGTGCTTGCTCTCAAATAAAGAAACACTTTTTTAAAAAGTAAAAGAAAAAAAAAATGTAACCCTCTCTATCTCTTTCTTTATCCCCATATCTGTATTACTATCTGTATGTATAGCTGCATGTATATAGGTCTTTATAAAAATGAGTTACAGATACAAACTGTATCTCTGTATCTGTACCTCTAGAGAGAACAAGCCATTTCCAGACTTTTTTTTTTATATAATTTTTTATTTTTTATAAACATATATTTTTATCCCCAGGGGTCCAGGTCTGTGAATCACCAGGTTTACACACTTCACAGCACTCGCCAAAGCACATACCCTCCCCAGTGTCCATAATCCCACCCCCTTCTCCCAAACCCCTTCGCCCCAGGAACCCTCAGTTTGTTTTGTGAGATTAAGAGTCACTTATGGTTTGTCTCCCTCCCGATCCCATCTTGTTTCATTGATTCTTCTCCTACCCACTTAAGCCCCCATGTTGTATCACCACTTCCTCATATCAGGGAGATCATATGATAGTTGTCTTTCTCCGCTTGACTTATTTCCCTAAGCATGATACTTGCAAACGACATATCAGATAAAGGACTAGTGTCCAGAATCTATAAAGAACTTAGCAAACTCAACACCCAAAGAACAAATAATCCAATCAAGAAATGGGCAGAAGACATGAACAGACATTTCTGCAAAGAAGACATCCAGATGGCCAACATTTCCAGACTTTTTAATGTTTTGCTTTATCACAATAAAATCCATCCATCTATACCCCCAAAATTATTCTCCCTGAAACTCAGAATAATAATCTGTAAAACAAAAATAATTAAGATAATTTCTGTAGGGATTAAATAAAATCATATGAGTGTGTGTACGTTGTCTTTTTTCTTTTCTTTTCCTTTCTTTTCTTTCCCCTGCCTTCCTCCCTCCATCCCTTTCTTCCTCTCTTTCCCTCTTCCTTTTTGTCCTGGCGCGCAGTGGGAGCTCCGTGAAGGGCTGAGTCAGTTCTCTCTCTCCTGGTCATTCTTTATCCATGTGGCCTGGCTGAGGGGAAGGTGTTCACAACTGTGCACGATTCAAACGCCCTGGACTGCAGGGTGCCCAGCCCAGGTCTTGAGCCTCAACTACCAGGTCTGCCCAGCCTCATCTGGAGCTCTGCTGGGATCACGGACACCCACCCAGCAGGGGACCCTGCGAGACCCTCATTCTCCATCTGTATTTGCCAGAGGGACCCGTAACCCATTGACTAGGAGTATATCATTAGCGAGTCCCTGGTCTGAGCATTCTGAAATACTACCAAGTGCTACCTCTATTCCTAACAGCTTCCCTGGCTGGTAAACAGAGTTAATAATAAGTGCCTTTCTTACCTCCCAAAGCTACTGTAAAACTCCAGTGAGATCACGAATGTGAAAGCCTTTCATCTTCCCCAAAGTTGTACACAATCCTAAGGGTTAGCCTTCATCACTCAGTACTGTGATGTCTGTTTCTATATTGACTACCCCCATGAGACTCTCAGTTCTGCACGGTCAGGAGTGGGGTGCCATTGTCAATGCACTTTTGGAACCTCAAACACACAGCTGGCCCAGAGCTGTCCACGGAGAAGTGCCTTGAACGGATTAGACTCATTGCATTATCATGCACCATCAATGCTTTATGCAAAAATGATGCATGACGTCAGCCGCACTACCCTCCAGTCCTTATAAATTCTCAGCATGTTTTCCCGGAGTCATACAATACATGCCCTGGACATCGAGATGTACACTAGCGACCATAAACAGTAATAAGCGACGACATCGCGATGGCCATGAAAAATCGATGATAAAAAAGGAAAACAGTATCTTGTTAGGGGCTTGAGTGAAATAGAAATCAGAGGCACATTTTCAAGATTAGGAATTAGATTAGAAAATTGGCAACATGATAACTTTTAACAAAAATGAGATGCAAAAGTCCTGCTGAATATTAAAGGCATGCCAATGAACCAACCTGCCCCAGTGCAGGACTTTGGGGGATTTCCAGGGCTGCATGAACCATTTCAGCTGTGAAAAGAGTATCCGTAGGTTTGGGTCAGAAGTGTGCTTTTTTTACCTATTTTAAACCTAACCTGATAGTGTCCATTTCAAAACTGTAAATATAAAACAATGCCTTTTTCTCTAATTTACCAATTTCTAAGTCACAGATGTACAGTGGGTAAATCCCAAATGACTTACAAAATTCCTCTCATCTTATTTTTGTAGGCTCTGGCGCAAGACAGCCCTGTAGAGAAGGTACAGGAAGAAAGAGCAGGGAGGAGTCCAATCTCTTCTCTCTGTTGTTGTAATTTATGAGAACACGGGAAGTGATCTGTTTGATAAGCAATTCTACTCACTCTGCGTAGAAGTGGAGTTGATATCGTTCATTGGTATGGGTCAGTACGGTTTATTTGTCCTGTGCCAGTGTTTGGTTATGCATTCAGGTTTTAAAATATACAGCTTCAAAATGCAGCACACACCATTTTGAAATCCATTTTCCACTGTAGGTCTCTGAATGGGATGCAACCCGATAAAGGTCTCACGGGTGAAATTTGAAATTTGTCCCATTTGATGCGAATCCAATAGGATTTATAATAGCAACAGCAAAGACGGTCAAACTTTCCTGATTTTAAATGGGAGCGTTTAAAAGACATCGACCTGATGTAGCCCCAAGGACTGAGGTCTTTTAGCCACAGAGATGGCAGGGAGGAAGCTGGGATAATATTCCATAACAAGCCTTCCCGGGTTCGTCTGGGTTCAAGCTTGGGGACCGGAGGTAGGGATTCAAACAAAAACCCCTGAAAAATAGCAGAGAGGTGTCACCCTGTACCTGATCTTAGGCTAACTGTGGAGCTTCCGTTCCCAATGAACCCTGCCCACAGCTCCAGTTGCTGAGAGAGGCACTGAGACGTCGGGAGTTGGGTGGCTTTGCCAGGGTCCCACAGGGCCCAGGAGTGATTCCAAGACCCAGGCTTCTTCCAGGCATATCTGAGGAGTCACTTCCTGAGAACACGATGCCTACCAGCCATGAGATAGTGAGCTTCCACCTGACCAAAGTGGAAACCTGGGGGGGGTGGCGGCCGGGGGGGTTGGGAGGAAGGCTGAAAGGCGGGAGCTGGGAATAATCACATGGGGACAGAAGAGGCAAGTCAGACCTGCCCCAGCCAAACTGCAGACCTATGTATACATGCCAGCCCTGCTGCTGGGAACACGAGACCCCCTCACCCCATTTAGCAGAGGAATAGACCTTCATTCTAGAGAAATGGATGGGCCTAGAAGATACTTTGCCCAGAATCAGCAACGTCATCTCACATGAACACAGCTCCTGGATGCTGGTTCTTAGAGTTTCTAATAGGCACTAAATAGGGAGCAGGGTTTGGTATATGCACAGAAATTCCCTGTGGCCATATCGTGGATACACCCCTTCTTTGAGGGAGCCCTCTCCTCCCTGAGTCTCAGTCACAAGAACACAGTAAGATTTGCCTGATCATCACAGGGGCTGATCTAATGCTCCTGTCCCCCATCCACACACACCTAAATCCCAGATGACTGCTCCAGGATTGTGATCTAACTTAGGCCAGTTAGGAACCTCACTCAGAATTCCACCCCTGGGGCTGTGAGCCTGGGGCAGTCCTGCTGGCCTGTCTGCTGTTTCAGGAGAAGCCAGTGCAGCCAGCAAAAGGAAAGCAGAGGACCGAAAGGCAGGAGGGCCAGTGCTTCGCGCGAGACCCTGACTCCAGCCGTCCGAGCTACTCTCCTGCTTGTTCATGTGATGTGAGCCAGTACGTGTAACCCTCTTTGCTTAGGCTAATTCTCACTGTGTTCCCATCTCTAACAACTGACATTGTTCTAAGCAATCTCTGCCCATCAGCCTGCCCCTGGCTGACCCAGAGACATGAGTGACGAGAGGTAACAAGGTAGGGTGTCTGGCGTAGGGATGGGGCTGGAGGACCCAGTGGGGAGGAAAACCTCACTGTTCAGAGTGTGGCTCACAAGCCACCAGTATCAGCATTCCCTGGGAACTGACCAGAAATGCAGAGCCCCAGACCTACTATAGAATCTGCATTTTCACAAGATCCTCTGGGGATTCATATAACATCAAAATGAGAGAAACAGTTAACTTTACGACAATAAAATCACTTATAGATTCAGCAGAATAAGCCAGAGCGGCCAGTGGAATGAAGAAAAACAATCCAGCTTCTCTGTAGGTCTTGGTTAACTAGAGCGTGATGTGGATTCAGGGTACAAGACCCCTTGAATTCCCTCTTGTCCACTCGACTCACTTTACAGATGGAAATACTGAGGCCCAGGGAAGGAGTGTCATAGTCAGTGACACGTCTGGGCTTCTGCCTATCTCACCATGAAGTTAGGTCAGTTTGCTATGCCCTCTGTTCTTTCTTGCTGGAGACAAATATCCACCCAGCCCTCGCCCTTGTGTGTTCAGGGCTGATTACAGGAGCAAACATTCATACGGAGTTCAAGGCTGCTCCAAATCACGTTGTCTGCCCTGGAGGGAAGAAGTCTTGCCTACCCCAACAGGGCACGTTCATCTGTTCAGCTGTGCTTGGGCTACGGTGTCATCCCTAGTAACTCACCCTTCAAGAATCTCCAGTAGCTTTATAAATCTGGGAAGCAATAAAATCATCAACTTTTCTTAAGCTTAAATTAAGTTCAGATTCTTCTGTTCTGTTTAAGCAATAGCAAAAGCGATGCTCTCTGTTCCGTTCCCCACGTAGTTATGGGCCTCTCCCGCCACTGAGCGTTTTCTGCTGACCCTCCGTCAGCAAGCCCATCACAGGGATTCATACTTGCACAGAAAGGGAGGGCTTTCAAAGTCCTTTTCCCGCTTCGGCCTCATTTTAGGCAATCAAACGATGAATGAGGGAAGTTTTTGCATTGATGAGCAGGTGCTAGTGGATACAGGAATAATTTTAATGCTGATAATCATGTTAAATTAATAGTAGTGATAATAGTAAGCCTTGCGGGCCAGGTAGTCAAATGTTTGTGGAGCTAATGAACATTAAAGCTTTCATTATTGATGGCTTGATTCTCACATCTAGATCCTGGGAGACTTGCCTCAATCCAAAGTTAAAATGAATGAATGGAAACAGAGTGGGCTCTCAGGATGTCCCCTCCTAAGCCCTGAAGCCCGTGACTACGTTACCCTCAATGGCAAAAGGGATTCTGCAAGTGTGACGAAGGATATGGACCTTGAGATGAACGACAATCCTGGATTAGCCAGGTGGACCCGACCTCATCATGTGGATCCTGAAAAGTGGAGAACTTTTCCTGATGTTAACAGAGAGACGATGCAAACCCAGAAGGAGGAGAGCAGTGTTTTGCTGCTGGCTTTGAAGACGAAGGCAGGGGTCATGAGCCAGGGGTGCAGATTCCTCTGGAAGCTACAAAGGCAGGGAAACAAATTCTACTCACAAACCCCCTCCGCCGAAATTAGCCTTACTTCTTGATCTTTGCCCTATGGAATGTTGGGTTTCTAACCTATAGAATGGTAAGATAATACGTTTTTATTGTTTAAGCCACCAAGGTCAAGGTGATTTGTTACAGCAGCGATAGAAAGCAGATACAGCTACAGCTACATTTATCATGCTCTCTGTGCCTCAGCTCAGGAAATAGAATGTGCGAGGTACGGCAGAGTTTGCAATCCTGAAAAGATTCCTTTCTAGGAGCGGGCTGGGTGGAGTAGGATGGAGAAGGTCCTATGTAAGATTCCTTGCTGAAGAGCCCTGTGGAGTGCTCTCGAGCCAGGCTGCCTGGGTGCCAGCCCCAGCTGTGTGGCTAAGTAGTCACATGCCCTCAGTTCCCTAAATGAGAAGTAGGGGTAATACCGACACTGGTGCCCTGGCTCCGTGGGAGGAGTTAACATTGTGCCTTGTGTGTAGAAAGTGCTTCGACGTGTTGGAGTCTACTTACATGTATTTTAGAGACTGCAGTTCAACCTAAACATGGACTGAGGGAAGAGCAAGGAAAATGTTTGAGACCTTTTGGAATCTGGAAAGAACATAATCCATAGGGTCTGATTCAAATCGTAGATCAGTGAATGAAGGGCACTTGACTTAACTTCTTTGACCTTCAGTTTCCTCTCTTGAAATAGAAGGGATTTGCCCAATGGAATTGTTGTGAGGTTGAAATGCAGTAACAGAGGTGGACCTGCCTGTTCGTCGATCTGAAAGCTCCACACCTCATGCACCAGAAATCTTAACTCTCACTGTCTCTCCGTCATGGGGTGTGTGTGTGTGTGTGTGTGTATGTGTGTGTGTGTGTGTGTGTGTATCACTGATTCTCTAACTGCCAGGAATTGTGTGAACATTTCTTCTTCAAGTGAAGACTCTTGTAGGCATGACACAGTTGTTGGATGGCCTTATTGTGCACGCCTATTATTTATTAGTGCCAGTTACAGTTTATAATAACCAAATGCCAGCAGCACATGGCAGCCCACGTGCTGAGTGGTGCCCTTGAACGTAGGCAGGTCTGGCTGTGGTTACGAGTGTGGATGCTCCCAGTTGGTGGGGATCTGATTGCTAGCCACCCTACAGAAAGAGTCCCCAGCGATCGGAAAGGACATTTATTTTCAGGAGCACTCTTTTGAGAATGAGTGGCTCTATATGGGGGACACAGTTAGGCGAGGGGTTAGCTAAATGGGGTTAAGTTGCCTTTCTGGGATTAACATCCCTAAATTGCACCTAGACAGTGGAGGGCTGTGCTGTCCTCAAGAAGACAGAAGGACTTTGTTTGGGTGGGCTGATAGTGTCGTGGAGCCACTGATGTTTCTGGGAAAGGGGACCATGGTGGCAGATTTTCAGAGCTGCAGGGGTCTTCCCATCTGAGGGCTGGGCTGTCGTCAGTGTTCACCTGGGCCACGCTGGACCCCACTGATGGAGGAAGGCCTGCTTACTGTCGATGCGAGCAAGGTGCCTCACCCTCTCTCTGCTCCCCACCCCATCACCCTCTCCTACTCCTCCCCTGACCACTTTTCAGCTCATGTGTAACAACATGTGTAACCTCTCTAGCATGCTGGCTGCCATTGAAAGGTGCTCGGTATCAGGCCGCTGAACCTTGCCCGGGAATGGGGTGGTGGTGGTCAGGTGGGGACTGCTTGATCTGGAATCAGGGTAACTGGGTTAAATTTCCACCCCCCCCACTACCTCATTGTGTGACACTGAGCACGCGTTTCATTCTTCCGAGCCTCTACTCCCCAACATTCTTCACAGGCTGCTTGTTCTCCCTCTCGGCTGCCTCAGGGCTGGTTACTGAGACCTCAGTGTTCACCTACTCTGGGTTCCAGCAAGTCACTCAGAGGCCCCCTTCCAGGTCTGTTAGCCACTAAGGGCTGGTTTGGAAATGGTGGTGCATCTGCAGACCAACGCTTCTATAACGCAGCCATGCACGGTCATGTGGCGGAGTTGCGTAACGTGACCGCACAGTGTGGCTCTGCACTGAGCTCTGATCTCTTTTCATGACCATCTGGGAAACCTCCTGGCCGGTGTCACTCAGGAAGATGTCTCCGTTCTGGTTCTGTCTGGATATTCCTTTTCCATCCGTGCTCTATGATGTTTGCTGTTGCTCTGCTGGGCCCCTCCTTGGACTATAGTCTCTTTGTCCCAGGGCCTTAAATACCAGTACTGAGAATTCTCCTCTGGAGTTCTCCAAGTCACACAGAGAGGATGGTCTCCATGAAATGAATTTCTACAGAGTCATCCTTCCTCTGGCATAGTTTCTCCATGGGGCGACAGCACTTTGGCCAAAGAATAGGCTCCCTTTGTTCCCAGCATCTTCTCTGTCCTCACTCTGACGTTCTCTCCACCAGCCCCTCCGGCATGCCCCACCCAACACCTTTCAGTCACCCTTCAGGTCTGGCTCAGCTGAAGGCCCTTCTCAGGGCTTCTCTAAAGCTCAGGGCTTGGGGTTTGATGACCTGGTGATGGTTTCATGTTACTTTGCATTTTACCTCAATTAGAACGTTAAACAAAATCAAAGATCAATCATCTATTACCTATCTGCCTGTCTGTCCATCCATTTGTCCATCCACTTACCCACCCATCGACTTCTCCATCCACTCACCCACCCATGCAGCCCACCATCAACCCACCCCCATCCATTGACTTAACCATTCAACCTTACACCCACCCAGGTACCCTTCTATCTACCCACACACTCATGCACCCACCTACTCACCCCTCCATCCACCCCTCCATCTGCCATGTCTGCATCATCCGCACATGGGCATATATACATGATTCCCCACTCAGATAGGACTAGAAACATTTGGACAGAAAAAGCAAACTTCTGCTTGCCTCACCCTTCTCCACACCCAAAGCAAGCACTAAGATATGTAGCTGTTTTGTCTGTTACGTCTCTATGTTGACGGTGAGCTACTAACAGCTACATACATTCTATGCATCCCAGGCTGTACCCATGAACCTCCCACGGTGTAAAAGGAGCTCTGTGCCTTTGAACTCATTCTGCGCACACTCACAAATGCACACGTCTCATGTGTGTCCATTTCTGAAGGGCTGCTCAGGCCTGGTTTGAATCGGTATTTAACACTGTGTCATGATGACTGTCTCGGTGGTGTCCTCCCAATCACAGTCATCATGTCTCTCCCCTCTTGCTGCCCTGCTGAGCAACATGTGGCCTCATCTACTGAAAACCGTGTCTTTGGTTTTGTATACTTAGCCCTGGTTCAGCCCCAAAGTCTCTCCCTCGACATAGTCAGACAAGGTAGGCATCTCTCCATTCTATTTCATTCTTGGAAACATGGTTTCTGCAACTCTCTGTTGCATGCGTCTGGACTTCTGCTGGAAGCAACATGGAGGTCACCCTACAGACTCCTTGCCCTCCGCTCCTGCGAGTTCCCCACGCTGCTCTGCTATGTTGGGTCCCCTTCCTCTGCATGTCAGTCCTCTCTGATGCTTGGTTTTATTGGCCTTGTTCAGGGTTCTGCTCTCTCCAGTCATTCCTAGAAAAAGGGCACAGGGGACATTTCTCAAAATGTTCTTACACAACCTTGCCACTCAGTTTGTGGTTTGGCAGCTGGGAATTCTAGGTTAGACTACCCTTCCCTTGGGTAGGTATTGGAATTCTGAAGATGCTGGGTTATCATCTTCTAGCTTCCCGGTTGGCTGCTGAGAAGCCCATCGCACAGGACGCCCCAGGACGTGACTGCCACCTGCTTGTTCTTGCTCTTTCGAAGCTTTAAGAATCTTCCCATTATATCTTCCCCAAAGTAATAGTTCTTGCTGGAGGCTTTCTACATCCACTGTCCAGGACACTCCGATGGGGCCTTTTGCTTGGTTTTTGATGATTTTTCATTCCTGAAGAATGTGTGACTTCTATGCTTTATGGAATCATCACTTTCAATACTGAGAAATATTTTTATTATTTTTTTTTCAAAAATTTGGGTGCTGTGCAAAATATAACAGACAAGTGTATCACACACTTTTAAGATTAATCTGAAATGTTATCATACTCTGCTTCTCTTTCTTAATTGCAGGCATTCATTAATATAACAAAGGCTTGCTTCGTTTAAAAAAATCTTATTTTTGTGTTACGTATGTCTATGACTCTTATTTTTTCCTCTTGAAGTAAACTCTACATTCAGTGATATGTACAAATATCAAGTGTCCCATTTAATGAGCTCTAGCCAGCTCTAACCAGGGGTTAGACCAGTGCTCTAACACCTCCACTACAGAGACTCATATCGTGAATTTTAATCTGTGCCTATTCCCATATACCCCAAAGCGCTATCGAGATACAGAACATTCCCCACAGCCCAGGCTGTTCCCTCAGGCCCCTTCCAGGTCACTCCCTACCTTTGCCCCCATGGCAACCATTGTTCTGGTTTTTCCCACTGCACACCCATTTAGCCTGCTCTAGAACTCTGTATCAGGGAAATAACAGAGTGCGCTCTCCTTTGTCATCTCCAGGTTTGTGAGATTTCTCCATCTTGCTGCGTGGATCACTAATGTGTTCCTTTGTACAGACACAATACCGGCTGTTGAGCCTAGCTCTCTTCACGGATCCCTACGCTGTTTCCAGTTTGGGGCTATTATGAGTAAAGATACAATGAATATTTCTATACAATTACGTTTGTGAACTTTTTGTTTTGTTTCGTTTTGTTTTCATCTGTACTGGGTACTAAGACTGGTGGTTCTGGGAAGGTAGATGTGTGCTCAGCTTTTCAGACATTGCCCTATCAAACTTTTTTTGATATAGTTGTGCCATTTTTCACTATTATGATGGTATACGGGAGCTCTGGTTGTACCCCAACCTGGCCAACATTTGGCATCATCGCCCTTTTGATGGCATTTTTATTCCATTTTGATTAGTTTGTAGTGGTATCTTTTCCTAGGTTTCCTTTGTATTTCCCTGATCACTAACAATGATGAACACTTGTTCATGAGGTTATTGGCCCCTTGTCTCTATTCTTTCAGGAAATATCTGTTGTTCTTGCCTCTCCGGTTATCCTTGTCTTTGTGGATGTACGCATTTTTAATTCTCTGCTCAGCTTTGTGGGGAGAAGCTTGCATCATGAACTCCCATCACCCCTTACACAAGTGACATTGGCGTCAGTCGATACTTGATTCTGAGCAGCTTGTGTGTAAGACAGAGGAATGTGTGGTCATCTCTATCTTCCCAGTACGTGGCCTGTGGCAGGTGTATACTTAACATTTGTTGAGTGGAGTTAAGTTTCCGTGAAGCTTTGAGAGCAGGGCATGTCCTGCCCTGGTTGCTGACAATAGGAACTCCTTTCTAGATGAGTTGACCCTGGAAAAAGCCCCCTCCTTATTGCAAAGTCTGAATTCTGCAGGGTGTGATCTCTGGGACTAGTAACAAGCCCTCCAACTGTGAGTCTGTCTCGGGACCTGGTTTCTTCCTCTCTCCCCGCACTGCCCCCTGGGTTACAGGCAGACGCGCTCAGGTCCATGACGAGGTTTGTTCTGATGTGCAGTGTTCCCACCTTGGATGTCTGTTCAGCACTGAGCTTATATTCATGCTTTCATTACAGGCTGCCACTGGGTTCTTATAAGGCAAATTGGCCCCAACTCTCTTAAAAAACAAACAGCCTCTCCTAGTGCTTCAAAATAATTATCTCCAAAAGGGAACGAGGCAGCCCATCCATTGTCAGTCCTAAATGACATCATGGCTGGTGTGCAGTATTTAGAAGATTAATAACATCTGCTTTTTAAATCACGGTTGGTCGCAGACCCCGGAGCTCACATCAAACATATGGGGTATTTTGTATGCACGATGTGCAGGCAAACTCTACGCAGCCAAGGCCACATGCTAGAGAAAATGCTGTAATAATAACACTCGCTTCTCTTTATTGAAGGCCTTATATAAGCTGGCATGTACTGACTCCATAAATGTACGATATGTCTCTTCACCGAAGTCAGCTGGCAGGACCGGTATTGTGAGTCCTACTTAGCTTAAAGAAGAGCTAAAGGATCCAACGGATTTAAAAAAACTTAGCTCCCCTGTGCTGGGGAGTAAGTGATGACAGCGGGATCCAGACCTGAAGAGCTGTGATTCTAGACAGTATTCCAGCTCTCACAACCCTTCACCCCCGTTTCCAAAGTGGGGACCAGAGCATCGCTGATGAGACAGGGCCATTTACTCGTTCACTCACATTTACTCCTCTTCTCCCACCTGCGTGGGCACAGCGCAGAGAGGGGACTTTGACCTGAGCCCTACTTCCATCCTTGGAGAAGGATCTGCATTTGCTTCTTGACGTTGGGCAAAGTGACTCCCATAATTGCCGAACCAGAGCGTGCATCAAATCTCTGCTGACTGGTTCTCAGGGACCGAGGGGAAGTGAATGACTACATTTTAAACACGTTTGTCTGGGGTTTGTTTTTTGTTTAGTTTAGTTTAGTTTTTTTTTTTTTTTTTGTTCAGAGTTAGAGAAATTGGCAGCCTGCCTTTAGTTTCTCAAGCAGGTTTCAGCGAGGGAAGAAAGGAAAGAAAGCATTGACAACAATGAGCACAGGCACAGTTTCTAGATGTTTCCAGGACAAAATGGTGGTTCTGACAACTGCAGAGCCATGAATAAAGTGCCAGGAAGGGTACCCTCCCTCTTCCCCTGCAGAGGAGACACGGACCTGGAGGCTGTGCTGGAGAGGAGGACTTGCCACCGCAGATCCCCAGGTGTGAGAGGAGCAAGGTCTGCGTCTGCCTGGGGCTTGGGGAAGTGCCTTCTCTCGTCGGAGCACCAATCCCACGTTTCTGATCCTCTCTCTAGAAAACGTGGAGGGGACGGAGGAAGGATGAAATCACACTGCTTTTAAGAACATTTTGCCCACATCCTCTAAGCTATTGACACTATTTGAAGATGTGGGACTTCACTGGCCAAGAAAGCCTCCCGCCAGCCGGCAGGGGAGCAAGGATCCCGGAGTTAAGTGGTCCTCTTGGCACCTGCCCTGCTCCAGGTGCTCTGCCAGGGCTGGTCACGGGACACCATGGACGTGTGACAGGAAAACGGCTCAGAGCATAGACCATGAGATCCAGGAGGGCCTGGGTCTCGCTTTTGTTCACTTCACAAACGCGCATGGGGCTCCCCTCTGTATCAATCACCCTCGGAGGCTAAGGAACAAGATTCGCCTCATCCCCATCTTCACGGGCCCCTCTCCAACCCTGAAGGAGTAAAAGCGCGCATTAATCAAAGGATTGCCAGGGGAGTCCGGCGCTTTGAAGGGGATGAGCAAGGCCAGAGCGGCGAGCTTCTTCGGCAGAGTAGTCAGGAAGGGCTCTCTGAAGAAGCAGCATTTTATCTGAGACCAAAAGGGAAAAAGGAGGCCAGCCACGTGAGAAGGGGGAGAACTTTGCAGGAAAAAAAGAGCTCATCCTCACCTGGAGGGGGCGGGTTTGGGTGCCCAGAAGGACTGAGCCACAGCAAGCAGGTCAGGGGGCCGGGAGAGGTCAGGGGCTGGGCGATGGGGGCGATGGGGTGGAGGGTCTACAACCTGGGCAACAACTGCAGTGTTTTAAGCAGGGGGGTCCCACACACCAGAGACCAGCAAATCCCACCTAACACCGGTTTTTATAAATAAAGTTTTATTGACACACAGCCACGCCCATTTATTTGCCCATTGTCTATGCTGCCTCGAGAGCAGAGTTAAGTAGCTTTGACAAAAAGCCTATGATACTCGTCATCTGACCCTTTGCCGAGAAAGTACACATTAAAGTGTCTACACCACGGGACCTGTGGTGAACTTGACTTCTTTGAACATCAGCTTCCCCATACACAAAAGGAAGAACTAGGAGCAGGTGAATTTTATGGCACATGAATTATATCTCAGCAAAGCTGTGACAATAACGAAGAAGCCAATGATGTGGACATGATCTTGCTCTAGGAAGGGACAGAAGAGATACTAAGTCACCATCTCAGAGCAGACTAGCACCTAAACACATCTGCGGTGCACAGCCTGTAAAGGACGTCTTGCATCCTTCCCTTATCCGCACACTGTGGATTACAGAAGTTGGGCACTACCCCGAAGAGGCACAGTCCCAGACGATAGGTCCAGGATTGTAGCTCTGGTCTTTGGGGACCCCCCTCCCCACCACCAAGCCCCGCACACAAGCCTGTCTTTATCACTGTGACCTGCAACGTCGAGATAGACTAAAAGGCGGAAGTGAGTCTTCGGGATAGGAGGCAGTTTTGGTGAAGCTGGAGGGAATGCATGTGCTGTCTTTCATTCCCTCCCCGCGGCTGGTTTCAGGCTGTGTGAATTCTTACTGCCCCGTGTTTCACTTTGAGCTGGGTGTTCATGTGAGCTCTGCACTTCGCATGAAATCTGGCCTGACTTTTGCTTGGTCGGGAGGAGAAACTCTCAGAAACTGCTGAGTGGGGTGCTGTCACAGGGCCCCATCAAAGGAGCTGGCCGGGGCTCCCAGACCCGGGTCTTAGGCCAGCCAGCCCACAGCTTCCTCTGGGCCAGAACGCAGTCAGCTCCTTTCGTTTCAAGTTTCAGCTCACCTCGTTTCAAGTTTCGCTCTTGAGTAGTTCACACAGAACCTTATCTCCCTCTCTTCTTCGAGCTGGTCGTGGCTGGGAGATGCAGTCAGAGAAACCCGTGGTCCTGGGTGTGGAGCTGCCAGAGGTGCAGAGCAGACCGGACGGACGGACGGTGCAGAGCAGACCGGACCTGGGTCTGTGGGACAGGAGCTGGGGATCTGAACTGGGCTCTCTGCCCCCAGATGATGATCTCTGAGGGCTAGCCCGGAGCAGATGCCCCTGCAAGCCTCAGCCTGCCCCCTCGGTCGAGTGAGGGCTTAGATTAGGAGCTCGAAGATCACCTGAGCCTTACTACTCTGCCAGGCCTGTTTGAAGGCTGCAAACATAAGGTCTGACATTTTCCATCATTTTACAGATCTGAAGAAGACTTTCGAGATTTTTTAGTTTCCCTTTCGCGTTTTACAAGAGAGGAAACAGCACTCAGAGATGCTAAGGGGCTACTGCAGACTATCAAGGAAGTTAGTGGCAGAACGGGGCCCGGGAGCTACCTCTGCCAGGTTGCGGGGGCAGTGCTCCTTCCCTGCATCTGAGTCTATCCCCCCCGGTACACACGGCTGCCCCATGTCACCTTCGATCTGAGCCTTTCTTGTAAACAAAAACATGAGAAAAGAGGCTTCATGAATACTTATTATACCTCAGATAAGTTAACAGCAATTTTCTTCGCTGCAGCTTGGCAACTTTCCCAAACATCTGGTCAGGGCCGGGCCGGCCTGGCCCTCCTACCCCTCAGAGGAACAGTTGGGACTGCGAAAGCCTGGAGCCTTGCAGCTCCCCCGGGACGGACGCTACCTAATACGCTGTCTGCGAGGCTCGCTTCACTTCCACAACACCTGCTTTCTGGAGCCGAGCTGCCACTCAATCCCAGGCCAGTGGAGCATGGGAAATCAGGAACAGGGGGAGAACACGCCACTGTGGCTAGGGAGATGACATGGCATCTGTGAAGGGGGTCCCAGTGGCGGGAGCAGGGGGAGAGAGATGGAGTTCAACACGCAGGGCTATGGGGACAATCCTGATGAGGATGGCTCTGGGGTTAAGACCGGCTGAAATGCTCAGAGCCCTCCATGCCCAGGGTCAGTGGGCCTGCTTTGTGTCTGAACACCCGGGTTGCTTTTTCATCTCCTTTTGGCTTGGGGCACCTTGAGTGGAGATGAAGCCATGTCTGATTGGGACAGACTGACCCAGCATGCGGGTCTGATCCAAACTTCCGAAGAGGATGGTAGGCAAATCATTCTGGCCCACACACGCAACAGACAGGAACCCTTACCGTGTGCCGTGCTGGGGGCTTCCTGCTAAGAGACAGAACCAGAAGTGACTGGGTCCCCCCTTTCTTCTAGCAAAACAACATCTAGCTGGGCAGGAAGAGAAGGAGGGAAGACCTTAAAAAAAAAAAAAAAAAAAAGGATCTTTGGAGAGAAACTTAATACCTAATACTGGGAAGAACAGAGGAGGAACACCAGACCCCGGGAGACGTGGGTGGGGGCCAGGACATCTCAGTGCTGGATGAGAGAGCTAAGTCTACAGGAAGGTTGGAGTGAGCCACGTAGGAAGGTATGGGTCTCGGCTAGACCAAATGCAGTGAGTGAATTTGCAGAAATGATAAACGTTACGTGAAACACCCATCACAGTCCTCCAAAAATGTTTGCAGCAAATGCTGCCACATTACCCATCGGGCGGCAGGTGTCCTTGGGCGTGGTGGTGCCCCGGATTTCATTTTTCTGTGGCTTAAATGCAGTCCGTCCCCACATACCAAGAGTGTGCCACAGGGGAAGCCGTGGGCCAGGAAGGCTGTTGCGAAGACACTGGGAGTGACCTCTTTTGTATTAAGAGGCTATGGTTTTGTTTGCCACAGCAGTGCACCCAGTCAGGGGGTGAATCTTGATCAGTGATGGGCCATTTGGTTCCATGGATTTTGCTTTGCCCTGCACACTTGGCCAGCCTCCTTTGCAGGGGGTGTGGTCATGGGATATAGTCCTGGCCAATGGGATTTCTGGAAAAATCCCTGGCTTTCTGGCCTTATCCTAGGGCATAAATAGAGTTCCCCAGCAGACCCGAATTTCCCTGACTTCCCAAGCACTGATCAACCACTATACAGTTTAAAAAGAAATAAGAGCATTGAACCCCACCAAATTCTAGACCTGAAGCCTAAAATATGGTTCAGAGATACTTTTCTAAAACTTAGATACGATTACAAATAGCATGATATTAGTTTCAAAAGTAGAACATAGCCATTCGGTATTTCTATATATTACAAAATGATCACCACAATAAACTCAGTTATCATCCCTCACCATATGTCATTACAAAGTTTTCTTTTTTTTTTTTCTCTTGTGATGAGAACTTCTAAGATTTAATCTCTTAGCCACTTCCAATTATGCAACACATTCTTATTACCTTTAGTGACCTGCTGTACTTCGGATCCCCATGGCATTTATTTTATAAGTGGAAGTTTGTACCTTCTAATCCCCTTTTCCAGCCAACCCCTCCCCTCCAGCCTCTGGCCACCACCAGTCTGTTCCCTGTGTCTATGGCATCATGTTTTATATATATCCTTACTCATCTTAGCTGAGACACTCATGGAAAATCATTGAGCTTCATCAGACCTCCATTTCTTTTGCGGTGTAACTGGAACCAAAATGCTCTGGCCATGAAGGTTGAGTTTGAGGTATGGAGGGGCCATTTGCCTGTGTAAACTCTAAAGATGGTTTCCAAAAATGTCACTCTTCATAATATTACGATGTTATTCCCTGGACTACTCAATGTGAATGTTATAATTACTATTTATATTTTTTTCTCAGCTAATTGTATTTTTCTTATGGTTACAACTATTAACTTATAATGGGACATTACCAAACCCTAGTGTTTTCTAATACCTTTTTAAAAAACATAATGATTCGAGTCCTTTTCAAAATATTTATGAAGTAAAATATGTTTGAGCATTGCTTTCTTTTTTCATAGATTTTTATCAATTTTATTAATTTTATATTATCTATGTCATGCGACATTAGTTATATTTCTTTACCTAGTAATATCTTTAGTAGAGATAAAATTAATGAATAAAATCAAACATACATATTTTTATTGAAGTATAATTGACATATAACATTATATTAGTTTTAGGTGTAAAATGTAATGATTTGATGTTTGTTATATCATGAAATCATCACACAAGTTACCATTTATCACCACACAAAGCCATTTTTTTTTTTTTTTTGTGATGAGAACACTTAAATTTACCTTTTGGCAACTTTCAGATATGCAGTGTTTTAGGCTACAGTCCCCATGCTGTATTTTCATCACTTGTTTATTTTATTTCTGGAAACCTGTACCTCTTGATCACCGTCACCCATTTCATCCGGCCTCCCTACCCCTCTCAGCCTGGCAACTGCCAATCTGTGTTTATATATTTAGATAAGAAATAAAATCAGTCTTACTAACTTTTTAGATAAACGTATATCCTTTCAATGTGAGGACTGTTAACCAGATAAGCCTGGCAACCAGCGGATTTTAGAGGAAGCTTAAGCGAGGGTGTGCCACAAGTTGGCACATTTTCCCAGTGAAAGTGTGTGTGGTGACGACCTCTAAACTTCCTTCTCCTCTATTTTAATATCCTATTCTTTCTTTTCTTCTGGTGAAATGGCAGAACTAGTACCTATCCAATTAATTATGCGCTCAGTGAATTTGAGTGGAAATGATCTCCCTTCAAGCACATCTTAAAGAAATAATTATAACTATAAATGTTACCCGAAAAAGGTAGAGCATATTATGAAACATGCCCTAAAACTCCAGCTCTTGACACTGTTGGCTATCCTAAGCTATCCTAGCATGGAATGGGAGGGTCAAATCTCATCAGAGACCAAAGAAACCAATTTAGTCTTCTTAGAGGCCTACACTCTTACCTGTCTGTCCTTGTCCAGGAAGCATGGAAGCCATTTCACCTCTTCCTATAAAAACATTCTCTCTCTTCTCACTTTTCCTATTTCCCTGTTTTAATACCTGATCTTCTAGACAGACTTAAGCTTGGTGAGAGTGGGAGCCTCTGTGCCCTAGCCGCCACCAGCTCTATGCCTCAGGAAGGGGTGAGACTTCCCTCTGGCTGGTGGCCGCCATCTTGTTTTTATCCTCTGCAGTGTTCTATAAGAGACAGAAAGGCTCTTCCTGCCCCTCTGTGTTCTCAAGTGCCTTTCTGTCCCTAACCCTCCCACAACTTTTCTGCAGAAGTTTATATATGATTGAGACCCCAATCTCCCACATTTTAGCCAAAGTTCAAATGATGACTCAACTGTTGGGTTTAGATCAAGCTGATTTGAAGACTAATGTTTCCAGATAACATTTTTCTTCACATCTGATAACTTTGTGTACCTTTGGGTAGAGGAAGCCATGATAGCCAAAAGATGTGATGAGGAATTACTTGATATTACCAACATAATTGGGAAAGATTGGAACCCTCAAACATAAAATCTTTACTGTCCTTTTAAGAGTCCCTTCTCAGAGCCTTTACTTATCACTAGAAATGAGTATAAAGCAGAGAGACACATAAGCACTGAGGACATGGGTTTCTTTTAGCCTCATTTAATATTCATTACAAAAAAGACTGGGCAGCAGTCTGTGACCCACATGACATAGGACCTCCAAAGATATTTACTGACATAGCAGCAGAGTATGAAAGTTGTGAGGTCTAATTAAAAATGTACAGACAGGTTGGGGCTAGAGGATGTGGATGGTTTCCAGAGCCTGGAGCAAGTGACAGCCATTTGGAAAGATTCACAAATGACTGAAGCTAAGGTATCACATCTTCCTTTCTAATGGCCAGATAATCGGGGACCATGGAGAAAGGAAAAAATCCTATCGTTGCATTTTCCTTTCTCTTTTCTCTTACATTTTCCAGTGGGTGGTGAGTGGGAGAGAGAGAGATGATAGACTTCATTTATCTTTATTTCTAGACATATTTTTTAATATTGTGGTTAAATGTTTTGCTAACATACCTGACAAGGGAGGGAGGGAGAAATGTTTATTTTACCTGCTACCATGTGAATCAAGATGTATCATCTTTTTTTTTTTTTTTTTTTTTTTCCCGGTATTTATTTCTCATTTTACATACTTTTTTTTTTTTTTTATGGAAAGAGGCAGAGAAAAACTTTAAAAATAAGTTTAAAAAATGTAAAATCTTAAGTGATACTTGAAAGAAGATGTCATCTCTTGGGGTGATGTGTGGCTCAATTGGTTAGGTGTTCAACTCTTGATCTCAGCTCAGGTCTTGATCTCAGGGTCATGAGTCCTGTATTGGGGCCTACTTAAAAAAATAAATAAATAAAATAAAAACATAAAAACACCCCTTCTTCATTTTCTGGATGAGGGAAATAACACGCTGAGGAGACAAGAGTTGCCCACAGCTCAGGGTGGGGTTGAGTTTTGGTCTTTGGTTGGCCTACATGAAGTCCATGTTGCTTGTACACTGCACCCCTCCCCAGTGGAGTTCCTGTCATCCCAACATCCATGGCAACTCTGGATTTCCCTGCAACATGGAACTTCCAAGGCAGAGTACCCACAGGTGTTCAAAATAAACCACAACTCTTTGGCCGATGACAAACACTACTCAACATTGGCAATCCCTACATGAGAGATACTAAAAAGATGTATATACTGGTCCATGCCGATGGTCCCTGACACAGAGTTCTTAAAACTCTTATCATTCTCTGGGTGATAAGAATGTCTTTGGTTTTAATGAGAAGACTCTGAGGGTGAGTGGGGGGGAGGGGGCTCCTGGTTGGCTCCTGGGTGGGTGGGGGCTGGGCACTAGAAGGACCAAGCCGTGATGAGAAGTTTGGAATTTTCAGCCCTAACCCCATCTTCCAGAGAGGTGAGTGGGGCTGCAAATAGCCTTAATAATTGATTATATCCACATGAGGAGACTTCAACAAAATCCCCATTGGAGGGGTATCTAGGTGCTTCTAAATGGGGCGCACATCTGTGTACCCACACTGTGACCCAGCTCACCTGCACAGGGACAAAAGCGCCTGCACTCTGGGCCCTCCCAGCCCTGCTCTCTGTGTCCCCTCATCTGGCTGACAAGTGAGAAGTGCACAGGAGGACAAGGACTGGATTTGTCCTTCCATCACATAGATTTTCCTAAGTGTTCACTGGGGAAGGGTGATCTTTTTCCCTTTGTTTACTTTATGCAACAAATATTTCTTGAATGCCTAATAACTCAAAAATTGAGCATCTTAGAGTCAATTAAGATGATCGACTGGTAATTTTAAGAGATGCTTGAGCATTTTTCAGTATCTGAGATCTTTGATTCCATACATTGCAGGCTGCATTGCTCAGGAGAGTCAGGTCAGCTCTCATCATGCTCTCGGTGTCCCATTAAACCTGGTTCTTCTGTATACTGGTTTAGCCTTAAAATCCAGGTATAACTATTAGCAATTCAATAAAAGCACATTTCTTCTTTTCTGGTACGGCATGATGTTATCAAAAAAGGAAAGGTAGGACCTGTAAAAATATTTTGTTTCTAGGGCTAGTTCAACCACCAACCAGCCAAGTGCCTTTAAGGCATTGGATGTCTCTGAGATTCTGGATGGTCACCTTCAAGATGGAATAATATGAATCATAACAAGTAGTAATAATGTCTCTCTCACATAATTGTTTTGAGAACTAACCAAGATCCTGAAATCAAAATCCTTAACACAATGCCTGGCTCTCTATGAAAAAGGCCAACGCAAAGCCCAGATTTGTTGCATTGATTAAACTAACTACAAATGTAGGGGTGAGGGGAAAGCCATGCATACTGAAAATTGCTCCACGTATTTACTTCTTATCGTAGCTATTCCTACCTGTCTGTGTAGCAAGCTCATTTTGTTCCTGAAATAATTTAATGTGGTCTCTTTAATATTATTATCTTGTTTTATAATTCATTTTCTAGTCAACCTTATTCAGACACATTATTTTCTAGAAATAATAATTATAGTGATTTCAATATAAAATACAGTATACATGTATTGTTGGTTTCCTTCTAAGAGGCTGTCATCTACTTGTAGGTGTAATTGGTACCACTGACATCAATTTACAAGACTGGAAATGGTAAGTTGAACTCTCTATGCATTTAGACTCATACTTCAAAGGATTGAGAACAGCAAGGAAGTCTCCATTTAAAAAAACAAACCATTAGTAGTAGTTAATACACTACCTTTGCACCAAAACTTTTATCATGTCCTTGGATAGATGGAATCTGCATTCAAGGTAGATTCCTCATATTAAATTCCCCTCAAAGTAACTCTATGGAACAAGGATTACTCTACCAATGGCTATAGGGCTTTGAAAAATGTTGAGTCAGAGCACAAAAAGGAATCCTCCATATAATTCAGTCTCATTTCACTATCAAAGTAAGACTTGCCTTTTCTAACATCTTTGAGAAAAAGGTTATCTAGACCTTATTGACTGCTCAGAGTAACAGGGAGCTCACTACCTAACAAGGGCCAACAGTCCATTGTTAGGCATCCTAAGTAGAAAATGTTCCCTTGTGAATTGGAAGGCAGATGACTGTGGATAGGACAATCTCTGTGTTAATGATCTCAATCACTTACCTCACCAGGTAGTCTCTGGCAGGTAATGTTTTCCCACTGGAGCCATAGCTTCTTCAGCTGTGAGAGGGGAGAGGGATAGATTGCTCTGAGAAGGTTCATGGGATGACATGAACTCACCTGCGTAAAGTGCCAGGACAGCTTAGCAGGTGCCCAATAAACATCACCTGTTGTCTCCTGACTTTTCCTTTCTCTGACCTGAAATCTTGCTAGTTGACAGCCCTTAAAGATTGGGATCTGTCTCATAAAAATTAATAATAATTGAAAACAAGATAAAACCTGGAGTTCTCCCTACTTCTCCTAACAAAGCCTGGTTAGAGTAGAGAAGTCACTGTCCCATTTAGACAGGATGTGTGTCTGCAGATCATTCCAGTTCACTCCTTTGTTTGTTTGTTTGTTTTTAATATTACCTGAGTGAGATAGGCATTGAGGTTGGAGACCTTTAACGTGTAAAACACAATGTATGTCCCTCTAGATCACTTCTCCAAAAGTCAACTTAGACCTTCTACTGACCCCAACAACCATTCCTGGAGACTACTGTTACAAATGCATAATTGGCGCTCACAGTCAGCATCCTAGGAATGACAAGAGTCACGGGGCTATGCCATCTTCAGCCGCTGTTGAGGACCCCGCCCTCGCCCCCCAGATCTGCCTGTGTGTGAAACCAGGTCGACACATTTCCTAGGCTCGTCCTCAGGGAAACTTTGCAAACCCTTGCTTTCGAAGCGGGCTGACTAAGTGTTATCAATTCATACTGAAATTTACACTCTCCTCCTCCCTCTGGTCCCATCAAACACGGTGGAACATTCTGTCGTTTGTTCTCAAACAAGAAGAGGGTGCCTGTGTCACTGGTGGTATTGGGTTTCACATGTGGGCCAGGAAGGTCTCCGAGGGTCTGCTCTTCTCAGTGTGGGAGACGTCTCTCCCTCTGACACTTTAGAGCAGTGTCAGTGACCTCAGGCTTAGCTGCAGTCTCAGGGAAGCTCAAGTTGGAGGCCAGACACCGTACTAACTCCCCCACCCCAAAAAGCCTCCCCCCCAAAGAACAACAATAACAACAATCATTTTTGTTGGCTGTTTGTCCTCAAGTGTTGTCACACCCAGCCTCCTGGAGTGTAGTGCTGAAGGGTGAAAACCCTCAAGGCAGAAGACAGCAGGTGACCTCTGGTGGAAGCTCTGGCACCAGGTGCTGGGGAGTGGGTAACATTCCAGGGCTCTCTTGGGGTTCTGGGAGATCACATGGAGTCCCTCACACTGGGTCATACTTGTGATTCACCATCAGTGTCCTCCATGCACCGAGCAGTCATGGAATGTCTACTTAGTCTCCGGCTCTTCTTTGGTGCTGGGAATACACTCATAAGTAAAACAGATCCAGGTGCCTGCCCTTGGGGAGCTCACATTCTAGGGAAGAGGAAGAGAAATAATTACACAGCATGGTGTGTCAAACAGCTTGGGTGTGGTCAAATAGGAGCGGTGGCAATGGCCCAGGGCAGGACGAGTGTGGTGTGGATGGATGTGAATGAGCTTACTCAAGGAGGATTCGCAGAAAGAGTCAGGTGGTTGTCAGAGGGTTAGGGCTTGGAGTAGGATCAGACCCCCAAGTTCCCAGTCTTGGCTCTCGTAGTCATCTCTCCGGGTTTCCCTATCTGTGAATTGAAGAGAATGGTAGGAACTTCCTCACAGTGTGCAGGGAAGATAGACTGGGAAGGATCGTGGCACATGCTATGTGCCCATTAAATGTGTCGTCTCATTATTGCTGGCACATTTGTGTTGCAGTTATGGAGACTGAGACAGAGAAGTGGCACAACGTCCCCAAAGGACAGACACGGCAGGACCCAAGCTGGAGGTGCAGACTGCAGAGATGTCCCAGACAGTGATCAACAGTGATGACCAAATGTGCATGTGGCTTGTGTCTTTCGGGTCGTGTGTGGAGGGCGTCCTCTGCCAGGCTCCCCTCTGCTCTGGGGCACTGACGAGGGGACATCTCAGCTCACTTAGATACCTGGTGGAATCTTGAGGAATAATGTTTGATCAGTCTGTCTCTCGTGTGAGACATGCTAAGCCTTTCTCTCAGGCCCTGACCTTCTGAGGAGAGGGGACAGCTGCTTGCTGATTAGCACCCACGTGACCTTATATATAATTAAAAACAATTAAGTCACCCACCCGAATTGTCCTCCTTGGACCACATGGCCCCAGTGCGCTGAATTCCCAGAGGGCCCCTTTCCAGCCCTTTTATCCTGTCTGTCACCCCTTGACCCTTCTCCTGCTTCCTTAGAAGGACAGGCACTAGAGAAACGGCAGTGGGCTGTTGTCACGGAGGAGGAGGAAGAGGAGGGAAGGGGGAGGGGAATGGGTTCCTTCAGGGTACTGCCTACATCCTTGGTTAAGATCGTTGCCAGAGAGTGAGTCAAAGGCAGGACAGTGCAGGAGAGACCTGGGATTTCCTTCTCACTCCTTTGATTAGGATTGTTGCTGTCCCTTTCACAGCCCTCTGACATCATCATGGCTTGCATGCTAAAATCTTTGCATACACCTGAAAAGATGATGACTAGTTTATTCATTTCTATACTTCATTCATTCATTTATCTTCCTTATGGAGGGTCTCCTAGCTTCTGTGCTCTCCAATAGGCTTAGAAGAGACAGAAAAAAAGAAAAGAGAGAGAAAAAGAAAAAGAACAGGGCAGGATAGCAGCAAGCACAGGGTGCCATCAAACCACAGAAAAGAGTTAAAGACTGCCCATGAGGGAAGGGTGGGCAGAGAAGGACACGCAGAGGAGACAAAGCATGTGCCATCCCTTGGTAGGGGAGAAAGAATTACCCTAGTACAGCCAGTGAGGAAGACAGAGAAGCATGTGTGGAAGTTGAAGGGTGAGCAGGACTGTGGCTTGTGGGTGAGGGTTGGGACAGACTGTGTGAGAGGGAGAGAGTGACAGGGACCCAGGGACAGGGGCTGCGTAAGCTTTGGAAGGGCTTTGGAAAAACAGAGAGGCTTTGGAAGCAGAAAAACAGAAGGGCTTTGGAAAAACAGAGCAGTTTGGTTTCGATTCTGAAGCCACCAGGGAGGCACTGAGGGATCTTAAGGAGGAAAGGGAGAAGGTGAATTTTGTATTTTGCAAAGATGACTGAGTACGTGCGGAAAATAGAGCAGAGGGGATCAAGAACACAGGAAAAATAGTCAATAATATACCTTCGCAAAACTCAAGAAGAAATATAATGGGGACCTGAACCAAAGTAATGGTGCTTTGGATGGAGAGGAAGGGTTTGACTCCAGGGAAATTCGCGGTGGTCTCCATAAAAAGTAACTGTTTGTATCAGTCAGTTTAGGCTTATGCTAAGAGTAACAAATAATTCCAACCACAGTGGTTCACAGCAACAAAGATGTATCTGCAGTTCATATTTATGTTCTTCCCAGGATTCCTAGGGCTTCTGTGGCTGTGCAGCATGCCCTCCTCATTTGGGTCTTAATGAGAGAGAAGAGAGACATACAGGGATTCCAAAAGCTTCAGCTCAGAACCAGCATCAGAACCAACATCACTCCCATACAAGCTTTCTTGGCCAAAGCAAGCCACACAACCACGGCCAGTACAAATCTGGTGGAAGGACATTATATTTTTCACAAGAACTGTTTTGTTAGATGGGGCAGAGAATGCTTTCACAACAATACAGTCTGCCACATTGGTCCTAAGTACTTACCTTCCTCCTTCACTCCTACACAATGTGCTCAACTTTTTCTCTAAAGTCCCCCTGTCAGACTCAAAATCTGGGAGCTCAAAGTAGTCAATATATCAAGTCTGAAAATAGCTCTTCCTTAATAAAAATATGAGTTTGGTGTGACCCTGCCCCCATAAAGATGAAAGTACGTTAGAGGGAGAGAAGGAGCTGGAAGGCAATCTCACTCCTGCTGAAGAAGAGAAGAGTGAGGAGCGTGCGTTACATTAGCCCTTACCGATTTTGGAATCACACCGGGCATGGACGAGGAGGAGTCTCTACCCAGAGGCATGGAATGTACTTAAAGGGGCCTGGGGTTCTCTCCTTGGGAGGAGTCCTCAGGCCATCATTCTCCACAGCTCTCGGAGGGCAAGGCACACCTTCTGAGGTGGTGTCAGAGGTGCAGAATAAAGAGTTTAATTTTTGTAATATTTTGACCCAGAATACTCTCAACTCTCAGTTTCAATTGTTTATGAGTTTAAGGAGTATGTGTGTGTGTGTGTGCACGCACACACATGTGTGCACTTAGAAGTATATTTAAAATGGAGGACACATCAATACAACTGATGAATCACTAAATTCTACTGCTGAAACTAATAATACACTATATGTTAACTAACTTGAGTTTAAAAAAAAATTAAATAAACTCCAAGAATTATATTTAAAACAGCAAGTCCCCGTTATTTGCAAGGTTAGAGGTCACACTCAAATGCTGATGTCTTTCTTTCCTATATTAAATTGACTTTTTTTTTTTTAATGACTCCAGCTCTTTCATTGGATGTTGACATGACTTCTGAGATCTGACCAGACACTGGGAATGGGTGCTGATAGAGACAGTGGGTGTGGGAATGTGAACCCAGTTTGAGAAGAGAATTCAAGACCACTTTTCCAAGACTCTGGGTCAGACCTGACCCGCTGTCAGCCTCCATGTTTCTCTCCTGTGCAAGTCTAGCTAGTGCCTAGTTGAAGTTTGAAAGTGTTAAGTTCCTCTTTTTTTTATCAAAGAGAGAGACCACTTTTATGATTTTATAATGGCAGATATGATGGCAGGGGGCAAACAGTCCACTTTCTCCATCTTACCTTACAGCCCCTTGCACTTAGAGACCATCAAGCTATGTCTGCACATGGACTTGAGCAGAACTGGCATTTGATGCTTCTGGAGGAAAAAAAAATGTGGAAGATTCTATGTTCAGTTTCCCAGAGTAATGTCTTGTTGTACCGTAGTAAATGAAAAAAATGATGCCAGGTCCAGATAAAGCAGCTACAAGATGGGGTCTCTGTAAGCTCGGATCCCGGGATGAAATGCCATACTGAGCTTTGCGGTCATACAGCTAGATCTAGACATAAGCTGTCTTGATGCGAAGCTATCGAGATCAGGGAGTGTTTGTTATTGGGCAGCCCTACCCAGGCTTTTCTGACTGACGCTGAGAATCACATCTGCTCTGGCGCCCTGAAGCACAGCCTGATCACTTACCTTTCAAAACAGTACTTTAACGTTCATCTGGTTTAGAATCTTCCCATTAAGAGAAAATGACACTCTGAGAAGGGAATCTACTGGTCAAAATGATACAGTGCTTGGGATAAAGACTGGCATACGATCCAGTCCTCAGGCTCCTGCCCCACACTGCCATTAAAACAAGAACGATCCTTCCTTCCTTCCGCCCTTCCTCCCTCCCTTTCTTTCTTTCTTTCTTTCTTTCTCTCTTTCTTCTTTCTTTCTTTCTCTCTTTGATCTAATAGAGCCAGTCACATGCTTGGTATCACATTCAATATTCAAAATTACACAAATGGTTTCAACATCAGCTACTCTGTCCCAATTAAAATTAAACTATTTGTACTACATGCATATTTATACAATCATCCCCTCTGACTAGATCTGGTCACGTGCATAGACTCGGAAGTTACAGCACGTATTGTCTGAAAAGAGGAGACGCAGGAGAAGGAAGGTTGTTATCTGGGGCTGGGGGTAGTGTCTCCATTAGGCAGGCAGTTTAATTTAAGGTTTAAAAAATGGATTTCTAACAGCTGATACACAGCAGATTTAATAACCTGACATTTTCTCTCTCTCTCTCTCTCTCTTCCTAGATAGTCCGTTCAACTTTGACTGGACCTGTTGCAGGGTGATATGATTACCATAGTGTGCACCCTCTGGCATTATTTTAAAAAGTGAATCCCTAATCCCTGCTTAATTTTATGAACTGTCAAAACGATTCTAAATATCTCCTCTGTTTGCATTTTCACCTCGGGACAGGAGTCCAGAGGTACAGACTGGGTATACAACGGTGGACTTCAGGCAATTTTCATCTCTTAATGCCTGTAGCGTGAGAGGCTGAATTTGTAATAATCACCAGATTATCTCCAAAGATCGCTCTGTTGTACCTGCAAAATGGTTCTGCGGGAAAATGCAAAAGATATGGAAGAAAGTAATTGATGAGAGGCGGGAGATGATTGCTCTTCCTAATCCCTGATGGGGGAAAAAAAAAATACTCACACCAAGACAAATGTTGGTAATTTCTGTTAAATGCTGCTTGGGATTTGCTGTGGCAGAATCCTGCTTGAGAGTCAGAGATGGCCCTCTGCCCCTGCTGGCAGCTCACCGCGCTGGGGTCTAAGGGATAGGGGGTAATACCCAAAGTAGGTCCAGAAGAGGAGGCCGGACCCTGGCCCAGCACAAGTTGAGAGAGCAGCCCCTGTAGAAAATGTCAAATCAGACAATGCAGGAGTGTCCCTGGTGCATCACCAGGTTCCTGGCAGGGGCCGCGCACGTGCTCATTTCCTTTTTTCTTTCCTCTCTGTCCTGGAGACAGGCAGCCTGGGGATCCAGGAAGAAGGCCAGGGTCAGACGCCAGCGTGCTTCCAGATACAGTGTGACTTTGGGCAAATCACATGCTGTCCTCTCCCTCCCGGATTCTGTCTCTGCACCTGACAATTGAGGGAAGAAGGCACCAGCTACCCTGCGGTGGACAATGGGTACCACCAACACCATTGTGCAGCACGGAGGGAAACCCGGCCCCTTCCCTTCTTCAGGAATTGGATTCATGGTTTTCCACCCACCTTTTTCTCTCATTGGTCAGAGTGTAGGACAGCCCCGGCCTCTGTGCCTCTCATCTTAGGGAAAGGAGAAAAGATGGAGTATAACAATCGGCAAAACAAGGTTATGCGTCTGGGAAGATCCCATCTTCCCTCCAAAACACAAAACCTGTGGTTTTAAAGATGCTCAGATAATCCAAGCTAAAGACTGTTGTGGAGACACCCTTCCCTCAAAGCTCTAAGAGAAGAAGTTTCAGGAAAAGACTATCCTAGAAAACCCAGGGAGGTTGACTTGGAAATCCTCCTTCCCCTTCTAGAGCTCACTAGCCACAGGGACCGGAATGTAAGCAGTTATTCCTTTTAGGGTTAAGAGAGGAGGAAAAGCCAGACTTCAGTTTATGCCCTTGTAAATAATGACAATAAATTCCAGATTGAGTTGTTTTCCCGTGTTGTGTCACTTTTCCTCAGAGGAAAAGCCAATCCGTGTTTAGTTTCTGATGAGCTAAGCAGGCCAGACCCAACCTTCTGCCTTGTGACGTCTTGGAGGGGTCCGCCTCCACCGCAAGCAGGAGCGTCCGGGTTCACAGGACGGAGGCTTCTGAAGGGTGTATTGGTGTGCGGGTCTTCCAGCGTAGGGATGTTTTGTTTCTTTCTTTATTTATTTATTTTAATTTTTTTTTTAAATTTATTTGACAGACAGAGATGACAAGTAGGCAGAGAGGCAGGCAGAGAGAGAGAGAGGGAAGCAGGCTCCCCGCTGAGCAGAGAGCCCGATGCGGGGCTCGATCCCAGGACCCTGGGACCATGACCCGAGCCGAAGGCAGAGGCTTTAACCCACGGAGCCCCCCAGGCGCCCAGGGATGTTTTCAAGTTTGTCCTTGTTCTCTTGGCAGTCTGTGGAATTTAAATGTGTTCGAATCTGTGAAATCTTTGGGTCTTTTCACCAGATTCTCCCAAGTAGGGACTTGGAGGTAAAATCTTTGTGGTATAAGCTGAAATGACCTGAAACTATCAGAAGCTGGGAGTTCTCTGAGAAAAATGTTACAGTGAATTTTCTTTCGTCGGCTTTTTAAAATTTTTTTAAAGACTATGCTGCGTTGATAAATTACTAAGCTAATTTTCTTCTTATGATGAACTTTACCAGAAGGAAGACATTTATATCACATCCGCACGAAAGTGGTGTCATCATATCACTTTAAATGCTGAGTGATAACCAACCATAACTCCTTACAGTTGCTTTAAAACATTATAGTTTATAAAGTGCTTTTAATACGCTGTACATCATACCAACAGGGTGGCTTAATATTGTTTTATTGACTAATAAAATGTTTTAAATAATGCTAATAATATTTAATATTTAATAATATTAATACTAGTTAACATTTCACACGTATTAAAGTAGCGAATGAGGAGAGCACAGCTATAAACAGTGGAGGTGCTTTATGTAATCTTGTTCCGTTATTCACGGCACTACCGAAAAGCTGGTCGTATTCATCATGGAATAGATTAAGAAAATGAAGCTCAGAGAGAGAAAACAGTTGCTTGACCCTGGTCACCCCTAGTAAATGACAGAGGCAGAAGCACAGATAAAGGTCCTCAGAAGCCAAGCACAATAATTTTTACAGAGCATAATATTAGCCAGGTTTAAAAAAAATACATGTCACAGGCGAATGACATAACCCTCTATGTTCTACCATTTGCAGAAACTCCATTGGTTTGGGAGAGTAAATTGCCACTTTCAGGTCCAAAGGCTTATTTGGTACCATCAAGACTCCTACATTTTATCAAATCTGGAAAGGAAAAATTAAAAACCGAATAATCCAGAAAGCAAGTGGAACACGAGTTCTCATTAGAGAGAGCAAAATCCTTTCTTTTCGGAGGAGGCATTTTGTACATCATCACATGGGAGATGCGCGTGCAAATTTTGTACTGCAGGGGCCCAGTGTGAACATATGGGCCCATTAATCATGAAATATTGATTGTGGATTGAAACTATGAAACAGGTTCCATGACACATGGGTTTGTTTTGTTGGTCTGAAGTGTTAAGTAAAATAACACAGAAGCCATGTTAACATTCATCTCCTACTCTCCTTTTGTTAGCGGGTTAGTGCTCACCCAATTCACATATCCTCAGGTTTATGAATTATTAATCAAAAGAGCTAAAAAGTCAATCCAATCTGGTTAGATACTGTAGTTCTTGTGGCTTCCAAACTTTTAAATAATGAATGGTTTCATCACTTCCCCAGCGGATGTCAAGCTAGAAGAATGTCTGGAATCAAAATCCCACTGGGTAACAGAAGCAACATAGTCAAAAAAAAGTAGTAATTTTTAATAATAGCAACTCCAACCCTATTGTATCATCACTGCCACTCTCGAGAGAGATCATTTCAGAATGGGAAGGAGAGGTGTCTTGAATAAAGGGCTTTATGGGATCAAATATTGCCAGAAAAAGCAATATAACATAAGGGAGTTGGTGAAGAGATGAATACATCCACACAAATACATTATATTGTTAAAAAAAAAAAAAGCATGTTTTTACTGTTCCTAATTCTTCAAAAGGAAAAGGTACCTTTAATTATACCTCATATTGGAGAAATTCTCTGATGAACCCCTTTTGATGAATGTCGACTTGGGGAGAACAGCCTAGAATAAAAGGGAAAATAAATGGGGTTCTTAGATTGGCCGGATTATCACGAACAATGGGACTCAGTGCCAACAAGGAGGTATTTAGTGGGCAATAACAGAAGGGAAAGAAAAGACCAACCCAGAAATAACTGCTTGTATCGGGTGAGGATCTGGTAGAGAAATGCAAAGTCTAGGTAAAAATGTCAGAAGAGAGTAATGCTGGCAAGTGCGAAGTGTGACAAAGGACTGATGGGTGAAGGTATGCAGGAGTGAAATCAAAGCCGATGGTTTAGGAACTCTGTGCTGTTTCAGAGAAGTCTGGTGAGCCCCTTTGCATCTGGGTAGGGCGGCTGCTGAAGGTGAGAACCGGGACAGCTGAGACCCGGCCAGCCACCCAGTGCTTCCTCTCCGCATTTGCTTCGCAATGTCTGTCCTACTGCGCGCTAAACACCTTCATTCACTCTGCAGATGCGGATTGGCTCCGACATTCCCATTTTTAAGAAAAGTTCCAAGTCCCTCGAGAAGTTTCTAACCAGGGTGAGGAATCACAGGCTGCGTTTAGGATGATTTAAATGCATTTCACTAAGTGATTGGGCTGTCCTTGGGGAGGATGTCTTTTTTTTTTTTTAATTTTTTTATTACAGCTATCAATTTATTTATTTTCAGAAAAACAGTATTCATTATTTTTTCACCACACCCAGTGCTCCATGCAATCCGTGCCCTCTATAATACCCACCACCTGGTACCCCGACCTCCCACACCCCTGCCACTTCAAATCCCTCAGATTGTTTTTCAGAGTCCATAGTCTCTCGTGATTCACCTCCCCTTCCAATTTCCCCCAACTCCCTTCTCCTCTCTAACACCCCTTGTCCTCCATGCTATTTGTTATGCTCCACAAGTAAGTGAAACCATATGATAATGGACTCTCTCTGCTTGACTTATTTCACTCAGCGTAATCTCTTCCAGTCCCGTCCATGTTGCCACAAAAGTTGGGTATTCGTCCTTTCTGATGGAGGCATAATACTCCATAGTGTATATGGACCACATCTTCCTTATCCATTTGTCCGTTGAAGGGCATCTTGGTTCTTTCCACAGTTTGGCAACTGTGGCCATTGCTGCTATAAACATTGGGGAGGATGTCTTTTAAGATGAGCAGATGGGAAATGGGTGTGCCTTTATTATTAACCAAGTCTTTGCCCCAAATCCCATTGAGTAGCTTTTTGGGAAAGTGTGCTCAAATATGCATGGATTAATAACAAACCCAAAACCTATTTTTTCCCCTCTTTCCTAAGTTAGGGCTGCTATATAAAATACAAGTTATCTAGTTGCATTTGAATTTCAGATGAGCAATATATTTTTAAGTGTATGTGGTCTCAAATAATGTATGAAACACACTTATACTAAGGAAAAAAAATCCTGGGCTTTCTGAGATTCTAATTTAACTGGATGTCCTGTATTTTAATTTTGCAACCGTACCCTAAACCTAAACTCAAATCTCAAGATATCCTTATCTTCTGAAGTTGTTTCACATGGACATAATCTTAATGAAAATGCCACGTATAAATAACTGAGGTTTAAAATATATGTTTCCATTGTATCCCCTTGCTCCTTTTCTGTCTGCCCCCTTATTCTCCTTCCTTCCAGTTTGACTGAGCAGATGTGCCTGAATCTGTGTGGTGGTCATGAGGGTATAAAACTGAATCAGACCCAGCCCTTTTCCTGGAAAAGCTCCCAGCCTCCTGGGAGAGAAAGGCATGCAGATATTACTGGTCAAGAAGGAATAGTTTGATAGAATTTTTATCCATCCATCTATCCATCCAGCATCCTTCCTTCCTTCCATTCACCATCCATCCATCAACCATCCAACCATCCATCAACCATCCAACCATCCATCCAACCAGCCAATTCATCCTCCATCTAAATCTGATTCATGGAAGAAGTTATTTGATTTTGCTTCAAGAAGGAATCTTTCCACCCCCTTACAATTTATACAGATACCCCATTTCATGGATGATAAAATCGAGTCTTAAAGAAGTTACTCAGCACTGTAGAGCTGATAAGCAGCAGGTTGGGGATATAAATCCTTACCCTCAAGATACACCTCATTTTGATGCATAACAAGAGACAGGGTTAAACATGCACATCACCACCTCTCTCCTTCTGATTTTTTTCTTTCTTTCTTTCTCACAGATCCTCTGCCCCCTCATGTGCCAACGTTCACACATTTCTCTCTATTGACATCTGTGGCATTGGGCTCTGTGACTCCTGTCACCTGTGCTGTGCCGGGCTGCCTCCTTCCCCTCCCCCGCCTTCCTCGGCTGGGTCTCTGACCGCAGGGGCTGAGCGTCTGGCCTCTGAGCACCACTTTCTCAGAGGGCACTTCCTCCTGCAAGCTGCTCTGGCAAGTTGTTTATCTCTCACAGGGATAGTCACAAAGATCGTATCTGTGGAACTCTATCTGTCTGGGCACAGATGTCTGCCTCCGTGGCAGCCACTTCATCTCCCTGCTGGGCCTCACCTTCCAGAAGTCTTCTTCCTCCTCCCCCAGCGCCCCTCCTCCATTTTGCAGAAGATTAGCTGAAACCCAGCAGGGCAGAGCAAAAGGCTGCCGGGCTTGGCTTCCCCACAGCTATACAGATCCCAGTTCCCGCTGGGCTGCCATTGAGGAGGGGGTGGGGAGAGGCCAAGGGACCCCCATGGTAGTCAGGAGAGCGACTCACTGAAGGAGTTAGGCTGAAGAGAGCTGATGCCACAACACAGAGTGGCCCCCCTTGGTGGCCTCTGGGAGGGGCCGGGCAGGGGGCTTCAGCCTGGTGCTGTCCACTAGCACTTTCTGGGCGGGCGGAAAGGATCCCTCCCTGCGCAGTCCACTGCGGAAACCGCCAGCCACAAGTGGATACTGAGCAGTTGAAATGCGGCCAGTGCGACTGAGAAATGGAATTTTTAGCTTTATTTTAATTAATTAAGATGAAATAACCACACATGGCTCGTAGATACTGAATTAGAGGGCACAGATGCAGCACCTGCGGCCAGACACTCCCGTGGAGGGTGGACCTTCTGGGCTGAGAAATGCACCCCTTTCGGACCCTGCAGGTGCTGGAGGGGGCGTCACTGGCTTGCTCGCTCTTAGTCCATTGGTTTCCCTATCTTCAAAGTGTGGTTCATAATCACAAGGTGTTGGGAGAACCCAGTGTAGTAACTCACACTCACTATGATAATCAATGAAATAATTGATAACAGTAGTTATCAGCCTTAAAGTAAGCACTTTGTCAGGACTCTGTTGCTCTGGGCTCTTTGTACACTTGTCTCCCCTGGAAACCCCATGATGACTGTGTAAGACATTTGCACACTAGCAAACCCCCAAACAAACACAAGTCTTACCAGGACGGTGGACGTCCTAGTGCTCACCACCACGCTTTGGCTGCTGTAGAGAAGTGGCATAGCAATGTGGGCAGGGGAGCCCCTTCAGTATCAAAATGCCCCAAGTCTCAGTCCCATAGACTCAGATGAGCATGGCAGGTTACATAACCTCTTGGAGCTCCTGCTTCCCCATCAGTGAAACAGACTCAGGATGCTCAGGGCATTAGGCTGTCGGAGACGGTGATAGGAGGTCCCGTGTTTGAAGTGCCAACCACAGCGCCCAAGGCGCTCACTGAACGTCAGTCCCTATCCCTCCCCATGGAAAACAACCATTGATTTTGATGACACATTGAGGATGAATGGTACCCTTTGAATGCCTGACTAAGGGCTACTGGGAACATTACAAAGGAAAATTCTGTGGGTCTGATTGTAGTTCTTATGGAAGGCGGTGAGAACTTTGGGTGCTTCCAAACCCCTGTCAGATGGCTTGACATTTCCAGACGAAAGTCACTCATCTCCAGTGGGTTTACTTACTTACAACCAAGCAAAGTTTCCAGCTTTTAAGAAAAGAGGCGTTTAAAATCCTATTAAAAAGACCTCAAAAGCCTTCCTAGATATCAAACAACCCTTAAAATAATATTTTGATAATTTAATTGTAAATAATTCAGGAACATGTGGATTAAATTTCCATTAAAACACACATGACTTTTAAAATCGGGGAAGGAGGTTTTATTGAACATTTGAGCATTTGAGCAAAGCTCTGAGGCATGGGACAGGGATCAGAAGGAGTGGGCTGCTCCCTGTTCTGCTTCGTTTGTGTCAACCGAAGGAAATCTGAGCTAGGAATTTTCAGCCTTCACAAGGTCTTCTTTGAAATAGCCTTCATGCCCTGTCCCTGGACCTCAACACAAGAGGAAAGCAAAGTACCAGGGACCAGTTGGATGACAAAGCAGACTAGGTGAACTTTTGGAGACAGTTGTGTTCCTTCAGTCCTGTAGAAAGGTCAGGAAGCTCTGGCCATGCCCCTCCCCCCAGACCCCATCAGCAGGTGGAGTGATTTGAGTTCATCCTCGGGCTACTGCTGAGCCTGGATGTGCAGGGCCAGGGAAGCAGGCGGTCTGGAGATGACCAGTACATCATTTCCCATGCACACACCACAGTCACGTTCTACAGAGACACACGTGTGCACACATGTACACACACCTCAGCGTGACCCATGGAGGAAGTGACCCACTGCCTTGTTTCTCTTTGATCTTAGGCTCTTTTCTTCCCTCCTCTAAATGGACTGGAGGCCACAGCTCGAGTGGGGACCCGAGGCCTTTCCTCCTCTCCCCCACAGCCGGCCCTCCCTGCTCCCCTCCTCCTTCTCCCTGACTCCTTACCTTCTTCTGATTCCGTTCTTCTGCCTCCCCCGTCTCCCTCCTTTCTCTCTCTCCTCTGCGTCTCCCCCCCCCCACTTCTTCTCTCCTTCCCTCCCTTGCTTCCCATAGAGTCCCTCTCCGATGCACACCCAGATTTATAATGCATCCCATCCAAGGCAGTCTCAGTCTCTTTCATCCCCCAGGAAAGCCAAGGTTCCCGATCGTTCTCACTCCCACTACTTGACATGCGGGCCCCATACCACACTTGATGACTGTGTCGGGGCGATGGGGCACGCCTGCACACAGCGGGAGGCCGCGGGTTTGAGAGGGAGCACGGCCAGTATGAGGCTCCCAGTGGTGTGGCTGAACAATTGGACAATTCTGATGAGGAGACACTTGTGTGCGGACTGGACTGGGGAGGCCGAGCAGCTGAGCGGGGTTTCAGGGAAAGGAGTGAGTTGAGACAGACCTGCTAAGTATAGGCACTTAGATAACACAGTGGCCCCACGTGGGGCCTTGCACACTCTGTCCACACATCACTGCGGTGGTAAAGGAAGAGTAGAATGGAACTAGCACCGAGGTTGACATCCCAGGTCCTGCATTTCCCAGCCGGTGATTGTCAGTAGAAGCAACTTTTCTAGGACCTCGGGGTCTAGGCTGCATTTCTTAAAGGAGAATTTTGGAAGCCTTGGAATTTTGGAAGCATTTGATGGGCAAATAGAACCGCGTCTGAAGGGAAACCCTCCCTGCACATCACCGGCTGCACTTACCGTGAAGTGTGTTGTTGGACTTGACTGCCCCGTGGCCATGGTCCTCTCTGTGGGCATCACCCAGGCCCCAGGAGGCTGACAAGAGGGATCTGGGTGGGTCCAGCCCTCAGCACCTGTCAGCACCAAGAGGGAGACACAGGGAATTACAGGTGGGAGTTTTGATTGCAAGTCCCGACTCAAGACAGTCTTGGAACCCCCAGCTCCTTATTACATGGAGGGGGCAGTGACCCCAGTGATGATGAGGACAATGACAAAATCACAGCAGTGCTTCCTATCATGGGGCTCTGTGTGAAATATTTTCCTGCTTCATTTTATCCTCTGGAGAGTCCTGTGCCCTTGGCATCATCATACCCACTTCACAGATGAGGAAACTGAATCTCTGAAGGGTTTACTGACTCACAGAAAGACACATAAATAGGGTGCAGTAGAGCTTGGATACCAGAACTGGAGTCTTTACTGTGATCAAAGAAGTGGTTTGTTGTAAGTCTCAGAAGAAAAGAAATCTAGCCAAATGATTACCACCGCTTGAGAACTACTCAGAGACTTTTTTTTATTAAGACTATGGTGACCAACAATTAGTATTAACACTAAAATGTTCATGTTAATTCTATTAGCAATTGGTGGTGTGCCACTATTTTCACTCCTGAGAATCCCAGTGATGGTGCACTGTGCCATCTCTCGCCAGTTTTAGTTTCAGCTTGCTGGTCGACTTCTGCTTCAGTTTGGGGCTAGGTGTGTTGATGTAACATGGATCTATCTCGAGTCCTATGTTCACGCAAACTCATATGCTGAATCTTAAAACATGTTATTTTTGGATGTATCCATAGTTCACTTATCAAGTAGACAACTTGACGTCTCTGCAGGTCTGGCCTCCCTTCTAAGGATGATTTGTCCTTCCTGAGTCACCCCCATCCCTGCCTTTTCTGAAAAGCCATCCCAAGGGCAGCACCATTTTTTCCTTCCTGGATGCAAATGGTGTCTCGTCACTGGCTGGGTTCAGACAGGCTGCCTCTGTCCCTACGTTCCCCCCAAATGCCTCCAAGTTCCCAGTCAGGAGACACAGCATGGTTTGAACCAATTCCTGGCTCTGCTGAGTTCTCGCTAAGTGATACAGCAGAAGACAGTGGGCCTTCCTACCCCTGGGCTTTCTCCCCTGCCCCATGGACATCAACAGTTCAATGTCGAGCTCTAAGACTCATTGCCCGGATGATGTCTACATAGGTTCCAGCTCTAATGGGAGAGGGGGGCTCCCTCTCCTGAGTGCAGACTCTGTTCATGAGCACACAAGGAAGATATTCAATCAAACATCCTCCCATGTGGAACAGACTGGAAATGGCATGGACAGGGATAGGCAAATGCGGTCCCGGCTCTCTGTTCTGTAAGCACAAGGGCAGAAGCAGGTTCAGACTATTCCAGAACTTGGGTTTTCTCGTCTCCAGAGAGAGTAATATTTGCCTCCCAGGAAAATGGTAAGAATTAAATGAGCTACTACTTCCTCCCAAGATCTAGCACCATGGCTTTAGAACGATGTTTATTCTTTCTTATTCTTCCCAGAACTAGGGATGAGGAGGCAGGCAGGAGAGAAGGTGGGGAACAGAGCCTCACCCTCATGAAACACGTTCCGGTTCAGGGAGCCCTTTAATAAATATAATCTCAAGGGGGAAGCTATCCTACCCACTTTGCAGATATAGAAATGGAGGCTGGGCTTGCTTCAATGGCTGCCATGTGTCATGATGGGTTGTGATGGGTCCCCAGAGGCACCACTGCTCACAGACGTCCTGCCTTGTTGGAGAGGTCCAGCTGGGGTTCTGTGGAATCAGAGCCCGGGCCACAGACATTGAGAACATGCCCCGTCTAGGAACAGGCTGTGCTTGGATAATCAAGAGTGGGGCCAGAGTGGGGACTGACCAGCGAGCCTCTCTTTTTACAGGTTGCTTTTTAAAGATGAAAAAACAAAATCCAATAACTTTTCCCTCAGTGACTTTAACAATGAAGGTCTTCCTCTTCCAAATTTTTTTTCAATTCTTAACTGAAATTTCAAGCTGTGATCACTGCAGGGAAGGGTAGAATTTGTGAAGTAACTTTCCACCTCTGAGCAGCAGGTGTGGTTAAGGACAAAGATGGTAGCATCCCAGCCATATTCCGCGCCCTCCCTCGGGCCTCCTCCTCCCACTCACTGAGGCGTCTTTGTTTTTGCTATTCCTCTGCCTTGATGGGCTCTCTCTTAGGCTCCGTTGCTGGACTCTACCTCTTCCCCTCAAGCATTTCCCAGAACTGCCCTTTTGTTACATTTCCAGCCATCCACACCCACATTTCCCACTCCCCACCTCCAAGATGAGACTAGGGATTTAATGGATTCCAGTTCCTGACTCTCTCCAGGGCTCTGCAAAAGGCCCACCAGCATCTCCTAGGTGGTAGAGATTCAGCCGTATGGCCTCTGCTGGCCCAGCCTCTGTCTCTGTCATTCACCCTGCAGTGCCAGCCTTCATCCCCCCAGACCCTCTGGCCTCCGATCTTTGGCTCTACATTTCAGCTCCTAATACCCACCCTCCAGACAGCTGTGGGGGCTCTGCCTGGGTGTGCTTCTCCAGGCCTGCAGCAAGACGGGAGAGCTGTTCCCACCTCCACCCTGGTCCTTGGGGGCCCAGAAAGGCAGGATCACTTCCCCCGTGGTTGAATATGACTCCAGGCTTCCACTGTGACTCCCCCACTCACCAGTCACCTGCCCCTCGCCCTGCCCTCCAGATGCGACTAGGTTCTCTCTGGATCATAGTTTTCTCATTGGAAAAATGATATGGCCGAATCGTATGCTTGTAAGGGCCTCTCCTGCTTCTATTATCTCTTTTTATTTTTTAATTTTTAAAGATTTATGTATGTATTTTAGAGTGTGATAGCACACATGGGAGAGCACACATTGAGAGAATCTCCAGCAGACGCCGCACTGAGCATGGGACCCGGCACGGCGCTCCATCCCAGGACCCTGAGATCACTACCTGAGCCATAACCAAGAGTTGCGTGCCACCCTGGTGCCCCTATTACCTCGTTTTTGATATTTGGGATTTTTTTTTTTCTTCAAGTGATCTCAGAAGAGTTCAAGACCCAAAGACTGATTTTTTTTAAGAAGAATTTATTTACTTATTTGAGAGAGAGAGAGAGAGATTGAGCATGAGAGGAGAGAGGTCAGCAGGAGAAGCAGGCTCCCTGCTGAGCAGGGAGACCGATGTGGGATCCCAGGACTCCAGGATCATGACTTAAGCCGAAGGCAGTTGCTCAACCAACTGGGCCACCCAGGTGCCCCCGAAGACTGACTTTTAAAATCACCCTGGTGGGATCTTTATAAATTAATCCTCCACTCCCAGTTTTATTAATGGCCTGGATGAACATGAAGACAACTCCATCCAACATGTGCACATCCCAGAGGGAGAACAAGATGGTAGATCTGGTGATACAGTCCTCAAAAAGATGCCAAGAAACCGGAATGAGAAGCTAAGTGTGAGCTGACTTTCCTCCTAGAGGAAATGATAGCTGAGCTGAATCTGAAAGAAGGTTTTCCTCGGAGGAAAATGAAGATGCTTCAGCTGTAGCAGGAAGACACTGGGGACACTAGATTTCTGCTTTCAAATGTCACAGATCCCAAGCGTACAATCCCCTGTAGGCTGTCAAGGACAAAGGAACCAGACTTGCTCTCAAGGTCATGGCCATGAGCAGTGGTGGGCGTTGCTTTGAGACAGGTGTTTGGTCTTGGTAACGGTCACCATACAGTAGAGAAAACCTGCCATCCACTCATTTGGCGAGTGTTCTGAAAGAGCTGTTCTGCCAGGCCCTGAGGAAGCAGCAGTGACTAAGGTGGGCGTCTTTTTTCTCCCCCAGGCGCACATTCTGGAGGAAGAGTTATGTAATGGGACACAGGCAAATGCATAGCATAACAGGACATCGTCACACAGGTAGCATGTACATGAATAGCACTGAATGGTACCCAGGTAAACACATGCATGAACAGTGCATGTTTACGTGCAGGTAACTGTGTACATAAATAGTACATAGTAGCACACAGGTAAACATCTTCACAAACAGTAGATGATCACACACAGGTAAGCAAGCACATAAAAGCATATGAGACTCAGGTTAAATGCAAGCAGGAATAGTGCATGATCACACAGACAAACATGCGTATAGATAGTACGTGATGGCACACAGGTAACCAGGCACACAAAGAGTACACGGCGGTACACATGTGAACATGTATGTAAGGAGTGCATAACCACACACAGGTAAAACCCACATGTCCCTTCAGTCAGATCATTTCACACTGTGGCCAGTGCTGTGCAAGGAATGAATAAGATGTGGTCCCAGGGTAGGGAGTGACTGGAGGTGACAGGGACAGTGCGGGGAGGGTTCACTGCAGCTGGGTGATCAGGGAAGGAGTGCCTGCAGAGCGCCAGCTGAACTGAGACCAATGGCAGGGCTAAGCAACCATGCCAAGAGCTCCCCCTTGGGAGCCCTGCATTCACCGCTGCTGAGGCCGGACAGACCCTAGCATTGTGACGGACAAGGGCAGTGTGGCTGGAGATCAAAATGTTTGCAGATGTGAGGTGAGGTGAGCTGAAGTTAGAAAGATGGGCAGGTGCTAACTCATGCAGCTCCTAAACTTACCAGGATAGCGGATCTCATGGACTGGTGGTGGTTACGTGCTGAGCTTCCTGTCAGTCAGGGGATGAAAAGAGAGAATGACCACTGGTCAACCATGTCCAAGAGGCAGGTCGATATTAGATGAAATGAGACTGCGGAGGCATTTGAGAAGAATGGCTTAAAGCCTAGCTGATATTTGGTATCAAAGTATTCACTTTCCTGGGCTCAGAGACTCTGAGGTCTCACCTCCTAGCAGATCTGATGGGACACACTCTGTCAACATTGAGGCACAGCCACCAAGGATGGGGGCAGAGCAAATGACAACCAAGAAGAGGCCAGGGACATGGTGTCAGCGTGGGCGTCAGTGGGGCCACGTGCACTGGCTCATTTAAAACTGGACACTAACAGCACCTGTAGTGCCTCCTCCCACTGGCCCCTGAAATCAAAAAGAAAGAAAGAAAGAAAGAAAGAAAGAAAGAAAGAAAGAAAGAAAGAAAGAAAGAAAGAAAGAAAGAGGCATTAGAAAGATCCTATGTTAGGGGCGCCTGGGTGGCTCAGTGGGTTAAGCCACTGCCTTTGGCTCAGGTCATGATCCCAGGGTCCTGGGATCGAGTCCTGCATGGGGCTCTCTGCTGAGCAGAGAGCCTGCTTTCCTCTCTCTCTCTCTGTCTCTCTCTGCCTGCCTCTCTGGCTACTTGTGATTTCTCTCTGTCAAATAAATAAATAAAATATTAAAAAAAAAGAAAGATCCTATGTTAAATCTGACAATATTTTAAGCTCATAGGGATGCCTGGGTGGCTCAGTTGGTTAAACGTCTACCTTTAGCTCAGGTCATGATCCCAGGGTCCTGGGATGGAGTACTGCCTTGGGCTCCCTGTTCAGCGGGAAACCTGCTTCTCCCTCTCCCTCTGCCTGCATCTTCCCCTGCTTGTGCTCACTCTCTCTTATCAAATAAATAAATAAATAAATAATCTTTAAGAATATGTTAAGCTCAGAAGATGTAAGTATCAATATATACATCCCTTTTGATACATCGGAAAGCCCTCTCCGTTAGACAGACCGGAACGTTGGTAAGATGCTGGAAGTCAGAGTTGCTGCTTGGCTACTCTCCCACAGTCAGATTACCATGAGCAAATGTAATCTCAGTTCAAAAACTCTGGTAGTTCTGCCATGGTGAAATCAAACAGACTTTTGTCATCTTTTCTTCATGAGATGCTCAGTTTTCTAGAAAAAAATAAAATGCAGAATGTGGTTTAAAGTGTTGTTACATTTCAGACAGGAATTGAAGATTTCCTCAAGAAACAAATCTGTTACCCAGAGGGGGTTTATAGGGTTGAGGACCATGTACCACCATTCCAGACCCTGCTGTGTTATTTATTTCCTTGTCATACATGGTCTGGGTACACCTGTTTCTTTGCAGTGCATTTCCCATCCAGCACATGTGCTCCTTGAAGAGGGCACAATGTCCATGAGCCTTGATTTCCAGTCTGTGGAACAGGGACATGGATGGCTGCCATCCTCAGCGAAAGGGTATGGGAGTGTAGGAAGACCACGGATGGGCTCAGTGGCCCCAGAGACCCCACAAATCCTAGATGGCTGAAACCCTCTCTTTTGGCTTCTGTGATGGTGTCTAGATCCACTTAACATTGATCAGATTTCTGATTCTGCTCTGTGCTAAAAAGAGAGTCTTACCCATTGACCATAAACCCTTCCTGGAATGGAGGTCTTGTCTTCATTGTAATGTCAGGACCCTTGAGACTTCTGGGTTTAAGAAAGTTCCTAAAAATACAGTAGAGGAGAAGATTTATTTTTTAAATCCCAAGCTTGCCTGACACCAGTGTCCACATGTTGCCCTGTCACCATAATGGCCTCTGACAGCCCTCTATGAAGCGACTGAGCTAACTGCACTGAGTTGCAGCAAGAAGCTGTGCGCTGGCCTCCTGGAATCCATCCACGCCCGCCTGCCAGGCATCCCACCCACCCCTTGCTAGCCTGTCTGATGAAGTCCCCACTCCATCTGGTGAGATCTGGGAACCTCTGGTCCTGTTATCAAATCGCACTCCCAGCTCCTGTACATGGAAGTCTCCTGGGAGGGGGGACCTGGGTAATAACCACGCTAATGACAAAGCACTAACTGAAGACCCGGTAACCTCTTGGTTTCCTCCCTTCCCATGGCCGGGGTAATGAAGCTGGGCAGGCACTGGGGGAGTAACAGGATCCAGCTCGGGGTTAGCTAAGAGGTGGTTTGTGGTCAGGCACCCAGAAGATGGGTTCAAATTACCTGACTTTAATTTCCAATAATTGGCGGGCTGGATTACTCTTCAGCTCAGGGGACCTGGGTCTGTATGGCTCTGGCCATCAGCCCTGCAAGAGAGGAGACCCGTCCCCACAGGATTTGCTGCAGGTAGAAGTGGAGAGCACAAGGGACACCCCCACGATTCCGGAAGACTGGCAGACGGAGTTCTCACCCACCATGGAAGGCTTCTCATAATAAGCTAGGGGCCGGTTGCAGAATTTACCAAGACTTTTTGCAGAAGATGGGAAAGAGTGCCAATCCTGAAAGGATAGATTTAGTCAGATCATTCTATCCTGGTTTTTGCATTTTGGTTTAACTATCAAACTGTTTGTGTATATGCACATATCTCCAAACACTTGCTTAGGCTAGCAAGCCGAGTCCTTGCCATGGCTCCACTCACAGTCTTAATAATTGCTGGATTTTCATGGGGACCTTCTAGAAGCCAGGTTGTGTTTTCCATGCATAAGCTTATGAAATGTTCAAATGACCTCCATGGGGCACGGACTCTTATAGCCATCGGTTCACAGTTGCAAATGTTGATAGCAAGAGGGGTGACCGGGGCTTTGGTGTTTCCATTGCTTCTCACGGGGGGCTGGACTCTGCTCTGGACCTCATACACATTTGACCACTTCCACCACCCAGCTCACTGGCTCGGCCAAACACAGGCTCTTTACCGCCTCCCTCGGCCATGCTAAGGGCTGTACCCTCATCTCTACCCTTGGCATCTTCCCCTACTCTGCCCAGCATGCAATAAACCATTCACTTGTTCGTGTGCTTATTTTGGGGGGACAAAGTGTGCTCTGAAGCCTGCTTTTCTTCTATGCCTGGCATAAGCTTGGTGGATCCTAGATGCTTGATGACCAATTGTTGAGTGAATCAATAAACAAGAATGTCATGATTAGTAAGACAGGCCGCTTCTGTCAAAAACTTGTGCATAGCCTGGTGAGGAAAATGGAAGTATACACAAACCTACAAACACTAAGATGGTCCTTTTCACAAAGACAACAGTAAGAGGAATTACCATAACCAGGATAAATGAAGTCACATGTGCAAAAATGTGAAGTGCCTTACACTACAGCGTGTGTGCATAAATGTTCACAACCAGTTGGTTTGTCTTCCCCAGGAGACCATTTCCCCCTCCCCTGCAGGGCTGGACAGTGTGTGTGTGTGTGTGTGTGTGTGTGTGTGCATATATGCATGTTTGCATCTTTAATCCTCTGCATCCCCAGGGCTCCTGGTCCACACCTGGTTGTATCCATGGTGCTGGGCCTACGATGGATGCTTGAAGAAAAACAAGGGCCAAGATCAAGAGATGAGGCAGTTGAAATGTCACCCCAAAGCTTCCTGAGGGTTTTAGAAAGGCGGTATGAGTTATTTTGCATTCTGCATTTGTTCTAAGAAGTGCTCTCTGACAGATCATCTGGGAACAAGACCAAGAGAAAATATAGCCGTCTTGTTCCTACCTGCTGTGAGCTGTAAGCCACAGCTCTCCCAGAAACTTTCCAGGGAGGAAGGAGGCGCTGGCTTCCCTTCCAGGGAAGGAGAGTTGGCTGGAAGCTGGCAAGTGTCATTGTCTACAGAATGGGGGTGGACCAGGTGGGGCCATCAAAGAACAATCCAACATGGTCTGGGAAATGCTCTTGGTCAGTTGTCTCATCCATGGGATGGGCCCTCAACCTCAATGACCCTCAGTTTCCACATCTACAAAATGGAACCAGTGAGGCACCAAAGGTGGGGTTGTTGGAACTCCCAGTGAAAGAATGACCCCTGAGTATTTCCGAGACTACCAATTGCTACAGAGGTGCTGTCTTGTTTATTCCCTTACAATTCATGCATTTCTAATGTTTTCCTTTACAGCAAAGACAAACCTTGCTCCCCGGTGCATTATGTAATTGTCACGGCCAACCGAACATTTCTCACCTCAAGGCTGTCTACGTTACTGAGGTGGCCACGGAGAGAGCTCAGGCCCCCAGACAGTTAAACCACGTTGGGGCCACCTGGTACTTGAAGCACCTCAAGGGCCTTCATAAAACTGCTGGGCGACCACAGAACTAACCACCGGTTCCTGCGGAGCCGAGCTGAGCAACACCACTTGCACCGCGGGAGAAAGGGATGATGCAGCACTTTGGGGCTCCCAGCCTGTGGCGGGCGGTAAGCCTGGGGGCTGCTGGCCTGCTTATCAGCTTCTCACAGAGTCCTGCCTAAACAGCCCCACCTGGCTGAGTACTCTGGCTCTTGGTCCCTCTCTGCTTGGGCCTGGGCTTTTCCCTTAGGGGTTGCTGGCTTTGAATCCTTAATGGCATGAAGAGTCTCTGACTTTGGGTTTAAAGGGTCTGGGCTTCACAGACCATGGCAATCATCGCTTGTCTTTCTCAGACAGCCTTCACCGGGCAGAGGGGAGATGAGAGGCTCCATGTGCCAGCAGGGCATCCCCTAATGAGGTATCTTAGCAATGTCTTGACCATCAAAGGGCTTGGACATTTTGGGACAAAGCCCTGGAATATATTGACACCACATGTTTCCTCCCTAAATCTTAGGTCTCCTCACTCTGATCACCCCACCACACACACACATACACACACTTATATCCTTCAACCATCCTGTTCATTTCTTTTTGACAAACCAGAGAGTTCACATTACTTAGTCAATCAGAATGGACCTTGAGAACCAGGCCCTGGGTTGGAATCCCAGCATCACCACATGCTGGCCACATGGTTCAGGCAGCACCTCTGACTTTCCTGATTATCCATGCTGCTTCAGTAGGCCTGGAGGTGGGGTCTGGGAATCTGCATTAAGACCAACCAACCTACCCAGGGGGTATGTTGGCACCAGTCCAAGAACCGCACTGAGAACCCCTGCACTAGGGAGTCCATGGGTGAAGGTAAGAGGACTAGTGGCCCCTGGAAGTGATTAAAAAAAAATTAAAGAAAAGAAAGATATTATTACCTGTGTGCCTTTCAAGTTGAATGTCATAGAATCCCGGTGGGATTTCTGACTCCAAAATTAACTTAGAACCAGAACATAGAATTAGAAAGACAGAGGGACTAGTTGTGCTTCCAAGTAATGGGAATTATACTCCTAGAACAGTGCACAGCCCTGGTGGATGAGGGCAGGAAGGTGATGGAGAGACGAGAGGTTCTGTTTAAGCATCTAGAGACTCAAGCACATGTGTTGACAGCCAGGCATCCAAATGGTGACATCCCAGGAAAAGTAAGAGATGCTAAGAGGTCTGGCAGAAGACTGGACTGTGGCTTCTCCTGCCACACAAACCTGTGATGTTGGAGGCTCAGACAGCAGTTCAGAGAGTTAGAGGAGCAGGTAGAAATGGGCAAATCCAGATGATGAACATGAAAAGGGACTGGGCTTTACAGCAGAAGTAGGACTGTTGCGTTCCTAGAATAACGGCATCATGTTTATTCTCAAACACAGCTTATGTAGGTAGATGAAAGAAGATTCCAGGAACTATAGAACCCACACCAGTTCCAACCCCCCTCTACTGGTTCTCGGGCCCGTGCTGATGCTCAGGCTGAAGGAAACAGGCCCAGGTCATTGCTGAATCCCCTCTGTGTCCAAACCCACCCAGGAAGCATTGCTTGTCTTCACTGGAAGCCATGTTTCACTTAAGAGTTTTTGTTTTGTGACACGCCAACCTACAAGTTAAAGGCTAGCCCCAGTAGTCCTGTGGAAGTCCCATCTCCCAGGGTGGAAGCTCAGAGGTCTGCCTCTTGGCCAGTTGTTTAAGAGGCAGAAGAAAAGTGGGCTGGATGGGCAGCAAGGCAAACTTTCCTGAAGTACAGATGCACCAGACACACCCCACTGTCAGACTTAGGCCGGATGCTTCCAGGAGATGAAAGAGCACTGGGCTGCTCTGTGGGGCTCAGCAGCCCAGCCCTGACTGCCCAAGGAAGTGAAGAGAGAGAGAGAGGGAGGAGGAGAGACAGAGGGGAAAACAGCAGAAAGAAACAGGTCATCCCAATCCCATGTATGTTTATTTACCTACTATATGTGGTGCCTGACCCAGGACATAAAGGAAGAGGGCCAGATGACCAGAGCCCAGCTTGCAGTGGTCCTGGACTCATGACTCTTCATTTCAGTGTAAGACTCCAGAGCAATAAGGACTTATTGCTGGGCCACTCCCTGCCCTGAGGGACACCACCCCTGAGTCATTCTCTGACTTTATTCTCATGACCTTCTCCCATGTTTGACTTCTCTCCATTCACACCCTTTCTACAGCAAGCCAAGGAGATAGAAGGAGTGAGCCCAGAGAACAGTTTTTTGAAACTGAAACTCCTCAGGTGGGAGGTGGGCTTCACACTCACAGCTCCCAGCACCTCCCATAAGCACATTAGGAGCCCACTTCTATTTCACTTGTAAGAATCTAAAGAATTAAAAAAAAAAAAAAAAAAAGTCAACGTTGACTGTTTCTTCTCTTCATCCAAACTCAGAGGCCACCAGCGAGCTTTATGATCTGAATTCACAGCCCATATTTGAAACTCTGGGGCCACATGCACTTGGCATGGGGAATGTTTCAGATTTAGAATGGTCTCATTTAATGTGCCCACTGGGGCCTGGGGCAGCACCCTGAATCAAGCACATTAATATTTCTGCAGAAAATGGATGGGTATGAGCACGAAGTGGGATAAATAAAGACTATAAATAGTCTCGTGTCAGTTCAGGTCAACTTTCGCTGCCAAATGAGTTCAGAACAGGTCAGTTGTTGCAGCCAAATAAGTTACAAAATTTAGGTTTTGCAGAGTGTTTGGGCTTTAGAATTGTAGATAAGCAATTGTGGACGTGTGATAACAAACAGCATTGACTGGGTGTCTATCATGCTCCAGCTGCCATACTGAGTGTGCCCAGGCACTGCTTCACAAGACAGGCATTATTTCTGCCCCCCATGCTGTGAGAAGGAAACTGAGGCTTAGAAAGGATCATAAGGGTAATAAGTGAGATCTTATGGTGAGGTCTAGTCTTCCTCCCAAATTCCAGAGCTTGCCTTCTAAACTAAAATATCAGACCAAACTCCTATGACTGTTGACTTAGAGCTGCAGACATGATTTGAGAAGCAGAGTGGTTCACGGGGATCCAGAAAGCAGCTTAGTCTTTCCATTTAAGAAAAGAGGGTGAAGTTAACAGAAGGAAAACAGGAAGGGAATAAAATGTAGAGCCACAGATTTCTACCTGAGGGAGAGGGGTGTCAAGAAATCCCAAGTCCCAGGTCCAATTCACCTGAACTTTTTATGTCCAAGGACCATGTAGGCTCCTCCTTACCTTTCCATTTCTTGGTGTGAGAGTTCCTGACTACTGTCTTGAGATTGGCTCCTTCCAACATTCTTCACCCCACTGTTAGATTTCTATTCCCAAACAGTATCTCCAAACATGGCAACTCTGATGAAAATACTCCAGGGTCCCTGCTGTCTATCAAAGTTCAAATGCTACATACTGAAGGTGCCTGTGCAAGACATGCCTCCACAGGTCAACCAGAGCATGTGATGTCATTGGATAGACCCCTGTTTGTCCACACCAAATTCTATTGTGACGTCTGTTTCTTCACTTTCAATGGCATTCTCCTGCATTTTAAACAAAAGTGTGTCGGGATTTTAAGACCCAGCTCAAATGTCACTTTTGCAGACTCACTCATGGCACACAAGATAGATGGAAGTCTGCCTATTCTCAAGTCACATGCTCTTGTTTTTACTTTTTTCCCAGCAGTTTTAAAGGCCTCTTCAGTGAATCCATTCCTTTAGTTCTACTTTGTTTAATATGGCAAGTTGGGCTCCACTTTATTAATGAAATTATTATTACCTATTATATAATCTGATACATTGGTATAATATGACATTGCAGGAATGGAACTCAATAGACTGTACAACAAAGTAGTGTTCAGCTCTAGAATATGTAGGTTGTAAATTCAATTACCTGTTTTCATGAGCTCCTGACCTAGGGGGTTTTCACATAATAGCCCTCATATTAAGACATTGCTTTTCAAATATTTTCCCTAGTCCATGATAACAAGAAACCCAATTTGAAAGGATTTCTTATAAGCAACTATTTATCTTCTCATTCTTACCTATATCTGTAGATAACATGTTATCCCCTTTGGTTGTTCTTTAAAAGACTCATAACATTTACAAATAAAAAAATAAAATAAATAATTTACTTCTTTTAGTTCTATGCCACTCTAAATACTACCTCTCCTCTCTGTCAATTTTCTCCAAGCAACTGTGGATATCCCAGGATTTTCCATGGCTCTGTAGACATGTTTAGCCTTTAGTTATTAGCTCAGGAGATACCCAGGATGTTAACAAACATGGCACTGAAGGCTTGGGACATCCTGAGGTGAGTGGATCCTTGTTGTCTGTATTCACTCATGTGTAGGTCAGTCAGGTATGATAGGTATACTAGACTTCTAAGGCCCTGTCATTGGATTCTGTCTCACAGAAGTAGGATTTCCTAGGAATTTGATCTTTCGTTGAAGCAGTTGAAGAGTTGCACTCCTTCAGTTAAAAAATGGCCTTTCATGAAGAAAAGCTCAGACTTTCTATGATTCTTCAGGCCAGCAAGAAGCTGCAGTGCTGGATTTAATTATGGAAAGGGACTTCCCTTTTCCTCTTGTCTGTTGGGTCTTCTGGCATTTCTGCTAGCTTCACAGTCCAAGAGAATTTAGACAACAGGAAGCCTTTCTAGCACAGAGTGCTTCCTAGTTATTCCTGATAAGTCTTACAGACATATCCTTCTCCAATGAATTCTTAATATCTTGTGTTGTCTTTTACTTTTGGTTTAGTTCTGATTAGGAAGACACCCTAATCCTCAACATGTCCTCAGTGGCCAAAGGACATAGACCTTTAGCTTATTTGGAACTTCAGAAGATTTTGGCAGCCTTGACTATTCACATTTGCCTTGCCAGGATGGCCTTGGGAGCCATGTCTGTCTATTCTACTCTCTGCAGCCTGCCCCCATGTCCTCAGTCCCTGCTCGCATAATATTAACAATGAATATCTCTAAGGGATATGAGCTTGCATGTATTTGAATTTTGGGTTTCCTTTGTTTGGTTGGTTGCCTTGTTAAGAAACTGTTGACATTGACTAGAACTTTGATAATGTATACGGATCATTTTTGTTGAAAAACTTACTCTTCTAAAATAAATTGTTCCTTCTGGATCTGTTTCTGATCCATCTCTTTATTCACCATGTGCCAAACTCAATTCAACAATCACCACAACATTTTGTTCTTCTTGTCTCTGTACTGGAGCTCCAATTTGGGCAAGACCCCAAGTCTCATACTGATGCTACAGAGGTGACTAACTCCTGGTGATCCCTGAGCTCAAAGATCTTCTAGTCCAACAGAAGAGACTGATTGCCTCATTATGACTGACTTAAACCCTCTCTTTCTCTTCAGTTCTTTGAGGAACTGGGAGGAGCCTACTGACCGATCTCCCATGCCATCCTTGGGAGTAGTGTGGGCAGCTCCAACCTGCCTTTCCTTGTGGAGTTTGGGCCACCAGGAGTGGGAGTTCTTCTGCCTGTCACTAAGCAGAGATGACATGAGTGGGTACAACTGACATGTTTCTTCCTTTTGGAAGTGTGGGTGCCTGCAACATTTTCTTTTCTTCCTCCCTTCCAGAAGTGCAGTCGGGAAAATGCCAATGAGGAGTGGGTGGTTCCAACCACAGCCATCCAACCGGCCACCCCGAGTTCTCTAAATCTCAAAATCTACGGCAATGTGGGGTTGGGAAGATCAGACAATATGCCGCTTGCTCCCTTGCCCATATTGGAAGATGCTCGGAGCATTGCCAGAACAGGCTACTGAGATTACACTGATCTTTATGCTAACAGAATGCCAATACTGAGTCTAAGGCTAATAGTAGCTCAGACTAAGAATACAGCTCTCCGTTCCTGTGCTTGAATGTTTCAGCACTGACTTCACTGTCTTCCATTTTCTGCTGGAAAGTTTCCCATCTTCCTCTTCCCAATGTCGTGGGTGCCCTTTTAACTTCCTATTGTGGCCTCATCCTATCCCATATTTACCTTTCTATTTCATGCTCTAAGCATGTGAGTATGTGTTCAATGTCGGTGTCTACCCCTACTAGCCTGTAAGCTTTGCTAGGAGTAGGAAGGAATATTGTTCACCTTTGTCCTTCCAGAGCCCAATGCAGTTCCTAGCACAGAGTGGGTATTTCATATGTTATTTGTGTAGTTGAAACAGGATTCATTATTTTCTTTGATGACCACAAAGACCTTTTAAGTTAGGCAAAATGTACCTTAATACCTCAGTGTACAGATGAGGAAACATGTTCTGGGCTAGTGACTGAGATCAAGCCAGAAAGCTTTAGAAGCTATGCTTTATAATTATCAATATTTTTTTAAAAATGTGCAATCTTGGGGAAGAGAATTGTTTGGAAGTCATTGCCCATAGAATAAAAACTGGGTGGTCAATAAGGATCAGTTTAAATAATCATTTCAGGAAAATAAGCTGTTGTTTACTAAGGTGGTTTGGAGAATATAGATCATCAGCAAGAAGGATTGGCAGTCCCTCAATTTCCTTTCTGCATGTTTTTGAGGGAAATGTGATGTGCTAGTTCACTCTGTAGTTCTCAGGAACAAATACAGTGTCAAGGTTATAAGATGTTGGGAGCCTCTCTCTGTGTCCCCATGGTGGAGATTTATTTCCATGACATCCTCCTTTTTGATGCCTTCGATGCAGCTCTGGAAAATTTCTGGGAATTAGTTAAAAGCTCAGCACCAAATGTTTTAGATAAGATCCCATTATTTCCCTGGTAGAAATAGTTCAAAAGGTCCAGTCTACACTCCCAGTCTTGATATCTTCTACTTTCCAGATGCAGAGTCTCTGAAAATTCTCTTTCAAAACGCTCATCTTGTTGGGTACCAGGCTCCATCCTTATAAATTTATGCACTAGTGGGCAAGCTGCATTAGATTTGTCTTCAGAATTATCCCCCAAATCAGTTTGTCAATGAAAAATGTTGTCTCTCAGAAAGAGAAGAATGTTGGTGAGTGTATGTTGAGATAATGTAAATGCATATGGCATCAGATAACTATTTAGAACCACTTGCTTGCTACCTTCAGATGCAATACTTCCAAGATGATGAAGGGGAGACCTATGGCCCTGGAAATTTCCCTTTTTAATGCAAATTCTCTTCAACAAAATTCACTTTTGCCTAACCATCCATGCCTTCTCATCAACTTTCCACATGTAGAGATTTAAAACAATACATCCCAATCCCATGGTTTCTTGGCCCCAAGTTAACATAGGTGACACCATTGTCGTAAGTATTTGGTGCTGGGGTGAAAGACCTACTCTGATCAATTGTAGAAGAAATGACTTTAAACTTTCAAAATGTAGAAGATTCTCCATTGGGGTCCTATTTTTAGAAATTTATTTCATAACATAAAATACAAAAAAAAAACATAAAAATATCTTTTTACCAATACATCTTAAATGTATAAAACTGACCCTTCCATCTTTGAGGGGAAAATGGGAGCTCAACTGGGGAACTCCTGCTGGATCCAGGAGTCAGACTGAGTTTATCATGCCGTTCCTGGGAACTCTCACGTGCCATTTACCTGATTTGCATCTCCTTTGGAATCAGACTCACCACACTACATGCAGCATTCCCCCATCACCCGTGCCTTACTATCCAGAGCTCTCTGGGGCATGCCTTCCCAGCCCCATCTCATTCATCCTTTCATTGTTGGAAGTTGGTAGTTGGCTTTTAATTTCTATCTGAGGGAAGAGATCCTTCTCTCTCTTGCACCCGGGTTGCTTGGCTGTCTTAAGAACAGATTATTTGGTGAAGAGCACAATTCACAATTAACAACCTAGACAGCTAGTTGAGTAGTGTTATTGGGAAGGGATGGTGTGGGAATTGCTGACAGAGGGCCATGGAAGATGGAAGCCTCTCTATGAATGAGTTTTATAATTCATTGACCAAACATCTTCTAACAGACTTTGCCCTCCTCCAGTGATTACTTATGATCAGCACAGGGCTTCAGCAAAGGCCCATCCAGGGATCTAGGGATGCCTGGATGAACTATGGTAAAGTCTCTGGGAAACCAGGCCATTTATTCCTTGTACACCTTGTACTACATTCACATGTTCAATCCCTCATGCGTAACTCAAATATTTGAGCATCTACTATGTACCAGAAGGTACTGTTTGGACACTGAGTATACAGAGATAGATAAACTATTTTTGCTTCAAAATAACCTTGTGGAGCAGTCAAGCATGCATATAATTAACTAGAATTAGAAGCACAGTGATGTCTTGTCCTAAGTTCCCCTTTTCATTCCATACAGGTCTTAGACTCTAACACCCTCAGTCATCAATGATATCAAATACCAATGGTGATTTTGTTCTGTCGAAGCCTCCAACAGGAGGACAAAAGCAGTGGGTTGAAGAATCCCAGACTAGGACACATGAGCTCAATGAAGAGTGCTTGTTCTATTTCTGCCCAAGACACACGTTTCCACAAACCAGCCAAGTCGCGACTCTGAGTTTCGTTTTCTCAGCTATGAAATGGGGCTACTGGTAGTTGCTTCTGTCACTGAGTCAAACAAGATTTTTTTTTTTTAATATGAAAGAGTGCTGAAAAGTTTCCAATGCAACACAAATGTGGGCAATGGTATTAAACAACTCTGTGCAGCCACCAGGAGTCTGAAGTGTACTGGTGGCATGGAGTGAGGAGCCAAGAAGGCAATGGGTATTAAACGTTTTGCCAATCTCTTAAAATATATAGAAGCCACACTAGGAAATGCATAAAACCTAGGACATTTTTCCAGAACTGTAAGGGAGTTCACAGACTGCCCTATTGCCCAGTGAAAGTACACTGCAGAACTCTTGAGCTGCTGTTGGGGGTTGTCCATCTAAGGCAGGGTCTGGAAACTCAGAAGGATGGCCAACTGGACTCAAAGAAGAAACCCTCTGAGCAGCCTAGAAATAAGCATGCACGTGTACGTTGGGCGCCCCTTCTCCATCCGGCACTGCTGAATATGGCCGTGCATATTTACATCTTATCGTTTCTTCTAGTGAAACAAAAGAGCACCATCTGCCCAACCACATTCCGCTTCCAGGAAACTGAAATGAGAGCGGATGTTGTCTTTCACTGCTTGTTTTCATTTTTGTCTTCTTCCTTTTATGCGTGACTGTATTTTTGTTATGACACCCTTAAAAGAAAATATATATACTTGGAGCTATTTTTTTCCCCAAATTACTCCAAAGCCTGGGTCTTCTTAAGTGAAAAATGCTTGTCTCACAGGAGAAGTGGTGAATACTCCCATGGCTATTTACCAAGAGAGGTTTTGAGCTGCCCTGTAGATGTTCCCTCACGGCCCTCCATGGTAGGTGCCATGCCTTATTCTTCTCCTATCCCCACATGGTCATTTTGCAGTAATCATAGGTTAAGATTTTAAAGCCAGGAGCAGGTCCAGAAGTATAGTGAGTGAGAGGTCACAGGAAATGCTTCAACAGATCAAGGGTGCCAGGGTGTGTCCTAGAGGGAGTCTTGTGAAGAGTTTTATTGACACAAAAAAGTTTCCAAGGCAAGGAGTCCATAACAAGGCAAATGACCCCCCAAGGCCAGAAGGACTCTGGATTTCTGCACTGTTTGGAAGTATAGTCCTACCCAAAGCAACAAAAGACTAATTAGTGAGCCATAGGCTCAGGAATCAGACAGAGAGGCACGATTGCTGTAAGTCATCAAGGAATCATTAGGAAAGACAAGAGCCATGAAACATGGCTATAGCTTTGTTGTTGCTCTCTGTGTATTTGTCTACACAATGTCTTCGCCAATGCAGACCTTGGTAGACGACCATTTAAATGAGAACCTCCTGGCTTGTATTCAACAGTCAGTAAGCTGTAAGGAGAGAAAAGACTTGTGTGTACAGAGAGTCTTTCCATACCGGTGGTGGCTGCAGTATTGAATCTCCAGGATGGAGGTCAAGGAAGAGATGGAAGTAATAGGACAACCAACTTTGAAGAGCGACCCTGAAGCAGAATGAAGGAAGGATCCTGAGAGCTCAGCTGGCAACCCACCACAGCTCCACTGAGCCTTCAGACAAGGAAGCCATGCTTAAACTCCAAAGTGTGGCCAGAGTGAAGTCCGAGGTCCACGTTGAGGGGCTGGGAGGGTGGACAATGAATCAGAGACTGTTTATTCCCCCTTGGTAGGGGCAGGAGGCAGTGAGACTCCACCCACGGCAGGGAAGGAGTGTGTGCCTGGCTGGTCCAAGCGGCAGAGAAGCTATTTTTCTTCTCTGATGTGAAGATGAAAATGATGATCCTGGAGATCTAGGTACCATTTCCCAGCAGTGTAGCCTGGGAAAAGTCCCTAATTCTCCTGAGAGTCCCTTTCTTCTTTTGCATGCCCACTCCCTACTCCTGGAGCAGCTCTAAGGCTGCGGTGTGACACCATCATTTGTATGAAGCTGCTCTGTGAGCTGTGAGTTGTTACTCCCCTGAAGGGCCTCCCTCTTGCAAATTGCAAAGAGCTGCTCCCACTCACTCTCCACACTGCCAGACACACAGGCTCGGGATACCGGCCATCTGGGGTCAGAAAAGGAGGAGGAAAGAGCCGACACTCGTGAGTAGCTAAGTCTTAAATGTCGGCTTTATCTGCCATGTTTCCACATATCTTACCTCATCTGTTTTGTGTTGTTTTAAGGATCTTCCTATGTCATGAAAAGAGGTGATTATTCTCTTCCTTTTGGAGGTGCAGTTAGACTGATGAGGAGAATGGGTTCGAATGGGTAGAAGCAGGATGTAACTGGAGATTTTCCTGATCACTCCCCCCACCAATGTCATTCAGCTACACTCCAGAAGAGGACGTCAATCCCAAGCTCTCTCCAGGGCCCCAGTTCTGACAGACTCATAATCTACAGTTTCCATAAAACTGATATTTAAAAATGGTGTCTACTCCCTGCTTCCCCTCACCCAGAGCACCCTTAACTTGTTAACTGAATTCATGAAGGCCCCATCTTCTCAGTCAAGATCAATGGGGAAGGTGACCCATAACTGGTCCATGGGGGAGACCAGACTCTCTAGCCCCCTGTAAAAGATGCAGTGGTCCCTGTGTCACATGGAGCAGGAGGAGAATGACAAGGAGGCTGTTGCCAGCAGAGAGAGGATTTGCCTCTAGAGCTGTCCACCCCTCCCTAAGATTGCCTCCAAAGGTGGCAAGCTGTCTGGAGACATTCAAACAAGGCTAGGGAATATTTTCTCTTGCATTTCAAGAGAGGATCTCCCACTCAGGTGAAAATGTAGGTTTAAAAACCTATAATTCATATAATATTGATAAATGTGATCATAACATACTTTATGCAGTAATTCCTTTTAGTTATATAAGACTGAGCACTTCAACAGGTGTTCTCACATCTTCCTCCATGGTCTTAGAGCCTCTGGGCCTTGCTCAAGGTCAGTCAGCTGGTATCTCCATCTTCCCTACATGAATACCGATGCTCCCTCACTCACTAAGGCAGCCCCTTGGTGGGATGGACTATGGGAGAGGCCCATGCTAACTGCACCCCAATACCCTGGCCCTAAGGTCAAGAGTAGTTAGTACATGCCCTTTCTCTAGCTCTTGGCATAGTGGTTGGGCTTACAGCCCCTAAATAAAACTTCACTGGGAATTTTCAGAATGGTAGACTCAAGCCCACATATTCACATGCTAACCAGCGCTCCTCTGTCTGCATCACTGGGCAGCACTGTTGAACTCTTCACCGGAGAAGCTGCTCAGAAGTTCACTCCTGACACAAACTGAAGATCCCCTGTTTCCTTCCTTCCAACCATATTTTCACCCTCCCTCCCTCCCTTCCTCCTTCTGTCAATAAACGTGAGCCCTTGACTAAGCACCAGACCGGCGATGTGGATGGGAAGAGCGTGGTACCTGTCATTATGGCCACAGGGATAAGAATCAACAGAAATGAACGACAAATTAAGGAGGGATGTGTTCTGTGATGGTGAATGATCGTGGCTACAGGAATCCACCGATACCAAGTATGAAGGAAATAATGCCAGAAAGAAGGCCGGTCCTTGCCATCAGCAATTTTCGCCTTCTGAGAAAGTCTGCAGCACTGCACTTTCAAGATTGGTGACAATTTCCAAGAAGGGTCAACAGTGGCCTGGCCCTTGGGAAGCACTACTAAAAATTAAACGTAATCTGGGGATAAGGTCTTGCTCTTGAAATCATTTTTCCTTTTGAGCAACCACTTATGCCTTCCCACCTATAAGGCTACGTTTTCTGACAACTGAAACTTCCCACTGCCAGGCGCTGATGCCCACTGATGAAGAAGACGGATTCCTTGTTCTCATGCTGCTTGAGGACTGGGACAAAGAATTCTAGACTGGTGTGCTGGACTTCCCAACGTTATTATGGACAAAAGCAGATATTTTTGCTGGCATGACACTGTTTCCATCCTAAAAAAAAAAAAAAAAAAATTTAAAAAAAAGGAAGGAAAGAAAGAAACCCTTTAAAATATTCAGTAAGTTGTTTTCTTTTATTGGTTGAAAACCCAGAGCAAAAGGCTGAAAACCCAAGAACAGACAAGCTTGGTCTCCATAGACTCTTTTATTCTCCCCTTGCTCACTGAACATGTATAGATTAAAAAATAATAATAAAAGAAAGAAAAGAAAAGAAGAGAAAAGAAAAGAAAAGAAGAAAAGAAAAGAAAAAAAGAAAAGCAGGGTCTAGATGTTAGTAGCCAGTCTCCTGGAAGAAAAGGGGTTGGGGGAATTAATCTGTTATTTAGTTTTTGTGTCGCTGTGAGTAGCAACAGCTTTGGTTTTCTATGATTCGACTTCAAGGCACATTGAAAAAAAAATATATATATATATACATTTTTTTTTTTCCGAAGGAAGAGAACATTTTTTGTGGTAAGGGAGATATAAAAGAAAGGTGCATTCTAAGGCAGAGTGACAAAGAATTGAACTTTGAAACCTTTCAAATAATAATGATGGTGACGGTCGGTGCACATTTGCCCTGTGTTCAGACCGCTTCCGAGAGCATCTCGGTGTGTCTTGGTGCATTTAATCCTCACGACACATCCAGGACTCCCCACAGCCTTCCCTCCTCAGTGACTCGTGGACACGTGTGCCCTCCAAGAATTCTGGGATCCTTAGCTCAACAAGGAAATTTTGGAACTTCTAAGGAGGGTATTCCAATGGGAGTTTTTGGTCTTCTTTGTTATTTTCACCAAGGTTGGGTATAAATCCATTCAAGTGGAGGAGGGGAGGAATGGGTGGCAGGAAACAGGTCTGGTTTTGTGACCACACATGGCTTTAACCTTCGCTAACCTTCCTATGAGACAGATGGGTGGGGAAAGTCACAGACGCATGCAATGTGCTTTAAATGTGTTGTGGGTTTGTAGGAGACGGTCCTAAAAGAAATCTTTCCAGGAGCTGGCCAGCATCCTTTCTTGAAGACAGTTGGGAGCCCTGTTCTTTGTTACAGACCACAGAGTTTTATTGTAAGGGTAGACCTTTTGAGAGTTTTTTTTTTTTTCCTTTTACTTCCAGTATGGTTAACATGCGGTGTTATGTTAGTTCCAGGGGCACGATATAGTGATCCCATAGTACATTTCCATACTACACCAGTTCTCAGCATGACAAGTGCCCTCCTCAATTCCCACCTCCTATTTCATCCGTCCCCACACCCACCTCCCCTCTGGCGACACACCTGTTCTCAAAAAGTTAAGAATAGAACTACCCAGCAATTCAGGATATGGACTACTGCCTACTTATTCCCAAAATACAAAAACACTGAGATACATGCCTCCCTATGTGTATAGCAACATTATCTACAGTAGCCAAATTATGGAAGCTGTATCCAGCATCTATCCGTTGATAGATGAATAGATAAAGAAGATGTGGTCTATATACCATGGAATATGACTCAGCCATAAAAAAAGAATGAATTCTTGCCGTTTGCAACATGGACTGAGCTAGAGGGCATCTCCCTCAGTGGGATAAGCCAGTCAGAGAAAGACAAATATCATATGATCTCACTCATATGTGGATTTTTTTTTAATATGTGGAATTTAAAAAACAACACACGTGAGCAAAGAAAGTATTAGGAAGGAGCTTTCTCTTGGCCACGCTTCCCAGGCCAGGTGGAGAGGCAGAAAGGGGGTGTTGTGAGAGTTTGTTGAGTATCAGCACATATCGGAGCTGGTTGATCAGTCTTTTCTTGAGGAGAGATTGTTTAACATTATTTCATTTGCTGTGCTTTGTTTAAGCACCAGAATATACAAAGGAGCCCAAAGTGTTTGAAAAATTAACCCATAGTACAAGAAATGAACTTGAAAAGCAAGCTCTCTGCTACGGGGCTATGACTGAAGAAATCTTGGCTGTCTTGCTGGCTTACTTTGTTACTCACCATAAAACCCCACTGAGTGGAGGCATGTTTTTGTTTTTGTTTTTGTTTTTTGTCACACTAAGGCAAGATTTCTCCAGTTGGAGACTGGTTCTTTATTTTGTGAGGTGGTTTTTCTGTGGCATTCTGCGTTACCCTCTCCTAGGATTTCCGTGTTGGTTTTTCCTCTGGAACCATAAGGTGTGTTTACCTATAAGAGTACAAGATTTGGAATGAGACTTCAGATGAATAGTTCAAGTTTTGTGCATGAAATGGCCCTAACTCGAAGCCATCATTCTTATTCTGAGGAAAGGTGTCCACCAAGGCCACCAGACTTTCTGGATCTAGCTGGAACCCAGGAGGCTCCAGAGCACTCTAGAACTCTCTCTTCTCTCCCTTCCAGAAGGCTTCAGGAAGTAGTTCATATTAAATAGTTTCCTACAGCCATTTGAATACAAAGCGCCCTGCGCAACCACATTAGATAGACAATCAGAAATGCCCAGGAGGAGATCTCCAAGCACATGACAATACGGCAAATGCCAGGGACAAGTCAGAACAGATTTCAAAACCTGCTCACACACACACATACACACACACACCCCTTGTGTTGCTGGAAGAGTGTGTGTATATACATACATGCATGCACACACACAAATTCACATACACACGTACATAAGCACAGACACAATGACACACACACCTTTCCAGCAGCACAGGGTTCCATGAACTTTAAGAATTAAAAATGAAATGACATTTCTCTCATTAGAAGAAAAGTCTCCTAGCTTATGTGATAAAGGGGGGAAAATGTCCTTAAACTACACCAAGAGGTTTTTTTTTTCCTTCTTCTTTTTTTTTTCTTTTCTTAACCTAGTTTTTTTTTTTAATTTATTTTTATTTATTTATTTGACAGAGAGAGATCACAGTAGGCAGAGAGGCAGGCAGAGAGAGAGGAGGAAGCAGGCTCCCTGCTGAGCAGAGAGCCCGATGCAGGACTCGATCCCAGGACCCTGAGATCACGACCTGAGCCGAAGGCAGAGGCTTAACCCACTGAGCCACCCAAATGCCCTTAACCTAGTTTATATTAAAGCAAATACTTGTACTCAGCTCTGACTGCACCATGGTTGACTGTGAACTGTTGTGAGTGACGTCTGTTCTCAGCAGAGGCCGTTGTAGGATGCATTCAGCTCCTGAGGTTAGGTGGACTGCATTTCTCCATCCACCACCTTTTACGACTGGGATGTTCACACGAGGCAGGAACCCCCTAGTCACTTAGCAGACAGGGGCCTCCAGAGTGAGAATGCCAGGGTTCTCATCCTGACCTTGCCCACTCTCCCTGACAAGCTTTGAGTGTGTCCCTGTGCCTCAGTGTTTGAATTTGTAAATAAGAACCACTCCCAGATCGTGGACAGTAAGTGAGGTCAGACACAGGAATGACAATAAATAAAGTGGCTGGTAGACAGTTGACATTCCATGTGTGTGTGCTGTTGCCATCCACCAGTTTTCATTTGCTTGGGAGAATCATAACAAAAGGTAAGTTACCTGATTTGATTAAATTATGTCCCCTGCTCAAAGTGGCACCTCCTCCAGGAAGGCACCCTAGACTGTCTTCGAGAGAAGGAATCTGCTCGGCCCTCTTTTGCCCTACACAGAGGTTCCACTCTTATGTGTCAAGCACGTGGGTGAGAAAAGGCAAAACCTTGCCTGCATGTGTGATGCATTGTAGACTACAGTCCCACGCAGGCAAATCGACATGATTCCTCAGCCTGTCCAACTGTGCCCTTGTGTTCATAACTGATTTCCAGCTGGGGGTAAAGTTCGCACAGGGACAATCTATGACCGGAGCTGGGTACAACATTCATCTTTTTGACCTGGGACCTTCTGAGGCTCTTGCTAATAGATGGTCACTTAATCTGCCATGGGCATCAGACATTACAAATAAGCAGCCGGGGCCTGGTCCTTTCTTTTATGTAGAGTAAAAAGGAAAAGAAAAAAGAAAAAAAAAGAGAAACATAAATTGTCACCCGCCATGAATATCATCAGGAGAAATACGGGTGGGGTGCATGGGTGGGAATCCTCAAATAACAACCCCAAAAAGAAATTCCAGGTCTAGTATGGGCATGATTTAAATTTTCATGAACAAATCAGCTGGTTCGCACAAAGGCAGTGGCGATGAACAAAAGTAATAAACCGTAGGGGGTGGTGGGGAACTGTGACCTGACGGGTCCCCCAGAGGACCCCTCTGACCAGGCTTCGGTGTGTGCTTCATGTCGCAGAGAGCACCTCCTGCACTGGGCTAATTATCTTTTAAAATTCATATCTGGAGCCACGGGCTGCCTCATGGGATTAAGCACAGTACGCTTTGCAAATTGAAAATAAGATAGCTGTTAGGAATATATACTTGCCTCTATGATTACCGTGGCAAACAAAGGCAAAACATTAATTTACATCTATTATAATAGAGAAACAAAGCTGGAGATATTCTTCCTTTGCATCTCAGGCAAGAGATGAGTTTGGAAAGGTGAAGTTCCCAGAAGATGAGAGGGTGATGGGCTGCACAGGTGAGGGCGGAGAGGGAGAACCGAGCCCACCTGCCCACATCCCCCCCACCCTACTCCGCTCACCTGATGGGCCCAGAGACCAGTTTAGAAGGGAGAGAGACAGGGCCGTTTCTCCCAGCAGGTTATGAACAGAAAGAATGCGGTCTTTCCAAAATCCACACTTGGGCGTCGAACAGGATGGGGGCCACTGGATTTGGTTTTTTAATCAGAAGCTTGGCAGGAGCCTATCACGACTCCTAAAATAACAATTTTGTTACAAAATGGAGACTCGTGCATGAGCCCCATTGGACAGAGAAGGCAGAGGATCAGAGAGACTAAGATATCTAGACTTCCAGGGTGCTCACATGTGAAAGTCTCTCTACTCACCGTGGTGGGTCCCGTTCTTATTTTCCATGTTTCACGAGTGAAGAAATAGGCATATATGAGGTTAGGCATTTGCCCAAAGTCACACAGTCAGAACCGGGCCCCGAGGGGTACCTCGGCCACTTTAGCCCAGGAAGAGGCTCCCTGGGGCCTCTGCGCCATATTCATGTCCCGAAAGACCTTTTCGAGTTTCTCGGACTGGATGCTCCCTGCCGAGATCAGGCCCCCTGGTCTCACAGTCCTTCCAGCCAACGGGAAGAATCTATCCCTCTCACCACCTCCGGGTCTGTCATTTCACGCTTCACCAGACCCCCTCATGGTCAGTGGCGCGGTGTTGACCAATCTCACCACCAGCTGAGCGGGGAGTCCTGAGAAGGCAAAGATGGCCTCTTTCTAGCAGAGGTTCCAAGCCCGCCCTTGGTGGGGACTCTGGTGTGAGTGCAGCTGCCCCTGGACCCCCGCGATCAGAGTATTACTCCCTTAGCCCATTACCCAGACCCCTTGCCATGTCATTAGTGCACAAACACCGTTCTGTGTCCTACCAGCGCTGGGTGCTGGCTCTCCACGACCTGACGATCTGATGATGCTGAGTTCATTCTTACTGAGAGCACTTCCTTGACATACTCTCGGTGGTGACTAGGGTAGGTGGAAGGAGAGGGGGAGAGATGCCAAGATTCTTATGGGGTTTTGGAGTCAAAAGTGTCTAGTGTCAGGCAGATCTTACAATGCGCTGCCTTGATTAGGACTGGAGAAGGAAAGTTTAGAACTGGTAGACATAGCATAATGAGGATCTCGTAGTCTTGCTAGAATAAGCTACAGCTTGATGCTTTCTTTAAAGAGTAGAATCATTTGATACGGGTTTTCTTTTACACGGGTTTTCTAGAAAGTTACTGGAATACATGATGAATATACTTATGACTTTTTTCTCTGTCGGCAGGGACCTCCTGGAAAAGTAGTCATGTTGTGTAGTCAGTAGACTACATAGGGCAGATGATTTCAGCTGTCACACAGGTAATCTCCGGTCACCACTTCATACTGGGTCCCCTAAGGAGTCTACCTCTCTAGTGGCCTCCAAGCCACACAAGGCACACTGAACTTAGGAGGGGCAAAGGCTGGGTGCTGGTTCCAACAATGTCACTATCACTGCAAGACGGTGATGAATCACTGACCCTCTCTGACCCTCTGTTTTCTCCTCTGTCCTCTGGGGCTTAGGAGCAAGTCTTACCTTCATCCCACGACTCTATGACTAAATTTATCTGCCTTAGGTTGAGGCTCTGGGTCGTGGCATGACTTCCTAGCACAGACAGGAAACAGGAGGAGGGGAGGCACTAGAGAGAGCAGAGACCGGAGGGAGGTGGAGAGGCAGAAGGGGCCGGTGTGGAAGGCTCTAGAACACCAAGGTTACTTTACTCCGGTCTGAGGTTTTGAGTGTTTTATCGAGTAGAAATGCATACAGCATTTACAAATTGGAAATAACTCTGTAAACTCAGATAAGATTGTCCCAGTACTATTGTAGTCAGAAATAGCTCACCATGGCTTCCTTTCAATTAACTATTTAAATCACAGCCCATACAAACCTCAACCCCCACTGTCTTGTAATAATAAAGAAAGTTAGACCAGAGCCGAAGAGTTTTAGATTCATGCTGCTGAATATGAAAGATCCACAATCTTTCTCTTGGAGCCCATGGTCTAATGTAGTTCTTTGAAAGAACATTCCTTCAACTGCTGGCAGAGATATCTCCCCTACTCCTTCCTTCGGAGCTGAATAGTGATTCATTATAGATAACCCCTCCTGATTAATTTTGTTTTGACTTTAACTTTGACATTAAAAAAAAAAAAAGCCATAATCGGTACAATTCTCCCCTCTAACATTCAAAGCTCAGCTATTTTTAGCCGGCTTTGGTGTTTGATGCAGAAAAGGAAAAAAAAAAATCTAAATTTAGAAAGAAATTAAACTGTTGATTGTCATCGAAAGTCCTGGCTGTCAGATTAAAAAGTCATCGTGTTAGACCCTTTGTGATGAATAATAAATCAGCGATTTCCTTGAAATTCTTGCTTGAGTTCTTTCCCTTCTGTCAAGTGGAACCGTCAGAGATGTGCCGGGTGGTCAGGCTCTCGTGGCTGAACATACACAAAGCCTGTTCAGAGGTACGGTTACTGATTTGCAGGGGGTCTGGTCTGTGCAGCCTGGGATCTGCGAGGGACTGGTCAGTTATCTGCGTATCCAGGGTGTGCATGGAGTAGCACGGCCTACAGGGCCCGTCTGAACGAATCCTGATGGCCAGGGTTGGGTCAGAGTAAGTGTTTGTCTGTTTGTTTCTCTGAGCTTCAGTTTTCAAGTCCGTGAAATGGTTAGAATAAGACATTCTACAGAGATGCCAAAGGATTAGAGTTAACCCTTAAAGCTGTGAGCACGCCGTGTTGCATACGCAGGTGTCCAGGACGTAGAAGCAGCTGTTGAAATGATAATCACCACCGGTGCCAGTGTAGAAAGTTACAGTGACTCGATATTACGCAATCTGCAGGGAAGCTTCAGAAGTCCGACAGTGACTTCCAAGTGTATTCTGTCCGGTTTGGATCAAAGCCAACGCCTGGATGGACTTCTCTTTCCAGACGCGAGGACACCGCCTGAGCTCCAAGCTCTGCTCCCTTCCGGGACAGGAGGCGTAGCGGTGTTCCAAATAATTCTCAAACATCATCCTTGCGGCTCGACGCCACAAAGAAAGAGCAAAATCAAGACCTTCAAGGAACAATTAAATGCATGCAATTAAACTATGGTTAGCTTTGGCCACTGAAAATTGGGCAGACGCTTTCTCATGAGTCTCTGCATGAAGTGTTTCCTCCTGTCTCTGACACATGGACACCCCACAGTAATTTCTCTGTTCTCTGAAGCCCTGTGGAGAATAGGGGGCCTGGACAAAACTTTAGGGTGGACGGCTGGCAGAACTGCACTGCTGCAAGAAGTGGCAATGAGTGGGAGGGATTCAGGAAGGTGGGAAGGAAGAAAAAAGTGGGAAGAGAGGTGGTGCAATCGATCTTTCTGGTCTGAGGCATTTGATAGGCACACAGGTTTGTTTTGCAGTTTCTAAATCACAGAGAACAGTGCTTTCATGACTCTGCAAACAATAGTACTGTGCACATAGTGGGTCCCTAATAAGTATAATCGATTAGGGTATCTTCAATTTAAGTTTGGGTAACAATAGTAATTTTTATCACTAGCAGCTCTATTCTGTCTAACACATATTCAGGGTTATCTAATCTTTTCCTCAGGCATCTTCCAAAGGTTCCCTAATTAAAATTTCTTAAAGAACAGGTGGAACTAACCCATGGACTCTTAGCTTGCCTTCTCTGCCCTCAAGCCTGTGCCTCCTCCATGCCCAGATCTAAGCATCCCATGGTCCATAAACATCTTAGGGGGAAGGGACTGGAATTCACTAGAATCATGGAGTTTGACGTCGGATGAGCCTACCAGGAACCCTGGTACAGGACACAGAGCAGTTGTCTCAGACCTCTGGCTCATGGAGGATCTCAGAAACCTGTCTTTGCAAGGCACACAGTCCTGCAGAGCTACCTCGGTCATGCCTAGACATTTTCCAGGTTGTCTCCATAGCTCCACAGCTGGGGACACTCTGGTCTGAGAACACAAGTGACCAGCCTAGGATCATTTACTCAATTGGGGGAAAGGGTGAGTGTAGAAAACACATTTTGCAGAAGACTTACTTAGGACTTTTTTTTTTTTCTTAATAAGATGGCTTCCTTTTGGTTATGAATTAGATCTCTCTAGAACATGATAGTTTTGTTGCAATGTCTAGATATGGGTGTTTCTTTATTTCTAGGGGTCTTCATGGTGTGAGTCTAGGCCAGTTGGAGTTGGGGTGAATGGAAGCTTGTAACAACTTCCAGACCCTTTCCCTTTTCCCAAGAGGAGAAGGACATGAAAAGCAGGGTCCTCAGAGGATAGCCCCTCGACCACGTTTCCAAACATAGGGGCTGGAAGCAGTCCCTGAGGCACCTGCTTGCCTCGGGCTGTGAACACATCCGTCTGTAGCATCGGAGCCTGTCCTGCCTTTGGGATATAGGAGGTGGGTTCTCTCACTGTCTAAAAGTGAAGAGATGAATCTTGACATTTGTAAGATTCATAGGATCCATGATTGACTTCTTGGTGCCATGTCCCACTCTGATTTTAATTTATTAAGAATAACAACTTTCTCCACTTTTAATGTTAGAATTAGCGGTTTTGCTATAGCTACAGGATGAACAAGGAATATTCCTATCTATGTTCGGTGCATTGATGTCCCTTTCATTAACCGTCCTCATGTCACCTGAGTAATGTCCAAAACCTCAGTCCCCTATATATATTTAGACAGATTTGTATCAACATCGCATTGTTACACTTGACTTCCCCCTTTTTTTAATTATGTAAAAAAAAAATCACATTAAGCCGAATCTAATTACTGCAATGTATATTAGAAGCAGGGCACCATCAAAATTTTATTTAAATTAATCAGGTTTTGATTTAAGATATTAAATTCAAATTAATCATGTAAAAATGGAAATGATCCTTGACGTGCTTCCAGCTGTGACTTCAGTCTGTTTTCTCGTGAGTCACTTTCGGGATGTCTTGGGGGGAACATTACAAAAATTCACGCCGGTGCTATTTCAATTAGAGTTATTTAGCAGGACAGATGTAAAGAATATGGTATAATTAAGAAGGAGCTGATGACATGGCTACAGATTTTCAGGATTAAAAGGGAAAAAAAATACATGAACTAAAGTGAAAATTGACTACTGGCCATGATGGCCAAGTTCAAGTGTAGGGAGGTCAAGCATTCATTAAAGACAGAAAGAAGATTTGCAGAAACACGGGACTTTTTCTCTGGAGCCATCTACAGACTCCTACTTTGGTTTCAACTTTGAAGTTTCATTAACAAGCTGGTACTAACTGATATTGCAATTCTTATCGTTCCCGAAATTATCTTTCCCCATGGCAATCATAGCCATTGACTAATTTGATTCTGAGGCCATCAGAGTTAAAATAATACTTCCAGACCCAGTTTAACTCAAATCGCATATATTGGCACGTAGAATATTGTGTGGATAGATGCATTTATTATTTCTACCCATGCCCATCCATTAGGTATGATTATATCAATACCTTCTTAAGACAATGCTAATTTTTCATATTTATAATACATAGGATAGGATACAGAGTGTTTCTGTTACGCGGGCTCATTTTTCAGAATACTCAGATGAAATGGGTAATAGCCCTTGATTCACGGATGATGAGACGGGCTCATAGAGGTTGTACGATTTTCCCAAAGCCTTGTATCTAATTGGACACTGGGGACTAGAACCCGCCCATTCTCCCAGTCTGCCCACAGCTGCTGTCCACACCCTTGGTGGCAACCTCACCTCTGGGAAAAGTCGGTTTTCAAGGCCTCAGAAAGCCCCAAGAGTCAGAATACAATTGTAAAGGGCCATTTGGGGCACACCTGGTCCGTACATAAATCTTGGCAGTGCTATTACTGTGCTGGGGCCCCTCGTCTGTTTCCAGTGATTTGGCTGTACCCCAGAAAAGGACTGGGGTGGGGGGTTTCCTACCGGAGGATGTGACTCAGTCTGGGTTTCAGAGTTTCCATGTAAAGATACCATGTGTATCCTTTAGTGCATTTACTCTGACAAACGCTGCCGCTCCCAGGGATGTCCTCTGGCTCCTCTGTCCTGGCCTGACCCGCCTGAACCCTCAGCCAGAGGCTGTAGCCCTTCACCCCAAGACAGCCCCTGGAACTTCAGGACACGAAGACCCTCTTTTCCATATAAGCCTTCATCGTGTAAAGACCCTTGGCTCTCTCCAGACTACCTTTGGCTTGACCCTTGCCACAGGCTGAACTCAGGTGTCTTTAGCAGGAACATGTCTTCAGGGAAGGAATGCAAGCTTGTCTCTCAAAACTAAGCTTATTTAAAAAAAAAAAAAAAAAAAAAAAGAGGCTGTGGTGTTTTTTTTGTTTTTGGTTTTTGGTTTTTGGTTTTAGGATTCTCAGATGAACATGGGGCTCAAAACCCACGTGTAGCCAGTAAATGCGCAATGGGGAAGACAGGCAGGGAGAGAAAGAATAAAGAAAGAATGAATTGCGTAGTGAGTGAATGTTTCCACTGCTGAGTTTATAAAGAAGTTTCATCATGAATCAGGATGAAGAGGCAGGCAGGACACTCTCCCGTCTCCAGCCTCACCTTCCCCAAGTGACTACCCCATCGAGGCTCTGGTCCCACCGCATGGCCCTCAATCCTGGGTGCATCTCACATGTGTGTCTAGATAGATTTCGGAGTTGTAGGAAGCAGGTGATTCACTGATGGGTACTGCCTCCCACTCTTGTGATATAAATATATGTAATTACTCTTTCAAAATCACGTTTTACTCTTAAAAGAAGAAAGAATCAGGTAGGAGGCTAAAATAACCTTTTTTTTTTTTTTTCTTGGTGGAAAATGGTCTTTATCAGTGAAGCGCTGTCGTTGATTTCTCAGAAATCCAATCCGTCCAAGAACAGTTCTGTTTCAAAGACGAGGATGACAGCACTACATTTTCTTCGGTCCGCTCTGGCCTTTTCTTCTTATTTTAACTGTACACGAGTAACAAACACCACCGGCGATGGACAGGAACGGGCCCAGACATGGTGGTTGACCTCTCTGAGCCTCTGGTTCCCTCCTTGTGAGTGACCGATTACTTTTGGTGTCAGATTTCAGCCTCTCTGCAGGCTCTCTTGCCTCCTCCTAGTAGAAGGGACCTGAATTTTCATGATCATCACTTGCTTCTTGGGACAGTTGCAGAGTCTCTCCACAAGCTCTTAATAGATAAGGAGCTGCTGGGTGTCTGGGCTTGGAACATGCCTCTAAACGTCTGCAGCTCCGCAAAGACACTGTGGAGAGCGATTTGTGCTTGCTGGGCTTGAGTTAGAATTCAGCCCTATAACTTGGTCTGTGATATTAGGCAAATCTTTAAAATTCTCTGATCCAAGATTTCCTCACATGCAAAATGAGGTTAATGCCCTCTTTGTAGAAAAAAGTTCACAAAGATTCAGTGAGAAGATATTTGGCTTCTCTGACCCTGTGTTCTACCATTGCCTGCCTTGCTTACTCTTTGGTATTCCTGACGTGTTCCAGGCCGGCTTCTGTCTTGGGGCCATTGTACTTTCTGTCCCCTCTGCCTTGGATGCCCTTGCCTCAGTTAGCCACGTGTTTTTCTTTGTCACTTGGCTCAGATGACCTCAGTCCTTTGTCAGAGGGTCTCTGATCATTCTCTCCTACCACCAGCATTTTCTATCCCAGTATTCCAATTTATTTTTCTTTGTAGCACTTACTCTCTGAAATACCAGGTTTTGCTCCCTTATTTCTTGATTCCCTTTCCCCCAGCCTACCATGAGAGACCATGAGAGACCATGAGAGAAAGGACTTCTTCCTTTTTTCACTATCGCATCCCCAGGATGGGAGACAAAAATGTGTTTGGCAAGTAGGAGGTGCTCAGTAAATATCTGGTAAATGAATACCTCTGTCTGAAATACAGTAGAAAATGCACCCAGAAAATGCAAGCCATATTGCATTCTATGACTCTTGTTTTTGGAGAGAATGCTGGGTTCAGCAGAGGGGAATGGGCCCCTCATCATCAAGTCCACTGAGCTTGTGCTTGGAGCACAGCTAAATGCTGTAGGGGGTGCATGTGTGAAGAGATAAGGAGAGATGCCGAGAGACAGAGCAAGAGGGATGGAATCATGGGGCAGAGAGAGACACGGAGGGAGATAGAGCTAGGGAAGACCTCAGCCAAGAGAAAAACCAGAGAGACGGAGCAGAGGTGAAGAGCGAGCTGAGGAGGGGTGGGGAGAAGAAATCACACGTGGGAGCAGCAGCGAGAGACCGAGCTGGGAGGGCTCCCCCTCTCACCGTCCCTAGTCCATCCATCCAGGGCCTGTCTTGCACCTGAGCACAGGGAGAACTTTGCATCATCATGCTTGGTGCTTGGGGAGCCAAACTCTGTCCTATTTACTCAGGTCTCCTGGTCAGGACCGAGCTCCTCTGTGAGCCCTGCATCCCTGAGTGCTCCCCCAGGGGCTGGGAGTCCTGGCAGTACCAGGTTGGGCACAGCTAATTAATATTGGAAAGGTCTTAGTGGCTCCTGCTAATTGCTGCAGCTTCTGAAGGTCTTGGTGTGCTGTCACTCCTCCCCAGCCCGAGCTCCCAAGGGCCACATCCTCCTCCAAGCGGAGGTCAGCGAATGCCAAAGTGAGTTTCCCTACATCTTTGCATCGGGTCTGGAAGTCATGACAAAGAGCAGGCAAGGATAGGGACTGCCCTTCGGTGCCCAAGTAGCCCTTGAGCATAGAATCCCTACACGTAGAAGCCCATATTAACCTCATAGCAGTCCTGCAAGAGAGGTGCTTTTGTGAAAGTCTCTTGAAACCGGGGAAACTGAGGCCCCCATGAGCAACACTTTTGGAGGATGCCACAGGCAGCTGCAAAAGCCAGAATCGTGGCTGAGGTTGATGTGATCGCAGATGCCCGCACCTGCCACTACCCAACACTGTCAGAAAGACAGAGCTCTGAAGCAGGATGTCGCATTTGATCTACAGGCCCACCATCCCTTTACTGAGACCCACAAGGCCAGATGTACTTCAGAAATCACAATTTGGTACATTTTAGGAAGTTAATATGTCTCACATATATTCATATTAACTATATATGTCACCATATTAACGAATATATTTGTATACTAGGTAACGTTCTCCTTAGGACTCTGGGGCAGCCCCTCGTGATTGAATTTCTGCAACAAAATGTATGAATAATCACACTATGTGGGCAAAAGAAAGACTATAAACACCCTCATATTTGTTCTGTCAGCTCAGGTCAGATTGGTTTATAAGGCTTTTCTGGAATTGTGACTATAACATTAGGGACCAGTACAGGCTAGGAGGCAGGAGAAAGTATTTCTTTCTTTTTTCTTTTTCCACATGACAGACGGCACCCATGGCAACCTGAAGGTCGTACCCAGTTTCAGTTTATAAACGAGATGTCCTTTGCAAGTGGGACACACATGTAGAGCAGAGAAGGTTCTCTAACAGAGCCGAGGAGGGCAAGCTGCCGTCAGCCTGGCGAGGTTCAGGAGATGCTCTCGTGGGCACGTCAACCAATGGCAGGGTGCATGGGGACTCATCTTGACCTTCTCCCAGAGACACATCTTGGACCCAACAAGGGTCCAGTCATGGAGTCTGATGCTCAGTAAATGTTTTGCACATGGTGTCTCTAGGGGCGCCCAAACCAAACCTCTTTTAAGTGAGAAGATGCGTATACTCTGTGCATTCAGTGAATGGTCATCCGTTTCTCCAAGCCTTTCTCCAATCAAGGTCTTGGCAACGTGATCCATTTAATTTGGAGCAGTTTCCAGATGTGCCCCAACCCCCACGTGGCTGTCTGTCGCCGAGATTTATGCACCACCCTTGTCACAGACATGGATGGTGGAGTGAGGCAGAGTTCATAAGGACGTGGTGCTTTTTCTAAGTCTTTAATTCAGAGCATCCTCTCCAAATTCCGGAAGAATCTGTCACCGATGCAAGGCAGCTTACACGAAAGGAGTAAACGTCTCTCCATATTTAGACCAGTGATCTTACCGCAGGTCTGCACTCGCGTGGGAGACGGGCTATTTTGTCAAAGCCCCAAGAGACTTCTTCCTCCTATCTGATAGGGCTGCTACTTCCTTTACAGTGTGAGGAGCAGGGGTGTGGCTGCCATCGCCCCTGCCACGTGGCCCAGGCAAGGAGCAAAATGGGCAGGGTTTTCACAGAGGAATACCAAGGCTGTGATGACGTAAGCAGACACTCTGCACACCAGCTCCTGCTCACGGGCGGGTGGGAAGGAAGGCCATGCCAGGGTTTTGAAGCAGGGCTCTGCCCAGCAGCTGGGAGCCCAACTTCCTGCAGAGTGAGCACCCAGTAGCCCTTTCTGAGACGGGGTGAGTGTGGAGTCTTCCTGTAGAATCGCAGCTTGGAAAGGATTTGCTGTCTGTTTGCTCATCTGTAAAATGGGCTACTTGTGGCCACATCACAGAGCCTTGAAGACGTCGGGAACTCAGGCATGGAAGGAATGTAACATAACAATGGGACTAACGAACAGACGGTCCCTGAGAGCTCACAGTAATACAAACATCATCTCAATCAGCCCTTTCTCACTGTGGCATGGGTTGTCTTAACCTCCTGGTACTAACAGGAAGACTAAGGCACGGTGCCTTAAGGAAGTGGTTTGCCCAAGGTCATAAGGGTAGTAACTGGTGGAACTAAGGCTGGGCCTCGGGGTTGTCTGACTCTACACTCACATTAATACCCTTCACCAGGAGAGTTTTAAAACTAAAGCAACTGTAAATAAGCCAATCACGGATACATAGCAAGAACAGCAGAAAAATAGTTATTCTTCAGGTCGAAATGTCCAGCTTTGCCAAGAGTGGTATAGGTAAACATTAGATAATTGTTTAAAGTAGGCACAGTCTCCAGCCCAGGGTAGACCATTAAGAAATAACTGTTGGGTTCATGTGGATCTAGATTGAAACATTTCTGGTAGGCACTGGGGGCCTGAAGGACAGAGACGGACATGCCCTGAACCGAGACAGGCAACACGGCCCCAGGGCATCTCCGATTCTCCGCCTGGAGTGTCCCTGAGGCCTGGAGGGGAGAAGGTTGACCTCTGAGCCCTTGCAGAATGGGCACCTGTGTCTTTAACACAGTGGCTGGCTCCTGCCTTTCCAGGGCTGAGCACAGCAGCTGCCCCCCGCCCCCAGGCCCAGGCTGCCTGTTTTGCACAGCCTCTGAAGCCAGTCTGGCTGCTGCCCTGGGAGTCTCTTGGCCACAGGTGAGGTTCCACGGCCCCAGCAATGCCCAGGGGGCCAATCAGGCTGGGCCTGCATGAGGTAAGACTGAGAGTCGCCCCGTGTGCCCTGGGCTCTCTCAGAAATCTCAGCAGATCAATGTCACCGTGGCTTTTAATTACCCTCCTAGGTCTCATCATTATTTCATGGCCTCTAATACGCCCAGCGGGCAGCCCTGGGCCCAGAGATAAACAGCCACCCAGCATGACCCGGCCTCCACGGTGCCCACCCCGGCCTTCAGCCCAGCGAACGATGGCCTGACGAGGTCCTGGCCATGCTCCGTGCTGATGGTGTTGACACTTAGAGCTTTTGAGTGACTTGGAGTAACCTGCCTCTCTGAAGCACGGGTCACTGAGGGCCTATTGTGTGCCAGGCGTTGGACCAGAGCCTGGAGGTATTGCTCCAGAAGCCTCGCCAGCACGGGTGTCCGAGCCATGAGCAGCCATCCCTCCATGCTCACAGCCATACGCCTAGAGCAGCGTTCTCAGCCTGGGATGATTTTGCCCCTAGGGGACTTTTGACGATGCCCAGAGACTCTTCCCTTGCCACAACTGGGGGCATGATGCTCCTGGCATCTGGTAAGTGGAGGCTTGGGATGCTGGTAAAATCCTACAGTGCTCAGGACAGCGCCGCAGCAGACAATGATGGAGCCCTGAGGGTCAACACAGCAGGAGCTTTAGCCTGGAGGTAACAGACAAGCCCCTGAACCTGGGCCACAGAAAGCGACCTGTGCCACGGAAGGCTTTCGGACCACTCCTGCCTCAGACTCCTTCTTCATCCAGAGAAACCCCTTGTGATTCACCTGCACCTGCCACTGCCCCACCAGAGCTTGCCTTCTGCTTGGCCGAGCCCTTCCCCGTGAATGACCGCAGGGTTTGCTTCCCCAGTTGACCCCCATTCATCCTCGACTCCCGGTGCTTCTTGAAGCCCGCCAGCATGCACACTGGCTCAGCGATCGGCCTTCTGCTCCAGGCACCCCCCAGGTTTCTCCTCCCATGCCCTCACCTCCACGCCAGCAAGCCAATAGCTCTCATGCACGGTTATGACCATGGCTAACGTTCTGGACCTTGGGAATGGTTTGCTTCTTTAAATCAATAGTACATCAGTACTGGGAGAGGGCCTCTCTGTCTTCTGAAGGTGCCGGTGCACATCTTGGCATAAGGAAGGACCCCGTGGCACTGGGGTGCAGAAACATTCAGCAGCCCACCTGCTCCAGCCCCTTGGGCCCACAGAGCCTCATGTGAACAGATCCATTGTTGGGATCAGTAGGCGTTCAAGAAACACCTGTCGTGCAGACATGTGGTGAAGCCCGCCCTGTGGTCTGTGATGGGAAAGAATTCAGACTTGCTGGTGTGGGGCTGTCTCCTGGAGGGCAGGACACTGGCTACTCATTCTCCAGCCCTGGCTCTTGCCACAAGCTGGCTTCATGGACACTTGCTGAGCTCTGCTACCACGTGCTGCCAAGCGTTGTCCTCAAAGATCTCATTCCCATCTCAGGAAGTCGACCGGAAACACTGATGCCCAGAACTGCCCAAAGTCTCATCAAAAGCCTCAACCAAAATGATCTTGGAAAACTTACCTAAGGAACACAATTCTTATTTTTCTCTAAAAGAGAAGGCAAAGGGCTGGGTGCTTGGCCCGAGTTCTCCAGCTGAGAAGTGAGAGAACCGGGGATCTCTGACAAGGTGAGAAAACTCATTCAGTGTATTTCAGTAACGCACCTCTCTGCTCAGAGCCAGGCCAGGGCCAGGATGCCGAGGAGCCAGGCTTGGACCCTGCCTGATGTCACGTGCGTCAGGTCCCCTTGCCACAACTGGGGGTGTGAACCCGGGACATCAAGGGCTGGCCTGAACCCGGGACATGCCATAGTCCAGGAGGGAGCCAGGATGGCCCTGCCTGGGATGCCCCCAGGCAGCCATCTCCCGAGGGTGAGAGGCTGGGAGTCCTATCAGAGCAGCCTAAGGGCCGCTGTCATCCACAACTTCTTGTGTAATTTTGCTACAGTGTGAATTAACAGGTGGATGCTTGGACCTCAAACACGTGCACCTCAGAGTATGTCCCCTGTTCCCTGCATTCCTTCTGCCGCACAAAATCCGGTGTCTCCCACGGGGACATTTATCATCTGGCCCATCTCCAGAGGCCCTTTGCAGGCCCCTGTACTGGGGAGGGGGGTGCAGGGGAACAGCACATCTGTCATTTGGCCTGAGTCACTTATTCCATTGAGCTCCACGATCTTAAATCAGAGAAATGGGGAAAATAAAGGACCCCCCTCGGGATGCTGCTGGGAGAGAACCCGGCCTGGCGCCCGGGAGGTGGAGAACACAGCGCCAGGACCGCGCCGGCTGCGAATCTGCAGAGCACCACAGCTGGTTCCTGCTCCCGCACATTTGCACACAGGATTCCTGCTGGCTGTGGTGTGTCCAGCACTGATGGCAGAGGTGGCCAGGAAGAACGTTGCAGGGCTTCTTGGTCCCAATCCAGAGTTCCAGTGAGCTGGAGGCGCAGTAAGTAGGAGGCATTCGAGCCAAATTCCAGGCAGGTGTTCCTCCTGGAGGCAGCTGCGTGGGATCAGTCATGTCCCCGACAGCCCAACAGACCCCACTGACTGTGGCAGACGGTTCCAGAAATGTTGTGTTAGACCTTTTCCAAGTGTCCTAATTACCAGCTTATCTTCTTACGTAATCCTCACGTCAAAAGGAATCTCCCCCCTGTGGGACTCCTCCTGGGAATTTGAAGATTGAGGCTTTCTCTGAACATGATCACCACTGAGCTGTTACCCCTCTGGTCTCCAAATGCAAACTGAAGCCCTGATATTTTTACTTGTTCGGTGAGATAATTAGTTAGCCAGCTGATCCTTGATTAGGCAGACTTTTGAAATAGAGGAAAAATCATTTATACTTATTTAGGAAAGATTTTGTACATAAATAGTTTGCTACAAAATCAACTTGAAAATATTTGGATTTACCTAAGGCTAATATTATTTCAGAAAGATATTCTGGAAACTATGAAAAAAAAGTAGGAATTTAGATGTTAACCAAGTGTATTTATTAAGTTTCCCCCCTTCCTTCCCCCCTCCCTCCCTCGATTCAATGTCGGAACTTCGGATGATATTTCTGGGAGACGGCATTCATAAACCGTTGAGGGTTTACACAAGGGTTTCTGCCAGGAACTTTATGTGTTATCAAATGTTTTCCTCATAATAGTGCTCTGAGAGAAGCATGACTTTCCCCACTTTTGCACAGATTTTCTGATTTGCCCAAGTTCACAGAACTTGCAAGTTACAGAGATCAGTTTTGACCCCGAACAGTCTAACCTCAAAACTATGGCTCTCTCCTCCAAAGATACACTCATGAGGTATCCAAAATAAAGGAGCTGCCCAAAGGTGATCTGCTCACTCAGTGTTCAACTGCACTAATGGAACATTTTGAACTTTAACCTCAATTGGAAGCTTGGATTATGGAAGGTTACTTCTGGAAGTTTTCCCAGAATGGGAGTGGCAGACATGGTGTGTCATTTGAAGCTGGATAACCAAACCCTTAGATATTTCTTCTGGCTCCTCAAAAAATAGACTCCTCCTTATACTACCAAAGGTAGAGACTGAATTATGAGGGTCTCTGGTTAAACACTGGGGGTCTCTGGTTGAACTTTGGGTATCTTTAACTGAACACTGGGGGTCAGACTGACTTCTGAGGGTCTCTGACTGAACTCTGAGGGTCTATAACTGAACTTGGCTTCTAGTGTTTTCTCCCCTCTCGGGGCTGAGCACAGTGTGTGCCCCAGGGCATTTGCCTGAGACCCATGTAGGGCCTTTCTCGTCTCCAGTCTTCTCAAGGTCTCCCCTTCACATTCTGCATGTTTTGATGACACCTTCATGGGAACCCCTCCCACGCTCCCGCCACCCCACGGTTCAGTAACGCTCACACCTTGTTCCCACATCTGACCTTCCCCATGAGGTCAGCAGCGATTTCCCCAGCTGACAAGCCGGCGAATAGGCCTTCAAGACCCTGGGTGTCCTTTCGCAACATTCAGCCTCTCAGACGTCTGCCCCCTATTCCACGAACTTGTGCGTTTGTTTATCTTGGTCTGATTTTTATGTTTTGTTTTTAATCTGGTAGAAGTGATGGGGACTGAAGCCCACGTCTCGCCGGCAGACTGTAGGAAAATACGTCACCCATCGCCGTCCCTGGTTCCGCCTCCCTCCATCTTGGAGACCTCGATTATTTTACGTCCCTTCAAGGAACACTTTCAGTTAGTCACATCCTTGGCTGATAGAACTCCTGGCTCGTGGTCTGCCCTAGAATGCTCTGTTTAGGGGGAAGCTTTGGCAGAGCAAACCATAACCGTGGTGTCACCTGGCTAGATATGGTGCGGTCCCCAAGTGTCTGGGAAGTGTCTCCTGGGCAGCCGCCTGCACATCTGCTCACGGCTGGGGACAGGGGGTCAGCGAGGCTGAGTCTGAGTGGGAAGTCCGTTTGGGTTTGGGAACAGAAGGAACACAGAGGTCTGGTGCCAGCTGCCACTGCCATGTGGCTAAGGTTCTCCCATGGTAATGGAGCCAGTGGGACAAGGGGGACACAGCCACTGTGCCGTTATGCTAAACTTGCATTTTCAAACATCAATCATCCTTAAAGTAACGCTTTGGGAAATGCCTGGATGCAGAAACAGATACTTTAAAATATTAGGTTTATGGAGGGATTTTGAAGAGAAAACCCACATGCAGGTCCTCCCCAGGGAGAAGCAGTGGCTCACACTGATCTTGACCCATATTGCCTGGGCACCAGCTGCCTGATCCTGGGTCTCGTCTTGTTCACAGGGAAAAGCCCTTCTCCAGCATTGGGGTTAAAGGCTGAAAGGGCAGGGAGGGACACTCACTGGGCCCTCTGATGCAGGCAGGTGCTCTGCAAGTTAGAACGCCATCGGCCAGCGCTGTTTCTGTGGTGGCATAGTGGGAATCGCGGCGCTAAGCGTTCCTTCTCTGGTTGGAACTTCTAGAAAATTTTTTCTCCATTGAGGATGCAAAAGCAAGGCTCATGTTTGTCTTCCTCCACAGGCTTGCTGTGTAGTGACCAGAGGGTGGCCACATGGGTCTGGTTTGCAAATGCCAAATCTACCTCCCTCCCCGTCTTGAACCCCTCCGCTTCCTGTTCTTTGCTGACTGGGGAGAATGTCTTCTCTCATGGGTAGGCAAATAATCTTGACACCTGCCATGCTTGTTTATCAATGCTTGATGTGGAAAATCATGGGGAAGCCAATTGCTTTTCCACAGAAGGAAGTCGAGGACCTGTTTGCAAACCCTACTTCCTGGGAGCCAGAATGGGTGGGGCCTTTGCTGGAGGAAAAGAACAGGAGAGGCCGGAAGTCCCTGGGGTGGGTGCAGAGAGCCAGCCCCACCTCAAGCCAGCTGCTGGGGCTCTCAGTCCAGGAAGGGAGGGAGCTGGCCTTCAGGAACACTCAGTGCATGTGTGTCCAAAGTACCCCATCCAACAGGTTCCCACTCATTTGAAACAATTAGGCTGACATCTGGGGGTGATTTATAACCCTAGTTTATTTGATGCAACTGTAAGACTCCACAGTCTGGCAGGGCAATGAAGGCTGCCAAGGCTGAAATGTGAAGGTGACACTGTTAAGCTAAAGAAAATGCATCTATAAATCATGTTGCACATCCTTACGGGGATTTCAGGTTAATGTTCTCAAGCTGACAGCATTTTGGACTTCAAAACCAGTTTTATGAAATGGTCACGAGGAAAAAAAAATTAGCCAAATAAAACAAATTTCAAAAAAAAAAAAAAAGAAAGGGAGGGGCAGGAAGAAAGGGGAACTTAATTGAGGGTCCCTGTCTCTGCATGTGTGAATTCCAGTTGGGGAACAAAACCTAAAGGAGAACATTTTGGCAAGAGGGATTATAAGAAGAGCTAGGGTTTGTTGAGCATTTACTATATCCAGGTGCAATGTGGGGCTTTTAAGAAGTATCTGGGTTAATTCGCATAATAGTGCAGTGGGCTAACTTCCACATTGGTGAGATCGCCAGAGCACAGAGAACCAGTGTAATTAACCCAGGTTGCCAGAATTTTCAGGGGATGGAGATGATGCTCATTTGGGACAGGCTGACCCCAGAGCCCTGGCACATCCCCTCACTGTCTGGATTGAACAAACAGATGTAATGGAAGGAATCTCTTCCACAGGGCCTGAGAAGCCAACCTGGCAACCCCACCAGCCTTGCAACCATGCCTCACTGTCAGCATCTGTAGAATAGAGATGATGATACTTACTACGTAGCGATAATCGTTGGGATAACATTAGTGCCAAGTCGTCCCTCAAGATTTGCTAGCTCCTCCTTTTTTCCTTTTTTTCTCCTATAGAAAGTGAGATGAATCAGATTCGACCTGAGTCTGCTCTCAGCAATCTGCGTGGTATTTTCTGTATGAATGCTAGTAGCTTCAAGCAGAGTGAGGAAGTGACCAAATGCACGGGATGGTTAATTCCTTGGCCAGTGCCCAGTTAGGCAATGAGTAATGTTTGGACCGTTACATTGTGGCAGCTTAGGACAAGTGGCAAATGTTCACTTGCCAATACTTTTTAAACGATCTGGAAGGTCACTCATCCAGAGTCAGCCAAGGTCAGTTACAACCATCCTGCCAAATGACCCCCATCTATGATTGGAGATTACCGTGAGTGGGCCATGGAAAGGGACTGGGATGCATCTTCTTAGGGCCTGAGCTGCTGGACACAATGTACCCCTTAGCCTAGAGCTGGTTCAGGCCAGGAAAGTGAGTCCTGAACTGTGCTCCCAGCCTCTACAAACCAGGCTGGGACGTACAACTTCTCCTGACACCATGATTTGGCTATGGAATGGCACATCCACTCTGATGACAGCATTGGCAAGCCACATTGCCATTCCCTTGGGAGGGCCCCTGGGGTTTAGTAGAGTACTCAAAATAAAATTAACTCATAATCTATTACAAATAGTGCATATGCATTGCAAAAAAAAAAAAAAAAACTCAAACAATAGAACACCGGTATATAAGGAAAATTCTCTTTCACAGCAGAGGTGATCACTGTTAATTGCATTCATACTTCCAGAAATAGACTATTACATTCCCGAGAGTGTGTGCTTTTCCCTTTGTGTGATACACCGTCAGGTCCCTTACTTCTTTCTGCATTTAGCGACCATTTGCTGACCGTTCCGCATCAGTGCATTTTCAAGGACCCCTTTTTTGTCACGACTGCGTAGTTCTTTTTGGAGTGGATGGATTATTATAGTAGTTAGTGACTCTTGTTCAGCTGAACATTCAGGTTCTTGCAGATTCTTCCCAAAATAACTAGTGCTTCAGTAAACATGCATTTAGGTATTTTGCAAAAAGGTGTGAAAATATCGATAGCGTGAAGACCCAAGCTCTGCACACTTTTAATTTTGATTGTATATTGCCCCAATGCCCTTTAGAAAGTCTGGATGCGTTTAAGGTCTCATGAGGCAGGATCTACTCTGTGTACTCTTGCCAATACTTTTTAAACTTCATGGCGTTCTCCATTCTGATAGGTGAATTATCAATCTCATTGCTATTTTAATTTAAATTGCATTATTTGTGGGTGAGCATTAGGATTTTTTGTCCATAAGTAGTTTGCATTTCCCTTTATGCCAAGTTGCCTGTCCGTATCCCTTGTACATTACACATATCCTCTTCTGTTTTGTGGTTGTTGGCATGGAAATATTAAAATCTTGTATTTTCAGGTTTATCGAACATTTTCTTTGTAGACATTTTATGTCTCCCTTAGAAATCGGGCCTTTCCTGTGACAAGAAAAGACACTTCCCCATATTTTATCCCATATTTCTTTTTTCATTTTATTTTTTGTAAGGTGTAGATAGTTGATCTTATTTTTTGGAAAGCAGTGCCCCAACCCCCAAACTGTGGTACCCCGGGTCCAAGCGGGCCACGAGAAATGAAGGAAGGCTCTTCACACCACTCTCGGGAAGAAAGCAGGATCCTTCCTTTCTGATCCCAACAGGACCAGCAGTAAGACGATTCCTGGGGAGAGGACTGGGGTCTGTAGCAGACTCAGGGTGCTCGGATCTGCCACCCTTTACCCACGGCCCCTTCCCTCCATCTCTGCTGAGGCTTTCTCCTGGAGAAAGCCTGACTGCTCACACTTTAGAGGCTCTACATGTGTTGGCCAGTTTACCAGAGACAGATTCCATCAGTCGCAGAAATCCCTTGAGGTGGAGTCTTGACAGAAATATGTGGGTGGTCAGGAGCCTGATGGGAGCTGGGATTGACCCTGCACAGCCTGGGGTGACTCTGATATCTGTGGCCTCGGGGGGAGGTGGAACCTTGCAATGGGAAGAGGTGGGGCTTGGAGACTGCGAGGCCGTGGGGCTCGGTGTCATGGAGTCCAGATCTGACCTTGAAAGTAGGTCTAGAAGATTCAGAGGTGACACCTCTGGGCTTTGCCTTTGAGTTCACAGACAACTGGACGCTGCTGGGACTAGTGGTACCAGGGTCACTCTGGGAAGCCGTGGAACCAGCACCAGCATCCAGATTCACCTCCCATGGACCCTCAATCCCCGGCAATCCCCAGACCCTTGAGCCCAGCTTCAACCCTTCCCTTGAACCCACTGGCAGGTCTCCTTCTGTATGGAAACACCATGCCATCCTCCAGAGAACCAAAGGCTCTTCTATAATCAACGAAAAGGCAGTTGTCATAGCAAAGAGCAGGTCTTCCTTCTGTTGGGAATGAGGCTCGACCTGTATTTTAGGGTTGAACTCTCTTTTAATGTGGTTGTAAGGTTACTGAAGGCTCAGTGTGTATAGAAAGTGCTCCATGAGTGATGTCTCTGATTATTATTGGAGTGGCTAGCATGCAAACAAGTGGTGTGCAATAAAATTCAATGAGTGCCATTACAGAGCAGTGAAAAAAGTTCCAGGGGGTTTCTAATGCTTTTTGAGGGGTAAATAGAGATTGCCCAGAAGGGCACAGGGTTTGAAGGATGAATGGGAGTTTGCCCTGTGAGAAAGAGAGAGGGGAAATGAGATAGAGAATTCCAGGTGAGGTGATGTCACAGGCAGAGAAGTAAGTTTTTAGAAGGACAAAGAGTGCATGTGTGTCTGGTGGGACATGCAGGAGCCCAAGTCTGGGGAAGTATCAGAGCCACAGGCCACTGCAGTCTCGGGCAGGGCTATGACAGGACACAGGGGCACAGGGCCCTGAGACAAGAGAGTGCTCCCAGGCACCATGACTCCTCCCAAGGTTTTGTTGGTGAGGGAAATTGTTTCAAAGCCCACCCTATCCCTGACCCTTCCTATGCTCCTTGCCCTCCACAGAACAGAACCCTGCTAAAGAGCATGGACTCCTGCTGGACTCAAACCCAGACACGTCATTGTCACCGACTAACTTTTGGCAAGATGCTGAGCCTTCCTTCTGGTCCCCGGTTGGCTCCTCTATAAAACAACGGTATGAAGAGTACACTGAAATGGGTTGCCAGGAACCTTAAATGGGCTAATCCAGGTACATACAGACCATACAATGCAAAACGGGAGCAGCAATCCTCCCGGTAGGCACTGAGAAGTCCCATAAAAGCACATGACGCCATATTGGAGAAGGTGCCCCTGCCCCAGAGAAGAAAAGCTCATAGACCAGTGGGCAAGCCCGACATGGGCCCAACAGTTGTCCTGTGTGTTCCTACAGAGCATGAGAAGGAGGGAGGAATCAAGCGGCACCCCCAGGAGAGTGATTTGATCTGACTCTTAAAGAAGCAGCTCAGCTTTAGCAAGCCTGAACGAGGGGGTCCTGGGGCCAAATCCCTTCTGGATCTTTCTGGATCTTTCCATTCTCTCCTACAAGGCAAAGAAGGCACGCAGTCACAACCAGTATCTCCCCTAATCCAGATGCTTCCCTTGCCTCCACTGGCATTTAACTAATGCAGTTTTGCTGGGAGGCAGGATGGGTGGTGGGGACCTCCGGACTGTCTGTACCCCCTGCATGCTGGTGCCACCTCATAATGACCTGGGTTGGCTCAAAAGAAGGAAACTTGGTTCAGAATGTATGAGTTCATTTTTATGTTCTACTGAGAAAATTTATTCAGTGTGATGCTCAGTAGCGAGTGCCGTAAAACACCTTAATCCCTGGTTGAAGAAAGGTAATACCTTGACAGATGTGCGCCTCCTACTTTCCTCCCGGCCATGTTTCAACAACAAACCTTTATTTCTGCTTCTCGGCTGTAGCAGGGAAGAGAAAAAAAATGAGGAGAGCAATAAAGCAGTCAGAAATCTCAGGAGCCAGGCGGCGATGCAATCGTAATGACAGATTTTTAATGTGGCGGGAGAGATTGACAGGGAAATGTCTTCAGAGCAAACGCTCGCCAGATGGAATGCAAACGGTTTATTGGAGTAGAGAGGTACACTGAACCGAGGAGAGAGCGGCTAGAAGGTGGTCTTTCTGGCTGCTGCAAGTAAACACGCCAGAGAGAGGGTCCGGGAGAAGGGAGGAGACAATAAAGAAGCAAATGCGGATGAAGAGGGGGAGCAAGGCATCGAGATAGACCCCAGATAGGTCTCAAAGAAAGGGCCTGGCATGTCATCAAATTGCAGCTGAGCCAAAGTCCCCCCCCCCAAGCCGAGGCAGGGGAGGGCCGTATCTGGAAGCGGGGAGCCCTGGATTCAAGGCCAGAGCTGGCGAAACTCATGAAGCTCTGTGGAATCTCGAGGCTCAGTGTTCCTGGAGCTCCAAGTTCTTCCGACTCTGGGGATGCCGATTTGGGTTCTCGGAACATGTTCAGCCTGTACTGGGTGCCGCGTCCTGGATCTGGAACTGTAGATGGGAAGGGGAAGACGGCTCTGCTCTAACGGAGTTCAGAGAGATACACGTGCATAGCACTAACTGATCGCTGTAAAAAGAGAAATTATTTATTATTAGAATATCAAATGGAGTGTATAAATATGTGTCTACCTACCTATCTATTCATTTACCCACGTATCCATCCGTCCGTCCATCTACCTATCCATCCTTTTTCTTTCCGTTTACGAGGAATTTCCAGTATATGACCTATAACTCATTTAACGTAGTTAAAAATGGTAGCATCCTCCAATTTACAAATCCACAAAAGCAGATGATGCCACTTAAAATAAGAAGAGTGGGGAAATCATTTTATAAGACTTTCCAAAATAATCAAAGGTTAATATTTTGAGTCCAGAAAGATAGTATCTCAGGCTAGGGCTCCCTTTTATTTATATATTTTTTTAAGTATAGAAGTTGTGATAGTAGTAAAATATGACTAAGGCAAAAATAAAATTAATTAGTGAGACATCCTGAAGACCATGGCATTGATGCCAATGATCAGAAATCCTGGCTTAGGTTTAGGGATTCCAATGTCATGAACAAACCACTTTTCTTTTCTGGCATCAGTTTCCCCAGCACGTAAAATCAGTTATGGTTATCAAATGAAGACGCCATGATTTACAGACGATGGGATTCCCCACATCCTTTTGTTGCTAACATTTTAGGGCTCTAAGTGCAGGTTTCTGCCAGCGGATATTCTCAAAGCTAACAATAACTTGCAGGCAACAAAGCACTGGAATGACGTGCATATGTGGGATGTGCTTTTATAACATACAATACAATACAATAAAAATACTTTTCTTAAATAATCCACGACAGATGAATTCATCTTCTCCTTAGAAAAAGCTAATCAAAGGTAAAGACGCCTCTTTCCGGCACGGAGAGTTACAACTCTCCTTGTCCTTAGAAACAAACAAATTGAAACTTTGTGTTCCCAGGGATGGCGAGTCAAGTTGAAACCTGTTGTCACAGCCCTGTGGAAAATGTAGATCCGTAACATTGCATGCCAGACGTTGGGTGCCAGACATCTTGCAATGGGGAGGGGAGGGAGTAGGGCAAGAACACTAGTGGTTAAATGGAAGGACGGAATGGGAGAAAATCCGATCATACTCCTAGCCACCCAGACAGCATTCTTCTCTGACACGTTTGTGATACTGATCTCAGCCCAGAAGACAGTCTAGGGTGAGAAGCCAGGCACGGTGAGCCCCATGGGGTAAAAGTGTCAGGACCGATGCGGTGCAAAGGGTGTTCTTAATCACTTTGTATAGGACTCCATTTTCCAGCCCCAGAGAGTGCTGGGCATTAGGGGAGGGGAATGGGCTTTGGTGTCTGAGAAAAAATGGAAATAACCAAATCAACGTGCCATGGAACATTGTATCTGTGCCATGTGCACCTGGCATGTTTTCTAGTCACGTTTCATCCTGCCTGGTTCTATGGTCTTAGGGTATCCTCGGAAATAGTCTGAAACCTCTACTGATCTGTTCAGCCCAGTGGTTTTTGTTTGCTTGTTTGTTTGTTTTTGTTTTTCCACTTTTGTCTTAAAACAAATGGCCAAATAAACAAACGATTTGTTTTCCATAGCCTACTCTTCTTTGGAGTTCTTATAGTGTCCCATTCAAATGTACCTCTTCAACAATTAAAATCCTGTTTGACATAAGCATATGCCTGATTAAGGACTTTTCTGGTCCGAAAACTAATCAAGGTGAAAGGTTTAGAAGACAGACAAAAAGCTGGATTTTTTGAATATATACAACAGGGTTTCTTAGGCATCATTAAAAAGCAAAAGGGAAAAGCAAAAAACAAAACAATAACAACAACAAAAAAAACAAGAAAGAGAAAAGAAAAGCAGAGTGATGACATCTCAATTTGATTTTGTACCAGGTCTCCAAATTTCTGACAAGATTTTTGAATTCATAGCCTATGCTTGGAAGCCTTTCCTCATTCTTTCCCACAAGAAAGAACCACGGCTCAGCGCCCATGGTTTGTGGGCACTGCTCCGTTTCTGAGGTGTGACTACAGGTTAGCTATCTGGATCGTCAGGGCTTCAGTGTGCTTGCCCAGAAACCGGCTACAACACTGACAGGCCACGACCCATGGGAAGATCACAGGACAGATGCCCTTTGTTGAGTTCTGTCAACCACAGAATGCCCTGAGTTCTATCCCAATAATTATCCTAAATAATTACCCTAATATCACTGACGACAAGAAGGATGCTTTCTAAGTTGCTGCTTTCATGGTAACTCAGCTGATGAATTTGTACAGCACCATCCTGCTCCACACCGGGCTTGAAGAATTTGGGCTCAGAACTCGACTATGGCAATCATGGCTTCCTGTCAGTGAGTAGGACCCAGGAGCTCTGCTCATTCCACAGGGACTAGAAAGAGCTTATTCACCTTCGTTCTGCTTTTGTTTAAAAGTAGGCTCTCTGGCAGAATGGCTAAGAATCTGTAGCAGTAGTGTTTCTCCACTTCCCGTTCTCCATCACCTTGAGATGGTGACGCTGTAAAGTGAACTCGGTGGGAGTCAAATAGGGCTCACCTTTGAGCACTACCTTTGAGAAAGTCTCCCGGCCCATGGGGACTTCCACTTTTTTTGCTGCTGCTGGAGATGATTTCTGAGGTCCTCTCCTTCTAGACCCTAGGACTGAACTCTTCTTTTTTATGAGAAACAAAATTTGGAAAATGACCCAGAACCCATTTTATTTTATGGCTCCTTGTTGTTAAGAAATCAAATCTAGAGGCTGCCATGATGTAGAAAGGGACCGATTTTTTTATTTTTTATTTTTGAATGGAATCAGTAACTGAGCATGAACCTGCCATGGGTATCAGTAGTCTGGGTATTAAATTTTATTTCCTTTTTTCATTTCAAAAGTAACAAATACAGGAAATTTATATATATATCTGGAGATGTTACTGCCTAGAAATTGGTGTATATCCTTCTGATTTTTTAGAAGTGCATATGTGTGAATATTTTTACTTATTTATACAAATGGTTTGACAGTGTGTGCCCTGCCGTATAACCATTTTCACTTCTTATAACATGTTTTTCCTCATATCATTAAATATACTTTTACAACATAAAGTTTGTTATATATTTCTTATTTTCCTAATTGGAATGTAAAGTCTCTGGGCACAGAGGGTTGTCACCTGGTACATGGTCATACCCTTCAGGTTTGGGAGATTGCCTGGAACACAGCAGACCCCAGAAAAATAACTTGAGTAACTGAATTCACAATAGCCCCTCTTGTGTCGATGCCTTCCCTAGTTCGCTGTAGATCTGCCTGCATTGTAGCTGGAGCCCCACAGAATGAGATCTGGTCCACCGCATTCCTAGCTACAGAGTCAAAGCCTGGACAAAGACCTGGCACTAAGTAATTGCTGAGTAAATGCTATTCATTGAATAACCATAGTCTCCCGGCACTGGTCTCCGTTGCCATTATAAACAACAATGCAATGAACATCCTTGTAGTTAAATATCCCTAATTAAGTATCCCTAATTTTTAAAGGGTAAATTCTAGGCCAGTACAATTGGTGGGTCAATGGGCGAGTATAAGCTAAGCTTTTGAAACATAGTGATATTCGCCTCCTTGAAAAGTAACACTTGTTTGTTTGTTTTTGCCAATCTACATTCCACCAGCATTATGGGAAGCATCCCTTTTCCTGATGCCTCGGCACCAGAGAAGTCAAGTTTTTAGACCTTAGTGATTTGATACATGAAAAGTTGTATCTCTTTGATGTTACCTTACATTTCTTGGACTGTATGGAGATTTAATATTTTTATATGTTACCTTAATATTTGCTTCTTTGTTTATTTTTACTTGGGTGTTTTATTGTCTTGTTACATAAAATACATAAAGCTTTTCAGAGAAGTTGGCAAGTAATAAGCACTGTTCACCTTATTATTGTAACTCCTATTTTATCTTATTTTCCCTTTTTCTTTTTTAGTGATTTGTGAGAATTTAATATTATGTGTCATATAAGCATATTTGTATATTATTGGTTGACACATATGATAAAAATATTTTGTCCATTTATTTTATTTATTTCACAAATATTTTATTTTTATAGTGCCACATCTACCTAATGTTTTCTTTCTTTCTTTCTTTCTTTCTTCCCTCTGCTTTTGCAGCTAATTTGTCTTTTGAACTGTGTGGGCAACGTTTAATATATTTTTCAGACACATGTGATATTTATAGGTTGGACTGAGTTTTTTAAAAAAAAATATTGGTATGCTAAACTATATTATTTTTAAAAAATCCAACTTTGTGATTTATGCTTTTCAAAGCAGTTTAATACATGTTTCTTCTGAGTCCCGCAGTGGCCTTCATGGTGACGGAGAAATGCCCATTTTTATTGATGAGATAAGTGAGGTTTGAGCACAGAGGGACCAGCCTATAAAGCCCATGAGTAAGGACTGGCAATATTCTGACTGTCATTTCAGGCTTCTGTACATTTTGGCGTTTTTCTTAAGAAACCGGATAAACCCGATGGTGATCGTGATGGGGGAAGAGGGAAAGAAGGAATGGAACTCTAGGGTTTGATGGCAGCATTTTGGTGATCTCTGCTCACATAACCTGTCCTCAGTCCACAGCCCAGGAGGACAAGTAAGATAATGAAGGTTTCCGGAGTGTCTGTTATGGGCCAGGCCCTTCCACATGTACAGTCTTAGTTAATCCCCACCGCAAAGCTAGGCAGTAAGAGTTAGACCTCCAGGTGTCTTTTCTTCCTTTTTAAAAGACACAAATCTCAGACTCCCAGCCCACCGACCCGAGTGCCCCAGGACACACCAATAAACAGAAGCAGAGCCCAGATTCCTGCCCAGGAGAGCGCGCGTCCAAGGCCTAAGGCTCTCCCCCAGTCACTCCGCAGCATTCAGTCTGACAAACCAGCCCCTGACTTTGAGTGGCAAATTATAGCCTGGTTGTATAATAGCTCTCGATCTTATTTATTCTTTTTTTTTTTTTTTGAATTCCTAAAAAATCACGGCAAGTACATCAGCATGGCCCCCTGCCCCCCGCACTGTGGAAGTTTGATAATGTATGTCCTAACCGCTTAATTGATTGATTACCTCACTGCAGCTTCCTGAGGTACAGAATTTATCTCTAATAGCCAGAGTCAGGCTCTGCAGGCAACCGTGGGGGGGACCGGGGTCCCTTGGTGTCGATTTGCTCTTAACTGGAAAGTCATTACCACTTAATACATGTAGATTGTGTTGAAAGAAAATTATGTGTAATGAAATGAGGGAAAAATTAGTGGAGTGTTATGGGCGAAAGCAGATGTTAGGGAGGAATTATGCTAGCAGAGATAATCACCTTCGTTGGTATTGTGTGTGCTGGGGTGTTAACTGAGGAGGAGGCGGGGACAGAGCTTAAATGAAGGCCCTGATCGGCACAGATTTGCCCCCTCAGAACCTGCAGCAAGTGGTGCCCCCCCAGGACTGGGCGGCTGGGCCTCCGTTCTCTGGCTCACCCGTACCTGGGGCCCTGTCTCCCTGCCGTCTCCCCGGGAGTCCAGACACAAAGAGTCACCTCGCGGGTCTCCTGAGACACAGAGTGGAGCAGCCCATGGAGACGCCTCCTGCCAGCCGAGGCCCGTGAAACACATGGAGCTCTAATTCTTTGAGCATTGGTTGAACCTGGGAAGAAGCAAAACAGGATCCACCCCCCCTTTCCAAATAAATAAATAAATAACACCCTAAACTAAAAAACAAAAACAAAAACAAAAAGCTTAGCCTGTAAGACGGTAAGGCTGTTGAAGCTTTTTTTGCAAATAGTCTTATCTCAGATGGAGGCATTTAAGAGCCTGTGGCTGTGTGTGAAGCCAGGGGGAATACAACCTCATTGCTTCTATGTCTCAGGATCCTTGGGTCCAAGAGCTCGGCATTCGCGTCCAGACCTCTTGCTTGACTCATCTGCTGCTGCAGAAGCTGAAGACGGGGAGAGAGGGGGAGAGAGAGAGAGAGAGAGAGAGAGAGAGATCCTTGCCCACAGGCAGAGACCTGGGGAGGGAAAGGATCAGACGGCCACCAGCTCAGGGTCATGGAAGGCCAGCTGACCATGCTGGTCCTTCAAGGCGAGATCCTTATTCTTAAAATGGCTAAAGGTGTCTACTCTATGCATAGACAAAGTAAATTAACCCCGTTCTGGAAAAATCTGGCAGAAGATCAAGAGTTTGAATAAACAAACAGGCTATAAGATGATCTTGCGAAATGAAGAGTGTTTTCTGCATTCTGGCATCATACAGACAGCTGTAGAGATCCCAGAGCCATGAGAAGTCTGGTTTTAAGGCTCCTTTTTCTGCAAGTGGCCACTCTCATGGTCTGTTCCCAAAGTTTCCCTCTAGATGTATTGGATTGACCCTATTTATAGGAATTCCCAATGTAAGATAGTTCGGTCCCTGGTTTTCAGCAGCATTAAATGGGCTTTGAGAAACCAGAATCATTTACCCTCAACCATGTAAGAAACACACTCTGGAGCCAAAGTTAAGTTCTTGGCACGGCCATGATGAGTTAATAACCTCCCAAACCAGTGTCCCATCTGTGGAAGGGGTGACTGCAGAGCTTACCCCATGAGTTTTTTATAAATATTGATGGAAATAATATTTACAAAGCACTGAGCACAATGTCTGGTGCATAAAGTAAGTGCTCACTAGTTGGCTTTTTTAATTCACATACATAACTGTTAGATCATGCCTGAAAGTGTCTTACACCTTTGTGTGTATGTGTATATATATATACATATATACATATATACATATATACATATATACACACACATTCATATATGCAAGTCATTTTTAAAGGTTACTGAATTAACACATCAAAATCTTCCATTCATAAACATGCCTTAACTAATATAAGGAATCGGTAGTTGCAACCTTTTGCTTCATTGTTAATATTATAAAGAAGTCCTAATTATGGTGTGCCTGGGTGGCTCAGTTAGTTAAGCTCCTGCTTTTGGCTCAGCTCGTGATCCCAGGTCCTGAGATCAAGTCCCGCCTCAGGTTCCATGCTCAGTGGGGAGTCTGTTTCTCCCTCAACCTCCACAGCTCCCCTGGCTTGTGCGTGCTCATATTCTCTCTCTCTTTCTCAGTCAAATAAATAAATTAAATGTTAAAAAAAAAAGAGATCCTTATTCTTAAAATGGCTAAAGGTGTCTACTCTATGCATAGACAAAGTAAATTAACCCCGTTCTGGAAAAATCTGGCAGAAGATCAAGAGTTTGAATAAACAAACACATGTTATCTACACCGAGTGCCCTTGGGTAAAGCCTGTTTTATTGCAAAAACCACTTCTGTGCCATCTTAACAACTCAAGTAGAAATGATAAGGATTTTTCCTCCATCTACTTGTGGAGATTGAAGACAGGTACACTTCGGACTTTATAAAGAAGACTTATGTCATGGTTTTCTTTAGGGCCGGCCGCGTTCACCAGATAGCCACTGGTGCCAAGGACCCTGCACAGTTCACCAGGATGTGAGCATGGACAAGTGCTCCAGGATGTTTGCTTGAATTACAGCAATGCTTCTGGTGAAGAGCAGGGCTGCACTCAGCCACAGGCTACTCAGGCATGATTCCTTATTTGTGAGTTACTAAAAACATCACACTCAATAAGGAAAACTTGGCGAACAGAAAGTAGCTTAAGAAACACCCACACACATACACACAATGGCAAAACACATCCACAACCCTCCTTCTCAACCAACAAAAGCCACTGTTAAATTGATTTGCGGTATTCTTTCTTTCTTTGTCCATATGTGTATACCTGTGCATAAGTGTGTCTATACACGTATGTGTCATTCTTAAGGACTTCATGAGATGCAGATGAGTAAATACTCTATAATTTACAATTAACAATCACAATCTACAGGATGTTTCCAATTTGTTTTTCCTATCAATGACCATCCTCAGGTTGCGTGTGGCATATCTCTGAATCTTTCCTTAGGATAAATTCCTCAAATGCAATTTCAATGCTTTAGAGAATGATTATTTTAAGCTTTGCAAAATTTTGCAGTTACCAGGAATGGAATGGTCTCCAGGTGAAAAAAGTCACTAGAGAAGCAGCTCTCTGTCTGAAAAATACATCTGACTTTCGCCATGCTGATTCACGGCAGCCCAGTATTTCAGATGCCACTGTTGACCCACTAAAATACAGTTAGGTGTTCATCACTCTATATGCGAGGCACTTGTTATAAACGATCTTATTCCAAACATCACAAGACCCCAATAAACAAGATCAAGCCATTTTGCCAAAGGGAGAGATAATCCTTGCACATTGATATCTATAATCACCGGTGAAGAATCTGATCCCAATTCTATTAACACTGATGCACAGCATGGTGGGTTTACAATTACTTTGAAGTTAGACCCCATAAAAAGCCCCAGTTCTGTGCTTTTCCTTTGTGATCCTTAGCACATCATTCAACTTCTTTGGGTCTGTTTCCTTATCTGATAATGGGAAGTCTAACTCACTAGGTTGTTTAAAGGTTCATATGGATAATAAATGTAAAATGTCCGGTGTACACTGTTCTGTTAGTTACTGTCCTCAGGGTTCTTACCATCGTCTCCACCTTTGATGTCCCTGATAAAGGTTTTAGACAGACCCATGTTCAGATCCCAGCTGGATGTGTCGTCGTGGCGAAGCCACCTGAAGTCTCCAGCACTGAGTTTTCTCACCTGTACAATGGGAATAAAGACACCTGCTTTCTGGCTTTTCATCATGAATTAATGAGGACATTTAAGTAAAATAACCCAGTGCTGAACCCGGCACATAGTAGGTTCTCACAGCAGCACACAATGAGGCTTTTAAAATCCATGACAAAAACAGAAATGACACTTTGAAAGGTATCAGCCCTCTTTCCCCAGGTTCACAGCTGAACGGCTTTCCAAGGGGAGGCCAGCTAGCAGGCTCTACATTAATGGATTCAAGAGGCAAGCGGGCTCTCTTGGAGCCGCTGGAAAACTATGATGAATGTTTCAATGACTAAAAGAATAATTAAATCACTCAGTGCTGGATGTCATTAAATGAAATGGCACTGCATTAGTGGCATGTAGCTGTTATTCTTTATAAATACAAAAAAGCAATGTTTAGTTAATGCTGTGGGTCTCCCTGCTACAGACGGAGATAGGCGGTCAGAGTGTAAACTCCAGTCTGTGCCTTCTCTTTATGCACTTGGGGGAGGGGTTTGCAGCCAAGTGGACAGTGAAGGAAGGGCCCTGGAGGTGCACTTGGTTTTTCAGGTGACTGTGCACAACATTAACAGATTCCCACCTTTAGAGCCAATGTCTTTAATACTAGCATCTCAACTCCCCTTACCTGTGCAGGAGATGAAGAGTCCCATTCAAAGATGGTGTAGTCAGCTCACAGTGTGGGCTTTGGAATAAGTCATCTATGAGTTTGAAACTCACACTGTGACTCTAAGCAAAAAAGTTGTCCTTAAATCTTGTCACTCCGTTGATACAAGATAAAACAAACCTGAACTATTTTTAATAGTGATCTCAGCCTTCAAGAAAAAAAAAATTCCTTCCTTCCTTTTCTTTCTCCTTCTGAAGGCATATTTGTTTCCATTGTCTTAATTTTTTTGTTTGTTTGATTTTAAACATGGTAGAAAATTTTTCTAGTGCATGTTTAGAACTATCTAATTATTCCCCAATCTTCATTTTGTATACAGCATTTACCACTTAAATAAACAATCATGACCTTGAGATCTGTAGCACAATTTGTCCTTACACTGATGCCCCAGAATGCCATGATTCATCTTTCTTAAGTTTCTTAATTTCTTTAATTTTTTTTTTTGTTGTTGTTGTTCTTTCTCTTTCTGGTTGGTCTGTTAACCGTCAATTCTCTGAGTAATAATACTTTGATGAGACAGTCTGTTTTCTATACTTTTAAATAAACTTAAAACCAAGTGATTCTTATGATATTTATTGATTCTGAATGGAGACTAGGGTGTGGGACTAGAACCTCGAAAGTCTTGGCTCCTGAGAAACCCTTTCAGTTTCCTCGCTATGCTGTGGCGAGTTGTGGACTCAGATGAGTGATCAACAGATGAGGAAGGTCAAACCTTGCCTGCTCTAGGGAATCAGGACACTGATATTTAAGGTGCTTTGGGTTCCAATATTGGGTGACTCACCAGACCTGGTTACTGTATTATAATTTATGACAATACTGATATCTTCAGTTGGATTTTGGATAATGAATTTATCCATATCTACAAGAGTACTCTGTAAACCACTAAGAAATATATCATGGGAAGCATGAGATCACATCGCCTGTGGGTGAGATGAGTCTGTTTATTCAGCCTTGATCACCTCCGATTTTGACTAGAGTGAGCATGTGTGATCCGGAGTATAGGAGGTTTGTCCTTAGCAGAGAATCCCAGTACCTGTGGGTGGCTTATGGGGTCTGTGGTACCTGGGGACTTCTACCCAGTCACCCCTTTTCAGATCACTGTGATATTTTCTGTTCTTTTTCACACCATGTAGCACAAATAAAATCATTTCCTGTGTGTGCCACAATGCAAAAATGTGAGACAAACACCTCTAGACAATACTTCTTGACATCAAAGTGTGTCTGCTGCTAATTTCTATAAGGGCACTGTCCCATGGTGTATTATCACACTCACATCTTCTAGAAGGAGAAACATACCTGAGTATCACTACTTTTGATTCTGACCTAACAGCTCAGCACATCAGCTTTCTCTGTTTGCGGCCCCACGGTGGTTTAGTCAGTTGAGTGTCCAGCTCTTGATTTCAGCTCTGTTCGGATCTCAGTGTCCCAAGATCAAGCCCTGTATTGGGCTTATGTTCAGTGGGAAGTCTCTCTCCCTAAAATATGTACACCTCAACAAACAAACAAATACACACACACACACACACACACACACACACACAAAGAACCTTACCTGATTAACCCAGTGTTCCTTTACTTCATCAGGGACTTCCAAGGGCAGGAAAATGAAGTCCAACATTGTTGATGGACTAAGATCACAGGATACACTGTCAAACCATTCTGTGTCTGATTCACCGTCTTCTGTTTCTTAGCTGGGCAACCATGGAAAAAATCTCTTAACTTCTTTACGTCTTGGTTCCCTCATCTCCAAAACAACACTATTAAAGTAAAATGTGTGTGTGTGTGCACACGCGCATGTGTGTAAGAGAGAGATAAATTGGAAAAATTAAATATTGATCTAATTTGGTTCTTTCAGAAAGTACCATCTGATGTTTTCACTCCTTTACTCTGGAATAAAACCAATGATGTATTCAGGTATCAAGTGAGCCTTCTTTGGATACCAACTTTATATTGGTTAAAAGAGATAAGAAGATAGATATGAATTTAATGTTATTTTTACCTTACTGATCAGTGGGAGGAAAATAATATGTAGAGAGATAGCACAGTAGATTTGGTTATTTGTTCATAAGAATTCACTATTCTACCACTTTTTGTTACTCTAAAGACAGAGCTTATTTCCCCATCTCTGTGATGTAGAGCTTGACTGTATTATTTGTTTTGGCCAATGGAATGTAAAAGGGTGTGGTGTTTACCCTATTTAAGCAACAGCTGCTGGAGGCAGAGCGTTTCCACAGCTCTCACTCCTGATCTCTGCCATGAACAACAGCATGCAGTAGGTGGATGCTGCTTCCTTAACTGTCCCAAAATGGGAAGACCTAGGGAGCAGGTCCCCAGTCCACCAGCAGCTTGGAACAGAGCTTCAGGCCACAGGACTACAAAGCTTCAGCCTACTCAAGCTTACATGTAGCATGCAACGACAAATACCGGGGTTATTTGTTAAGCAGCGTTGTGACAGCAATAGCTGATAGGTATAGGGAAGAACACAATGGATACATTTTATACAACAGGCACTGTGAGGGCATTGAAACATACTTATATTTATTCCAAGGGAAATTTCATAGAGGGGTAACACTTGAAGTGGGAGTCCAGGCTTATGTTAGAGAAGGAAAGTTTGTTTACATGCTGACAACATATTTGGTGAAATGTCAAGTATATTACCAATAAACAGTACACAAGTCAGCTTGGACGAAGGGCTAACTAGAGGGGCACGTTCAGTGAATGAAACCCTTCTTGTGCCCTGTTGTTGGGAACATGCAGTGGCAGAGAAATTCTGGCCTGGACTTGCTTTGAGGTCTTTTAGGAATGCAAACATTAATTTGTAAATCCAGAATTTAGGCTCAGTTCAATTAGAAGACAAGACAAAATCTTACTTCTTTCAGTGTCAGCATTACCATTTGTACAATTTCTTAATACAAATGAATATTTATGTAGAAGATGACAAATACAGATGTTTGTGTTCAGACACATATACTTGAATGACTTTTTTTTTTTACATGCGCTTGAACATGAAGTATAATGATCATAATATTTTTTCATATGTCTAGGGCTACATGGCTTATATTTAAAGAATTTGTTCCAAAAGAGGATTTGGAGATGTGTGTAAGGGAATTTGAACCCTGGCTCTCTCTTGCCTGCTACTGCACAACCTTAACAAAATCACTCAACCTTCTCCAAGGCTCAGTAACCTCACCCCCCAAACTGAGCAGTTATTATTTATATCTGATGTTATTATTTTGAAGAGTAAATGAGGTAACACCTATGAAAATATCAGAAGTAAGAGTAAGGGCTTCCTAGCCTCCCTTCTTGTCTTCCTTCTTTCCTAGAAATAGATATGATGTCAATGCAATTTCTGTAGTTAAATAAGAGTGCGCATGTAAAATCCAGCAACATTTACAACCTAGGAGGAAAACGACTGTCCTTCCATCGTCAGAAAGCTTGTCCGTATGTTCAGGAAGTGTTCCATTATTCATGGTTCTCACTCCTTCAACACCTCTAATGTTGGACATGACTCCATTCATTTCACATGGCCTTGGTTTCAAATTCGTGGTGGTCATTTGAAACATAGTGTACGAGCAGCAGTGTATGAAGGTTCAGTGGATGGACCTGCCTGCAGTATTGGTAGGTTCCTAGAAGGTTCTTCACTAAGTGGAAGATGAGAGTTGAAGCTTGAGGCTCATGAGGAGGGATGGAAGTAGCCAAATCCCTGGATTTTATTCTGTAATCAACTGACTGTTTGGTCTAGAGTAGCATTTCCCATCACCAAGGAACAGGAATTACTTGAAAACACTGGCCTTTGGTGTCTTTTGTTTGGTAAAATGCTGAGATAAGGAAAAAAATATATTCTTTATCGTTGGAAATCTCAGATTTATTTGATTTATTGAGTTTTGGATTCTAGGATCCTTGTCTCTTTCTCTTTCTCTCTCTCCTTCTATCTCTTTCTCATGCTCTCTCTTTCATTAGATAATTCTCAATGATCTGATTCCATTCTAAGACAAAATAAAACAAAACACCCGAGAGCCAGTCATCACTGATCTATATTAATTTGTCCTTATAGCATTTTGACTATCACTATTTTAACTTCTTTCAAAATTTTCTGTTACTTAGCTTAAAATTTAGAATTATTATATATTGCTTCCCATCAAATAAAATTGATGTTTCACGGACAAGCACTGTGTTTATCCTGAGATTTTGTCCTGGTTCCTCAAGAATATGCTTGAGAAGCTTGGGTGTTAGGGATGAAGGAGGTGATAACATTTTGCACTGTGGACCAAAAGGAGTCAGATTCCTTATTGAAGGCTCTAGTTACAGAGTCTGTCTGATGCAACTCACCAGCTACATCCTAAATCTGAAGATTTAATTTAAAATTTTAAAGTAGGGGTATCAGGAGACAGGATAGCTTGTTGCAAAGATCCTCAGGGTGAAGAATTAGTTTTCAATGCTGGGACCTTCATTGCCATGTCCACACCAAGCTCCTGGTAGACAAAGAAAGTAGACCGGATGTGCAGAGTTTAATCATGGGGTCTTTGTAACCAAGCACCAAATTTGTTTTAATGATTCTCTTAAGAGTGATTCATCAAGGATCCTCGCCTGTGTCTCCTTTGTGCCTGGGTACAGATGTGCATCTAGAACACATTTAGTTCTATGTTTTCAAAGAGTGGCTGCCCACTCTGTGCATACGATTAATTCTACATGCAGCTAATTATACCCACAATTGGCTAATTGTCAGTGCAATTAGCCAATTGCAGGCCCAATTGGCCACTTGTCCCATAATTTGAAGGTGCAAGTGGACAATTGAAGGACCTATTAGATGCACGCAGAGTGTTACATATTCAAAGAGGAGGCTAGGGGAGGGACAGCCTCTAGAAATGTGGTCTTAAGTGCAAAGTAAAAAATCCATATGTGTGGGTCTTTGAGAAAGAAAGTTAAAGTTTCGTTGGACACTTTCTCAATCTCAGTATGTTGGCTGTTTGTTTGTTGTGTTTTTGTTTTTTGTTTTTGTTTTTGTTTTCAAAATAGAGAAAACAAGGAGCTTTTCTGCCGGATAGGATATTTAAAGCAAATTGAAATGTTTAAAATTTAAAGTCAGAGTGACCGCAGCACAAAACCTCCTGTAACTGTTTATTCTTATGCTATTTTCAAAGTCAACATTTTTTTTCCCTAAAAAATTATAAAAAAGCAAATGGACAAGCCATCAGTTTTCCAGGACAGACACAGTTGAAGCCAAGTTTTAAATCAGTAGGGACATTTCAATTTCAAAGCCTATGAATTTGAAGGGTTCAAAGTAAAACAAATGTGCCTCTGAGAACAGCAAATGTTACCAAGCTTTCGGCCAAAACTCCTGGACTTTTCTCATGCCTCCCTGGTTATTCTTAATATTCTACATGATAAAAAGTTCAGTTCACATCAAAGGCCCACATTGTTGGTCTGACTTTTCTCTTTCCCTGTAGGTGTATTACCTAGGCCACCGGGGAGAAATGGCTGAGGTCGCCCCTCCCTGGATGTGAGCACATTTAGGGATTATGAGTATTGTCAGTGATTATTGGTTCAAGTGCAACTCTCTAGTTTCAGAGCCTCAAACCTATAAATACTCACCCTTCTGTGCATGTTTTCTTCTCAGGTACTTCACCACAGGAAGCCCCGATCCAGAAGTAGGAGCCTAAAATAGCAAGCAAGTGTGTGAAAACCGGCTCATTGTAGGCACAGGGTCCACAGAGGTGGAAAAGGAGGGTCACCCGTGGGGAGGCTCTGAGCTGAGAACGAGGCTTGAAATCCGGGCACAGAGTGGATTTAGTTACCTGGAAAGTCACTGCAGTTCAAATGAAACCGGATTGGGATGGCTTCCCTTCTCTCTGTGGTTTGTATTTTTACGGGCTTCATCCCTCTATAAGGTGGCCAGAGACAGACGAGTACACGCAGAAAGTTTTCATCGATCAGGAATATTTGCTACGAAGCAAACACACCAGAAGCCGGTTGAAAATGCTGTCGTGCCCAAGTGTCCCCAACTGATCTTTTGAATATGAGTCTCAAGGGGTTTTCTGAATGCAAAGGATTTCACCGCTGTCCAAGATGGATGGGGACACAGCACCCTATTTGCATATTTAAGGTAAAAACCAAAAAGATCAGAAATAAAAAAAAAAATCAGTTTAATTCATGTTTTAACCCAGAACACCTCACCGTAATTGACCAAGAAATCCTCTTTTTCCACAATAACTAATACTACATTACTGAATTAAATGGGACATGTTTTTGGCAATGCAGCACTAGACCATGGTTTAGAACTAAACTGATCACTTAATATGCAGCTTTAACAAACGTGAGTATGTGATTTTCAGCTCATAGAAATTTTAAAAAAAGATCACTTTAAGAGCTCAAGACTGGGACCTCAGAAAGGAACTCTGAAATTAAAAAAAGAAAATCAATTTGGAATCTGTGTCATAGGTTATTCTTTGGAGGGAAGTCTTCTTGCTCATTTGTATGAGGGCGTCGCATTTGATGGGTTCCGAGCTCTCTCCTGGTCTGGCGTCCCGGGGGCACTCAGTAGTGGAGCCAAGCAATGCTTTAGTCCGTAAAATTGTCTTTCCTCTCTCCATCTCCAGGCCCTGCTATACAAGTAGTCGGAAAGCAGGTTTTTCTATATTTCCGATATTCTACATATCAGCTCCTCACCTGGGATAATTCTCAATCGCTTGAAACCTCAGTTTCCCTAAAGAGACTCTCAGGATAATAATACAAGCCAAAGAAGACTCGACAAGCTAATGAATGTAAAAGCCTGTCTAAAAAGTGTAAAATGTTCCCCGTCGGTGTTACTGGTCTGTTAAATAGTTTACCAGCAGTTTATATTAACCTAACTCGTAGTTATATTAACTACTATAGCCCAGATTCAATTATTCTTCATATTAATTGCCCCAGAGCTACTACTAATATGCTAATCGTGATAATTAACCGATGCTGTGCTCGATGCATTTCAGCACCAGATTTTGTTCTGCTAAACTTGGGGTTTTGCTTGGAGGGGAGAATAGCAGTGCTGGCCTTCGGGCCGTGCCAGGAAAATGTGTGGGCCAGATGGCAATCCAAGTTGGTCTGATAGAACATTTCTATTTCTGTGGATTCTCAAAAATGAACTGACAGGCACGAAGCGAAGTGGTGACTCATAGCCTTCAGGCCCCTGACTTACAGCTTCTGAGCTGAAATTTCCTATTGTCCTGTGAAACCTATTTATGGAAAGCTTACAACTGGACCCTTCTGTCCTCATCGTCATCACCGTCGTCATGGCCATCGCAGCCGACCTTCCCCGAGCTCCTAGCATGTGCCTGGGCACATTTGGTGATCTATTAAAATAGATCAGCCTAGGCTCTGCAGCTACCCCACGATGCATGGGTCTGAATTGCCATTTTCCAGATGCAACTGCTGCCAGTCAAGGAGACTAAGAGACACACTCGCAGTCACAGAGGGCCAAGGGTGGTGCTGAGCTCTGAGTTCGGAACATCTACATTTCTTTTCTTCTTTTTAGGATATTATGTTGGAAATACGGTGCTGCTGGCCTCACACAGAACGCTCATTGGAAAAATGCTTGCTGGCTTAAATTTCCAACAAGTCCAAGATTTGGTCCACAGCTATGCTGTTTACTTTTGTAAATTGATTCAGTATTAATACCGGACCCCAATGCTAAGTGTATTGGTATAGATCTGGGGTCTTGAGCAGAACAGTCATTGGCAGATTAGGCTGAGAGTCTATGCCTCAGGAGTGAGGAAGTCCATTTGCTCTTAGTCGCTCTTCCTCTTTAATCTTCTCCTGCTGATGATGAATAAATGGTCAGTTAATGAAAGGAAAGCATATTGACAAATTATAGATATCTTTATCATCGCTATCTGAAACATGAGGACAATGGCAGAATTCCGAGTTTCTCGAGTTGTATTTTGCGTATATGGCTGAATGCCCTGAGGATAGGTCACGTAGCTGGGGTCCACATGGGGTGGGGGGTTTACATGGGTGTTAGCCTTGGATGGCCATCCAATCCCCAGCCTCAGAGAGACACCACCCAAGACAACCAGAGTAGATGGTGGGGTGGACACTCAGCACAGCACCTGAGTGATGAGATTGTAAAGTATCATTTTTTATCGCATTTTTTAAGGGATCGGCTTTTTATGATATGCACGAGGCATTCTTTACCAAATGAACATTCCATTAAAAAATATTATCAAATTAATAGCCTAACAAGTTTTGAGGGGAGGTTTATTAGAGTCAAATATTTAAAAAAGCTGTCATTGAAACAGACATAGTTGTTAAATTGAGGAGATAATTAGGTACCTGAAATTAATCAAAGTATGTTTTTAAAAATAAAATCTATATTTGACTCATCGCAAATATATTTCAGTCTTTTCTGTTTCCTTGTAGCATATTAGAAATTGGCAATTTTGCAAAGTAATCTTCAAATTTCTGTCCTTACCATGATGGATGCTATCAAAGTATACCTCAAATTAAAATGCAAACTGTAAGATCTATGGAGTGTCCAGGCATCAACTGTGTAGTTGTATAAAGATTATCATAAATTTAATAGTTTGTGCTCAATTTTCTACTTGCATCTTCTTTCTCCATTTTTATTTTTAATTTTGTTTTTGAATTAACTTTTTCTATCAGCGAGATAGAACATGATGATGCCAACCAGGTGGGTGAGGGAAACTCAATGGGAAAAAAAAAAAAAAATGACAGGGAAAGATTGGTGATGTCCAATCAGCAAGAAAGCAAGAGTGAGTTGAAATTCGTCTATTCAAAAATAATTTATTGAGCACCTATTATGTGGGTAGGTAAGAATATGGAGCAACGGCTACAACTCTAATACCCAGCTCCCATGAACTTCCATTCTAGTCAGGGGAAGAGACAGTGCACAGAAAACAACCAACAGTACAAGAGATGATGTGTGAGGTGGGACTTCTTCCAATAAAAACAGAATAGAGACGAGAAGAAGGAACCATGGTGGGGAAGAGGGGCAGGAAGGAGCCGTCACAGGAGACCAAGGGGGAATGGATCGTGTCACTCTTTCATCAGCGATACGTATGTGGTGTGTGATCTCTGGCGTTTCTGCTGCCACCTCATTTTCATTTCTTTAAATATAATTTCAGTTTTGTAAGAGCTGAGGTGATGAATGAGACAAAGAAGTCTGCCTCACACAGAGACGATCTGATGGCAGAGATAGCTGGTCAGAGCTTTGTGCAAAAGGACGGAAGCCTTCTTAGTCCTTATTTTCCTAGAGTCAAGGGAACTCAAGGATCACGCCCTTCCCTCACCGAGACCTGGAAGAAGTCAGACCCCACCCAGCAGAGGACGCGCTCACTATGGAAACACTGAGGTCCGGCCTTCGTCCATCATCTCAGCGAATCGCATGTGTATTTCGTGAACCTCGTGGATGAATCTGGCCTGCCTGAATCATGGCTTAGGGTCCTTTTTCTTTCTCGGCCCCTATAGGGTTAGCTGCTCCTCTCCAAACGTCTTTGTCTCCCGTTCGTTATTCCAGAGAGGTGTGATTCGACGTTAGAGCGACAAGGTGGAGTTGGAATGCGATTGTGGACCCCAGTGATGCACCAAGACCTGGGCCAGGTGCTTTACCAAACTTTGGGTCCATTAACCCCTGTTAACATCCCCAGGAAGAAAGAATACTCCTGTGTTCAGTAAGTTCACAAACATCGTAAGGGCCACGGCGTCCTTAGAGCACGCACACCCAGGGTGCACGTTTAGTCCAGGGTTTTAAATTTGGTTGCACATCTGCATCTCCCTGGGCGCTTTTATTAAAAAATGCATATTCCCAGGCCTCTGATCTATAATAGTCTGGTGGCCTGAATCTGTAAGTGTGTGGGGATTCTATTCCGTCAAAAACAAACAAACGAACAAAAACCTCTTCCTAGCAATTCTTAAGATCAGCCAAGTTTGGAAAGGTTTGATTTAACTCAACTTCTCCTTTTAGAATCATGACATGTGAGACCAAGCAGGGAAAAGACTTTCCTAAGACAGATCTGAAGCCAGTTCTGATCAGGCTGTTCCACACTGAAACACTTCCCCTTGCTCCATTACCTTGCTCACGGATGCTTTGTCCCTCCTGCTCAATAACCTCCTTACAGGTCATTGTGTCTGCTGTTACAAGCCTGACTCCCAGTTAGAATGCACATGCCTCCCTCGCACGCTGCTGGGCCTCTGTTCTTTTCACTGTTCCGAGTACTGAGAACCTGGTCTGGCTCACAGTGGGCGTTCAGTAAATCTTGTTGAACTAATGGCAATCTTTTCTGACTTTCAGTAAAAAGGTTTCCACTGGGTGGGGCCACCACCTCTCCCTTGCACTTGAGGGCTCTTGGAGCTTTTCAGGATCGGATTTTTGTAGCTGTACCCCCTCTTGTCAGTATCGGTCTGTATAGATGGGGTCATGAGGCCTCTTTCCCTCCATAAGTGCAGGGGAGAAGCAGAGAGATGAGGGAAGATGTGAAAGAAGGTTGAGAGGTTGGGGCTCCCACTGCTCCGTCTCTCCTCTTTGAGGCCCGATGCTTGCTTTCCTGAGTGGACAATGACCATCATGCCATCCTCTCTCAACACTTAGAAATAAAACGTAGTGGACACTGGGGAGATGGATGTAGAAGGAGCTGCTGGCAACAAGCTAAGTTAAAAATAGCACTCCTTACGGCGGCACAGACCAGGATGGAATCGCAGGCTGTCATGTGTCATCTGTGAGACCCTGGATAAGTCCCTTGACCACTCTGAGCTTCAGTTCCCATCGCCGTCCAGGGAGAAAACGAGTCTCTATCTCATACAGCTCTTAAGAGCGCTAAAATTCAAAATAAGGCATATAAAACTGACGAATGGATAAACAGAAATCATTTTGGTATTTCTGCAGACCGTGGAAAGATAGCAAAGCGGTGGGGAAAAGGCATCTTTCTGCATGTGTGGAAATGTACACCTATTTTATAAGGCTGAGCACGGATATAATGAAAAGTAAACTATGACAACTTATTAAAGAGAGATGCAGTTCTGTTGTAAGTGGTCAGCTGCCTAGAGCTCCATCCCTAGGTCTTAACACATTTCCCAGCACACGGTAATGGTTTGACAAGGACACCCTGAATGAACAGCCGGAGGCCCTTTCCGGGGTCCGATTAGCAGAGTGGACTGACCATAAAGGCAAGAGTGAGTGAATGCAAGAGTCTCAGCGTATTTCTTCATGTCATAGAAACCAGAGTTCTATGTACCCATGAGGAGACTGGAAATACCCTCCCTTGCCTGGATCCAGTATAACCAGTACATGGCAATTAGAAGATAAAGCCCGTGTCACCTCGGGTAGCATGACTATAGACTGCTATCAAGAGGACCCCCAGTATTATTACCAGCTGCAATAAAAAAGCACTTCTTTGAATGTTTTTTTTTTTTCAACCTAATTGTCAAAACTGAATAATATTATCAGCTTTTTTATCCTTTGAGTATTTTCCTAATAAGAAAACACAGAGATGCATTGCGAATGAGAGCAGAAGATTGGAGGACGCAAAGCAATCATGCAAAATGACTTTCATATCAGTTTGATAAGCAGCTGAAATTTAATAACTACATCTCTCCTATGGTGTTGGATGAAAGTTTAATACTTTCTGCTTTGGCTTCTTTCTTCAGCAAGATGCTTCTTCTGAACTAGAGCTTCTGCTATCACAGTGGGGGAAATGAGACGCGGATTAAGCAAAGCCCTGAGAGGCCTCGGCCTGGCCCAGCCCCACCCCGGGGCCACACCTCGCGGACTTAGCATCTGAACTCAACCACACCTAGCGCTGTTGCTGTTGCTGTCCTGGACCATGGGAGCAATGGGGAGAGAGTCCCAGGGATCTCCGAATACAAGGGGAATATCACTGTGGAAAACACACACCTCGTTAAAAGCTGTGAAATAAATTTATGTCCCTCCAAATCTGTTTATGTCTTTGATGAGGGCACATTATACAATCGATGATAATAAATAATAATAATATAAAGAAATGACTTGGGGGTTGCCTGGGTGGCTCAGTGTGTTAAAGCCTCTGCCTTCAGCTCGGGTCATGATCCCAGGGTCCTGGGATCGAGCCCCGCATCTGGGTCTCTGCTCGGCAGGGGGCCTGCTTCCCTTCCTCTCTCTCTGCCTGCCTCTCTACCTACTTGTGATCTCTGTCTGTGAAATAAATAAAGTTCTTAAAAAAGAAAGAAAGAAAGAAAGAAAGAAAGAAAGAAAGAAAGAAAGAAATGACTTGGAATTGCTCTAAGATCCCGTATTTTAAAAGATGGCTCAATCGAGTCCAAGAAGATGATGACCCTGTTAACACATGGAATGTGCCTTCTGCCTATCCACCTGCATTCGGTAACGACTGAATGAAGGCGCGTGGGTCAAACGAATGACAGAACGTGCGGTAGAGAGTAAGTGATTGTGCGGTTGCTTGGCAGGTGGTATCTAGCTTGATCTCCCCAATTTAGAACTGGGGAAATTGAGCTGCAGGAAAAGGAAATAATGGCCCAATTTGGGTGTCAACTAAATCAGCATGAGTCAAATGGCACTGGACATCTGCCTCCTTAGGCCCTGCAAGAGCCTCCAGGATCCCAGAAGTCCCCCATTCCCCCTGCTGCCTAAGCAACCTCAGTAGGAGATGTGGCTGGGGCTCCTAGCACCCACATGACGAAAGCCACAACCTTCGCGGAGCCCCTTTGCATAGAGAGAAACCCTAAAATGAGAAGGAGGAGAATTGGAGTAGACAGGATTCAGGCAGAACTGGGAAGCCAATTCTAAACCTTGGATCTCTCTTGCTCTGTGTCCACACGTGGGCCCGGAGGAGACGGGCTTCCCCGGGCTGGTGGTCTTGCCCTTGTTGGAGGGCTCGCCAAAATGGGGTTTGGCTGGCTCACTCTTCTACTGCCCCCTACTGGGAAGTTTGCTGCCAAGGAGGAAAAGAGGTTGCTTTTTTTAAGTTGTTTTTCACAATGGGGATAACTGAAGTCAACAGGGAATTCTAACTCAGGTGTGAAACCAGAGATCTTCTTGAAACGTGTACAGTAACACAGAAGCATGCATGAGGCTTCTAAAGGTTACAGATGAATCTTGATAACACACCTCCCCACAAGGACTCGCATTACCTCCTTTGGCTGAAACTGTCTCAAAGAAGAAGGGTACACAGTTTCCTGGCTGTTTCTATAAGCACGCATCACGCAGATACAAACTGACTATGTGTTTTTTTAATATAGGTATAAACAGATAGTAATACAATGAAGGAACATCTGATCCAGTCATCAGATCAAACTGCAGCCTTTTAAAAGGGAAATGTAACTCCAGATGTCGTCTTAAGAAAATGAATCAATTAGGCAAATGAGGAATTCCCTCATAAATCAGAGGAAGAGAAGCTGGAGTCCAGGACTTGCCTAGGGGTGGAGGGCATCCAGGAAGATGCAGATGCATCCCTCAGACTTTTTAATTTGTGACCAGGTAACCCAGATGCCTCCTGCTCCCGCGAAGTTGTGTTTACCTTATTGAAAGCTGGTGTGATTTGGAAAGAGTGCTCTGAATGTTCCAAACCTTTTACCCTGGAGATAATAATGCCTCAGCCTTTGGGAGCGGGACCTAGTCTAAGCTGGTGTCACTATTCATAAAATAATTGAGTTTACACAAAAAGTGATTTCAGTAATAGCTGCCTTTTTATAAGTATGTACATTTTATTTAAAATTACTGACTCAAAAGGCAAGGTAGGAAAAAAAAATCACCTCCAACAACTTCCTGTAATTGCGAATTATTGTGAGGGAAACAGAAGGAAAAGATTTCGAAATTATGAGCCATTATGCTCAAGAGAGAGAGAGAGAGAGAGAGAGAGGGAGAGAGAGAGAAGCCGCGGAAAAAAAAAAAAGACATCTCGGCTTCATGAAACACAGCTGACAAGCTCGGCTAAATTACCCCCGGACCATTACAAAAATCACTTAATTGCCAAGCATTTTGTTAGGTCAATTGACTCTAATTGAAAAAATAACAAAAAGCTTATTATGCTGCAAATGTGGCCGTGGAAAATGAGTCTTCTGTTAGAAGGAAACAATAATTCTAAATTTCAGCTGCTGCTCACACTACAAAGTTCAGTGTTTCCTTCAGAGAGAATCCGCCTTGGAGGGGAAAGTGAACACGTATCCAGTGATTATTCCCTCCTCACACCCCTCAGTCCTCACTCTCCCTGCTCCCCCCATCCGCCTTGCCCCCTCAGGAGCACCAGCGACCCCCACCCCTCACCCACACACCCATGGGGGGGTTGGGGAGACAAAGAGGAGCCGGCACAACTGCCCTTTGGCTAAAATGCCTTTCCCACCGTTTTCTTTCCTGGAGCCCCTCAGCCCGTGTCCCCTCCAGGCTGCTGCTTCGCCTCCCCCCGCCCCCCGCCCCTTTTAAATATAGATAATGGAATAAGGAGAAAGGCTTATGTCCACAAAATTTCTGAAATTGCCCCTCATACGCCTGCCCCGCGCTGGCCTTGACCGACGTCGAGTGCAGTAATTAAACACCCCGCCAGCTGAGGTAGGTGAAGGTTTATTGATAATGACACATGTTTAGGATGGTTGGTCCAGAGTTGGTGCATTTGATGGGGGTAAATCGCCCATAAAATCAGGGAGCCGGGGTAGAAAAGTCTGATGTTAGAACCTTTGTCTGGAAAGCCGTGGGGGAGAAAGTGGGTGTCTGTGCATGTCTGTGTGTGTGTGTGTGTGTGTGTGTACCTGCATGTGTACATGGGATGTGTGCCTCTGTGTGTTTGTACCCGGGGAAGGCATGTGTATACGTGTGTGCAGTTGTGTGTACACAGTATATATGATTATGTGTGTACACAGGTGTGTTGAGGGGAGTCATAAATTGAAGCAGAACAGACCTTCTCTGCAGCCCCCTGCATAAACACTGGGCTGTAGATCACAAACCCTTCCCTGCTCGCTTTATCTTAGAAATGACGAACCCGTGGCCATCTTCCAAGACAATGAGATCCTACAATTGCAGAGAGGACCCAGATGACCCGAGAGAACGAGTCCAGCCTGTAGGAGCCTCGGGAGCCTGGACTGGGGCTTCCAGGAGCACCGAGCCACCTTACAGTCTGTCCGGGAAGGGTGACCATGCAGAACTGAGGAGGGCTTTCCAGTCCAGCTTTGCGCATGGAGCCGGCAGGATGGCAGGACTGGGCACAGGAGACAGCAGCCAGGGTGTCCTCTCTTCCCACATCCGCCGGTGTTGCTGGCTCTTCGAGAGCCTGGTGTCACCTAGCCCCAGGGGCAGAGCCAGTGCCATTAGGCTGTGCTTCATTGCCCTTGTGGAGTCTTGGGGGGCCACAGCTGGAGACAATGGCAGGAGCGGCCTTGGAGGGCCCCGAGTGTCACCTGGTGTCTTGGCAAGCAGCTGAACCTGGGAGTAAACCAAACCATCAGGGTGCTACAGGTGTTAACGGTACCCTGAGCAAGGCTTGAACACTCGGGCAGAAGGGGAAGCAGAAGGAAGTGCTCCTCAGGGGGAATCAGCCCAGGTCAGCTCTGCCTCAGCCAGGGCTCAGGGCCCAGGGCTTCCAGGGGCAAGAAGAATGCAAAGACCACCACCGCTGACCTGTGGGAGGAAGGAGCTGTGGAGGTCAAGGCCAGGCACAGGGCGGCCCCGCCACCCTGGAACAATGCACAGGGAGAGGCCAGACTGTCTGGAAAGAAGCTGGTCCTTCCGATTAAGTGGCAGAGCCCTACTGAGGGAAATAAAAGTGAGGGATGGTGAATTCGGTACCACTTGCCAGACCAATGAGCTTCATCAATTAATCACAGCCAAATAATCACCACCTACATTAAAGAATAATACATGAAAAGGACAGGGGCCTCGCTGTAACTTATTCAGAAAGGGCTGCCTCCCTAATCCCTCTGAGTCCTGACATGTTAACTGGGTAGCGACTAATTAGATGTCAAAAATTCATAAGCGCTCTTTAATATTGCATATATCTGCTGCCGCCGACATTTCAATATGAGAGTTGTATACACAGAAGTCACTATAGCATTAAAACACAGCGGGGTGGGAGGAATAAAAGGGAACCAATAAAAACAATGTCCCTCAAAAACCCCAGAGAGTGTGGGCTTTGGAAGTGTGTACTTTCTTATTCAGAAAAGGTATCACCTTAATAAGAATTATAGGCAAAAGGGTTTCGCCGCTCCGTGCTGCGTGGACAGAAAGAGGGAGAGGAGACGGGCTTATCAAAGGCACTGCCAGGTAAATAGTAATTTATTGTGCATGCACAATGAACATTACCCAGTGTCCTGACACTGGGTGATAATGAAAGACATGTTATTGTGGCATCCACACAGGGGATTTCCTCTCCCGCCTCCTCCCTGCTCCCTGTCTCTCTTGAGCAAAGAAGCAGTGATGGGTCCTGGCAGCTCCTGCCTGTTTCAAGCCATTTCACATAATATAGGAAGCACCTGAAGTTTAGTGGATTAAGTAAGTGAGTTAGTTTGCCGGCTCGGTGATATATATGTTGCCTGCATGTGAACTTATATTTCAAATGCTGGGGACTATATTTTTATGAAACAAGCCTTTTCCTGTTGGAAGAATTATAGGAATGTGATATAATACAAGGCAGTGAGATTAAAAACAATGCATCATAGCAGGGAGAAAATGCACTGTTTTATGACTTGCATCCGTTAATTGAACCTCTCAGGAATAAAGAGAAGAGCTCTGCAGGAACCTGCTGGAAAATCATTCTCTTTTTTGAGTTCCAGGGGGTGGGTTTTTTTTGTTTGTCTTTTTGTTTGTTATTTTTATTTGTTTAGCATACATGGCAGCATAAATATATATGCACAGACTTGCCCACACATACACAGACAAGGCACAAGCATGCACGCTTACACAACATGTATACACACATCAGTGACACACGTTTAAACACACACGCACACGTATCCACACTTGTGTACATGCATGTACAAGTGCAACGCATGAATTGCACATGTATACTATATATGCAAACGTATGCTCACACATGCACATACACACACGCACACACAGCAATGCTATGAATGGTATGTTTGCATTCTGTACACAGTTGTTCTTTATCAAAAGTTATGCTTTCTTTTAGCTCTCACATTTGACATAGAAGGCGAGTGACTAATTGTATTGAATGTATAAGAGAAAACGTGAGTTCAAATCATTAGGTGGACAATTATTAGCAGCTTTGCACCAATCCCGTTAGGATTCTGAGACTCCGTTTTGTCTTCCGTAAGGCAGGGGAAGCAATGCCTTCCTCCAGTTTGTCGGGCAGGGTAGGGAAGGACATCACAGACGCCAAGGCCATGTGCGACCCCGTGAAGGCCACATGTCCTCATTAACTTCCATTGCCCTACACCCAGGGTGGCTCCTCCCAGGTATATTGTGATGCTGACATGGACTTGCCCCCTAGATGCAATGAGGTAAGCCCTACAGAGGAAATTAATGATCAGTTTCATGGTGGGGGGCGGATCCCTTCCAAAGAGTCCTGAGCTCTATTTCTAACGAAGTCTATGCTGATTTGACCTTGGAGCATGTCTCCAGACTCCTGCCTATCTCTGGAACATCAACTCCAAGGGTGGGGGATTGTAGAGCAGGAGGAAGAGGCCTGTTTTTGTCATCTGGCATAGCACCATAGCCAATGGTCAATCTTTATGGGATTATCCAGGGTCTTTGATTTAGAATTCACTACATTAATTCAGGCTAAGAGGCCTTTATGATCAATATTTAAATCACAGTTAACTGCGTCCATTTGCTGTTTTTGTACCCCTGATCTTTTCTCACAGTGTTAAATTGGTTTCTTCCCCAGCTTCAATGTTTCTTTTTTCAAAACAGGAGCCTCTATCAATTTTGACTGGTAGCTAGGAAAACATGATCTTCCCTGGTTTGTCTAGACTGTAGGAAGTGAGACATTTCTTTCCTCAGTGGGTGAGAGGAAAGCCGGGTCATTTCGCTCACTCACTGGATTATCTGCCCACTCATTCACCCATTCTTGCATTCAATTTTCAAAGATTTTTTTTTTTTAGCCCAATTACCACAGCCTGACTCAGTTTCCTCTTGGAGTTACTGCTGAAAACAACCATGTTTTCCTACTCCCCAGAATGTAGAGTTGAGTGGGTTGGGTGACAATAAACACATGACTCAGATATTGATGCCAGTGCCAGGGGAGATAGGTGTTTGTCTAAGAGGCCCCTCAACAGGGGCATCCCAGGTAGTCCAGGAAGGGAGATTCCAGGAGAGGCACTAAACTGGGTACCAAAGGACCAGTCTGAGCTGGGAAACCAGGGTAGGAGAACCGCCGAGGCACAGGGACTAGCACATCAAAGGTCGGTGCAGTGCATGTTTGGCTCATTGCTCTCTCTCTTCCACGCAACCATCCTCTAGAAATAGCATTTGGCACTGTCTTGCCCCCCCACCCCCGTTCTCAGTCATATGATTTCTGTGTAGTTCATCCCTCCCCCACTTTCAGGGATAGGCTCTACCCTGTTTTACCAATTATCATTCCCACCTCTTTGGTCACTGTGATTGGTCCAGAGACGAGCACATAATCCACTCAAAGCCAAAGAAATGTGAGATGCTTGCTGGGGGTTCCAGAAAAGAAATGCCTCCTCTCACTTCCATAGAATCTCTCAGAATTTTCTCTCCTTTTTCAGAGAGGGAGGGCCCAGAGCTGCCACGACTATCGCAGAGTGTCCGAGGGTAACACTCACACGGTGAAAAACAGGGCAGAGAAGCAGAGAGGAAATAGGCCCATTTGATATTGAGTTGTTGGATCCACCCTCACCTCAGGCTGGACGATTATGAACTTAACAACTTTATGAGCCAATAAATTCCTATTGTTGCTTAAACCAGTATGATGGGGATTTCTTTCCTTTGAAGCGTAAGGTTCTGAAGTGAAGAAATCTGTGGCATAATCTGGAGTTTGTGAAGAAGAAGAAGAGGAAGAAGAAGAAGAAGGAGGAGGAGGAGGAGGAAGAAGAAAGGGATATGGGGATGATGATGATGATAATGAAGGTTACGATGGAGTTGGTGGTGATGGTGGATACACGGTCACCATGCATTGATTGTCTCCACCATATCAGGCACTGTACTCAGGGCTTTAAAACTACTATCTTCTTGATCTTCACAAAACACTATGAGATAGGTATTGTCCCAAGTCCTACCCTTAATAAATAGAAGAAGGGAGGTTCCAACAGTAGTCTCCCGCTAAAGCCCAGGTTCTTGGCTGAGGGAGATGCTGCTGAGCAGGTAAGAGGTAGAGAGGCAGGAGCCAGACACAGGACCTCTGTAATCCAGGCACAGGGTTCTGGGTATGGGGCTTTGTACCAGGACGCCACAAAAGTTTCTCACTTGGAGCATTTCTCTGTGCTCCTCAGGTCTGAGCTCTATACACATGCAGACTGCCCTCCCCCACAATGCTTATGTTGCATTATGGCATTAATAGGCTTCTTGTCCATAGCCCATGCTGTCTCCCACAAAACACCTTCCTCTAGAGTGTAAATTGCAATCTTCACCCAAACACAAAACCCAGGTGACCTGCAGCTAATAGGTGACTGATGAGTGGCAAAGAAGAAGAAGAAGAAGAAGAAGAAGAAGAAGAAGAAGGAGGAGGAGGAGGAGGAGGAGGAGGAGGAGGAGGAGGAGGAGGAGGAGGAGGAGGAGAAGAAGAAGAAGAAGAAGAAGAAGAAGAAGAAGAAGAAGAAGAAGAAGAAGAAGAAGAAGAAGTGGTTGGTGTCCATGCCACAAGGGGACCAACCTTGTGATAAGGAGACCGACCTTGTGGTGCAGTTCATACTCCAGAGCTCCCCCTGGGAACAAGCATAAGCTAGACTCCCCTGTACTTACACGCTTGCTCACCTCCTTCAAATACCTTCTCCTTGTTTTCCTCCCTCTTCTCCACATTTCTCTCTTGATAAATCTTTGGCCACGTACCTATCCCAGCCTCTGTTCCTTCAGACTTCCACCCTGAGATATACCATGAGGCAGGGTGACTGCAGAAGGGCTTAGGGCTGACGGCTTCTGTCCAGTGCTTATTTGCTTGTGAGGAAATGCATCTATCTCTAATGCACTACAGACAATGGTTGAGACAAATGAACAATCTCTGGGCTCTACTGAACAATCTGGAAGAAACTTCTAGCTTTCCCCAGACTTGCTTCTTAAATCTCTGTTGTTTGGGGCTTAAAGGGAAAGGCAGGTGGTCCTTAGCATCAGAGTTGGGTGGATGGGATGGGCCAAGCAGAGGCTTAACAAAAGGAAGTCAATTTTGGTTCACCTAGAAGAGCTCACGGGAGGGATCATTGTTTTTAAGTCTTAAAGAAGGAAATGAGCATTGCCTGTGGTGATGAGGGCTGTGTCCCTGAAGCCACAGCTCATAAACATTCAACTGATAACAACGACGCTATTTTGGAGACCTGAGAAATAATAATCAAACTCATTCCCTAAACTTATGAAGTTCCAGTATGTATAAAATCCATGTTATTTCACTGAAACTCTCAAAAAATTATCTATGTGATATATGTTCTTATTCCAATAAGATGAAAAACTGGGTTCAGGGAGAGTTATTCATGCATAAGGATGAGCTCTAAAGCATGTTCTCTCTGAAACCTAAAGTCAGTATAGTTACTTGATTCCATGTCAAAGATCAATACTTTAGCAGCAGTTTTTTTGTTTGTTTTGTTTTGTCCCATTTCTGTAGTGCAGGCACTTACTATGTAAGTGGGCAAAAAATGGCCCCCATGAATGGGGCTCAGTGGCAGCGGGGTCACGCCCAGGCCGGCATTAACGAAGTCCTAAAAGACAGTGAAGTGACTGCTATACCTAAAGGTATGACCTGCCCACATCATTTCAACAAAACTATCCAGTTACATTTGTGTACAATGTCATGTGCAATGTGTACAATGTACAATATTAATAGCATTTGTGCTTTAAACTTTTCTAATTCCTTCAATTTTACATTTCACTTAGTAGATGCCCATTCTTTGTGAATTTATGTAGAAGAAGAAATAATAAATTCTAGACCAATGACACCCACACAGATGGTTAGAAACTATGGCAGAACTTGGAGCCCAATCCACACAATTTACATGAGAAATTTGGTGTGTTGTTTGTAGGCGGGAGAGCAGACACTAGCAGTCTAGTCTTAGGACGAATAAGGGACATTTACAATGGCAAGTGCCTGATCAGTGGGAACAGGCTGGTGAGCAGAAGGGGTGTGGAGCAGCGAGCAGGGAAAAGTATACACAGGGAGGGGATAGAGGTAGTGTGGCTTGTTCACTCATGAGTACACTCGTTCCTAGTGTGCAAGGGATTTAATGTCTCTTCTGCATGTAGCTATATACATGCTTTATACGTCCTGATATGTAATTGGCCCAGAGATGAGCAAGTCCCGCTCTCCGGGTGACTCGGATCACTTAGATTCCTCTCCACGAACAGGATGATGAGGGTGATTTTATGACAACAGAAACAGCAACAACAGCACAGCTACAGTTCGGATGCTTCCCAGTTCCTGGGGATGCTTTTCCACGTGGGACGTGACACGGGAGTGTCTGTAGATGATATTGCTGACAGAAGTTCCCTTTGGCTTGGAAGCAAAAGAAAGGAAATAACTTAGTTCTCGAGGACTTCTTCTGTGCCTAGCACGATGCTTGGCGCTCTGAGTGTATGATCTTATTCAATCCTCATAGCTGCCCCTGCAAGCTCTAATGTGGAGCCTCCACCAAGAAAATGAAGCTCAGAGGAGTTAACTGTCTTGCCTAGAGTTGCCTAGAGGAGTTGCCTACAGTTGCCCAGTGAATCGACAGCAGAGCCCGATTCAGATCACTATGAATTAGAGCTTCCACCTGCACAGGGAAAGCCAACTCTTCATGGTCACCCAGCAAAAATGGAAGCAGGACAGAATCCCAGCCATGTTCTCAAGATGATTCTTGGGTCAGTCAGCCTCACCATTTCCTTCCTATCCCCCCAGCTTTGTAACAGAATGTCAATTTTCCTCCAACACAATCAAGTGATTATTTATAAAGCAACCCCCAGGTCATTGCAAATCACCAGTTCACAAGCTGATAACGTTGTCCAGAGCCCCAACCAACAACCCCTCAATGGTTCTTTTTAACTTATAATGAATCCTATACCTCTTCATACAGATAAAGAAAATAATTTAGAGGAAAAAATAAACTCTAAAAGAAATATATATTCTAGAGTAGTTTTATTAATAACAGATCCAAATTAGAAAAAGCTCCTGTATCCAACACAAAAACATCAAAAAGAATCACATCATTCATATTAAACTAAAATGCAATCTATTATAAAATGAAAGATTACCTCTCATGGAGATCTATGAAAATGAAACCAGTATTGAGCTACAAAACAGAAATCAAAGATGTAATGACCTTTTAAAAGGAAGGTGCAAAATTTACATTATTGTGAAATTATTATTACTATATTTGTTGTGAGTGTCTACCTCAAATATACAAGAGAAAAGAAAATCCAGTTTTACATGAGCTGGAGAACTTGCAGAATTAATCACAATTAAGTAATATGACCATTTCAAAAGAAATACTCTAAGCTTCCATAGCTCAACTATATATTCACATATTTCATTAAGAAAATCTCATAGAAAAATGATCTCAAAGTCAGAAAGTATATATAATCTGTCCTTAGTATATACAGTGCTTATATGGAGAACACTGTACAAATTTATTGATCAAAAAATTTTAAAAAAAAGTGGGGAGGGGTGCCTGCGTGGCTCAGTTGGTTAAGTGGCTGACTCTTGGTTTCAGCTCAGATCCTGATCTCAGCTGAGGTTATTCTGGGTGGGCCTGACCTAATTAGATGAGACCTTAAAAGTGACTGAGTCTTTCCCAAAGGTTCAAAGTGTGAAAGGCATTGAAGAGGGGCCCATGTAGCAGGGACATGAGGGCAGTCTGTAGGAGCTGAGAGTCCCCAGTCAGCCAGCAGTGAGCAAGAACACAGCGATGTCAGTCCTACATTAGGGAATTGGGCTTTGCCAACAATCTGAGGGAGTTGGAAGCTAATGTTTTCCTGTGACCTTCTGATAAGGACACAGTCATTGCCACCTTGACTGCAACCTTGTCTCCTCAGCGGGGGACCGAAATATACTGTGCTTGGACTTCTGACCTATAGAACTGCAAGCTAATGATAGGGCACTGTCCTAAGTCACTGTATTTGTGGAATTTATAACACAGAAATCAAAAGCTAACGCAGTGGGGAAGGAGAGACAATTCAGCAATATTATCAGGAGAGTTTATTAGCTACTTGGGGAATGTAAGTATGGATTTCTGTAAAATACTTGGTAGCAAAATAAATTCCAGATGGACTAAATAATTGGATGGGGAAAAGTGAAACCATGTATTATCTAAGTAAACACTTCAATGATCTGAGGACAGAAGCATAATTTTGGAGCACAAAAATGACAGAAAGAAAAACTCCAATACATTAGATTGGAATATACCAAAAGTAAAACTTCTTCAGGAGAAAATAGCAACCCAAACCTGTGGAAATTTTTGCCTCAGAGATAACAGACAAAAATTTGTTATCTTTCCTAGGTAAAGAACACAGAAAAGTATATTAAATATTTGTAAGTGTCTTTGTTTCTGTGTGTGTGTGTGTATTCATACAAATATAGAAGAAAAGCGCCAACTGCTAAACGTTCTCATCAAATATCTCTGGATGATAAAATTATGAGTGACTTTAAAATTTCGTTGGCATATTCTATTTGTAGTCCATGTACAATTTCCAAATAGTTTCTGTATTAATGTCATGGATATATACAAATAACAAATATATAACATTTCAATATATAACTACAATGGAATAGAATGCAATGCACCAGGATTAATTATATTTTGCAATGTTTTTATAAATATTTAAGTGCTAAAGATCATGGGAAATATTAAAACATCCCTGCATAGGTATGTGTGGAAACACTGCAAGCATAGATGGTGAAGACGGGAAGACATTGTATTATCCTTAAAAAAGATGTATGAGGATAGTGGGAACAGGGACAACTAAAAATGTCTTCCTTAGACTTTCTGGATTCGATATTTGTCTGTATCTACGCTAAGTGAATAGAGAGAGCGATGGTAGGTTGATACACAGGTAAGTAGGTAGAAGGAAGGCAGATCAATACATACATACAAAGACTTGCTGAGTGCATTCGTATTTCTAAGCTTTCTGTAACACATGACGACAGTGTTGGAGGCTTAAAGGAAAGAAATGGGAAGAATCTGAAATTCTCAGATTAAGGCATCAGCAAGTTTGGTTCTTTGGAAGAGTCTCTCCTTGGTTTGCAGATGGGCATCTCCTTTCCTTTCTCTCCCTCCCTTTCTTTCTCTTTCTTTTTTTTTTTTTTTTCTTCCTAGATTTTATTTGTTTATTCAAGACAGAGAGAGAGAACATACAGGTTCACAAGTGTGGGGAGGAGCAGAGGGAGAGGGAGAAGCAGACTCCCCACTGAGCAGAGGAGCCCAATGGGCTCCTGGACTCCAGGACTCTGGGATCATGACCTGAACTGAAGGCAGATAGTTAACTGACTGAGTCAACCAGGCACCCCTCACCTGTGTTTTTCATACTATCTTCTGCGTGTGTTTCTCTCTATAAGGATACCAGTCATATTGGATCAGGGCCCACCCTCATGGCCTCACTTTAACTTAACCACCTCCTTAAAGACCTCTCTCTAAATGCAGTCCTGCTCTAAGGTACCCGGAGTTAGGCCTTCAACCTATGAATTTGAAGAAAGATGAAATTCATCCCTTAACATTATGTAAAAATATCTCTTCCCAAGTGAGACCGTAACACTCAACTTGTATGTTGTCCTTTTTTAAGGTGTGGCCTTTGCAAAATTACTTAGCAGAGTAGTGATACAATTATCGCTATTAACATTAGTTTGACTCTTTCAAGCTTGATTTTGCTAAAGGGGTAAATATCTCTGTGGCCTCATGTATTATGAGGATTCAGTGAGATGATGGTCCAGGAGGGTCAAGTACAGCTCCTGGAAGGTGGGACCCCCAAGGGGGCGTGCTTCTTCCCTCCCCTGACACTCTATTGTTGATTCCATGTTTCTTAGGTTTTTCCACAGAAGTCCTCTAGCAGCAGTGAAGACAGAATGTGAGACAAAACCCAAAGAGGCATTCAACATTGTTTTTCTTATATTTCCTTAAAAATAACAAAAATGTTGACCTTTTCCACAATAGATCCATATTTATTAAAATAGAAAATTTCAACTCTTTGTGATGTCAACTTGCTCTGGGAAAACATACAACAGTTACCTCGTGCCCTTCATGAGCCTAGAACTCTATACCCTGCATGCTGGGTCTTGGTTTGCACCACAGGCTCTGGGAGAGGTAAGACCCAGCGTTTTCCTCTGGTTCTGGAATTTCTCACAGCATGTCTTCAGAAGGGGAATGAGATAGAAAATCAAACAGTAGACTGGTGTTACAAAATCACTGGAAGAAAAGTGAAAAACAGACAAATATAAAAATGGGCAGACAGCAATGCCAGAAGGACAAATAACAGATGGACAAACAGAATTACAGAGCTAATGCCAAGGACTAAAAGAGGCAGTAGCTGAGTTGGACAACATTATTGGATATATTCAGATGCAGCCAGCATGCGTCCTTGTAGGGCCATGCCTATAGAGAAGTGAGGGAGCACAAGAATGTTCTGGTAAAAATGTATGTCCCTGCTTACTGTATTTATTGTGTTGGAATAGAACTCAGAGGGCCGGGATTCCTGCTTGAGTATTGGTAAGAGGAGCCAGTCTTGAAGATTAACCTGCAGTGGGATTTTCCACAAGGGATCCTAAACAACTGTTTCATCTAAAGGCAACCCTGATAGGGTGTGTTCATGACCCTTATGCACCATGGATGACCATCACTGAGCCCAGAGCAACAACATACTATTCTTAGCAAATGAGACGAATGAAACACCCAGACCAGAAGTCCTTTGTTATTTTGGAATGTAGCTCATCAGTATTTGTTCATATAGACAAAGAATTTGCTCTCCCTTCAAGAACAGGTTCCATTAGCTAACTTAAAGTGCCTGGTAATGAATGAGTTCACCTCACTACTGGGGGACGAGCTGAGTAGATGTATCATTTTCCATGTTATTGAAGTGAAACCAGCTAAGAGAGGAGCCAATGACTCACAGCTAACTGTCTTGAATACCACGAATGCACACATAAAGTGTGCATGGAGTGAATGCTTATCTGTGTAAAGGGTGGCCTCAGGCTCCTTCCAGAACCAAGATTAGACCAAGATCTCATACAAGGAAAATCAAAAGACATAGATACCATAGGACTGATTAGACCAGCAGTTGACTCACTGTCTTTGTAGGTCCCTCCAGTTAAGAATTGTTTTTATATTTTTAAAGGTCTGTAGAGATAAAGAAGGAGAGAGAGAGAGAGAGAGATAAGAGTATGTAAAGGGGCCAACTAAGTCATCAAAATCACCTGACCCTAATTCAAATCTCCCAGATCCCAGCTTGGATTGGATGATATTTAGAGTGGTGATTATGAACTGTTTATGAGTCTGGCATTGCCCACTTTGGTGGTAAGTCTCCTTGGTCACTGTGAAGAGAAGCATTCTTAAAGCATGCTATCATCACAAGTAGCATTCCTTAATTATCTTATGTGTACTTGTGACAAACGAGGACTTTAAATATGTTAACCAACTAAATTATCACAACTCTTTTTGATAAATACTCTATTTCTTCCATTTTAAGTGAAAACAGTTGAGGACTAGAAAGGTTTTTGATAAATACTCTATTTCTCCCATTTTAAGTGGAAACAGTTGAGCAATAGGAAGGTTATATCCCCCAAACATGTAGGCAGGACATGGTAGGGATCCGGATTTGAACTCTTTTAAATCTGAACTGGTTGAAGCAGTCTGTATTTATAGACATATAAATAGAGATGTCAGGATAGATAAACATATCCTGCAATAATAAATCACTCACAATTTGGGGTGGCTATTAATACAGAGCAGTTATTTCATACATAAACATTAGTGCTTGTGTTATGTGTTCACAGAGGGTCGGCCATAACTCTACTCCAGGTGGCTTGTTTCTGGAACCCAGGATGATGATGTAGCTTCTATCTATCACCAGCCATGTAGCAGAGGGAAAAGAGAGAAAATCCTGTGTTGGTTCTTACAACTTTTGCCTGGATATGATGTCCCTTGGGAGGGACAGTAACTACCTGAGATCTGCTTCACTGCCTGCTATAGAACACTGAACAGGTCTCCCACTCAGGCCCCAGTATCCTAAGACTTCAGCTAGAAGCCCTCAGACCACTTTATAGATACCTGATTCCTCTTCACTGTTCCTCCCACAATTGTCCAGGACAAGATAACGTCAGTCAATGGTAGCATCTCACTCCTTCATCCACTGGAAGCAACACCCCCTCCAGCTGTTCCTGTTGTTTAAATCTGTATTAGGTTTCTCCAGGGAAACAGAACCAATATATTTGAAATATATAAATGTAATATGTCACATATATATTATGTATATGTGTATGTAATAGGTACAATAATAGGTAATGTTTATGTCATTGATAAATGATGAATACATGGAGAGAGAGAGAAGAGAATTTATTTTGAGGAATTAGCTCATGTGATTGTGGTAGCTGAAAAATTTGAAATAATCAGGCAAGTCAGAAGGCTGGAGATTGAGTAAATTGATGTTCTGGTCTTTAGTCCAAAGAGTCCTGCATCAGACTCCCTGCTTAGCAGGGAGTCTGCTTCTCCCTCTGACCCTCCCCCTTTTCATGCACTCGCTCTCTCTCTCTCTTTTCTCTTTTTCAAATAAATAAATAAAATCTTTAAAAAAATGTTTTCAACTGGTTGGATGAGATCCACCATATTATGGAAAGTAATCTGCTTTACTTAAAACCAACCAGTTGTATATGTTAGTCATATCTAATGAAAGGCTTGATAGCACATCTAGATTGACTAGTGTTTGACCAAACAACTGGGTACCACAGCCTAGTCAAGTTGACACATAGAATTAACCATAACATTCAGGACTACGTCTCAGTGTGGAAGTCCTTCCAGCAAAGCTCACATTACCTTCAGTGTCCTTAGCTCTCCATATTAGTTAACACTAGCTGTGGTGATAAACTCTGACATGCCATTATGGTTCAGTATGCTACAATTTATTTTTTGCCATGAAGTCCAAAATAAATGTTCTCAGTTGGTGTATGACTCTCCTCCAAGTGGTGATTCAGGGAACCAGTCACCTACTACCTTATGGTTTCCTACCTTTAACATACAATTTCCAAAATTCCTGTGCTTGTCTCTATTAAGCCGTCACAAGGAGAAAGAACAAGGCAAGCTGTTGTGGAAATATTTAATGCTGCTGCATCAGTAAGGAATGGCTACATATAACCTATTGGCTAGAACACAGTCACATGATCTCACCTACCTCAAGGGAGTCTGGGGAATTATAATTCAGTTTGTAGGAGGAAAGATGGTGGACAGAATAGGATTGCTGATCTTCTAGCTAGTCTTTTCTTATTCCCACATGCTCCACAGTGATCTTAAATTCTAACATAGCTGTGGGAGTAAGAGATTGCAGAAAGGTAAAAAGCTCTTTCTGTACCTTAGGTTTTTGTCTTGTAAGGTGGAAACAACTCTCTCGCCCCTGATGGGGGGAGTCGATATATAATGGTGATGACTGTGTCCAGTACACACAAGGTGCCCAATATGTCTGTTTGGTTTTAGGAAGTTGATAAAGAGCTCTGTCCTGCTGAAGGTTTAGCAAGGAAATTTCACGGACATTTTTCCTGGTTCTAGGAGGATAAGGAAAGAGTTAAATGTCTCAAGGTAAAAAATTTGCACTTTTTTAGAGCCTGCTTCCAAAGTGCCTCCAAACATCTTTATGGCGGAAGTCTCCCTAACTGAGTCATACACCTTAGAAACCAGCTCATCTTTGTTAAAATGGGTTTCATTTCTTACTGACCCTGTCAACAGCTCTGCAAAGCTAATTTGCTAGTTCAGTGGCTCATCATCAGTTCCTCGTACATGAAACTGACAAAGGTCAACCTTGTAAAAAATATATTTGATTTCAGATCTTAATCCAAAGAGTTGCAATATATCTCTGCTTCTCTGATTGAATTAACAAGAAATTTACCTAATTGCTTATTCCATATGGAGGAAATGGGTTTTCTGTGCTGGTCTCTATCTTTATGAGACTCCTTTTGGGTGACTTTTGAGGCCCAGTTTAATTTTATGATCTGTCTATAAGCCAAATTCAACTTGTGGTCAAGGACTTCTGTCATTCTTGAAGGAATGGTATAACATCCTTTTCCACCAGTCAGGTCTTTTCTAGTCTGCTGACCTGACCTTAGTTGCAACATCTACTAACTTGACAATCTTGGCCAAGTCACTTGAATTTTCTGAGTCTCTCTTTATTCCTCTATGAAGTGGAGTCATAAAATCTATCTCCCCAGATTGTTTTTAGGATTTGATGAGGGTGTCTACAACAAGTTGTTGGTCCACATTGAGTGCTACTTCATTTCTAGGTGTTCTTCCTTGTGCTCATTCCTAGGTGTTCTTGTTAGGTGTAGATCAACTCTTTTAAATCTGTGTCACTCCATTTTGCTTTCTGAGTTATGAAATTTTTATTTGTGAGCAGAAGAAACCAACACAGGCTGAAAATGAAATCGGGGTATTTGGTTTAAGGATATAGTCATGTCTCCCTGAATATCAGGGTAGAAATACAGTCTTGGAGATCCAGCCCTTGGATAAGACAAAGAACAGGATCTGTAAAGCTCAGGGAATGGTCCTTCAGTGTCATATCTCCTCTTCTCTTTATTAAATCCAACTTCTTTTATATCTGATTTTATATCAGATATACTTTCTTACTTCCACCTGGTGGAAGATATCCAAATCACAGCTCTGGACGTTTAATGATATTTTTGTTATTGTTGTTGTTAGGAACTCATCTTGTGTGAAATATACTGATGAATTTCAATTCCAAAGTTGATTGGCCCAGCTTGTGTCATCTGTCCACACCTGGCCCCATCCACACCTGGGTCATTTATAAATATGGATGCTGAAGTACCTGCTCTGGACATAAAGAATGCCATTAAGGGGGCACTGAGAATTGAAAAAACACCACAAAGTATGTCTACTACAGTGGGAGTTTCAGGAGTTTATTTTTATCCTAAATAAAATAGATGGGGGAAAATGGAATTTTCCCTCCTTCCCCTTTTGTTTAGAATTCCAAAGATAGGAAAAGACAATCCTAGTTTCTGTTACAAGTCATTACAGAATGGACAAACTAGGATTGTGGAAGTAAATGGACCACATGGGTGAGCATACTGAAAGCATCATCTGGAAGCCACTGGAAGCTTAAACACTGAGACCAGCACAGGGAAAGTGTCCTTCACAGAAAACATACTGTGGCAGAATGTGAGAATTTGACACCCAAATTCATCTTTAATACTCTATCTCCAGTGAAATTGGTGACAAATTCTTCTGATTGAGATGGGTGGGCCACTCTTACCCATAGCCCAGGAGGTCCTTGGCAGAGATATGGGAACTGCTGCCTTGACCAATGATGAGCCTTCCACCAATTCTCAGCAGGTTCCCAAACAAAAATTCCTTCACACTTGCTAAATTAATTGAGGGCTTTTTTTTCTCTTTCCTATAAGAGGAACTTCAATCCCATTTATGTGTGAGACATAATGTTACAGACACCAATTTTCAAATACGTATTTTCTTTCTGCATATTTTAAGGCATAGTTTTTATTAGAGAAATAAAAAGAAAAACATTTAAACTTGAGTTCTCTTGGCAAAAGACAGCATTTTACAGATATTTCCTGATGAAAACTAAGATAGGTGATAGATACATAGATAAACATATATAACAATAATTAACTTTTAGACAATGGATGAACCCTGACGTTTTAGAGTGTTCAATTTTTATTTGCCTTTAATTAGACAACTGCTTTACAGCTATTTTCTTCTCAAAATACATTTCATATGTTATTTAATAATCACAAGTCCATTAGGTAGAGAATAGTATTCTCATTATACATATTTAAAAATATCGAGGTAAGGAAGTTCAGGTAATTTGTCTGAGATCTGGTAAATTACCTTACCAGAGGTAATTTAAGGTGTGAAACTATTCTATTGGACAGTGAGGAAGGGGAGGTGGGGAGTTGGTTCAAGAATACATGCTCCCTTAGGTAATAAAATAATTGACTACTGTATTATAAGAATATCAAGGTTATTTATAAGCACAAAACATGTTTCCAGGCTGTTCTCAAAGATCCTAAACATAAGTCTTTTATACAATAGAAGATGAAACCCAACTTTGATTCATGACCAGGGCAAGTAAGAGATATCAGATGTACCATCACAAATAAAATGAATAAAAATAAAATAAAATAAAATATATAAATCAACAGTTTTCAAGTACTAGTTTTCAAGTTTTCATGAGATCATGATGGACAGGGAACTCTGAGATATATGCAAAGCAAGTGAGATGTAGCCTGAGTTAATCCCAGTTTATTGCTTAGAGAGTTTCCAGGCCATGGCAGAGGAAGAAGGAACCTGCCAGAGCTTGGCAGTCTTCCTAACTTGAAGGAATATTGGTGGGAGGCCAAGGTAGAGAAACTACATGGGGCAGAGTATCAGAGAGCAGAGAGCTGCACAGAGAGTTCAGAAATCCATAACAGTATCCTCACATACACAGCTGAAGACAGTTCATCATACGCCTGTGAAGAATCTGAACAAGACAAGGAAAGAATAACCAAGAATGATCAGAGGAAATAAGCCCTACAATTCACATGGGGCTGAGAAGAGGGTTTGTTCCCATTGGCTGGAGTGAAGAAACTCATAATTCATGGGACATCAAGAAGAGTCATCAGGTTTTTTCCTTAGCAGTAGGACCAAAATTAGACACAGTCTAAATGTTACTCTGGTCTTGCCTCAATAAAGCTTAAAAGCAAGGTCCAAAAGAATAAGAGTTGTTTCCAAGTAACTTAACTACATCTCAGAGTAACAGTTAATATTTATGAGAATATAAAATATCCATCACTCAACAAGGTAAAATTAATAGTCTCTGGCATCTAATAAAATATTACCAGACATTCAAAGGAGAAGGAAAATGTGAGTCTTAATGAGGAGAAAAATCAATTGATTGAAACAGATTTAGAAATGACATAACTGATAGAATTAGTAGACAGGATATTAAAACAATTATTATAATTGTTTTTCACTGATTTCATATGTTTAATAGTCTAGATCAATAAAGGAGCATGTTAAGATATGGACCATATGAAAAAGAAAAGGATCAAAATAAAACAACTGGAGACGAAAACTATACCACCTCGGATGGAAAATATGTTGCATGATATGAACAGATCAGATGTTGCAGAAGAAAAGATTAGTAAGAGTGAAGATGTAATCATAGGAAATTTCCAAAATAAGACATGAAAAGAAAACAGAAAAAAAGAAACAAATAAAATATTGGCAGTCTGTGGGATAATTTCAAATGACCTAAAATATATGCAATTAGAGTCTTAGAAAAAAAAAGCATAAGAATAATCAGAAAACTAACAACTGAAATTAAAAAAAAAATACTATAATTATATAGATCCAAGAATCTCAGTGAGCTCTAAGGAAAAGGAATCAAAACCAGAAATTAGAAGGACTCAAGAACAGAAATAGAAATTAGAAGGTATTAGAATTGAATGAATATTAGAATACAATGTATCAAGATTTGTACTATGCAGTTAAAGCAGTACTTAGAGGAAAAATCACGGCACTAAAATGTCTATGTTAAAAAAGAAGAAAGATCTCAAATTGGTGAATTCACCTTCCACCTTGAGAAACTGGAGAAGTAAAATTAAACCCACATTGAAATAACCACACACCATAAATGGATAATATCTCAATCCAAGTGATGTATGCAGTCACTTTTTTTCCATGCATACACAGATAGAAACACACAATTTGGACCTATACAGTCAAATCCTGGCCCTAGCACAACTTACATTATATTAGGCAAATAATTGTGCTTCTCTGACCCTCATTTTCCTTCCTTATAAAGTGGGATAATGAGGCTGGATCTTGAAGACTGGTTGGGTGTTCTCTAAGAACAGAACAGATATGGATAACATTCCAGACAAAGAGAAATATATGCAAAGTTATCAGCACCACCAGGAATATGACACCTGAGGCAGGCATCACTCCTGTAGTTTAATATCAGTTTAGTAAGTATGAACTTTAGAGGGCAGACAGAGGGGGAAGGTGGGGATGATCCTAGCCCTGACCATGGATGGCCCCACCTAGCATTCTGAAGAGAACAGAGAGCTATCCCTGGGCGTGAACTCCAGCTAGGGACATCAACAGAGTCCCATGCTTTCCAAAGACCGCAACTGCAGTCTTTGGATAACTATATCACATGCTTCAACTTGTCATGAAGCCCACATGACTCCAAGGTAAATGAGAGGCTAGAGGATTTTGTTTTACACGATTCAACAAGAAAAATATAAGTTGATATACTTGTTTGTATTAGAAATCTGTTCATGACAATTCATTATATAGGCATATTGATTAAATGAATTATTTATCTTACCTTACAAAAATTCATCTGTAGACTCTCTAAATAAGCCAAAGCTCTCAGATGGGATTCTTTCTTGGAAGCATCCCCCCAGCCTTGAAAGCATTCTTTAAGTGCTTCAGAGCATCTTTTTCTTTTCTTTTGCTCTGATTCACAGGATCCTTAAATATTATTGCCATTAAAGTATGGATGAAAATGCACACATGCATTTTGTGGAAAATCTGCAAGTTCTAGAGTGCATACACACTCAGGCAAAGCACTCGATGGGCTGTTGTTCAGCCAAAATCAGTTAAGTGTAGCTAGAAATGTCAAATTCACCTGCTCTCATTCCTTTCTGAAGAAAGTGACAAATGCCCATCTTGGTCACTGGAGCACAAAATTAGCCAAGTGCCCCATGGAAGGAACAACTTGGGAAGAAATAAACAAGAGGTCAGAGACCCTGACTCATGTGGGGAATACTAGAAATGGATAAAGGGGGAAGAAAGGTTTATTTGTAATGGAAATCATGCCATCCATGTAGTGAGGTCCCTTTGATTGCCTGGAGATCTTGGAATTTCCCCATCCTAGACACTGATGTGGAACATGGGTGAACTGAAGCTAACCTCTGACAACTCAGAACTGTTTATTTCAGGTCATCAGGGAATACATTGTGCCTTCTGTCTTGTCCATGTTCATGATCACATACAGAATGCAAAGGCGGAGGAGGGCTTCAGGGCTACGCCTTCATTTCCATTCTCTGCATGAATCAGGAATTTCTACCAGCTGTGAATAACAGACACTTAAATAATTTGGAAGTTTACTTCTTTTCCATGTAAAACAAGCCCAAAGGCAAATAGACTGGGACTAGTCTGGTAGCTCCAACATCATTAATACCTAGTCTATTCTATTATTGTTCCAGCATCCCTTTGCATCAGCATCTATCATCAAGGAATCCCAAGGCCCAATATGGCTGTTGAAGCACCAGCCATTATGGCAGTATTCCAGGGAGGAGATAAATAGGACCAAACAACAACAACAGAAAAAAAAAAATCTGTTCCTTTTAAGAAGATTTACTGGAAGTCCCATTGAACATTTCCACCTACATCTCATTTGAGGGAACTTGTTCATATGGTCGCACTTGGGAGAGGGAGATAGACATTGACAGGAAAATCACCCTCAGCTCAGCCCTTTGGCACCTAGAATAAATACAGGATTGTCTTGGGAAAGAAGGAGAGAATGGGTCTTGGATATTCATTTCGTTAGTCAGCTTTGAACTTTAGAGGGCAGACAGAGGGAGCAGGTGGGGATGAACTGGATAATAATAATAACAATAATAATAATTGGATAATATCTATTGTTCATTGACTTTTTGCCTTATAACAAGTGTAGGCAAGCCCTATTGAAGGATGTAGCCTGCTTTTCTGGGCAGAAAAAAAAAATGTTTCTTATTTCTAAAACTTTCACAAAAGAGAAAACAAGTGGAGAGGAGGAAGTAAAATAACAACCATAATCCATGCCCCGAAAGAAGCACCATTATTGTTCGATGTCTTTCCTATCCCTTTTTTTTCAGTTTTTTTTTTTAATTATCACTTGACACATACAATAGCACACAACATTGTATTTTAAACTACAAACAATATTTACGATCATGAAATTAATACTGGTTTATTAAAATCAGAAAATTGAAGTATAACAAAGAAATGGAAATTCCATTTCCACATGCAACAGCCACTGTGAATATTGTTGAGTATTTAAGTTCTGAATTGTCTTTCAAACTTTACATTGTTGATGTTATACTGTATATAAGCTGATTTTAAATTATGATCGGTACAAGAAGGTTCATAGATCTTATCGGAAACATGATTGGGTATGAAGAAATACAATGATAGATACCATAACTCACTGATTCTAAGACACATATTTTTCTCCTTTTAACATCTCTGAATGGGATGCATCTTATAATTAATGGCATATCATAGTTTAATTAGCATCTTTTTTTTTCTTAGTGGTACATAAAACAATGATACTTCTTAAGATGGATAGCAAATTAGATTTTATTAAAGCAGTAATATCTGTCACTAGATAGTTGATTAGTCATTCAAATTTACTCAAGTCATTCAGGGATTTGGTGTAAGATTTAAAGAAGCAGAAAGTTATTCAGCAAATTCTCTGGCAATAAAATGTGACCATTATTTTGCTCATTGTGCCTTGGTTTTTGGAGAGGAAGAGAAGGAGAATCTAGACCAGGGTATATTGGCGACAAAGCAAGTATGGCCCAGAAGGAGTCAGGTTTGGGTGGTTTGGGGTCAGACCACAAACCTTCTGAGAGGAGCCTGAGCAGTCCACTATTTGCAGAGCCATATTCTTCCACTACCAGTTTTCCTTTAACTTACGTGGTGTAGGGAATCACTGCTCTCAGATACTCACATCCTCTCCCTCTCAAGGAATCAGGCATCTCTGGCCATCACCACATGATGCACAGGCCCTTCCCACACAAGACATACATCCTTCCACTCCATCCACACAGAGCTCGGCCTTGGTATTCACGTGGTCCAGCGGTCTAACAGCAGATGTGACATGCACTATAGCTAGGAAGAAGCTGTGACAACCACTCTGGGCTTTCCTCAGTCTCCTACTTTTTCTGTGTGCCAGGAAAACGTGTCTCAATGGGAGCACCTCTCGAGGGTCAGATCTGACCTCCAGCTGACCTCCAGCACCTTATATCGATAAAGTTTAATGCGAAAAAAAATAAAATTTTGGTGCTCTTGGATCCCACAGAGGTCTGGGGGTTGTTTGCTACTGCAGCAAAGCTATCTAATGCAAGAACTCCTTAGACTTGAGGTGGGAGGGAAAGGGGGTTGAGAGATGAGCTCCAGGAGGTATATTTCTTGATTTCACTTGGGGTACAATGTCTAGCCAGCAGCATAGAAGTCAGCTAGAGCACTGGACTGGGGGTTGAAAAGGAGTAACAAAAGACCCTTAAATATTTTTCTTTAAAACAGAATCAGGTCAGTTGCTGCTGAGAAAGTTATCTTAATTTTATTTTTTAACAGCCACTATGTTCTTGTTGTTGAGTATCTCAAACTGGAAGTTCTTCATCATTTTTTTTCCAAAAAGGGTAATGAGCATCACTTTTTTTTTTTTTTTTTTTTTTTTTTTTTTTTTAGTGTTTAAATAGATGGCAATGCCTCTCCCTTTCTATCCAACGTGGAGTCAAACAATAACAATTACTCAGGTGCAGACCACAGTGATTTTCCTCCCAAAGCCTGTGGATAACACTCCACGTGCACTTGGCATTGGCAGGAAAAAAGTCTGAAGTAGCAGATTTCTATGTATTTGTAGGCAACTTTTTATTGACCAGATATATACTGACCTTGTTTTCATCCTTTTGATGGTTCTGCCTGGACCTCTGCAGGCTGGAATTTATCCTTATTGGGTTTCCTTAATCAGAGGCTGATCTTTAACCTGACCTTTAACATTCTGGTCTTTCACACACTTAGAGACTTTTTTCTTTAGTTGTGAGCTGTGTGGTGGGAGTGCCTCAGATTTCCTTCATTAACAACCACAAGTAGTTATTGGCCCTGCTATGCCGTTAAGGGACATTTCCTGTGTAGTGGTGATGTCTTGAGACAAGGTTCTGGCCCCATGGAGCTTAAAGTCTGAGGGTGGACGTCTTCTCTCTGTCTGGTGAGTCAGTGTTCTTTATGGGGCACAACGCTCCTTGTGTGTATAAGAACGTGGTCTCACAGGATGGACACAGATCTTTTCATGTAAAGAACAGCAACCTGATAGGTAAAAATATCAGTGCTCTTTGATTAGTTCTACTTGATAAAGCTTGCACATAATAAGACCCATTGCTCAGACCATCCATAAGAAGGCATGGATTTTTGTCTGCATTGTTCATATGACACTAGAACAATCCTCAGGATATAACCACTGAAAATATTTGCTGAGTGGATAATAGATTATAATACATCTTTACCTTGAGACTATAAGTTCTCATGTCATTTCCTTTACTCTTATATTCTGAGATGATGCCCAGAATTTCTGTTCCTCACCACTGACTCACTTTTCCCTACTGTCAGCTCTGCCTTCCTGTTTCCACAGCCCTTTTGTGACCTCACTGCACGTCTGGTCTCTGCCCTTATGCTTCCAGTTCCTTCCCGGTGACCCCTGTCCCCCTGGTGCCCATCTCACCTGTGTCTTCCTTCTTTCTGTCCTGGGAGGAGAACCCAGCACTCTCCAGGTCCCTCTCATATGTGTGTCCTTCTCTTTCAGAGGATGACCTTTTCTTTGTCTTGATATTTTATCCCCCTTTAAAAAATGAGAAAGCCAGCCTTGGTTGTCAGATGTCACATGGGAGTTTGCCATCCTGTTCCAAGAATTTCTTTTAATGACTTCCATTCTCTCTTGCATTATAGAAAATTGGGTTTGGGGCTGTACTTTTTTCATTATCAAAAACCAAAGGGGTCAAAGGGTATCAACCTCATGTGGAATAAAAGAGTGGAAAGAGATGCGAGAATTCTTATGCTGTGCATGTCTCCCTTTTACAGATGAGAAGACTGAGACCCGCAAGAATAGGTTTGCTCAGTCTTGAGGCTAATGCATAATGTTTTAGCTCCTGCCTGCTCCCCTGTGGCACCAGCAAATGTCACTTCTAATAGGGAGACGATGCAAACCTGGTGCTCCCTTTCCGCCTCCATGGGAAGTGTTTCTCAGCTGCAACATTAGGACTAAGTCCTGACCCCATTAGAGCCTCTCTTCCATCAGCAATCTCCCTCTATATATTTTAGATTCCTGGATCATATTCTTTCAAAGTCACAGTCTTTGTCTTTCAGATACCCAAGTGTTTCTGATTTAATTAAGAATGTGGAAGAGGAGGAGGTGGTAGGTTAGGGGTGGGGGACACATGCCAGAATAATGTGATGGTTACGTTTCCTCCTCTGAAGTTTTTCCAAGGCCATTTGTCTGCGCTCCTTTATTAGGAGTCATTTTGGGCTCAGGTCCAGATGCCTGCTGGCTTTGCCCTTTGCTGCCATAAAGGCATTATCCACTACCAGGAAATGAGTCTGCACAAGCCCACAACGTGATCACCCAGGGCTGAGTCCAGTCCAGGTCAAGTAGGTAAAGAACAATTCTCTTACACAAATCAATTAAGATTTATTGCAGTTGACTTGAAGAAGGATAAGATTTACTCTCCACTGGGAATTTCAGAGCTCAGGGATAGCCAAGTTGTGTCTATGGGCTTTAGTCCGTCCTAATGACATTTACATATGAAGAATTTCATTATTTGGGCTTAAGAACTACTTATTATTACCAGTTTCTGGCATAATAATAATAATTATTATTATTATTATAATTAATAATAAAACAAATGTAAATTAAGGAGCTGGTATGAAAATAGATGAAGTTTGCATTTTATTCAGCAAGCATAGTTTTATTATTAATTTTATGCATTATTTACAGTGATAGTTAAATATATTGATCTTAGCAAAGCAGGAAGTGTTGTCACACCAACAACTAGATTTGACTAAGGAAAAGGTAATAATTATCAATTAGCGGGAATTACTGCTAATAAGGTTGGGGGAAGTGCAGAAAATTTCTGATTAGGAAGAACTGACACTTTCATAGTGTTGTGTAAATTGCCAGGATTTTAAAAATACATCTGCCTCGTATGATATTTAAAAAGGAAAAAAAAAAGTGTCAGCCACATAATTGCTAGATACATCTAAGATACAAACCTTTTTGTTGTTCTTTTAATCATTTGGAAGAAGAGGAGTCATTGCTTAGAAGGTTTTTGTCCTTTTCTGTGGATAACAAGTAAAATTAACCAACAGCTCAATTATTCTGTTAATGAGGAATCCCAACCCCCAGTTGCACAATTTCAATTTATTCCCCCCGCCCCTGCCAATACCCTCTTTTCTAGTATTAATCAACTCTCTTCCCATAGGGAAAAAATGATCTGCTGAAAGAGGGTGAGCGTGTATTGAGGGGAAGACGGAGGCTGATCACACACTGTAATGTGGAAGCAAACATGAACTTAAAAGAATCCATTTTACAAACGAGGAAACTGAGGCACCAAAAGTTTGCTCGGCCAGCCTGGGACAGAGAAAAGCTTAAGTCTACTGCTGAGGTCCCTACTGCTATCCAACCCTGCAGGTGTCCAGGATGAAATATGTTCTTTGTAGACTGTTGTTTTGCACGAATGTTTTGGCTGTTTGTTGGTCCTCATTTTATTAATCAATAAGAGCTTTTAAGCTGCATGAGGTAAGCAGTACAAGTGGGATAATTCCAGGCAGAAGCAGAGCAAAAGACTCTCGTTAGTGAGGGCAGCCTTGTCCAAGATAAATATGAGGTGCCCTTTCTGCTTTTGGGAACCCTGACAACCTGCCAGCTGCCCTGGGGTCTTTGAGCAGCTGGAGAAAGAGGTTCACGGTCCACAGGTCTGAGGCCCAGCCAGTTTTTGTTCTTCCATTTGAGCTCTGACACATGACCATTGAAGTCCGCTGCTTTGCACCGAAGTTAAGATCCAAACAAAACGAGTCACCTGCTCACGGGACGTCTAGTGCCTCGACCTCATTTGTGCACCGCTGCCTAACATGATGCCGAGCACCTTGGCTCTGAATTAAACTGTGTTCCCACATTCTCTACTACTTACCATTATAATAGCGCTGTCAGCACCCTTACCAGCGCCACTTACCAGATAAACTCTGAGCATCTTTGCTGACACACACCCCACCCTGTGTGATGACCCAGTCATCTGGATTCTGTCTTCACAGCACCTCATGGCCTTAGCTTGTGTTCTCCAAGCTCACCTACCGGCATTCAGTTCCCCGAACACCTATCCACCTGGCAGGTTCCTGCTGGGTTTCTCACCTGGCTGCCTGCCTTCTCTCCTGTGGGTCTCTGCTCCACTTTGGGCACTGATGCCAGAATGTTCTATTCTTGGATCTATTTTTTTTTCTTTAAAATCACATGAGCAAATAATAGATTAATTCTCATCATAAAATGCCTAAAAATAAATAATACTGAGCAATTTATAAGAGCTCCCCTTCACCCCAAAGCAGATATAGCACCCTCAAACAGCTCTGCTACCTCCCAGTGCTCTGTCTTCTATGCATCGAGAGACAAAAACAGGCACATAATTTTTTATTTGTGTGTTTATATGAATAAGAATATTCATCTATTTCTGTGGCTTATTATTTTCACCTAGCAGTGAGATAATTCCAGATCAGTTCATATAGCTGCCGTAATTTATTTTCAATGGCTCTTTGGTGTTCCAAAGTTTGGGATTTTAGAATTCTTTTTCTCATGTATTGATGGACTTCGGGATTAATTTTGCTATGACTCTTACATGTAGTGATACAATAAAAAAATCCTGGGAGGCTGCGTATCATTGGACAATACATGCATTTAAGATGCTTTGAAAGTTAACTATCAAATTGTACCCCTCCAAAAACTGAACCAATTTTTAAAATGATCTTAGTCAGTGAGAATGCAGGCTGTCCTCAGTTTGAGGCTATTGCCTATTTTTTTTTTTCAAATTTTGTCTTATTTAAATCCAAGTACTTAACGTAGAGTGTATTATTAGTTTCACAGGTAGTCAATGATTCATCAGTTGCTATGACACCCAATGTTCATTCCATCACGTGCTCTCTTTAATGCCCGTCACCCTGTTGTCTCACCCCCCACCCCTCTCCCCTACAGCAACCCTCAGTTTGTTTCCCATGATTGAGATTCTCTTATAGTTTGTCTCTCTCTTTGATTTCGTCTTCTTTTATTTTTCTTTCTCTTCCCCTATGATCCCGTTTTGTTTCTTAAATACCACATATGAATGAAATCGCATGACAATAGTCTTTCTCTGATTGACTTATTTTACTTAGCATAATATCCTCAAGTTCTATCCACTTCATTGCAAATAGTAAGATTTCATTTTTTTGATGGCTGAGTAATATTCCGTTGTGTGTGTCTATCTCATCTTCTTTATCCATTTATCCATAGAGGGACATCTGGGCTCATCCTATAATTTGGCTATTGTGGACATTGCTGCCATAAAATAAAATAACATGAAAATTGAGAGGAAACAAACCATAAGAGACACTGAACTCTGGAGAACAATCAGAGGGTTTCTGGAGGGAAGGGGGAGGGGGAGGGGGTAACAGGGTGATGGTCATTAAGGAGGGCACAGGGTGTTGTATGCACCCAGAATCTAGGGATACTACCCCTAAAACTAATAAAAAATAATAAAATAATTGATATTTGGTGTGTAAGAATCAAATACACTCTTTCAGTTTGTTGTCTCTTAACTTTTCCTACAGCATCCTTTGACAAATAAAAGACTTGGATTTTTTTTTTTTTTTCCTGGCTTCTAGTTCTCATATTTTCTTCGGAAAACTTTATCTACTTCAAGATTTTATCTGTCTATCTATCAAACACCTATCGATCATCCACCTTGTTTTTTTAAATATTTATTTATTCATTTGAGAGACAGAGGGTGTGCACATGACGAGAGAAAGGGAAGGAGAAAAGAGTAAAAGAGGAACACCCAGGTGTTCGCTGTGTAGCGGGAAGTCTCGCTACAATCCTCCTGAATTGTGGTGGGAAACACAGGGAGCCAGAGGTTCAGCAAGAGGGATGATCATGGACTGAGCTTTTCTGCAATGACTTCTCATCCTTTCAGGGTCTTTCATGTCCTGGGAGAACAGTTTATGATATTCTCTAATTTTGTTCTGGCAAATCTAGTCAGAAGCAGCTGAGGACCAACGGACAGAACATGGAAGTTAAAAAAGAAAATGAATTTTTTAAAATTTTATTTATTTATTTGACAGAAAGAGAGCAAGAGAGAGAGCACAGTGGGGAAGGACAGAGGGAGAAGCAGGCTGCCCACTGAGCGGGACCCAACAAGGTCTCCCTCCCTGTCCCTGGGATCATGACCAAATTTGAAGGCAGAGGCTGAACCCGCTGAAACACCCAGGTGCCCTGTAAGGAAGTAAATCATTTATGGTTGGAAGTCTGTGTTTGACACTACCCCTGCCTAAAGTCCTCCTGCACTCTCCATAATCTCCTGGGTAAACTGGACATTTTCTGGCAGGTTCCAAGGGCCTCCTTCCTGACCCTCAGCACCCTATATATCTTCACTGCCTAACACCCTTGCCCTGCAGGGTTCCTCTGGGAATTTCTGATCCTGTGGATCACTCTGCTTCACCCCCTCCAGCACGTTTCCAATGCTGGGAGGAGTTCTGAACCTACTTGCAGGTGACACACCTGCACTGGCCATTCCTGAGTCCACTCATATATCAGCTCTCACAGAGGACTCCTGAGTCATTCCTAAACCTCGCCCTCCCTATCCAAACCCTAACCTGGACCATCCCTCCACCATCCTTATCCCTAAACCTAACCATACTTACCGTCTTTAACCCTAAAGTTAACTTCAACCATTTTTCCCATAAACCTAAACCTAATCTCAACCAAACCCGCCCAACCTTAGTTCTCACCTCACCATTTCAACCTCTAACTATAAATCTTACCTCACCTTACTCACTCCTAACCCTAAACCAAACCACCACCTTATAATGTGAAAGGTGCATGGGTGAATGTGTGGATGGAGGTACTGAGAGATGAGTGGATATATGTATGGATGGATGTATAGACACTCGCATAGCTGGCTGGCTGGCTGGACAAATGGCTGGCTGGATGGATAGACTAATAGATGACTGCATATACATAGGTATGGATAGATCGATACTTACATGGGTAAGTGGATGGACAGGTGGATGGTGGACAGACTGACTAATAGATGGGTGTGTCTACATCCACCCATGTATAGATGAATGGATATTTACATGGATGGACGGGTGCATGGACTGATAGATGGGTGAATGGGTAGATGGGGGATAAGACAGTGAACTGTATGTGTATCTGTGCATAAGGGTGTGGGATGTGGATGTATGATGAGTGATGAGGATGATGAAATGCCTTACTAGATGTGAGGAGACCCATAAGAAAAATGTCATGTGAGAGGCTTACACCAGGGCGGTGGTAGAAGAAATGAGGATGCAAACAGAAACTCAAGGATTATTTTTTTGGAAGTCTGTGATATCATCATTGAAGATGTTAACACTGATGCGGTCCCATGGATATCAGGATATCTGTGTCACTCTGTGATTCATCGACTCTAAATGCATTTCCTTAGCACCTGCTGCATGTCTCATGCAAAGTGGCACACTTGGGTGCCTATGAATGTTTGGGTAGCACGAGGGCTGGCTTCAGGGTGATAACACTGTGGCTCAGTCCAAAGAGAACTGAGGGCGTACTACACTAGAAAGGTGCCGTTTTATCATGTAACTCATTAAGCCACTGATTATGGTCTTCTTGGTGCATCAGGATAATGACCTATTTTTGTTTGTGTTGTTTGTTTTGTTTGTTTGTTTTGTGTTTGTTTTAAACAGACACACGCAGAACTTACAAATGCATGGTCTGAGGTGGGCCCGGACATTGCCAAGTGATTCTAATGTGTATCCAGGGAGGAGGACGACTTCATTCACAAATTCATTAATCAAATTCAACCAGAAAAACTCTTGCTTATTTTTCCAAGTGAATTTCACCTAGTTGGTGACACTTCCTTTGCTTACAAAGCCAGCTAGCCACACTCCTCCTGACCCCGGTAACGCCTTGTTCATACCTTTATTGAACCACTTACGGAATCATGAAGTGTGTTCGTGTCGGGGTCTGTCTCCCCTCCCCTCCCAGCTGCCATAGCCAGAAATCAGGTGGCTGCAGAGGACAGAAGCATGAGGAATCTCAGGGAATCCTGTTACCAGAAATATGGTGTAGCATCCTAAGAATTAAAAGATTTTTCTGTCCTTGGAGGTGCACAACATCTCATCTCTTCATGCAGCTATTTTGTTCTGTCTGCAAGCCCTCTCAGAGCACATGAACTAATAAGACTGTTAAACAGTGGCTTCCCTCCCCCAAAGTTGTTGTGTCTCAACCTCCCTGTCTCCAGAAAAGAGCGTCTGATTGGCTGGTTCTTCTTGGGCCAGATGTCTATTCTTGACTCAAGCAGCTGAGACTGGGGAGGTAGAGTCATGTACTGCTTAAACTCAGTCTTCCCAAGAAAGCTGAAAAGACAATCTCTCCGAAGGAGAGCTTAGAGTCAGGGAGAAAGGGACCCATACCCAATCCCATGCATGGCCCTAAAAGTCACCATAAATCGCCTAGTCAACACAGAGCCGAGTTCAGGGCTGGGCACCTGATAGGTGCTCAGGAAAGGTCCTGTTTAATGAATAAATAGAACGAAATGGAGTTGAGGGTCTGACTGAAGAGGAATGATTTTCTCCCAAGGTCCAGAAATGTATTGAGAAGATTTCACAGATATGAGTCACCCTAAGCAGATACAAGGGAAAGACCTCATAGGAATCCTCCTTTGCTCTATGCCCTATCTGCCCCCCAGATGAGACATTTTTTGCTGCCTCATGGTTTCCAACTGTGTACTGTAGAGGGCACTACAGTGAGTTGAATTGTGCCCCCCCCCCCCAAGATCTATCTACCTGGAACCTGAGAATGTGACCTTATTTTGAACTAGGTTCTTTGGAAATGTAATTAAAGATTCCTTTTTTTTTTTTTCTAAGTTTCATCCATACAATATAATGATTCCACAATTTAATGAATTACTAAGTGCTCAGCACATCAAATGCTCTCCTTAATCCTCGTCACCAATTTCACCCATCACCCTCCCACCTCTGGCAACCATCAGTTTGTTCTCCATAGTTAAGAGACTGGTTTTGTGTTTCTCTCTCTCTCTTTCTCTCTCTTTTTTCCTTGTCTATTGTGTTTCTTAAATTTCACATATGGGATCATCCTGAACTTAGGGTGGGTGTTTAATCAAATGTTAGGTGTCCTTATAAGACAAGGACAGAAAGGCAGAGGGAGATTTGAGACAGACACAGAGAGAGAGAAAGAACAAAAGATTGGAGTGATGTTCCCCCAAGCCAAGGACTGCATGCAATACCAGAATGTGGAAGAAACAAAGAAGCGTTCTTCCCTAGAGCTTTCAGAATGAGTGTAGACTCATGGTCCTAAAAACCATTAGAGAATGAATTTTTCTTGCTTTAAGCTGCCCAGTTTGTGGTCATTTGTTAGAGCAGCTCCAGGAAATTAGGATGGGGATGCAGAGGAATCTATTCCTCTAGGAACTTGGGTATATTTTTCCATCACATTTGAATTTCAATTTACTGATAACAGCTTATCTTTTTTTTTTTTTTTTTTAGTTTTTATTTTATTTATTTATTTTTTAATTTTTTATTTTTTATAAACATGTATTTTTATCCTCAGGGGTACAGGTCTGTGAATCAGCACTCACCAAAGCACATATCCTCCCCAATGTCCATAACCCCATCCCCCTTCTCCAAACCCCCTCCCCCCAGCAACCCTCAGTTTGTTTTGTAAGATTAAGAGTCACTTATGGTTTGTCTCCCTCCCAATCCCATCTTGTTTCATTGATTCTTCTCCTACCCACTTAAGCCCCCATGTTGCATCACCACTTATCTTGAACAAAGCCAGCATAGGGTAGGACTTTTCCTTGAATGTAGGATTCATACCAAGTTATTTTAGGAGACCAAAGAAGGGGTCTTATGTTTTGATTTTGGGTGGCCAAAAAAATGTGTGCACTATCTCCTTTACGCTTCAAAAGCAGTCACTAATCAGAGACTTCGAGGAAGGAGAGACAGAAGCACCATAGTATGCCCTGACGTACACCTCTCTTCTCAACATGACAAGATTTTATGGTTTTATTTCCTGAGACTTACAGATCCGTTCAGCAAGTTTCCAAGAGCAGGCTGATTTTACATGTGGTTTTGCCTCCTCTGAGCTTTTCTAGATGATCAAAATCCACACTATTTTAGTAGGAAATAAATAAATACATAAGGAGAGCATTATTTTTCTCAGGCAATCACCTTTTCTTCATTATAGCATTCCAGTTGCTGCTTCTACTGATGGATCTACATTTTTATCTCTCTCTCTCTCATTCCCACCAGGAGGAAGCGGTGTAACTACCCCTATTCTCCCTGGGAGCCTCATTTTCCATCAAAGGAGAAACGACTGTGTCTTGAGTGTCTGTCTTCACCCTCCTTCATTCCTGACCTGACCGTCCACACCTTGTCTTCTCTCATTTCTTTTGTTCACGTGAAAGAAGTTTTTCCATCTCCCCAGCTATTCTGTTGGAAGGAAAACAAATAAACCCTACTTTAAGCTTATCATCATTATTGTCATTATTTTCCATGAGGATTGTTGCTCTGGAAGTTGTAGAGTTGGGTCTGGTCACTGGAAGAAGCGGAAGAAGGGATTAAATAGACCTGGGATGATGATGTTGTCAGACATCCTGAAACTGCCTTACTTCTCCTCACCTTCCCCAGCTCCTATTCTACTGCTGCCCTGGAGTTGTCACTATTTGAGGAGGAAGAAAGGACAGACTATGAGAAGAGCTTTAGAAAAAAGTTTGCCTCAGCTAACCGTGATGAAACAACCTCGCTATTAAGGCAGAGTCATTTGGGTCACTTGTAAGCATGGAGGCAGGATCCTCATTAGAACTTTTCTCCAAATAGTGCATTCTTTCCCTGTTGGTCACTAAAAATACTGTAATTTTTAAATATTCAAATGGACCCATGATATAATGGAAGACCCATAATTTCTCTTGACCAGTGAGTTTAGGCAGAGGTTTCAGGCACTACTTCCAGGCTAGCATATATGATTGTCTGGAGAGATGGTCCCTTCCCTTATGTGGTGGAGCCTGGAGAACTCCATGTGATGGCCACTCAGCCTGACTAGATTAATAGGGAGAACCACTCTACCCTGAAGGAGTCCCAGGCACACAGGGTGACCTCTTTGCTGCCTTAAGTCATTGAATGGCAGGGACTATTTGTTACTGTGGCATAACCTGACTTAGCACCTGGAAAGAACATAATAAAAGGAGTGAGGAAGAGAAAGGACCATTTTCTGGATTGGACTCTACCACTTTGTGACTATGAATTCGTATAGACATGCTGATTGGTGCATGCCACCCAACTTACAACTCAAGTGAAGTCAGTAACTTCTGATCCCTGCAATCTGAGAATAATAAGCATTACACAGCTTTAAATAATGTGCAAACTCTTAATGGTTATTATGGTTAGAATAATTTGTGGCCTTAGTTATCTAATGGTTTTGTAAATATTCTTCTACTATATATGTTAGGTTATCATCTCTCTCCTACTTATTATCTTTTCAATTATAATGTATTTCTGGTGAAATTAAAAAAAAACAAGATAAGCAATAGCTGATTAAAACAGACTACACTGAAGTATGAATGAAAAAAAATTGCTTTTCAGCTTTTCTTAAAGGATAACAGTAAAAGTCATGACTATCTTCCTTCCTTCCTTCCGTGCAGATAGAATCAAAGGAGTCCAAAAATGTTACTTTTCATTGTTAATGCTTACTAGAGCAATCCATGAACATAGTTTAATGAGTCAAATGGTGTATAGTCCTTAACTCAGGTCATGTTAATTTCCAAATCCCCTCCTCAGACCCACCACTAAGATCTCATTTACATATTTACTTCTTCGTTATATTTTTAAATGGCGTGCCCATGCTGCACCTTCTTGTTTTCCTTTCTAGGTATTATTTATGGCCTTCCTTCAATGGAAAATGGCATGCTAAAAGGTTGGGTACCTTTTTGTGAGTGCCTGGGACTCCCTGGAAACAGGTTGAATCATGCACCCAGTAATGCATTTCCCAGACAAGTTAGCTCCATGCCAGGCATGGGGTCATGAGGGGTGACAAGAAACTAGGGAAGCGCCCTGCCCCAAATAGCAAGGCCTCAGATCTGCTGATGGCTGCTGGGAAGGCATTACGGAGAGGAGAAGTGATATGATAGATAAGTAGTTCTGCCATTCGACAGCAAGTATGGCATTGTGTTGAAGAGGGAGGAATGATAAACCCATTTTTTGAAGGAGACTTGGGCTTTTTATGCTCACCCTCGTTGTTCCTTTTTTCTGCCTTATTTGTAAACCAGATGACACTGATTTCTGAGTCCATAGGAGCAAGGACGCTGCCGTGGCCTTATGGCAAAGAATGGGTCCAGTCCAGGTGGTCACAATAAAGAGACCCACCTATTATTTTATGTTTCTGTCTCTTCAGTTGGCTTTATCTTGATGAGAGTGAGGTAGAAGATCCACTATCTTGTTCAAGGACTTATTTTAAGGGACCAAGAACATTGTCAACAGGTGGAATCTGTTTTGTTGGAATCCCGCGGTTTTGTTCCCTCCTGGAGTAAAACAGATGAATCCATGGCCTGATAAATACTCTGTGGTCAAGTGCACCCTTGGACATCGAGAAGCAATAAGGCGGGTAAGGAGAAAGTCAGAGAAGATAAACTGCTCTACAGTTGACCTATCATTTTCTCATATTCCATTTCATATTTGTAACACACCTATGTGGTAGCTATAGCAAGCATAATAACTTACCCAGTCCAGGTGAAGAAACAGTCTAAGGAACTTTCCAGAGGATTCTTGGAATAATGACAGGTACACCGACTTAGAAGTCAAACCAAGTCTCTCTCTCCCTTCCTTTCTTTCTTTCTTTCTTTCTTAAGGATTTTATTTATTTATTTGAAATGGAGAGAGATAGTGACAGAGAGAAAGACTGGGAAAGAGAGAGAGAGAGTGTGTGTGTGTGTGTGTGTGTGTATGTGTGCACTCATGAGCAGGGGGAGGGAGAAACAGACTCCCTCCTGAGCAGGGGCCCAATGTGAGGCTTGATCCCAGAACCCTGGGGTGATGACCTGAGCTAAAGGCAAATGCTTAACTGACTGACTACCCAGGCACCCCCAGTCTTTGTTTATATTTCAGCTGTCCTAGTCACTAGATAAGGCAATAAATATTAAACAACATGAACAATAAATAGGCCTTAAGTATTATTATGCTTACACTGGTCTTAGATCTTAGTTATCTGATGTCTTAGGCAAACTACTTAGCTTGTCAGAGCATCCATTTCCTTAAGTATGAATTGGAGGTAATAATAGTTGCTTCAAGCTATTTGTTGAACATTTGGGACAATGCTCTCTAATACACATCGTTCACATGAGCCTGAGCTGTTGAAGTGTTTTGTGCATATTGGCTGATTTATAGCAAGCTTGTAAGATAGGGTCTGTAATGACTGCATTCTCCATCTTGCAGGTGGACAGGTAGCCTCCCTATGAGGCACAGTGATGTGCTTAAGATCACAAGTGCATTAGGCAGAGGATCTAAGGTCCAGCCCTCAACATTGTGATGCCCAAGCCTAAAACCATAATCCTTATGTAGTACCATTTCACACCTCTGAAATGTGTATAGGGCTGCATAGATTCTAGATTCTCAGTAAATGTTGGTGTCTTTGAGAAACATCTCCCAGGATCAAAAAGGTGCTAAAAATCTCTAGTCAATTAATCTCTGGGGATTTCTTCAAATGCCTCAACCTTCTCATACCTTCACTTTCTTCTTTGCTCAGCTGAAATTATTTCAGGAATATTTTTGTCAATACCCCAAAATCCCTAAATCTCTGTTTTTCACATCTATCTGAGTAAAAAATGAATCCCAGATGAACTCAGTAATTCATTTGTCTTCACTCAAGAAGCACTTGCTGCCAGAGATCACCTAGCAAGGCAGAATGCATTTATGTTCACCTTCCAGAGCAGGATCACCACTACCACAAACTTCTCCTATGTTTTCTTGGCCCATCAAGATCCTGTTTCCACAAAAAAAATATTTCAAACCCTTACTACTTCTCTCACATCTCTGTAAACACCTCCACAACACATAGAAGAGGACAAAAACTCCACATTATGAGATGAAATGGAAAGAGTGGGATAAGAACTCCCTCATCTGTCTCTAGATACTAAATCTTCAACATACTCGCATCCTGTCCTTCTCTTCTGGTAACGTCACTTTCATTTGAGGTTATCTCCATCCCCTCGTCCTGAGACAACCTTCCCTGTTTCAGGAATCTTAAAATCTCAATAATTCCTTTTCTCTCTCTCTGGACATTTCACTAGATCCATCCCATCGATACTTGTTCATTTATTCATGATCTTCCCATTTTCAGAAAAAAAAAACATATTATTGCTCTCAACCTTCCCCTAATTAGCACCTTATCTAACTTCTCCTTTTTGTTGACACCTTATGAAAAGAGCCTCTTTCCTCTGTACTCTGGACCCTCACTTCCATACCATCTGTCTGTCCTCTAACCACATCTGGTCTCTAGATGTGTTTTTTTTCTTAGGTTATAAGGCATTCAGTCCTCTACAGAGTCTTTCCTACACTTCCAGGACAAAAGGACTTCCAGTTTTTTCCCCTCTGTCTCTGGGTTCCTTTTTCCCAGGCACTACTACCTTTGAATGTAGGAATTCATTCATCCTAGACCCCGTATTTTTATTCTACACATCTTCTCAAGATCAGAACAACAGAATCTGTGGTTACAGCAATCATTGTTAGGGTAAGGCCTCCCAAACTGATGAATAGAACAAAGCTTCTCACTCTGAGTTGCTCCTACTCATCACTTCCATGTTGAATGCTGAAAATTATATTAAACTCAAAATGTCCAAGACCAAATTTTTTTAAATTTATTTTTTATTTATTTTCGGCATAACAGTATTCATTATTTTTTCACCACACCCAGTGCTCCATGCAATCCATGCCCTCTCCGATACCCACCACCTGGTACCCCAACCTCCCACCTATCTGCCAATTCAAACCCCCCAGATTGTTTTTCAGAGTCCATAGTCTCTCATGGTTCACCTCCCCTTCCAATTTCCCTCAACTCCCTTCTCCTCTCTAACTCCCCATGTCCTCCATGCTTTTTGTTATGCTCCACAAATAAGTGAAACCATATGATAATTGACTCTCTCTGCTTGACTGATTTCACTCAGCATAATCTCTTCCAGTTCCGTCCATGTTGCTACAAAAGTTGGGTATTCATCCTTTCTGATGGAGGCATAATACTCCATAGTGTATATGGACCACATCTTCCTTATCCATTCGTCCGTTGAAGGGCATCTTGGTTCTTTCCACAGTTTGGCGACCGTGGCCATTGCCGCTATAAACACTGGGGTACAGATGGCCCTTCTTTTCACTACATCTGTATCTTTGGGGTAAATACCCAAGAGTGCAATTGCAGGGTCATAGGGAAGTTCTATTTTTAATTTCTTGAGGAATCGCCACACTGTTCTCCAAATTCTTGATCTTCCCTGTCTTTTTTTTTTTTTTAATTCAAATTCTATTAGTTAACATAGTGTATGCCACTGGTTTTTGGTGTAGTGTTCAATGATTCAGTAGTTGTGTGCTCACCACACATATGCTCTCCTTAATGTCCATCACCCAGGTACCTCACCCCCTACTCTCCTCCCCTCTGTAACCCTCAGTTTGGTTCCTGGAGTCCAGAGTCTCTCACGGTTTGGTTCCTTCTCTGATTTCTTCCTAGTCAGTTTTCCCTTCCTTCTCCTATGATCTTCTATGCTATTTCTTATATTCCATATATGAGTGAAATAATATGATAATTATCTTTCTCTGATTGACTTATTTCACTTAGCAGAAGACCATCAGTTTCACTCGTTTGATGTAAATGGTAGGTATTCATCTTTTCTGGTGACTGAGTAATATTCCTTTGTATACATAAACCATATCTTCTTTATCCATTCATCTGTTGGAGGACATCTCAGATCCTTCCACAGTTTGGCAATTATGGACATTGCTGCTATGAACATTGGGGTACAGGTATTCCTTCTTTTCACTACATCTATATCTTTGGGATAAATACCCACTAGTGCAATTGCTGGGTCTTGGGATAGTTCTATTTTTAACTTCATGAGGAAACTCCATATCATTTTCCAGAGTGGCAGAACCAGCTTGCATTCTCACTAAAAGTGTAAGAGTGTTATCCTTTTTCCACACCCTTGCCAGCATTTGTTGTTCCCTGTCTTGTTAATTTTAGGCATTCTAACTGGTGTAAGATGGTATCTCATTGTGATTTTTATTTGTATTTTCCTGATGGCAAGTGATGTGGAGCCTTTTTTCATGTTTCTGTTGGCCATTTGTATGTCTTCTTTAGAGAAGTATCTGTACATGTCTTCTACCCATTTCTTGATCTTCCCTGTCTTAATAAATGGCATCAGACATCAATAACACAGCATGGCCACTTTAGAATCAATGGGACTCCTACCAGAGCCACATCCTCATAATCAAACCATAGCAAACACAATATAATTTTATCCTATAAAGATCCATCTGCTCTGTTCACTTCTATCAATATCCATCACCACCATGTTAGATCAAGAGTTCATCATTTCCTACCCAGACACTACAGTGACCTCTGATTCCAAACCCAGACTGGGCCCCTTTCAAACCATCACTGAAGACCTTAGATTTTCAATACACAAACCTGGTTTTGTTTCTCCCACATTAAAACCTCCCAATATATCACCCATTCTCAGTGATCACTGTCTTTAATAAGCTTCAGGGTCAGGCATGGTCTAGAGTAGGTGTCTCCCCACCTCATTTCATGTCATGGCTGGCCCCACCAGCTGTGTTCTGCACAAACTACTTGTTCTTGTTGTCTATTGCTATAAAACAAATTAAGTCCACATTTAGAAGAGTCAACAGCCAGCATTTTCATAGATCAGGAATTCTATGCATGGAGAATCCAGAAAGAGACCAGTGGGCATATCTGAGAGTAGGGACTAGGGCCAAGAAGAGTTAGAACTGCAGCATCCACGTCTCGAGGTAACACCTTCCTTGCCAACATATGGCTTGGGCCAGGGTATCTGAGAACAGGTTCAGCTGAGGCCATCAACCCCAGCACCAGCCCATGACAACTGCTTGGGATCCATGACTGGTATCTGAAAAGGAGTAAGCAGAATCCTCCAGAGCTAACATTCCCTAACAGCCTTCCAGAAATCATGGTCTTGCACAGTCTAGCCTCAGAAGTCACAGGGTATCCTATCAAGCACATTCTGTTCACCCAGGAGGCCACAAACATCTACCCATTTCACAGAACACAGACCTCACCCTTTAATGAAAAACATGTCAGATAATTCAGGGACCATGTGTGAAAAGTGCTGCACTCTTTCTGCCATTTCTCAAAAGCACCACTTCAGACTTGTGCCACCCTCTGCCCTTTCCTTCCCACAAACTGATTAGTCCTATCCATCCTACAGATTCTAGCTCCTTCTCTGCTTCTCTCTAAGACTGCAAGCTTGAACTGATTCCCTCTCTATTCCTGCTTCCCCTTATATACTTCTCTGTCACACTTAACTCCATCCTCATTTAACTTCAAGTTGCTGATTGATGACTGCCCCCTTATTACTTAACAAACTCCCCAAAAGCAAGACCTCAGAGTAAGTGAAGAAATGAAATGAGAGGAGAGAGAACTGGGGCATGGTCTCTCCAACTATACATACAGAGCTCTTTGACCACATTTTGCTCCCTCTCTGTGAAAGGAAGAACATTCTGGCAGATGAGGCAGGAAAGACCTGTCTTCAGAGAACTGTGTTGGGACGTCCTCCAAAAGGAAGAGATACATGGAAAGAACTCTCTTTCCCTGTTTTCTTGATCATCCTAAATGAATGAACAAACACTTTACAGCCTCCTCTGGCAACCTCTGTCCTCTGCACACGGCAGAACATGAATGTATGATTGCAATGTTTGCCCAGGACCTCTCAGGTGTAGGCAGGAGGGCACAGGCTGGGAGCAACAAGAAGCAGAAGTTACAACTACACCTGGATATTCAGCTCCTTTGAGCCCTGGAGGCACTTGAATACTTTCCAGAAGGGGAACACCTGGGTCCCCCACGACCTGGATGGCTGCCATGCACCTTCGCTTCCTGCTGAAATACTGGGCAGAGCAGTCGGCAGCATGAACACACAGACCCCATATCCAAGGTGGGGGCCTGTGAGGATGGCTGGGGGTGGGCATCTCACAAGGTAAGCCACCTTCCCGAACCCATGCGCCGTCATTTTTCCTGCTTCTTGCTAAGGTGATTTTCCTGAGACTGCTGTTCATCACACAGGAGCAACCCAAACTTCTAAGTCCCAGTATCATGGTCTGGGTGATTCGTGTAGCGAAACGTTCAGACAACAAAGTATACTGAACTGAGAGATGCAAGGAAACAGGGACTTTTTTTTTCCTACTCTGATTCAACCATTTACCAAGTTGAAAAGCACAATATTGAAAGAATGTAGGAAAAAGACTCAGCTTTATTTTGGATCTATCTATCTTTCTACACACACACACACACACATACACACACACACACATAAATATGGACACACGTGTGTACAGTATGTGCCTTCCTATATGTAAATGTATGCACACATAAAATGAAGCCCCTAGCAACCCAGTCCTGTTTTGTATTCACTTTTTAAAGTAATTTTTTTTCCCTTGTCTTTTTTTTTTTTTCCTTTCGATTAAGCTCCATATGGACCAACTGATTCAGGAAAGCTAGCTATACTGTGATCAACATCACAATCATCGTTATGAAAGGTAATGGTAACAATTCCTTGAGGCTCAGACTACTTCACAAAGTGCTTGGATGTCCCACGCAGGGCGGGATGTTACAGTCTGCATCTGCAGCCCAGCATCCAGGATCTGGGGTGTAGATGAGGTTGCTGTGGTCAAAGGCTCATCATTTCTTTTACCAGAAAATAGTCTCCGTTGATTTACCTAAAAACAAAACAAACAAAACCATTGTTAGTCTGAGCTGCCATTTCTGAAACAAGAGGTAGAACATGAGTATCCTGAAATGAATTATATGTATCTTCATGTCCGGCTGTTGTGGGGGAGGGATGATTCTATATGCATGTCTGATCCTATTCCCCCTAGGGACTTGGAGCCCTACTTTCATTTAAGAAATATGACTACTACCCCTTTAAATAAGAATAAAAACTTTTACTTTCTTCTTTCAACTCTACCTCCAGGCTCACCGGGACTGTGGATCTTTGTCTCCAATCAGTGCCTATTCCACTCTGTGTAAGAATCACTGATGTTGATAGAAATAGCCATGGGGTGTGCTAAGAACCCATTTCGTGTGTCAGAGGAGCTGGATCTCAGCTAGATGAAATGTCAGAGGAAGGCAGATATCTCTATGTGAAATGACCTTAAGAAAACCCCGACCTCGCCAAAGATGACCTTTTTCCAGCAAGAAACATTAAAATTACAACCATATTCATGTTTCAGTTTCAAAAACAATATGTATTTCTCCTCCACACTCTCTGACTTGGCATCCTACATATCTTAAATAAAGATATACCAGGGTCCTATTTCTACTCGGCAGTGTGGACTTGATTTATTTCTGTCTGAACACACCCGCGGAATGAAGCTGCTCTTTTTAATTCCTCAAGAGGCCCATCGGAGGTCCATTTTATTGCTATTTTAGCTGAATGTTTTACTACTGTATCTGTATTTAATATTTCCAGTGTGGCCTCATTTTGGGGATTTTTCCCCCCAAATCCCACAGGCATCCTTGTTTTAAGGAAAATATACGTCTTATCAATGTGCTAATCAAACTGAAAATTCTGGGCCTTAAAATGCAGCTATAGAGAAAGGTCCACATCTACTTGCATTTGAGTCTTCAGGTGCCAAAGTGCAAAATGACAGATCAGGGGTGGAAACTCATTTTATATCAGTGGCTGGAGGAACATGGCTGGTCTGAAAGCCATATTGAAAAACGGGCTTTAAAAGCATTTGCATTATTCCGTGTCACTATTAGTCCTTTGTTTTTGCCTATCTGCTTGACAGGACCTTGTCTTGCAAATTAAATCCAATTTTTGATCAGCATGAATTCCAAGGGAACACGGAAAGCCTTTCTCCTTGATACCTAATTGCCGAAGTAAAACATAGGATTTCAAAGCACCTGTCATTGTCAGAATGGGAGAATGACTTCAGAACCTTCCAAGCTTTGTGTGTGTGTGTGTTTTCCCCCCATTAATGGTGTTTAAGATACTGTGACACACATGCTCCCCATTTGCAACATAAAGGGGAAATCACTTGAGTTAGGATCCTTTCTGAAACAGTGTGCTGGAGCACCTGGGTGGTTCCAGTGGGTTAAAGACTCTGCCTTTGGCTCAGGTCAGGATCCCGGGGTCCTAGAATGAGGCCTGCATCGGGCTCTCTGCTCAGGGAGGAGCCTGCTTCCCCACCTCTCTCTCTGCCTGCCTCTCTGCCTACTTGTGATCTCTGTCTGTCAAATAAATAAACAAAATTTAAAAAAAAAGAAAAAGAAACAGTGTGTTGACTGCAGCTACAATCTACTCTGGGCACAAGACAAGGGCAAACACAGGTGCAAGCAACACATAGAGGAGTGGGCCAGGGGAAGGATGTTGCTACTTATTAGCTGGATCACCTTGGCTATTCACCAACTCCTCACCTTTAAGTTAACAACAACAGCTCTACATCACACATGTGTTGTGAAGAATGAAGGGAATGAGGTGGGAGAAACAGCTGGGAAGATGCCTGGTAGAGAGTTTCAGGTCGGAGTATCATAAAACACATAGCACAAAGGTGAGAGAGGGTTGTTTGTTCTTTTACCAGGTTAGAATAAAATTCCAGGGAAGAATTCTGATTGGCTTGGTGTCTATCACGGGACCACTTTGTATTACAATCCACTATTTAGGGAACTTCCATAGAAAGCTGTAGTTTGAAGGAGCATATCTGAGAAGAAGAGTCTATCCTGAGTTGACAAATTATTAAATATTTACTTTAATTCATTATTGGTGCCATGGAAATTTCAACATCCCACTCTCTGCCCAAATACCTCCAGAAAGGCTTCGTACTTCTTCACAAATCAAACCTGAACTATGCTGATGATATTCAAAGCAGTCTTTCCTCTGAGGAGATTTTTATCTGTCAACCTTATTATCACTCTTTCCTTAAAATATATTTCACAAATGAGTCAGGATCATCTGTGTGCATATCTTCCATACTCTTGAGGATGACAAATTTTCCACTTGCATCTTGCTTTTGGAATTTCTGATGTGATTGTACGTGCATTATCCCATTTGATGTGTGGGACATAGGTAAGCAACCTGGGGACATAGATAAGGATCATAACCTGTGGTTTATCTACTTGGTTAAGGCAAGATTTTTTGCAGAGTTTCTAAAGAATAGAGTCAGGACTTGAACTCAAGCCATCAGTCTCAAAATCAAATTCTCTTTTAGAAGCTGTGCCATCCATGCATGAACACTTTATCCGTAGTCTTAAAATTATGGCTTTGTTGCTGGTGAGTCATGGTCTATAAATTTAAAGGTGGGTGCTAGAATGCTCAGACAATACCCCCTCTATGAAGGTTATAAACACCCTCCTTTCACAACAGCATTCCTCTTAGGACCCTTCTATTTCTCAACAAAAAGCTGCTGAATGGGTTTTTAAAACTAAATGCTCTTTCTTGAGTTGAGAATCTGTACACTTTCTGGGAATTCAGTGAAGGCACCATCAGACTGTCTTGCTTCTCCATTCTTGTCAAAAGCCTGTCCAAGATTTATGAAAGCTCTTTGGCCATAACTCTGCTACCTCCTTATAGCCTGGCTAGCCTTGGAGGACTGCATGCTGACCCACATGTCCTACTCTTTCCCAGGGCTTCCTACCTTTGACAAGGTTTTAATTTCATGTCATCGTCTTCAGTTTAATCCTAGCATGTAGGACGTCAGTGTTTGATAAATATTTGCCAAGTGATTGTGTATGTGACTGAATTTGCCAAAATAATTTTGAAATATCTTGCTGTAAAGATGAACTTGTCAGTTCTTCCTTGTATTTCTATCATTTTGTTGTAATATTTTGAAAATATGCTAAATATTGACATCATGTTGAGAATAGTTATAGCTTCCAGATGAACTGACAGTTATTGTCATTGTATGGACAGTCTCTATACATAATAATATTTTTGTCTTAAATTCTACTTGTCTAATTTCAATATGGTTAGAATTTGCTTTATGTTTTCCTACCTTTCTTTTGTTGCCTTTCCATGTTGTCATGAGCTAAGTATAATTTTGTAAACACCATATATCTTACTTTTTTTAACCTGGTCATACATTTAATAACTTTTAATTAATGACATTAAGTCCATTTATATTTATTGTGATTATTCATATCACTAAACTTCTTCCTAGCATTTTGGATTGCATCTCTCATTTAACACCTTTAATAATAATGCTATTTCTCTGATTCTTTATTTACTTTTCTAGAATTTTGTTTTTGGAGTAAAATGGAGCAGGTAGGGGAATTGATTGTGGAATTTTGTTGTTAATTTAATTGTGTTTTTTCTCTATTGGTTTGGAGTGTACACATATTGCTTCTTTATTTTCAGTGGTCACACTTGAAATTTTTGTCTTATAATTTTTAGGATAAGGTGCTAATAATTTTTTAAATCTTTTTTCCACAAAAGAAATGTAAGAATCCTAGATTTTTTTTTTCTAAATTTTTTTAAATTTATTTAAGTAATACATCCAGTGTGAGCCTCAAACTCAGGACCCCAAGATCAAGAGTCCCATCCTCTTCTGACTGAGTCAGACAGGTGTCTCAGATATATATATATATTTTTTTTTTTTCCTTCTAAAACATTTTTATCTGTCTGAGGAATGTCTTTTTAAAAATTCCTATAGAGTAGCCTATTGGTCATAATTTTCTCATTTTGAGCTATCAGAAAAGATATTTATCTTACTTTTAATGATAGTTTTACAGAGTATGCAATTCCTTGTTGAAAGTTAAAATCTTTTAAAATGTGGAAAATGTTACTCTGTCTTCTTGCTTCTGCTATTTCAACTAAAAATCTGTTAGCTTGTTGATCTTTTTCTCTCCCGCTACTGTTGTATTCTTATTGAAGTTCTTCAGTTTTACAACAATGTGTCTAAGTGTGAAATTTCTTGTTTTGTTTAATTTGGATTGATATACACTGTACTTGATTTTCTATATTCTATATTTTTGTATTCTATAACAACTTTCCTTGTTTCTCTCCTAAATTGTTGGGTATTTCTTCTAATTAGTATTTCTTCCTGATTCCCAATTTTTAGTTTATTTTAATTTTATTTAAAGTTTAATCCATTCATTGGATTTCAAAACTTAATAATTTTATTTCTAAAAGGACTATCTAGTTTTTTTCTTTCAAATTTGTAAAAACACAAATATCTTTTGTTCTTTTCTAACTTTGTTGTATTTCCTTAAATACTTCAAATGTACTTACTTTGTATCATATGTATAACTGTGTATGTCTGTGTGTGCATCTACGTGTATCTCTGTGTGTGTTCGTGTGTGTGTGTGTGTGACTTACACTGAGCACATGATCTACAGAGGGGAGTTTCATTTGTTTTTTGGGGGGGCCAAGGGGCCTACAGATATGGCACTATTTCTGGATCCTTGCAAGTTTCCTACGCTAAAGTCTAGATCTCAGGTTGAGGTCCTCCATTGTATTAGGGTCTAAGCTTAGGTTTTTTTGTTGGTGGTGGTGTTGGTATTGTTGTTTTGTTTTGTTTTACACAGACTTATTTATTGTTCACCCCTAATTCTCTAGTTTCAGCTTAGGCATGTTGTTGTTGTTGTTGTTGTTGTTGTTGACTTATTTTTATTTCTTGGAGATCGCCTTTATATTCTCTAAAGCCATTAAAAACATATCAAAATTATTTTCATTTATGTTTGTGTTGTTAATTTCTCTTTAACCCAAATCTGGTTGTATTTCAGCCAAGATGTTCTTCTGATGACCTTGCCTGCCATCCAATCAGAAACCCATTTCTGGAATTATTTTGGAAAGGAATTGTCCAATTGATCATTCAGTGTCCCTGAACTTTCAAATAATGATAATAAAGAATATTAATAGTAACAAGAAGTGTATACTGAAAATTTTCATGGCACAAGAGACCATGCTATCCATGTATAAATAATGTCTTCTCAACATAGTGAAAAAGCTATGTTTCTGAGAATAAAACAGAATGGTGTTTACTTATCAAAAACCTAATTGAGGGATGCCTGGGTGGCTCATTTGGTTAAGTGTCTGCCTTTGGCTCTGGCTTTGATCCCAGGGTCCCACATTGGGCTCCTTGCTCCATGAGAAGCCTTCTTCTCCCTCTGCCTGCTGATCCCCCTGCTTGTACTTTCTATCTCGCTGACAAATAAATAAATCAAACCTTAAAAAAAAAAAACAAGCAAACAAACAAACAAAAAAAACCTACTTGCTAGTGGTCAGGGGTTGAAAGGGGCTGGAATAATATTCTGCATATTTAACACTATGCCATTATATATGTATATCAATTTGAAAAACTGATATTTGATGTGTGTGTGTGTGTGTGTATATATATATAAATCTAAAAAATATAAAATTATATAATTTTCATGGAAAACTGCTTTTTGAATTCACAGCGAGAACATATATTAATTCACCTGAAGAGACTGGCCTAGCCCCTCTTTCCAAAAATGAGCATTGCAGGACTGAGCGTACCTCCACTTTCCAGGCACCTGGAAAAGCTCTGGAATGAACCAGAAGTTCAGCTTCATCAACTTAGGGAGACATCCTTCTTTGCATTCTCCTCCCTAATCATCACATTCTGGTTAGTACGTCTATTTTACTGTTGTATCCATTGTATGATTTCTTATTGCAACCATTTCAAAATTGAACAAAGAGTTAAAGAGATGAATGCTGAGCACACAAATATGTGATTGCCTTCTGGAAGAAGCTTAAGTCACTCATTCTGTGTTTTCAGAACACATAAAGGATTCTAGCAACTCAAAGGTCCACATCGTGAAATATTTTAGCTTTATTTTCAGAGGGAGGATGCTCTTCTCGTGTTTCAGGTAGCAACAAGAAATTAATGACATCAAATACAATTAGATTAATATTAGAAACCTTGCAGAAGGATTTCCCTCAGTTTGGTGTTCACTTAAAACAATCCTCCAGGTCCCTTTGGTTCTATACATTATAGAGTTGAGAAGACTGAGACACAGAAGCTCTGTGGCTTGTTAATGCCACAAGACCAGTAATAGGGTTCTCTGGAGAAACAGAACCAATATGACATATACCCATTACACACACACACATGATTTATTATATTGGGTCACATGTGATTATGGAAGCTGAGAAGACCCTGCAAGCTGGAGACCCGGGAAAGCCCAAGTTTTTGTTCTGAGAACCAGCAGGCCAGTGATGTAAGTCCCAGTCAAGGGCAAGAGAAGACTGATGCCCCAACTGAAGCTGTTGGGCAGAGAGCAAATCCCCAATCCTCTGCCTTTTGTTCTCTCTGGCCCTCAGCCTATTAGACGGTGCCCACCCTCCCTGGAAGAATAATCTGCTTTACTCAGTCCACTGATTCAAATGCTAATCTCTTCTGGAAACACAATCACAGGCACACTGAGAAATAATGTTTAATCTGGACACCCCACGTTCCAGTCAAGGTGGCATATGAAATCCACCATGGTGGCCAGGCAGGGAGGACCTCCTCATCGGTCCAGACCATTGCTTTACCCCCATGATGCCTATGTTAAAACAAATACGGGTCAGTTCCTCTGCCCCAATTCTCTAGAGGAAAAATTAATAATAAATAAAAATAATAGCAAGACCTTTCATCTACTTTTCTCTGTCATATTGCTTTCTCCACCCTTCTGTTCCACTTAGAAAAAATTATCTAAGGCGCCTGGGTGGCTCAGTGGGTTAAGCTGCTGCCTTTGGCTCAGGTCATGATCTCAGCATCCTGGGATCGAGTCCCGCATTGGGCTCTCTGCTCAGCAGGGAGCCTGCTTCCCTCTCTCTCTCTCTCTGCCTGCCTCTCCATCTACTTGTGATCTCTCTCTGTCAAATAAATAAAATCTTTAAAAAAAATGATCTATTACCCATTCTCTTTAAAATTAAGTATCTCCTAACAGTCATTCTGTTTGTTCCTGGGGCTCCAAGAGTCAGTGAGAGGATCAAGATACTGATCTGGAAGGCCTCAGAGTCCACCAGGGTTTCCCTCATGTCGGATGTCAAGTCTCTCTTAATGTGTCTCCCCAGCAATCTGCTTATCCTCCATGAAAATGGGCCCCTGCCCTTGGAGGAGCCCTCTGTTTTGCTACAAGATGTATTCCGGCCAAATAACTTAACATCTCTGCTCTGTGAGTTACTATTCAAGGCATAATATTTTCATTCTGACATGTCAAGTGAATCCTGCAAAAATACGATGTTATTAAAAGTGATTTGCCTTTTAGGATTTCTTGCCTTTCTTGGGTATAAATGTTGCAACTCTCCAAATTTATGTGGAACACTGGCTAATTCAGGCAAAAAAAGGTCCATTCTTCCTTGAAAGCTCGAATCCTGAGCAGGAAGGATACCTACATGATTATCTTGTTCAACATTTTGCTTTTACATGTGAGGGCACTGAGAAACAGATATCCAGTCACTTGCTCAAGAACACACAGGTCATTCTGACAGGAGTATTCAAGGGCTGGTTGTTTTGTGGTTCAATATTCCAATTAGCAAGTTCACATAGTCACAGTGGAATGCAAATCCTAGAAGGGCAGTGATAATGTCTTCATAATTCTATTCTCTATCGACTACTTTAATGATATACCCAGACACTCAAAACATAACTTCCACATCCAAAGATCATAGCATTTTCAGACATTCAGAAACTTTATGACAGAAAAAAAAAAGTTTTATTTCAAAACTAATAGAATCTTACTTATCTGCTAGGAGCTAAACTGTGTGTTTTTCAGTGCATTATCTCATTAGTCCTCATAACTATTTGGGGAGGTAGGTACAGGTACTGTTTTACAAATGGAGAAATTAACCCTTAGAAAGATGACATGTTCTGCTCAGAATTACCAGACTGTCAGGGGTAGAAGGAATCATCTTAGAAGTCCCAGCTTCTAACCATATTGGTTCTGCCTCTCAAGAGCTACAAGAACACTGGGGACCCCCCGGGGTGCTGAGGACCTGCCATTCCAGAACTCAACGGGTCTGTGATGGAGCAGATCCGTAAAGTCTGCCTCTGCTGGGAGGAAGTCCAGGAAAGGGGAGAGAGACCCTGCTAGGGGGCTGTTGATGCCAAGGAACCCAGGACTCAGTAAGAGAGAATCTATAGAATGTTGTGGGGGATTGAGAACCTGGAAGCTGGGTAGTAAGGCTGACTGATCGTCAGGATCACAATTCTGTCACATGAGGTGTAGTATAAGGGTTGATACAGGGGTGAACAAGGCAGGGATATGGGCATTCAAGTTCTGGGAAGGAGAGGAGGTGACAAGGACAGATGAGGGCTGATGACCTGGCAGTCACCACACTGAATTAGGAAGCCAGGCTGTGCGGTGTGGTAAGAAAGCTGTGAGTTAAGAGCATGTTACTACAGAATTCCAATATCTCTGTCCCATGCTTTTGCTGTGTGACCTTTGATAAACCCTTAACCTTCCAGAGCATCAGATATTTCATCTCTAAAATGAGAAGAAATAGAATTATCTCAAAGAAGTGTTTTAGATAAATTAAAAAGAAAACAAACATAATTTGCCAAACTGGCCAGTACAGTATTTGTCACGCAGTAGGTGATTTTTATTGCTTTCTTCTTGTCCAGCTTTACTGAGACAGAAGTGACATACAACACTGTGTAAATTCAAGGTGCACAACAGGTTGACTTGACAGATCTATATATTGCAAAATGATGACCACCCTAGCATGAGAGAACATCTCCATCATGTCACATAATTACTTTTTCTTTTTGCGGAGAGAAAATTTAAGATCTACTCTCTTAGACATTTTCAAGTATATAATACAGTGCGATTATCTATAATCAGCATGTTGTACAGTAGATCTTCAGAACTGATATGTGTTATAACTGGAAGTTTGTGCCCTTTGACCAACATGTCTCCATTTCCCCACCCCTTAGTAACCACCATTTTGCTCTCTCTCTAGGAGTTACACATTTTTCGACTTCACATATAAGTGATATCATATAGTATGTATCTTTCCCTGTCTGGCTTATTTCACTTAGTGTAACTAAAAATTTTCTGCACAGCAGAAGAAATCATTAGCAAAATTAAAAGACAACTTAAGAAATAGGAGAAAATATTTACAAACCGTGTATCTGATAAGGGACTAATCTTCAAAAAATATAAAAAACTCCTACAACTCATCACAAGCAACAGCAACAATCTGATTAAAAATGAACAGAAAACTAAATAGACATTTTTGGAAAGAAGACAAGCAATGACCAATGGACCCATGAAAAGGTACTCTGCATCACACTCATCCTCAAGGAAATTCAAACCAAACCAAAATGGATATCACCTCACACCTGCTGGAATGGCCATCATCAAAAAAGTTAGAGACAAGTATTGGTGAGAATGTGGAGAAGAAGGAATCCTGATGCACTATTGGTGGGAATGCCAACTGGTGCAGCCATTGTGGAAAACAGCATGGAGGCTCCTCAAAAAAAAAAAAAAAAATCACTGCCATACGACCAGCAATCCCAACTCTGGGCATATTTCCAAAGTAAATGAAATCAGTATATTGAAAAGACAGTTGCATTCCCATGTTCATTGCAGCATTATTTGCAATAACCAAAATACAGAAACAAGCTGTCTGTCGGTGGTTGAATGGATGAAGTGGACATAGTGTGTATCTTTAGTGGACTATCATTTAGCTACCAGAAAGAAGGGAATCTTGCCATTTACAACAACAGGAATGGACCTTGAGGGCAGCGGGTCTAATTCTGTGAATATGTATTATTGCTTCCAAGACTTTCTCTACATTAATTTCCTGTGGATTCGATAACAAATTACTACAGACTTACTGTTATAAAACAACACAAATTTATTAAAATTGTAGAGGTCAGGGCACGTGGATGGCTCAGTGAGTTAATCTTAAACTTCATCATGTCTGTGAAGTCTCCTCTGCCATGTAAAGTAACATATTTATGGGATTCTAGACCTTTACAGGGGAGGGTCTTTTTTCTACTGACCACATTGTGTAAGTATCTAATGATGCCAGAGATACCTGTGGGGTAGACAGGGCTGGGCGGGAACCAGCTGCAGAGGGAGGTGACCAGGTGCGGGTGGGATGGTGATGGTTAGCGCAGTGTGTAGGCAGTCCTGACCAGCTCTTCCTTTATCACAGTGTGTAGGCAATCCTGACCAGCTCTTCCTTTCTACAGCCGAGAGCACCAAGACCAGCAAGGGAAAGTTTCTCCTTCAAAAGTACAGAGAATGAGTCTGGGGTGACTTTCTTCATATTTAACACAAACATGATAAAGCAGCAAATGCTCCTACTCCTTATTCATCACTAAAGGTCATCTATGGCTCCTGCATACATTTCTCCTGATTTCTTCTTTTCAGAGCCTCAAGGCTCAATTGCACATTATCCTGTGACTGTGTTTACTTGTGTTTTATCTTAGCACTTGTCATTTTCTGAAACAATGCAGTTTTTATTTGTTTGTGTTCTAAATTGCCTGCATTTTTTCAAACATTGCCTAGTTTGACGAATACATGTTGGATGGTTGGATGGTTGGATAGACGGATGGATGGACGGATGGATGGATAGCCAGCTGGCTGGCTGGGTGGGTAGAGGGATGGATGGATGGATGGATGGAGACTGTATGTGAAACAGAATGCTAAACACTTCATGCACCTTCCCCTGTGCACTCCTCATGGCTCTGCAGGTAAGCACTGTTAGAGATGACGAATGGAGATTTTAAGAGACGATGTGATGTGACCAGGGTCATATTCAGGTGCAGAGTTGGGATTAGAACTCAGACTTTCTCTTCCAGAGCTATGAAGAACTTCACCTCCTGAAAAGTGCTGAGCACATCCTGGATTCAGAGCCAGCATTTCCACAGGCAATGGATGTGTACAGTTAAACCTTCTGAAAGGGAGTATGCTTGAGACTTTCACTCTCCTGTCTGCTGTGCTTTCTTCACAGGCTTTCAATTTCAGCATAATCCAACTTAGCAGCACAGAGTGGCTCCTGGGAAATTGGTTTATCTGTGTGAATGGGCCCCTGTAGCCCAGAGCTAACCTACTCACTGCCCCTGACCACTGAGGAACAGAGAAGTAACCGAAGTGTGTGTGGATGAGTGTTGGAGGAGGTCATGGTACGTGTGCTGAGTGCAGGCTGGAAAAGAATCTGAAATTATCATAGAGGAAAAAAGGATGGGAAAATGTTCTGGGTGTGATTTTGCTCTTGACACTAACACATGTTAAAAATCTCCCCTTACACTGAGCTGTAAATTTATACTTTACAGTAGCTTTTGAACCCATCTTACTAAATCACCCTGGAAAAGCTTATGCAATAGAAGTAACTAACCCCACTTCACAGAAAATAAAGCCAAGTCTTGGGAAACCAGAGTAACATGCCTATGACCATACATCTAGTCAATACTATTCTTTTTGAAAAATGGCTAATTTAAATGCTGGTGTAATTAACATATAGTGTTGTATTAGTTTCAGGTATACAATATAGCGATTCAGCAATCCCATGATCCGTGCTCATCACGGCAAGTGCACTCTCAATCCCCATCACCTATTTCATCTATACCCTCACCCACCACCCCTAGCAACCATGTTTCTGTTCTCTGTAGTTATGAGTCTGTGCTTTGTTTGTTTGTTTTGTTTTGTTTTAATTTAGATTAAATTACCCAACATAGAGTACATCATTGGGTTCAGATGGAGAGTTCAATAATTCATCGGTTGCATCTAACACCCAGTGCTTATCCCATCACACGCCCTCCCCACTGCCTTAAAGCCCATTTGGGTTTGTTTTGTTTTGTTTTGTTTCTTTTGGTTTGTCTCTCCTTTTTTATCCCCCTATGATCATTTGTTTTGTTTCTTAAATCCGCATGTGAGTGAAATCATAATGGTATTTGTCTTTTTCTAACTGAATATTTCACTCAGTATTACACTCTCTAGATCCCCTGTTGTTGGCAAATGGCAAAACTCATTCCTTTTTAATGGCTGAATAATATTCCATTGTACAATTTTACTACATCTTCTTTCCCATTCATCAGTTGACAGACACTTGGGTTGCTTCATAATCTGGCTATTGTGAATAATGTTGCTGTAAACAAAGGGGAACATATATCCCTTCAAATTGGTGTTTTTGTATTCTTCAGTTAGATACCCAGGAGAGTGATTACTGGATCATATGGTAATTCTATTTTTTTTTAAAGATTTTATTTATTTATTTGAGAGAGAGAGATCACAAGTAGGCAGAGAAGCACGTAGGGAGAGAGGGGGAAATAGGAACCCTGCTGAGCAGAGAGCCCGATGTGGGGCTCGATCCCAGGACCCTGAGATCATGACTTGAGACTAAGGCAGAGGCTTAACCCATGGAGCCACCCAGGTGTCCCCTTCTTTGACTTCTTTTTTTTTTTTTAATTTTTATTTTTTTATAAACATGTATTTTTATCCCCAGGGGTACAGGTCTGTGAATTGCCAGGTTTACACACTTCACAGCACTCACCAAAGCACATACCCTCCCCAGTGTCCATAATCCCACCCCCCCTTCTCCCAACCCCCCTCCCCCCAGCAACCCTCAGTTTGTTTTGTAAGATTAAGAGTCACTTATGGTTTGTCTCCCTCCCAATCCCATCTTGTTTCATTGATTCTTCTCCTACCCCCTTAAGCCCCCATGTTGCATCACCACTTCCTCATATCAGGGAGATCATATGATAGTTGTCTTTCTCCGCTTGATTTATTTCGCTAAGCATGATATGCTCTAGTTCCATCCATATTGTTGCAAATGGCAAGATCTCATTTCTTTTGATGGCTGCATAGTATTCCATTGTGTATATATACCACATCTTCTTGATCCATTCATCTGTTGATGGACATCTAGGTTCTTTCCATAGTTTGGCTATTGTGGACATCGCTGCTATAAACATTTGGGTGCACGTGCCCCTTTGGATCACTATGTATGTATCTTTAGGGTAAATACCCAGTAGTGCAATTGCTGGGTCATAGGGCAGTTCTATTTTCAACATTTTGGGTAATTCTATTTTTAACTTCTTAAGGAATCTCCATACAATTATCCAGAGTGGCTATACCAGTTTCCATTCCCACCAAGAACAGTGCAAGAGTGTTTCTTTTTCTCCACATCTTTGCCAGCGCTTGTTGTCTCTTATGTACTGATTTTAGCCATTCGGACAGTGCAAGGTGACTAATTTGAATCCTGTTATATCTTGGCGCCAAGTATGTCACATTATATGACATAGTATATCACCCCATGTCATGGGATGAATGCAGATCCCCATAAACATATGCCTATGACCTAATACCCAGAACCCTTAAATATTACCTTATATGGCAAAGTTAGGATTTGAGGGAAGGAGGTTTTCCTGGATTACGCAGGTGGGCCCTAAATGCCATCTCATACATCCTTATACAAGAGAGGCAAAGAGGGTTTGAGACAGAAGAGGAGACCACAGGATGGGGGTCAGAGATGGGAGAGATGTGGCCACAAGCCAAGGATTGCCTCCAGCCACAGAAGCTGGTAGAGGCTAGGAAGGAATTTTTCCCTAGAGCCTTTAGAGGCAGCACTGTCCTACTGTACCTGGACTTCAGATTTCTGGCCTCCAGAACTATGAGGAAATATTTTTGTAGGTTTAAGCCCCCAACTGGTAGTAATTGTTACAGCCATCTCAGGATACTAATATGCCCCAAGATAGCTTTAGTTTTAGCTAAACTGATAACTTAGAATATGTCTTGGCTTTCTCAATTGAAAATGATACATTTTAACAAGACACGTGCAAATATTTACTAAACATTAAAAACATACTGTCACAGATTAAAAAAAAATTATAGAAAATGCATATATAACTATGTATTTGTAAGACCTATGCTTTTCACTAGTGTAGATTGCCAGTAACAAGACCTTTCTGACACGATAACAGAATAAATGATTTCTGTAAAACTCACCCCCAAAGCTTACTTTCAGACAGGTTATCTCAATTTATTTGATTTCAGACTTGCTTTTTAGTAAGGGGGTTTTTGCTAATTATTGAGAACACCACATTATTCCCTGAGGACTTTGCGGGTCCTTTTATGGAGAAACAATTCCCAAAAAAACCAAAGTAAAAGCTACAGCTACTCATCACCCCAAACTGAAACACATGTAAGGATTTAAGCTCCAGGTGGGGAACACTGGACCTGCTCCATCTTCCCAGAATTTAACCCATCATCAAACCTAATAATGGTAAGGGTCACAGATAGATGGCAGAGTCTGGGAAGAAATCAGGCAGGTGCAGACATGGGAGTGACAGCTCTCTGAAGTCCTTTGCAGGGCAAGTACCCAAACACAGAAAACTCAAAGCTAACCTTCCAGCTTCGTTATTCAGTTCACCCATAGAACAGGTTTGTATCCCAATGAACTGGACACAAATAATGATTCCTCTGGGACACCTGGACAGCTCAGTTGGTCCAGGGTCTGACTCTAGATTTTAGCTCAACTCATGATCTCGAGGTGTTGAGATCGAGTTGAGATCGAGTCCCGCATTGGAGTCCTCTTGCTCTCCTTGCTCTCTTGCTCTCTCTCTAAAATAAATAAGTAGAATCTTTAAAATAATAATAACAATAATGATTCCTCTGAATAAATAAAACCCAGACCACTTTGGAAGACCTTGTCAAAAAGAAACTTTGACATGTTCCCCAACATTTGCAAAGTGCTCAGAGCCCCTGGGAACTTAAAGAAGGATGACCTCATTGACATGGAGGTGACAGTGGTGGTGACGGTATGACTATGACGGAGGTGATGAAGGCAGCAATATAACGATGATGGAGAGTGGCTGTCATGCAGTCTGTAATGACTATCGCTCCAAGGACTTTGCTGTTCTAAAGTCCTCCTCTCAGGCTGTCTGGTGGCTCAGTCCCTTGAGTGTCTGACTCGTAATTTCCGCTCAGGTCTCAGGGTCATGAGATCAAGCCCCACATCAAGTTCCATGCTCAGCAGGGAGTCTGCTCCAGATTTTCTTTCTCTGCCCCTCCCCCTGCTCTCTCACACAAGTAAATAAACACATATTTAAAAATAAATAGATAAATAAAATTCTACACTTTGTGATGACAGGATTCTAAGAGGTCTTCGGTTCACTTGAGACAAGTCTCTGCTGAACTACGCCCAAATTTCAAATCAATGATTTCATCCAAAGGGCGCTTACCAAGTGCCAGCCATATCCGTGCTGTTGTCCTAAACTTTGCAGAGCAAATTTTAGTAAAATGCTGTCTCAAGGAATTCTAGGAGCCTAGGGGTGAAGATTCAGGAGTAACATGGGGTTGAGCCAGAGTTTAGGAAGTGCTGCAGGGTGACCTGATAAAGGGACAGCAGGCAGTATCGAAGCATGAAGGGAAATGTAACTGAGCCTGGATATTGAAGGAATCCAGCCTGGAGGAGGTGCCCTATGCCCTCTGCTCCAGGCAGCTGGTAAGAGTTGCCCTGGCCCTAGAGAAGCACAGAGTATGTGGAACATGGAATGGAGGACGGAACTGCCTCTGCCTGTCCCTGTGGGTAGCAGAGCCAGAATGAGATGGGGGGCTTGTGGCGGAGGGAGGGGTGCACACACCCCTCCTGCCAAGTGCCGGGTCCAGTACTGAGCCTGATGCATAGAGAATCTCCTTTAATCCTTGGGACATTCTTATAAAATTGTGATTATTATTATCCCCATTTTACAGATAAGAAAACTGAGAGATCGCTCCAGATCCCACAGTAACCCAGCCAGATTCAGTTCTAGACATCAAGTCTGAAGCTCCAGAGGTCTTCACCCCTGTTCAGTGCTCAATGATGCCTTTGTGGTTGCATGCGTGTGCAGACCAAGGGGTCTGGGCCCCCAAGGGCCTTGGATATACAGATGCATCTGTGTTAAATTGGACGTGTCTCCATCCCAGAGGGAAAATTCACTCTGCATGTTTGTTAGCTTTTTCCTTTTAATACTATGGTGTCCTCTGGTGTTTAGGAACATTCATTTTGTATACTGTCTGGATTCAGGGGCACAAGGTGGCATGCTAGGGGTGCTGGGGGTGGGTTCTGGAGTCTGCAGATGGAGACTGGGAGCCACCACCACCCTTCCTAGCTTGCAAACTTAAGCTCCTCTCTGCATTCCTGCCCTTGCATTCTCCTTCATAAAGTACCTACTTCACAAGGGTTAGCACATGGGAAATTCCTAGAATGTTCCCCACAGCACAGTAGGTGTTTGATAAATAAGGCTTGTTAGTATTACTATGCAAATGTCTCCCTGATGGGGATGTAATTAAGCCCTTAGCTCTTTCTCTCCAGTGGATTTTCTTCTTAGCACCTTCAAACTGTCTTAGGGCTTTAAAGTAGTAAAGGTTCTTTGCTGGCCTCCATCCTAACCCTGAGAGATGGACCACTTCTAAGAAGCCTCGTCCACCTCTCATTTTGTGCTGTGATTCTAGAAACAGATCCTGCATTCTTGTTACCCAGTGAGCTTATTTGGGGGCATGAGGGACTCAGGTAGATGGACACACATTTCTTGGACTCTGCCCACCTGGGTCTTCCTGCTGGAGAAGTGGCTTTTTGACCCACCCCTAGAGCCTTCCAGCCCTTCCTGCCTTGGGAGGGCTATGTGCTCCTTCTATGTGCTCTGTCTGTTCCCTTTCCTCCTCCTTGTCTTTGCATGGTGTCCTCTCTCAACGAAGCCCCCCCGCCCCCCGCCGAGAAAACTCTGTCCCCCACATAGCACTCTCCACTCCCTACCTTGCTTTATTTTTCTACAAGGCTATCACCATCCAAAATGCAAAGTATTGTACTTTTATTGTTTATTTTTGTTAACCGACTTCGTTTATGACCTGATGTATGTATCAGAGGACATCCAGTCTACGGCCATACTGCCCTGAATGAACCTAATCTCCTCAGCGGTGATCCAGTGCCCTGGTTCCAGAACCTCCAACTGTGGCTTTCACCTAGGAGGCACTAACATAAAAATCCTTGAAGGAAGACCCCTTTCTGGCAAGTATTCTTACCACAGAGACTAAACACACAGGCAATTTCAATAACCAGTAACCCGGTTGTCTCTGAGGAGCAGAACACTGACCTGACTCACTTAGTACAGAAGCCACACCTCAGAGCACAGCAATGCCTAAAACCACATATGCTTGAATCTCTCTCTCTCTTTTAAGATTTTATTTATTAGTCAGAGAGAGCACGTACAACCAGGGGGAGCGGCAAGAAGGAGAAGCAGGCTCTCTGCTGAGCAGCGAGCCAGATGCGGGCCTCGATCCCATGACCATGAGATCATGACCTGATCTGAAGGCAGCAGATGCTTCACCGACTGAGCCACCCAGGCATCCCATGTACATCTCTCCCCTTTGCATTAAAACCACCCTGCCCTAAGTACTGTCCCCTTGGGAGGGAGCAGACAACTTGCCTGGCATCCTCATGGGCAGTCAGCGGAGTCTGGCTTATCTCTTAAGCTAAAATGGCTCCAAAGTCTGTGTTTCACACATTGCAGAAGGAAGGTTCAACTTTATCAAACATCAGAATCTGAGTTTCCCAGACCCTGTGGGCTGGGGGGCTTCTGACTCTGAAGGTCTGAGAGGAGACACAGATGCTTTTCCACAAGCATCTCCCAATGGTTCTGATGCATTTGGCCCAAGGACTCGAGTTTGAGAAACCCTGCTGCTTGCCCGTTGAGAGAGCCGAAGAGAGATTAACCAGGGTCTCCATTGGAGGACAAGGACTCGGCAGCAGACAGGGGGTTGTGGTGTTCTGTATGTGTGAGAGAGCAGAGCAAACGGGAAGGCCGAATGGGTTGGGGGGAGACTTTCTTATGTTATTCCTCCCAGCATCCCAGATATTTATAGCTCCAATGATGCCCCAAAGAGACCGCTTGACTCTAAACTCATAAAATGTCTACTTGGGAGTCAGACTGTAATTTACTTTTCTAAAGATGCCTCAATTATATCCAAGGAAAAGCCTGGTTACATTTTTAAAACTCAGGAGCAGCAGCTTTTAAATTTATTCAGACTAATGAGCACGTATAAATTTGGCGAAGGCTAATTCACAGGAGTCGGCTGGGGCGGCATGAGAGACAACAAGAGCATCACTGCTGGGGAACAAAGTGAATGGGTGACATGAGTGACAGTAAAGATTTCTTCTAACATCACTAAAAGGCGGCTGAAGTGACAGGTAAGAGGACAGACGCGAGATTCTGCAGCACTCCGAGCATTTGTGTACTCTCAAGAAGGGACACGTTGACTTAATACCAACTTACTAAGTTCAGCAGAAAGTCAGAGCGGGGGGAGGGGGTGGGGGTGGAGGGTGGCTCTGTTGCCCAAAGGGCTCCCACTCTGCTTCCCTGGGGGGTGGCAGGGGACTCTGATCACACAGCCATTTAACCAGGGGGTCTCTGCACCCCTTCTTGCAAATTTTGCAGGCATCAGGCACGTGGTTTTAATCTGTTTCCACAGATCTTCCAAATGAACTTAGCATCCTCTGGAGACAGCTTTTACTTAGGATCAGCTTGGAGGGAATGAAGTCCTAAATCAAAACCGATCAGTGTACATCTGGAGTTCGAGAGAGTCACTCCCCAATCAAACCTACAGGCTTCTGAAGTTGGAAGCCTCCCGCTCAGGGAGAAAGCTGTGGGAGGCAAAACTTTGAAACTTTTTCATAAGCATGACTCTGTGACCTGCACTTGTGCTCTCTCTGTGGCAGCTAGGGGGAGGGGTGTCCTGAATGGAATGCAAATGTCAACACAGTTCCAGTTTCCTCACTGGGATTTCTTTCAGCCAGAGGTGGGCACCAGCCTGCACCTGTGTGCACATGGTATGCAGGCCCACCTGAGGGGATGGCATCCTTGCTTTACTTCTCCAGGTTTCCCTCTCCTGCCCACACACCTCCTGGAGTCACCGTTTGTTATAGGCTGAATTGAATCCCTCCAAAATCCATAGGCTGAAGCCCTAACCTTCACTATGACTTTTTGGAGTTATAGCTCGAAGGAGGTAATTAGGGTAAAAGGAGGTCACAGGGCGGAGCCCTGAACTGATAGGTCTAATGTCCTTCTGGGTAGAGAAAGAGACACCAGAACCCTCTCTCTGCACGAGGACAGAGGAAACACCACATGAGGACACATGTGGCTATCTCTGAACCAGGAAGAGTCCTGCCACCAGAAGCCAACTCTGCTGCCACCTTGATCTTGGACTTTCAGCCACCAGAACTGCAAGGAAATACATATCTTCTGCTTAGGCCACCCAGCCTGTGGTATTTTATCATAGCAGGCCAAGCTGACTGATGCATTATTCTCAGAAAGAGCCTTATGCTTTGAGCCTTGTGTCTGCTGTGCCCTCTCTTAGAAATTCCTTCTTTGGGATGCCTGGGTGCCTCAATTGGTTAAGCGTCTTCTTTCCACTCAGGTCATGATCCCCCAGGTCCTGGGATCGAGTCCCTCATCAGGCTCCCTGCTCAGTGCAAGCCTATTTCTCCTGCTACCAGCCACTCCCTCTGCTTGTGTTCTCTCTCACTCTCACTGTGGCAAATAAATGAGTGACATCTTAAAAAAAAAAATGCCTTCCTCATGTCACTCACTTGGTGATCAAACAGTCCTCACTCAGGTACCTGGAAGGTCCCCCTGGACTTGCCTCTCATGCTTATGGCTTACTGAGCATCTCATGCCTCTTCTCTTGTACCATGGAGCCCCCTACCTAGAAAATATGGCTTTATCTGATTTGTGCCTCAGTGAATTTCTAAGTACCTGGAAGCCACATAGTCCGCCTTACATCTTGGTGTACAGAGAACCTAATTTAGTATCTATCTCAAATTTTCTTCACTGCTTGTAAATTGACTAATGGAAAGATTACATTGATAAATAAATAACTGGATGGACAGACGGATAGTTGGATGAATGGATGGATGAATGGATGGGTGGGTAGATGGATGTATGTATGTATGCATGCATGGTTGGGTGGATGGATGGATGGATGGATGGAAGGATGGACGCATGGATGCATGGTTGGGTGGTTAGATGGATGGTTGGATGGATGGATAGTTGTGTAAATGACTGGCTAGATGGATGGATGGAAGGGCAGATGGATGGATAGATGGATGGACAGATGGATGGGTGGGCAGATGGATGGATGCATGCATGGTTGGGTGGTTGGATGGAGGGTTGTATGGAAGGATTGCTGTATAGATGACTGGTTAGATGGATAAATGGATAGATGAAAGCCTATTATTACCTTTCCTAGTCTGGAGATTTCAGCAGTGCAGGAAACAGGGGAAGGGTTGAGGTTTGGGCATCAGAAGCTACTTTCTAAATGCAAACTATTCTCCTCATTAAACCTTCATAACTATAATGTCCTTACTTGTTCCCTTGCTGCTTGTGTTACTGGTTGCTGAATCCTTACAGTACTGACTGAATTTTTATAAATCTTGGTCTAATAGCTGGCTAGACCCATTCTTTATATTGTATGTCGTCACATCTCATTGCTGGACTGATTTTATTTCAAAGTGGGGTCTTCAGAATAATGTAGTATAAAAATAATTGTGGACTGGGCATTTTGACAAACTACCATTTCATTTAATCTTTACAAATAAATCCCTGAAAGTTGATATCATTAACCTCATATTAGGGCTGAAAACCATGAGGCTCAACCAACTGAAGGCAAAGACAAGATTCAAACTGCATCCTTGCATTCTCAGCCCCAAATCACAAGATGAATGAGCTGCCCCACTGCCCAATGTCTTCTTGAAAGATGGACACCCAGTGCTATCTGGAATTGCACCTGCATTTTCTGCAAGAAGAATTAGGCTGGGAGACATATTTCTCTTTGAAATAATTTTACTAGGGGAAATTTCCCACTGTGCTGAAAGCTGACCTCTTGGACAAACACACTGTCATAAAAACGTGCTATTTGCTACGAGTGCATTGGGAGTTTTAAATCATCAAACTAAAGTACCCCAGGCTCTGACAGTAAAATTTTCATTCAAAGAAGGACTCAGCTTCACAACATAATAAATTATATATGACTGGGACATATAAAACATTTAAAGATATACAGGATTTCTCTGCATTTGTGTTCAGTGGAAGAGTTCAGCTCTCGAAGTACTTTTTTATGTCAGTCCTGCCTATTCATAAGAAGAAAAGACACCCCCTTGCCTCCCTGATAAAATGAGAAGCAACAAAACAAGTTGCCTATCTTCCACATCCTGAAGTTCAGATTTTATGTTTCCTTTCCTTTTTTTATTTTTTTTTTCCCTTTCCCCAAGTATATGTTGGGCTGAAGCAATGCCACCACGGATACCAAGGAGTTAGACAGCCTGCAAGCAGTGACTTTGGTGACCTCTTAGCAAGAATAATTAAACATAAACAGCAGAGACACAAGCCAGACAGACCTGGGGGAGCTATCGAAGACACATCAAGGGAAAGATCTGCAGAAATCAGTTAAGAGTGGAGCATATACAAACCAAAGCTCCAATTACTAGAACCACTTTTTAAAAGGTGCTGAGTTCAGAGAGACACGTATTAAAATAATGGAAGCAAGCCATTCCTAGATACAAGATTACAAGTACAGTCTTGGTCCATGCTAGAAGCTTACTACATGATACATTTCTCTGCCTTCCTAGGCTGAAAGATGATCCCAGCATAATGCTAACACACAGGTGTATATCAATCAGCAATTGGTGCATTAGTGCTATATAACACACTACCCCAAAATTCAGTGGCTTACAATAACCATCTCACTTGTGGGTCCCCAGGTCATCTGAACTAGGCTGGCCTTGACTGAGTGGCTCTAACTCTGGACACTGGTCAACTGAACTTGCATCCAGACTGAACACCAGAGTCCAGCTGTGCCATGTGCCTCCTCCTCTTTGGACTGAGCTACTTTGAGCATACTTTGCTCATTGTTAATGGCAGGAATCCTCGACCCTCAACAAAAGCAAACAATGTCTCTTGAGGTCCTGGCTCAGAGCTGGCTCACTCTCTTTCTGCCCATTCTGTTGGCCCAAGCAAATCACGTGGTCAAACTAGACACTCGTAGGGCAGGGGAACACCACTTGGTTGGTGGTTTTGAAAAGCCACACGCCCAAAGACATGAATATATAATTCAAACACAGGAAGTTCATGAAGAATTGCAAATAATAATTTTATCTACCTCTCCTGGGTTTTCTTTCTACCTTGGTCTTAACTTGCTGTGGAACTTGAAAGTGAATCATTTCTCTCTCCCAGTCCAGCTGCAGTCTCAGTGTGGTTGCAGAGAAGAGCCCGGGCCTCACCCTGGAATCTGTGGGATGTGAAAGTTCTTGCGCCCCACCTAGACCTACTGAATCAGAAACCAAGCTTCAGGTAGTTAAAGTGACTGACCTAAGCACACAGAGTGCTAAGTGATGGGCTGACCCTGTCCCTCTCACCTGATCTCACTGTCAACCAAGAATAGATTGGGGGTGGGGTGGGGGGCAAGTATGTGGAATTGTCTAGAAAAAAAAACACTTTTTTTCAAGTGAAAAGGAGAGTTAAAAGCACTTCCCGAGAATGCAGACAAATTCATTCATGTGCCTTTCACCTCTTGCCAAGCCCACATTCCACTGAAGGTATGTAGTTAATCACCATTTGTGCAGAAACTTGATCCAAACCCTCAGGTCGCTTTACTATGATTTAGGCTATTTTTGTTTTCTGAAATCTCATCCGCTTCACCGGTGACTTCCAGGCCTGCCCAGCCCTGGGTGTGGACGGAAGGTCTCCCGGCAGGGAAAAGACCCTGTGTTTATACAGAACGAGAGCCTGGGCGCCTCCCGATGCTTCAGCACAGGGCCGAGAGCCACTGGGAATGTGGGTGAGCGCCAACAACGTGTGGGACACAGGTGGCCCTGTAAGCTGGACGGAAGTTTTCATGTGATTTCTGGGAGCCCCATGCCTTGGGAGGGACAGGGCTCAGCTCACAGCACCAGGGCCAGCTTGGGTTGCTGGGACTGAGGGTTAAGAGGGGTTCTGATACAGACCTTACCCCTTTTAAAGTACGTGATGCTACATAATGTCCCTAGGCTTCCAGAAGCTCATTTACCAATGTGGACAAACAAATTGTATCATATGTTAATATAAAAATGTGATACAGCACTAATACAATATAACATATATATCATTACATGTTTAGTATGTGTTAATATAACAATATATCAGTTTAATATAACAGAATTATACCATCTTATGCTATATATTAATATGTCAATAAATGTGGACACATATATTGTGCATGATACATATACAATAATGCAGTATTGTGTAGTATTGCATAATTATATAGAAAAATTAAAATATATAATGACTAATGCATACATGTTGTATAATATCATCATATTATATTATTATTACTATGAATGTCAGGAACTTGATTTTTCCTAGAGCTAGAGTTCCTATCCGTGTTTCTTCAAGTCCAGAATATGTAAGCACCAATCTTAAGCAATACTGGCTTCTATAAAATAAAAGACTTTGAAGAAGACATGCCTCCAAGGCCCCTGATGCTGTGGGAAGCAGAGCCCAAGATACAAAGATACTGGAGGCTAGAGGCTCTGGAGTTAGGCAAAAACCAAACTGGAATCAGCTTTGTCACTTTGTTTGGGCCAGGTCCCTCCCGCAAGCCTCAGTAGCCTGGTCTAGAGGCAGTGGTCATTTAACAAGTAGTAGCAGCCATATTTGGTGTCAGTCGACCGGCATGCACCAGGAACTTGTTAGATATCAGACTGATGGAAGTCTGTCTTCCAGGCATGGACAAGGTTCTGGGGTGAGACGTGTCAGCTTCCAATTAATCAGTCAGGACCTTTAGGCAAGTCTCATGAACTGTTGGAGACTTTTCTAATATGTTTAGAGAGGATATTTGTTTGACAGGGCAATCTGGAGGACTATTGTGAGAAAGTTACAAAGCACTTGACTCTCAATCCATCATCTGTAAATGGTCATCTATTTGTGAGTGGCCATGCCCTCCTTCGAGAGCTAGGATAGGTTACTCTGGGTGTGGCAGAGAAATGAGGACTCAGCTTTGCTTTGATCACAAACATGAAGACCCACCTTCCTCTCCATTTTACAGATTGCCCAAGCTTACATGTAGACCTGGAAAGATTAGGTGTTTGCTGAAGCTACCCAGAAGGTACCCTTGTCATCCAGAAAGGATAGATAGTGCAGTGGGGGAAGACTGAGGACAACCTATGAACACTGTCACCAATTCCCATCTCTTAGCATCTTCAGGGTCCCCCTCATCCCTGCCCACATGGCTCCCCCACTTGAATGCCCACCCAGATAACTCCACCCAGTGTGACCCTGTGAATCTGGAAAGTTGGGAACCCAGTGCGGTCTCCTCTCTGCCCAATCATTCCACAAACATTTCCTGTGAACTCATTGTCTCTCCACTGGCCGTGTCTTGGTCCCCAAACAGAACAGCTGTTCGATTTTAGCACTGCCCACGGCACTTGTCACATCCAAGCTTACAAGGCTGTTTAGGGCACTCAGTTCTGCAGGGCTGGCAGTGGGGCACTGGCTGAAGAAGCATTGCCAGACTGGAAAGAATTTCTGCTGTCAGTGGGCTTGAGGTTTATTCTGTGCACATGGAATTCAAGGAAAATATAATAGCCAGGAGCTACATGTGGTTACTGAAATTAGAATTAGTTAGAATGAAGCGAGATTTAAAATACAGGTGCTCAGCCTCAGTGGCTACATTTCAAGTGCTCAGTAGCCATATGTGGCTGGTGGTTATTGTATCCCATGGTGCAGACAGAAGATTTATCTTTTTGCAGAATGTTCCTTTGGACAACGTTGCTCACCATACTCTGTCCCCCTTGAGTCTCGGTTACTCCCTCTCACTATGTCCATTCTCTTTAAAACCCTAACGGTTACTTGTACACTAATGTGTTTAATGGAAGTTTCCTCCAATTAGACTGGGAGCTCCCCAAGACTAAGGATTATGTTTATCTCTATGCCCTCCTTGAACCCCCACACTTAGAAGGGGACTGTCACACAGGGTGCCCTGAGGATATACTGGTAAAATGAATGAATGAAAAGATGTGGTTCCGCAGCCCATTGACCTGACTTCAAAGTCTACATAGGAGTGGGCATGTCATTTGGTGGGATGAATCCTCTAGCTCATCATAGCTCTCCACAAGGACAGCCAGAACTACCATCATTTCAGCTTCATTCATCCCTTGCTGATGCTCTCTTAATCCCTCCTGCTCTGCCCACATGGATCTAGCCAGGTCTTGCTTCCCTCTTCCTTGCCTTTGTTCACTTAGAGCCTCAAGACCCCAGGATGTCCTTCTCCATCCAAGTCTACCTGATGATATTTGACCCATACATCAGGCACCAAGAAAAATGCCCCCTTCTCCAGGAAATCTTGTTGAATAGAATGCCTACCTCTTGTTTCCTTACCTTCTTCCTTCAATGGGGGAGTTATGAATGGTTTCCATTAGCTTTCAATATCCTTGGCTCTTAAATCCCCAAACTCTTGGGAATCTTCTCTCCTGTTACCTTGTCCATGGATGCTTTTGTGTACTTTAGTTCATGTTTTTTATCCACGTTTTGGGAGCAGGGTATGAGAAAAGGACTTGACACACAGTAGATAATTTAGAAAAAAATGGAATGAACATAAGTAAAAAACCAAAAATCACCTTTTAAAGCTATGATTTTTTTCATGTATAAATGATCATTGCCACCAAAGCGCTTAACTCTCCGATGACTTACTTCATGACTGCTTCTTTTATTTTTCAAAAATTCACATTAAACTATAAAACATAAATCTTTGTAGCTTGTGTAATTTGTAATATCAAATTCTAAAATTAAGAGTTTATTACATCCAATGGTTTAAGGGCCTAGAGCTAAAAGAAGCGAATTTCTAAATTGAAATGTCTCTTGAGAACGAATGGAGGCACATTCATTTTGATTTTGCAACAAAGTAAATGAACTAAAATAGGAAAAATGTGAACTATTAGTGTAATTTATTTGTATCTTAGAACAATATTAATTTTAGACATGAAATGCATATATTTTAGATCAGTATTTAAATAAAGAAGCCACAGGTAAAGGACCTCCCCTGTACAAGCATTCCCTCCTTTGAGACCATGTTCCAGGGAACCATGACAATATTTCTCTGTGTTTAAGACTTGAAAGGTCTTTGCGCACCCACTGTCACACGCGATCCTCATGGTAACTCTATTATTTGGGACCTTTATCCTGTTGAATGCTGGTTCCCTATATATCATCAACACAATCTGTTATAAGAAGATGCTAAGTTCATTGCTTACTGGAGTCCTGGGAAACCTGGGAAGAGTGCAGGCAGTGTCTCCAAGGTGGGAGGCCAGGGGCAGCTTACTGAGGATGGGCTTGAACACAGTCTTCCAATGTGGGGGGCGGGGGTGTGGTTGGGGTTGGGTATGGATCACAAGACAATAGTGCAGAAGGGATGGAAAAAGCAAAGGGAGACTCTCTGAACCAAGAGATTAAAAGAACATGAAGACACAAACTATGGCTGTTTGACATTGCGGAAGAACTGATGGTTATTTGAGAAAGTCTCCACAGTGAACAATCAAAGAACCAAGCCATTTTCCCTACGACTGTCTAACAGAGTAATGTCATGTTAACCAAGCCAAGGGGAGAGCAAATCATAAGCTCAGTTAGGGCAGAGAGTTCCCAACCTCAGCAGTGATTTCCATACCTGCGTGAACAGATTCACACTGACCAGAGGAGAAACCCAGCTTCTGGACACAGGATACCGTTTCCCTCTTCCATATGGGTACACATGTTTAAAAGCAGTGCTTGCCTTGTTCTTGAACTCTAGGGCATGAATTAAGGACCCCTCCCTGTCTGCAGGGAGCCCACCTCCAAAAGGAAAGAAGGCTTGTTGAGAGCTATCTCTCCCTGTCTTTAACACTATATGCAAAATAAAACCTTAATTTGAGTGCTCTTTGAAAAACTCCAGTTGCTTTCTGAACTACTGAAGTGTTACATAAGTAGAGATATAAATACACATCGATCAATATTTTATTCAATTGTCTTTCCCCCTTTGAACCACCTTCCAGGTGGGTGGCTATTGAGAGCATTTGGAATTGTAAATGCTGGTTGGCGGCTAGTGCTTAGTGACTTTACTTTTATTCCGTGAGTATTGAAGGCATGTGGAAAGGTGCTATTCTCTTTCAGGGAGGTAATCTGTGGGATGAATGCTAGATTGTGCACGAGGGCCAACGTAACACGTCAATAATATAGCACGTTAACACTGCTGGTTCCTTGCAACCAGGCTGCCAGAGCTGGGAAGTCAAGACCCTGGTAGAAAGATCTCCATCATGTTCACATTCACACTTGGAAACTGCTTTCTCACTTCTCTGGCACAACCGAAACATTATGTTCCATATCCATCACCACCACAACACAGCACACAACACACAACTCCGCCTTCTCTTGCTCTGCAGCCCTATGTTTTTTACACTGTACATTCTTCTTGTTTGCAAGTTTTATTAAACTCTCCTCTCCTTCCCTTGCAAAGAATAAGACATTTGAGAGAGAGTGCTAATAGTAAACCTCTTCCAAGTGTTTCATACAAAGAGTGAGAAACAGAACTCTAAATGCCAAGGTCAGAGAAGGATAGCAATGCAATCCCCCGCTGGGTGACATCTGGAGTGGTGGCTGCCCCAGGAGGGAGCCCAGGGAGGGGCAGGGGTACCATGCAGCCTCATGAGATTAAGGTGCCATAATGAAGATGAAGTCACTGTCTAACCAGCACTTCCCTACCCTGTGCTCTCCTGAGACTCTGGAGGCGAATCACAGACCCGCGAGAAAAGGACAGGGGTAGGAAGCCATTTTCCCCTGTCTATGCCAAAATGCTAAGGATTCATCGGTATGTACATCTATCAGGATACAGCTATACTCACCACATGTTCTGGATAAATCTGGGTTTGGAGAAATTCTCTGGAATCTGCTTCGTCCTATTCTCCTCTATGTACTGTCATCTTCAGAACACAGTTTTATCTCTATCGTATGTGCATCCATATCTGTATCTGTGTGTGTGGCTATGGTTATCTATTTAATGTAGATGTTGGGTCAATCCTGAAAATCAGTCTGGCAGATAAGACTATGAGTCAGATTCAGAAGATGTGAGTTTAAGCCCCAGCTCTGCCACTGAGTAGCTGAGTGAGGGCAGGCAGCTAGGGGCTCTCTGCGGGCCTTGTCAACTTCTCTGCAGAATGGGTCGAATTGCCCTGCCTGAGGAGGGGGTACACATTGTGTCCAGTGTGGTCGTGTGCACTAAGACTTTGTAAATAGTAAAATCAAGAGGGCAGCATCAGCAATATATACCAACAGTGGATGCATCTGAATCATGGGGTTATGTCTGACTTTAATTTTTGCCTTTATAGGTCTTTGGTCTTCTCCTTAAGGGACATGTTTTTGTTTGTCTGTTTGTTTGTTTTTTAAACACAGGAACAAGAACAAATGCCTTAATAAAGAAGAGTTTGTGTGTGTGTGTGTGTGTGTGTGTGTGCGCGCACACACACACATGTAAAGGAAAATTTAGTAATGGTACAATCATTTAAACTAGTTTATTTTCCCTAAACCATGTTTTTAAAAATATTTTATTTATTTATTTGGGAGAGAAAAAGAGAGTGCACATGACCGTGGGAGAGGCAAAGGGGTCCTCAATGTGGGGCTCCATCCCAGGACCCCAGGATCATGACCTGAGCCAAAGGCAGATGCTTCACCAACTGAACCACCCAGGCACCAGCTAAATGGCTAAATCTAGTCTTTTTTTTTTTTTTTTAAGATTTTTAAAAATTTATTCACATGACAGACAGAGATCACAAGTAGGCAGAGAGGCAGGCAGAGAGAGAGGGAGGAGGAAGCAGGCTCCCTGCTGAGCAGAGAGCCTGATGTGGGACTCGATTCCAGGACCCTAAGATCATGACCTGAGCCAAAGGCAGAGGCTTTAACCCACTGAGCCGCTCAGGCACCGTGAAATCTAGTCTTATGCTCATCCCTAGCCAACATCGTATTGTGTATCCTAATCTATATATTTAATAGCGCTGACATCTTCCTGTGGGAGTGAGTGCTCATGAGGGTAGGAAGTTTGTCTCAGTAACACTGCCTACGCAGTCAGGGCTGTGCGGATACATGTGGGGCAGAAGCAAGAGTACAGAGGGAGACCAAGCACAGCCGACTTGACCTTGCAAGAGGAGCACATGAGGTATGGGACAACTGATCCTTGCCCGCTGGCAGCTCCCTCCTCCCAGGAGGATGCAGTCATGGAAGGGGCCAGCAGAAGCCAAAGTAGACCTGGGGCTGTGGGCAAGGGGCCCCCGGATCTTGGGTTTGGCAAGTGGGTTCTTGATGCCCTGGTCCTTTAGGCTGCAGGAAGCCCTTATCTTGAGGGCATGGTGGATGCTGCAGGAGGGCTCGGGAGGACCCTCTGAAGGGTGGGGCCCAACACTGAGCCCCCACATGTCTGGATCTAGGGGTGATATTATTCTGGTGTTTACTGCCCGAGATGCCCCCAGAAACTCTGGTTAAACAAGAGTGTGAATGACGTGTGTCACCATGTGGCATTCATGGTTCTAAGAGTGACTTGAGATGAGATGAGAACGCCAAATCAGGGGTGGTCTGAGACTCGGCTACACGACGTTTTGAGTGGCCCCGTTGGCTTTAGAAACCAAATCCCGTCTCCTTACGCATGCCTTTCCATTTGTGTGAATTCTCTATTCGTTCCACCTGTTTTAATCCACTCACTCCTTCCAACAAATAGGAAACAGGGTATGGGGTCACCTTTGACAATCGTTCTATGACAAAAGGTGTGTGTGTTCCCACCAGACGTTTAATCACACAGGAGTTGCCTCAGTGGGGTGACAGGCGGAAATCTCAGTGTTGGGGAATTTGGTAGCGTGAAGGAGAAAAATAAAACCAAGACCTGTCGGAGCGCTCCTTCTCCAGCTGAGTAAGTTATGAGGGGCGAGCGGGTCCTGGAAGGAACCCGTTTATCACGCTCAGCATCCCAGGACCAGTATTTATCGCCTGACTCGCTGCAGCCTTGTAGAGTGAAAGCAGAAGCCATAAAGCGCGCACAGAGGAGGGTGCAAACTGTTGCATTCTCTGAATTCATTGAAGATGACGTGAAAAAGTTGTTTGGATGCTTTATTATGTGTGGAAGAGTCATAAAAACCAGGCTGAGCTACCGGGAGGAAAGTACAGCCAGAAATAAGGGTGTGCGTGCAGGAGATGACGCTGCAATTGAACTTGAAACCCTCTCTTCCTAGACGCGTTAAAAATCACGCTAGAACCGGTAGAATGAATAAGCAGGCTCAGTGCATTAGAATCCTGCGGCTGGGAGCACACGCCCTCCAAAATGAGGTCTGGAGTGTTTGCTATCTCTCAGTTATGAAATGACAGCACGTCAACTAAAATATCACGTAAATGCCAGGTAACAAACAGTTATTAAGTGCCACCTATATACCAAGCTCTCTACTAGGAGAGGAGGATATACTGACCAAAAAAAAAAAAAGAAGGCACGGTCCCTATTCTGGAAGAGCCGTCAAATGCAGATGATTGACTAGTAACCAGGGTAGCAGATGAGTAGAAAGGACGGTCCCCTGACCTGGTCTTTTTAATGTGCAGTGGGATTCTCCATCTACAGCTGATCATAAACTCTGCACACATTTTTTTTCCTTGTGATCATCATTATGGTCATGCATGTCATGGGAGAAAATTTCCAAGGTTTAGAAAAAAAAATAAGTAGAAGAAAACTTTTAGACTGTGTCATCTAGGAGCATTTGGCTGGCTCAGTCAGTGGAGCTTGCAACTCTTGACCTGGGGGGTTGTGAGTTCGAGCACCACATTTCTGACTGAGTTTACTTAAAAATGAAATGAAACAGGGGGCGCCCAGGTGGCTCAGTTGGTTAAACAACTGCCTTTGGCTCGGGTCATGATCCCAGGGTCCTGGGATTGAGCCCCGCCTCGGGCTCCCTGCTCAGTGGAGAGCCTGCTTCTCCCTCTCCTGCCTGCTTGTGCTCTCTCGCTTTCTCTGTCAAATAAATATGTAAAATCTTTAAAAACAAAATAAATAAAACAGAACAAAAAGAGGGTGTCAATTATACACAGATAAAAAAATGAAACAAAAATAAATTTTCTCTTGTAAAGGTAAAAAAAGAAAAAAGAACCTTACCTCTCAGAAATAACATGTTACCTTGTATTATATCCCATTGCTGTCTTTTACCTATGCATATCACTCCACATTATTGGTGCTCCTCACTGCCTTAGCTACACATAAGTGTTTCATATGTTATTTTAAAGATTGTATTTATTTATTTGACAGAGAGATCACAAGTAGGCAGAGAGGCAGGCAGAGAGAGAGGAGGAAGCAGCCTCCCTGCTGAGCAGAGAGCCCCTATGTGGGGCTCGATCCCAGGACCCTGAGATCATGACCTGAGCCGAAGGCAGAGGCTTAACCCACTGAGCCACCCAGGTGCCCCCATATGTTATTTTAAATGCTTGGTAATCTTAGTTTTATGATTTTAAAACTTTCTCTCATATTTGGGACATTGCACATTGAAATGAGGGGGCTGGCTTTTGCAAAACTCTGATGACTGGGTATCACACCCCTGATAAATTCATTCAGGGTCTCCAGATAGAACACAGTCCTTGGGGTTTTTTTTTAAGTTCCTATATGTCTCTGATACGCAGCCAGTATTGAGAAACTATTGATAAATTCATTATATTTCTTTCATTATTAAACAACTGAAGTGCCCTCCAAGTAGTTTTTAAATTATATTTTCATCAATAATACACCATCCTGTAGAGAACATCTTGGTGTAAAGCATGCCAGCATTTTGCATTGTCTCCTCAGCATAGAATCTGAACAATGGGATTAGCACAGGCAGAAGTCACTCTTCACACACAGCTCTTCACACACCACGATGTGTTCTTATTTCCCCCAAGGAATCAGTGCAGGGGTGGTGAACCAGTTTAACAGAGGAATACAACCTCAGGGAGTTTAAGGAATGGGCTCATTTTGGCTCCCAGGAGCATGGCCTTTCTACTATATCTGTATTAACTTCCTAGAGAGTCTTTCTATACTTTATGTTTGTTTTATTCTTGGTGCAATTCTGAGTTTCTCGGGCCAGCCACCTCCAGGAAGAACATGTGGGGTTAGGAATCTGTTGCTGAATCCAATGAACTGAATGTGTCCAGAGAACAGAAGATTACGCTATGACTTTGTTGTCACAGGCAGTGATTAAACTAGTGGACAAGGACCCCTGTAATCTAGTTATTGTCAACAGGAAAAAAAAAAAAAAAGATTAGGATAAAATCCCACATCCCAATCATCACTTGATTATTACATCCACACTGTAGATGAAGAAACTGCCGTTAGGGAAGTAAAGTCGTTCCTCCTTCCAGGTTTAGAAGGCAAGATTTGACTATCTCAGCAGTGATTGCTCTGTGCTTACAGAGAAAGTTCCGCGGTCGGAAGCTTTTCCAGACCCACCCTCCTTCATTCCTTCTCCCCACTCATGGGTGTCCAGCCCACAGGTCAGTCTGAAGACCCCCCTGTCCCAGTCCTGCTCCTCCTGCCTGTGTCACTCACAGGTATGCCCCCTCCCCCCTCGCGATAAAACTCTTACACTTCAGACTCAGTTTTGGTGTCCTCTCCCTGGAGGACCTCCGAACTACCATAAGGTGTGACCCAGTAAAGTGGCACAGAGACACCCCACACATGCGGTACGCAAGAAGCCATACACACTCATGGAGAGAAGCAGCTCATGGGGGTCCCCGGAGCCCATCTCCCACCAAACCTGCACCAGTGACAACCCACGAATGGTTTAAAATTGGTCCTGGTGGAAGTGTTTACATGACAGAGATCAACAAACTCCACAAATCAAGATGGTGTTGTTCCCCAAGAGCCCAAGTCGTCCCATGCCGCCTAGCACACTACCTTCCCCAGAGTTGCAACATTTAGGATTCTTGGAAATTCTGGTCCACAAATGACATTTCCCTCCTGCAAGTAGGGAGCAGCGGACAGCAGCTGCAGCCTTTCCTCCCGTTGTTAATCGCCCATCGATTTTTCTCTTGATGTCGGATGAAAACCCTGTTGCTTCGTATCCCAAGAGTTCATCATGTAAACACGTGTCCCCACCTGCTCGCCGGTAGAGTTTCTGTGTTCCAGTGCTTCTTGCCATCCCTGGATGTTTAAAATTCTCTGCAGCCAACAGCACTCTATAATTTTATCATCAATAAGAAATTGTACCAGCCAAGAAGACAATTAGAATAAGTCAAATTCAAAATTATATGCTCTGGATATAATTCCACACCCCACCTTTCCTTTTTTAACGCGAGCATCTGAAAAGCCTTGAAGAGACCGTTTGTATGCATCATGGATAGAAATGCTCGCAAATCCATAATTTAGTTATATCTTGGTGTGAGACTGGCCAAATGAATAAGTAAATAAAAATAAAGGCACACAAGGATTGGTGTCAGTAAAGAACATCCCCTCTTTATGTGGTGAAAGGAATAACAATTTCCGAGGACTATTGATATAAACATTAAAAAAAAATCATATAGAGGATTTTAACCTACATTTTATTAGTGGAATGTGAGCATCAGTTTTCCTAACTGCCAAGTGAGGCTCTTAATACCAACATCAAAGTGTTGTTTGTGGGCTCAGTAACATTCTACGAGTGTGTATGTATGTGCATGTGTCTATATGTGTCCGCACGTCTATCATGCGTGCATGTGTGCCTGTTTACACGTGTGTGCGGTTATGTGCGTGCAGGGGTGTATATACTACTAAGGTACCTAGTAACTGTTCAATAAAATAGAACTTATCCCCTGCCTCCTTTTTTTAGCTATTCGAGTATATGGAGAATAAAGCACCCACATTTTCTGGCTGAGTGTATGCATTATTAAAGAAGAGTGATTGCTTTCTGCTGTTTCTGTAAGTGAACACTAATGCATTAAAAGTCGAAAATAAATAAAACAGGCAGACAAAAAGACAGGGCAGAATTCATAGTGGAACTATCTCTATTAAACCGTGCAGAACTGGAGCGTGGCCATGCAGAAGAAAGAGGGAGCTGAGGAGGTATCTGGAGGGTCGGGAAGCAATCCCACTGGGAGGTGCAGAATGACTCACTGTCCGGGAAGCCTTGCGGGAAGGCCATGCGAGTGTGCCATCACAGAGAAAATTATTTTTTTATACACAATAAAGGTTTTCCAAATATTCACTCTAACGATGGGCTGCAAAATCCACACGAGCTAGGCACAGACACTGAAGAAGTTACGAGAGGCGCGAGGCTTTCCGGGTTTAGTTCCTTCCGCCTCTGCTGAGGAAGCACAGGGAAGTGAGGTTGGGAGGTTGCTTGACAAATTGCCTTGGGTTTATTTTTCATCATTTGTATTATATTACATAAGATTGGGACACAACTCAGTGGTCGAACAGCGTAATAGTCTGCACGTTTAATACGATTTCTGCGACGCACAAAATAGTACCAGATAAACCATTCATATCTTAATGATAGGTAAATACTCCTTTAGTGATACAGATGAGTATGTGACAGACATTCTCTATCCGTGAAAACACCTTTATTTCTGTACCTATTACAGCAGAGATATTGCTACATCAGTAGCTGAATTCCTGTGCTGATAGACAGGAAATAAACAATTCGCATCCATGCACACACACCAGCAAGATAACGGTCATACCGTCATACAATAAGAGCTCCCTGCTAGAAGCCAGAGAATTTCTTTCTCTGTTTTTTTGACTCTAGGAAACAAACAAACAAACAAACAAACAAAAAACAGCCTCATATAATAGGAAGACAGACAGGCTCTGGGCACTTTTGAGACCGGTGTTCAAATTCCAGGGGCTCTCCTGACTGGTTGTGTGACTAAATGTTTTGCAAACTCTACCTCGCTCACAAATCTCCCAGGGATCCTGTTAACATTCAGATTCGGATTCTCCATCTGGGGCTCAGCATTTCCCACAGACGCCCAGCTGGTGACCCTTGAACACCACTCTGAGTAGTGGGGACTTAGATCTGGAGGTTTTCTTCTCTGAGTCTTAGTCTCTTCATTTGCACTGCGTGGGTGCTGAGGTTTAATGATGCTGTGAGCATTCTACCCAGCAATGCTTGTTGAAGCCCCAGCCGTGGGTGGTGTGCACTGTGCTCCATAGGCGGACACCTGCTCACAGGGCTGGCACGCAAGGTCACACCCGTTCCATGTCCTGTCTCCACCACCTTCTTCACCTGACAACTAAAATCCACGTGGCTGCAGCTTCTAGCCACGATGCCTTGTGTAGTCCATCACCTTCTTCAAAATAATAACAAATTGTGAGGGAAATAAAAGAAGAAAATCTGTTTGCCGCTGAAAGTTTCCACAGCTCAGTGGAGCTCTGCATGTGTTGGATACTAACTTTATTTCCCAGGGTCTGGCAGAGGCCATAATCCATGAAAATGGAACACGAGTCCCTGCATGAAGTACTTTGCAGTAAGCCGCTAAGATTCACTTGCAGCTCTGCATGAGACCCTTGAGTTCTCTTTGATAAGTTGCCCGACTGGAGCAAGCTGAAAATATGTCCATTATTGTGGGGGCAGCTGGGAGGATGTGGTGTTACAGGTGGAGAGGGTGGTGGGTCAGGGACCCCAGGCTGCAGAGAGTGCCTCCCAACCTCTTCCGTTCCAAGAACGGAGCTCTAGTTGGCTTCGCAAGGTACCCATAACCCTGGCAAGGCAGGGGGAGAGGCAAGTTGGGTTGCTTTCTTCCAAATGCATGCCAGGGGCCTGATCAGCGTGTTAGGAAGGGTTTTAGCACCTGTGGAAATAGGGGAGCCAGCACCAGCCAACTCTGCCCCTCCCCTGTGGAGGGAAGAGCACCCCGGGGTTCAAAATGGAAAGCTGGAAAAGAAAGATGTGCAGTGCAGGCAAGACCACAGGGTGCTAGACCTCTCAGTCCTGGCTTGGGAGAGAATAAAGTGTTTTCTGCTTTTCTGGTGGGCAATTTGGCACTCCTGTTCAAAACCTTTAAAATTGTGTGTACCCTTGGACCCTGCAGACCTGCATCTGGAATATTTTCCCAAAGAAACTACATAAATGTGTGGAATGTTTAGTTTTAGAGCACCATGCCTAGAACCAGGAAGATAGACTTTTTTCCCAATTTTTTTTTATATTTTTGTTTGCTCTGTTTTGTTTTTTAACTTTGAAGGGTAGTGGTAGCCAAAAACAAACAAACAAACAAAAACCTACAAAGACAGAGCAAAAAAAGTTATCTCTTTTCACAGCTACAGGCAGCTTTCCCTCCCTGAGAGCTGGAGACCAGAGGTGGCCTTTGGTGGAGGCAGGTCTAGTACTTAGAAGCAGTCCCCTACATGGTGAAGAATATTAAGCAAATACCCTCCCCAGTGTTCCCAGGCAAATCTGAGAATGCAGGTGTGTTAGACTCGGAAGTTAAGTGTCCTGCTTTGTTTTGTAAATTGTCAAGTGCCCTTTTTTAGCCAGAAGTACATTTCTGCAGGCTCTGATGCTCCTTTATATATAGCCCCATTTCACTTCTAGGTAGGGATTCCAGGCTGCGGCAGTTTGCTTGGAAAGAACGTCCATAAAGCCGCATGATATTCAGATGGTGATACACAGGCAGAGGCTAGGGTTATGTCCTGAGGACCTGCCCTCAGTTCGTTTATGTTCTAGGGGGCTGAGATAGATAATAAACAGGCATGCCTGAGAGTGAGTAAATAGATGATGTACACATAGTAATTTCTCTAAAGAGGAAATGCACAAGAAATATTAGAAAGTATGGGGATAAGGTGCTTAGCTAGGATGGTCTCAGGCGCCCAGCAGAAGAGGTGACAGGTGAATGAAGGAGAGGGACAATTTTAGCTTCACTGCGGAAACCCTCAGAGGGGGTGTGGTGTGAACCCCCATAGAGAAAGGCCAAGTAGCTGGCGGGTGGGGTGAGGAATGGGAGAATTAAGTTCGGATGCATATCTGATGGCAAATTTCTGGGGTTATGAGAATTATCCGGTAGAGAAAAAGATGGTGCTGAATAGAATGAGGGAAACTAGAAGAAACAGTCCTTGAGAATGCCGGAGGACATGGGGAAGGGAGCCAAGAAGAGAAGTTCGCTTTGGGGATGAGATGGTTGCTCTTTCCATTAAGTAAGGAGGTAGGGACTGTGGAAGCAGACACAGGAAGGCCAGTGTCACTGGAGAAATTAAGATGGAGTGTTTCTATCTGATACCACCCGTCTGTTTTGAAATGTAAGGTGGGGTCATCAGTAGAGAATATGGTTAGGATGGAGTGGTGTTAAACAAAGAGAAGCCATTAAGACATCATCTCTAGAGCTGGAAAGGTAAATTTGCTTAGAGAATGTAGGATTGTCTAGTTGGATTAAGGCCTACTTCAGACGGGTGACCACTCACTGAAAGGCATCCACTCAGCCCTGGTTTGTAGTATTCTCCAGCCACAATCAGCATCTTGGGAGCAGATGCAAAGTTAAGTGGACTGTGTGTACAATCAGGTGTGATTATTAATTTTGTGTCAACCTGGTTATGCCATGGTACCCAGATGTTTGATCAAACATTATTCTAGATGTTTCTCTGAAGGTATTTTTTTTTTTTTTAGATGAGATTACATTCGAATCAGTAGACCTTCAGTAAAGCAGATAATCGTCCATAATGTGTGTGGGCCTTGCAAAATCAGTTGAAGAGCTTAAGAGAAACAACAACAACAACAACAACAACAACAAAAACCTGACCTCCCTGAAAGAAAAGGGAATTCTGCCAACAAGTCATCTTTGGACTCCAAATACCACTCTTCCTGGGTTTCCAGTTTTTTGTTCTACCATGGAGATTTTGAACTTGACAGCTTCCAATTTCACATGAACCAAGTCTTTAAAATAATTCTATCTATACACACATCATATTGGTTCTATTTCTCTGGAAAACCCTGACTAAGACACCAGGTCTGGGGGGATAAGTGGGGTTCCTAGGAAAAGTTGATTAGTAGAGAATGTTCAAAGAAACTAAGTCTGTTTTCTAGGGATAGTGATAGTCATGGTCAGGGAAACTGTACACAGTAGGAGGCTGTATCCATCAGAAGGGTCTAGATTACCATGAAAAAAGGAATAAGCCCCAAATCTCAATGGCCAATTACAGCAAAACTGTATTTCTCATGCAGGATGGATATGGCTTCTGTTCATTGCAGTCCCTCAGGGAGCTGGGGTGATGAAGGCTTCATCTTGGCATTGGCTACCACAGTCACAGCAACAAGGAGAGACGGTCAGGGAGTCACTGTGGCAACTGAAATTCACATGTCACTTCTGCTCAGATTTCATTTATCAAGCAAATCATAAGGCTTATCCCAATTTTGAGAGCGGGTGAAGGAGCAGTTCTAACAAGTCTGGGAAAGGAGAAGACTCAGAAGTTGGTGAAAGAGTTTTAATGACTTCCAAGGATGACATATGCTGACAAAGTGGTAGGATCAATGGGATGGAGGTCAATTAGATCACAGAAATTCTGGACTGGGAGGATTAGAGGGATCCGGAAGTTGGGAGCTTATAGTCAGAATGTGTTGACTGGCTGAAGCTTGGTCTCAGAGATGATGGAGTCAATGGAGATGATAATTTGAAGATAGGACCATGCCTGTGGTTACCTGAGATAGGATGAAGAGTAAGACCCTTGAAGCAGTCTTTCTCAGACTTTGGTGAGCATCCAAACTGCATGTTCATATACAGATTATGGACCCCATCCCACAAGAGCTTGAAGAGTGGCATCTCTGACAGGAACCCAGGTAATGCTCATGAACTTCACCTTAAAGCTATGGATATGCAAGGAACAAGAGGCATTGGTATTAGGTAGGTCAGTACCATGGATGGGGAAGTTGCTCAGAATGATGACTGGAGCCAGTGACTAAAAGAATCAGTGAACACTTGGAGCAATAGTGTGTTGATAATGTCAACACCGAAGGTGATAATAGAAACAAACTGAGGGTTTGGGCAGGGAGGGCTGGGAAGGGTTGGGTGAGCCTGATGGTGGATATTAAGGAGGACATGTATTGCATGGAGCACTGGGTGTGGTGCATAAACAATGACTCTTGGAACACTGAAAAAATAAAGTCAAATTTTTAAAAAAAGAAAAGAAAAGAAAAGAAAATCTGATAGTATATATGTACTCCAAAGATTTTTACAGTGAAAAGAAGAAAACGAAATGATTTGGAAGTGGCATTAGGAAACAAAGAACACACTTATCCAGGCTAAAGATTTTAAAATAGACATGAGTATGTAGAAGAAAAAGAGTGCCCACTTGATAATGTTCTAATGGAAATGGTGTCTTTAAAAAAAAAAAAAAAGAAAGAAAGGAAGAAAAAGGTTAAGTGAGAACTGGTAAGGGAAACTGCTTATGTACATAACTTTGTCATCTGAAAATGAGACAATGTTACTTCTTCCTTTACAACCTTTGTTCCTTTTTAAAGTATTTTTCTGTCATGTTTCTCTAGCTGGAGACTCTGGAATGATATTCAGTAGTTTTACAAGTAAACATCCTTGCCTGAAACAAAGTTTAAGCTAAGCTAATCTTTTAACATAAAAACATAGTATTAGCTGTGGATTTTCATGAAGCCCTTCTATGATTGATAAAGTTATCTTCTGTTCTTGCTTTGCTGAGAAATTTATAATAATTAAGTATTAAATTTTGGTAAGTACATTTTCTTCATCTGTTGAATTGGATGTTTTGTTTTGTTTTTTCTTTCTGTTGAGATGGTGAAATATATTGATTTTTTTTAAATGTCAAGCTAACTAGGTGTTAATGCTGTATCTTAGCATTTCTGGGATATACACACTTGGTTATGATATCTTAACACCCTCATGCATTGCTGGTTTAATTTGAAAAATTTCTGTTTTCATATACAATGATGAAGGATATTGGATTTCAATTTTGCTTTTCTTGTGTTAGATTTGGCTTCATAATAATGCCGAATTCCCAAAATGAATTAAAGAATATTGCTTTCTCCTATACTTTCTTTTTCTTTAAAACTTATTTATTTATTTGATGGAGGAGCACAGTGGGAAAGGGCAGAGAAAGAGAGAGTGTCTGCTGATCATGGAGCCCAGTGATTTCATAATCGTGACATCATGACCTGAGTCAAAATCAAGAGTCAGGCATTTAACTAACTGAGCCACCCAGGCATCCCCTCCTGTATTTTCTGAAAGAGTTTTCACAAGACGGTTATTATTATTATTTCAAAAATTTGATAGAATTCACCAATAATGCCATCTGGACCTAGAGTTTTCTTTGAAAGCTGTTAAATAAAAACTAATTTTTCATAAGAAATATAGATCTGGTCATAATTCTTTTCTGTGATATGTGCTGGATTTTTTAATTTGTGTCCATTTAAGTTTTCAGTTTCATTAATATGGCAATGTATTTCTTATATTGTTTCATGAACCTTTCAATCTTCTCAAGTGATGTCACTTTAATCTAGGTTTATTTATAGCGTGGCCCCTCCCCTTTTTATTCTTTATATGACCAAGTTATGTTTTCTATCTTCCTTTGTTTGTCAATTTAATGAGAGGTTTTACATTTTTACTTTTCCTTTCAAGGAATCAACTTTTGGTTTGACAGATTTTCTTTATTTTTTGGCCTCTTTATCACTGGTTTTTGCTTTTATCTTTACTTCTATTGTTCTCCTGATCTTAGGTTTAATTTCCTCTTTTTTTCTAATTTCATAAAGTGCAGACATAGACCAATGATCTTAAATATGTCTCTTCTTTTACTTTAATTACATATAATTCCACATTTCTCTCTGCATGGTGCTTCACTGCATCTTGAAATGTGTCATTAACAGTATTTCATCTCTTCCTCTATTCAAAATATCTTTTAGTATCTTTCCTGATTTTTTTTTCCTTGATATATAATCTATTAAAAAAATATGGGTTAACTTGGAAATTCTCAGGTTTTTTTTTTTTTTTGTCGTTATTGCTTTCTAATTTCTGTTTCTAAAATTATGGAGGTTTCATGTGTAACCCAGAATATAGTCTTCAGTGGTAAGGACTGTGTTGTGTACTCTGAATGTTCTGGGGGTCAATTTGGTTTATAACATCATTCAAATCTTCTATAGTCTTACTGACATTGCCTGAAATATTTTTATTTTTCTTTCATATCTGAGACATTTTTTAGTAGGATGAATAATTCTATGTTGTTTATGGATTAAACTATTTTTTTCACTACTTTGGAGGTATGATACAATTGTTTTCTGACTGCATTGTTTCAGATCAAAAGTCAGCTGTCGGTTTTAGAACTGTATCCTATGTACCATATTGCTTTTTCTCTGGATGCTTTCACAGTTTTTGTTTCATCTTTGATTTTTGTAATTTTATTATAGTGGGCCTAGGTGTACATTTCTTTATAATTATTCTCACTTGGTTTTGCTAAGATTCTTGGGTCGATGAATTTATATATTTTTTTCAAATTTGAAAAAAAATCAGCTATATTCTTTTTTTTAAAGATTTTATTTATTTATTTGACAGACAGAGATCACAGGTAGGCAGAGAGGCAGGCAGAGAGAGAGGGGAAGCAGGCTCCCCACTGAGCAGAGAGCCTGATGTGGGGCTCGATTCCAGGACCCTGAGACCATGACCTGAGCTGAAGGCAGAGGCTTAACCCACTGAGCCACGTAGGTGCCCCCCAAAATCAGCTATATTCTTTCCGAAAAAAAAAAAAACAAAAAAAAACAAATGTGCCCCCATTCTTCATTGCAGGGGATAGTCTTATACAGTGTACCATGTTTATCACCATCCTGGGCTTCTACATACTAGAGGGTAACACTTGTCATGTTTGTCAAAATGTCTTCAGGGGCACCTGGGTGGCTTAGCTGGTTAAGCAGACAACTCCTGATTTTGGCTCAGGTCATGATCTCAGGATTGTGAGATCAAGCCCCACCTCAGGCTCTGGGCTCAGCAGGGATTCTGCTTAAGATTCTCTCTCTCTCCCTCTCCCTCTGCCCCTCATCCTACATTCTCTCTGTCTCTTTAAAATAAATAAATAAATCTTAAAAAAAAAAAAAGTCTTCAGAGTTTTTTAAATGTCCTCCAAGAAACACCAGTCTAAAGGAGCTCTTTTTCCAGGGCTGGAGTATCTCTACACCTAAGGCATGGTCTTCTGGATTCCCAGTGGGATATTGAGGTGTTGAGTGAACATTTTCCACTCTGGCAAGCCAGGCTACCACAACTCTCAGTCCTGTGCAAAGTCTGTAATGCCTTTTCTGCTTATAACTCTCCATTTTTCTTATAACTACACAGCATCTTCTCTTGGATGTGTGCACTCTAGTTTGTCCCTAGACTCCAGGGTATCCCCTGCATATTTATTAATTATTATTAATAATAATTTTCTTATTCTCTGTTAAGCTGATTCTCCTTAGTTATTTTGTACCTCAAACTCTAGCCCTGAATTCTGATATTAGTTTCCTTAGCACACAAAACCACTGTGCCTAGTTTTTTTCAGGGGTTCCCCCCTCTGTTGTCCAAAGAGAACTTCAGGGAGAAATTTAGGACAGTAATGGATCTCATTTCACATACTTCCTTTCACTCAGAAATCACAGCGCTATGCTGTCTGTTGTTCAATGTTGGAAAATAATTCAGTTTGTCCAGTTTTATGGCTTCTGTGGCATGATGGGTTAGTCTGGTACCAGTCAACTTTTTTAACGATGACTACTGTGTTGTGATTTGAATATAAGTCTACAAGACACAGGAATACACACACACACACACGCACACACTTTAGGGTGGAAGTGGATTTTGTTCTGTTTCCCACTGGCAATCATCCTACAAAGAGACTGATCTTAGGATAAGAAATGAGGTCAGTGTGGGGAGACTTAGCAGGCGTGAAGGAGGGTAGAAGAGCTCATGTTATGCCCTGAAATAGAGAAAGTCTTAACACTCTCTGTTGTAGTACTGGCCGTAAGTCAGACTTGCTTTTATATGTCCTTTCTTTCATCCACTAAATTTCTACGAAGTTTTGCCAGAGGTGGAAGCATTTTCCATACTACGTATATACCATAAGGAATAGCTCCTGCTATTGCATACTTGAACATGAATATTTAAGTATATCTATTCATGCCCTTTATTTTAAGAGAGTGTATCATAAGTAATTAGTTAAACAGAAACTGAAGAACTAAAAAAGAGGGACTACTAAGGTAACACAAGGATTATAACTACAGGGAGCAGTTTCTATTCCAAGATCCAAGAAAACAAAAAGAATAAATTAAATTTTAGAGTCTCAGGAATGGGAGAGGATTGTAAGGATGGTCCTGGTACTTCTGGGTTCAGAGGAGAATCCATGGGACCCTAATTCTGGTCAAAGGCACTGCCTGGCTGGTGCTGGCATCACTGAGGAGGACTGAGTCAACAGATTTAGAAGTGCTGGGAGGAAAATGAGTCTGGGCGTAGGAACCATCTTCTGCTGTAGGGCTGAGGAGCCATTGCAGAAGTGGTGCATGACAGCAACAGCAAGAGAAAGAGAAGGAGCAGATTTTCTGTCCCTTGTCTTCCCTCTAGGCTCTGTCAACATCCGTTCTCAGCAAAATCTGGTAGGGAGCTGGTTGGCAAAAGAGAAGTGTACTTGGAAGGGTCTGGGCTCTGATACAGTGAGGAGGAATACACAGAGCAGATTTGGAAGTGGTGAAGATCACCAAGCCAGCGTGACTGTAGATGACACTGGTCCCAGGAGCCTGTCATTGTTGAGGGACTCAGTCTGCAAACACAGGAGGATGGTTTCATGAGGAGGCTAAATTACACAAATACTGTCTGTGCTATGTAGACATACAGCACAGGGACCTGGAGACTGAACGATCAAAAAGTGCAGCTGCTTTGAGGGCACACCTCGATCCTCCATCCACAAAATGGGGCTGACAGACGCGAGTTTGGATATTGATGACCATTTTGGGATTCACAAACTTTTGAAGCATGGCTATGCCAATTATACTAATAATATTGAATAAAGGACAGGTTTCATGACTAATAATAATAACACATTGTCTAAATAAATTGTGGTATCCTGATACAATGAAGGACTGAGCAGCCATTAAAAACAATACCATGAAGGGCACCTGGGTGGCTCAGTGGGTTAAAGCTTCTGCCTTTGGCTCAGATCATGATCCCGGTCCTGGGAAGGAGCCCCACATCGGGTTCTCTGCTCAGCAGGGAGCCTGCTTCCCTTCCTCTCTCTCTACCTGCCTCTCTGCCTACTTGTGATCTCTGTCTGTCAAATTAATAAACAAAATCTTTAAAAAATAATTAAAAAATAATAATACCATGAAAGAATATTCAGTGATGTAGGAACATGTTTCTATTAGATTTAAAGAAAAATATCATGAGGCTTATTGTTGAATTTTCTTTACATAATTATTTGCCTTTATATTATTCTATGCATTACTTACACAAAAGTTTCTATAGCAAAACTTTATGGTGTATCTGTGAGGATTCAGCCAGATGTGGTTTTTTTCTTTTTCTGTTGATATTTTTTTAGTATGTTCTTAATTTTCAAAAAAAAAATACACATTTTCTTTCATCTTATGAAAGATTTGCTTTTTTAAAGTGAAAAGAATAATGTGCTAAAGTGATCAGAATCTCATTTTCTCAAATCCTTCTAAACTGATTAAGCATCTTTAGATATTCTCGTACCCTGTCACCTTTGAAACAGGGAATACTGTGTTAGAACATTTCTTAAATTCCTGGAGCTCTCCTCTAAGACCAGCCTCTCATAGACTGCAAGTTCTTGGAATAGTACCTAGAAATACTCCCTTTTCTTCTGGTGGGAAGGATTTATTTATTTATTTATTTATTTATTTATTTATTTATTTGAAAGAGATGGGGACAGAGGGAGAGAATCTTAAGCCGGCTTCATGCCCAGTGGGGGAGACTGAAGGAGAGCTTGACCAGAGCCAAAATCAAGAGTCAGACACTTAAGAAACTGAGCCTCCCAGGTATCCCTGGGAAGGGTCATTTAACACTATTCCACCAGGATTGGGTCTGTCCGTCCCTGCCTCTCAATTGCCTTTCTTTAGCTTTTTCTTCTGGAAAACTCTTTCTTAGCATTAAAAGTCTGGTTCCAACATTCTGTCTTTACAAAGCCCTGCTAGATTCCAGATGATGGACTTACTTCTTTTGTCATCAGAGTTTAAGGTTTTGCCTTCTGACTACTACTGAATTATTTTAAAAATTATATTTAATTTTTAATTTTTTAGATTTTGTTTAAATTCAGGTTGGTTAACATATATTGTATTATTAGTTTTAAGGGTAGGATTTAGGGATTCATGACTGGCAAAAAACACCCAGTGCTCATTACATCAAGTGCTCTCCTTAATGCCCATCACCCAGTTACCCCATCCCCCTACCCATCTCCCCTTCAGCAACCCTCAGTTTGTTCCCTATAGTTAAGAGTCTCTTATGGTTTTCTCCCTCTCTGTTTTCAACTTATTTTATTTTTCCTTCCCTTCTCCTATGATCAGTTTTCCCCTAAATTCCATATATGAGTGGAATCATGATATTCATCTTTCTCTGAAATATTACTCAGCCATCAAAAGGAATGTGGTCTTGCTGTTTGTAATGATATGGATAGAAGTAGAGTGTATATGGTAAGCAAAACAAGTTATGTTTTCATTATGAGAGTTATGTAAAGTTTGTGTGAGACTATCTTTCTTCATAGGGTCAGAGAAAGTGTTTTCTGCATCTTCTTTTAAATTTTTTTAAATTTTTAAATTTTTGATTTTTCATCTTTGAAGTCCAAAGCTATCTTTGGAACCTAGAAGAAGGGACCCCAGCCAAGATGTGCTGGACCGTTGGCCCACAGAAACTCTGAGATCATAAATATGTGTTGTGTAGGCTAGTCAGTGTGATCTGTTCCATGGAGCATGAGTTATGGTTCTCCAGAGAAACAGGACAACTATAGCTGGTTGATTGATTTATATATATAAAATCATAAATAATATATATGTATAATTTTATATAAAATGATATATATAATTATAACTGGTTGATTGATTATATATAAATATATATATATATATAAACTGGTTTATTTATTTATTTAGAGAGAGCAAGTGCACAAGTACAAGGAGGAGCAGAGGGAGAAAGACAAGCAGACTCCGTGCTGAGTATGGAGCCCAACATGAGGCCCAATCCCAGCATCTGAGGTCATGACCTGAGCCTGAAACGAAGAGTCAGATGCTCAACCAACTGAACCACTCAGGTGCCCCAATACACACACACACACACACACACACACACACTGTATATACACATATGTACGTGTGCATATATATGGATATATATGCACACACACACTTAGTATGTATATTTTACATTTATATATAAATATAAATACACACACACACACACACACACACACACATATATATATATATATATATTTAAGAAATAGATGCAAATTTATTTTAAGAATTTTCACATGGGACTGTACGGGTCTGCCAGTCCAAATCCATAGAGCAGACCAGAATGGCAAATCAGGAGAAGTTAATGTTGCAATCTTGAAGCAAAGTTTCTTCTTCTCCAGGAATCCTTAGTTTTAGTGATTAAGGCCTTTCAACTGCTTGGATAAGGCCCACCCCCATAATCAAGGGTAATCTCCTTAACTTAAAGTAAGCTGACTGTAAATATTCACTGCATCTACAAAGGCCTTCACAGCAACACCTAGATTCATGTTTGATTAAATAACGGGGTGCTGGAGCCTAGCCAAGCTGACACATAAACCAACCATCATCACACACAGTGATAGAAATCTAATACAAATGCACTGACGCGAAAGGACAACATTAAAGTCATATAAATAAAACTTAGTGCAGAGCATGGCCTAGAGCACACTTGATAAATGTCTGCTTTTTTATTGTGACCATCTTCCCGGACATTTAAATTTTTAAATGATACATATTCCCCACATGTACAAGGCAACATGAGAAAACGGAAAATCACTGGATGCAGAAGAGGGAAAGTTAGAAACATCAGTTTCAGAATTTGACCGCTCTTTTATTTGGGGCAAGTCCCTTAACTTCCTTTGTTTCCTGAATCATACAGCAGTCTTACCTTACAGCAAGATGAAGTTCATTGATTGGAAAGTGATTTCTAATTGCACAGACCTCCTCGAAAGTGATCCAGATGGGCTTAAAATGAAAGATAGTTTAAGACCATGGAAACAGAACCAGAAATTTAAAATCCACTTAGAAGGATAGAAGAGAATACATATTTTGAGGGCTGATGAAATTGTTGTGTTTAAGCAGTGCATTTAGCCTGGAGATTTTCAGCCGCAAAGGTAAAAAGAGAGGCTGCCTGGGTGGTGTCTGCCTTCTGCTTAGGTTATGATCCCAGTGTCCTGGGATCGAGTCCCATATCCAACTCCCTGCTCAGCAGGGAGCTTCCTTCTTGCTCTGCTTCTGCCTCTCTCTCTCTCTGTCCCTCATGAATAAATAAATAAAACCTTTTAAAAAAATGTAAAAAGAGAAAGATGTTAAAACAAATTTGTTTATTATTCCAACAACAACTGCATCTTGTCACATAATGGGAGAACAGACATTCATAGGTGAGAGAAATGTTTCTTGGAGATATTTGATTATGTCATGACTCCTAAAAGGGACAAATGATGGATGTGCTCCAATAGTATGGATATGAGGGGCTTCTGGGTGGCTCAGTGGGTTAAAGCCACTGCCTTCTGCCTCAGGTCATGATCCTAGGGTCCTGAGATCAAGCCCTGCATAGGGCTTTCTGCTTGGCAGGGAGCCTGCTTCCTCCTTTCTCTCTGCCTGCCTCTCTGCCTGCTTGTGATCTCTGTCTGTCAAATAAATAAATAAAATCTTTTTAAAAAATATTATGGATATGAGTCAGACTGACCCGAGTTCAAATCCCTGATCTGCCAGTTTCTAGGTATGACTCTGAAAAAGGGCAGGATACTTACTGACTCGGAACCTTCTTTCCCTCATCCCCAAATTGGGAAGCTGTGTATCTTCTTTGTTGAGTGGTTGTGATGTTTTTAATGAAGTTGGCGCTTCTCAAGGGTTTAGCACAGGGTGGGGTGGAGAGGTTGGATGTTTGCTAGTTAATTCAAATTTTGGCTATCATTGTTTGGCAGACCAAAAGTTCTTCTTATGGTCTTTGATCTTACAAACTCATGGTAGAAGTTGCCCCAACTCTAGTATGAGTACACAAACATTTGTTCCATCCACAAATATCTTCTGTGTGCACTGTTCTCAGGACCGATTTAGAGTCTTACATTGATTATCCATGAAAGTGCAACACTGAGGGAGGTAATGATGTATACCTTGCCACGAAGTGGAGTAAACCTAGGGAATACAACAGGAGGGACTCAAATGGGAAACTTCTGGAGTTCTCCAGACCTCAGTGAAACCCCAGTCTTCAGACTCTGGATCCTTCACATCCCACTTACTGCTTCAAGATTATCTCGACCTGGGAAAATGGATGGTCCTTTCCAGGACGATGTTCATATATATGGACCTCACATCTCAACGAACATGTGTCTGACAGGAAATTGATGTTAGGGCATGCTGCACTTCAGCAACCGTAATAGGGCAAAATTAACCTCTACTCAAGTAAACTCTTCCCAAATGCAGTGCCGGATACTAATAAGCTGAGGGCTTATCTTTGTGAGACTTGAATAAGCTATAAAATGGAAGCTCTTTTTCCAAAGAAGAGACTGCTATACCCCAGTAAGTGCGATTATTCGAAGAGAAGGTTGTTTTACTTATTTTTTTTTTCCTTAGGATATCAGGCCTGCTAGTCTACGTTTCCATGGGTTCATAGTCTTTCAATTAGATACTCAGTTGAATATAAATCGCTTTGCTAGTGATCCTCGTGGAGAACTGTTTGGGGGGAAAAAACGAAGAAAAAAGCTTTGCAAACAAGAGGTCTCATCATCTCAATATTACACTTTGTCATTAACGACACTGGCTGTTTCATTTATTATTCAGCCTGACTTAAGAGTAATTTGTGCTGAGAGCAGGAGCAAAAAGGGGAAAAATGAAAGCTGGAGAGAGTGTTTATATTAGGAATAATTTTAAAATAGTGTCTCTAATGCATAGTGAGAATGAATGTTTTTTTCACCATTTAAATTCAATTATATGCACAGTAGTTTTGCCTTTCTCTTAAGTAGCAGAATTGTCCTATAAAACCTTGAATGTGGTGATTGTTTGAGTAGATATACCTTTCCTTCCTTCTTCTTTTTTTTTCACTGCGTCCTCCATATACTTTTATTTATAAATTAACTATCCTTCAGTGGAAAGTTTTTTAAGGTGAAGGAGGTTCCTTTCTCAGAGCTACTTCAAAATGTGAAGATAAGAAACATTACTATCCCTGGCTGCATTTGTTCATTCTGCCCACAACCATGTGTTATGTCTCTAATAGGTCGCAAGCACCATTTAGGCACAGAAATTACCAGGAAGTAAGGAAGAATCCTTGCCCGCGTAGGAAGGATTCCCATAGAGAGCTTGTCCTGAAGCAAGCAATAACAGAGGCAATAAGAAATGGCAGGGGCTTGGAGAGGGGGCACCATAGAGACAGTTTCTGATCCAAGACATTGGTGGACAATAATGTCTAAGTAGACTATCTGGGTGTTGTGTGTTGGGGACCCATAAGAAGATCAAGTTTGCTAAAGAGTAAAATGTGAAGAAGAAGAAAAAGATGGAGGAGGAGGAGGAGTAAAAGGAGATGAAAATGGAAGAGCAACATGTGAAGGCAACTTTGATGGAAGGAAAGATGGACAGCTGAGTGGGCTCCATATCATGAGGGATCTCTCATGACTTCAAAGGATGTTCAGCAGATGAGCGCGTGCAAATGGTGAAATCAGAACAATTTAGTTAGTAGTGCCAATATCAATTTCTGGTTGATCACTCTGTGGGAAAGCAGAGTAACAGGTACACAGGAGCTCTCTGCACTATTTTTGCAGTCTCTTGTGATTCTAAGATTATTGCATAGTAAACATATTTAAAATATTGAAAAAATTCTGTGTAATTGTGACAAAGGATGCTAAGACATGAGGGTAATGGGTAGTCAACACACACTCCAGTGCAGAGATGTGTCGCCTAAGAAGTGGGACTCAGAAGCAACTTCAGGTGTTCAAACACTAACCTGTACAATGTGGGAAATTAAGTAGAATCCCAGACAGATGAATGGGTCACATGCTACATTAGCAATGGAGCTGAATTGACATAGACTTGATCATTGGCTTGCTGTTTGTTTCATTTTCTGCATGTATTTAGTTGGAGATGCTGACCACCTGTTCCTTACCCTGCTCCTTGTTATGTCCCAAAGTAGCTTGGGGAATTCTGTGGACTCAGTGGCCCAACACGAACTCCACCTCCATTACCTGTGGGACTCAGCATCAAGTACGCTTCATGTTCTCCACCTACAGGACCAAGGAACTTACGGTACTTGTGGCATAGGCTTGTAGCCAGAGCTAAACTTGTACATGAGCGGAAAGTTCTCAGCATCTGTTGTGACACAGGGTGTTGAATAAATATTACCTATTTTTACTGTTTGAGCTGATTGCATCTCTGGGTATGTTATTTAATCTTCATGAACTTGTAAGGTCACATGTATAAAATGGGGATAATTATACATACTTAGCAAGGCCACTGAGAAGACAGAGTAAGATGATATGTTTGTAGGTCTTGAACAGAAGACATATTAACATCTAGTGGTTCCTCTTCTTCCTGTCTCTTGACTATCCTTCCTGCCTGGCCAGTCTCCTTGTGCCCAAATTCACCAAGTGCACATGGCCAAGGTCCCAACCTCCATGGAGAGCCTGCTATCCACGCTCCAGGCTCCTGCCTGGTCTCTCATCTTAGAATATATTCTTTTTTTTAAATAGATATTTATTATGGACAAAATGAAAAAAAGAAGTGTAAATAAAAGAAAAAAATATGACCCTTGAATTTTATGTCTAGAGTCATGTGCTATGAATGTTTTAGCACAATTTCTTCCAGGTTCATTCTACATATTTTTACACAGATGAATTTATTCAGAGAGAGAACAGTTTTGTAACATCTCATTTATTGAGGAGGAAAATAATGAGTAAAAAGAGCCTTTCCTTTTGTCATACGTTTTATTTCAACAACTTACAATGGCTGCATAATCATCCCTTGTTGGAGTCACATATGTATGTATGTATTCAATGATCCTTGTTTGGAAGAATCTTTACATACATATATTCTTCATATATATATATATATATATGACCAACCTGAATTAAAAGCATCGTGGTGAACACTTCACACATATAACTAGGGTTTTGCTAATGGACTTGCCTAATGTTGAATTCTTGTCTCTCCCCTGGAGTTTCTGAATATCATATACTCCCCCTACCCCTGGATTTAACCTTGCTAATTTTTCCGAAATTGATCAGTGCTGGGTACCTGTGTCTTGTCTGGCCCATGACCTAGCACCTCATCTCTTTGGGCACTAAGTTCTTCCTCCCAAGGACTGGCTTTCTTACTCCACAACCTGGTCTGATTTGGGCTCCTGTTCCATCTTGGCTTGCTGAACACTATCAGAGTTAATATTATATTCTCTGTTTTTCAAAAGCAGGAAAAAACAGACAAAAATCCACAACCAACACTTTCTGTGTTATGAGGAAGTCTTTCGAAGACATTTTAGCCCTCCTGTTTTCTTTATTTCAATTTTGAATGGAAATATCAGATACTCCAAGAGGCCTAGAGTAGAACGAAGGGAACATAATTTGGTTCTCAGTGGGCTGGCCATGGTGCAGCGATGCACAATTATAATTCTAGTTCCAACAGGCATGAACTTTGAGCTATGGCAGAGCTGAGTTCAAGTCTCAATTCTTCCCCTTCCTAAATGTGTGAGGTCTTGAACCTTTGTGACCTTCATTCAATTCCTTGCCTGAAACTGGTCAGCATGACAGTACTGACCAGAAGAATCAATATGGGGTTTTCTGATCACTGTGCTTGTGCTGGTGACTGGTCACTCTGGGGGCAAATCCACCCTCCAGGGACACTGGTACATAAGAAAATGTTGCTAGAAAATCATGACGCTATTGCTCACTATTGGTGTGGGCTAAGACAAGAAAGGGACTCCCAATAAGCCTCAGTTTCTCCCTGAAAAAGCTAGAGAAACGTATTTATTTCGTAGGACTGTTCTATCAAAAGGAATAATGCATTTAAAGTGCCTGGCATATGCCAGGAACTCAATAAATATTCATTTCTTCTCACTCTCCTCCATCCTAATGCCATCTTGGATTTCACCACAAGGCATTTGACCAGGCAAAGAAGGTCACATTGGAGACTCGGGCAGTGTGGAGCCACACTCCTCCAGACTTTTCAGAGAATGATTGAAAGTTAAACTGGGCCAGGAGTCTGGTGACGTTTGGGTGAGAGACAGAGTTAAATTAAGGTTTAATCTTAGCCCCTTCCATGTGTTAACCAGGCTGTGCAGAGCGAAGAGCTTGAAAGAAATTCAATGCTGAATTTTCTCACTAATCTGATGAGAAGAGAGAGACACAGAAAGAAAGAAAACGAGAGAGAGGGAGAATCAGAGTTCAGATGGCTAATTTTCTAGCCAGCAGCTACTGGAATGTTTCCATTAGGAGATATGAAAAGAGACAAAGAGAAATAATAATGGAAGATGGGCTTTGTTGGCCAGAAAAAGTTCTCATTCTGCCGGGGTGGAGGGCAGTGGGCAGGAGCACGGATGGAAGCAGGTACTCGGGGGACATATTTCATTTTAATGTAGTCACTTTGGTACCTCTCTATCTGCACATTCAATTAGCATTGGAGGGAAAAATAAAAGTCCCTCACATGTCAGCCCGCTTCCCAAGCTCCAGGGACAGAGCTGGGTAAATGTAGTGACCTTACATCACTCCCCTCAGAGAGCACTCTCCATCTCTGTATTGGCCTCCAACTTAAAAGAAAATGGATATATTAGTTCTTGTCCTTTCCTGTTTCATTCAGGAAAGAAAAAGGTTTAAGTGTTGTTTTAAATGAAAGCCCTGGAGTCATTGTCTTTTTCGTAGTTTCTCCCTTGTCCCCCAGAGTCCTAATATTCAACCCCTATGTCTTTTCCTTTTCTCCCTCCCTTGTTCAAGTGCATTTTGTGGATTCAATGAAATATGGCCGATGTCCGCATCCATCCACTGTGTCCCTGTCACGTAGATGGGAAGTGGCAAGGTGAGCTTTGGATGAAGCTTCCAAGGCTATGGCCACTGGCCATGAGGCTTCCTCCAGCCTTGTCTCCCTCCATATTTTTCTCACAGGATTCCAGTTCTCCAGTTTAACTTGTTTGGCCTTGTGCTCTCCTGAATCATTTCTTTAGATCCCAAGACCCTGAGATGCCCTTTACCCTTGATTTTCAAAGTTCTGCTAAGCCTACAACATCTTGATCAGATTGTATTCCTCAGGCCTCCTTTTCTCAGCTCTGTTGACGTATCTGTTCAATGACCTCACTTCTGCACAAACCTGAGGGAGTCTGAATTCAGAAATATTCATCCATCCATCCATTATTTTTGTTCTATTTGTGAACAAATTTCCAAAATCCCCAACCTTCTGCATTCCCATACATCCTTCCAAAACCTTGTTCCTCTCTACCACAAGGTGGTCTTTGGCTCCTTTTGGAAAGTGGGTAGAATTGGTGACTGATGCCTTGACTAATAGGAAGTGGAGGAGCTACAGCATGAATCTGCACTAGGTTAATAAAGGAAACATAGTCCTCGCCTGGCTCTTTCTTAAGTTATCACCCTTACAACCTTCACATTGGGAGAAAGCCTGAGCTACATGAAAAGGCAGGATGTAGGTGTCCTCATTATTAACAGCCTATAGCCAATATCAAGTACCCCAGGTGTGAACAAATAAGTCTTCAGATGGTTCCAGTCATTGAGCACCTCTTTACTCAAGGCCTCAGACATCTCAGAGTGGATATGACAATTCCCCCTCTCTTCATTTGTATGGCTTACTCACAGAGTGGGTAAGCCTAATACTGGTCATAACAACAACAAAAAATAGAACACTCTTCCTCCATCCATCCGTCCATCCATCCATCCAACCACTCATCCATTGACCTAAGTTACATCCAGTGATACCCTTTTATATGTCATAGACAAAGACATGAGGATGCAGAGGTAAAGATGTGACAGTGCCTGCGCCAGGAGCTCATAACCATGCCATTCATTCTATTGATCCATGAGCACTGAATGACCATTATGCACCCTTCCTAATATCCCATTTCAGACATTTACAGTAAATTATGCATGTGTTTCTGCTTTGCCACTCCAATTAAGCTCCTTTAGAACAAGGGACCAACTCCATATTTCCCATGATACATAGCACAGTTTCATAAACTTAATAGATGTTGGATATAAATTTGTTAATTAAAAAATTCAGTTCATCCACTCACATTAAGTTTTCCAGGTCCCAAACAAATAAACTCACTACATTTTTTAAAAGGACCTGAATGAATGAAACCATTCTGTGAATAGGAGAGGAGGAATAGAGACATCAACAGGTTTTGTTGATTATTTTTTTTTTAATTCTTACTAAGCAACAAAAAACTGCTGTTTTATTTAATCCCCATAGCTATCCCATAACAAACATGATAATCCTCATATTACATATTTGGACTTTAATCCAGATTGATTCAGTTGTATGACTACTGACTGTGGCCCTGGAGGCTAGCCGATGGAGGAAAACCCTTCTTAGCAGCTGTGGTGGTGGCTCCCATTTGAAGACATGACACAGGTGACACTTTCTTACAAGACCTTTGAACAGGCTCCCTTGAAAAGGATGCTTTTCACTGTGCTGCTCTGTATCTTCTGTGCCTCCAACAAGTGGCAACTTCTCTGCTTATGTCCATTTTGGATGCCTCTTCTTTCAGGTTACTGATGATGACTTAGGAAGAAATGCTACTGATTACTACTTCCTTCTCTACGTGGGGAAAACGAGGCACAGGACTTTGGAAAAAACAGTTGAAACTCCTCATGAAGCCTTAAACATTAAAGAAGAAAACACTTTTTTTACATTCACCCCAAGGACTGTCCTTCAATTTTTGCTCTTACACGTTTTGTGAACAAGAGTATTGTGAAACATTGCTGGGCTGATTTCAGAGAGCATGGGAAGGAAGCTGAGGAGTTTGGCGGCATCTCCTTGCCAGACTGAAAGCGTGTCTTACCCTGTTGCTCGGCCCTGTGAGGACGCTCCCATGAGGAGGCATTCATAATGTGAATATGCTGTATCACTCTGAGTGACCTTGACATCCAAAGCCTCCAGTTTCACAAATAACTCATCTGTGTTGAGGCTGCGGGTAGTAGTGTCTAGAAAGATGATGTAACTGTTTATTAAAGAAATGGTAGTGTTGGGAGTTATTCTTTGGGTAGTGGGACTCCTCACAAGAAAATCCAAGAACCCCAGAAGCTTCTGGATAGCATATGTGGCTCTATGAGCAAAGAAATACCCTTTCTTCTAACCAAGTCCTTCTCTGCTGCTTCTGGAGAACTGTGTAATTGGAATCAGAAATCTGGATGTGATGATAGTGATGCCATTAGCCCACACTAGTTTTAAAATGTGGAAACTGAAGGCTGATGGGTGGCAGGAGAGTGGTGTGTCACTCCCCCAGGGTCACTGGTGGTTCAGGAAAGTTGTGGTCAGTGTTGTGCTGGGGACCCAACACATGGTGTCCAGACTCTAGTGCCACACACCTTGACCTAATCCACTTACCCCTCCCATGTCCTAACCTGTTCTCTAACTTCCCAGCTCCTGCCTTGCTTATGAGTCTTTTGGTCCTTTCCTCATTCCTTCTGTAAGGAAGTTTGGTCACTGTCTCTCTTTTAAGCAGTGTCTTTCCCTAAAAGAGGGTCAGGTATTAAACACATAGGCATTTCAGGTAAAAACCCTCTAAGGATTGGGGAAGAATCATTCAAATTCAGATACGTAGTCCATTTTGGGTAAAGAAACATGGTGTGTAGAAACTGGCTGGAGTAGGCTTCATGAAGCCGCCGTGGAAGCCACATGGGCTATAAATAAGGCTTGACGCTTTGTTTGGCAGGTTAGTCTAGATGACCTTGGGCAGATCTTCATCTCCTTGAGCCTTCTTCCCTTTGCAAAGCAGTCCAGAGTTGCTATAACATAAAGCCCCTCCTCCCAAGATAGAACTGTCCTTTCCTCCTCAACGCATTCCCATTGCTCTCTTGCCATAAAAATAAAAAGAATAGTAAATAGTATCTATTCTAAGCCCAGCAATGACAACAGGACCTTTGCTAGATGTTCACACAGGGGAGATGGAACGGGGAGGTGCATTGTCTCATCTCACAGCGACAGCCGTCCTAGAGATGGGAACTCTTCTTTATCCTATCTTACCGATGAGGAAACTGAGGCCCAGAGAAGTTAAGTGGCCTTTACAAAGTCCAAACACTGGTCTAGCGAAGGCTCAGGTACACACGTGTCTTCTTCTAGAGCTTCGTCTCTCGCCACCAGACGTCTGTCTCTATCGGCGCTCTGCCCCTCTGTGAAGGTGTCAGGCACTCTTCTCTGACTTTCGTTGTTTAACATTCTTCTCTCTGGCATGACTGTGAGCCTCTGAAGGACTTCAGCCGCAATAAGGTCCTGGGTAACATCTTATGAATGGGACAGTGATGGCCTTGAAAACTTTGAAACTTAGAACTGTATGTTGGCATCATCATGTGTCACCATGCTGTTGAGGGAACCCATGCGGAGCCTTGCGGGAGGGGGGCATGTGGCAGAGTCATTTCCTTATTTCTGTTGCTTTCATTCTGTTTGTTTCATAATCTGTGACTCGCCCTTTAAGTCATCCCTGTGCCATCTCTAAGTTTTGCTGCATTAAGGGCTTTTCCTAAAATGGGACACTTCATTCTGATTGCTTCCAATTACATCCTCACTTGATATGAATCAAATCAAGACTTTGCTGCCTAACACCCCCATGATCTCATCTCAGTAAAAACCCACCAAATCGTGACTAAGTATAACAATGAAGGAGGAGAGATCCTCCCGTGTGCCCTTCCGTGCAGGGAGGCAGTGCCCACGGGGTGCTCCAGAATCATGCCTGTGATGATCAGGGGTTCCCGGAGAGTTGGCAGGAGGGAAAGGTTAATGGGAATTGGGGTTGCCCTCAAGATACCTGCACATGGTGAGGAAGAGGGCGACCTCTGGTTTAGCTAATCTAACACGTTGTCAATAACCAAGGACACTTGAGACCATTGCCTACAGTTGTCCTCCGTGGTATTTCTTACACTAGTAATTGCCCATGATGTTTGGGAATGAAAGTAGTCTATGATCAAATGATTATGGGAAACATATAGGAAGTGTCACAGTGTGCATCTGCGTATGAAATCTCTGAAGTGTACAGACAAGAAATCTCCACTGTAATCTAGTATACTCAGTCATTATGGCAGGAACGATTGGTTCTCACTGAACACGCATTCTCTCCAACTGACTTGGGAAAAAAAACTCGGATGCTATCCACATTGGCAATGCCCTTGACTAAAATACTGCCCTTTCAGCATCTCTTGCAGCTGGATATAGTTGTGTGACTGCATTGTGTGCATGCATATCCACCATACTTCCCACCTCCTCATTCCTGTTATTTGGAATGCAGATGCAATGGCTGGATCTGTAGCAACTATCTTAAACCACTGAATGATTTTGAAGTGGGAGTTACTGTAAAAGATGGTGGGAAGAAAGATAGAAGGATCTGGGCTCCCCGTCATATGCACCCATGGCTGCTTACCTCTGGATGACTTTGGTTTAAAAGAAAAATCAACTTCCATCTTGTTTAAGCTACTGTTATTTCTGATCTCTTTTATTAGTACTGAAACAAATTCAGATTAAACTAGTCATGGAAACCCCTTACTGCATGAATTATTATTAATGTCCCTTAGAAGACATTTTGGAAGACATGGATCCAACTCAACCCCAGTATGTACACCTGCAGAAGGAAAACCCACCCCAGAGAAGAGACACACTTGCCAGATGTGACACTGGTAAGTTTAGCTGTGGATCTGGACACTGGACCAAGTGACCTGATAATTGGCCCCTGACTTTTAAATCTCCCATGCATATTTTCCAAACCAATTTGAAAATCATTTTAGATCCATGGTATAAATCACTAAGGGCATGAATTTACAGATCTTTAAGTGCCTCTGACAGAAACTCAGGTTGCCTCAGAGAGAGAAAGAGTAAGTCATTTCAGGCAACCGTGTCTTAGAATATTCACCAGTGGACATTTGGGGAGACTTGAAATCCCCTTGTCACTTAGGCATGAGGGGGGTCTTTCTAAGAGAAGGAAAGGGGGTAGCCAGCAAGAATGACACTTTAGTCTTCTCTGCCTTCAGCTCCAAATAAACCAAGAAGGGCTTCTAATTTGCCATCCAAGAATGCCACACTGAATGGTTTGGGTGGTCTATCAACTTGTCTCACAGCTCCCAGGCTGATTCCTCCCAGGCTTGAGGAAACGGCAAGTCGCTACAGAGGTAAAAATGTGGACCCTGTTTGATGGGGCTATCATGTAGATAAATCTACTTTGTCAAACCTGCGGAGACAAGCTCCCCCTGTCCCTGTCTCTGTGGACTCAGGGAGTAGGCATGCAACCACATACACAAACACCACTGGCATGCACACACACACACACACACACACACTAATTCTTCCCACATTCATACACAATGCCACCCACCATACACGCACACATGCGTCACACACACCATACACATGCACGACACATAGATAGACACGTATCACACACAAGCACACACATACACACCCATGCACACACCACACCACATACACCCTGTGAACTTGGCTCGGCTGAAATGGAAACAGGAAAGGAGGAAGCTGTATCGTTAATTACTCCCCCATTGTTAGGAGAACTTTTAAATTATGATATTGTTACCTGAGGGCTCGCTGACAGACTTCTTCAGTTCTCCTCCACTTGGCATAATTCCAAGGCTTCTTTTCTCCCTTCTTACTTTTGAATTCTGGAATGCAGACAGCAGAATTTTCCATCAGCAAACGAATGTGTCTAAACCCCAATTATCATGCTGTGTCACAAGAAGGGGCCAGAGCCACCAGGTTATTCCACCTCCCAGCAATAAAACATGGGATCCTTGCACAATTCATAGTTTGAACCTCCCCAGAATGTCCTAGGGATTTGGAGGTCTTTCCCCTACACATTTGCAGTCACACTCATTTTTAAGATGTTGCTAAAAAACCTGTGGTGGCATTTCCTATCTTATCTTCCGTAAATTCTCACATTTTCAGAGGAATATAGGAAGGTTTTACAGCCTTTTTTCTCTCTTCTTGCACAAGCCAAAGCTAACTACTGTAACAAACAATCCCCGGGTCTCAGAAGTTCAAAAAATACAAATTAGCATCTTGTCCCTCTTTATCATAGTCCAAAGAGGTCAGTGGGAGGGGGCACTTTGCTCTGGGTGAGGTCTTGGCAAACTACAACCCATGAACTCAGTCAGCCCGTCACATGTTTCCATAAAGTTTTCTTGGAACACAGCCATGTCGGTTCACTGCCGTGGTGTCTGCAAGTCTGCAGACCTTGCCCCAGGCAGGCACATGGGAACCCCATCTCCTTCTGTCCTGCGATTCCACTCACCCCTTAGTTCTTGACATCGTTGTGTATGCTGGCAAATGATGAGAGCGAACCTAGCTCACCTGGGGGAAGATGTTTTTGTTTTGTTTTCTTCTACCTTTTTATTAATGGGTTAGGCATGAAAATGATATACGGGATTTCCACTCACATCCCATTGACCAGAATGCAGTCACGTGGCCACACTGATCTCTCAGGGAGGCTAACAGCAGAGTCTGCCTTTGTGTCCAGGAGGAATAGCCAACATCTTTGAGTCCCTCTTTTTTTTCTGGACTCCCACAGCTACCTCCCGGCCGTCGTGATTCCCACAGCTTCCATCCGTGTGCTCCATCTCCCATCCTTCCCTTATCACTTACCCCTGAGCAACTGCCCCAGTTCAGGTCCGGGTGCCTTTCCCATCTGTTGTTGGAGCTACAGCCTCTCTCCATTTGTAACTCCAGGCTGCATCTTTTCCCTGCCAAGTCCACCCTGTAATCTCCTGCCCTTTTGCTGAAACAGCTTCAGCGGCTCCTATGTGTCCATTGTGTAATTGCCAGGAATGGCAATCAAGTCTGCCTGGGGTCTGACCAAGAGGCCTGATGTTAGCCTGACATTCTCTCATGCCTGACCCCAGAGTTTTCTCTCCCACCAAACTGACCATCTTCTTCTCATTACTCCGAGGCTTGTTATCTCTGCATGGAAAACACATCCTTCCTTCTGTCTGGGAAACACACATCTGCCCAATCTCCAACCCCCAGGTCTCTGTCCACATATCAAAATACGACCCAAATCCCATTTCAGTAACTATAGATATCGCGAGGGACGAGGGACAGGCTTGGTTTTATCTACCCATTCCCTCCCTTCCCTAGGAGATTATGAATGACTGATGTTGTTGAACATAAATGAGTGGATAGACTATTAAATAAATACCTATTGGGTTCTAGGCACACTTGCATCCCCAGTGACCTGGGACCTTTCTTTCCTCCAAACTGTTATAACTACTCTTTTCAGTAAATATTCAGTATTAGCTACATGGGTGTCTTTGGCATCAGTAGTCTACTAGGCTGCATAACTCCCATGGAAGAGAGAATCTGCAGTAGTATCACAGTGTCTAGCACATGGCTGATACTCAATGAACGTACGATAAATAAATAAATGGATATAGAGGGTTGAAGCTGAGTTCTTTCTTGGTGATTCTGACCCATCCACATGCTCAGAGCCTCGCATTACTCTGTTCAGGTGGGAATGGAGAGTGAGGATATTAATCTTAGAATGAGAAATGTCTTCTCTCTTAAAAAGGGTTTGAGAAGCTTTAAATCAAGAGCCAAGAAGACTCAAGGTTAAGTAACAGCTTAAATCCTTGAGCAGTGTGGTTTTTCCTGTTCTTTTATGCGTAGACAGGAATTAAGGGTCTAATGCCCGGATAGATAACTTCGGACTTAGCTGTAATATGAGGAGACGAGGAAAAAAAAAAAGAGAGAGAGAGACTGGACTCTGAATAGGTAATTATTGGAATGTTATATCAAGTATCACACTAACTGTGTTCAATTGAGTGGAAGTGACTAGACCTGAATCATTTTTCCTATCCGTACAATGGGTACCACTTCATTAATCAAAGTTTAGCATTAGTGTTAAGAGGGTGGGTAGGATTGCAAAGCCTCCTTATGTGGATGATTCAGATATGAAATATTAAGGACCAATTCTTTCAAACCACAGACTTTTCAACATTGGAAGCTTAGAAGCGGACTGTCAATGGGTAGGCGTCCCTCCCTGCATTTAGGATTTTGAGTGGGAGCCCTTTGTTGGACAGGTGCACTGTGGCAGAGGTGGCGGATCCCAAATATCCCAAGTGTTCCTCTCTATTTCCCACCTCCTGTGTAGATGGATGTGATTCCCCCAGAAGCAGACCCCAAAACAAGGATTACTAGGTTAGTCATATCTTGAGGAGATAAGGTGAAAGAAAGAAAGGCAATATTAAGTTGTGGTATCCAGCCAGCTTCCAGTGTGGTCCACTGGAGCGTAATGTTACTGAAGAACTCTAGAAATCAGTGTAGATGTCTAGAATTCCCTCAGAATTACCTTGTCAGAGGACTGAGGGACTACTTGCCCTTCGTCACTGATGCAAGCTTCTCTCAGAGACTTGCTCCCATGGCAAAGCAGAGGTTTCCTCAGCCAAGGTGTACTAGGAACAGAGATGACTGCCAAGGCACCAGTATGGAAAACCGTGTGCCAAGTTCTGCCCAATTCACCATGAGAGAATGAACTCACTATGAAGGAAAGTGACATGGACGCTGCCAGGCTAGGACCTGCTTTTGCCATCTCTTCTCTCCTGTAACCATTATGAACAGCTAGTCACGTGTTCCAGAGGGATCACCGGTGCCGTGAGGAACTGATCTGCCTGGATACCTGAGTGGCTGTGTGGAGTAAGTCCCTCCATCTCTGATGTCCCGCAGGTGGGGCTGAACTTGTGATGTGAGTGAGAAAACTTTTGTTGTGGCAAGCCAGTGAGCTGTCGGCACCGGTCTATTGTAGAAACTGGCATTAATTACCCTGGTGAATATCTTAGATCTATGCAACAATCAAAGGTAAAATCCTCCAGATCTTCTGGTTCCTAAAAGCCCCATCCATGGAATTCAGAGCTCAAGAAGTGTCTATGTCAGTGTCACCTCTGACATGTGAGAAGTGACCATCACAGCAGATATCATATACAGTAGTTGATTCATGTAATAAGACCCTTCCTTCTAGTCTTTTCTCCTTGTTTTCTTTCTGAAATCTGCCCAATGCTTATCAGGAAAGCTGTGGACAGCACCAATTCTACAAGACTAGCAGAAAAGGTATTTTTTGTATGTTTTGGTGTTTACATATTAGATTAAGTCACTTAACAGAGTATTCCACTGATAAAGGTAATATATTTAATCCAGTGCTTTTCCAGGTTGAGAGTACAGAAGACCCTCATAGAGAGGTGATTGGAACGAAGACCTCTGAGCCCATAGATTCTGAACCATCAGACACAGGACAGACATTGAGAATTTGCATTTCCAAAAAGTTCTCAGGTTCAAGATGCTGATGATGTTAATTCAGGGACCACACTTTGAGTAGGAGATACATAGTTTTGATAATCCTCTTATGATAACTCTCAAACTTACCACATCACAGAGCTTGACCTCCACTTTGCTCCTAGTTACTGTTCATATAATTTCAATCTTTGTAATGTATCAGTTCCTTGGAATCTTCCTGTTCGTATTTCACTCATACAATAAACATTTGTGAAATGCCTACTCCATGCTACGTGCTGTTAGGTGTTGGGAATTCAAACATCGATAAAGTACTATTGTTATCCTTGAGGAACTCATGGTCAAGTGGATGGACGTGGACTGAACAAATATGCATCGGAGGCAGTGGCAGCAGTATAGCCTGGCAAGAGTCTGGACATCATGGCAGTAGGAGGGCCACTTAGGGAAGGTACGCGAAAATCCTATTGTTTCACTTCCTGCTCCTTTCCCCATCCCCTCTACTTCTTTTCCCCTCTGTCTTTATTCTGCACTGGGACATTCAACTCCAGCAGGTTCCCAGATAAATTCTTAGCGTCTGCATTCGTAAGCAAGTGCACCATGACTGCCATCTACTTAAAAATTAGCTCTTTAACCACTGGAATCAAATACAATACCCAAATCACTATGTAATATATTATGGAGGTGTCCTCATGGTATACACGTTTCTCTCCTGGTCCAGGAAACATGAGATGCTCTCCAGTCTATAGAAGAAAATGACAAGAGAGGGAGTCTCAGGGTCATTTTATTTTTTTTTTTATTTTTTTTAAAGATTTTATCTATTTATTTGATAGACAGAGATCACAGGTAGGCAGAGAGACAGGCAGAGAGAGAGAGGGAAGCAGGCTCTCTGATGAGTAGAGAGCCCGATGCGGGGTTCGATCCCAGGACCCTGGGATCATGACCTGAGCTAAAGGCAGAGGCTTTAACCCACTGAGCCTCCCAAGCCCCCCTCATTTTTAAAAAGTCAGAATCAGGGGCATTGGCTGCTTCCCAAACCAACCTACCTGGGTCCTGCCATTTGCCAAGGTGTGTTAATGTATTAAACACATTACAAGAAAAGTAGCCAAATGAAAAAGAGGGTTTTTGTTTTGTTTTGTTGTTTTTTTTTTTTAAGATACTGACAAGTTTTTCATGTTCTCTCCTGTAGTAATTTCTAGCCATTTTGGCTGCAGCTCCAAGTCCCAAGTTTACAGCCATTGTCTGCCTCTCTCACCAGAAAGCTGAATAAAATGCTCCCTTAATTCCATTTCGTATGTGCTGACCCAATAGCAAATACGCTATGCAGAAGCCAGGTAGACAGAGCCCAGCTCGCCGGCAGCCTTCCTCGACCTTCTCCTACTCCAAGTCTGTGGGAAATTTTGTCACCCTTGTCTTCAGCATCTTGCCTCTGATTGGGCAGTGGGATGGGTGAGAGAGAATCTAAATAAAATACAATCTCTTCTTTAAAAAGGGTACAGCAGGAAGAGTGGGGGAAATGGCAATCTTTCATGAAAACTTACTATGTTGATAACTCCTCATGGCGGTTTTGTGGAGTAAAGACATTGCCCTCTGGAAATATCTGAAATTTGAAAAGTAGGGATGGATGCCAAGTAAAACACATATACCCACCGCCATTTTTTATGCGCTGAAATAGTCTTAACACTTGCCAGGCAGCTGAGTTACTTCCTAAAAAAAAAAAAAAAGTCTCCTTTGTGGCCCAGAGTTGATCCTCTTGACCTTGCTCTTTCTCTGGACTTCTGGACTTTGTGCTTCTTTGGCTGAATCCTTATGAAGTACTGGAACACGGCTGCCTACATGCTTGTTTCTGTTAGTGAGATGTGGAATCCCTGTAGGAAACCGGCTGTGCTTAGTCAATTCTAATATGCACTTACACATAACTCATGTCCAGTGAGCATTTAGTAAATGAAATGGATGGATGGATGGATGGATGGATGGAAGAATGAGTGGGTGGTAGGTGGATGGATAAATGAAAACATGAGCAAACAGGGGCACCTGGGTGGCTCCGTGGGTTAAAGCCTCTGCCTACAGCTCAGGTCATGATCCCAGGGTCCTGGGATGGAGCCCCATGTCCGGCTCTCTGCTCTGCAGGGACCCTGCTTCCTCCTCTTTCTCTGCCTGCCTCTCTGCCTACTTGGGATGTCTGTCTGTCAAATAAATAAATAAAATTAAAAAAAAAAAAGAAAACATGGGTAAACAGTAAGGTGAATGATTGGACAGACAGAAAGTTCAATGGATGGAATGCTGGTTTAATGGATGAATGATAAAATAAATGATTAATGAATGAGTGAGCATAGGATTTCCAACTTATTACTCCAGGACTCTTCATCTCCACAGAGGATCTAATTGGTGGTGGCGGGGGGACAACTGCATACCTAATTTAGTGATAGAAAGTAGAGAACTTTAGCAATTGCATAAGAGGTTTGCAGAACTTCAACCACTTTTGGAAGATAGAGAAATGGTTGGGAAATCTGTCTCCATCTGAACCGTAAACCCACAAATATCTGGTTAACAGAATTGAGAGAGCTCTGGCACAATGTTGGAGTTCAAACTTGCACAAAGAAGGCTCAAATTAAAAACTACATCTTCATTTTCTCTGTGTCCTTCCCCTCTGTCTTCTCCATCATCTATCTCTGTCTGACTCTCCCCATAATCTTTTGTAATTTCCACCATGGTCATTATTTTTAGAACTCAACTCTAATCTACACATGCCCCTGTTCTTGTGCTATCTCTTCCTCAGGGGTCCTCCAACACCCACAGGACAGAGTCAGCAGCTGTCAGGTGTTTTGTTTTGTTTTGTTTTGTTTTGTTTAATTTATTCATTTATTTGAGGGGGGAAGGGAGGGAAAGGTAAAGGGAGAAGGAGGGAGACTCTCAAGCAGACTGCGAACTGAGCATGGAGCCTGACACGGGGCTCAATCTCATGACCCTGAGATCATGGCCTGAACTGATATCAAGAGTCAGAAGGTTAACTGACTGAGTTACCTAGGGGTCCCAATGGTTGTCATGAGTTTTGAGGCAATTCCTGGTGTGTCCGCTCCCCCCATCCAACCTCTACCTCCCTCCCACTCTCTTGGGTCACCGGCTGCCCCATACCACCTGCCATTCTAGTCAGGATGGACTGATCAGGAGGAAAGACCACCTGTCTGATCCCTACCCTATGTCCTATATGTCATAGAAATTTGTTTCTCCTTCTGTATTTGGAAGTAGGATCTGCTTCAATAAGTGATAGCTCATCTTTAGTTTGGAATACCCTTTCCTTCTATCTTTTGGGGAAAGGCTCATCTTACTGAACATGAAGCCTTATTTATGTCTCTAGGGTCTTGTTGGATGGTGGCTTCAGTGGTCTCACCATACCATGCTGCTGCTCCAAATGCTCTCATATCCACAGTATCGTTACGTCCCCATATAATTCTCCCAGCCCTCAACAAATAGTCCTCAGAGCTAATGCTTGTTGTGTACCTAGTATGTGTCCATCCCTACTTTAGCAGCTTGAGTGACTGACCCATTCTGTACTCACAACAGTCCCATGATGCAAATATATTATTATTCCCATTTTACAGATGAGAAGAATGAGAGTCTAAGAGAGTATCCAGAGGGTCCCTGAGAGCGGCTGTCTTGCTTTTCCTTTGTAGTGCTTGACACATACTAAGTATTTAATAAATATTGATTAAACAAATGTCAACTAATCTGATCTCCATTATTTGGTCCTGAGCTGAGACTGAGGAATGAAGGGATGGCCATATTTTCATGTCATTTTCTGTGTGATATTAAACTGGTCTCTGCAAATTCCCATTTATTAAATTTCTCATATTTTTCACTTAAGATTAATTCTCCCAGGACTTTTACAATATTTTTAAGCTGAATATATGACATTGTTTCCTCAGATGGCAATCCAGGGTTTCCTTTATGATTGTCTTTAATAATCAGGCTCTGATATCTGTCCTCTACAGGCCCTTCACCAGGTGAAACCTCTTTCAGAATGGACCCTCGTGTCTTGATGGAACTGGGGAGTAATAACATCACTTGTGCCATCATTGTGCATTTCACTTACCTGACTTGTCTACTTACCTTATCCCATTTACTATATCCACAGAGTTTGAAGACTGCGCTTGTGTCTGAATGTTATAATCTCAGCGTGGGGTAAATGTTTAATAAATGACTGAGATGATTCTCCGTTGTTGCTTGCTTAAATGCCTGGATCTTCAATTTCATCTGCAAAATGGGTACAATCAAAGCAACTGCAAGAAATTCATAGGGATGAATGACAAGTCATGTAAGAGCTGTGTGCATCATGATCAGAGCAAGGGTAGAGAGTCCCATGTGGATGGTGGTGACAGAATGAGTTCTGGAAAAACCCATACTCAAAGTCAGAACTTGTAACCCCTTTTGGGGGTCTTGTCTTAAACTTTAGCCTGTTAAGATTCAGTACCCTTACTTGTAAAACGTGGATAGTAACATAACTTGCTCAACGTTTATCAAACAAAGACACAGACTCCCAGTTAAATCTGAATTTCATATAAACAGCAAATAGTTTCTAATAAAACCATGTCCCATGCAATATTCAGAACCTACTTATAATAAGAAATATGTCATTTATCTGAAATTCACATTTAACCGGCATCCTGCATTTTTTGCCAAGTGGATAAAATAATACATGTAGCACACTTGCATGCGACACACTCAGTAACGTTTGCCATTATTTATAATGTATGCTCGATAAATAATAACTCCCAGTCTCTCCTCCCCTTTTAAAATAATCTGCATGACTTCCGTCACTGCCTCCCTGGCAGCCGCCACCCCCTTCTCTGCCTCTTAATATACACTGAGATGTCAGAAGGGGTCTTGGATGGAAAGAGGGAGCAAACAGCTGCTGTAGAAAGAAGTTGCTGTCAGTTCGAATGAATGCTGAGCTAATAGGCCTATTAATAATGAGCTTTATTATAGGAGGCCACTTACGTTAATAATTCTCTGTATTTGGTATTTGACGCTGTGACATTTATACTGAGCTGAATGGTGGCTGTGTGTGTGTGTGTGCGCGCGCGCGCGGGTACATGTGTGTTTAAAGCCATTTAGCTCACTTTTACTGTGAATGCAGCTGCAACATTGGGGAGCAGAAAGTGTTTGATTTAAACACACACCCCACACACACATCTTATCTGATTGTACTTTCCCCCATGGGTGTCTCTCAGCTTGGGTGCGTCAGAGACTCCGCAGAGCAGAGGAACAAATGGGGGGCAGGAAGGAAGCTGATGATGGCTTCCCACCTTTTCACCCTGAGACTGTGGATCCAAACCCCGCCCCTGCCCTCCCAGCCCTGAGCAGTTTAGGGTAGATTTAATCTGATTTGCATACTGTGAATTCCCACAACAGTAGCTGGAATTGTGACAGGGACTAATTAGCATTTCCATTCCTTCTCTTGCTTCTTTTATATTTGACGACAGTGCCTGAGCAGTAGGGGAAGTTTAACTAAACCCAGATTAAGAAGTCTTTCTCGGGTTCTGGAAGTTAGAAAAATCAACATTCCCAGCGGGTGTTGCTTGACAAGGAAGAGGTTTGGGCAGAGTGAATATTTATTTATCTGGTGGTGACTTCAAGGCGGACTGTAGCAAAGACATTTGTATTTAAATGCACCCACCTGAGGACCTCCAGGGCAAGCTGAATTTCCCTGAAATCCTTCAAGCTAGGATGCAAGGTAGGAGTATCCCTGAGCCCACCTCAAATCCACCTCCAAATGGGTTAAAAAGTTTATCCTAAATGTCACAGCTAGGTCCAAGCCCCACGGGGGGCTGTGTGCACTGCAATTGGTTGTCCTACAATTCCGGCATCCCGGCATCCCGTTGGAGACTCACTATTAGCAAGGTGCCTGATTAGGTGGGGTTGGTAGTGTGCCCCAGCTCCTTGTGACTCAGAGGAGGCTGGTCTGCAGGCCAGGGGCAGGGGCATCCATCACTCCGGAGCTGGTTAAAGATACAGAATCTCAGGCTGAAATGGTACTTTAACCAAATACCTAGGTGATTTGTCTCCATTAGAATTTGAGAAATTCTGCTTTAGAGCCTTCATGGGCAGACAATGGGGCTCCCCTAGAACGTGTCATGTGGCAAGCAACCTAACCATTTCCTCAAGAGGTCTGACCCCTTGGTAGGCACATGTCCTTCTCATATCTCGGTAGGATCTGCACTCAGAGTTCCACTTCACCTCAGAGCCTGAAGGACACAGTATCCCTCTCACTAGGTAGAGCGGTCAAGAGCCCTAAGCAGCCTTTGCTCCCATAGATGGAACTGTGTGCCCCTCCCACCCCTCCTTAGGGTAGAACAATTAGCAGGTTACTTTTGAGGCGACCAGTGCAAGCACAAAGTACCTGACAATTAACAAACCAGACTGCTCGTAAAAGATCAAGCTAGATGAATTTTCTTAATAAGTGGTTAAAACATCTTAAGAGTTTCCGGCGCTATTTTGCTGCTCAAGGGTTTTCAATAAGATGCTCTGATGATGGAAGAACCACTTTTATCAAATATTAAGCTACTGTAAATTTACTGTAATTGAATAATTTGCCTCTTAGCTTTGGTTCACTAAGACTGAAGCGAGGTTTTCATCCCTAAGTGATCGCTCTACAGTCTGTTTCAATATATGTCATGTCAAGCAAGGCTCATCTACGGCACCATTTGAGATTCAGTAATTTCAAAGCCAAGAGACCCTGTAAATGGTCTGGATGATTGACCATAAAGTATGTACATATTTAGTTATATTAAATTGTGATTAGGGTTTCGACTTCCATATTTAAACTCTGAGTAGTTTGCCGAGCCTTTATGACTTTTATGGAAGTGCTAATGTGAATTCCACAGGGCTTTTTATAGGAATCGAAGCAAAGGCAGACCTTTTGGTCCAGGGTGCATAAATATTAAAGAGATAGAGTAACAAAAAAAGAGGCCCAAACACTAGTAGGACATGGATCAAATAAATCAATACCCACATCTATAAATTATATCTTATGAAACAGTAAAGCAAAAAAAAAAAAAAAAAACTTGAGCTTTGAAAAGGACATCTGAATTTGTCCTCAATTCCTATCATATATTGGTTTAGTGATTTGGGCAAATAACACTCAAGGCCTCAGCTAACCCATCTGTAAAATGAGTATCATGTTGTTTTGAGTAGACCACTGAGGGACAGTTAAAGTATCTGTGAAAAGGTTTGGTAAAACCAAACTAATGTTTCTCAAACCTTTGTACTTGGACCACCTGCACTGAGGAGACCCCTGAGGTTTGTTAAAATTCAGCTTCCTGGTTCTATCTGCTCGACTAAGTCAGTATTTCTGAAGAGAGGACTCAAGAATCTGCAATTGTTTCCAAGAATATTAGGTCATTTGCATACACATTAGAGCACAGAAAATGCACTTCTAAATACGTGTTTATTCTTTTTGAGTCAGAGTAGTGGAGAGGTTATTTTATTTTATTTTTTCCTTCCATTGTCTCTTCGCATCTACATGGTAAGACTCAAGTTTTCTAATTAGTCCCACATGCATGATATATGAAAACCTAAGAACATCATAACCACATACATGTTCCTAGCAGAAGAAATGGACCCAATAATAGAAAAACAGAGGTTATTATTATTTGACCTGGATTGTATCTTATTACTTTAACTCGACCAGCATGCTCTTTTCTTCTTGAGCCCTAACTCCTACTCATCCTTCAAAACCCAGGTTAAAGCATCTTCATTCTAAAACATGTCCAGACCCCTGACCTGGCAGATGAGGACTATCCTCTCCTGATGTGCACCTAGGAGACACCAAAGATGACAGGTGTGATGGGAGGATTGCAATACTGCCACCGTTATCCCTCTCTCCTGGTTATAGACTTGTGATCCCCTTGGTTCAAAGATCCTGAGACAGTCATTCCATTGGTTAGATTCTATGGATAAAACGAATTGAGAAGACCCTACTGTGGATTAACATCTTTATTTCCACTTATGAAGCATCTTAGAAGAGGACCCAGCCAAGCTGTCCCCAGATTCTTCACCCACAGAAACTGTGAGATCATGCATTTGTGTTGTATTGGGCCATTCCATTTGTGACCGTTTGTTCCACAGCCATAAATGACTGATGAGACAAGGGGCATGGATGCTGTATACTGTAGGGATTTCTGGGTCCCAGAACTGCCATCACGAAATCTGCAGCCTCCGTCCTGGAGGAAGAAGTGATGGGTAGGATAGCAACCTAGTTTAGACGCTTAGAATCACCAGCAGACCTCAGACACTATAGGGTTTTGCACAAGTGGTGCTGTTCAGGAACAATTTTTCAACCACCTATGCTCTCTCTTGGGACTTCTGACTGGGATTGGGCTGTTAGAACTCCAAAAGCAAACAGCCATTTCAGCGTGCCTGAGAAACCTATCCTTTACACAAACAGAAATTTCCACCTTGCATTTCAGTCATCTTTGGAGTGCACGTCAGTCTTTTTCATCCATCAGCTACCAATAGTCTGGTTCCAGGAAGAGTATGTGCCTGGGTGTTTAGTGATTGCACAGTTTTTGTGGTTTGTCATAAAATTGCTTCCTCCCAACCATGCATTCCCTTTCATATAAAGAGCTCCTAGTGTTTTATTCATAAACATAATTATCCTTGTTTTACAGATGAGGAAACTGGGTCACAGAGATGTGAATGCTGTGAATTAAAACTTGCATCAAAAGTCAAGCAATGGACTCTCCCTTCTGAGTTATCAGTGTGTGTATGCAGGGATTCTATCCCTCTAGACACACACACACGTGCATACACATGCATGCACAGTTATATTTTGCAGAAGTAACTTCCAAAATCCAGATCACCATGCCAGCTTTTCCCCGTGCAATATTTCTAGCCTCCTGCATCCAGCCTGGAACATTCACCAAGATTTAACTCCCAGTAAAACTCAGATGTGCTTTTATATCTACGTGGGCACAGGCACAAAAATGGAGTCTGTCTATGGGGGCACACTGGCAATCAAGCCCCATATCATTCTACTTCAGAGACAAAACGTTAAGAAAAAAAAAAAACAACAACAAAAAAAAACGTTACTCCTCTATAAATACCGACATTGTAAAGTTGATAGCAACGAGAGATTTGCTTTGTCCAAATGCTGTCCGGGACATTAGCTGGCATTCTTCAAAGGGACCATGAATAGGAAACAGACAACCAGCTCTGCCTTGGATCTACGGAGGCTTTGCTGTGGTCTGAGCTGATTCAGTCATGCCTTTGTCCCTGGGTACTTGGGCATCCTGACCAGCCCAAGCCAAATCAGAGATGCCATCAGGGTGCTGGGTGCACATCAGTCCTCTCGCAGAAACGTGGTACCTCACTCTGGAACTGCAAAGGACCTACCTTCTACTCCCTAAACCTCTCGCCTTTGGGGAATGATCAATATTGTTCTTCTGAAATTTTTTGAACCTAGTGACGATCATCTGATTCTACTGCAAAGTGTGGGGAGATCACTGAGTCCATTTTCAAAGTTAAATTGTGCAAGAGAAAATGAGCTCTAACAGTGACCTGGTGTCTGCCAGTCTTCCTAGAGTAACTGCCTAATAGTAGGTGCTCAGTGAATGGCTTGTGCACTGAACTGGAAGCGTTCCAAGTCTTACTGCATTTCTCTCCTCCACTCTACCCCCACCACCTCCACCATCATTCAGAACCTTGTCATCTGCTTATTTTAACAGCTTCCTGATGGATCTTCTGAGCAATATATGCTCCCAAGGAAGCTTGAATAGTGTCTCTGAAGCATAAATCTAACCGTCTTACTTCTCATCTCACAGCTCCTCAATCCTCCCACCAGACCCCCCTGCACCCCCCCACCCCCATAGAGCACAGCATTAAAGCTCCTGAACATGCAGATGGGCTCTGACCTGACCCTGACTTTTTCTTCCACCAGCTCACTTGCCGTACAATAGCATGTTACTCCCCATCATCCTGGGACCCGTCCAGGTTATGCCCACAATGCTGACCCTCGTGGCATCTCTGCTTTGCTTCTACTGTTGCTTCGATTTGGAGAGTCCTTTCCTCCTCTTGGCATCTCCAAACTGCCACCGTGCCACTCACTTTTGTTTAAAATGAAAGCCTCATAGTAGCCTTCGAGGGTCAGCTTCCAGGCAACTGTGTTCCTCACTCCTTTCTCTTCCTGAATCTGAGCTAGGTTGTAAGCGCTTTGTATCTAAATTCACAACTGTGTGTGCCCCGCATCACAGTTATCTGTGTCCTTGCCTGCTGTCCCCGTTCAATCAGGAGATGTGAGGAGCAGGGGTGAGATCGTATACATGCAGGTATGGGGTTCAGCACCAGAGTTCATGGAAAATAGACACTCAATAAAGTCTATGTAAACAATGAGCAGATGCCAGGAACAACAGATTCATGAGTGAATGGATGAGTAAGTGATGCCTGCAAGGATCTGTTCCTAGTACTTAGCATCCTGTGCTTAAAAGGGTTAATTGCCCATTACCTGGAGTTCTGAGTGAATTCCACTCTCTGGTGTCAGCCTCCATTTCCATTCACTTCACCCTTGTTCTAATGACATACAACTGGACAAATAGGAAAAAGCACCCATGGCACAATTTCTGCTGATGAATATTTCAGCAGGTGCCTCTTGGCTAAAAGTCGAGATGAAAGCCTGGCTCCAGGCAAATTAAGAGGGGAAGAAAGACTTGTAAGTACATAAGGCTTTGGAGAAATGCCGTGATGCTGAGCCCTAGACAGGAATCTTGCCATTGAAAATGAGGAGATCACAGCCTGGGCACTGTCCCAGTCTCCTCTTGGATTCGGGGAGTCGGAGGGAGCATCCCAGGGAGACACGCTGCTCCCAGAGTTAGAGCACCAGCTATCCCCAGAATGCTTAGCATCAGCAAGACGTGGTCAAAGGCCAAGGCTGCCCATCAACCTACAAATCAAATCGGCAGTCCCTGGTAAAGGGTGCTTCCCAGGGAAAAGGTGGGTCCGAGTGACCTACAGCTGGATTCTGCTGCAACATGACTTTCAGGTCCTGTTTGTTTGCTTGTTTGTATCTTACAGCAGATTTCACTGCATCAAGTCAGGCTGGGGCCAGCTGTGTACACATTGCTTTCCCACATTCATAGGAAGCCCATCGGAAAAGAATCTCTGGCCACTGAATCTGGCGGGCTTCCCTCTCTCTGGTGTGACACAACTGCTTGTAGGAATTCCAGGACCAGGGAAAAGATATAAGAGCATTCCTTACCAAATCCGTGTGAAACTAGAGGAAACTGTTTGTAGACACCTCAAAGCTGGATGAGCCAAAAAGTAGAAGCAGGGAAGAAAACAGAGACCAACAAACTGTATGAGGAAAGATGCCGGCTGGCGGGAGCCTGGGCGAGTTTGGGCAGGTGGGAAGGAGCACAGAGGGACGGGGTAGAAGTCCTGGTTCTGAATTTGGTCCTAGTCTTGGTCAATTCCTATCCTTCAGTGAGTGCCTGCACCTCACCTATAAAAGGGAGCATAGTCTGAGATGCTGTAAGATGTCTTAAAGTCTGAGTTGGTAGTGAGTCTATCTACTGGTCTTTAGACCACCTCTGGGGCTCAGGAACAAGGACAATAGAACTGGGTTTTCTGTGAGTAGGGTATACATTTGCAGATGGGTCCAGAGGTGTACCAACAATGTCTGGGGTATTTTTGCCTTCCATCACCTACACTGCAGAAGTGCAATCGCACAGGGACATCGTGAAGAATGTGCTTGAAGAAATTACTTCTCCCAGTGACACTTGAGACACCATGGTTGGTGGAGGGCAGCTTGAAAAAGGGAATGGTTACCAGAGATATGGAAGTCCCAGAAAGCTCTCTCTGAGGCAGGGATGGACTAGCAATTCATCAGGATTCTCCTGGGATCAACACTGGCAGAGGGCAGGGCAGGGTAGGGAGCAGACATCAGATCAGGTAAGGATCAGTGGGGACTCAAGTGACGTGCAGAGAACTGTGAAGCTGGGGGGACCCATCCAAATGGCCCAAGTTGGAGCATGGGTGTGGCCATTTATATGCCATACATTGATGATTTACTCTTTGGAGCTGCCTTCAGATGGAGGCAATTCTCCAAGACAGCTGACCATGGAGGGCTGTTGGCAGGCCACCTTTGCAGATACTGGGACGGTAAGTCCTTTGGTTCTCCAGGGACCATCTGGGTGGCACAGCAGAGTGTCACAACTCTGCAAGCGCCCGTTTCTATGAGCCAGGTGGCCCCACACATGGCAGATGAGTTTTCACAATTTAAATTGCATACCCACCACAGGGGAGTTTTCTAAATATGCATCTCTCCAGCCTCAGTCTGGATCGATTAAAACAAAATCTGAGAGTGTGACCAACACACATATTTTTACAGTTTCCCAGGTGATTCCAATGTGAGCCCTGGTGGGAGGCAATTGCGTTTGCGGTTAAATGGAAGGAGTTGTGGATATGGCATCAAATCTCGCATTCCAGAAATGGCTTCGCAACTTACAAATTGAAGGAGACTTTCAATGATTGCACCTATCTAAGCCTTTTTGTTTGTTTGCTTGTCAACTTTTACTGAAGTATAATTGACACACAATATCCTAGTAGTCTCAGGTGTACATCACAGTGATTAGATATTTTCGTACGTTACCGAACAGCCCCCACAACAAGTCCAGTTACCATCTGTCACCATACTAAGATAATACAATATTATGGACTACATTTCTTATGCCGTATGTTATGTGAGTTATTTATTTTACAACTGGAAGCTTGAACCTCTTCAAACCCTTCACTATTTCACCTATGCCCCCTACCTCTCCCTTCTCTGGTAACCCACAGTTTGTTTCCTGTATCTTTGTGCCTTTTTCTGTTTTGTTTGGTTTTTATGTTTGTTTGTTTGTTTTGGATTCCACATATGAATGGAATTGTACAGTATTCTCTTTACCATTGGCTTATTCCATTAGCCTTAATACTCTCTAGATCCATCCATCTTGTCTTGAATGACAAGACTTTATTCTTTTTGTGTGTGTGTGTGTGTGACTGAGTAATAGTCCTGTGTCTGTCTGTGTGTGTGTGCGCGTGCGCGAGCACACATGTATGTGTATCACATCTTCTTTACCCATTAATCTAATCAATGGACATTTAGGTTGATTCCATATCTTGGATATTGTAAATAATGCCTCAGTGAACATAGAGGTGCAGCCATCTCTTCAAGTTTGTGTTTTATTCTTAAGATACATACCCAGAAGTGGAATTGCTGGATCATATGGTATTTCTATTTCTTAATTTTTTGAGGAACTGCCATACCATTTTCCAGAGTGGCTTCATCAGTTTGCATTCCCACCAAAAGTGCACAAAGGTCCCTGTTTTCCACATCCTTGCAGACACTTGTTGTTTTTGTCTTTTTCATCCCAGCCATCCTGATATATGCAATCTAATATCTCATTGTAGTTTGGATTTGCATTTCCCTGATGATGAGTAATTAGTGATGATTAGTGAAGTCTTATTTATTGTACATAGAAGAAAGGAATAAAATAGAAGAGGATTATTGTGAAGAGTAAATAATATAATTTCTTTGAAGAGTTTTATGGAGTTCTACAGAAATACGAGGTATTTTTCCCTTGGTTCAGTGGTTTTGAAATCTGAATCTGAGAAGACATGTCAGTCTATGATGAAATTTTCCCCAACCTATAGAAAAATGGGAAATTTCATTAGGGAGCCTTACATAAGGACAAAATCAATTTTAAGGTTTTTTTTGGGGGGGGGACGCCTCGCTGGCTCAGTCAGACTGTAGAGCATGAGATTCTTGATCTCAGTGTTGTGAGTTCAAGTCCCATGTTGGGTGTAGAGATTACTTAAAAATAAAATCTTAAGGGGTGCCGGGGTGGCACAGTCTGTTAAGCATCTAACTTCTGGTTTCAGCTCAGGTCATGATCTCAGGGTGGTATCGAGCTCCATATTGGGCTCTGTGTTCAACACAGAGTCTGCTTAGGACTCTCTCTCCACTAATGACTAATGATGGAGATTCCTTAAGAAATTGAAAATAGAGCTACCTTATCAGCCTGCAATTGCACTACAGGATATTTACCCCAAAGATACAGATACAGTGAAAAGAAGGGCCATCTATACCCCAATGTTCATACTTGCAATGGCCATAGCCACCAAACTGGAAAGAACCAAGATGCCCTTCAACAGATGAATAGATAAAGACAATGTGGTCCATATATATACAATGGAGAGTTATGCCTCCATCAGAAAGGATGAATATTCAACTTTTGTATCAACATGGACAGGACTGGAGGAGATTATGCTGAGTGAAATAAGTCAAGCAGACAGAATCAATTATCAAACGGTTTCACTTACTTGTGGAACATAAAAAAATAACATGGAGGACATTGGGAGATGGAAAGGAGAAGTGAGTTGGGGCAAATCGGAGGGGGATATGAACCATAAGAGACTGCAGATTTGAGAAAGAAACTGAGAGTTTTGGAGGGGATGGAGGTGAGGCATTGGGTGAGCCTTGTGGTGGGTACTAAGGAGGGTACGTATTACGTGGAGCACTGGGTGTGGTGCGTAAACAATGAATTTTGGAATACTGAAAAAAATTAAATTAAATTAAATTTTTAAAAAAGACTCTCTTTCCTCTGCCCCTCCTCTCTCTCGCTCTCAAATAAATAAATAAATCTTTAAAAATAAAAACATAACAATAAAATCTTAAAAAATAAGGACTTTTTTTTTTATACTGTTCACAATAATTTCTCATTCAGTGGCAATATTTTCAGTGGTGAAACCTTTTTTAAGCACTGTCTCATTTCAATCTTTCTTCTAAAATGCATTACTTCAAAAAATAATTATGTACTCTATGGCTACTAGCATAACATAATAAAAATTAATTAATTAATTAATTTTAAAAATTTCAAAAAATGCAACCACTGCCTTTAAATTAGAACAGAATTGCTTATTATTTTAATACCAGTTCTCTTCTTCATTGCAAAGCATGTGAATGGATGTGTTAACAAATGCCTTGACTGATCCATCTTGAATGTTATTTTCTTGGATATCTTACCACTTTCACAGTGTACTCACTTCTCCCCTCTGAGGGCTGCTGTGCATATCACCAATTCTAAGGACCACAATCAATGCAAAAGATGCAAAGCTCTAGAGGTTCCCCACCAGACTACATTGTTTTTCTGTAGTTCTCTCTCTTCTTTCTACCCCAACCCTTTCTCCCTCTCATCCTCTTCTCCCTTTCTTCATTCTCCAGGGATTGCTTTTGTCCGTCTTCTTCCCCTTTGCCTCTTCCAATTACTCTTTCTCTTAAAAAAAAAAAAAAAAAAAAGGCACCTCATTCATGGCCTTGGGAAATCTAAAAGGAACTCTCGACTGAGGTCTTATTGTAATTGTGCCAATTTATAACTAAATTGATTCAATTCATATACAAACAAAATATATGAACCCCCTGCACAGGTTGAGCAGTCGGCTCATAGCCAACCCAGAACATGATCTTCATGTTTCCACTCTTCACACTAACAAGGAATGCTGGATGATGGGAGGACTATGCCCATGGGAAGCACAGGATGCTTCTGAAGCACGAAGCATACATACCCTCTTTCTGCTCTCTGACACTACTCATGAACTGGACCTCTTCTCCAGCCTGTGTTTCATCTATCCTGGGGTAAGGAGTAGAGAATTTAAACCATTTACTGATCTACAGTATAGTTGGTTTAGGAGAGGAGAGGCTGAGATAAACAAGCAAAAATGAGCTGGAGATTTGGAATGACAAATTCAGATTTAGTGGACTAGTTAAGCTCAGATGAGTTCCCATTTGTGCCTTGGGCCCTAGAGCATGGAAGGATCTACAGGCATGGATGCTTGTGAGGAAAAGACTTTATAGAGATGTCCCAGTTTGAGTCTGTCTTCATGTTTCAGAACAAGAATATGTGGTCCGGAAAGAGGCCTCATATGAATTACCTGAAGTCATAGAGGATGCCATCAATCCCAGATAATTTCACTTGATATTGTATTCATTCTCTTCTGTTCCTTTCACTTTGGATTTTTGATGGACATATAGGATTCTTTTACATTATTAAATTCTAGAAGTTAAACTGCACATTTTGAAGAGGAAACTAAAATTTCTATTTTTCCATATGTTGCCTACATGTCCAGAATGCCCTGGTCACAAACTCCTCTTCTCTGTTTATTCAAAATATAGCTCAAGGATGAATTCCTTAAACCCAAGGTGGAAGTCTTTCTCCCACTCGTCCTACTCATGGTAACGGCCAGTTGGCAAACAGTATGTGAGCTAGAGGTGGGCTGGGCACATTTTTTATTCAAATGTGTGCCCTAGTATTGGTGGATTATAAGGTATAGATTATGTTGAAGCTAGCATAATAAATGAATGCCAAAAATAAATCAGTAAATTAATTGAGGAATTGGCATAATAATGAATGACGTTCTATGCTAGAAGATATTTTATCAGACCAAAAAAACCAAACAAACAAAAAAACCAAAAACAATAACAACAAAAACTACTTCAGAACCAGCCTTAAAACTGTTGAGAAAATACTGCTAAACTAAAGCTTTCAGGAATCTTGATTCTAAAGCAAATGCTAGACTGTGGAGTTAAACAATGATAACTCACCTTTGGAAGAAATTTAATGTTCAAGTTGGCTAAAAAGGCTGATTGCATTTAGAAGGACTTTTATTAGGGAAGTCTGAAGAGGTAAAAGCATTCCTGACTATTCGTAAGAAAAATCAAAATTAAAATACAATGTTCACTGACATGTTGCTAAGACCAAATCAACTGGAAGTAGGCATTTAAGAATTCACTCCTTAATTTTAGTTTGTAGGCAGCAGTCTAGTGGAGATACTTACACTCTTGAGAATGAAATTAGCAGACCCTGTTACTCACACAACACAATAGCCATGAATCTGTTTTTTCTAAAGACTTCCTCCAAATGCTTCTCTCTGAAAATTGAGTCTCCATCCAACTTGAAATAGGGAGTCACAGGTGCTTCTCTTTGTTTCCAGATAAGCAATATCCACAAGTTCTTGGTGGTATATTCTTCCCTTTTCTCCCCATATATAAGAAGAGGACACTTTATTCCTCAGGTTCAAATTACCACCTGTCTCTTTAAAATGTGCCATTGGAGAGAAACCTTATAAGTCAAGGAATAATTACCTCTCTCTGAAAGTAAGGTGAATTGACCACAAGCTCCTTTCTTTAATTTATGATGATAGGTTAGCATAATGACTTGAATGTGAGCTTTAGACACTTGTAGGGAAATTCAAAGCTTGCTCAAAACAAGACTTAAGATTGGATTTGAACAATGGGTAGTGTTGTTCAATACTAGAGCAATAAACTGCACTGCTCTAGGAAGGGATCACCATCTTAGTGACATTGTCTTTGGATCTCAAAGAACCAGCACTGTCCCTCTGGCTTCTGGCTGTTCAGTGGATGTACACATAATGTAACAAATATTACACTGAAATTGGTGATCCCTTTCCATGAGCTTCTACGCCAGATGAATTTGAGGCCCAGGGAAGCAAGAGGAAATTGGCTGAGTCATTTCTGATATTCGTGGTCTAACTCTGAGCTTAGTAGAAGTGGGTTCTTGAGAGGATAGCTGGATAGGTGTCTGGGCGGATATATTCATTTATCTTTATTAAAGATAAAAGGCAAAGTAGAAGAGAACATGACAGGTTTAAAACCAAGTCCTCCTGTGCACCTGAGATCAGATCTTCAGATCTTCATTTGCAAAGTAAGAAGAACAAATCTTTGGTTGTCATGTTATGAGAAGGACAGACGAAATGCTATGAACAATGTCCTTAATGCCTACAAAATATTGAAGAGGAAAAAAAATGTAAAAAGAAAGAAAGGAATAAAGAAATAGGGAAGAAGGAAGGAAGAGAGAGGAAGAGAAGGAAAGAAAGAAAGTTTCCTGTACTTTTTAATTTTTAACAACTTTTTCTGTCAGGACTCTGCCACTGACTTAATTCTCCAATGCATCTCACTTCCCAACTATGGGACTTGGGGTTGGTCACTTTACTTTCTGAGTTTCAGAGCCACATTGTCAAAAATGGAAAAGATACCTCTCTCTTGGGAGTTATAAGGAATACAAGAATGCTACAAAAATCTATAAATTCAGTAAAATGTTAGATGATTCTATAGTATTGATTTGATATTGATTTGCACTGAGAAAAATCTATTCCCCTACCTACTCTACTCTTAATAGAGTTTCTTACTCTCCTTCAGGAAAGATTAACAAGGTAAGCTTTTACTTATTTATTTACTTTAAAGATTTATTTACTTGAGAGATAGAGAATGAGAGAGAACGAGCATGAGTGGGGTTAGGGGCAGAGGGAGAAGCAGGCTTTAGTCTGAGCAGGGGGCCTGGTAAGGGGCTCGGTTTCAGGACCCTGGGATCATGACTTGAGCCAAAGGCAGATACTTAACCAACTGAGCAGCCTAGGTGCCATACAAGGTAAGATTTATTAATAACAAGGTACAAAATGAATAAACAAACAACAAACAACCAAGAATCAAAATGATAAGTGTGTAGTTCAATGGCTCCAAACATTCACAGACAGGATAATTGATACAAATGGAAGGACTGGAGCTTGAGTTGAGATTTAAAAGAACCGCATAGCAGGGGGGGGAAGAAAAAAAGGCTTTATCGGTGAATGATTGACTGAATGAATGAGTAGCAAATTTTGGTTCCCAAATGAGGAACAAACTTTGGATGGTTCACATAACTGGAACAGAAAAAGTGAGTGATTACAGTGATTATGTCAAATGTATTTATGAGATCAACTATGGTGGAAGCAGAAGGAACCCACACAATGGTTTCCACTCTAGTCGCCATCCCATGCTTGACTCTTCTCTCTACTTCTCTGTTTTCAAACAAGTACAACGTTACCATCAGCATTTAGGAGAGGAAACAGTGAAGATTAGGAGTCGGTCTGAACGGATTGTTATAGACAGTCTAGAGTTTGTGTCCGCCACCCGCCATTGTAATCTTCTCTTCCACTGACCATCCCTGTTCTCTCTACCCCTCGACAACCTGCAAGAAATGCATGGGGTTTCCATGTAGTAAGTTCCTATTCGACGGACATGCCTGCTACTCCAGTGGTGCAACCTTAGGCAAATCACATAGACTGTCCTCTGGAATTGAAACACATAGCTATGATAATGTGTGTTGTTTGTTATAAATGATGGGAATCTAAGTCAAATTAAGCCTCAGCTAAGGAGTAATCCATCGGCTCATGTAACCCTACCAAAGAAAGAACAAAAGCCACAGGCTATCAGAGGAAGTTGGGTCTTCTCCATCACTCACACCTACTTCTCTCTGCATTTCAGCTTCTATTCTATCAGACTTGTTTTCCTCCAGAGGCTGGAACCCAGGATGTTGGTAACTTTATAGCTTCATCAGCACGATGCTCTTTTTTTTTTTTTTTAATTTTTAATTTTTAATTTTTTTTTTTTTTTTTAGAAAAGCCCTGGACAGGGCCCCAATTTGCATAGCTGAGGTCAAATGCTCTGCACTGGGCCCAGAGATGAGATAGTGTGATTAGACCATCATAGGAGAAACTGGTAGATGTCCACCCTAAATGCATCACTTCTGATTCTGAACTTTTGACAAAGACCATGTCTCATGAAATAGGGTACAAACATTAGACTTTTATCTTCCCAGATCTTCTTTCAGTTGAGGGCATCCATGTTACTCTTTTCTGGGCAAGGATTAGTAAAAATAAGTCCAGCAAAATCTCCTAGAGAGTATTTTTTTTTCCTATATAAAAGGGAGGAATGAGGGCAGGTGGAGGGAGGGGACGTGGGGAGGGGAAGACGGATGGGTTGAGAGAAAGAGGGGAAGAGAAAGACAGCGGGAGAGATAACTTAATTCTTGCTTGCTTTGTGTTTTGTTGTAAGAGCATGTGCTACTCGGAGCTGTTGCAGCCACCTTGAGAATGTGAGGAGGCATTTGTTTATGTACTGTGTATGGTGAAGCAGGAAAGTGCGAATAGCTAGGGCTCTTGAGGACCCTGATGGACAGCTGGATCAGGCCTGATTTCTTGTTAGATGAGAAAATTCTTTTTATAAGAGAAAAATAAACCCCTGATGACCAAGCTTTCTTTAGCTTGGCCACTCTCCTTCTTTTATACAAATTTCTCCTTGACCCCCCTGCCACTGGCATGGTACTACAGGCATCAGTAGCCTACAGAGCCCAAATGACAGTTGGGCAGTCCAGTAAGCCTCTGTCTTCCTGGACGGCAGAAGAAGGAGGGGCAGGAGAGCCATACCTCTGTTGCTGAGCAGGGTCTTGTGGTACTACCAGGGAAACTACAGCATTCTGGCTGCCAGCTTGTTCAGCCCATGGCGGTCAAGGCAAGTCCAGAAATGGACATCCTTGCTTTTTCCTTTGACACTTGAAAATGTCCTCTGAATGTGCCCCCCTTCCAGGAGAACAGATGCAGCTGATATTTCAGTTCAGCTCTTGGCATTTCTTACTTGTCTTATTCAGGGGACTGAGCCCCCTCTGATTTTACTTATCCCCAAGCACAATGGGGAAATCAAGATGGACCACTACTGACAACTCTGATATGGAAGGAATTTGAAGTGACAGAAGCAAGGTGGGGAGGGGGCTGAGGGAAGGCATTGGAGACTTCTTGAAGCCTTGCTTTTGCCATCTTTGAAATGGGAAAGAAAAGAAGATGTATTTGGTTATATTTAAAATTAGCTTAAGATGCCTGGGTGGCTCAATGGTTGAGCATCTAACTCTTGGTTTCAGCTCAGGTCATGATCTCAGGGTCCTGAGATCAAGCCCATGTCGGATTCGGTACTCAGCGGGGAGTCTAAGATTCTCTCTCCTTCTCCCTCTTTCCTTCCCTCCCCCACCTCTAAAAAATAAATAAATAAATAAATAATATTAAAAATAAAATAAAATTAGCTTATATTCCAAATACCACAATTTCATGATTTTTTAAATTAAGAAAAATAGTCCCTACAGTATAGAATTTCTCTGAGAACTCAATGAAGGACATGGGGAAACATTTCTTTATAAACCTAACTTACCCATGTTAAGGTTCATAACCATTACTATGACTAAAAAAAAAAAAAAATTAAAAAAAGATGGGAGCCTTTTATCATGTGCGAATACAGCTCAGTTTTCTCATCTATCCCAAAGGGCCAAATCTAAGAAGTCTTTTCAAAAATGTACCTGCTTCTTAGAAAATTCTTTTAAGATATATTATATTTATCCAAAAGTCCACATCCCGTGACTTCTGCATAATTGAAATAAGGGAGCTATAAAAACACTGTTTAAATACAAGGAGTGATTAATATTTCAGAATATAACAATAGTACAAAATGGTTCATAAGGGTGCAGATTTAACTGCTCTGTGTCCAGAAAATGAGAGGAACAGGACGTGTGTGTGTGTGTGTGTGTGTGTGTGAGAGAGAGAAAGTTCAAAACACTGTAATATCTAATTAACGGGAAGTACATTCGGCAAATATTTCTCTTTCATCCTTCTAGTTCTAAATCTTCTCTTTGGTTACTTTTGTTAAAAAAGGTATTTTTCTTTCCTTTCTACCTGACATCAGCGCATAAACACACTGGCTTCACCTAGGCCTCCGGTGTGAAGGAGCAGGAGGAGATGAGCCATGTGTTCAGTATGAGACAGTGGTTGGGTGCTCAAGACTTTGAAATCATGAAAAAAAATGACAAAACCCAAAAAGCAGTTTCAGTGCCTTGGGGGATTAAGCACTGTCTTGTTCATTGGGACGAATGCTATTATTAATAACTAACGGCCTGATGGATGTGAATTATGGTTGATGAGCTCACTCAGAATAAGTGACCAGCTTTAAAAATTGAGGGTAACAACTCAATGACTTGCAGGGTTTTTTTTCATTTCTTGTTACGTTCACCAACCACTCAGGGTGGGGATAAAAATGTGGCTCCAAGCAGAAATTGGAAACCAAGCTGTTTCTCCAGCAGAGGTGTCCGTAACACTCTCTCATGGTAAAACTAGGTCCCTACGTGCAGAAATAAAATGGAGGTGGAATCTGACATGCTCTAAACTTAATCCACTCCACCCAGAGAGAAAAAGGAAGAGATAAATTCAAAGACCATCCTTAGAAGAGAAGGAAATGAGCAAAATCCTTGCTAAATGTTAGTTATTAGAGCCGGACAAATTTCCACTATTAGATGATGTAATGATTCCCCACACTATATTTAATTATCAGGTGTGCGGATAAACTGACATTGTTGCTCCTCTTTTAAATATTGAAAATTAATTGAAGAAAAAGCATTCTAAAAAAGTGGATAATTAAACAAATATGCTATGAAACGGCCATGTGCAATTTTATTTTATGTGTAAATTATATGTAGACCCAAAGGGGCTGCAATCTTATTATACAGTTTGCTCCTCCATTAGCATTTCAATAGAGAGACTTGCCCTCCTGGTTTTGAGGAACCTGGTGGAGTAGGCAGCACCTGCCAGAGGTGCACGCAAAGACTTTTTTAAAACTTTCTCTACTTCTTGGAAAGAATAAAAAGGAGGAAGGTGTCGTCCAAGGAGTAAAGATCGGCCTCTGGCCACGTGACTGGGCACTCTGTGGGTCCTCTTCCACCTTTTGCCTTTTATCTGTTTAGTTCAGTTTAGGTGGAAGTGCAGAGAGTGTACATCGACCATGATAAAGAATAATTCACCAACTTTATTGAACAGCTGGTATTTGTTGAGGTAGGGAGGGGTTAGATTCCACACTGAGGCACAGAGAGAGTCTGTAGAAAGTGCCAGGGAACCCCCAGTCACAGGGTGCTGCTGCTTTCCCTCGGATTCCTCCCTCCCTCCCAAACTTGCAGGAGATATTTCCACCAACAGCAATGTTCTCTTTGGAGCCTTTGAGGGTGCCTGGGTCTCAGATTTTTGCTTTTATGTGCAAATATTATTAAGGAGGATCACAATTAAAAAATCCCCCCATGCACGAGGTGGGGATTTAGTTGAGAAGAGGGATAGGAATGGACGACCCATCTGCCATGGCTGGGAACTTCTCAGTATTACGTAGCGCCCAAAGTGAAAGTTGACTCGTGACCAGGCTGGTGCTGGAATGAAAGACTGTGCTCTCGAACGGTCCATGTTATTTGTTGTCTGTGCTGTCCTCCAGAAGCCACTTTGCCGTACACCACTGTCCTTGTTGACAACGTAATATGACCTTTCTGTGGAAGGAAGGAAACCTCCCAAAGTTTTAGCACTTACTAATGCCACATAAAATATTTCAAATCAACCCTGAGATTCATTTTAATTCAAGCAATGTTGTTTTATATTCACCATTAGTAATATTGTTTAAAGGAAGCTCTTCGTTTCCCTCTGGCTTTGCTGTCAGGACTTGGGATGAGTCAAGAGGACAAGGTCGAGAGGCTCTGAATGGAACTGGAATTTTGCCCAGGGAGCAGAGAATGAGGTTTTCCGGGTCAGAAGGAGGCAGCTATAAATTGACAGTGGATTTGCACTGGAGACAGGGAGGGAAGCTCCAGTGGCCTTGAAGTATATCAGGATACTTATAAGGGGGCGGGCACAAAAATCAAAGTCATATGGGCACACATCATAAAGAAGATGTGTGCATTTGACTAGGGTAAGGAGAGGCTCAGGATCATGAGTCGCGAGGACGCATCCATTCCTGTCTCCAAGTGCAGCTGGGGACAGGTTGGGGATGGAGATGGTGGCTTCATTGACTAGCAGACAATTTCAGCTACCCTGGTAGGTGGTCCAGAGCTAGGAAAAAAAAAAAAATCTGAGCCTAATATTCAGAGACATGAACTGGTTACATTTAGGTTCCTTGGCTTAGCTGGACCATAGTGTCCTTTAAAAAGATGTAAATAGCAAGAGTACAGTTTGGTAGGAAATAGTAAGACAAGGCAATTGTAAAGGAATTGAGTTTCAAACACTTCAAGACAGCTATAAGCACTCTCATAAAAGAGCAGGCTTCTACTGCATTTCCTATGGAGTTATTCAGACGGGAGATCTGCTTTGAAATTTCTCTGCAAATTATTGGAACCCTAATGCACAGCTTGAACCCCAAAGCAGCAGATGTTTTGAAAGAGTGTAAATGCACGAAGAATGACTTTCAAGAATCCAATAAAATGCTGGGAGAGAGGTGAAGAATAGCACAACTAAAAAAGCAAACAACACACGTTATTCAGGTATAACCATCATTTATAGTCTCATGTTAAAAAAAAAAAAAAGAAAAAGGATCCATTTTCATTACTAAGCTATATTGGATCCTTTTCCTAATTTTCCCATAATTTAACATTCAATTTATTTTACTGCCCACATCACAGATAATTCATGGGTAGAGTCTTGAAAATTTGATATGATTCATTTCATTCCCAAGTAACATAAAGACTCCTGCCTCATTTTCCCATATTTTTACATTCAATTTATTTTACTATCCACATCCCAGATAGTAGTGGGTAGAACCTTGAAAAATCAATTTGATTTTAAAGGTAGTGAACATGAAATTAGAAATGAACAGTAATATAGTTATACATTCATTCAACAAACATTTATGGAATGGAATATTGCTCTTGCTCCCCACAACACAGTATTGTGGGGATTACACACGGATTTGACATTGACTTCATCAAGGAAACTGTACTTCGGTGGGGATAATGGGACATATATAAAAAAAGAATATAGATGTAAAAAAATGTATTTGAAGCCCATGAGGGGTCAGGCACTTTAAACATTTAATCTTCAAGATACTTCTGAAAGACAGATATTATCATGACCATTTTTCTGACAAGAACACCAAGTTTATTTAGGTTCACAAAGTACCCAATGCGCCATAAAGTGACAAAGCCATGATTTAAACTGGTGTGAGGCAATGTCCACATTCTTTTCATTATACCATGCTACTTTTTAAAGAATTACTGACCAAGTTAGAAATGGATCAATGGGGCAGACAAAGGTAAATACTGGGGGAGTCTGGGAGTCCCAGGGAAGGGCCAGGAGAAACAGCTGTTGGTTGGATCTGCAGGAAAGGCAGTATGGAGGAGACGGTATCTGTTTCTGAGCTGGGCTTTGAGAGATGGCCGATTGGGATGGGTATGCGTCTGTCCATGCCTGTGTCTGCCTATGCAGGCATGTGTCACCAAGTTCTCCATCACCCAAACTGCACCAATATTTGGCTCCTTCCATAGGCAACTTTTTATCACTCTCACAGTGCCTTCCTGAAGCTTTTCTAAAAATTCTAGATGCCCTTCATGTTCTTTGACAGATAGGATGTAATTTTAGAAAAATAGCTACAAAGGTGAGCAAGGTTGGAGGGAAAAACAGATGTCCTTACAGAGTGAAAATACCTCTGTGCTCCTATCTGGGCAATGAATTTTATAGGAGCCTACATTTAAAATTTCTTGAAAAATTACAAGTGGTGTGAAGTGCAAAGTGCTCTGAGAAGTCATGTGGGTCATGGCAGACAAAAGAGTGGTAGCCCGGAGATTACCACAAAAATACAGAGGATGGTGGTGAAACCAAGGTGTTTTAGAGCTGGGGAGGCTTTGACCATGACTTTTATTTCTGGATGAGAAACAGAGAGATGAATGGAGTTCTTGGAAACACAGCAAGTAGGCTAAGCTATTGTGACAAGAACCTAGCAATCTCAATAATTCCATAATTATAGATGATTAAAAAGCCTTCTTATGATATTTAGGAATAGGGAAAGCAAAGTCAAAATATCCATTAATATTGGAAGGAGTTTTATTTAACTATTTTCTTTAGGAACTGTGGCCTCTCTTGATTTCAGTGTTTCTGTTTGTAAGAATAAGAGATTGGGCAAAACAATATAAAAATATTTTCCATTAAAAAATTAGAATCTATGATCACTTGGTAGCAAGCTAACAAGGTGCTAACTATTGAAAAAATTTTTATCCTAAAATATTATGATCTTAATTTACTTAGAGTAATTATTTAACAGAGGAAATAATCTCATAGTAGTACAAAAACCACACACAATTGAGCTCTGAATGAATTAGAAACAATTTCCAAAAAGTGTGACAGTACTGGTGTGTGTGTGTGTGTGTGTGTGTGTGTATGTGTGTGTGTGTGTGTGAGTGCTATGCAATCATGACTAACAGGTAAGTGAGATCATAGCATTGTCTTTAATTATAGGAGGAGTCCATGAAGCTTCCAGCTAAGTCAAAGTTTCCTACAAAATAAATTGGGTCACCCCTCTTTCGTATCTAAGTAGCCAACAGCACAGTAATAATGCTGGCAAGATGATGGCTAACATCCAGCCACTGTGCATTCTGCCTGACATCCTCTGCCAACCACTTTGCACACATCATAACCTATAGCCTCCAACACAACCTTAGGAAATGGGTGGTGTTCTCAATACTCCTTAGCAAAGAGGTGCATAGCAGTTCAGTAAAAGTCACTGCCCGAATCGTAAAGGCCTTAAACTCAAAGGCCCTGCCTTACTCTAGCCTCAACAACCACAGACCATCATGCTGCCTCAGAGTCGAGTAAGAGACACAATAACTCATCGAAAAGCAGTTAGCTCTACATATTCTTTGATAAAGATGATTATCATTATCTGAACAGAGATCCCCAAATGGCTGGCCAGGGCTACTGTTTTGTGTGGGTTCATACAAAACATTTTGGTTGGCCTTCAAAATATGGTTTTGACTTTTATAGGAGCCTACATTTAAAATTTCTTGAAAAATTACAAGAGCCATGAAGCCTGGAATCCCATAGATTCCTATTGTCACATTGATAGGAGCTGGGCAGCTAATGGCTGCCTCCTTTTGAGCTGGAATGGGTTCATAGCTTTCTCAAGTCCCATCTGACCCAAGGATTCATTGGTGTTACCTGTGTAGCCTATGGGCCATTGGATTTCTATCTCCTTTCATGAAAAGTTCTCAGTCTTATCCTTAAACCCTAACATGGTAGATAGATATGATAGAAAGAAAGAAAGAAAGGAAGAAAGAAAGAAAGAAAAAAAGATTTAAGGATGGATAGATAGATGATAGATAGATATAGACAGAAAGGATAGATAGAAGATAGATGATATTATGATGGATAGATAGAAGATGGATGAATGGATGGACAGATGATATAGATAGATGGATGATAGATAGATGATAAATAGATAGATATAAGGGATAAATATAAGATAGATGATAGACATGATGGATAGATAGACAATGGATGGATAGATAGATAGATAGATAGATAGAACAGACAACAAACAAACGATCTTTATTAGTGTCTTAGCTTGGATTTCTGTAGATGAGTCACACTGTTCTGATTTGCCTGGGAAATAAGACTTTAATATCCTGAATGTGTACACTCTGTCATTATTGAAATGTCACCTAGATTAAAAAAAAAAAAATCTGCTCTTGCCATTTTCTTACCTTGCTATTTAAGTTTTGTTCTTATCTCCTTCCATGTGGTGAACGTGAAAAACAATAATCATGTCACTTGGATGACAACTTGACTCAATAATGATTAATCCCCCAAGCATGCTCACTCCCCATTCTCCATAGAGCAATGTTCCCCCACCTTCGATCCCTTAGGCATGCCAGTGCCCCCAATAGGAAAGCAGCCCCCCGATCAACGAGACGATCTGTTACGTTTCTGTTGCAGATTGGTAGCTTGTATATTTCAGTGCAGGGAGGGAGGGAGGAGGAAAGAGGTTATGAAGCCCACAGATTTCAGCCGTAACTAAATATGTGTGTTTATCTGTGATTCCCCTAGCCTAGCTCCCCTCTACAAAGGATAAAAATGCATTACTCACTTTTCTAACTAAATAAAGCTACTCTAGGAAAAATATATGTTGAGATACTGAAAGAAGCCAATGTTCTATTTCTGAATGTTAACACCAAAAATCGAGAGAAAGTAGGCGAAGAACAGACAAGAACGCTACCAGATATCATTACAGCCCCCTCCACAGCCTTGTCATGGAGACTATCCTATCAGGGAAGAGAAATTAATAACCCACCCGTAATAGGGACACACAAAATATATCAAACACAGGGCCAACCTTCTGGAGCATCAAGCCTGAGTCTGGAGCCACAGTGATGTGAAGCTGAGAGAACCCCTGCCTGGGCTTTTTTGTCCTTCCCTTTTTCCTCGTTCCCTTTCTCTCTTCCTTCCTTCCTTCCCTTTTTCCATCCCATCTCCTTCTCTTCCTTTCTAGAAGATGAACACTCTTTGGTCTTTACATTTATGGCCGCTTTTTCTCCAGTCCAGGAAAATTGTAGGATTGCCTGGGGCTCTCTGGGACAGAAAGATGTAATGTTGACTTTAACGAACAGATGGTATCCGGAGGAAAAAAAAAATCTATCAGGATTTTAAGCATCAGAGTTTGATAGGGAATTTGCCTGTGGGGTGTCTGGGAACCTGGACAGGGGAACATGTTCTGACCTTATAGGAAGTGGGGGGAGGGGTTTCTCACCCTTCAAAAATGATCTGGCTCGGGGTATGGGCTCAAATGTGAAGTGATATAGATTTTTTTTTTGGTCTTCAGAAGATTATTTAAATAAAACAATTCCATTTTCAGAAAGGAGTTATAGTATAGGACTCAGTACCAGAGATAAGAAAATTCTAACTGAATATAAATTCTCATAGTGCTCTTGGACTTTGTTTCAGGGAGCTAAAGAATCTACATCTTTTTGTAAATGGTATTGATTATAGATGGATACATGTATGGATGTAGATTCTTCATCATTAGTATTTTTATCATTGTTGGTCACTTGCTAGCCATCTGAAGACAGGAGAAGCTGGTGTAAGTTGTCCTGCCTCAGTTTCCTCCTCTGTAGAATTGGGATAATGACCTACACTTGCAGGATGTTTAAATATTAAAGTGTTAGGGAGGCTCAAGGCTGCCCCCCCCACCCCCCGGCCACCTGGCACATTGCCAGTTTCTTTGCCTGGCTCTCAACAGTTCTTGGAGCATCTTGACAGTGGTGGCCCTCTAGTTCCCCAACTGCCAGCTCTGTGCCTAGCACATATTAAGTGCTTGGTGTATACTTGTTGAATACAACTTGGACGGAACTCTGTCCTTGAATTCCGTCCGTGGACTTCCAGAAAGACCCCATTTACTGACATTTGATCTGCCAAAGAGCGTCTGCTTGGGCTGAGGGTCTCTATTCCTTACTGAGACACTCCTGGGAGAGTTGTCCCAATCTTCCCGAGAAATCTGTAGAAGGCAGTTAAAATGTTTCCAGACGCAGCATCATCTTGAGAGCATTTTCTGAGCTGGTGGGTGAGGAAGTGGATTCCTCCACAGCAGTGCCTTCTCTCCTGTCCCGTCACACACAGCGAGCACACTTTTGGATCTTGTGGCTTTGAGAAAACTGAGTAGGTCAAACTCAGCTCCAGCTTAAGGGGGCCTGGTCTGATAGTCACCCACATGGTGGTGACAAATAAAGGGTTGCCAGAGTCAAAATTACTCAGAAGCCCTTTCTCTAGAATTCTTGGGTTTTGGCAATCATATTGCTCATTTTCCATTCTTGGCTGAATCAATCAACAGTCTCTTGTGTGTGCCTGCTGCATGCCATGCATTGTGCCACAGCGCTTTCTCCCCTGAAACCACAAGTATTTTACATCATCACTATTGATAAAATCAACAACTTTCTAGAATGAACTATATCCCTTTCTGTCTTCTGTCTCTTGAAAGTGAGCTCCCTGAACACAATCCCACCTTCATCCACGATTCAGGAATATACCTAGGGATGCAATGAAGTCTCTTGAGACCACACTGCTTCCTTTTTTAAATCTGCTTTTCATAATTTTCTGCCTTTTTCACTTCTTGACATGCCCTATGACTACCAGTGTTCCCACCTTCCTGTCTACCCAAAATATCTTTCCTATTTGTTATTGGTTTTGTTTTGGTTTTCCTTCTGGGCTCGGGAGTGAGAAAACCAAAAAAGGAAGAGTCACGTGTACCAGTGGAGTAGAGTGGAGTACAAAAATGTATCAGTGGACTACAGCTGGAGTTCTAAATTTGGAGACCTACCAGTTACGTAATGGGGAAAATCACCTCAACCCTCTGGCCTTCGTGGTCCTCACTTTTGGGGGGGAAGTTAGTCAAACTCACCCTGGTTGGAGAGATTAGCTACGCCGCTTACAATGCTCAATCACAGTGACCAAAATGCCACTGCTTTTGGACTTCACGGGGTCCTGCCTTCCCTCTGCATTTGCAGGATCTGTCTCAGACGCCCAGGCTCATCTTTTGCTTTCTGTACCTTGGATAATAACAAATTATGGGTAAGTTACTGAAGTCGTGCATTTTATGTCTGTTACCTTCTTTAACCTGCACAGCAATGCAGTGAGGTTTGCAGATAAGAGCACCAGAGCTCAGGAGGTTAACTGGCTTGTTGAGATCACATAGCTAGCAAGCAACTCAATCCCGTGTTTCTGACACCCAAACCATGAATCAGTTCACTGTACTGGACTTTCTCTCCAGGAATAAGACAGGTTTGCAGAGAGCAGAGTAATGGATCATGGAGGTATAACTCTACCAATCCCAGAAGGCAGTTAGCTCCTTGGGACATTGATTATCTTTGGCAGACTGTCACATCTGAGACAATCAAAGGTTCCAGTATTGAGACAGGGTAGTTTTTTTTTTTTTTTTTTTTTTCTTTTCTCTATCTTGGAGCTGAGTGCTTGGGGACAAGGATCTGCTTCAGCTTCAGGAATCTAGCTCCCTGTTTTCTTACAGAGTGCCAGTGATGGCGCATCGAAGAGATGCTGGCCTGCTCAGGTGAGAATTTATGTAAGCCGAAACCATTAGGTGGCTTAATTAAATCAGGGCATTTAACTCATTAGCCTTCTGCTCCTGGGACTAATAAATTTGAACCCGGTGCTGCTAATCACAAAAGAAGTCAGGTTAAGCAATTCTTTCCTTATTGGAGAGATAAGAGGGAACAGGAGAAAGGGAGTAACAGTCAGAGGGGATGACTGGCAACTTTCTGAGGTTCTTCTGGGAATTCTGAGCCTTAAATGGGACTTGGGGTTACATGGGGACAATGATGATTTTGGTGGCTAAAAGGAACCTCAAGATGTCACTTGGTTTTCTCCCATGGGTGACCACATCCAAGCCATCACAGAAACCCTTGTCTGTTGAATGACATTTTGCCATAGCATTTGGTAATGCACTTGGTGTCTCACAGCTATGGTACTGGGAGGGAAGCCTCTTTGGCTAAGCTTTGTCTCTCTGCTTACAAGTGAGGTGTATACATTGCCTTCTAGCTGCTCAGACTCACTTACTGTACTTGCTGGGCTTCTGAGATGAATGGAATTTCACCAGTGTCTTGCCTGTAAGACCCAAATAGCTCATGACTTATATCTCATCCTTTGATCCTGAGCATAGCAGCTGGATGCATCTTGTGTAAATAGAGATCACAACATCATATTTCAGCGTGAAATCCTTCTGCAGCCTCCCATTACCTTCTAGATCAAGTTCAGGTTCATTTGTGTACCCAAAAAAAGCCTTCTGTTAAGCTTCACCTCTCACCCCACCATCGCTGCTCCTTCCCTCCCAGCAAGGACAGGAGGCTTATACATGGTATGAAAAGATCTGCATTTTCCCAAACATTTCACACTTTTCCACAAGCCTAGGCCTTGGCATATTCTGTTTTATTTAGAATTCTTTCTTTTCGGTTGGGGAGAGCCCTTCACATCTATCATTTGGTGGCTCGGACCTCAACCTTCTCCATCAAGTTCTTTTTGTCATCTTCAGGCTCCAAAACCCATGACCTACTTGGACTCCTTCTGCATTCTTCATAAAACCCTTTCCTCACTCCTGAGCACTGATCTCTTTACATATTTGTCTTCCCCTGTAGACTTTCAATTCCTTGAGGTCAAGAACCACGTAGTAATAATTATAATAAGCAGTTGAATGTGCTATGTTTGAGTAGCCCTGAGTTATGCCCAGCAACTCTTCAGGGGAAGTAACCCTGGCTGACATCCTGTCACCCTTAATGGAGACTGAACTGATAGGCAGAGCAGACATGGGGCCCACACAGGTCATGAAAGAGAAGGGAGCAGCAAAGAGAAGCTGGCATGGGGAAGGAGATCTGGGGTTTATGGTGTTTTGACACGTGGTATTTAATGAAAAGCATTTCTATAGGATCTTCTGGAGAGAATTTGACAAGCTTTTTCATATGACTTTAAGGTCTACCTTGGGATGCCCACCACATCTGTATTACTCTTACCAGAATGGCCATAATAGGTTGGATTTTGTTAACATGCCTCATGTGCACTCCCTGCTAGACACTTTCCTTGCAGAGTTTCCCTTAATATCTACAACAGCTCCAGGAAGAATTGTTTTGATTAATATATCTCTTATGTGAGAAAAATGGGAGACAGAATAAAAGATGTTCCCAAAGTCCCATGCTAAGTGGAGTATTGGGACTTGAACCCAGTGAGAGGAGAGCCCATTCAGTTATGCTGTTCTCCCAGCTCCTTCTTTGGCACCAGGCCCTGGTGGGATGTCTCTCACAGCAGCCATAGCCCAAGGATGGCCACCGTGGTTATGGACTGTCTGGGGGAGAAGCAGAGATGAGGACAAACGGTCCAGAGTCTGGGAACTTCTGCATGCCTTAGAGGTGTGTTCCCACGTCTTGGTAGAGCTAGGATTTAACCAAGCTCCTGTTGAGATTTCTGGTACTGCAGTAACAACCTACTGGGATGGTCACAGTCTTCCCCTTTCCTCTTTTCAGAAAGTGTAGAGAAAACGACAGGGAGCCTTCTCCATGAATGCCCGAGAGCCCAGAGCAGCCCCAGTGAAAGAGAGAGGTGGAGGGAAGAAGACCTGTTTTAAATGTAATTTTGTTCTAATCTAATAGGATGAAAGGCAGCCTGTAAGCGTTTTCTTCGAGAAGCCAGGAAGTAGCCCAGAATAGGAGTTATCTACTTGGTAACATAGTCATTTGTAGCAATGTAGCAGATAAGATCTGTTCTGTGTAGACACACTTCAGTGTTCTACTATCTTTCTGTAGAGTAGCAAGCAAAGGGCCCTTCACCATCGCTCACAAACTAGCGGGCTTGTTCACACTCCTGGCCTCATCTCTTGTCTCTGGGCTCTCCTGCAAGCATGGCCCTTAACACCATATGTGAGATACCTGAGGGTCCCCATCTACAAATAAGGAATTTTAGGTTCAACTTTCAAGTGGTTGTCATGGTTAATGGAGATGACACAAGAATGTGCGTTTAGGAGACCAACACTCAGTCCAAACCTTTCGTTTTGCAGGTGCTGATTTATGTCCTACACCAAGGGCAGGGGAGGCACTCATGGGCTCTCACAGCACTCCATGATGGCCCCAGGGCCACCAGAACAGAAGCTTCTCCCCTCTAACCTGTGACCATTTCTTTGGTCACATAACCTTTGACCATCTTTGTCTCACCATCGAGAGTACTTCTCCTCATTTCCTCAATGTTAATTGCACACAAGACATGGGAACACACACACACACACGTGAATAGTGCCTCAAAATCCTATACTGTCCAGCACTGCAGCCAGGGACAGGTGGCTGTGGGGTAATGGCAATGTGACCACTCTGAACTGAAATGTGCTGTTAGTATAAAATGTGCACTGGAGTTTGGACACTGAGCACATAGACAATAAAAGAAAATATGTCTTTAATAATTCCGTATTAATGGAGGGTGGCTGAGTGGCTCAGTCTGTTGAGCATCCCACTCTTTATTTCAGCTAAAGTCATGATCTCAGGGTTGTGATCTCAAAGCCCATGATGATCAGCCCCAGCATGGAACCTGCTTAAGATTCTCTCTCTCTCCCTCTCCCTATGCCCCTTCCCTACCCACCCTAAAAATTAACAAAGTATAACTCTATTGGGTTTATGGATCAAAATTATATTTTGCATAAACTGGGCTAAATATATCATTAGACAATTTATTTGCTGCATTTTATGTTGTTCTAATATGTGGTGATCAGAAAATTTTAAATTACATGTGGAACCCTCAGTATCTCTTTATCAGACAGCACTGCTGTAGCTCATTTTTTCTTCTCTCTCTCTCTTTGCCCTATTATCAGGAAAAATATCCCATTCCTTCTGCCACTGTCCCCGCTGCCTCAATTACTTCCATCCACTGCCCAGCTGTGATAGTACCAATAGTTTGCCGAATGATCGAGGCCTTTGGTGAAACTCTACATTTTCTGTGGCTCCCTTCCTTACAAAACACACCCCTGCAGTTTGTTGCTCCAACATATCTCTGTTTATGCTGTCAGGCCATCTCCACAACCCGTCCACTGTGGGGCAGAGAGGATATTACTCCTGGGTGAGCGGCCATCCCAAGGCCAAATTCAGCGGGCGAAAGGTCACACTCTAAAGCCAGACCCATTCTACTCCCTCAACCCTTCTGAGGAAGGAAACACCCTGCCTCTCTCTACTTCACCGTTTTTTTTTTTCTTAAACATATAAAAGCTGTACATAATTACTGCATAGAACTTGATGACTTTGGAGATACGTATGCACCTGTGAAACCATTACCACAGTCTGTTCCATAGACTCATCCAACACCTCCAGAGGGTTCTTTTTGACCTCTTATTTATTACTATTATTACTATCATTTATGCTAAGAACACAACATAAGATCTACCCTCGTAGCAGATTTTCAAGCATACAATAGAGTACGACTAACTGAAGTACACCAGATCTCTAGGACTTATTCATCTTGCATAACTGAAACTTTGTAGCCTTTGACTAACACCTTCCTGTTTCCTCCTCCCCCACCCAGCCTTTGGCATTTACCATTCCACTCTCTGCTTCTATGAGTTTGACTATTTTAGATTCATCATACAAGAAATATTTGTTTTAAGGAAAACAGTATGGAGTTTCCTCAAAAAACTAAAAATAGAACTGCCATATGATATAGCAATCCCACGTCTGGTTCTATATCTAAACAAACTAAAATTAGGCTTTCAAAAGGATACCTGAACTCCTATGTTCATTAAAGCATTATTCACAGTATCCAAGAAAAGGAAACAACCTAAGTGTCCATTAACAGATGAATGGATAAGGAAAATGTGGTGTATACATATAACAGAATATCATCCAGCCTCATAAAGAAGGAAATTCTGCCATTTGCAGAAATGTGAAAGAATCTGGAAAACATTGTGCTAAGTGAAATAAGTCTCCATCGTCTTGGACCTGAGGTGGTATAAACAATGCAGTTGAAAGAGTAGTTTCCTCTCCTAGCTCCATCTGACTGTGTTCATGCTGTTTTGTTCTTTGTAACTCACTTAAGCATTAAAACTGGCTGGGGGCCTGATTAACTTACCCACTCATTCATTTGACAAATACTTATTCTGCATCTCATAAATACCAGCTACTGAGCTAATGGCTGGGGGTGAAAAGGTAAGCTTGAGAGGACACTTGGCCTCAAGGAACCATAGACTAATTGAGAAAACAGACTCATAAATACAATATTATAATACTTTTTTGAGTTAGGTGTCATTTTGGCTCGAAACAGTAGGAAGAGGACACCTAACACATCCTGAGGGGTAAAAGGGAAAGTTCCCCAATGATGTGTTGAGATGAGTATGAAGAATGAGTAAGACTTAACCAGAGCTTATTGTCACCATCATCATCATCATCATCACCATTATCATCATCATGATAAAGGTAGAAGAAAAATATCATTGGCCAAGGAAACAGTAACTGAAAAGATGTGAGTTTGAACAAGAGCATACAAAATTAAGGAACCAAAAGTAGTTTGATGATATCAGTTGAAAACAGGCATGGTGGGGGAGAGCAGAAAAAGAGAATGAGGAGTAGGCATGACTCAGCTCATGGAGACTCATAAACCAAGCTTAGCCATTCATCTTTAATCCTCAACACAGTAAGGATCCATACATGGGGCTCATAGAGGTGCATGAAACAGTCAGTCTCACATTATGGGCTGATTCCTTTGGGAGCCAAAGGTGAGAAATCCAATTGCTCTGATCCTAAGTATGAAAAGCAGACCAAGCCTATGTCCACAGATTCAAACTGGTTTGTTTTAGAGATTCACCTGCCAGGTATTGGCAGTTGATCTGGTTCCTTGCTATCAGAAGGAGGTACCCCCTGGGGGTTCAGGGTTTGACTGTGATATTATTTCCCACAGTTCTACCAGGCAAAAATGATTATATCTATGTTTCTCCTCCTTGATGATGAGGGCAAAGGTGCTGGGTCCAGCAGGCGCCTTGGGGAACCAGAGCAGACTTGGGGGATCTGTCCTTTCCAGCCCCAGAGAGACTGGTTTAGTTCAGGGACCCCTGGGGCCCTGTCTGAAAAGTGGCTTTTCTCATTTCCCTTTGATCAGGCAGTTCATGGCATATTTGGAAGGACAAGGAGTGATTTGTCTTGCACATGTGTTTTCATTTATTCCTTCAAGGCAGTGCTAAAGCATTAAGCAAGAATACAATGAAGTCCAGTGGACAGACAAGCTTCAAACAGTCTCAAAGGGTATATCTAAGATAAGCTCGTTTGTTTATAGTTCATATTTTTAAAGTAGCTTATGGAAAATACATCATGATGAGATTTCAACTGAGTAAGCAAGGATGAAAGTAAAATAAAACGATGCTATGCATGAGGTCAGTACTGAAAAAGGTTGCCATAAATTTCTGAATAATTCACCAAGGAGAACCGTCTTCTAGTCTTGGGCTTCCTAGTAGTCAAGGAAACAAGGGACCATGTCCCAAAGGGATATGGTGGAGTGGAATAACAGTTACTTCTGGAATCATCACTAAGAGAAACCACACTGGTGGTTCTTCATAAAACGTACATCTTGTAATTAAGTGAACAATGTCTTTAGTAATATCCTGGCCACTATCACATTACAGGTTTAAGAGGATTATTTAAAATGATATAAGTCCTTCATTTAAGTAGCATCCCCTGAGCACCTCTGATGTACAAGTGTGGTAAACTATAATAACATATTAAATATTCACTGTCTTTTCCTGTCTCTGCTTATTGCCGTAGAGTGTGCAGTGCCCCATCCATCCCATGAGCAAACAGGCTACCCAATCCCACTGACAACCAGTTGTGCCACATGGTCTGCTTTCACCAATCGAATAACTGTGAGAATGATTTATGTCACTTCCCAGGGTAGGTCATGAGAGTGATTCCATGGTTCTGGTGTCATTCTTCTCCCTCTGTCTTGAGAAGATCAAGTGTCAGAAGGGGACTGCACATTCAGCCTGGATCTCAGTATACAGGTAAGGAGTGTTGCTATTGACCTGCAATTAAATACATATTGGCAAAAAACAAACCTTTGTTGTAGTAAGCTCTTGACACTGGTGGGCTACCTGTTACTTCAGTGTGACCTACCTAGTAAGAACTGACTGATATCACTTTTATCAGTGCTTTGAGAGAATACAGAGATACAAAAGATAGAATTCCTGCCCTCTGAGAACCCGCAATTTAGTAGAGTAAGTTTAAAGTAGATGATTAAAAATAGGCTGGAGGCTCTAAGTACCACTTTTGATTCACAAGTATCAGGGGAATCAAGTTAACATGCAAGAAAAATATACCTAAATAGATAAATCATTTCTTCCAGGAGCAGCTACTGAGAGACTGGATGAGGTCAGAGCAGAGAAGAAGAATAGCAAGGAGGAGGCACAGTAGGAGACCATGTGGAGAGCTGGATTTTGAAGATGGTTTTCTGGAAGTGGAGAGAGAGCACCCTCAAATGGAGCACTAATTGAGAGGAAACCTGTGGTAGGATATGAGTTTGGAAAGCAGAAATCAGCTCCTAGAGAAGAGAACAAACCTTAGCATAGTTTTGTCTTTAGATTGTACTGTCTGTTGAGTGCCTGCCTTGTGCTAGTCATCGTCCTCAGTGTTTCACACTCATCTCATTCAGCCCTCATAGCAGCACCAGGAGATGGAGGTTTCACTCGAAGAAACTGAGGAAACCAAACTCGGTCTCAAAATGGAAAGGTCAAAAAATGACAGAATTGAGATTTAAGCCCCAGGCTTATGGCCCAAAAGCCCATGTCTTTTGTATTACAAGGTCCACATGTGTGACAGAGTGGGAGGTTTTGAATGTTATATTGATCACTGTGAACTTCACTGGCATGTCATGGAAAGCTGTTGAAGACCTTTGAACTTGGGAGTTGGGTAAAACTTGTCTGGCCTGTGCTTCAGGGAGATCATTTCATCAGCCATCAAAAGGACAGCCTCAGTGTGGTGACCAGGAGCAAAGAATAGTAGAGTCCAGTGGTGACAATTCCAAACACTGTTAGCCAAATAGTCCATGGAGTTGCTGCCTGGGAGAAGTTCACTTGAATAGTCCTTGTCAATGTCTACCCAGAGGCTCCATGGGCCCTATGGAGAGAAATTTCTTGCAGTTGTCTGAAAGAACAACAGTAACAACCAGTGTCATGAATCATCTCCCCTTCCTACTTAGGGGAGTTTTCATATACAAATATCTGAGACAGAGAATTGGATCCTATTGACATATGAGGGCCTTTCCATCTTGTGGTTATAACTCCTTCATATTTATTAGTCAAGTAGGCAAAGCCTAATAAGATTTCTTTTGCCTGTATCCCTGATCATCTACATTATGGGAGAAAAAAAATGTTGAAATTAAAATGAGAAACATGGGTCCTAGCATTTGACATTAAGCACTTGACACTTAGCATTTGACACTTAACACTTGACGTTCCTTGGTCAGCTTTTAGGAATTTTCTGAAGAAGAAGTGTAAATCCCATACCTTCTTCTGAGATCCGTTCTGTGACATTGTGGGCAGAGACCAACCCTCAAAAGGGAGCAAACAGGACAGAATGTTCAACACAAAAACATAAGCTAGGAGAGAAGATAAAGGAAAGGATGGAAATTATAGCAATTGTAGAGTGGGAGTAAATCTCAATAAGAATAAAAGAAAAGGAGGATCCTACTGGTTGGTGTGGTCCCAGTAATGATTTATACAAATGATCAGCCATTGTTCCTGCAATTCTAGCTGGCATTAACATGGTAGCAAGAATAAATGGCTTTTTTTAATGTTAGGTAGCTTTAATCCCATAAATAAAGAATTTAAACACAACTCCCATGGAAGAACAGAGTCTGGCACACAGTAGGTATGTGTCAAAAGAATGTTATTGAATGAATGCGTGATCTGGGCTCAAGGAGGACCCTAGAAGCCACCTTGACGGAAAAGACTGGTACCATCTTGTGGCATTCTAACGACCATCTCTTGAGGACCACTCTGGATACCCTAAAGCAGCAGCTTGATATTTCAAGGGTAGCAGTACTCAAGGAAGTTAGACCAAGAGCATTAAATTTGATTTCCCTTTGAACTTGGCTCAATTTCACCTTCAGGCACTTTCCCAGCAAAAGGTCAGGTTTCTAACCTCTGAAACATATAACCACTCCTCCTGCCAAAGGGGTTTTTGACTCACAATTCAAACCTTAGCTCAAAAAGAATTAGAGAAAGTGGAAGTATCACACACATCAAAACATCAACTAATTATGCCTTCTTTCTACTTCTTCCTCTAGGGACATCAAAGAGAGGTTTCTGGCTGTCAACAATTGATTTGGGAAAAACACTGGCTTGTTGTTTCAGACTTCATTTTTGTTTCAGGCTAAGGGGCTGGTATTGGTAGAGATAGCTGGACAATGGCAAGGTAACGAGGGCACCTGGGATGGATGTATGCAACCTTAAGGATTTATGTTAGATGACTCTTTAGAAGCAAGATCATTATTAATATTCTTTAGGAATTTCTCAACTTACTATCAGCTACTTGTGGGGGATACTCTGATAAGTAAATGAACTCTCTGTTGTCAAGGAGGGGATGGAGTATCAGTATCATTTTTGAGTGTGTATTGGAAGATTATAAGGAAAAATAGGTTCATGATATTTTAAAAGCTCTATTTTTGCAGAAGTAAGAAGCATCGCTGGTATAGACACAACGCTTGTGTCCTGTCCTCTGTGGGTGTTTGAGGAGTAGTCACCCTCTTAACGGACAAGGTGTTGGAGCTTATGACAAGGTCTGTAATCGACTACACTAAATTTAGTATTGGATTTCCCTCAGCATAACTTATTTCAAGGCAATGGATGGATATAAACACCAACTCTTCTTGAAAAAGATATTGACAATCAAACATCTTATAATTTTCAGAAATAAATGGCCTGGCCTTAAATTCAAGTAGATACATTTAGTGTGTTTTCCCCACAAGATGCTGAACGAGTCTAATGGAATGAAAACAAAACAGATATCTGTGCTCATGGGTCATAACTGCATTCTACACTAATGTGTCACGCATAATTTTTGTATCTTCTTCAATGATGAGAGACTGTGGAAACTTCTTTTTACCAACTTTCAATTCTGTACAGTGTTACCTGGACAATCCGTATTTTTTTTTTAAGATTTTATTTATTTATTTGACAGAGAGAGATCACAAGTAGGCAGAGAGGCAGGCAGAGAGAGAGAGGAGGAAGCAGGCTTCCTGCTGAGCAGAGAGCCCGACGCGGGACTCGATCCCAGGACCCTGAGATCATGACCTGAGCCGAAGGCAGCGGCTTAACCCACTGAGCCACCCAGGCGCCCACAATCCGTATTTTCAAAGCTCAGAATTATTGGGGAAAAAATCCACAATGAATGGAATGTCAAAATTATTGAATAGAAGAAAGATCTACATGATCCGGATAAGGTAAGAAAGGTGACTCATGCATGTATAGCATCAGGTCCTGACTTCACTTAAAATTTGGTATTCTGTTCATTGTGGCATTTTGGCATTAGTCTTGATGTTTTAAGTATTGCATTAAAATATCACCTACTTTGGTTACTGAGTTTTTTTGTCAAACCCTTATATCACCCAACATGCCCTAGTCCCCACCTTGCTGGGCATGACTTTTAAGGTTACCCTACTCAGGGAAGCAAGTTGCAATGCAGTCAAAGCCTCATATTCTCTTTCTCTTGGAGCTCAAAGTTTGCTGCATCACATTAAAAGAACTACATATTTCAGAGATTTCTGACAATCCAGTCCTTGGGGCCATGGCCTGAGTTTCAAAGTCCTCTCCCGTAAGGGTTGTACCTTGGTGTAGAATTCAGGATTTCCTATGTGGTTCCTTGACAAGATGTGGAAGATGTATGCCCAGAACTCTTCGGGGATTTTGCTTGTCTCAAAGAAAAATCTGACAATCTGCTGTGACTTGCAAAGGTATTTTTGTCATCAGTTAATCCAGAAAAATGTATTTTGCATTTTAGATGTGCATCTGTGTGCAGCGGGAAGGCAGAGAACTGGCAGAAGCCCCATGCACTGGACAGAAACCTGGACATGGAAACAGAAGGTGTGGCTCTTGATGGAGCACTACCGTCGTTTCACCGTATGTTTTTTTTCCTCCTTTCCCTCTCTGTTTAAAGGTGAAACAAGAATATTTTTGGACCAGGGGTCAGCCAACTACATCTCGTGTGTCAGATCTAGCCCATTACCTGCTTTTGGAATGCCAGCAGGCTAAGAATATTCTTTACATAAATGTTTTAAGAAAATCAAAGGAAGCCTAATGTGTCAGGACACATGGTGAAAAGTGTATGAAATTAAAATTCCAGTGTCCATACATGAAGTTTTATTGGAATCCAGACATGGCCATTAATGGTATTGATGATACCCTATGTGCTTTCCTACAGTAGGGCTGAGAGGTTGCAATCAAGACTGTGTGTCCTATAAAGCCTACAGCACGTACCATCTGCCTCATTATATGAAAAATATTGCTGACCTCTGACCAAGATCATCCTAAATCTTGTTTCAACTTTAACAAAATGATAACAAAATTTGGGGGCCAGAGTGGGAGCCCCCATTACCCCTCCACTTCTCTAGTTTACCATGCTTTCTGAGCATCGTTTTAGTGGCCTTCCTTTCCCATTTGTACAACAAAGGGGAAGAGCCGTTTGGCTGTACAGGGGATAACTTTTTTCTTAAAGAGTTTTCACTATAAAGCATAGTAATTTATATCACTTAATTGATTTAATTGATAGAGGAATGGATTTGTGTCCCTTCTCCCCCTAGTAAGAGGCCAATACAGCTTGTAGGAATATTCATACATATTTTTAAAATTAAAGTCACAAGAAAACAGCTAAAGAGATTCTCATGTGTACATTTATGTTAATGCATATGGGCAGAAAACTCTCTGGCAGTCTGTTATTAAATTAATAATTCAGTCCACACATATTTATTGAGTATTTAAGTGCATAAAACACTGCTGTATCCCCTATATGCATACAAGAAAGGTAGAAGGCAATCTCTGTCCTCAAGGATCTTACTGTCCAGATCGAATGATAGGATTTAAACGCCAAAGAATAAGGCATCAACCAAAAGGTCATCTGTTCCCATAAAGAATATTTGGCTGGGAGGTGAATGGTCTGGGTTCAGCAATTGAGCCTCCAACACCCAGCACCATGATGACAAGCAAGCCATTTCTCCTCTCTGTGCTTTAGGAGATGATGATGGTACATGAAAAAAAAAAATGATGTCTAATGCCCTATCAAGAGTTGGATTGAGAGATATAGACTACAGAATCCAAGGAGAGCTTGATAAGTCAACGTAGTGGGTGCTATGCTTGACACAAGGACAACAAGGGTGAGCTCCCAGGGAGGAGTGTCTCATAAGGGAAATAGAGATGCACATGGGTAATTATAGCCCCACAGAGTAAGTGAACCCCCAGGGATCAGCACAAGGGACTGCGAACCCCCAGAGAAGGAACACCTGATGGTTAGGAGAGCTTTTCTGAAGGCGGCTGTGCCTGACATGGCATGCATGATGTGGTCGAAGAATTTTCTTACAGGAGATGATGACTGAACAAAATCAAGGAGACAGCAACAACAAATAAAAAGTAGAGCGACAAAATACAGCATAGCTTGTGTAGGGAAATGTTCATCTGTTGACTCATTTCACTGGGCACTTGTTGTTTGCCAGGCCCAGCCCAAGGCTCTGGGGACACTTCCGAGGATAAAGCAAAATCACACCCCACCCCCCACAAAGAACTCAAATCCTAGTAAAGAAGACGGACCATCAATGAGCAGATAGTGTGATTTCAAGTAAAGATAACAGTTATAGAGAAAAATAAAATGAGAGATGGAGTGGAATTGCTGTTTTAGCTATGTGGTCAACAAAAGCCTATCTGGGGACGTGAAATTATGTCATCATTAAAAATTCACAATAACAATTCAAAACAAATAACAGTTGTGGCGCATGCAGGGGGAGATCAGGAATGGGTGGTCAGTGGGGCGGATTACAGGGGTTCTCAACCCTGGAGTGGTTTGGGTGCTGTTTTGGGGTCAGTTTGTATTGATTCAAGCATGGTGGGGCACCGTGGGGTGTCTCTGAGGAAAAGTGGAGGATGGAGGCCACCGAGCCACCAAGGGCCCAGGGCCCAGGAAGCCTGTGCTGAGCTGTGGTCCAGGGCAGGGTAAGTAGGAGTCCCCAGGGTGTGGAAGAGAAAGTGAAGGGATTCTTCCCCCTGGAAAAGACCCTGTGTTAGTCAGAGTGTGAGTGAAGTGCACGAGACTGAATTGCAACATTCAAAGCCTTGGGTGTCCCCCCAAAAAGAGTTGTCCCAAAGGCATGGTCTTGTGGTTTCTTGACAGGATGCAGATGGAACTTGAGCAGGAGCCTGGGGGTCCAGCTAGGCTTGGGAAATTGTCTGACCATCACCTGCTCTGGCTCACAGGGGTCAAAATTACCAGAGACATTGCAGGTGGGGAGAGTAGAGGAAGGGCTCACCTGCACAGAAGGTCTAAGTACATGAATACACACTTAGGATGACACAGGAAAAAGAAGAGCTTCATCTTTCTTCTGGTTCCCACAGCTGGAACTCCAAGTTGCACAGAAACTTCTAGAATTTAACCCACTTCCATTACTAGGCCCTCTGCTAAGAAACTTCCATCTCTCTCATTAGCTTCTTTGGTCTGCCAAATCCTTTCTCCCAGCTGAGGAGGTCTAGGTAAAGTTGTAGGGGGCAGCCCTGAGGAGGGGGGAACCAGGAAACCAGGATGCTGACAGCCAGCAAAAAAAGCCTCCAAAGGCAAGGAAAGCTTTTTTTTTTTTTTTTTTTTTTTTTTTGGCGGGGGGAGGCTCTAAGCTGCTCACTGTAAGAATTTGTTTTAAAAGTACTGATAAGGACCTACTAAATACAAAGACCTATCTCCCAGATATGGGGGTGATGAAGGCAGTGCTTCATAACAGCTGTTGGGGTAATTAATCGATTGTCTGTCTCGTTAATTAGTTCATGATCTACTCTCGTACACATAGCTCCTGCTGCTCTGGTTTCCAAACTGTGTAGGTTTTTCATCGGTTAGCAACACAGCTTGCCATGTCTCCAGGTCCTTCTAAGAAAAGATAATCTCCCCTTGTCTATTGTGCAACTTTGACCAAAACCTATATTTGGAGAAATGGTAGTCAAAGAATGTGGAGGCATGTGTTCTTTATCCACTCATAGAAGTTGCCTGGTTTTGTTTTTTTATGAAGTCAGATCCATGGAAAACTCTCGATTTTGACCACGTTGCTTAGTGCTTTGCCAAATCACCTCTGTTGAGCTGTGTTCTGTTAAATATCTGTATTTTATTGAGAGTCATTATGGAAAATAGTCATATGCAATTTGGTATGCATTTATTCTGAAAGCTAGTGTTTTGGACTTTGTCCATGATGCTGACTGACTCTCCCCAGAGGATTTGGTGTGTGCATTTTTTTTTCCTTAAAAACAAAACAAAAATAAAAACAGCACACAATCAGCCATATTTTCCTTTCACCATGGCCGGCATGAACTCAGGGTCAAGCTGGCCCTGAGGTGGGAGGTTATAAAAGCTCTGGTGGTTGTGGGTGCTGTGTCCTCTCCTATTTCTCATGATATCGAGCTGCCACTCCTGGCCATTCATTGTTGAGGCATGAGATTCTCTCAAACAGTTCTCCTGGTGAGCGTCCAAAGAATGAAGTTCAGTTGAAAATTAAAACAAACATAAACCCAATAATGTCTTCTGTGTGGTTTTTGTCCATACATGAATCCAATCTTTGGAGCTAGACTCTAAACTCTGGAGAGGAGGGGAAAGTCTTCATATTTTGCTCCTCCTGTATGCAATTTCTAGAACAATGATGAGCTCAGAGTAAATGTTTAATGAATGTTATTAATTGCTGAACATTTAACAGACATCTGATTGGCACCGTGCTTTGATTACCCTTTCATTGGGCACCGACATTCCTGCTCTACAACACTACATCCCCTTTTCCCTCATTCTGCAGATGAAGATGGTACCCCTACACAATCAGTCTTTCCTTTCCTTCTGTTCAGATACAGACCATGAATAAAGCTCCCGGGGCACAGGGACCTTACCTGTTTCATTTTGCTGACCCTTGTGCCTGGCCTATTGTTTAGCATGAAATAGGTACTCAAAAAATATTCCTTGAGTGCTTTGTTCTGTCTAAGGATGAAGATAATGATAATCTTGCCACCTTCTGCCTATGTTAGGGAGGACCTATTTTTGATCCTGAAGTTTGCGGGGACACTCTCACTCTTTGATTAAAAGGGATAACACAAAGTAATTTTCATGTATAATAGTCATCAGTGTATATCTGACTTTCTCCCCAGATCTTCCCAGACGCTGCCCATGCTTACATCTTGCTTGTGTTATTTAAGTGGTGCCCAGGGGGCAGGACTACCGCTAACTTTCTGGCTGCTGTAGCACCAGTGTGGGGAATTACATCGGCTTGCTTGGGGAATGCCAGCTAGCTTCCTGGCAAATCCCTCTGGTGTGGTTTTCAGGTCTGTACTGGGAGGGTCTAGACACTCTGGAATTCTGTTGCTTTGCCTTCAATTAGTATTTCCTCCTCTCAGTCCCAACCTCAGGATTGGCCTGGAGCAAAACTAGGATCATGATGGGTCCCTGAGACAGCGGAGCTCCACCTAGAAGTGGGCTTCTTGTTGGTGTTCTTACCTCCATGGTAATACTTCTCTGCAGTATTCCTGTGTCTACTGCTGAGAAGCTCAGATAAATGAGTGACTTCATGCTTGATCGTGGAAGAGCGGAGATTGTAACCTCCCTAGCTGCTCGATGCCAAAATACACACTCTTTTTCTCACACCATTTCATGGTGTGAGGGCACAGATGGGGCACAGATTTTCTCCGCAGCCCCCAGGCCTGTGCCCCTCCCCAGCTCCTCCTTATACCATCACCAGTGTTCAGCATTTTCCATCTTGGTGAAGGCAAGTAAGTGAGTAGTTGATTCATTTGTCCGTGCTTCTTCCATCTGCACCTCCCCACAATCCCCACTTCTATCCTCACCACTGGAAAACATCAAGACCGTGAGTGTGTATTCTGCCTCAACACTCAACATTCGCTCAATATTCAGGATGGTGAGAAAGTTAGAGGAAACATCACATTTGCCTATAAGTGTCTTATAATTTGTCCCATCAGGTTACAGGAAATTGCCAACACTTGATTATTCTTGACAGTTCCATAAAGTTCATTCTAATAGTCAAACGAAAGGCAGAGAGCATTCCCTCCTTCACTGAGGGAATGCATACCCTAAATTAGGCACTGTGTTAACTGACACGGATGCATCAAACAGTTCACCTTTCACAGCAGCCTGTGGACATCTTCACTAAGGAGCTGAGATTCACAGAGGTCATGTCACTTGGCCAAGGTCACAGGTTTAGGAAGTGTCAGAGCCTTGATGTACATCCCTACCTTTTTGGCTCTGAAACTTGTGTCCACTTCACAATTCTAGAAGGGCGAGGCTCTGCCTTCAGAACAATGAGGGCTCAGAGTGGAGACTCAGAGTTTCTGGAGAGATCATGGGTCCTAGGAAGTTCACGTTTTGGATGCTAATAATCAAGGCTGGTAGTCAAGGCTCAAGCTTAGTTGGCTTGCACAAGACCACACAGCTAACGCGTCCTGGCATGAGAAGAATCCTGATGTGATCCCAGGTCCTTCCAACAGTACATGAAACACTTTTACATGGTCTAAAGGTACATGTCCCCACAAAATTCACATGTTGAAGTCCTAGGCCCAGTGAGGATCTAATTGAAGATGGGGAAGTAATTAAGGTTACATAAAGCCTTAAGGGTGGAGGTGTGATCCTACAGACTCACTATCCTTACAAGAAGAAGCTCTAGAGACCTTGATGTCTCTCCCTCTTGAAGACTCTCCCTCTGTCCTCATGCTTGTGCCCAAAGAAGCCATGGGAGGACTTAGAGGCTGGTCATCCACAAGTCAGGAGAAGCACTCACAACAGAAACACAATCAGCCAGAACTTTGCTCTTCACCTTCTAGACTCTGCAGCAGTTACAAAATAAATTCCCATGGCTTAAGCCACCCAGCCTGTGGCATTTTGTTACAGCAGATGAACACAGCCTTACAAACATTAAATATAGGGATTGCTTGGCTCGCTCAGTCGGGAGAGCATAGGACTCTTATCTCACTATCATGAGTCGCATCCCCATGTTGGGTGTAGAGTTTACTAAAATGCAATACGATACAATACAGTACAATACAATTATGAACATTAAATGCATGTACTTATTCATGCACCCGACCATTCCCATGCCACAAAAGACACAGGATGTTTCAGTGAGTCCCAGTGCCCTGAACTCATGGGTGGGAATGACACACAGGAGGTAGCCAGCAACATCTCAGGAACCAGGACTGACTTTAGCCTGACACCTTTTGCTCCGGGAAGAGTGTAATCCAGACTATATATTGTTTTACTCTTCAGATCAGCTGTTTCTACTTCTTCTGTGTTCATAACTATTGATGAGCACCTGTCCATCCCCCCATCGGAGCCTGACTGGGATCTTGGACATCCCTAGGTCTCAGCTTTGGTTCGATGCCATGTTGCCTTCTGTTCTCTTCATTTCCTCTTGCCAGGTGCAATCGTTCTGTTTCACTGTACGTGTGTGTACCACTAGTATCCTTCCTCGTCTCCTAATTAAAGGCAAGTCACTGTTCCTATGGTGTGAGGGCGCACGGATGGCGAGGAAGGCCGAGGAACACGAGAACACTTATGTCGGCCAGCCACTGCCTGCTTCAACATTTACATCCGCTGAAAGGCACACTTTGAGCATAGAATTATTTGCAGCCCATTTCATTGGCCCCAGGCATCGCCATTGGTCTGGCTGTCGTGTTTGCAGAGAAAGCACAAAGAAAACATTGCAATCAAGTATGGTCTATTTTCAAGCCGTAAGGGAAAGAGAAAATCAAAGACGGACAAGGGAAAGGGCATAAGGCTGCTGGATGCCCACGGCGGGTTCCGGTCTTCTCCAGAAGGGACTGGATGGTGTGTAGAGTCTGGGATAAACAGGCGAGGCCAGTATGCCTGTGTGTTTGATGTCCTCATGTTTGATGCTGGGGATGATTCTATTTATAAACTTTGTGTTCTCAGATGGGACAACGAGAGAGCTTTCCTTCCTGGCACATCAAGTGTTTCATTTCCTTCTTTCCATGTCTTTACAATGAAGGATGTGTGCACCAGTGCAGAGGCCCGGGTCAAACTGTGTTCTTCGGCGGGTGCAGCCACGGAAGCTGGTTGTCTGAGAAGCAGAAAGGTCTTTGTCACAAAGGACAGCAGACGCAGGACCCCGGCCAGGAACCCCCCCCCAAAGAACCAGCATTACTGCTGTTCCTATTCAATGACCGTTGGAAAGGCATATGTCCCCGTGTCACTGTCTCTGTAACAAGAGATCCGGTGCCACGGCTGTGCCACAGGCTGTGCCACGGGCCTCTCTCCTGTGATGTCATTTAATGCCCACATGCAATCTGTGAGGTCAGAGCTGTCTCAGTCTCGTTCAGATGAAGGGACCCACGTGGAAGTTTGTGGCATTGTGTGTCTGAGGCCCCGTGGCAGATCTCAGACCATCAGACTCAGGATCTGCCTTTCCCATCCCTCCCCCACCACACCCTCACCCAGGAGCTGAGCGTGGCGGGGAGGGCGGTTCCAAGCACAAGGAGCCGAGTGTTTGTTGTGGCAGGAGGTTTAGAAAAAAAGAAGGAGCAGCAGTAATTATTTTCCAGTGAAGGATGCCAGGAGACAAACCAGAGGAGATACGGTGACAAAGTAGTAAAGCGACGTTGAATTCAAAAGTGACTACTTTTTAGGGCAGAGGAGCCAATCTCAAGGCTCTGTTGGATGGTAAGGCTGTCACCCAGGGCCGGGGGTGGGGTGGCTTTATAAAGCAGCCACTCCAACACTCCACCCAGTGAGTTCCTGCTGCTGGAGGCCCAGCAGCCGCCGAGAATGCCCTCTTCTGGCGACCGCTCAGGCAGCGCCGGCCCGCAATGAGGCGGTCTGAGACCCAAGCCTTCCCCATCCCGGGCGGGATCTGCTATCAGACATCGCGCTGCCGAAGCAAATATCACTCCCCCGTCTTCGCCTTTAGCCCCCAAACTAACAAGAGGTAAATCATCCTGAGGAGGGAAGCTCTACCGCTGTAGAGAGTTTGCTCCCCCCACCTCTTTTTTAACCCCGAATGATACTCTCGATGTCATCTGTATATTTATGATAGCTCAAAGACATGGGTGTGTGGATCTAATTAAAAATGTGAAAGGGTTTAGCAGCCTGCTGCTTCCCTGCAACTCTCTGCTTGCCAAATCTTGGCAGCCGTGTTGAAATGGAGCCAAGTGTTTAGTGTTCAGCTGAACCCCTGCCAACCGAGCGCTGCATTGTGGGGCCGGAGCCGGGAGGTGCTGCAGGAACCTGAGCTCGCACGGGGCAAGGGCTGGGCATGACTGCGGACCCCGCCACGCACCAGCACACCAGCCTCCGCGGGAGCCAGGGGGCCAGGAAGCTGCCCAGGGCTTGCCGCCCGTGCGCCCGGAGCCGCAGGCCCTTCCCGGGTGCCAGGCAGAACCGGGAGGCCACCCCGGAGGTGGGTCAGGGCTCCAGAGTGCCAAGGTGGGAAACTGTCCCAACAGCCCGCGCTGCAGTGTCCTCGAAATCGGGCCCCTTCGGAGGAGAAAGGATCCGTGCTTCCTTTCCTTCCTGCGGCGGGGGGCTGTGTGGACAGCTGTCCCCTGGTGCTTTCCCGTGGAGCTTCAGGAGGCTCCACTCTAAGGCTGAGCTTCCTTGGTGCCTCCCCAAGCATGCTGTGTCTTCTCTCCCCGGAAGCCGATGGTAGCGCAAACCCCATTGTGCGCTCGCATCACTTGGGGGAGCTTGTGACGATGCAGGTTTCTGATCCAACGGGGAAAGGGGAGACTTCATTCTGCCAAGATCAGAACTTGCTAGAAGTGCTTCTGGGCTCAGTGACGAATTCAGACTCCAGCACGCGTGCATTTGAGGTTGCTGAGCTTGGTGATTCAGAGTCAGAGAGAATGCTGGGGGTTGTTCAGAGAGCTCGGTGTTCTCAGTATGTAGAAAGCGAAATAAAACAAAAGCACGTCAAAGATGCAGATTACATGGTATTTCCTCAAAATGCACCAGCTATGGAAAAATTAAAGATGAAAAGGGGCTTACTCTTTCTGTACAGAAACATTCTCCCGCAGAGAGCAAAAACTCAGGTCTGAAAAGAGCCGCTAAGATACTTGGGAGGGGGCAGATGTGTTCAGGGGGCCAAGTTAAGGATGAAGGAAAGCTTTGTTGTTTAATCTCATATTGTGTGAGATATTGATTTTTTATAATCACATATGATGATGTATTTCCATTGTAGTTAAATAAAAAGGAAGAAAAAGCAAGACTGTCTTGTGTAGGGAGGCTGGCAATGACCTGTCCCTAGGGTAGACCACTGTGTCAGTAGAACAGGGTCTTTGAACTCACTCCATCCTGGAGTAGAATCTGGGCTCCGGCACTGAGCTTAGGAAAGTTAGCCGACGTTGCTCCACCTGCAGAACGGGGTGACGGGGCCTCCGATGCAGGAGCTGCTGTGGGCACGAGAGACGCATATGTGAAGGGGCTCGTACCCAGGTGGCCTCGAGGGGCATCTGCCAAAGCCAGAGCCCTCCCCCACGGGGCCAGGGCCACTACCCCTGATAGAATTTCATCCCGGCAGACAGCTTCTAAGCACAAATACATTTTAAAGATCTCTGGATGGGAGCTAATCTCTTTGGAAGTCACTGAGCCACCTTTCATGATATCAGAGGAGTCTGGAAAACAAAAACAAAAACAAAAAAACAAACAACAACAACCAAAACGAGATCCTGGGGAATGATAGAGATTTTTCTTCCTTTGCAACTAGCAAATTCAGAACTATGAAAAGTTTAAAATGGCATGCCAATAAATCCAAAGTCATCATAATTTAGCCAGCCACTTTTATGAAGAAACAATGCAATGCATGAAGTCAGTGCCATGGAGGGTCCTTTGGCCCACAGACAACAAGGGGGCTGATGTTTTCTCAACATCCGAGGCTGTCATGGCACGTCGCTCACCTCGTGGTTTGCATTACACAGAACTCACGGTTTCTCTCACAAAGAGAGAGGCCATTTGCTCCTGAGAACCCCAGGATTTTTCTAGGAAGCTTCCACTCCAAGAGGTTCATTCTTAACATGTGAGCAGGTGACTGTCTAAACCACGGAGGGAAGACACTCAAGGTAAACATCTAATTAATTAAAGGAAACCTCTCTCTCCGGCCAATGTCCTACAATTGAGAAACACACACACTTTTCAAAATGCTTTCAGGCCACCGGGTTCTCCAGCCCAACTGCCTGCATTAATTAAAGTCTGCAAACCTTAAACCACCACCCTCCCTTCGAATGTCTGTGCGACCACAACCCCTCCACTCTTCCAAGCAACATTTGCTCCAACTTAATATTCTGGTGCTTTCGGGAACAACATTTAAAAATAAACCATTTTGGCACATTGTCAAAGTCTTGTCTAAATTCCTTCATGACAACCACCCTAAGTGAGATTTTGAAAGCCATGGGGAGCTGGGGGTGGGGAAGGAGTCCCCTGTTTAGAGTTATAATTTAAGACACTGTCAAATGAGGATGCCTTTACAGATTCCCTCTCCTCCTCTCGGATTCTTTTATGTGCCTTGGGAAGGGGGGACTTTCCCCACCCCCTGACTCCCACTGCCTGTCTCTCCTTTGTCCTCTCCGTGGGGCCTGGCACCTGGGTTGTTGGTGACGGGGCCCCTAAGTCCTGGGACACCTCTTGGCCCACGGCCTGGGCTGGCCACTGAAAAGAGAAGGTCTGGGAAGAGAAGAGGCCTTGGGCAGGTGTTAAAATGCTGCTCCTGGTCCTCCATAGCACTCACTGTAAAACATTCTTGTCTGCTCCATTCCCATCAACAACCAGCTCTCCTTGGTCTGTTGCTAAGAGACCAGCCTGTTGTTTACAAGATCCTCGGTGGCGTAGACTTCCATAATTTATAATTTATTATCTTAGTGTCAAAACTTGTGTTGGTTTTTATTTTATTTCGCCATAGATCCAATAATTGTTAGATACAACAAAGGTCACGCATCTGCCCGTGGCACCGCTGTTCCTCCGATAGCATCCCCGTCCGCCCCGAAGTTTGGGTGCCGTGGAAGAAAATGCTATTATAAACTGAAGATGAATATCATTTTTGTCCATTAACTTCACGCATTATATGACTGCTCAGGTCAATGGATTCCCTCAAGATTTGTTCACTGTTGAAAACAGGTTTCTGTCCGAGCAAGAAGGAAATGAATTGAAATGATTTCAATTATCACAAGAAAGGAGTTGAGTCTTCTGGCTGTACACTTCAACACCCCCTAACTCAGCTCGCCCATCCTGTCCCCACAAAGTTCAGGGCCATGGACATTTACCCGATGCTAGAAATTACTCCCAAGCCATTGCTGGGCTTTGCAGGTACACAAAACAGCCTTTGGAAGGTGTTCTTGACTCACAGCAAGTCAATCAATTCAGTAAGGAAGTGAGGGCAGGAAGGAGAGTCGTTTAAGTAAAACAGCTCAGTTGCAACACACCCACTTAAAGAAGAAGAGAAACCATACACATCCATAATCATGATCACTGCTAACCTTTAGAGTGCAGGCACAAGGCTGGGTGCTTACCCTGGAACAACGGTTAGAAATCTCCTGAAAAACCTACAAGGAAATTTCTAGAATTAGCCCCCTCATAGAGAAAACAAAACCAGGGCTTTTTGACCCTAGGTAAATGGCAGACCTTCAACCAGGAGGAATGACCCTACAGGCATTAGTCTCACAAAAATAAAAGGAAAAATCCAGCACAGACTTAACAGTTTATGGTTGATTTAAGAAGTGTTCGTGGACATTGGACGAAGCAGGGAAATTCACATAGGTTCCAAAACCCTATCACCACATTTTCTTTCTTTGTAGTCGTTAAGAATCTCTCTAGAAACCAGAGAGCATGAGACATTTCTAGGAAGGGCATTTTATTTTCTCCCTCAGAATTTACTGGCAAATTCTTACGGCATTTTACTGGGAATTAAATTTGTTGTTTTCCAGAAAGTAATTATGGCAATAATCCACACTGGCATTTTTACCACTTAATTTCTACCTACTCCCTGCTGGCGACATCACACTGTGTCCCTGGCCAGGACATCCCACCCTGGAAGGATCTTCAGGATCATCTCTGGTTGGGGTTGTCAGTTTCTTTTTCACTGCTGTGGTGAAAAAAAAAAAACAAAAACAAAAACAAAACAACCATAAATGGGCTAGAAACTATTGACCATCCAAGAAGCACTCAGCCTCTCAATGAGTTAACCATTTCTCAGACCTATTTGATTTTCTTCCCCCAAGCAAGGAGTTAACTCTTATATAAAAGTGAAGTCTCTTTAATTAGAACTCACAGATACACCACAAGCAACAGGAAGGGGTGCATACATCCCTGAGCTCATCTTCTGAGATGAGACCAGAGCTTGTGAAGGTAAAGATGGAGTCCTATTCATCCTGGTAGCCGTGTCATTTATGTGTATGTTACTTACAATTAAGGACCAGAAGTTGTGTGTTCAGTTCCCTATCCAACACTTAGCAAGACCTGTGAACTGAGGGAGGTCTGTTGACTCTTAGATTTCTGCTTTCCACCTTTGCAAAAGCAAGGATGATAAAACCACCTTCTTCACAAGGAAGACCCTGTTAAAGTTAAACAGTGGACACAACACAAAATCGAGGGGCTGACAACTCCACAAAAATGATTAGCATCATTACTAAAAGCCCAGGGCACAGTCACATGCCTGACAAAAGTTGCCTGTCATTGTTGCGTGGGCAGCTGGGAGCATGGCGTTCATGTTACTAAAACAACACCAGTAAGCACTGGGGATCCTGAGGTGGAACACTTGGCTTTCTCCTGTCAATCACTCACGGCATAATGGAGGAGACAAAATGGAGTGAATGATTACTCAAAAGTATACACCTACTGCTGTGGAGATCCAGGTTGAGATGTGACCTTGGAAAATGTCATGTTTCAGCCTCATTTTTCTTATCTGTAACAAAGGGACATAACTGCCTTGTCAACTTGAGTATGAAGAGAAGGATCCCACCTGCTATCTGTCACCCAGGAGGTTCTCCGTAAGTCTGGAGGGAAGGGAGTGAGGAGTGATGGTCCATCCCAACCATTACCCATCCCTCAGCTTCTTACAGGGGCTTCTGGAAGGAAAGGTGTTTATTCACTGATAAAAACTGAAAGTAATCAGAGCAGAGTGTCACCAGCCACCTGGGTGGGGTTTTCTTCAAGGCCGGCAGGAACTGTCAGACTGGTAATGTGTATACTGATTCCCTCTGCTCCACTCAACTAACTTTTAGCCTATCTTTTGGTCCGTAGCAATTCAGCAAGCTGAAAAGTCAGGAAGTGGTGGGGTCAGCCTATTGTTTTGCCAGCATAATGCTCAATTCTAAGTGTGATCAATGATGGAAAGAGTGCTGATATAAAGGAAGGAAAAATCTCTTGGGAACCACATGTGTTGGGCTAGAAATTCAACTCAGCCATTTTTAAATTCTGACCATGAGCAAGTAATTAACCTTTCTCAGGGCAACTTCATCGTGTTGGCATTAACACTGATTGATCACATGGGTGAAGCTCCTAAAATGCAGGGATGCTCAGTAGAGGCGGTTGCCCCCCTTTCTGAAGACCCGGGAAGACGGATAATGCTGACAGGGGGTGGGGCATGATCTGAGGTCTCTGACCCAACTGTAGGGGGCCACATAGAAATTCCAGTGAGATTGGATTACGCTTTTATCTCCTCTCAATTCCTGCCATTTAGCTGATGCTACTGTCCAGGGGTTTTCATTTGTTTTAAAGGAAATATCTACTGGATGGGAACTATCAGAATTAAGCTTACCCTAAGTGAACTACTCCTTGCCTACCTGAAAACTGTTCCCCATCTTGTCTTCCCAGGAATATAGAATCCTTCATCCAAATGCGCAAGACATGCACCAAGACATCACAGGTGATCCAGCTCCAGACAGCCCCAACCCTGCATCTCCTGCACTACCATCTGAAGCCTATCGATTATCTTCCCTAAAAAGTCTCCTTTCCACACAGGTCTATACTTTTCAGGGCAGTTACTAAGCGCATGATCCCAGACCAAGATAACCCATGTTCCTTACCTTCTTATAAACCTCTTAGACCTCCATCTTTAGCAAGGAAAACCCCAGCCTCTTAGCAGAGGCTCCTGCTTCAAATCCACATCAAATCAACTGGAAGTAGGCATTTAAGAATTCACTCCTTAGTTTTAGTTTGTAGGCAGCAGTCTAGTGGAGATACTTACACTCTCTTTTTTATTTAAGATTTTATTTATTTATTTGACAAACAGAGATCACAAGTAGGCAGAGAGGCAGGCAGAGAGAGAGGAGAGAGCAGGCTCCCCGCTGAGCAGGGAGCCTGATGCGGGGCTCGATCCCAGGTCCCTGGGATCATGACCTGAGCCGAAGGCAGAGGCTTTAACCCACTGAACCAGTGGGGTCCCGTTTTTATTCTCAAGGCTCTCTAGAATGCACACATGGTTGATCAACACAAGTCAAGCTTTTTTGTTTTGTTTTGCTTTATGCCATGTTGTCAGAGAGTAAGCAAGGATGAACTACATATTCCAGCAGATCCTCCAAGCTCTTCTTTTGCTAATCACACATGGTTCCTCCCTTCCAAAAGCATTTTTGACAGTTTCTAACATTAAATTCTGATTGGTTCCCCAACCCTGAGCTCTTCCTAGGAAAATAATTTCCCTGTCATTTTGTGAGTGTGTATTTTTTTTTTTTTTTTAAACAGCGTTTCTGCCAAGCAACCTGCCTGTTAGCCTCCTACATTTGGTCTGGGTTTTGCAATTCTAGACCCTTGTGCCAGAGAGAGCAAATCTTCTAGCCCTTTGATCTTCATAATCATTCAATTATCTTTCTGGTCTCCTTCTGTTGTCATTTAGGGTAAGTACATACAGCCAGTCTTTGTATCTGTCCATGAAAGGTAATCTCATTCTTCTTTTAATTATTTTTGGATCCCTTGGCTAAATGCCCTCCAATCTGCATGCATCCATCCCATACCATATATCCCACATCTGCACAGCTTTGCCCAGGTGCAGCCTCCACAGAACTACAAAGCCAGAACTCACAGCCCTTCTCCCTCCACAAGAAAGCACAGTGACCTTGGCAGTGCTCTTACCTCCAGCTCAGCTTGTTCCATAAATCCCCCTGTCCTTTTGAGCTGGTACATTATGCTGAAACTTGAGTGCCAACTGTTGGTCACTCTCCTCGTGAGATTTCATTCCAGATTTCCTCTTTACTTGGAAGCATTATATTCTTTAGTTATTTTGGCTTTTGGGTTTAAATATTTTATAGTCAACATATCTCACCTGACTCTTCTTGCTCCTGTATAGATCGCTTTTTGTAATACCTGAATAGGACTTGAGGGAAACACAGTAGCTTCCTGCACAATTTGCTGACTTAAATGTGGAGAAAGGATGAGAAATTTCTCTGTTCCTCACTCCAACAAGACAACACAACGTTTTTCTTTCTCTTCCTCACTCAGCTTTAGTAGGTGTCTGTCCTTTCACATTGCTCGATTCTTCCACATTTCAGCTAATGTTTTTATATAAATGCTGTTGCATATACTTTTAAGATTTGACAAAGTAAGGGTCAGTGTATTTTAGTAAAATGAGCATGAAATTTGGTGGTAGGTAGCTTGGGTCTACTCCCTGTGGTTTATTGGGCTCACCCTTGGCTGTTTTTAATGACTTAGGATCCTCATCTGTCAAATGAGTAGATGATACACCTCTGGTCTGTTACAAAGAAAATATTAAAAATGACTCCAGAAGTTTTCTGTAAACTCTAAACTGTTCTGTGAACACCTCAGATAGTCTTAAGAAATATAAAAAGGAAAGTCTAGTACCCAAAGTCTGGAACCTTTCACATACTGATATAGAAACAATTTCTAATAAGTTCAAATTGTTAAAATAAAGTTGGAGAGGAAATTTGGTCAAGAGAAAATGCGATCTCAAACATGGCAAAGTGTTTTTTTCTTATGGCAGAAAATCTAATATTGTTAGAGTTAGTCATGAGGAACTGTACCTCTAGATGATGAATGTGTAAGCAGAGCCATTGTTCAGGTCTGTTGGGGAATCAGGAATTCTAGAATGAGAATAGTATCCCTCTAGAGCTCATACTGGAACGGGGCTACTATACCCACATTAAACAAGAGGGTTGAGATAGAAAATAGTACAGCTTTTTTGGTATCCAAAGAATGCTGAGAGATGGAGAAGAGAATACTGTAGAACATCATGGAAAACTTCGTGGAAGGGTGTGGTTTCATCAGGGTGGTGAGGGTGCCTAGAGCAGGCAGTGGGGATAACAGAGGGCATTTCTCTGTGAGACGTCTAGAGGGAATTGGGGAACAAGGAAGGGTATTTACAGAGAGATTGGCTAACACATTGACAAGTGATAAAATTGGTTGGACTTTGAAAGTTAAATACTACAGCAACTTGAATTTGATATGTTTATAAATGGAGGTGTGCGGAAGATAAGAGGGTCAGAATACCTAACATGGTCACCCTGAAAATGAATAAAGCCATCCTTCCTTAAATTTAAATTTAAATTTATTTCCAAGTAAATATAAATGTAAATGGATCACAGCAATAGAACATATGCCCCTTCTTCCCAGGAGACTCATTTGTGCCTTTTCTCCTTATTCCTTGACACCCCTCCACACTCAGGAAAGAGACATCTTCTCCTCCAGCCTTACCCCAGCCCCTTTCCTTCCCAGACAGGTGGGTGACCTGGAGTGGCCTGAACATGCTTCATCAAAGTAAGCTTTACCCCATCCAAAGTTTAGCTTTGTCCTATGCCGTGGCCCTCTTCCTTCCCTTTTCAACTTTGTTACAGCTTTATCATTTCAAGTTCAGTGACCCTTACCTTCTCTGTACACCCTTTCCTATACTTTGCCTCCTCCTGTGAGTATAGGCTATCCATGGTCTCTTAGGGAACCCCCTGCTGGTACCTTCTCTCGTTGCTAAGTCAAGTGGAGACTCCCGTGTTACCTCATCATTGTCTTTACTCAGTGAGATTAAGAACACCAGGTAAGCTGAACCAGGAATTCCCTTGGTTTTAACACAAAATATGGTCAGTTTAAATGGCCTAATTGTCCTGGCTAAATAGCTCTCCCTTGAGATAAGTGAAAATGCTCTTTTAGCCTAACAACTCTGAGCCTCTGGGCCCCCTGGGTTCCCGGTGGGCGGATGGTGGGAGTCCATTAGTCAGCTCACCTCCTGCCCTTTCTGGTCTCACCTGGACCCTTATCACCTGTGCCTGGGCCTCCTGGTCTCAAGAGGTCCAAGCCTGCCTCTCTCTAAGCTCCAGCCATAGGGGGGATGGTTTGAGCAACTGCCGTCCTTAATGCTGTATGACTTGCCTCAAACAGAACATTGGGGGAAGTGGTGTGACTACTTCAGAAGGACAGAAATGAATAAACAAAGTAAAGTAATAGTGTGGGAAGGAAAATAAAGTTCAAGAATCAGACCTCTTTAGCTTAAGGTCTTGATATGGCTGTCGTACATGATCCGATCTGCCAGAACATGAATTTCCTCATGTGAGGGGTGGGGACACTAGCCCTATCTTGCAATAATACTGTCAGGACCAGAACTGGCATGGGTGAAACACCTGCCAACTCACCAAAAAACAGAACTTACCGCAAACACTGTTATCTTTCTAAATACTCCATGGAACTTCAGAGTTTAGATTCCCAACCTTATGAGGACCCCATGTCCTTGAAGGAGAGGATCTTATTTCCCACAACTGTTAGAAGTGGTGTCAGTCTTCCGTGAATTTTCCATAATCCAATGACTTGAAAAGACACTGCCCCCCCTGCCTTTTTCATATTAAGTGGAAGCTATGTACAGAAGAGGAAATCCATTTAAAAAGGATGAGAAAACCTTCTTAGAATGGCCACTCTTAACAGTATTAACCCGTTTCTCTGAATGATAAAGAAACAACAGGCAAAAATGAACAAATTCATGGTAGATTTTTATCCTAGGAGAGGAGCAATAAACCCTATTCCTCCTTTTATCAATTCCTCTTCAATTTAAAGAAATAACTGTGGCTCATAAGAACTGAATTTGCTTATTGATTAATCCATACCTACACGGTATTTGATGCTATATGATACCATCACATAGGGATACAATTTTCTCCAAACTGTACGTGTCTAGTCATTTTAAATGTAGAAATGAGGTAATTATAGCCAGAAGTATTCATTAAAATTTGAAAGTAGATAAATAAAAGGGAATGTTACTATCTAGTCATTAAAATTCTACAAATAAATTGTAGAAAAAAGATATAACAAAATCCACACCCTTCCTATTATCTACCTCTTTTTCTCTTCTTATGAGTCAGACGTGGCCTCTCTAGAGAATAGTTATTTCTTACTTCTATGATCAAGGTGGAGCAGGTTGTGGGGGAGCCATGTGTCCACCTGGGAGAGGGTCACAGTCCCTGAAGCAGAAGGTGTGGTTCCATCACCTGTAATTTTCATCAGAAAACTATCTCGAAGTCTACAGATTAGACCCTGTTTTTGGGTAACAGGAAGGGAGGGACTCCTATCAAGATTAAAGAACAATGCATAATTCTTAAAAAGTTGAAAGGAATGAAGATCACGAGTACAGTGTGACTTTCTATATGTCCTGTTGTTTGAAGCCTGAGGAAGGGGGCAGGGAATGGGGGTTGAGGCCGCTCATTGTTAACAAATTCCTCAGTGAAACAGGAAAAGACAGGTTAATGGTTAGTTATCTCTGTGTGGGTGGTTGCAGGTGAAGGGCAAAGCGGGGCGATGGTAGAATTTCAACATCAGCAGAAAAACACAGGCCACATGAGCTCGCCTCAGACCAGCTGATTCCCCCGGTAAATTCACCAGGGAAAAGGGATTTAGAGGCAAGATCTCATTACTAATTTTGTTTGAAACCCACCTGTGAACATAGCAAAAGAAATAGTCCTTGGGATTTGGAGGTGGGGGTGGGGGGATGGATGTGTGCTCAGGTGTAGACAGTTCTTAATGTAATCGGCTGCTTAACTTTCGGACTTCTGATCAAACACAAGGAGTTCTTCCACATAAAGTGGATATGAATACAGCTAGAAACCCAAACACAAGGCTGCTGATGGCTACCCCTGTTCAGCTGATGTGGGTCACTAACAAGTAAACAAAACTGAATGATGAAACAGGGTAATCTGTCTAAAGAGGCAAATAAACTCAAGGAGTTATTTCCCCCCCGCCCCCCGACTGTAGGCAGGGTCATGTACCTGTTAGGACTTTTGTAAATTAAATTTATGCACTTGGTGTTATCTGAATAGTTCAGTGGTCCTTAGTTTCAAGTGAGGTTCGATCAAGAAGTTAAATCATGTCATAGATGAGTGATGCTTTCAGCTTCTGTCTCAGGGTCACTCATAGGCTGTCATCAAGGTGTTGGCAGAAACTTCCACCAAGTCCAGTCTTGGGTGGAGAAAGGTCTGCTCCCAATGCCACTCATGGGTTTATTGGAAGATTCAAGTCCTCATAGGGTGGTGGCTAAGGGGCTCAGTTCCTCACTGGTTGTTGGTTAGAGATCATCCTCCATTCTTTGTCATATGGGCCTTTTTGGAAGGCAGCTCACCTCATGACAGTTCGCTTATCCAGAGCAAGAAAGTGAGAAGAGCAATAAAGGGTATATAAAGACAAGAGGAAAGTCACCATCTATCATCTAGATTAGACACATCTATCTGTGTCTAATCTAATCTTAGACACAGCCTCTCGATCATTAAATTACTAATTCCACCCCTTACTCAGGGATGGCGACATTTATAAGAGTGTAAATACCAAGAGATGGGATCATTGTGGCCCATCTTGGAGATTGGCTCCCAAAGGGAGCCACTGAAGTAGACCTCCACTCATTTGTGACTAGACAGACGGAAAGAGGTGAAGAGCAGGACTGGGAAGTCATTTTACCCTGGTGGAGGGGAAGCTGGAGTTCCCAGAAATCATGGCATAAAGCCTGAGGATGGCACCAACATTAATGGACAGAAAGAAGAAGACTCAGAAGAACCAGGTCCTTAATGACATGATTGAACTTCTTGATCAAACATCACTTGAAACTAAGGACCACTAAACTATTCAGATAATACAAAGCTGAAAACATGCCACAAATGATCCCTCACCCACAGAACCTGTAAGATAATAAAGTTTTGTTTTAGCCAATAAGTTTGAGAGTAATAGTGATGCAACAATAGATTGCCAGTACACTCCCACAGAGCAGAAAAAAATGCTTCTCTTGCCCAGAAGTTTCAACTAATGCATCCTTGATTTTCATTGGTTCTGAGTGCTATACATACATCTTCAGAAAAATTGTCACAAGTCAAAGATAATCATTTCTGAGACCTGGTTATATAATCATAGAAGCAGGCCTCCAGTTGTTTTACTTACTAGCTGCACACTTGGGGCCACCAACTTTACTATTCTTAACCTCATCTTGTTCAGCTGTGCAATGATATAGGGCCTTGAACTCTGTCTCCCAAAGAGATAGGAGCAGCTCCTAACTGCTGGTACTGGTACTTTTATTTGGAAACAGGGCCTTTGCAGATATAATTAAAATGAGGATCTCGAGATGAGAGAGTTCATTCTGGATTTACAGTGGACCTTTCATCTGTGACTCTTGTCTTTGTGAGAGAAAGTAGATGTGAGATGCACAGATGCAGAAGAGACTTAGAGTAGAGAAAGCACAAGAGAGAAAACTACAAGCCGAGAACAACAAGGATGGCCAGCTGCCACCCACGGCCAGGAGAAGGCATGGAAGGGATTCTCCCTCAGAATCCCCAGAAGAAAGCAAGGCTGCTGACACACTTAATTTTAAGCCTCCTGTCCTCCTGGACTATGAGAAAATAAGTATTTCTCGTTTGAAGCCACTCAGTTGGTGGTACCTTTCTATGGCAGCCCTAGAGATCCAATCCAAATGGTTAATAATGATCCATACTGTGTAAGCTTATGGACATGGAGGTCTACATAAATGTAATGACCTAATGATCAGTGTGCTGCCAGTGAATGATTCCTCCCTCTGATGAAATGAAGTTGCCAGGGAGGAACTTCATTGCCAAAGGTTGGCAGAATTTAAATCTGATGGATCAGGTTAGAACACCAAGTTTGAAAGCAATTTGAGTAAAAATGAAGACATGATGAAATGTGGGTCAGGTGAGAGAGACAGATAGAGAACATGCACGATTGTCCAGCATACTGTAGGTTCACAATAAATGCTTTTGATCCCAAGGAACTGTATTTTTGGTCTTCCTTCGCTGACTCATTCTGCTTGGCTCTAGGCTGCCCCACCAATCACTGGCACTTCCAGTGAAATATATTCACAGAATAGATATGAAAATATGCTCAGTCACATTCCTCTTTACTTGCTGTTCTGGGAAGAGTAGCAGAGAAAGAAGTCAAATGGAAGGTTTACATTGAATCCACAGCTTCTCTCGGGCAGTTGACAAGAAATATGTCCATTTCACATTTATCCTTAAATTCTTTAGACATCTCTCAGTGTCTTAAGGACAGGCTCCAGGTTCTTGTGGCCTGGACCACTTTCTCACCGGTCTAATCCCCCATTACCCTTCCCTTGTGTTTTAGTTTCCACAGCATAGCATTACCTGTCCTGACAGAAATGAGCTCTGCCTTTTCATAGATTGTGCTTTAGTTCCTATGATTGCCAACAACTAGAATGTTCTTCCTCACTAACTTTTTTTTAAAATTTATTTTTTGTTTATTTTCAGCATAACAGTATTCATTATTTTTGCACCACACCCAGTGCTCCATGCAATCCTGCCCTCTCTAATACCCACCACCTGGTACCCGACCTCCCACCCCCCACCCCTTCAGAACCCTCAGATTGTTTCTCAGAGTCCATAGTCCTTCACAGTTCACCTCCTCTTCCAACTTTCCCCCAACTTCCTTCTCCTTTCTATCTCCTCACTAACTTTTTATAACAGCCTGTCTTTTCTCTCTCTCTCTCTCTCTCTTTTTTTCTAACATTTATTTTCATGTCTTTTTCTCTCTCTCTCTTTTTTTTTAACATTTATTTTCATCCTTCATTCCCTGCTTCCAAAGCTTTGGCAGTCACTGACCTTTTGACTGTCTCCATAGTTTTGCCTCCACATTCCAGAATGCTCAATATCAGGAATCATGCATTATGTAACCTTTTCAGACTGGCTTCTTTCACTTAGCTGTATGCATTTAAGTCTCCTCCATGTTTTTACATAGCTTGATAGCTCATTTCTTTTTATTGCTAAATAATATCCCATTGTAGAGATGTGCCACAGTTCAATTAACCATCTACCTACTGGAGGAAATCTCAATCGATTCTATGTTTTAACAGGTATGAATAAAATGTTGCTATAAATATTTGTGTGCAGGTTTTTTAGGTGGACATAAGTTCTCAATGGTTTGTCTTTTAAAATTCAGCTCAGATGCCGGGAAGGAGTTCCAGGAAGAATTGCCTGATTTCTGCAGGCTGGGAACATGGCCCTGCACAGTGTTCCCAGGGCAACGTAGAACCTCTCTCACCACAGCACTTGCAGGAGTGCATTGCATTATTTGCCTGCCGGGGACCCCAGTTAGATGATGAGCTCTGAAGTGGAGAGGCCATTCAGTTCATTTTCAACAACATCTAGATTAAGAGGTCAAAATTGATGTATTAGACCAAAGTTTGACCTGAGCTTTAATTCCCAGAGTTCAGCCCCGGAACTTCTGTCTAGTGCCTTTGAATAGTCAATCCTTGAAGGTATGGTCTGAGAGGTCTGGGCTGAGTTATGTCTTCTGGGTCACATCTAAGTGTGGTATTGATCCTTAGTGAGGAAAGGCAGGACTGCAACACTTGATGAGCTCACAAATGAGGGGAATGGTGAATGAGCTCTAGTCCTCTACTAGGAATAAACACTGTTAGTTGTCCTCAGGGCAAGTTAGCCCTTTAGGGTTCTGGGAAGGTTAGAGGAGCTACAGAAAAGAAAAAGAAAAATACAAATGAATCAAAATCCAGGAAAACACTGTATAGATGTTGGGATGTAATACAAATTTGTCCCTGAGTTTCCTGTTAACCTGTGCAAAGAGGGAAACATGATGAATTATAACCCATAATGGTCATCAGATTAAAGGAGGAAAGAATATCCTCATTAACTAGGTCTTCATAAAAGGATTTATGGCATGACACAGTGCCCTTAGTCTAACACCAAAAAACCACCTGGTGTTTGCCTTATTATCCCTAAGCATAGGTAGATGAGAGGATACTGCACAGAATCTGTCTTTGGAAACATAGTCTGTGTCTATAGGGACAAAGTGGTAATAATATAAGTATCTCAGGCAAAACAGCCTGGCTCCATTGAACCCTCAGCTGCCCACTGCATCTGGACCGCATCATATTGGAAGGTGCTGGAATGCTTTGACTCTATTGAAGCACTGGGGCTGGCCAGCAGGAGGAGCTTGGGCAAGTCGCATTGTAGACCTTCCATCATCGGTCAAGGGGTCAACCAAACCCAGTGCTGTCTGCTTCCTGGGCTCTGGAATAATCAAACATACATGTTTGGGGCTCAGCTGATCAGGAGATGAAGATGGAGGCTTCCATAGATTGATTCACTTTATGGGCAAAATTATGTAACAGGAGGGGTGGGGTGAGGGACAACAAGACAAGGGTCCCAAGAGTATATTTTGTAAGAAGCAAAAAGATAAGAGAGAGAGAGAGAGAGAGAGGAGAGAGAGAGAGTTATCACCATGTGCTAGTTGTATGCTCAAATCTATCCTTACATCTATACCGCGCTGTATCATCCATATCTGTATCTCTAAATCTATTCTCTATCCATCCATCCATCCATCCATCCATCCATCCATCCATCCATCCACCATCTATCTATATTATCTAATTAAATACTAACAACAATACAAGGTGGATTCTTTCTTTCATAGATAGGGTGCAAGCTTGGAGTGGTAAGGACCACACAGTTAAGCGAAAGAATCAAAAGTAACTTCCATCCAACTGACTCCATAAAGTTCCTGAGCTTTCCCTGCTCCGGCATCTTATCTGTACCATTTGACATATTTTCATATTTTCACGGGTCTATGCTAGGCAACCACTGGACAAGTAGTTCTCGGTATAACTTTTTCATTAGAATACAGGTACCCTTGCTTGGTGAAAATGTGTTACTCTACTTTGCTTTTATGAAAGACATACTTTATGATCTCTTTTCACTACCTGAAAGAAATACAAAGAAGATTTTCACTTTCACAAAAAACGTCAAAAAGCAAAATAGCGTTCAGCACTGGTTTTGCAGCCAGCCATTTATAGAGACAGCTTATACCCCACGCAGCAAGGGGGTGCTGCCCATCTTCTTCCCAGGGACCCACACTCCACATCTCAGCTTCAGTCCCCCAGAGCTATGAACTGTGTCTGGGAGTATCTGTGCTTTCTCTCGATTTATTTTGTGCATCTGTCAGCAAGGTATGTCCTGAGGTCTCAGGAAAGCCTAACAGGGGCAATTTTGGGGGGTCTGGGAAAGCTCAAATTTTTCCCCATAAAAATTAATGGTAATTGATTCTTTGCTCTATACCATTTCAGCTTATGAAAGCTTTCCTACTTTTGGATAGTTGGGGGAAACTTGTACTCAGAAGATTTTTTGATATTTTTCCCAATCACTCCCTATGAAATATTAATACCACAAATGTACTGTCTACCCATTTAGGCATCATCTGGATACTCGTGCTTTAAACATAGAAAGAGTAAGATTTCCCCTTTCCCCAAGAACCAATCTTAGCCCATTTGAGGATGATGTCACCCCTCCCCATCCCTTGAAAATACATGCTTAGTCACAAGCGTACTATGAACTCATGATCCCTTAAGAAAAGTTAAAACATTTATAAATTTGAAATTATAGATCTATATCACTTTAAGATAAATAAAAAACAGTGGATTGAGAGAAGTTGTCCAAGCTCACAGAGGCAGGAAGAGCAGATCCAGGCATATACTAAAGCATCCTGACTCCCATTTGAGACCTGTGTGCTACCAGGTGATCAATGAATGGATGGCATTTCAGTGCACCCTGGATCTTTCCCACATCACCTCTCTGTACTTCATAAAGTAATAATACGTTGGAGAGACCAGAGTCTGCCCAGTGGCAGTCAAAAGGCTGCAAGGCATCATTTGTCCCCCTCTTAGATATATATTTTGAGAAACAGAGTTATTATTTTCCTACTGCTGCTGTGACAAGTTACTACTAGCGGCTTCAACAACACACACCTATCCTGACAGTTTTGGAGGTCAGGACTCCAAAATGGGGTCTTACAAGGTCTTACAAGATCTAGGCATCAAAGGGCTGGGTCCCTTCTGAAGGCTCTGGAGGAGAACCTGCACCTGTCTTTCTGGTCTTTAGGAAAAGCCAGCAATCAACACTCAGATCCCTGCTCTGATCACCGAGTCTCCTTCCTTGACACTGCTTGCCTTTTCCCTTCTGAAGATGCTGTGATGACACTCAGCCTACCTCAGGAGTCCAGGACCATGGCCCCATCTCAAGATCCTTACCTTAATCACACAAAATGACCTTTGGTCATGTGTGGTATCACAGGTAGGGGAATTGGGATTTGGATGACATTAGGGGTCCTTATTCTGCCCACCACACCAGTCAGTGCATTCATAGGATGACCACTGCATCTGGTTTGCCTGAGATTGTGCCAGGTTTAAAACTGAAAGCCCTGAACCCTGGGTATTCCCAGTCCCAGACAGACTGGGAGAGTCGGTCACTCTAGATGTATGGGAGGATCAGGTTTGAAAAAATGCACTTGCTGGAGTGGCTGGTGACTTGCATTTTCCACTCTGACATGGAACCACATCAGCCCTCCAGTCCTGGGCTGTCAGCCTCCACCTCACACTTTCTGATCTAGAAATATCCAGCTTTTTGTAGCTCTCCATATCTCTGGGTTTGGCGTACCAGCCCTCAGCATGGTGTTTTCTACCTGCCCTCTCCCTTCAAATGGCCAGCTCCTGCTCTCTTCAAGACTGCACAAAATGCATCCCAGCCCATGCTCTTATCAAGCATGTATCAAGCCTTTATAGCTTTTATCAAGATATAACTGCACATCTGCCTCCAAGATTATGAGTGATCCCTCTACCTCAAGGTCTAGGTCATATTCATCTTTGTAGCTGGTTTGTATTGTGTGCATCCTTGGCACCTAGATATGATTCAAAAAATGACTTCTGATCTATACTGAAGAAAGGAGAAGTGCCCGGCTGGATGGATGATAAGAGAGATGGATGGGTAGATGGGTGGAGGCGTGGGCATAGGGATGGATGGCTAAGGATGTTCAGTATGTTGAAGGGCTATCTTGGATCCTAACAGCAACTAGGCAAAGAATAATTCATACTTAGTTCAAGTCACTATTGTATGTTATCCCAGATAGGGAGAAAGGAAAAGCAAAGCAAAGTGGAGCAAAACAAAGCAAGGAAGAGAAGAGGAAAGGAAAGGAAAGGAAAAGAAAAGAAATATGCACGGGTAGTTCCCAGCCTAGAACACATATTCACAAAGAGTTCTAGATTCTGGAGGAGGGGTTGTTCTGGAATTCCAATGAAGAGATGCACAGGCCAAACATCGGCCATACCATTGGTCCTTCTTAATGATTATTGATCCAGCCCAGATCCACACTAGGAGGAAAACGTCTGTCATCACTTAATTTCAGAGTTCTCAGTTGATGTTTGTGAACCCCAAATAAAAAGCTGTTTCTCTTTCTGTTCTTCTCACATGCTGCGCAGGTGTCTCACATTTTGGGGAGGCTGGCAGTGAAGGTACTATGTATTTCTTGGCAAAGGCACTTCTGAGCTCAGCCTCTTTCCAAATTGGAAAGACTGGGGATTAGAGATCAATAGGCCTAGTTATCAAGCGGGTTCCCCTCTCTCTCTGAAGCCATCTTAGAGAAAGGCATGTGGACTTGTGATTTTCCACTCCTCTAGCTAAGACTGAACTCTGACTCTTGAATGCTTATGAGGAAATGCTCTACTATTTTGCAATGAACCTTTTTTTTTTGTCAAAACTTCATCATTAGCAGAGAATTATTAGCAAAATATCTAAGGACTAGGGAGTCTAACACTGTCCACTTTTGTCACAACAATCCTCTACATCCTAAATAGCCTGGAACTCATTCAGTTGGGACCTCCTCAATATCTTGGTGAGATCTGAACTCAAGGTCATCCAATGGCATTCTGGTTGTTTGTAAGAGAGTACTCTAATGAATGTCAACCTTGTGGCACCAAGACCAGAACATCTGGGTTTCTCATAGTGTATGGGCTCTTCTTGTGTATCCCCAAATCCAGCCCTGACAAAGCATAAGAACTAATACCCGGCTAGACTTCAGAAAACACCCAGCCTCAGTTCCATCCCGTCACAGCTCCATGCTTCTGATGGAGTACCTCAGTTTCTCAGTACCACAAGATGAAGTTTAGTCCAGGTGATCACGAAGGGTCTTTCCAGCCCTGTCAGTCTAACATTCAAGTTTGCCTGGCTTTTTAAAGATTGCTGTGAATGACTTAGCGCCCTAGCCTTTGCCTTGTCCGATAAATAAGGTCAAGAAATGCAATTCTTATACATCTGCAGTTAAGCATTAATGTAAATTGTCTGCCTGAATCCTGGCTTTGGTTATCCTGCGGATCAAACCATGCCCCCTGTATGCACAGTAATGATTGGTTATGGAGGCCATATGTCCTGGGTTTCCTTGGACAGCCTTGATTTCAAATTTTCTGTCCCATCAACAGACCTTGTGTCAGATCATCTATCCCGTTTTTTGATTCCAAAAATATGGTCACCATATGGCTGATGCATCCACCACCGTGGCACAGAAAGTTTGACCTCATCCTCTTGCAGAGCTCGGCCTTCCTCCCCAGGCAGAGGAAGCTGCCGCTCTGGGCCCCTCCTCTCTTTGCTGCCCTGCCTCCATTCTCGCACTTTCCTGCCTGTATCCTGCCCTGGACATGGGCTCCCAAAGAGCAAGAACCACATTGTTTCATCGATATATCCCCAGCACCAGTTCTGAATAAACTAGAAGCAAGTGTTCAGGGGTCTGTGACATTCCACAGCAGAAATCGTTCTGAAAAGTTTGGGGCATACAATTTTCAACTAAAATCTCTTTTAAATAGAACAGGAGAAATTAGTACTGAGAAAACAAATCCTACTTCTTTTATTTTTTTCTTTCCTTTCCTTTTCTTTTCTTCCACCCAAACCATTCTTTCAGACCTTTTAACCGATTTGAACTTGAAGATGCCATTCGCCAGAGAGGAGTACATCCTGCAGGTAGTAGATCTTCCAGCTCCGTGGGACTCGGCTTACTGGGGCCATCAAACAGAGGCATCAGAAGACAAACACCCACATTTTAAATCTGTCAGGAATGCTGAGAGTAGGTCTTGCAGTCTTAGAATACTTCACAAATAAAAATCTGAATTATAGCTTTTCGTGAACTAGATAGGACCCCTGGTTGGCTCAGTCCGTTGAGCATCCGAGTCTCGGTTTCAGCTCAGGTCACTATCTCAGGGTTATGAGATTGAGCCTTGGGTCAGGCTCTGTGCTCAGTTCAGAATCTCCTTTGAGATTCTTTCTCTCTCTGCCCCTCCCCCTGCCCGTGCGCACATGCTCTCTCTCTCTCTCTCTTTCACTAAAATAAATCCATAAAAAAATGTTTCATGAACTAGAGAAGGGGAAGAACTTGCTTGGGTGCATAGGGGAAGAAGTCCATCCTGTGACCCTTGGAAAAAAACCACAGCCACCTATCCTGCATTTTTGATGGTGGGCTGTTTCAGTACTAACTCTATTCTTAAGGTAATTTTCCCCTCCTGATCTCAATAGTCATGTGTATTTCCAAGTACCTTCTAAACAAGATTCTACCCTGACTGCCATGCTTTGTCCAACGTGATCAGTAACTTGTAGTTAATTCCAGGTCAGTATTTATGTTCCACAGAACGCCGATCACACCTCACACACTTTGATCACCGTCTAACCAGGCTACACCTCAACTTTTTAGAGCACTCGTATATCAATACCCTTGATCCCAGTTCATCCAGAAATCCATCTTTTATGCCAGTTATTTCAACTATGGCCTGTCCCTGAAAGTAGCTTATAGGTCTCCCTATAAGATCTCCCTATAAGATTCCCTGAGTCTTTGCATAAAGTTTTTCTTCTTTCTAGGATGTGCTTCTGCCATGGGGACCACCTTTGGAAACCCTGTATGTCTTTTAAAACCTTAGTTATCTCTTTTACTGTGAGAGCTTCTCTCACTTAGTTAGTACTGATGATGGTGGTGATGATGATGATGATGATGGTCATACTAAAGCCAGCAATAATAATGGTGGCAATGATAGGGCACACATGAGTTTAGCAGACATTATGTGATGGGCTGGATGCCAAGTACATTGCACACTTTACATAATGCCACATTTACAGCAGAAACAAGCAAACAAACAAACACTCAAACTCGGAAAGACTTGGGGACCAAAACTAGGCACAAGGACAAATAGCTACCCTAGAGCAGAACCGGGCTTGGGACCCAGCTTCTGTCTGGCCGAGGCTACTCCCTATCTCACAGAACCCCACAGAACTCTCCTTTACCGCACGTGCGTCCAGTACAGTCAGCCCAAGCTTGCTGAGGAGCCTGAGTATGTTGAGGGCAGAGGCTCCATCCTATAAACGCATTAACCCTCAATGCGGCCCCGGACACAGGGTACACATGCAAACAGAATTGCTTAAGAGAATGGGCACAAGGTCTCTCCCTCCTGTGGCTTTATTTTTGCCAAGAGAAACCTTCCCAGGGAAATATATTTGTCCCCCACCGCCAGCCCTGATCTGTGCACGTATTCACAGTTCTCACTCCAAAGGGGTCACTGGGATCTCTAGGGACATATTAACCTGTACCTTTCTTTTGGCTGGAGAACCTCCCCTACTCTGAGCTGGTAGGGCAAGTCTGTGCTTCCTAGGGCCTGGGACAATAACAGAGTCTGCAAACCTCACCTTTTCAGATGATCCAGTGCCCAACAGTGAAAATATTGAGTCTAATTTATATTTTTAATTAACTAATTTATTTATTTATTTATTTATTATTATTTTTTTTAAATATCTATGCCCCCAATGTGGGAGCAGCCAACTATATAAACCAATTAATAACAAAATCAAAGAAACACATCAACAATAATACAATGATAGTAGGGGACTTTAACACTCCCCTCACTGAAATGGACAGGTCATCCAAGCAAAAGATCAGCAAGGAAATAAAGGCCTTAAATGACACACTGGACCAGATGGACATCGCAGATATATTCAGAATATTTCATCCCAAAGCAACAGAATACACATTCTTCTCTAGTGCACATGGAACATTCTCCAGAATAGATCACATCCTCGGTCCTAAATCAGGACTCAACCGGTATCAAAAGATTGGGATCATTCCCTGCATATTTTCAGACCACAATGCTCTAAAGCTAGAACTCAACCACAAAAGGAAGTTTGGAAAGAACCCAAATACATGGAGACTAAACAGTATCCTTCTAAAGAATGAATGGGTCAACCGGGAAATTAAAGAAGAATTGAAAAAAATCATGGAAACAAATGATAATGAAAATACAACGGTTCAAAATCTGTGGGACACAACAAAGGCAGTCCTGAGAGGAAAATATATAGCGGTACAAGCCTTTCTCAAGAAACAAGAAAGGTCTCAGGTACACAACCTAACCCTACACCGTAATTTATTTATTTATTTTAATAAACATATAATGTATTTTTATCCCCAGGGATACAGGTCTGTGAATTGCACACTTCACAGCACTCACCATAGCACAAACCCTCTCCAATGTCCATAACCCAACCACCCTTCTCCCAAACCCCCTCCCCGCAGCAACCCTCAGTTTGTTTAGTGAGATTAAGAGTCAATTATGGTTTGTCTCCCTCCCGATCCCATCTTGTTTCATTGATTCTTCTCCTACCCCCTTAACCTCCCACAATGTTGCATCTCAAATTCTTCATATCAGGAAGATCATATGATAGTTGTCTTTCTCCGATTGACTTCTTTCGCTAAGCATGATACGCTCTAGTTCCATCTATGTCGTCGCAAATGGAAAGACTTCACTTCTTTTGATGGCTGCATAGTATTCCATTGTGTATATATACCACATCTTCTTTTTCCATTCATCTGTTGATGGACATCTAGGTTATTTCCATAGTTTGGCTATTGAGTCTAATTTAAAAAGAACAAACAGAGTCTGAGCTGAAAGAAACAACTGTTTTGCTGTTTGAATTAGGGGACAGTTGCACTGGCATAGGGATGCTCTTTGCCGCCTTGCTTGAGATTAGCACTCAAAGATTCACCGGAAAGCCAACCCCACGGCCCAAGAAACCTCAGACAGGGAATGAATCAGCAAAACTTATACATCGTGAAAGAAAGGGGAAAGTAGATCTCCTTTCAGTCTGATTTATATCAGCAAATAAACCCATTTATTTTGACTACCTAGACAGAGAAGCTTGACAGCTTTCTGCCTTTTTTTGGAATGGGTGGTGTTTTGCCCCAATACTGGGGCTGATCTGCTGACCTGAGAGGTTACGTTAGCAAACACATTCTGTTCCTACACCCTACAAGCTTGCCCTTGCGTACTGTATCTCACACCATGTCTTATTCAATCCAGACAGATCAAGAGTAAGCAACAGCCTGGAAGACGTTCTTGCATCAGACTCACTTATCAATCACATCTCAGTGGTCCCTGTGGGCACATAAACAGTTCCAATCCTTGCCTCCTGACTGGCAGGGCTCTGCTCACAGCTTCCAGCTGTCCGAGGAGATATTCACCACCCCCCCCCCCCACTTCAAGTTGAAGCACACCAGCTAGCTGCCTACCGTGTGCTCTGCCTGTGCTCAGAGACATGGAAGACTTTGAGTTTTACCATCTTAACTCATACATGGACCCATAAATATAATCTAACATGAAGATAGGGAAGGACTGGACAGCTGTGGGACGAAAGGGGCATGCGTAGATTCCCGGGTGGGCTTTACAGTTTCTCCTCAGAGTTTCCGGAAGGAGGAAGTCTTCCGCCAGAAGGACGTGAGCAAGTCCTGTGGTCATAACTAAGCAGAGGAGGCCGTGGAGAAAAGGCCCAAAGGGACATGAATGGTTCAAGGCTTTAAAACAACTGTCTCACAAGAGATGTGAGAGACAGGGGAGCAGTGTAGGCCAGAAGCGGAGAGGAAGGGGTGGGATCCTAATGGTACTGTGCTTCCTTTACTGTCTACACAGCCTTCACTGCACTGGATTACAAAGAGCTTAAACTATGACGGGGATTTATTCTATTCCCATCTCCAGTGCCTCCTGTAGAACCTGGCCCAGACCAGATGCTCAGTGACTACGAAATGGAAGAACTCTTGCACAGACAGAAGGCACAGCTGGTCTTCTGCTGGCTCCCATGCCTAAAGCCTTCGGATCCTTCCACCCATCTGGTTCCAGTGAGAGACAAAAGGAGGGTCGTCCCGGCGTGCGCCCCAGAGGGCTGTCCTTGGCTTCCATCCTGACCCAACTGCCCACTGTTTGTGTAAGAGCGACAGGTCCTGCGCTCAAACCCAGCTGCTTTATTTGTTCAGAGGGTCTGTCGGGTGTTGGGTTTGAGGAAACACATTCCCAATGGAACATAGCAGGTGCTGGGTAAGCAAACCTTGTGGGTTTTCTCCTTCCAGGCACACCGCCCAGGCTGTGGCAGCTACCTATGGGAGAACTCACCAGAACGATTGGAATTAGAATTAGATGCCCTACTGTGGTAGGGACTCCTTCCTTGATTATGATGCTAATGGCAAGTTTTTTCCTCTTTGACGGAGGTATGCAGCCATAAGGGTCTGGTGTACACGGGTATGGGTTCAATGAGGCAGAGTGCCTTTGCTCATAATGACATTTCTTTCCCACAGCAGCTTCATGGGCTGCCACCAACCCCAGCCTCCTTTTAAAGACAATGACACTGAGGCCTTAAGAGGAAGGGCTTTGTCCCAGGCCACCCAGCTACAAGGAGACTCCAAACTCCGCAACCGTCCCACTAATATCTCTTGGCCTAAACTTTATCTTTTAGGATATATGAGAAATTATCCTGAAGTCTTAAGTAGAAATTATTATCCTCCTTGTATTTCTGCCTTAGTTGCCTACTATTTATGGTTCTTTCCGGTTTCTGACATGTACAGATAGCATAGATTTTGATCGCAGGTGTTCAATGATACAGGGCTACAAAGATTGGGGATGCAGGTCTCCAGACGAACCTTGTCTGGCATGGCCTACGGCACAGAGAAGTTCATGGGAGAATATCACCTGAAATTTTCCCAAGTGTTTCTGCATAAAAGAAACTGTTACATATCTGCCCATCGATGGGCGCATCTACACTTCAGCACAGTGCATTCTCAACCAAGCAGAGGTTTTGTGTTTTAAATCTGTTCTGGCCGAAGGAAGGGTGGGTCTGATGTCAGAGTGGGAGCAACTCTCGCTCCTACTCCACACCCCTGAGATGCTCTTCTCCAAAAACTCACACCTATACAAGGAAGAAAAGAAAATATTCTGGTCTAAGTTTGGTGAGACCAATTAAAAATATCTCACCAAACTTCTATCTAGGGCGGATCTGGATGTTTCCAGTTTGGTTAAGAAATGTCCAAATTTGTCTTTCCCTGACTGACGTACTTCCCTTAGAAGTGTACCCTCTAGGGCTACCCCTCGGGCTGCTGGAGGGGAGCCGCTGGAGGGATAAAATAGACAGAGGGGTGGAAGAGTACACTGACCTCGAGGAGCACTGAGCAAGGGACTGAATTGCGGAATCATTATATGTGCATCTGAAATTAATGTAACACTGTATGGTAATTATACTTCAACTTAAGGGAAAAAAAAGAGAAACAATAACTACTCACAGTTGGAATGCCAGGTTCTCTCTCACTCTTGGGTTCCCATACTGAGGGAATAAATAAATAAAGATGACACTAAAACAGCTTATTGTAAACACCCAGACAGCCTCCGACTTGAACCTTCAGGAGAGGGAGGGTCCCCACCACATTCTGGGTCAGCCCCCTGTTTGCTTTGTGGCTTCTGGCTCCTCCGTTGACCCCTCCACGTCTCAAGAGGCCCTTCCCTAATGAGACCGACTACCTTCGAGCTCAGGGTGGCTGATGTCTTTCATGGAATTGAATTTGTATTGGGGGTATTTCATGGAATTGAATTGTATTTGGGATATGGATTGCAATTTTTTTATTTGATTTTTTTGGGTTCAAACCACCAGTAAGTAGGCTGTATAAATCCAGAGAATAGGCAAGAATCAAGAGCTGGAATGTCTTATGCATAACACAGAAATCCTTCCCTCTCCTTCTCTCTTTCTCAATTAAAATGAAAACTTATATTTATTAAACATAGTGAAAATTAACCTAAAACAGAAGCACATCCCTGAGAAAGGTGGAAAGTGAAAAACCTACTTACGATGCAACATTAATTGAAAAGAAAAGCCAGATATAAAATTGTTTATTCAGTGTGATCTCAAATATGTAACATAATATTTGCTGATAGAATGAAGTACATCAAGATGTTAATAGTTTTCATCCTCTGGGCGATGCAATCATGGATGATTTACATTTTCCTCTTTATTCAGTATTTTCCAAATTTTCTACAATTGATGATGAATTCTCTGGTGATTCTAAATAATATATTAATGTGACTTATGTTAATATGTCTTATATTAGTGACATATGAACACATAGCATATATCATTAATACACATTAATATATAATAGTGATATATGTTCTATATAAATATCCATATATATTCATTCTTCTCACACACACACATGCACACAGATCATACAATGTCAACCCGCTGTGCTTATTATCAAAAGTTCACTTGAAAGCCCTGTTTTATAAACTTTTATGAATTGATGATTTTCCATGGAAAACCCAAAGTAAACGACACAAAGAGAGAGGCAGGAAATCAGCCATTCCTGCGACCCATGGTGAGTGTCCAGTTGTTTCTGAGGGCCCGACCACCCCCTCGCGCTCAGCCTCCACTGCTCCCAGCCGCAGATCCAGATGGCTGTCCATGATCCCCACAGCCCGGCACTGGTCTTCCCTCTTGCCCTAGGCTCCCCCGCTCTGCCTGGACGGCACTGGCTACAGCCATGTGTTGGTCTTAGAAGCATGGGGCTTCAGTGACCCGCACCCCGATCGGTGGCAAGAGCTTCCGAATCACAGGGATGCCAGAGGCTGTGGTCCTGAAGGACACACGTCCTTGGGGACATGGACGGTCCAAGGCGGTGGAGCACGCGGGGTGCGGCGCGGCGCGAGGAGAGTGGCTCGCGCCTCTCAGCGGAAGTTGCAATGGACGAGGAGCACCGGGCCTTGCGCGGAGCCGTCCTCTGTGCGCCTCCTCTCCCGAGGGCAGCTGCATGGGCTTTCGAAGTGACTGCTGCAGGCTGAAAGCGCCCAGTTAGTGTTCTGTCCCAGGTTCCATTACGTGGAACATAGAGGTTGGCCACACCTGCTCCCTCTGGTCCCTGAGTCACGCCTCCGGGTCTGTAGGCCTGCGAGAGGAGCCCCACCACGGCCAGCTGCCTTCTCCCTCCTGCAGCCTCTGGAAGCCTGGGAGGGCTAGTCTGAAGAAGAGCCCGGAACCTTCCAGTTCAGTGCTTACACTCTGGCTGTGTCGCACAAGGGTCCAGGGTTCCAAGAGCAGGTTGGCTCCCAGGAACCAGGGTAAGGTCTCTGGTGGTTATTGGCTCTGACAGAAACATCCAGAAGGCACTGGAGGGGAAGACCCAGCCCCCACGGCTAGCACAATTGCCTGGAGCACTTCTGTAGGAGCCGAGGCAGTGCGTGCGGGCACCAGACCTCGCCTGGCCGAGCAGCCCTGGAAGCCTCCGCCACGCAATCCTGGTTTGAACTTCACTCTCCCTGCCTGGTTCCTATTAAGGCTGTGGGTTTCCAGGACTTAATGGCAGAGCTCTGGCTCTGGGAAGCAGGGGGGCCCGCCAACCAGACTGCAAACTAATGAGAGCTTCCACAGTCACCCTTTCTGGCCTGGACACCAGGTTATTCACAAACTTCTCAAAAGTGAACACACAAAAGCAAAACCAAAACCCTTGGACAGCTCACGGCTGGACATATGCTCCCTTATTCAGGGACAGAAGTCAGGCAGATTGGAAGTTGCATGTGTTGGTAAACTTTGGCCTCCTTAGTTTTATGCTGCTGAAGTCAGATTCAGGGGTGCCTTTTAGTCAAAGGGCCTGACTTTGTCATCTTGAGCAAATTCCAGGACATGCCCTAAAAGTGATGAGATGCACACCTTGTCGGGGAGGGCAGGGGAGTCAGGGAGGCTACAGTCTCCTCTCACGGAGCAAGATCTAGGCCAGGGAATGTCCTGAAACTCTGGCCAAAGGGAAGCTGGCCTGACACATGTAAGGTCCTTGGCCAGAAGAGCCCTGGGCCAGCTCAGCTGGAAGAAGAGGCACCTGTCATCCCTCCCTCAAGTTCTCCAGCTTCTGCTCTAGGATTTAGCATTTTCTTATAAGCTCATCTCATCTGAGGGCCCCTCCAGCATCTTCAGGGACCACACCAAGGAGGGAAGGAAAGGTAAGATCTGAAGATGAGAAGCTGATGCATAAGATGGTTTTCCACGTTTTCCAGCCACCTGAGTTCACGTGATGTAGCAAGCATGGGGTCTGCAATATTCAGTGACCTCTTTTGTTTGGATCACTTTGTGAGGGGCCCTTGAGGGGCAGGAAGATCTCAGCCCAGGCTATTGAGTGATTATACACCAGTGCACTCTTATTGTCTAATTCATTCATTTATTCACCTATTCATTTATGGGAAAACCTTTATATAGTGTCTGTTACATTTTAGGAACTGTGTGTGTTTGATGCTGTCTGTACAGAGGTAACCAAATCATGGTCCTAAACAAGATATATTTTGCCAACTCACGATGGACACAGCCCAGCTCTCAAAGATTGAATGTTAGTGAGACAAACACTGTTAAAGAAGCAGACAATCCTGTAGAGTGGCAGGTATCATGGTAGAGAAAGTGTAGGGTGCTGTGTTGGAAGTTCCAGGATGATTCCCAGAAGTGATGTCTGAACTGATTTTGAAGGATGGGTCAGAGTTCTTTAGGTGAAAAGTGACAAGAGGATATTCCTGGTCAAAGAAATGGCATGTGCAAATGCTCTATGGGATAGACAACATGGACAACATGCAGAAATCGACTGGACGCCTGCTCACAGAGACATGGTTGTGAAAGAAAGCAGGAGCTTGGTTGTGAGTGAGTGACCTTCCAACTTATGCTAAGGAGTTGGCCCTTTATCCTGATGGATGGGGAATCCCGGTAAGTTGAACAAAGATGTCACTGGGATCAGGTGTGCAGTTTATCGTTCTCCCTCAAAAAAAGCATTTGGGAGGCTACTGCCAGAGCTCCAGTGTTGATGATGGAGGACCTTCTGGCGATGTGGAAGAGTGACCACTGGTGGCACGTGGACTCAGGGACTTATCAACCAGCAGCGGTGCGGGAGACCAGGCTTTCCACGGTGCCTCCCATTCTCGAATGCCTGCGCCGGTGATGGCAGCTCCACCGAGGGGTGGATGGCCAGGCACCCCAGGCATGTGCTAAGTGAAATGTGGTCTTCCTTCACAGGGGGACGCTGCTCTCCCCTCACCCACCCTGCCCCGAGCTGTGGCTGTCAGTTACACTGCCAGCAGGTCCCAAGAAGTCATTTGCACACTCCTGTGATCTGGATCACATCCATTGCTGCTTTTCCTTCACTTTGAGAATAAATGAAAAAAAAAAAAATTTGACTCCTCCGGATGCCAGATTTGTGTTCCTGTGTTAGGAGATTGTTTTTTCTTTTTTGCATCTGTGTGTACGTTAAACAGCGAGAAGAAAGTCGTGAAACTCAAGGAGTTTCCCCAAAAGTAAATCAATTTGCGGTTGAATGTGCTGTGGAATTTGTTTGCAAACCTACAAGAGCGAAGCGAGCTTAAAAAAGATGCAGTTGGATGAGCCTGCAAAGTTTTGGAAAGTTCTTTGAACACATGTAAACATGATATGTGTAAGCAAATGTTTAACTTGCCTTTTTTACTTCTACAAATTATATTATGAAATCAGACGTCTGTGACTTCTTAAGAATGTCAAATCAGTGTATTCCTTCAAAACAGATAATTGCCTAGCACTGCTCAGCTTCCAGGCTTCGGGGCTGGGGAAGGCTGGGTTTCCAGCCTGACAATGAATAGAAGCTTGTTCCAGGAGTTGATTTACATAATGCAAGCAGAGGGACAGGCGTGGCCATCAGCATGATGGGCCTGCTGGACACAGACAAACTGCCCTCCGGAGAAGGAGGAAGAGCCACAGTCTCTAGGATTCCTCTTCCCAAGGCCCCCAGAGCCATGCTGGGATTCTGTGCCCTGCCTGGCCCTCAGCTGGAGAGACCAGCTCCCCAATCTCTCCCGGGGAAGGATGGTGCAAAATGTATTCAATCTGATAGCTGTATCAGCACTGCTTCAATACTTTGCTCTCTGAGAATCAGGATTGGAACAGCTAGAATTAAACTGCCCTTCTGGTGCCAAAAGAGATGGAATTTGCCAGATTAGTATTTATGAGCACCGCTCACGTGTGGCTGAGGTCATCTGATATGGTGACTCTTGCATTGTTCCTAGTAGAGTGCATCACAGTGGTTCTGAGGCAGAGATGGGGAAGATACACTGTATATGTCAATATTGCTAGCTCATACATACAATTAGGATGTTATTACTAGACACTTCTATTAACATTGCAGCCAGACCTGGAAAGCAATCCTCTGAAACCCTTGTAGGACGTTTCAAAGAACACACAGCCCCACTGAAAGCAATGGGAGTATTGCCTGGCCTCCCCGCAAGGGTCTCTTCTTGACCCCTCCAAGCCCCAGCCTCACTCCCCCTTACTGCTCACAGCAACACATGTGCAGTTCCAGGGGAGAAAGGACCACATAGTGCTTAATATGCAAGTAGGCATTGATTTGATTCCTTGGGTGCAAAGCAATGTCAATGGGACCATTATAATGCATATGCTACCGCCCACGAGCCCAATTAAATCAAAGGGTTATTGTTATCTTGCATTATCTGTAGCAGATGTATGTATGATAGATTATTGGGGATGCAATTTGCAGTGTTGTGCATTATTTATTCCCAATTTATTAAGCTGTTTGTTGTTGTTGCTTTACAGAGGCTGTTGTACTTTGAAAGTAAGCGCACATTAAAGAAATATGTATCTCGTCTTGATTTGGAAATTTAAAAAACCACAAAGCTGTCATTTTCCACACGTTGAAGGTCTGAGGGGGTGATCTACAGGCCCTTTGCCACCTACTAAATGTTTTTTGGGTGACAATTTTCCTTCCAGACAGTTGACTCAGCCCTTCATCAAATAGGGACAAAACTGACGCTTAGTAAATGTTGAAGGCACAAGGTTGGTTAGGCACAGGCTCTGCCCTCAAGGAGCTCACACTCGTTATCTGTTATCTGAGCCCTCTCTCCATCCCACTCTTTCTCTTTCTCTCTCTCTCTCAGGCAATAGCCAGTGAGGAATTTATGCATATCCTTGGTTTATTCATTAGGTCTTCTGATACACTGGAAAGCAAAGTGACTATGCCAAGGTCGCTCAAACTAGTGAATAGAAGAGGTGGGGGAAGAGGCCAGAGTTCGGTAACCCCAACTTTGCCAACTTTAAACATGGCTTCCCTAAGATAGAAAACGTAAGTAAATTGATGATATGGCTATCCGGTCTCCACAGCTCTCTGAGAGTGATGAACACTACGTCCAGAAAACAGGGTAATGACTGCATGTCTTTTGTATACAGCCTCCCACTCTTTAGTCAATGGGAGATGGTAAATGGATGATATTTGAGTTGCTGGAATCTATGAGGTCTTAGCTACCTTTCTCTCTTGAGGAGATCTGCCCCAATTTGGCAGATTTGGGGATTCCAAGGGGGATCTTCATCTATCTTTAATGAATATTTTTCCATCTTAAAAACAAAATTTATTAAGCAACATACAGGGGTGAAATGAATGGTCAGAGTAGACATGCAAGCTTGAGCTGGTATCTTTTATGAAGGAGTTTCATCACCTCTCCAAGACTCAAATTTTGTCTTGTTAAGTAGGAATAATGGCAGCACCAACATTAGTAGGTTTAAATGAGAGTAAGTATGCGAACCCAGTGGTGCGGTTCACACATTGACAGGTTAATTGATGATGAAGACAACGTTGCTCATGATGAAGAAGACATCCCCCTGTGCTTTGTCACTGGATTCACACACAGCTAGAAAGGTTCCATTCTCCTATTTAAATTTTGGAGACCTTAATAGGATCCAAAAGAAACTTAACTAAGCTAGGAGAGAGTATATCCACAATCCAAGCCAGGTCTTTGGTCTCCAAGACAGTTCTGGTTTGGGAGAGCTGAGACAGACAAGATACTTCCTCCCAGTTTCCCATCCAAGGAAGTCATGTTGGCAGCTGGGAACTTGCCATGGTGGAAGTATTAATGATGTAGAAAGAGGCTGTTTCCCCCCAGAGAGCCAGAAGTTAAACTTTATAGGCATACCTCTGCCCTTCCACTCCTAGTCTTCACATGAGATCGAATGAAAATAGCATAGAGTGTCCTCATTACAGGGTGACTTTTTTTTGTTTGGTTTGTGTTTTTGTTTTTGTTTTAAGTAGGCTCCATGCTCAGCATTGAATCCAACTCGGGGCTCAAACTCAGGACTATGAGATCAAGACCTGAGCTGAGATCAAGAGTCAGACACTTAACCAAATGAGCCACCAAGGCACCCCTACAGGGTGGCTTTTTTTTTTTTTTTAAAGGGAGTTAGTCTCAACCCTTTTGAGAAGTCTCAACAGGCATTATCCAGTAAGTAGGTTCAAGGAGATTTTGAGATAAGTTGTCTCCCAAGGGCACTTCTTCTTCAAGTCATGACTGCAAGCCCGTGGACAGCAATGGTTATTGGCACAGACCATTCTTAAAATTCTAGGAATCAGAGACCCTTTGGGCTGAGGTAAACAGAGTCACTCCCAGGAGAAGTCCTTAGTGAGAGTGTTCAGAAATGTGTCCCTGGCTGGAATCAGATCACAGCATCCAGACAATGAAAGAAATAAGTTTATTTTCAGATAACATCTTGCAGACATGTCAGCTCAGAGCAGAATAGCCCTCTGCCACAGTGTCAAAGAAGGTGAGGGATTGGGAAACATGTAACCAGTGTCAATAAGGTATCCATGAATTTTTTTTTTTTTATCATCAGAATCACTAACCACTGCGCTCAAGTTATAAGAACGGAGTCATCTTTTGTCAACTTTATTGGATCTACAGTGTCTAAGTCAAGCAAAGAGTATCAAATGTGAACCTGGAACAAAATCATAAAGAAAAAATATATACTCATGTATTATACGCTCATGATATATTCAGAAGAAGCAACAATAAAAACAAAGAAACCAGAAAGTCCCATCCATTTAGGTTGGAGGGTCAGGGGATGGGCCAGAAGCTTTCGGGTGGCTTGCATTATTCCTTTCCCAAGAATCCCAAACAGGTACCAGAAGATTTTTGTGGTTTTGTCTGTCTTCTCTGGTATAAAACACCCTCCACACACACGTATTTTCTCCAAATGACAGGATCACGATTTCTGAAGAACAAGAAATGCTAGGTACACAGTCTAACAAAAACAAGTCTTAGAATAATTCCATGTCAAGAGGCAGGGTAGGGGACAGTATTGGTCCTGTAATTAATAGAGTGGCAGAAAGTGCTTCCTTTTCTTAAGACAGTGGGGCAGAAATGCTGACACTAAACTGTTCTGGAAACAGCCAAACCAAGCAGTTGGAGCACAGGGCCACTCTATGCACCACACAGAGTTCTCACACTCACATACATCTCATAACTGAATGGAATCCAGGCAAACCATCTTCTTCCCCTGCTTTCCTTATTACCACCATCATCCTCACCACCACCATCATCATTTGACCTTCAGCATCTCATCAAGAGGTGTTATTTCGTAGAAGCCCCAGTAAAAGACTTTGCTTTCTTTGATCCACTGGCCACGGCTCACCAATCTCCTAACATGCCCTTCTGGAAAACTAGTAAAAAGAAATCACTCCTATCCATTCTCCCAAAGGCCAAACTTAAAAGAGGACACATTTCTCAGAAGTCACTAGAATCCTTAAATCGAGGAAGGAGAACCTACTTTGCCACCAAGAAAAATGTGCGCCATGTTCCTCCCTGCCATGTCCTTGTCCCGCACCATTACATCCAGTCACGCAAATACATATTTACACATGACTTAAAACCCAGCCTATCTGCCCAGTGCACTTTAATGGAGAATTAGCACTGTAGATAGAGCCGAGGCTTTCCCAGTGCAGTTAAAAAAAGAATTCTGTGGTTTAGTTCTGCCGAGGCGATATTGCTCAACAGTTAATGTAATCATATTACAAGCGCCTGTATTAAAATCATATGCAAGATGAAAATCAGTCTGAACAGCAGCAACCAGGAAAAGACAAAGAAAGATCTGTGAGTTGTCATAATCCGTAAAGAAACTTTAATAGGAAAAATATACTGACACATACACACGCACACACATACATGGAGAGAAGAACCAATAAAGCTTCCAAGGACATTTACAAATGCACAAGCGCTTTGCTGGGAAATCTCCTCTTCATATGCATTCCTCCTGAGGAATGTAGTCCCTGGGTGTGAATGATAGTGTGCCGAACAGAGATGGCCACCTAAGACCTCGCCTGGACCCGGGCAAAACCAAGTCTAGCTTGATACATTGGGATATTGTGCATTCATTCCTCAGCTGGGGGTTGGCCAGGGAGGATCTGGCAGGTAGCCACTTGAAAGCCAACGGCTTTCCTGGTGTGGTCCTGGTTTTTGTTGGCAGGTTAACTCTGCTATTTTATACACTCCTGCGGTAGGGATTAAGTCTATCAAAACTTCAAGATTTCTTATAATATTAGACATGCAGACACAGAGCCTCCTACAATCTCCTCTTCTCCCCCTTCTCCCTCCTCAATGCAAAGGAAAATCAGACCTTTTTTTTTTTTTTTTTTTTTTTTTAATGTGTAGTACCTGGAATCTACTTCAAACACTTTTATGGAACCAGAAGCATCGAACGTAAGGTTTTCTCAGCAGGACTTTACACAGACCTGAAACCCTGCCTGGGTTTTCCATTTCCCCTCAAGGAAAGAGTTTGTAAAGGGGCCAGGAGAGGACCCACAGCACATCACAGTTTGTGAGCAAGTTAAACACAGGAAATGCCCAGAGATGAAGATTCGAAGACATCAAGAAAGTTCAAAGGCCTAAGACTTGTCACAGCTGAGTAAGATTTGTCACAGAGCTCAGCTGGGACCTGTGGCAAGAGCACCAAGGGTAGCAGGAAAATCATCTGTGGATTATTTATTTTGCTGTTTACTTTATGGAAGGGTGCCCTTTACACTGCTCACCCCACAAGGTCAGTCAGATGAAATCGGCTGAAGACCATCCTGGCTGGAGAGGGGCAGACCTGTTTCAGAACAAAGCTCGGGAACGGCTTTGTGCCTGAAGTGTGGTCAACCTTGGAAAGAGAAAAACGGCCCGATATGAAATAAAACCTGAAAATGTTTTACAGAGCAAACTTAGGAGAGAGTGACTCAACCATACCACAAAACAAAAACAAACAAAAACAAAAAAACAAAAAACCTTCTTAGTTGACACCAAAGAAGTGTTTTCCTTAAAGGACCACAATCGATTGCTTCCACTGCTTTGGAAAATTTCTTTCTTTTCTTCGTTTTTCCTTTTAGTTTTTTCAGTCTAAAATTTTCTTCGTGGTGCAAGGACATATCCACCTGTATTTTCTTTTTCCATGTGATATATTATGATGATGGATATTATCATTATAATTTTGTCTCTAGAATTCTTACAGCAGGACAGTTAGTGTGTTGACATCATCATTCTGGTCAATGTAGATTTGGAAATGGTTTTAATTAATGGCTTTAGCTACTGCAGAGTCAGCAAAAACAGAGCCTTTTTTGATGTGTGTGTGTGTGTGTGTGTGCATGTGTGTGTGTGCGTGTGTGTGTGTGTGTGTGTGTAGCGGGGAGGTGAACATTACATCTGTGGCAATTGCTTTCTGGATTTTATTATTTTCTCTCCCATTATACACTTCTCAGTATTTGCTCTGGCTTCTCTTTAAAAAATGTAGTTATTTCCTCTCAAATGACGTAATCTTATGAAAAACCAAAGCTTTGCAAACTTGCATTTAGCAAGGGAATTCCCAGTATTTATATGCCTGTTAACATGAATATAAAAAGAAGGCAGATTAGCCAGGCAACTGCAGCTCACATTCTGTGTATGTTTTTTTTTTTTTTCTTTCCTTCTTGCCTTTCTTCTTGCCCTGTCTTTCTTCTTTCTTCTTTCTAAAAATATTTTGAAGTGCTTTCCACAAGCCAAGTGTTTAACGTAGTGGAAGTAGAAGCTGACCAGTTACTGACCTCATAGCAGGGGGTGATAAGTCATTAATATAAGATGCTCTAAGAAAAGACACGTGCACACAGGAAGAGGCACAGACTGGATTCCCTAGGAGCTTAAATGAGAGTCGATTCATTCTGGCTGCAGTCTGCAGCTGGAGCAAGGAAGGGTCACAGCACTCTTCCTAGCACAGTCGATATTCATATTCTTTTTTTTTTAAGATTTTATTTATTTATTTGACAGAGAGAGAGATCACAAGTGGGTGGATAGGCAGGCACAGAGAGAGAGATCACAAGTAGGCAGAGAGGTAGGCAGAGAAAGAGGAGAAAGCAGGCTCCCCACTGAGTAGAGAGCCCAATGCAAGGTTCGGTCCCAGGACCCTGGGATCATGACCTGAGCCGAAGGCAGAGGCTTTAACCCACAGAGCCACCCAGGTGCCCTGATATTCATATTGTCTTAAAAGATCAGCTGATAATACCCAGGCAGCCTGAGAGGTGAGGTGAGCTGGGTATCCAAGGGCTCCAACATAAAATCTTTGTATATATATGAAGGATGCTGGGGTCCTGGATCTCTGAGGTATTAGCTAGGCTTGCAACAGATAGGGAAGGGGAGATGGAAGATGTGAAGGGACCGGAGATGAAGAGGTCTGTGAGGCTTACTAAAGAGTTTGGATTGCATTCTTCAAACAGAGAGTATATCAGACTTCCAAGGAAAGAGATGAGGAGCACAGTAAAACACACACATTCTGGAACTTGATCATCTGAGTTTGCATTACAGTTATGTCATTGGTGAGAGGTATGATTAGTCGAGTTTATGACATCTCCATGTGAGTAAAGGTTTGCTCACCTATGCAGCGGTGAGGATTGTATGGCGAACTCCTAGCTTCAGGTGTGGATGGAGTCAAGCAGCTGATGCATCCTCAGTAAATCTGTGATAATAAGGACGGTATGTGGAATAGTGGGAAGGCCATGAGCAGAGGAAATCAGCCAGACCTTCTTTTGGAACCTGGTTTGGCCATTGATTAATCATGAAGCCCCAGGCTGGTGCCCTCACTGTACGGTTGCCACTCTTGGATACTTCCTCTGTCTGACTGAGGTGATGGCAGTCCCCATAGGAGGATGAAAGAACCATATGAGATAAAATTCAGGCACACTGGTATGAATTCTGGCACATAGTAGGGCATTAATACCTCAGTCTTCTCTCCGTTGACATAGAAGATTGGTACCAAGGAAATATCACTTGTCCTTCTGGACTCTTGAGAAGGTTCAGTGCCCCACCTGTTGAATATAATACAGATATACTAAACTCAGATGTAGAGAATAGGGACTCCTCACAGAAAAAGAAAAAAATCATAAAGTCACTAGATTATGTCTCTCAGTATAAATTCAGTGAGCCTCAAAGATCAGAGTTCTTTGAAAAATAGCCTCATGAGAAAGTTCTGGGAACTGAGGTAGAGCACGGTGACTATAGTTAACAATATTGCATTGCATGATTCAAAGTGGCTAAGAGAATAGATCTTACAGGTTTGCACAGCATGCATGCACACAACACAACAACAACAACTAACAACAGGAACTGAGCGAGGTGATAGATGTCGTCACCTAATTGTCCAAATCATTCTGCAAAGTAGGTAATCAAATCACCATCTTGTACACTGTAAACAGACCCAAGGTTGCCTGTCAATTATCTTTCAATAACTGAAAAATAAAGAAAAAGAACTTCAGTGATGATTTGCCTGTGGTAGCTCAATATTGACAGAGATGTCTTCTTCATTTTTCCTAAAATACTGGCCTATCTACCGTAACATTTCATCCCCTGCAAGATGACTTACTCTAAGAAATTAATATTCATTCTGTCATGTCCATCAATCCAAATGACCTTTCTAAAATGTAGCATGACTGTAGTATGCTCTTACTCTCAGACTTTGAATGACTCCCTATGCCCTCCAGAGTAAGCTTAGCCTTTCGGCATACACTTGCGGTCCTTCATATCCTGTCCACTTCCATGCCTCTAGATCTCCTCCTCACCCTTCCTAATTTACATCATGTTTTCCTACTTACAGATACTTACCTAGGCCTTTCTGCTACATTTTTATTTTATTCCCAAGCTGATTGTTGCTCCTAAATAAATTCCTCCATTTACTCACCTGGAGAACTCCTACTTACTCTTTAAAACCCAGCCCAGAAATTATGTCCTTCAGAAGGTGACCTTAAGCCTTATGAAAAATGTTCATTGCCTTTCCTCTATAATAGCAGTTCACTCCATTCACAATTTAAGAAAGCTAAATCCTCTTCTGTAATAATCTTTAAAAGAGAGAACCAAGGTATGACAATATTATGAGGACGTTATTTATAAAATTTAAAGTAAATATCATTAAAAGGAACAGCTAGGAATGCAAAACATTATTCTCTGTAATTATCTATTCTCCATAATTATCATTTACTATTTACTATTACTACTAGTAATTATCATTTACTATTAAAACTATATTCATCTACGGTTTTGGTGAAAATTTCAGAAATTAAGAAAGGAAATATTGTGATTTAATAGCATCTCTAGTTTTCACTTCACACTCATAAGAGGTACTTGAGTGGCTTTTTCTCAATATTTGCGGGAAAAAAGAAACAATAATGTACAAGGAAATAGCAAAATAACAATAATAATAATAATAATAATAATAATTATTGAACACCTACTAGATTTCAGGAGTAACAGTTCAAAACCACCAAAAGGTATATATTCTCTTCCTTTTTTTTGAAGATTTTATTTATTTATTTGACAGACAGAGATCACAAGAAGGCAGAGAGGCAGGCAGAGAGAGAGGGGGAAGCAGGCTCCCCACTGAGCAGAGAGCCTGATGCAGGGCTCAGTCCCAGGACCCTGAGATCATGTCCTGAGCCGATGAAGGTAGAGGCTTAAACCACTGAGCCACCCAGATGCCCCTGTATATTCTCTTCTCCTCCAGGTAAACCAAGTGAGCGCTGGAAGATGACACAGTTAGTGAATGGGCAAAGCAGCATCTGAGCCTCCGTGTGTCCAGCTGGAAGTCTCACACACGCTCCCTAGTCCCATGCTGTCTTTTCGAATCCAGTGCTGGTCATTTAAACTGCAAGTCACAAAGGCAGTAAATGTTCTCCAGGCTCTCGGGGGGTGGTGAGCTCCTGTCTCAGTCGCTGGCTAGCCTCTCTTCACCGTTTCCCTTGGGAAATGTTCTGTCCACGTCAAAGGTGCCACGGGATGCATGTGGAGGCCACAGTGAAGGCAGGCCCCTGCTCTTCCATCGGGCTGTCGGTTGGTTTGTGGGGGATGCGAAGGTCTGGGTGATTGTACTGGTCGGCTCCCATTATCTAACCAGTAGCCATCAGCTGAGCAACAACACACAAATGGGCGACCTGACAGTTATGGGGACAGATGTCCCACGTGAATCTTCCTGCGCTAAAATCAACGTGTCAGGGGAGCTGTGCTGCTTACTGAAGGCTCTGGGTGAAAATATGTTTTCTTGCCTTTTGTTTTGTTGTTAGAGGTCTCCCGTGTCCTCTCCGCACGTACCCTGTCCTCTTCACTCAAAGCCAATAGCACTGCACCCTGTTCCTTCCTACCTGTCACCTCTTCCTCCGCCTCTGACTGCACTCAGCTGGGACAGGTTAGTTGCTTTTAAGGACCCTTGTAATTACACTTAGGGCCCAACGAGATAATCCCAGATAATCTCTCTCCCCGTGTCAAAGTCTTTAATGTAATGACTCTGGCACAATCCCCTTTCCTGTGAAAGGTGACATACTCCGATCCTGGAGTCTGAGAGGGATATTTTAGGGAACCATGATTCTGGCAGAGTTTGTCAGAATGTGAAGCCAGTGGCTCTTCCCAGGGTCTGTCACTACCCGGGCAGTGCGCCCCTGACCTGCTGGTCCCCGCAGAGCAGACAGAGGGACTGTGGGCTGCATCTTGCTCCTTCGTACAAAGGCTGCCTTGTCGGGGCTCAGATGCTGGATCAATGGCTCATCCTGCCCCTTGATTCAAGGATGACGTCATTGTTCTCATCCCAGTCAAGGTGTCTGCATTCTCAGATGGTTCATCCCTGTCCAGGAGCGGGAGTCCTCAGGTGCAGGAGAAATTCAGCTCTGCCAAGGCAGTCCGCCCATGTGTGCATTCGAGGCGGCCCGAGGAGGCAGGACTAGCACAATGAACTCCAAGGACACTGCTCAGAACAGCCCTGCCAGCTGGGCACAGGTCTCTCCGAGGGAACAAGGCCAAGGAGCACGTGTGTGCTGCTATTCCCGAGTCCCGGGCGAAAGGCTGCTTGAAGACTCGTGGTTTAAAGGGAGGAAGTCTGGGCATGGGGTTCAGGATCCTGCATCACCTCGAGGCTCTCTTCTCTCTCTCATCAATACAGAGAGCAACACCTACCGATTGGCTGTGACAGATAGTCAACAAATAACATAAACTCTGAAAACAATGCCAGCGCCCTGCGAGGCGACCTAGAAATCGCGGGTCTCTCACCTGTAATCTTTCCATTCTCCCGTTTTTGCACCGTCGTCTCCTAACCGGTGCAACGCGTGGGGATGCTAGTGGGTTTCAGCACAAAGACAGACAGCCTGCCCTTGAGAAGCTGAGGCTTCTTCACCTGTGGCCACAGGGCCGCACCCCAACGGTGACACTGGAGTGTGACCAATGTTATCAACCAAGGTGAAGCCCATTCCATCATGAGGACAGCCTTTGGCCTTGGCCTTGGAGGACAGGCCAGGGGAGGAAGAAAGGAAAAGGCAGCCGGGAGACGCTGAGCACGGGCAGAGATGAAGAGCGGGTCTAAGAGTTTGTTGCCGGCGTGCAGTTACGCAGCCAATTCTGGTTCTCAAGTAAACCTGGAATGCCCGTCTGCCAATTCCCACCATCCCCCAAGACCCCAGTTGAAGGGAGAATGCTCAGAACTTGCATCGGGAAAGCAATTTTGCAGCTTGGAACAGAGGACATTCCTTGCTCTCAGGCTTTGGTAAGGTCCTATATGCCTCCGACGTGGATCACTTGTACCATCTTTTATTATCTTGTCCACAGCCTTGAATGGTGCCTACCATCCACCTGATGTTATGGGACAAGATGAAGTTCCAGCACAGAGAGGTTGAAAAACTGGCCTGAGGTCACACAGCTAGAGGCATACTCTCACCAAGGTCAGCCTGATCCTCAATGCTGCGTACTTTTTAGCCTTCTGTTCCCCAATGCCTATCACTGCAGGATCTTCACCTGCCATCTCTACAACCAGGATCACTAGGCCCCCCGAATTTCAGAAGCACATGCTCCTAATTCCATATTCCAAATTCCAACTGTTCACTGAGGCCTACTTTAAATGGCACCTCTTCTAGGAAGCCTTTCCTGATTTATCCTAAAGGGAGCAGGATTTCTCTACGTCACACATTGACAAACCATAGCCTATAAGCCAAGTCAACCTCATTGCCTGTTTTCATAAAAAAACAATGTTTGTGAATAAAATTGATCAGAACACAGGAAGGCCTTTTCTTCTGTCTATAGCTGCTTTTATGCTACTATTGCAAAATTAAGCAGTTGTGACAGACCATATGGCCAGCAAAGCAGAAACCACTTACAAGTCTCTGACTCTTTTCAGGGGGGAAAAAAAAAAATCACTAACCCCTGCTGTAAGCCATGACCCGAAAATCATTTTGTGAGTATTTTTTATGGCATGAGTTGAATACAGCTGTTGATAGCAGTGTGTGCCTGCATACGTGTGTATGTGTGTGTCTCTGTGTGTGTGTGTGTGTGTGTGTGTGTGTGTGTATGGAGTGACTAGACCACTCAACATTTGAGGAGACTCAGTATCACTGGTAAGTAGTAAAATGACTATGGGATCTGAAACCATAAAGGCACATTTCCTGTGCAACCTCGGGAAAACTGCTTAGCCTCTCTGATCCTTATTTCCTCATGTGCACCAGCAGGCAGGGGCTCCGCTATCATCCTCAGAAGACCACTCTGAGGGGTGAATGAAGTCACGTGCTCTCTGTCTTCACACAGCGTGTGGCATGCAGTGGTTCTCTTCTACTGGTGAGGAAATGTGTTCCCCTCTCTCCTGCCTCTCATCCAGACCAAACTTACAGCTCGCTAATCCTGGAGTCCCAGTGTCTCCTTGACATTGACGTGAGATCCTTGACGTTGAACCTGAAATGGGAATAGGGTGGGCAATGGAGCAGAAGCCACCCTGGACTCAGCCCGTCAACTCATCTCACAGAGTGAGCCTCCCGAAAGCTGGAAACTTCCCGTCATTAGGAGCCTGGGCTGGTTTCCAGCTGGTGCCCTGGAGAGGAGAGGCTTCTTATCCCATTACCAGCCTCCTAAGCCAGCCCGTCCCCCCAGGATTAAGATCTTATAAACATCAGCCAGTCCTCAGGGGTGATCTGCGGAGGGCCCCCCCATTGGTTCGAGATGGAGAAGAAACTGGTTTGGGGGAACAAATGTTAACTTTCTCTTTTCAGGAAGGAGAAAACAACACAACCACCAGGAACAACATGGCCCAAAATGCCTCACACAAACCAAGTGACTTTCTTCCCTAAGACTCAGAGATCAAGACGTAATTTTTAGGGGGCTGTGGGTTGAGAGTGCAGCGATGTGTGCTTTGTGGCCCTCCGAGGTCCCCAGCAGGGCGGGTGCAGAGACGAGGGTGAGGCAGACTCTGGTGCTTTCGGGGGAAAACATGCCATCATGGAGAGGTGGGGAGAGATGCCAACAACGAAGTGGCAACCTTTTTGCAGAAACTGCATCTCAAAGAAAGGTTTTTGTTCACTTAATTTTTCTCCTATGGGTTGTGCCGTCACTCCCGTCTCTATCTGGGCTTTATAAAACCCCAGCAGACTCTGAGACGGCGCTGTTCTTTTCAGGGAGAGGCAAACAGCCCATCTGTTGAAACCCTGGGCATCATCTTCTCTCTCCAGTGGAGAACCTTCCAGCACCGCGCCTAGGCCATGAGGAATGGTGAATACCACCCTCCAGTTCAGGTCGAAGGCCACACACAGCCCCCTCCACCGGCCACAGAGTGGGTTAGTTCAATGACACAGAATAGAATGTCAGTAAGGATCTGTGTTCATGTCTAAATACATAAATAGTCCAACTCACAATTGATGAGTTACCATCTGAGAGACACCTTGAAGTTTTGGAAAGAGCATAGGTTGTGGAACTGAGACAAGTGAGCCGTGTTCCCCATCAGCCACTTACTAGCTCCATGACTTTGGGAAAGTCACACAGCCTTTCTGAGCCACAATTCCAATACCAACGAGGTAAAGCAGAGATATGAATTTTGTGTGATAATCCCAAGAGTATGTGGAAGTGTTTATGGGATCCAGAAAGCTGTGCAGAGGACACATGTCAATGTCATCATTGCTAATGAAATGAGCCACCCAGCTTCCCTCCTCCTGCATGAAAGCACAGGTGATAGATGCCAGATTCATGGACAGTTCAGGGAAAAGCTCACTGGATTAGAAGGAGAGGTAAAAATCTCCAGACATGTAAAACTCTATTTTTGTAAGATGCCACAAGTCATTACATGAAAAAAAAAGAAAGAAAGAAAGAAAGAAAATCAAACAGGTGTGGATGACGTGGACCACAACCGTTTTCTGCATCTCAGGACTTATCAGTACCTTACCTTGGCATCAAGAAGAAGCCCTACAAGCCAGTGTGTACCCCAGCCTTTATGAGCACAGGATTTTCTGGCTGAGCTTTCGGGAGGACTTAGGAAAAAATCTCAAAGATAGGTGTAGGGTTCTTTGGCAGAAAATAATACCAACAGCAAGAGTAGTATTATTTTTTTTAGAGTTGACTGTGTACCAGGCACTGGTTCAAGAGTTTTCATGAATTAACTCACATAATTTAAGTAGAGCAGATGCAAGATCACATGGGTGCCAAGTGTGCCAGGAGGCTGTCAGGCTATGAAACTCAAGACTTCAGCTGGGACTGCAAACGGGCCCAGCTTAATGCCCCCAAATGTGGCCACTGTGAGGGCAAAGAACTGGCCCCTTCCCTTCTCTATCTCCCGTTTTGGCTCCTGGCTGGGCCCAGGGTTGCAAACATGAAATGTGGATATCCTTCTGGAAGCTGGAATGATATGTGCCATGCTAGAGCACCATGTAGGGCCCGTCACATGAAGAATCCCATTATGTGAACCTCTAACTCAACACATCATCAAATAGGGCGCTGCCACTCACACACACACACACACAAGTGGTTTTCTTTCTTCAATGGGTTCCCCTACCTTCCATGACAATCACCTCCTATTGTTGTTTTTTTTAATCTCTTTTCTTTTTTTTTAATAATTTTTTTTAAAGATCTTATTTGTCTATTTGACAGGTAGAGATTACAAGTAGGCAGAGAGGCAGAGAGAGAGAGAGAGAGAGAGGAGGAAGCAGGCTCCCCACTGAATAGAGAGCCCGATGCGGGGCTCGATCCCAGGACCCTGAGATCATGACCTGAGCCAAAGGCAGAGGCTTTAACCCACTGAGCCACCCAGGTGCCCCTTAATCTCTTTTCTTAATTCTGACTTTTCCTCCTGTCCCTAGTGTGAGCACCCAGAGTAGACCACACACCTTTCTGTTTATTAGCTTTACTCAAACTCTAGGAAATCCTCTGAGGGCATGTGAGATCATCTCTAGGAAGAAAGACCAATGAAACTGACAGCTTCTTGGAGGCAAGGTCACAATTTTTGTCTTTTTTCTCCAATATCTCTCTCAGTTCAGATTTATCTCTCTCTCATAACGGGACCTTATAAGTGAATGAATTACTGAACAGCTTCCAATGGTTACTTTCTTATTTATTTATTTATTTATTTATTTATTTATTTATTTATTTCACAGAGAGAGATCACAGGTAGGTAGAGAGGCTGGTGCAGAGAGAGAGAGAGGGAAAGCAGGCTCCCTGCCAAGCAGAGAGCCCGATGTGGGACTCGATCCCAGGACCCTGAGATCATGACCCGAGCCGAAGGCAGCGGCTTAACCCACTGAGCCACCCAGGCGCCCCATCCAATGGTTACTTTCAGCCCCAAATTATTTTCCTCAAATCCAGCCCCATGTTTCAGCTGCTATTGAGATCACACCCAGAAACGCATCCATTCCTCAATGAGAACTGGCTTCCCCCTTTCCCTCATCCATATGAGCTGGTCCTCTTGAATTCCACTCTGTCATGGTGGCTGTGTCCACTCTGTCGTGGTTCAGGCTATTGATCCCCGGGCTATCACTAAATGGTTCTTGCCTTTGGAACTGAAATGTAGTACTAAACCCAGCAGGTTCTATCACCATTATACCTCTCCTGGACTCTAGTTGACTTTTCAAAGGCTATTGACACAGCCTCTTGATCTTCTTATCCATTTTTCAGTCATTCCTTCGTTCATTCAGGAAATGTTGATTGAGTCCCATGTTGTGCCAGGAGCAGATCGAAGCCAGTGAAAGGCCATACTCCTTGGGAGGAGTTAACATGTTTTGTCTCACCTCTCTCATCAATAAAATGGGTATAGTCCTCCATCGTGATGGTGTCAGGATCCAGTGAGTCAATAAATACAAATTTAGCATGCTGCCTGTGGGGGATTTTCAACAACATGTAGCATCCCTTATAATTATGCTTACTATTCCAGAGGTAGAAAGGGCATGCCTGGCCCAGCAGATGGCTGCCTTGTGGGACAGAGAGTCAGGAGCTCAGGATGCAAGGGCTGGGAAGGTGTCCTTCCCGTTTCCTCAGCTGGAGGTGAGATGTGCAAATGAGGGAGGCTTCATAGCCAGTAGCAGGTCCCTTTCCTGGCTGTACCATTTTCAGAGCAAAGGCACTGGCCAGGAGTTGTAGACTCAGCATCATCACTGATGTTGGAGTAAGGAAAGGCAGAGAGATGTGGGTGTCAGAATGGGGAAAGGCAGAGAGATGTGGGCGTCAGAATGGACACCCACTCAGAGCAAGACCCTCCCAGGGTAAAACTAGTAGTTCCCTTGTAGAACCTCTTTGTGAACACTGTGATGGGGTTGACTCCCAACTGGAGGGCAGCATCAGTAAGTGGGAGTCTGCATGGCTGGGAAGGCACATGGGCAAGCTTGCGTGTCTATGCATGTCTATGTCTGCAGGAGGGTATCTGCATGGGGTGCATGCCCAGAACACAGCCGATGTACAACAAGGACAAACTAAACTCAGGGCTGCTTGCACACTCGTTCTTCCTTCGTTCTGGAAGTCCACTAAGCTTGCTGCTCAAGGTGTGATTCGTAGACCAGTAGAATCCCAAAACCTTGCTAGAAATGCAGAATGCCCATCTCCAGCCCTACCCAAGACCTAGTGAATCTGAATCTGCCTTTAAAGAAGCCTCCTTGGGAGGTTCCTCTGCGTTTGTAGACTTAGGAAGATTTTACGTCATGGAATGAGGTATTCTTTCAATTCAAATCCAGCAGCAGCCTGGGAAAAATTGCCAGCTCAGGAAATAGGTACGGCAGGGACATTTATTGAGCACTCCACTCATGTCATCCCACGTGGCCCTTAAAATGGCCCTTTTTGGTTCCATTTCAGAGATGAGGAAGCTGAGGTACAATCAAGTGGGGTCCTGTCGGTCTTCAAGGCTCAGTGGCGAATGAAAGGTACAGTCTGGCTAACAACTAACATTGCTTTATTTCCAAGGCATGCTATTGATTTCGAGCATGGAGGAGTCGGCTAGGATGAGGTGGGTTTCCGAAGAATAACTAAATGTCCCTTATTTTATGTGTGTTGAACTCGAGTGCACCTGGAGGAAAACTCCTGTCCAATTCAGAGCTTTGTTTCTGATTTTTCTATGGCAGCAAGAGGCCATCCTTATAGGACATCTCTGGTGTGTATCTGGAAGCCAAGAAAGTTCACCTTCACTCTAAATATGGTTCTTCATGTGCCTGAGGGATGTTACGACCCTCTGACTTGCTTCTCCATCTGCAGAATGGGGAATGAGTGATGGTATCTCAGCTTTCAAAGTTCAAATGAGAAAGGGAGATACGTTTCACAGACTGATTGAACATCTGGAGGTTGACCTATCAAAAGCACAAAGTTTAGGTCCACTTACAAATACACTTAAGTTGCCAGGATGTTTTCAATACCTTAATTAAATAGGAGATTTTATAACTTCATCATATTTAATCGTCGTCATAAACCTCCTTGGAAGTCAGCTTTGCCAAATTCATTTCACAGATGAGGAACCTGAGTCTCCAAGAGGTTAAGGGGCTTTTCCCAGGTGCTCACAGGTAGTTAAGCATGGACCTAGGGTCCTTAACCGTCTGACCACTCACTCCCGACTGCAGTGTCTCAGCACAGCCTTGCTAATTTAATTTCAGAAAATCTACATAACATGATAGATGTAGAAATGGGTGTGAGACAAGCTTTAGCAAGTCTGCATGTCATTTTGGGTGCCCAACACTTTCCTTCGACTGACGTCCTGGCAGTTCAAGCTCCCAGAAGCCCATGTGAAGGAAGGCTCAAAAAATCTGCTACAATTTTTGACTCAACATTTCCTTACCCAGAATAGTCCAAGTCAGCATTGTGGAGGACAGCCCCCTGGGGGGCTGAGAGGCAGAGCCCCTCCCCGGCCCTCCCAGCCTTCCTCCACGAGGGACTGGGTCCACGTGACACCAAAAGCCTCCTTCTAGGAGAATGTTGATGCTGAAGAATAGGAGCCTCCAGACTCGATAGGATTTCCAAGACTCTCCCCCAAAGCCTATTACTAGAATATGGCTGAATCAAGTTTTCTTAACTCTCCATGTAAGTTCACCTTCTCTCGCCCATTGTGCCCCTCCTAGAAGCAGCTGATTATGTGATTATATGAACTCCTGTGCCTGATAGGAACCAAATGTTGAGTCTCCAGTGACTCCTGTCTCCAGCAAAGACCCAGAGTATGACAGTGGACCTTCTGGATGTGGGCACCTGCCTGAGAGAGGGCCCTGTGGTCTCACTGGTTTGTTCTTCCTCTCACCGTGGCCACAATGTGCCCAGCACATGTCAGGTGCTCAACAGAGTTAAACACAGGGGCAGTTCCTTCTCTGCACATTCATAGGCTTTTTTCTAAAATACAGGCAGAGAAAGAGTCACAGTCTGGCTGAGTTGCAGCTATGTGTGGCCCTTTAGGGGTCTGAGGTTATGGGAGACTTTTTTCTACCTAAGAGAAGATGCCCCCCCCCCAGGGCTGTCCCTTTGGAACTGGAGGTTGGAGGACATGGTGAAATGAGAAACAGCTGAGGAGAAGCTCCCAGCCAGATGAAGTAGGACACCTCAGAGGCATTTGGCTTTGGGTGCCTTTGTCATCTGACTCCTGACTGAGATTAAATCTTTCCTTGAAGTTTTGACAACACTCGGTCCACTGGTGCTGTTGTTTCTTCACCAGCCAACCGGACTCTGCCCGTGACTTGTGCCCAACTGCCCTCTGCTCCAGGTTACATCTGTTCTTTGATCCTTTTTCTGACCCCACGGCACCGACCCTCAGCGGCAGATGGGGCAGACGGTGACTGGAGGCCAAAGAGAGAGGAACAGAAAGGTCCTCATTTAAGTGATCCGATGTCTCCTCTCAGAGTTGGACACTTTATATTATTCTCCTCAATCCTCAGAAAAATTCGAGAACTTCTAAAAATAATGTGCATTGCAAAAACAACTCGAACAGGCTGAAGTGACTTTGTAGGAGACATAGAGCTAGGAAACAGGAGAGGAAGCTCTCAGGCCTGGCGTGGCCCATGTCTCCCAGCCCCCACGTGGAGCTTGCCGCTCATAACCAGCTTGGAAAGCAGGGCTCGCGCTCTGCTCAGTCTCCAGATCCAAACCTGGGTGGGTTGGTTGGTTGGTTGGTTGGTTGGTTTAATGAGCACGTTGGTGTTCTTGATGTCCCCAACAAGAACAGTCTCATGTCTGCTCTCACTTTGCTTCTAAAGTGACATTGCCTTTCAGAAGGCCACACACACATTCCTTCCTTGATGCTTTTCAGTCTGTTCCTGAAATGTGGGTGCTCAGGCCTGCACGTGGACACGAGGTGGAATGTTTTTCCTTTCTTCCCATCCGCCCTCCTCCCCACTCACTTTCTGTGTCTCACTGTGACTTCCAGGTCTCTGCGGGAGACTCCCCAGGCTCCCAACTGAAGCAGGTCCTGGGAACAGCCCCTGTGGGGGGAGGGGCACATGACCTCAGGCTCCAGGAGGAGTCACCGCAGCGTCCTGCTTGATGAGAGTCTAGAGTCCAACAGGGGTGTGGGGTCAACACAGAAAGGGGGTCTGGCACTGTGTGGCCAAGAGATGGGAAGTCCTGCCTGTGAGCTCTGTTGCCCAGAGGAAGAGCCATATGGACCTAAGTTGGCCCCAGACATGTATACTCTGGAGAGAAAAAAGATCCCCGAGGGTTACCGTGGCTGTCCGTGGGCTACCAGGTCTCTCAGAATTGGCTCCAAAAGGACTGAGAATGTGCACCGAGGAGACCTCTTTATCCTCTGAACCCTGTGCACCTCCTTTGCAAACAGTTGCAGACATGACAGTGGCTTCTGAGATCTGTTGAGGGTTAAGCAAGGTGGTAGGTAAGGGCTTGGCTCATTGTAAGAATTCAATAAAATTAATCACTGTTGTTATTATTGGCAGAAGAGGCATGTGACTCTAAACAAGGAGGGAAAAAGTAATACAGAACCCTGATGAAGATGTTTCTACTTCAACGGTAGTGTGTGAAGTTGCTCATGCGAACGTCCTCGGGAAATGCCCGCTGATTTCTTTGAACGAGTGTGTGCCAAGCCTGTTTCAGATCTGCCGTGTCACCCGTGTCCTGCACTGAACTGTGTGAAGAGCTGGGGGAAAGGGTTGCTCCTACTCACAGCTGAGTCCCATCTAGGGTCACACAGAGTGAGACAGGAGCTGGGGGGCTCCTTGTGTGCCTCTCCCCTCTGCAGAAGATGGAGGAGCCGGGTAACAAGAGGTCAGTTGTTCATTTGAGGGCAGAGTCCCTTGGCAGCCGCCCTTGTTTATCCCTGATCGAGAGAGGCCAGGCTGAGCTCGCTGTGGGCCTTGCCCTGTCCTGGGGCATTTGGCAGCTCTGTCCTCATCCCAGCTCCGAGATTAATCACCGCCCTTCAGAAACCCACGTAGAGAGGTGAGTGGGACAGCCAGCTGGGAAAAAGAGTGAGTTCACATAGTTCTTGCTAAATTATGCAAAAACCCTGAGTCACCTACCTGTAATAATGGGGACCAGGCCCCTGGCCTCTTTCCTCCAGTTGCAAGGGGCCAGCCCCATCCCCGGCCTGGCTGAAGGGCTGGGCAGGGTATCATGGATACACAGAGGGGTTGGAGAGGGCAGGATGGTGGGGATGACCTTCCAAGAAACAGAAATGGAACAAACTGAGAAAGACGTGGGGCTCGGGCTCCAGGGCCCTGTTGCAGGTTCTCACGGTGCCAGCCAAGATGCCGCCCTCCTCCCCTGCAGATCATGCTGCCAACCAAAACAGTCTGGGAAGAACCCGTCTCACATCTCTTGAAAGCATCCATTTACGGGCCTTGACCCTCTCTCCAGGGCCAAGAACCAGTCGCTTTGTCCACCCATCCGCCTCCTTCCAACTACCCATGCAAGCATGCTGAAGGAAACGAAGGAAGGAGACATGACATTGTTTGAGCACCTACTGTGTGCCATTGGGGCACAATGCCTTTGTTCTCAAAACAAGCTGTGGGCAGAGAATCCTTCTCCTTGGTTGCAGGGAGGAATGTGAGTCCATAAGAGATGAACCTGACCAAGTTCTCACTTCACATAAAACAGGAAAGACACTGGTTCCATCTTCAGGTTCTCTCTACACCTGTCGCCTGTGACTAAATGTTTACCACGGTCACTGGACACTGCAGCCCAGCCACTGGCCAGAGCAACGTGTAGCTTCAGAGGGTCAGGCAGTCCTCTGTCCCCCACCGGCAAGAGGTGGCCCTTTGGAAGCAGTGCTGGCCAGCAGGACCATCATGGGCTCAAGGCGTTGAGCTGAGACCCAGCGTGGCTACATGCGCTGGGCAACACTGGCAAGGTTCTCGCTTCTGCCTCTGTAATGCGGCCACACCAACAATTCCACCCTGCCTTCCTGGAGTTGTTGATGAGACTATCAAAGAAGATGTCCGGGAAGAGATGTGTCAGCATGAAGCCTATGCAAACCATGACACTGTGGGCTGTTATTCACCCATTTCTCATTGGCTCCATCACCCAAGCACTGTGGAGATGTTGAACATAGATTAGCAATACACAGAACGATTTCAAGAGTTTTCCAAACACCCAGGCGGCTCGTTTTCTCCGCGGGTTTGGAGCTACTGAGGCCTGCATTCCCTGGGTCATCTCGAAGGAGCTAGAGCAGCCAGTGCGGGTTTCGTGTCTAGTCTTGGCTCCATGAGGATCCCTCTGAAGAGCAGACCTCCCTTGGCACTGAACCCAGTGGACTGGAAGATTTTCAGCAAATTCCCTGATGGCCCAGTCCTGAGAGCCTCCGAAAGATAACAGTCTGGCAAACGTGGGTTCCCTGCTTTGGAATCGGGGATCCTGAGAGAACTTGTCTCTGTCTCTAATAAACAGATGGGGACAGTTCTGGCCAGAGATAGAGCCAGAGTTTGCCTCTGACTCAAGGCTTAGGAAACACCACTTGTCAAAACTCTGCTTTAGTCTTATTTCAGAAATTCACTAACCTTCCTTTCAGAAGTTTTTTTGGTGTTTCCCCTCACACTGAAATTTTTCTGTCCGTGAGGCAGTGGCCTCCAAAGCCCCAGCTTTAGATAAGCTGGAAGGCTTGTCTGGAAGGCATGTTTACTTCATACCTTCATTCCATACATGGGGTCTCACCATCCACCTCTGGCCATACCCTGAGATGTGCCTATCCCACAGGGACCCCAGGAGCCCCCACTCTCCCGTCCAACAACCTACAGACAAGGAAGACTTTGGATTTCTGAAGGGAACAGGGTGAGAGCTCCTCCATTTCTGGCCCTATCCCCTCCTGAACCAAATGTGAGCCAGCAAATCCATGCCTGGGAAATGCACACTGGCTGCATAGGGAGCTGGGTCTCCTACAATCCTAGGACCTTTGAAAGGAAGACCTGGGATCAACAGGACAGAGAACAAATAGGTATGGGATTTGCAAATTTCTGAATCTCCAGAGTGCCTTCAGTGATAAAACCTGGAGGCTTCCCAGAGCACTGCCGCCCATCAGGAATTTCAGAGAAGATGGAAAAGTTCTATGCGGTGCTCTACGACACACCAAAACCCAGTGAGGGACAGAAGGCCCTAGCCACATGGGGCTCCTGACCTCTGGACAAGTGACCCTTGCCATTCAGGAACTGAATACCTATTTATTTTTAATTAATTAAAATTGAAATGGCCTCGTGTGACTAGTGGTTACCGTACTGAAAGGGCGGTTCTAGAGACTCCCTCCCCCCTTTAACATAGTTCGACTAGGACCATTTCTGCATTCAAAGCCCAGAACCATGAACGGCTTACCTTACCCAAGGTCCCAATGCAGGCTAGGCTCCTATGAGGGCAGGAAGGAGAGACTGCCATGAGAGGTGTGGTCGTGGAGCATCTTGTATGTTGCACCGAGGTGCTTGGGCTTTTTCCTAAAAGGAATAAGGACCCCCTAGACTGTGGTTCTCACCCTCTTGAGGGTCAGGGAGCTCTAAACGCTCTCCCATGCTTTTGGATACACTTTCCAGACAGGCTCACAGACCTCATGAAGTCCATTCTTAAAGGACTGGTACCCAGATAGTACAGTAGTCACATATTTCAGTTAGAAAACCCCTCCCCAAGCCAGTGGGGGATGGCCAGGAGCCCAAGAAGCAGCTGCTCTGAGCACCTGAGCAGCCGCACGCAGTGCACTTGCTTGGCAGATGGAGGTGGCCCCTGGATGGTGCCTATTATCATGAGGAAGCCTGCCTCCTCTCCTTCCTGCAGCCACTGAGTCTCCAAGCCGGCTCAGGCTCACCGCCTGTCCCCAGGGCTGTCTTCAGGTTTATTCTTGCAAATGAAATCGCTGGACCCCCCACCCTGATTGCAGGGGCATACATCCAGAGACCCCACCGGATATGAAGAATCAGTGGCCGTCCCTACAGTGGCATGCATATAGAGATTCATCCTTCATTGATCTTGGCTTTGAAGGTCCTTCTCCTCCTTATTCATTCCCACATTCAAAGTTGGTGAACTTTGTATTAGTAAAAAAAGTATTAGTAAAAATCATACAAATGGGGCAAAAGCGTTTGCCTGCCCTTGGGCAGCACTAACTACTTCCAGCAGGCCTGGCCTCTCACCCACATGGAGTGTGGGCGCTGGGGGGACACTCCCCCTCCTCCACCCCGGATCACCAGCCTCGCCAGCGGGACTGCCGTTAATTAATCCTCTGTTACTGTTGAAATTGCACTGTCCCAAGGGGAGGCCCAACTAAGTAGGAATATTATTTTAAACATATACTGTAAACAACATTGCTTCTCTGGGGAGTCCTGGGGTGCAGTGGTTTTGACCCTTTCATTGCCAGACTCAGAAGCCACTTACTCTTTGTCATCTCTGAAACGAAGCACTTCATGTTCCTCTACCCTTTCCGGCTGGGTTGATGTTCTGATCACACACAGGCAAGGTCAGAAGAAAGGAATCATCGACAGTGGTAAATATCTTGGTTCCCTCGTGAAATGACTGCTTGTTCCTGGTATCAACAGTTAAATGATAGTCCTAACTGATGATTATAATGTGCCTGGCACTGTTACAAACTACGCACACACACCTATGCAAGCACACACACGTGTGCAAACTCGCACTCCTGCAAGCACACACTCATGCGAGCATGTACACGTAAGCAAGCACACATGTGTACAAGCACACACACGTTTTTGCAAGCATGTGCGCACGGTAATGCGTTCATTCTTAAACCTTGACGGCTGTATGACAGAAGTGGGATTAGGCGGATTTTACAGGGACAGGAGGCACAGAAAGCTTAAGCCGTCGGCGCAAAGTCACACAGCTAATAAAAGACAGACTCGGGCTTTGCACACAGGTGATGTGGCTCTAGGGTTTGCATTCTTAGCTCTTACATGATCACTACGGGTGACAATTACACCTCGCTTGTGAGAGTAAAACCCAACCAGGATTCAACTCTCGTGTCCTCCAAGCTGGTTTTGAAAGTGAGATGCTCACAACTTTTTTTTTTTTTTTGACATTGTCCTCTTTTTCTTTTTTCTTTTCCATCTACAATTACTTAATTGCATGCATAATTACTTGCATGGGAAATTGGTTCCCTAGCATCAGACCAGCAGTAGGAACCAAGCGTATTGCCCCCGAGGCCTCTCCCAAGGTGGGACAGATCATTCAGAATTAGCTGCCTTCTTTGGAATTCTTTAAAAAATGACCTGCTTTCCTTTCAAAGAGCCAGAGAGAGGATTTGGAGAGTGCTTTTCCCCCAGAGGCTCCCCTGGGATTGCTGTGAACTTGGCAAACTTGCTCTGAATTACCCCAAAAGAGCAATTTGTTCCCTAGCAAAACAGGATAATTGTGTGGGGCAGAGCTGAGGCTGCTGGTGCCGGGTCACCAGCATGGGAGGGGGGCATGCTCTCCAGTGAGAGTCTATTTGGGAAACAATTATCTTGCTTCCTTTGAATCAAAGATAGTCCTGCGTGCCTGGTGCATGCACCAAGATCAAATACAGTGTATGGTCTCCGTAGATTCTCTTCCTTTCAGGAAATTATTCATTGATAAAGCTGCTGGCCCAGACAGTCAGCTTCCTTACAGTAAGCTCTTTGCTTTCTGAGAATAAGCCAACTAGGCAGGAGCTCTTACTGCTCTCAGGGATGCCTCTTCCCTTTGGAGAATGGTCTGTCCTCTACCCAACTTACATCATCCCCAAGACATGGAGAAACAGCTGCTTCTCTCTCCATGGAATGAAGGAGTGCTCAGTGCTCCTTCTTGTAGACGTGGTGTCACTTTCTGGCAGGCTTCAGATTTATAGGAGCAAGGGCTTTGATGACTGTGACTAACACAGTCTGTACCAATTCGACACCCACCTGCTCTGGGCAGGGTGTCTTGTGCTGAGGTTTCAAAAAAGAAGGAGAAGACATCCCTTCCCTCCAGCATCTCACAGGCTACACGGAGGAAAGCCCTCAGCTCACCTGCTGTTGATGGTTTGAAACCAGGGTTTGAAAAGAGAGTCGGAGACTCATCCAAGCCATCTGCAAAGAACACTGGTACTTGTCAGCGTGGTCCCTCACTGTCCCAGGAAATAATAGAGAATCTTTCCCCCTATTTGTCCTTTTGGGTTCTGGAACAATACTCAAGATGATCGACCCCAATCCTCACATTTTACATGGATAAAAACGAGGGTGCAGAGTCAGCGACGCTCTGTCAGCAGTCACGGAGTGGATGAGTGGAGACCGTGCCGGCCAGGACTAGCCAGGGCAGGAACGGGCCTAGAGTCTGCTGTCGGCCCCCACAAGAGACAGAGCAAAGTAGAACCAAGGAGAAGCTATACAAGCATGGGGGCTACACAATTTCAGAGAAGCAGGGCCAGTCCCAGAAAAGACCACCCAGGTGAGGAGAAGAGCCCAGAGGCTCCCCGAGAGCACGACCAGGACAGCCCTGTTGACAGCATGACCTAGTTCAAGGCCAGAGCCTGCCTTGCTTCCACAGTACTTTCAGCTCCTAGCGTTGGTGGTTCCGTCGGTCATTGTGAATAACAAGTATTCAGCAAACACGATTATTGACCCTGGCTGGGCAGGGGGTAGAGGAGAGGCCCTGCAAGGGTCACTCTGAATTTCTAATACCCATAGTTTCCGTGAGCCTTCTGTGATAAAATGTGTGAGCAAGAAAGTAGAGAGGGGACAGCTGTTAACCAAGTTTCAACGATTTCCTTCTCACTGTCTCCAAACACTCCACTTACACGATCATCTCATTAAATCTTTCCACTGATCTCTCATAGTTATTACCTCTTTTATTTTTTTTTAAGATTGTATTTATTTATTTGAGAGAGAGAGAGCATGAGAAGGTAGAGGGTCAGAGAAGAAGCAGACTCCCCGCTGAGCAGGGAACCCAATGCAGGACTTGATCCTAGGACCCCAGGATCATGACCTGAGCCAAAGGCAGTTGCTTAACCAACTGAGCCACCCAGGTGCCCACATTACCTCTTTTATTGAGGAAGAAATGGAGGATCAGAGAGGAGTGTCTTGTAGTCAAAGAGAAAAAAAGAGAGTTTTATTCGAGGCAGCATGTCTTGGACAACTCCACTGTCCTGCCACGATTATAATCCTTTCCCAAGCACATGGCCTTGAAATTTAAAATGCTCTTTCTTAACAGGCATTCTCAGTTGATGGATATAAATCCCCATTTCACAGGTGAACAAACCAAGCCTTTAAAAGAGTTACCGACGTATAACTAGTAGGACAGAGTCAGGTTAGGAAATCTGAGATGTCATTGCTCTGGTGCCTAGTTTCTACTCTCTGTTTGAGCTCTGAAGACCAGAGACAAAACATCGAATGGTGTTGGGCTAAGAAACCTAGAAATCCAATAGCCAAAGCTCCTTCAAAATCAGCTATTTCTAGGGCTGCCTGGGTGGCTCAGTCGGTTGACCATCTGACTTTTGGTTTCATCTCAGGTCATGATCTCAGGGTCATGAGTTCTTGCCCACATAAGGATCCCCCACTGGGTGTGGAGCAGTCTTTAAAAAAAAATATTTTCTCAGAATTTCCTTGGCTGTTGGGCAATTCACTAAATTCTTCATAGACAAGCTGTCACTATAACATTTCTACCACATTTTAGTTTTCTCTTCACACAATTAGACAATCCAACATCACTGCTATCAATTTTATTTCCTCATCTTTCCCCCCCCAAAATCATGTATATATTTTACAACAAAGCAATAAACAACACACATGGTCAGAAAAGCTTTTTCTAACTAACATGTCTCTTTCTCCTGTGAGAAACACACGCACACACAAGAATTAAAAGCAAAGGAGAGAATACCATTTTCAATGCAACAAGGAAATGGCCACAACCCCAAACCACAAACTAAGAAGACTTTTTGCCAAATACAATGAAATTTAAACCCAAATGTGGAATGATGGAAAGAGCCAACACAGATCTCCTCAAACCTTGGGCAGAATGCAGTTTTCTCTAAAAGCCCTATAAATTTTTTCTCATAGTCCTAAAAGTGCCATCCAGTGATCCTTAAATTGGGAACCACGGAGTGGATAGAGAGGAAGACTGAGGAAATGAAACGTAGACACTAGGATAGGAATGTCTCCCCAGACCCGGGCATATGTCAAGGAACAGCATGGTTGTAGAGCTGGAAAAAAGACGTGCCATGTCAGCTTCCTGCGATCCTGTCTCCTGGCCAAGGAATACTGATGGAGACCAGGGAAGGTGTTGAAAGGGAAGGAAGCCACAGTCCACATATTGTAGCCCAAGCAGCCATACATTATGGGGTTTTATGGAATGGGTTAGAGCCACCTGAATGCCAGAAATTGAAATAGGTATTTACCCCAACACCAAGAGCTTCAGCCTAATTCAGCTTCCCTCTCTTTCCACGAGGTTTTAATAGCCCAGAAGTTACTGCTTCTATTTGAAAATGAGTAGATGGCAGGAAGAAAATATCAAGGTTTTCAAAAGTTGTTGAGACTAGGGAAGAGGGGAGGGGGATGAGGGCAAATATGGAAAGAAAGACAGACCTAAGACGGATGAGTCCTAGAAACACTCGAAGAGTTTGGGGAAATTAAAGACAATCAGGGGCAAACATTTTGAGAATGAGATATAATAGATAGAAGGATCCGTGGTAAGGTAATAGAAAGGAATTGAGTCACAGAGCTCAGGAAAATGGATACAAGAGAAAAATAAAATAAAGTTACATTAGAAACAACCAGAAAAAAAGAAGGAAAACCAAGCGAAAGCAAGAGACAAAGACATAGAAAATGTTCTAGGGAATATTACAGTCCCTCAAAAGGGAATATACAAGAAGTCACCACGGAGAAGCTCCTCCTCACAGGGAAGGGGAGCCCACAGGCAGATAATGAGCAGGACTGGTCATGGTGTCAGCATGAATGGCCGTGGGGAAACATCCAATGCTATAAGAAAAACCCATTTTATATAAAGACTTGAATGTGAAGATTAAAACACACAGTAGGTCTCATGGAAGCATTGGACAGAGGTCAACAACATCAAGATACGTAGAGCGTACAGAATAAGGATGAAGAGTGATGACTGTAGACAGCGAGGCTGAGAATAATGTGGCTCTCACTACCTACAAAGAAGAAAACAAGCGAGTTAGCTGTAGATTCTTCACAACAAAAGCCAGTGGCAGAACCAGTGTTTCCCGTCACGAGGCATGTCTCCAGGATCCCTGTTCACCAAATCCCCAAGGGGGTATGGGGTCCTGACACTGGCAGCAAGCATGGGGAATCACATCAGGCCAGGGACCACCACAACTCCAGTGCGCCGAACAAACTGAGACAGGCTCTCCTACTTTGGTCCTGGAACTTCCTTGCTTAGCAACAATCCCACCTACAGGGCACCTGGGGGACTCAGTTGTTAAGTATGTGCCTTTGGCACAGGTCATGATCCCAGCGTCCTGGGATCAAGTCCCACATCGGGCTCCAGGAAGCCTGCTTCGACCTCTCTCACTCCCCCTGCTTGTGTTCCCTCTCTCGCTGTGTCTCTCTCTCTGTCAATAAATACATACATACATACATACATGCATACATACAATCTTAAAAAAGAAGTTACATATTTAAGTTCTTAGTTCACAGACTGATGCCATCCAATTCCATCCCTATGACATCTCAACCTTGCCCCTTCCCAAACTCTTCCCTATGCCATCCTCCGACATGGAGCCAGCTTGACCAATCACTATATGAAATCATTCTTATTATTTACACTTTCACCAGGTAAACAAACAAACAAAAAAAAATGGTGTCAGTCTGGTCCTTAATGCAATTGATTCCATTTTCTTACAACTTACTTCTTTGTAAGGAATTTAAATGAGGGTTGAAAGGGCACCCAACCAGGAGGTAGGAATGGTGTCTGCGAAATACAGCCTTAGCCAGGAAGGTCTACTTCTCCACTCAGCTGAATTCCAACTACTCTCTAGAGACACTGCACTTATTAGTGGGGCCATTAGAACATCAAGCTCTGTGGACATTCCCTCTCATCTCCTCTGTGCCTTTCAGTGTTTCTCCATGAATTTATGGGCTTAACACATTCTGCTTCTAATTTCTAAACCTATTTTTCTCCACCAATAAAATCTATTTTTCTCCTTAGCATACTCAACTCCTTCGTGTACAAAAGTCATGCACAAAAATTTTCAAAAACTCAAAAACTCGAAACATAAGCACTTCCTGGGCAGGGGGAGAGAAATAAGAGATCAAATAAAAAAAATTAGAAATAGAAAAAAAAAATAGAAGGGTTGACACTGAGAACTAAATCTATTAGAATATTGACCTAGGAATCAGCAGTCATGTGTTTTATGGTTACAGAATAAAACATTATATATATATATAAAAATATAATATATATAAAATAATTTTTATTTTATATATAAATATAATTTTATATAAATATAAATTTATATTTTATATAAACATAAATATACAAATAATTTTATATAAAATTTATATAAAATATAAAATATATATAATATATTTATATATAATATATAAATAAAATATACAAAATATATATTTTATAATATATAAAATATATATTATATATAATACATTATATATATAAAACATTCTATATATTATATATATATATATATATATATATATATATATAAAATAAACCTTGCCCATATAAAAACAATAAAATAACTGAGAAATCCCAGGGAGTAATACAGAAAGTAGAAGAAAATGTATTTATGTGAAAGTCTCTACTTTTCAAAAAAATCAATAAATATTGTCTAAAACTTATATTTCTGGTAATTTTTAAAAAGAATCAGATAATGCTAATGATTCCCAAGCTCTAATTCTTGATCATCTCTTTCTTTCTTTCTTTCTTTTTCTTTTTTTTGATAAGTGAACCCAGGATTAAGGACTAACCTTATTTGTAAAAAGACATTTAACTATGGCTTAGCAATTACTGTAATTCCACATCAGGTTTTTCATCTTGTATTTGTAAATAAAATTATTCTTAAAATCCCAACACTCATACATGTAATAAATGGGACATTTTTTTTCCCCCAATCTAACTCTCTAGACTTCTATCCAGGTGTATGCACAGGGGGAGTGTGAAATGATGCTGACCGACTGTTAACTAATAGTTGACATTTTTTAGATGACAACATTTTGTAACTTTTCCCGTGCAGTTTTGATTGTTTTGCTCAAATGCTCATATTATGTGAATGCATTTATTTTATAAAGCGATGAAATGATTTCAAGAATCCACGAATGGTTAATTTTAGCAATTGAAGAACTGACTCCTGCGTATTAAGCACCTGCGTCAAACCAGACCCTCTGGTCGGTCCTGAGAAAGAGACCCATCCTTTCTCAGTAACTAAGGAGAACGGAAGCATGGGTGAAATGAAGCCAGTTGAACAGGAACTGTCTGCGGAAGGGAAGTGATCACAGCATGGAGGTGGCTGGCAGAAGAGAGAGCGCCCAGTAGGGCAGGTTTCCATCTTGCCTGCCCAAGCCAGGGAGGCCTACCAACACGCACCTAGGACTGTCTCTCCACGGTACATTTTCCTTTCTGTAAAAGCCTCTTTCTTAAAAAATAAATAAATAAATGGGAAAATCAGCATTCCCTCCTTGTTTTGTGCAAACTTTAGAACAAATATTGTTTGCAAGACAAACACAAGGAAATAAATCTTCTCACAGAGCCAGTTGGGGAAATTAAACATTGATTGGATCGTACCCAGAAAGGCTTGGGGGAAACCAAATCGTTGGCGTCTCAAACTCATTACAGAGAAGGGAAGGATTAAGGGTTTTGGGGCTTGACAGACCTAAGCCCAACCCCTCCCCAGACATTTTTTTTTTTTGCCCTGGCATTATCTATCCAGAGGAGGGGTCGGGCGGGGAGGAAAAATACCCCAAAATACTCACAACAAAAACAAAGATAAAACACATTCAGTTTTGTAGACTTCTGGTGACTTGCCATCCAAAATCTGCTTTGTACTGAAATCACATGAAGGAAGAATTGAAGTTGTCTAAGATTAAGGGACCCATGTAAGCAAAACCTTGCCACAAACAGGACCACATTCTCTGGATTTAGCAGCAAGTTTCAACTGTAATTAATTTGTAAAAGGCAAAACCAAGGAGAACATTTCAAGAACTCACAGTCCTAAAAAAAGGGGACGTGGAGCCTTTTCGGAAAATGTATTCAGCAAGCGGGAGAGAAGCAGAGAGGGTGGGCAGGGAGACCCAAGGAAGGGCTGGCACCTCTGCCAGCTCCTGGGGCTGCACCAAATTATCACAGACTCCTCTGTCATTAGGCTTCCCCCAAATACCACCCCATTCCAATTTACACCAGGATTTATGGCCACCCCTTGGCTTTGAAAGTCTTAAAGAGCAAGCCGCGTCTATTCTAACATGTTTTATTAGCTAGTCTTTCTCTGGAAATTACCAGGCTATCTAAGTGGCCACCTGCTTGTGAAGAGAGAGAGGAAACCACATGGGTGCGTTTGGGGGTGGGGCAGCGGACAGGGGCAGCTCGCCACAGTCCCACGCCGACACGCCACAGCTCCGAGGACGCTCCACCAGGAGGCTCACGTCTCCCCAGCGCTCAGACAGGCAGGTCCTGTCTGTGGCTGTATTTTCCTGCTCCCTGTTTTTATTTTGGCCCCATCCGCTTCCAGGTGTGACACTCTCAGAGTCTTGATTAATCCTCACCACCATCTCGTCTGTTTGCCGTGAGGATTAAATGGGATCCCCGAAGGCACAGGGGAGGTGTTTAAAAAATAGTCACTAAATCAATGCCTGGAGTGGGCCTGCCCCAGAATAGGTGCTCGGAGACAGAAGCTATCATTACAGTCTCGGACATTAAGGCGTATTCATCCGATGGTGAGCTTTAACTTGGCCATCCCCAGGAAAGGTTCTGCCGCTGACCTCTAACTCGAAACTGGAAATTCAAAAAAAAAAAAAAAAAAGTCTCTGGGGCTACCCTGTGCGTGGAATTGTACTGCGGAGTTCCACATGCCTTTTATGAAATCATGCACATTTACACCCAGCAGCCAAAAACACAGAGCCCGGGAGCTGTGATACCTTTTGATGATAAAGGAAAATGGACTTTTATATATATATATGTATATGTATATTTTTTTTCTCCCCTGCCTCTTCTCTCTTCAGGGGAAAAATGGGAGCTGCGTGAATGATATGGTAAAGACAAGAGGGAAGTTACGCTTTAAAAGGGTTGAAGTGGAAAAAAAAAAGTTGACGTGACTATTAATTTTTTTTTTCCTGTTAGTTCTAACACTCATCTAAAATTGAATTAAAGAGAACAAAATTGATTTTGCTAAGTTGAAAACCCATTCAAACTGTTGAGGCTTTAATAAGAGTCTGATGCTGATCTCTCATTTGCTCAGACGCGTTTGAGGCCTGGCTTTTAGGGAGACACCTTTTAAACTCAGAATGACTCCCCGGAGCCACGGTTCAAAGAGCAGGCCTCTCCGTCCCTGGAAGACATTTGTCACTGGCTTCTCTCTCACCAACTATACTATTAAGTGACAAAGGTCTTTCCCTCTTGTAAGAATGAATTAACCTGAAATCCTTTGACAGCAAGTGATAGTGTAATTATTGCTTCAAGTAATTTGGAAATCCAGGGTGAGGCTGACTTCAGGCATAGTTGGATCCAGTCACACAAATGATACTTGTAAGATACTACGCTTCTCCGTTGGCTGATTTCCCCTTTGCCAGTTTCTCTCTTAGTCAGGTGGTTTCCCTTCATCATGGCAAAGACGATGACAGGAAAAAAAGAGCCCCTTTCCAGCAGAATCCCAAGGCCTCTTCTCCTTCGTGTGTTCTAGGCCACATGACCATCCTTAACCATGAATGTCCAGTTTTGTGTCACTGTCCCATCCCCGCTGGATCAGTTCTTCTAAGAAGCCACAGACTTGGCATAGAGGAGAATGAGGAAGGGATGTTGGTGCAGCACAGACAAAACAAACGTGTTCATCACAGAGGCCATCTAGCATTCCCTCCTCCGTGCAATTCTTCATGAATTTTCTGGGGGCGGGGGGGGGATATCTTCCTTTACACACACCAACAGCCCAGTCTGGAGTTGTCACTAACCACCTTTTAATTTTTGTCGATCACATTATACAGTGTGCCTTACCACACCTCAGGAGCACGTCTTCTCTTCCTTGCTAGAACAACACCAGAGAGGGGTATTAAAAGATTTCTACAAAGGTGCCTGGGTGGCTCAGTGGGTTAAAGCCTCTGCCTTCGGTTCAGGTCATAATCCCAGGGTCCTGGGATCGAGCCCCACATTGGGCTCTCTGCTCAGCAGGGAGCCTGCTTCCTCCTCTCTCTCTCTCTCTCTCTCTCTCTGCCGACTTGTGATCTCTCTCCATCACACAAATAAATAAAATCTTTAAAAAAAAAAAAAAGACTTCTACAGATTTGGGTGTGGATCTTTTTCATTACTAAACATGAGGATCACAAGCACAGAAAAAAACTCTTTGAGATGTAAAAATTTTAACTCGCAAAATGGAAATGGTAATTTATTTTTTTTAAGATTTTATTTATTTATTTGAGAAAGAGAGAGTGAGAGAGAGCATGAGTGGGGAGGAGAGGGAGAAGCAGGCTCCCCATGGAGCAGGGAAACCAATGTGGGACTCGATCCCAGGACCCCAGGATCATGACCTGAGCCAAAAGCAGATGCTTAACCCCCTGAGCCACCCAGCTTACTCCTGGGTGATATTGTGACAATTATTATGTGTTAGAAATTATATAACTTCACACACACACACACACACGCACACACTGCATCATCCATGGCAAAGAACAAAATCTTTAAGGACTGGACTTACTTGGTTCATTAGTTACATTTCTCAAAGCATCAAAGACAATGTATTATACCTAGATGACTCTTAATGTGGGCTGAATGAAGAAAAGCATCACTTAATCAATGCAGGACTGTGGTGAGAGAAAGACGCTCGTTTTAGAGTACCTGTTGAACCATCTGGGGGAAAAAAATTAAAGACAGTCAATTCAGGATCCTGTTTCAGCTCCTAGGCACAGCCTTGCTCTTAGAATGGCAAAGAGTATTGGCAGATACACTCAAGACTTGGTAACACTTAGGAGCCAATTCTTATGAGGCAATACATTGACTATTGATTTTTATTAATCTCAGACTACAAGGTCATCGCATGTTTTGGCAACTTGATCCAGCAGGATGGCAGAAGTGAAGAACCTCTAGTCTGGGGCTGGGACTCCAGTGCTTCCTAGCGTGGCCTTTGCCACCAGAACCATTCACCTGGGCGGTAATTCTCCTGTCTGCCTCGCATATCAGATGGAGATCTTAAAGTTTGCCTCACCCTGTTTGTTTAAAAAGTAAGGATCGTAAATTGGTTAAATGAGTGAATTCGTACTGACTGATTCCTCAGCTTGTAAGTGAGGGAACTGGATGCGCTTGAAAATCCGACAACATGTTTCAGGGATACACAAGACTCATGTTAGCAAAAATGTTTAAAAGCACACAAATCATTTAAGAAATGTTACTGTTTCCCCCTAAGCCAGTAATACATGGGGAAGAGATACAAATACACACACTGAGAAGCAGATGATTGGCTGCCGGAGGGAGAGTCATTTGCATTGAAAAGAAATGGCCCAAACTAAGTGGTAAGATCCAAACGTGGCTGAAGTAATGTCCCTCCACACCATATTTTAAACGTTAAAGCATTTAGAGATGGCCCCCTTCCTCCACCCAGGTAACACCCAAGAATAAAGATCATTCTGAGGGTTATCACTCCTGCTCAACTGGGCTTTTCCCCGAAGGCAATCTCTTCTTACCATCTCTAGGACGAACCTTTTATCTCATGCCCCCTCCAAAAGAGTGCTGGTAGAACATTGGCTCAGAAATCTATGCTCACTGTGATTCCAGGTTGGATGACCTTGGCCAATTTTTTAATCACCTTGAACTTCAGTTTTCTCATCTTTGAAGTGGGGTCAATCACATCACATCTATACGTTTCTTTCCCCAAACCCTTAATCTCTGCCTATTTACCCAAACCCTTAATCTCTGCCTATTTACGACAAAACATTAGAACAACCAACGTTCACAAACTTGTCACAAAATATTCCTTGAAGTCATGAAAGACAAGGAAATTGTCAGTGTTCTGAGAAACTGTCACAAATCGGAGAAGGCTAGAGAGACATGACTACCAAAAATAATGTAGTATCTTGGATGGGCTCCTAGAACAGGAAAAGGGTATTAGTGGGAAAACTGGTGAAATCTGGATAAAGCTTGTAATTGAGCTTATAGTAACAGATCAATGTCAACTTCTTAATTTTAAAAAAATATACTGTGGATACATGAGATGCTAACATCGTGGGATGCTGGGTGAAGTACATAATGACTGTACTATCCTTCAACTCTTTTGTGAGGTAAAATTACTCAAAATACAATTTTAAAATAAAAATAACGGGAACAATGACGTTATCTGACTCATCGGGCTGGAGTGAAGATAGTGACATAACATACAGAATGTCTAGCCCACTGTAGGGACGCTGTACATTTTTTCTCCTCCCTACAGAAGAACATGAGGTGTGATTCTACTGGCACCTTTGCCACCTTCGCTCCGAGAAGAGATAATTTGCCTTCACTCTGAAGAGAGCACAAATAATTGCTGAAGTCTGTAATTTAGATAAATGGACTGCATTATGGTAGGGGCAGGGAGCAGAAGGAGTACTATTTCATCTGTCGAATTCTTTTGAGAAAACCAAGGCAGGAGAAAAGGGAAGAAAGCCACTCAACATTACTTTCTGTCTTTGGTGCCAGCTGCTGACTGACTTTGGCAAGCTCAGAACTGGAAGTCTGAAGTCTGGTTGGGAAGGTAGAAACATCTCAGCTTCCTTCCCGCCAACCACACAGTGCCACACACACCCAATACATTTTTCTTTCCTCAAGGAGAACTTTTCTCAGGGGCACAGGGGAGGATTTCAGAGGTCAGCGTGGAAGTAAATCGTGTGGAATTTCCTTGAGTCAAAGCCTCCGACCTCCTTTGCCTCCGACCTCAGCTCCACAGATGCTAAAAACAAGGGCATCGCCAGTCCCAATAAAGTGAAGCATTAGGCACATTTGCACGGAAAAAGCCTCAAACTTTTACAGCAACCTTAAGTATCTTCATGGTTTCTTAACTAAGAGCACACGTAGAAGGTCAATATCCATCAGAGTGGAAAGCTGGCACAGACACCAAGTTCCAGGCATTATAGGAGAATTCTAGTTGTTCTGAAGGACTTCCTCAGCTGGACTCAGTCTTGAATCTCTTTCCCTTCTGTTGACTTGTGTATCCTGATGCAGGTCTGTAACTGTAAACTGGAACCTTGCACTGGTTTGTGATATTCCCCTTGGCACTGAAACTTTGCTGCTTACAACACTGGTTCCCAAAGTGTGGTCCTGGGACCAGCAGTATGGGTATCACCCAGGAGGGTGCTAGAAATACAAACTCTTGGGGCACTTCGATGGCTCAAGTCGGTTGAGCATCTGACTCTTGATTTCAGCTCAGGGCATGATCTCAGTCAGGGTCATGAGATAGAGCCCCACATTGGACTCTGCACTCAGCGTGGAGCCTGCTTGAGATTCCCATTCTCCCTCTCTTTCTACCCCGCCCCTGCACACACAAAATCTCTCTCTCTTTCTCAAAATAAATAAAATCTTGGAAATGCAAACTCTTGGGTCCTACCCCAGACCTACAGAACCAGAAACACTTGGGTATGGCATCCAGCAACTATTTCCACAAACTTTCAAAGTCATTCTAATACCCATTAAAGTCCAAGAATCACTGGCTTATGACATTAAGTTCAAATTTCCCAGTCTGGATTTTAAAACTCATAATCCTGGCCCACACAACCTTCCAGGCTTACCTTACCTTATGAAACATGAAACTGACAGGGATGACTTCCGTTGAGATGCAGTTATGGTCCTCTTTCATATATGACATCAATGACTTTGGGCATCCATGGCAATGACACAGGACATCATCACTGGGCTTGGGTCCTCCACAGTCCAGTGGATGCATATCCCTTCTGTTATGATAATCTTGTTTCTCTGGGCTTCTTAAGCCAGAACGATTCTTGAGGTCTAGCCACAACAGCTACCTGATGACCATAAAGCTAGGGAGGTGGGGGCTGAGATGTAGAAGGGTTTCTTGTCTCAGTGTTGCTGAAACAAGCTTCTCCTCTAAGTCAAGGGCCCTGCTGATGAGACCATTACCTCATCCAGCATCCCTAAAGATGAGTTTCCATTTGAAGTTTGTTCCTAATGACTGACTTTAGAGAGGGCCACTCAGCCCAACACCTACTCAACCCAATAATATTGAGTCTATTAAAGAAAAGGATGAAGTTTTGATCACTCTCTTGCCAGAATGCTTGTAAGCCCCAGTGCAAATGACTCAGGTACACTTGCTGCATAATAAAGAGTATTAAGAAGGTAGGAAAGCCACAGTCAATGACGGTAAGCCAAGAGACTCCAGGTTGCTCCCAGGAAATTGGCCAAGACCCACCTCACTCAAAACTCCTGGCGTTAATTCCATTCAGCTTCTCCCCAGCTCCTAATCTGAGTTCAGCTGTCGTTTTCAGGAAGATTCGTGACTTCCAGTTTTGTCAGCTGGTCTTATTTTTTCCAATTCAACTCTAGAAAACTCAAAGGAAGTATATCACTTTTAATTTTTCTGCCCCTTTAGGAACCTTCCCAATCCCAACCTAAGACCCTTTAGCTCACAAACCTCATTCTCCTTGGAGGTATCTTAATCAAGACATGCAACTCCCTTTTGATAGGTATCAGTGATATATATTTATTTTTACAAACTAGAAATAAAAAGAACTTATGAGAAGCCTCCCCAAATCAAAAGCTCTCCATTAGCTATTACCTATGACTGCATAACAGATCTTAAAATTATTTTAAAATAGTAATTATTATAATGAGGCACTTGAGTGGCTCTGACAATTAAGTGTCTGACTCCGACCATGATCTGGGACTCCTGTGACTGAGCCTTGTGTTGGGCTCTGTGCTCAGCTCACAGTTTGCTCGGGATTCTCTCTCTCCCACCCCTCTATTCCTCCCCCAATGCCTCCCTACTCATGTTTTCTCTAAATAATTAAATAAATGAAATGAATAAATAAAACTTTTAAAAAATAAACAGCATCATCATAATAATTATAATAATAAGTATAGTTATAAATGTAAATACAGTTGTTTGATGATGATGATGATGATGATGATGTATCAGCTTTCCCAGTATCTGTGAGTCAGGAATTTGAGAGTGTTCTGTCTGGCCAGTTGTGGCTAGAGCATCTCATGAGATAGCACGCCTGGGGCTTAAGGGTCTGCTTTCAAGATAATTCACTCCCGTGGCTGTCAAGTTGGTGTTGGCCTCTGGTTGTGGCCTTCAGTTCCCCTCTGTGCATGTAGCTCTTTCATGAGGCTAATTAAGTACCATTATTAGGATTGCCAGATAAAATACAGAACACCTTCTTAAATTTAAATTCCTGATTAACAGTGAAAAATTCTTAGTACATGTATATGTCTCTAATATTATGTAGGAGATACTTTTCCTAAAGAAAAGCATCACTTATCTAAAATTCAAATCTAGGTGGGAGTCCCATGTATGTATTTGATCTATCTGACCATTCTTGTTATGACATGCGGCTTGCTTACTCCAGATTAAACTATCTAAGACCCTGAGGAAGGCTATTACAGATCCTTTTATAATCTAGCCTTGTAAGTCAACTACCATATTTTACTCACTGTCCAGTCCAGCCTTGAAAGGTCCATACAAGACTCTGAATATCAGAAGTGGTTCACTGGGAGACACTTTGGAGGCTGCCTACCACAACTTCCAACTGAGATGCATCTGGCCATGGTATTTCCCACCAAAACAAGGAGAATGGTGGACATGTGTGGGAAACATTTTTATTTGAACATTTTTCCTTCGCAAATGAATTAAAATGTTCAGAGAGAGTAGAAAAAGAAAAAAAAATCAGATCATTGCAATATTTTTAATATAGATCATAAGGTTTTTATTTTTTTAAGTAAACTCTCCACCCAACAAGGGACTCGAACTTACAATCCCAAGATCAAGAGCTGAGTGTTCTACCAACTGAGCCAATCAGACAGTCTCCAGAAAATATTAATTTTTAAACACAAAAAATGGCAATTTAAGCATCAAATAATTCATTAAGTCTTGAGTCATAATTCTATTTGAAGTTCATATATATAGTACATATTATAATTAATATATTAAATATATATTTAATTTTCATATGCAAAAAGCAAGAGATCATAATTTATAGGTGAAGAAAGAAGAATAGAACCCAGTCACAAACGAAAAGAACATTTTTTTAAGAAGAAAAACTCTACATTATTAACTCACCAACCCCACATCTACTTTTCAACAGAAGAAAAAAGAGGTTAGTTGCATTTGAGTTAAAGGGAGAATGAGTACAATTGAGGGCTTCTCACCTGTCTACATAATAGATCCCAGGGGCTCTGTCAGATGGTTTCGGGGGCGTGCGGAATATAAGATTAACACATTTTTCAATATTTATTATAGGCTAGAATTTGTACTATAACCCTCCTTATCGAAGGTGATAAAAAAATCACTCTTTACCTATCCAAAAAAGGTGGAAGACAAGTTGCACAGAAAATGTCAGGTCTTCAGTGTTCTAAGATATACTATCTAAATGCAGATCCCTTGCAAAATGCCCTAGGAAATTAAACCAGCCAGGAGGTTAATCAGTGGAGAATGTTGTAGGAGAAAAGTGTGCGTGTTCTGCCTTCATCCCAGTGCCACAACTGTGACAAGGGGACTGGGGCAAACCAGGTCTGGAAACCAGCTCCATGTGCTGTTCTGAAGACTTACCCTCCACTTGGCCTTGGTCATCCTCAAACTCATTTCCTAGCCCCTGTGGGAAACTGTAGCCTCCGGCTTTCCAGCTGAAAATAAATTAGACTATCAATGGAGAAGATATTTACTAAATAGGAAAAAAAATGCATTTCCTTTCCAGAGTATAAACATTAAGTGACTTTTGCAAGAGTCAGATCACCTCCACTCCAGGGCCCAAACATTCAAAATGATAATCATATAAATAACAGCTGGGATATGGGACAGGGACCAAGGGGGTATCAGTATGCCTGGGCCTGAAGTCGAGTGGGCCATGAGAAGGGTGGTCTGGGTCCATTTCCATGTTTATTCTTTGCAATGAGAATTGAGGGTTGAGATTTTCGCTAATGAGCGAAGGTTACAGCAAAGTGAGTAAGCTGCGTAATGCAAAAAATATTCTAAATATTCTCCTACCTCGTTCATAATATTAAGTTTCAGTTTCAAGGTGTCATAGCCAGGGCTGTGACTGACTTTCAAGATTATGTCTAGGGCCTCCAGGAAGGGTTGAAAACATGGCAAGGTTGGGACAGGTACACAGTGCAGGCGGGATGAGTGTGAACCCCTGTGTTTGTGTGTGCGCACGCACATATTTTCCATCTGTCTGTCTGTGTATCTTGCAGGCACTCTGTATCTTTTAAAAGATCACCAGACCAGGGGTACCTGGGTAGCTCAGAGGGCTAAGCATCTGCCTTTGGCTAAGATCATGATCTCATGGTCCTGGGATGGAGCCCCAGGTCTGGGTCCCTGCCCAGCGAGGAGTCTGCTTCTCCCTCTCCCTCTGCTGCTCCCCTTGCCTATGCTCATGCTCTCTCTCTCTCTCTCTCTCCCTCTCTCTCTCTGTGATAAAAATATATAAAAACTTTAAAATTAAATAAAAAATAATTAAAAATTAAAGATCACCAGGCCAGCGCCAAGGATATAAACTAAACTCAAATAATGGTTGTCAAACTTGGTCACACATTAGTGTTAATGAGGAGTTCTTAAAAATTCTGATGCCCAGGCCACAACACATCCTGATTAAGTCAGAATATCTGACCACAGAACCCAGGTTGTATTTTTAAGACTTCCTAGATGATTCCAACATACAAGAAAGGATGAGAAAACCACTGACTTTCTAGAACGTTTCCAACAGTAAGGGAACATTAGAATGACCTGGATCCTTGTTACAAAGACCAATCTAACCCAGATATGTCCTTGTCAACTGGCATCCCAAACAACTATAATAAAGTTGGTCTTGGCCCCCATTTCAAGAAATCCCTACACACACAATTTTCAGCTGAAAAAGTGAATACTACTGGGGCAGAGGCAGTGAGAGAGAGCGTGTGGTAAGGCAATGGGGTTCAGGTTAAGGACCCGTGCTAGTTGGCTGGTGCAGGGTAGTGAAGCCCTCCCCAGACTCAATCAGTCCGGGGTGGGGGACAGGAATCAGAAGATTTCTGATACAAGTCAGCTCTCAGTCCTGCCATGCCAGTCCCATTAATCGGATCTGTTAGAGTACCATGCAAAGGAACAGCCTAAGCTTTGATTGGGATCTGGTGATTCTCCCCCCCACCCCCCGGTGAGAAAATCACAGGAGTTTTAAAGAACGGATCTGCTGAAATCTATTTTTGCTTCTCTGTATCAAATTTTGCCCACCTTTCTGATCTGTGCACTCCCCTAGAAATTTGAGACATTAGAGCAATTGTTAATTTTGGAGACGAATGTGTGGTTGTATTTTTATATTCATAGAGAGGCTTTCTGTTTTCCTGTCTGTCTGTCCGTCTCTCAGTTTTCCATCCATCCATTTCTGTGTGTTAGTACTCCATCACTTCTCTTAACTCAGAACTAGGGGATGTCCCTAGATGCTCTGGGTCTGCTCCACAGGGAAGGTTTTCACACACTCGTGTCACTTGGCACTTCCCAGGCTGAATCCATTGCAAGCGGAGGAGCCGAAGTGGAGAAAATTCTGGTCGGCTGACACTCTTACGGGAATTCAGGTGTGGGCTAATTCCCCATGCTGAAATGCCGCCAGGCCAAACAGGTTAATACTTCATCTTTTGCAAGAAGTAACTTGGGGAAGCGGGTGATGAATCCAGAGATCTGGTCCAAGCTGCCTCTTATCTCTGATCGTGCCCCTGGTGCCCTCAGGCTTAGTCCTGACTCATGGGACTAGCCCCAAAGCTGAGCCACCCGGCCCACTTCCCACGGCCCAGGAGACGCACCCGCAGGCTTCCAGTCCAGTAACTGAGTGAGCCTTCCCCTACCCCAGTACCCCGAAGGTGTGGGCTGGAACAGCAACAGGAAAGAAAGCAGATGTCCACACACTTAATTCCTTCCAGGCCCCCGGATTCACCCCCACTGCTATGGCCCAGGAAGTATTCAATCCCTGGACCTTAGAGCTGAAAGAGACCATTACTTCCACCCCTCTCAGCTAGAGAAGGCACCAGTGATGTCCAAGCCAAGAATTATGTTGCCCCAAGATCCTACAGCAACTTTGTTGAAGGTCTGTAGCTAGAATCAGGGACTCCTGGTTCCAGTTCAGGATTTATTATGAGACACAGATGACAACTTGTATAGGAGGTCACCAGCTCAGTTTTCAAGTGGGCCCCTAGAACATTCTAGATCAAAGCCTCCCACTCTGGTAGCCTCTAGGATACTTCGCGACTAAGCTCTTGAATACAGATAGGTCATACAGGTGTCCTGTGAGTGTCGTGCCAGATTTTGAAGACCTGGCAAGAAAAAAATGATGTGCATCAAGGTCTCATGGATGCTTTATGATGATTTATGTGTTCAAATGATAATATTTTGGACATGCTGAGTTAAAGAAAAGACATTATTAAAATTGATTTCTCTGTTTTGCATTTTTACTTTTTAACATGGCTGCTAGAACATTTGCAATTATATGTGTCTTGCCTGTTACATCTAGCAGACAGCATTGTTTTAGGCTTACAGATTTGGGAATGGCACCCAAGTTGGGAAACTGTCACCTCTTCTCAAAAAAATTAGCACCATGTTGATACAAAAGTTGGAACACTCAAGAAAAAATAAAATTAAGATGTTAAAAAAATTTAGCACTATTACTACATTTGCCAAAGTGATATTCTTTTTTTTTATTTTTTTCAAGATTTTATTTTTAAGTACTCTCAACACCCAATGTGGGGCTCAAACTCACAACCCCAAGATCAAGAGTTGCACACTCTACTGACTGACCTAAATAGGTATCCCAGCCAAAGTGATTTTCTAATCACTCCTGGGATAATGTACTCATTCCTAACCACATCCTCTCCTAAACCCTTTGATCATTTCCATTCATCTCAACCAAAGGAGTCTTCTAGAAAAGAGGTCCAGTTAGGTCACTCCCTTGCTTAAAATTCTGCAGACTCCACATTTGCTGCCAACCTTCCATCCTTGTGAGCACCCCTGACTCCAGGGCCAGAATAACCTCCTGTCTCTCTGCCTTTGTCCGTTCCTTCCTTGTTCTGACCTGGCTTCCCACAACAGAGTAGCACAGACTTGGTGGTTATAAACAACACCATCCCAGAAGCTGAAAGTCCAGGAACAGGGTACCAGCCTGCACACTTCTGGTATTGGCTCTCTCGCTCTGGCTGCAGACGGCCAGCTTCTCTTGTGTCTTTACATGGTGCGAGAGGGCGAGAGAGCTCTTGCTGGGGTCCCTTTTAAAACACACTAATCCCATCCATGAGGGCTCCACCCTCAATATCTGATTACCTCTCGAAGACCCCAGTTCCTAATACCATTCCCTTGGACATTAGTATTTCACATGAGTTTTGGGAAGAACACAAATAGTCAATCCACAATACCTCTGTTAGCAATGCCTTTCCTCTCCCTTGACTTCTTGGAAATGGGGCTATTTGAAAATTCAGCATATGATTTTTTTTTTTTTTTTTTTTTTTAAAGATTTTATTTATTTGACAGACAGAGATCACAAGTAGGCAGAGAGGCAGGTGGGGAGAGAGAGAGAGGGAAGCAGGCTCCCTGCTGAGCAGAGAGCCCGATGCGGGGCTCGATCCCAGGACCCTGAGATCATGACCTGAGCCGAAGGCAGCGGCTTAACCCACTGAGCCACCCAGGCGCCCCACAGCATATGATTTTTGATTCAAGACAACTTCCCTGTGCCTCTCCCTTCTGGGCCAATGTCCTAGGACATTGCTGAGTGGGGACCCATCAGTTTGACTTCTTGAGATGAAAATCCACATTCTTTACTTAGTCCCAGGTCTATTAAATGTCTCCTGAAAGCAGGACTTTATATCCAGGTATCCAGAAATTTTGTTTCAGTCTTTGGGAAGTTGATATGGAAGATGAAAGAAGCCCATAAAAACTCATCAAGGGGCACTGAGAGCAGTCAGTGCCATGAAAACCAAAGACTGAAAACATCACAGCAGAAAGTGAAGAAGTGAAGGCAGGGAGCTTTGCTGAGCCCATGAAGTAACTTTGTCAACTTGCTTTTGCTTGACTGCCCTGTATTCGCCAAACCTCACAACTGGAAAACTTTACCAGCGTTTTCAAACATCCCAGTGGCTCCCACAAACTCAGTCCATCCACAAATGCTATAAAATCTCTCTCTTAAATATATGCCCAATCACCTGGTTTGTTCCATCGTCCTACCTTGTCTTAGTGTGAGACAGGCATCCTCTCTTCTCTGGGCAACTTGGATTGCTTCCCATCTAGTCTACCTGCTTGGACCCAAGCTCCCCACCTCCATTTACCCCATACGTAGGAGCCAGAGTGATATTACTGAAACACAAATAATATGGCACCCATGTCACCGAATTTCAATAAAATCCAAACTCCCTGCCCCGGCTCCGAGACCCATTGGCTTGTACTCATATCAGTACTGATACTCCCTTCTTGCCCTTTTGTACATTATGCTGCACACACACTGGCCTTTCTTTATATTCACTATTCCATCTAATTCCTGTTTTAGAGCCTTGACTAGATGTGTCTTCAGCCCTGAATGTTCCCCCCACCCATCTCTCTATAACCACTCTGTCATCACATTTGATTTTGCTCAAATGTCCTATCTGCAGAGGTCTTACATGGACAGTTAACACAAAGTCACTACAAAGGCACATATCCTGTGTAAGTTTTTGCCTATTTACTATCACGATTTTGATGTTTTTGTTTAATTTAATCAGAATTATTGTCTTACTAGATTTCTGAGAGTAAGGACACTATCTATTCTGCTCCCCACTTTATACTTACCATCCATAAGAATGCCCAATCAATAAATATTTGTTGATATAATGGCATATTATTTTAAAATCTATTATAAAATTGTAATAGATTATAAAGTTTGTAAATATATCATAAATTAAAATATAATTATATAATCACAAAATTATAAACCCTAGGCATTTTATCTTAATATTGGTTATTGAAAAACTAAAAAAATTAAATTGTTTTTCTTAAATGAGGGAACCAAGATGCATTCGATATTGACAGCATCAAATTACTTGGAGGTATTTTATTTTATTTTATTTTTAAGATTTTATTTATTTATTTGACAAGTAAAGAGCACAAGAAAGGCATGCAAGGGGGAGGGGGAAGCAGGCTCCCTGTTGAGCAGAGAGCCTGATGCGGGATTCGATCCCAGGACCCCAGGATCACAACCTGAGCCGAAGGCAGAAGCTTTAACCCACTGAGCCACCCAGGTGCCCCATACTTGGAGGTATTTTAAATATAACAGTCCATCAATCAGCTCACCCTAATACACTCACTTTATTTATCAACGGAAACTAGAAAACAGTGACAGTTTCCTTTTGTGTTGTTCTCCAGGGCATAGACATACTTTTCTCTTCAAGAAGCTCTTGGAGGGCATTAAATTCACCCTGCCTAGCGGATCTCTCACAGTGGTGAGCTAAAGTGGGCTTCTGATCTCACTGCAGAAGCTTATGTAGCTTGCCTAAGCTATGAGACATGATTGCCTTGAGAGGATATAGCAACTCCTCCTACACGCTGGGGAAGAGATGTTTTCTGTCAAAACCCAGTAAGAATCACACAATTCATAGGTCACTTATGTATAGTGAGAATTTCTGTGTTCAGGTCAGAACTCCCTTCTCCCTGACCAATCTCACCTCTGCACTTACAGCTCTTACACTTACAGTTTAGATGAGAGGTTGCAGGCAACAGAGAGCTGATTGATGGTGGTGAGCATTCCACAGAACACTTGGGAATGCAAACAATCTCAACTGTTACATTAGGTGGGACAGTTTGTGCTAAAGCTACAATTGTAGCTATAGATAATAAAGAATGCTGTACAACGCATCCTACAAGACACAATCCATAGAAACAGCTCTGTTCCTGGATCGGTTTGAAAGTGGTAAGTGTTATATACAAAAGGAAGTCAGGGTAAACCCAATAAAAGAGAATCCAGATCTGTCTAAAACATAGAAAGGACCCACCAGATACTCGATGATTAAATTTTTAAAAATTCCAGGAAAACAGGGTCTGAATTTGCCCAAGATATGGAGAGTTCTTTTCATGGCATTTTGCTAAGGGGCAGAGGATTTGTTATGAGTGCCTTGGTTTCTGGTTATTTATACTCTGTTTAAGTGTATAGCAAAAATGACATTTTCATGGTAGGGAATGTGAAGGAATCGTTTAGCTATGGTATAAATACATGCATGGCAGAGGTGGACCCAACTGACCACTATGCTAGGGTCCATGTTCTAGAGATCTCAGTGAACAAGTGAAGCAAAACCAAGTAAACTAGCAAACAGCACAGATTGATGCTGTAGCAAGCCTTATTTGTCTTCAGGTTTCCTATGTATGCATCACCCTTGATCAAGGGCTGCTAAATGAATGAAAATAGTTTGAAATTTAACTCCGTGTTTAGAAGGATGTGGATCTTCAGGACACAGGTGGTGGTCCTTTTGGGCCGGAGCCTGCTGTAAGTACAAGCCAAAAGTCTGCATTCCCTGGATGGGATTAGAATGTTCTAAACCGAGCGAAGAGTCCTGAGCTCTCGTTCCAGGATTTGCAGAAGTCAGTTACTCCACCTGAGCTCTCCCTTCTTCTGTGCCGTGAAGAGGCAGTACCAGGCTGTGTGCACAGTAAGGAGACCTCCGTTTGGAAACATGCCTAGCTTTTGTATCTCTACCTTCTGTCATCTGGCTGCAACATAAATAGACAATTGACATCTTATTCTAGGAATGCTCCCCTACCCCCCAACATGCGGCCTCACAGGTGGCGGTGGCTGGACTTGCAGGCTGCTGGCCACCCCAAGCAGACGGAGGGACAAGCCGCATGTCTGGGCGGTGGCAGTGTCCTGCCAGAGCCTGTGCCTGGAGCGCAGAGATCGCAGATGTCCCTCCCAGGCAATAATCACAGCACATGCCTCTCCTCCTGGGAGGAGGTGGCTGGGCTCACGGAGGGAACAGGCTGGGAAGCGACCCGACCCTGCACACCGTGTACTCCAGGGGAAAGCAGTGTGTGACGGATGCTTCCAGCCTCTGCCATCTCCATCATCCCAGGCCTGCTTGTCCTGTCTTGCTCTACAGCCCTGCCAGATTCCACTGCACAGATCAGCAGGGACCTCTTCCTGTTTTCCCATGTGTGCTCCTGCTTGGGGCAAGTTAATCACACAGCTCCAAATCATGTCCTTCCACTTGGCTACGGGTCCAGGTAGCCCTGGAGACAAGACCCTGTTCCTCTGAGGTTGCATGAGCTAGCTTCCAGCCTGGTACAGCGCCTCTTTGTGTCTGTGTAACGTGTGACCATTGGACCAGGAACGCAGCTTGCTCCGATGGTTCGGGGTCCGTGCCTTATGGGGGCCTCTCACCCAGAGAGTACACCTTGAGCCACCAGAGTCTTTGACAAATATCAGCTGGTTTCACCTGGGAGAATTCCAAGACCCAAATGGAACCAACGCACTAACAGTGGCTAGCTCTCAGCCTCCCTGCAGTCGCTTCCCTAAACCAGAGTTGGGGTGAGGCAGGTAAGGCACCCGGCTCACCACGTTGATGGAGACACTCGCCCTCGGGGCCATGCAAGCGCAGGGTCGTACCTGACAGAGAGTGCCACCTTCAGTTTTACACTAGGACTGACTCTACCCTCTCCTGCCAATTCCATAAAGTGGACATAACAAAAAATTCAGGATCATTATGAACATACAAAGAAATTATGTATGTTGGGTTGCCTGGGTGGCTCCGTCGGTTGAATGTCTGGGATCAAGTCCCAGGGAGCCTACTTCTCCCTCTGACTGCTTCTACCTCTGCCTGTGCACTCTCTCTATCCCTCTGACAAATTAATAAATAAAATCTTAAAAAAAAAAAAGTGCATGTAAAGAGCTAGCATTCTTGCTGACAACTGTTTCTGGAATCTTGAATGGCAGGTATATACTGGTAAAAGAAAACTTGTTGCAAAGCCTAAATCCACACAGTAGAACAAACCAGTTTCAATTTTCTTTAAAAAGAGATTAATTAAAGCAGCCCACACTAAATAATGGCCTGACGGTATCGTGAATCTTTTCTCGCTACAGACTCTGAAGTTCTTCCATGCATCCCGGGAGGGAGCTTCTCTCTGCGATCTGATTCTGTGCATTCTCTCTTTTTCTTCCTCAGCCCACCTTGGCCTACATCCAGTGCCATTCCCCACTGAGGTTTGAATCAGGTCCCTGGAGTGACCACGGTCCTCTTTCACTATCTTTGACAGCATTCCGTAGTTAAGACTTTAGCTACACATCGCATCAGCCACAGTCAGACTTCTCGTTTCTAATCCTTCAGACGTAAGCATCTTTGTCATCATGCTGAAACTGAGGACAGTTGGCTTTTCCAGAGAACATTCCATGAAGGGCCTGCCTCTCCCCCTGTGCTATAGTGCATTGTCATGTTATTTGTCTTATGAGGATACAAAGTAACCACCGTAAATGAAGTATAACAGGAAAATTCCCTCTCATGCAAAACTCCCTCTGTTGACTCTGTCATTTTCTTGTATCGGTCTGGTTGGAGAATCCTGGAGTTTTGCCACTGAGTGTTTTCATGCTCATCCCATCTAAGCTATAGATATGCATGATTTACATGCCTAGTTCTAGATAATTGTCTGTTACTAGGATATCATTGTCTTTTGAGTTTCTGCCTCTACCTTTTTGCAGAGTCTCTCCATCATATCTCCTCCTACACGTTCTGTCAAATTTCCCCTGGAGTAAAACTTGAACAAGACCCTTTTTCAGTGGCCACCGTGCTGGAAACTGGGCTGGGCTGGGTGCGTTGCAGGCATTCTCCGGGCTGTGGGCCACCCAGCTTATTCTCATTTCATAAACAGGATGATTGAGACACAAAGAAGTTAGCGATCCTTCCAAAGCAGGTTGAGAAATGAAATATGAACTCATGTTTATGTGAAGCTAGATGTGGACTTTCTCTGCAGCACAACAAATATTTGGACATGCATGCATTTCTTGCCCCTGGCATCAGTTTACTTTGGTCTCCCTGGCAGGGGTGTCCCTTTCTCTGCAGCTTTCCTGACCACTGCAGCCCATAGTGGAGGTTCTCAATCCACGGCATTGATCAGAAGGATCACACAGGCATCCTTCTAAGCGGTGATGTTTCTGTATGTGCTATTCCTCCTGCTGACCACTTTTTGAGGACGCTACATCTACTGGGCTTCATGCCTTACTCCAGATAAGTTGAACCCTGTGCACGCATTGAAAAGGATGTGAATCCGAAAGATCCAGAATTATGGAAGGTGTTGGAGCCAGGGAACCTCTGGCTTATCTGTAGATATTTAATGATTTATCTGTGTGACTTTTGGATCTCATTTGCCTTATAATAAAAAATCACAGTGAAATATTTCCCTGAAGTTTCAAAATGTGTTGGTTGTTTAGTTTTACATTGGAGTAATTGCTTTGCTGTGTATAACTTCCAAAAGCTATAAATTCAAATTTGTATCCACTTCATAAATTCAAAATCTACCAGGCCAGTGTAAATGCTAACACTTGGAATTTAATTTATGTATACAAAATTAAAATAAACCTGCAAACCGGATTATTTTGCAAAGCAATGAAATTGTACTGGATTCCACACACAACACACCCCCTAACGTGTATTCTGATCCCTCAGCCCCGACGGAGTCCTGAGATCAAGGGCTACAGTGTCCTGAAGCAAGGAATGTCCTGTGGGTGGGGAGGAGCAGAGAGGAGGGTTGCCTCCGTGGAGCCAACAGAAGCCGAAGGCTGGAGGGCAAATAATTATCAGGTTTGTAGAGCAAGGAAAGGTCCCAGGTAAGGACGCAAAACCAGGGAGACTTACTTGGATACCTGTTTAAACAGGTATGAATATCATTTATGGACTAGAAAAGGTTTCAAGATGAAACCTGTGGAAACTTCCACAGAACAGTGTCACCTCGAAGCCAAACCTAAAGAATGCAAAGGTTGCTGCCCAAGGCTTAAGGGTCTACTAGATGCTGACTTGTGTCCCTCCCCAGATTCATATGTTGAAGTCCTAACCTCACAATGTCGCTATATTTGGAGATGGGGTTTTTAAAGAGGTAATCGAGTAAAAATGAGGTCATTAGGGTAGGCTCTCATCCCATCTGACTGCTGTGCTCTTGGAAGAGGTGATTAGGACACAAACCCACACAGAGAACAGATCATGTAAAGACCTATCACTGTCTGCAAGCTGCAGAGAGATGGCTCAGAGGAAGCCAACCCTGCTGACACCTTGATCTTGGACTTCTAGCCTCTGGAGCTCTGAGGAAATCAGTCATGTCTGCTGTTGAAGTCCCCTAGGCTGTGGTGCTTTGCTGTGGCAGCCGCAGCCAATAAACACAAGACCCGTGTTGGAAAGTGGTCCCTGGGCTCACTTTTGCCATAGACTCCAAATTCTGGCAAGTCCATGTGTTGAGTTTTCATGGATTAGTCTTCATTTTAAATAACTGTTTTTTTCATGAATCTTGGATACCCCCCTTCACAGTTGTAAAGATAGTTTTGTCATTGAATTATATTTGATTCTTATACCTATATGATTAAAATATATAAATAAGTACATTTACAGATGAGAAGGAAAAGATCCCTTTTTAGATCAGGAATCCCCTCGCATGGTTCTGAAATTGTACGCATCTATATCCATAATGCTTTTCATGACTTGTGCTATCTGCAATGTTGCAGCTTCTGATTTCAAGCAAGGCTAGAGAGAGCAAAAACCTTTTTAATTAATAGAGCTAACCAGATCATCTCATATAAACAGCTCCAGGAAGCTGGTGGGTTTGGTGGCAGGGGGATATATGCGTTGGCAGAGCATTTGAAAAGTGTTATTTCTAACGTGGCCAAAACACGTGACTGACTTAACCTATTCCAGAACATTCATTATTTGGAAGAGTTACACTTTGTCCTTTTATGCGTGCAGGTCCTCGGACCCCTGGTCACCCGTAACCCCAGCAATCAGTATCTTAGATGTTGTTTTAGACTGCTCCCCTCACCTCGTTTTTTTTTTTTTTAATTGAATGTAGTTTCTTCTTTAAAACGGCCACCAAAGTCAAACTATTGGAAAGGAACAATAGAATGACAGATTGCTTGTTCCAAATAATTGGATCGACAGTGCAGCAAGCGGTGGGTTATGACAAAAATATTCCTCCAAGGGTGTCAAACTTCAGTAACTCACTGGACAGAGACAACCAGCTTACAGGGATAAGAGGCTGCTCTAAAAATCAGGATTATTTTCCATGCTTTTCTCAACTAAAAAGAAAAAAAAAAAACTAAATACAAGCAAAAAAAGAAAACTGGCCTTGGTCTTGAAGGGACACGGTGGGTTTGTCTCACACTGGACAAGGTGAGGTGGCAGGGCAGGAGGGAGAGCCGGGGCTGGGATCGCTTTGCCCCGGGCAGACCCTGTCACTGGGGAGGTGGTAGCGGCCAACGTGATGAACAGCGGGGATCGGGCAATCCTGTCTCCCGCGGCTGAGTGGGGGATCTGGCTTGGGATTGCTGGGAGATGTTTACACATCCCAGGGCACATCCATAAGATTCCAAGTCTATGCCCAGGGTTTTGGCCAGAGTCCAGGGGCAGGTAGTGATGGGGGAAATGGTCTCATTTCCTTTGATCAGAGCAGGCTGCAAATCAAGGCTGTTTGGGGTGGGGGCAGCTGGGAGCTTCAGCAAGGGCTGAGTCTCACCCCACAGGGCGTGACTAACTAGAGGCAGGACTCAGCCCAATTCTCCCTTGATTTGGATGGAAGGGAATTTGAGAGAATCACACCCCCCAAAACAAGCCCAGTGCCGCTCTGATATTGGCGGGGGGTGAGCTTTATGACCCACGAGGTCTTTTTCATGTCCAATGTCTACATTAAAAGGCATAGCTTTCAGATTGGTTTAAGCTGACAGTCTCTGAGGCTCTTGCGTGCATGCGTAGGTTGGATTATTTTTTTTAAGTATATTTATTTCATTAATTTAAAATCAAAGCAGTATCGGGAAGGGGGAAAAAAAAACAAGGACATCAGTGCATTGTCTCTGTTACTTGGCATTTCTGAGGCATGAGGAAAACTCCTAAACCCACCTACAGCCTCACCAGGACACATTAGTTTGACAATGTGGTAGCCACACAGGGACTACAAAACTGTTTGGACAACCTAGTGGTAGCTGAGTAGTCTTGGAGATTCTGACAGCTCTCCGAACTTCCAGAAAAACAAAACAAAACAAAAAGACAGAAGACAGAAGATCTAGTGGATGGACCTGCATGGTACCAGAACACAAATACAAAAAAAAAAAAAAAAAAATCAATAATGACAGAGTCTAACTTACGGTCACCATCTGGAGGGGCCGAGAACTACCCATCCCCCTTTCCTGCAGGTTGTGACCGCATTCTGGAGAGCTCACTCTGCGAGGTACCGGCCAAAGGGGTCATCTTCAACAAGCCCATGTCACCAACATCCACCTCAAGGCCATCCCATCAGGGTCAGGCTGGCCTTGAACCTGGTCTTTGTGTTATACCATGGAAATACCCATGCAGTCTGGCAACCAAAGAGAGACCAGGTAGGAAATGGTCCAGGGGACCAGGTCCCCAGAGTCTTGAATTCCATGGGAATGAGTGTGGGTAGGCTTTATGCTGGAGGTGCCTAAGGCTTGAGATGGATTTTATGTCACTAAGAAATTACTCCACAAGCCAAATAAAAACAAAACAAAACAAAACACACATCAAGGAATTAATAAAACAAGGAGATGGAAGGCTGAATATGGGTGGACCCCACATTTGCATACTAACATGGTATTTTTTCCTCCTCCTTGTAGATCTGAAATTTAACCACTAATCCTTTTGGACACGTGTAACACAAAGATAGAGGTAGGTGTGGGTTTTAGGGAAAAGTCCGACATTCACAGGTAACTTGTGATATCAGCAAGGGTCTGGTGAGACGGTAGACCCGATCCAGTGCTGCTGGGATTGCTCATGTGTAGTTTTCTCTCGGTCATCTCTGTCTCCTCCTCTATGCCCTGCAGGCCATCAACTACCAGGGAAACAGGTTTCTAACAGACACCATGACCTGGCTGGACCATGAAAAAGCTACTGGTGGCAGCAGAATTCCCCACCAGGTAGTCCTTATTTGTGGCTAGTCGATTCCGTTATTTATCTGTCTCAGCTTACTCTCATATCATGGTAATAATACATTTTTCCCCTTCTCCAGATATATTTCGCAGTCATCAAACACAGGTCATGCATCAGACTGAAGAAGCAAAAAGTCCTAATGAAATAATTAGGAAGGTTGCAATCCCATGAAGAATAGAATCCCAAATCCAAACATTACAAAATGAATTCACAGCCTTTAATGAGACATGTGGAAAGAAACAGGTAGATGGAATGCTATGATTTAAAAAAAAAAGGAAGAAGAAAGAAAACAAAACAAAACATCAACAACAACAAAATGTAATGCTTTAAACTGAAGGATCAGAGAAAAGATACAAGGAATGGAAACTAGCAGTACTAGACAGCACCTAATTGGTTGTCAAATAAGTGATGGGATTTCTTAAATCCAAGTTGAAATGTATATGGTCCCAGGAAGAATATATATTTTTGATACAGACGTTTATTCATGAGAAAGTTCTTGCAGGATTCTACACGTAAGTTCAGTTCTCAAGAGTCTTCATTCAAAAGAACAAAAGGGTAAGATGATGGTACCTCCCCAAACAAGGAAGACTTTGCCATGTCAGGCATGGTTCATTGTTTCAAACCCCTTCGTGGATATCATAGTGATGGAGGGCTTCCTGAGCAATAGCTTTGAAAGGACAGAAGCTAGTTACTAGGTTATCAATGACTTGAAATGAGACTCTAGGTCATACTCATTTTTGTACCTTCCATAGGGACAAGAACCCTTCCTGATACATCCTAAGCTGATGCTAATGCTCATTAACAGAGAGAAACAAGACCATCAGTGAGGAAGTGAAATCAGGAGGGAAGAACTCTCCTTCTTTTCTGAGATATTTCCCTATGTTTATGGTTTCCGAGGATGAACTTCTTTAGGGCCATGCAAACTTGGGCTGCTCATGAGTTAACTTTCCATTTTCCCCAAGATAATCCCCATCACCTGCTCTTGCTTCACACAAGACTAAGTTCTCAGGTACCAGCTCAACTACCCAGAATGAGCAGCTGGGCCCTTTCTAGAACTTTACGTTTTTCCAAGCAAAACCAACATGGGCAACAGATACTGTGCTAAGGTGGGAGACAGAAATACCTTAGCACACCCTCTGTGGGAAAGATGGAGACCTTAGGCAAATTGGCTGGAGCTATGGGTGTGTGCGAAGGTATAGAGCGATTGCCTGGGAATTCAGGAAAAGTCCCCAGATGGGCCTCAGAGAAAGCCATCTCTCTTTCCCATTGGCCCTAGTCCCAGGTAATCTTGGGGTGGCCAGAACACTTGGAGGACCCAGAGAAGGAGACACTGAGTTAAAGCTATATTTAGTTTGGGCTTATATGTTCGCAGTCACTTCCAAACACAGCTAAATTCCACCTGTCCTTCTGATATGACAATGCTTTGACTTCTGGAAACACTCCTGCTGTTTGTGGTCTTAACTCAGAGCCATTGTGACAGCCAGGTATATGACTGGGGGCTCGTGTTAGGCTATGAATATGTCCTCTTTGCCCAGTCCTGGAAGTAGATGAGTCAAGGAGAAGAAATAAGCTTTCAAATGTACAGAGACAGAAGCTATTTGTGGAAGTGTCTTCCCTTATTGGATGGTGTAATATTTTAAGAGAGCATTGGTTTCCAGTAATGCTTGGTAAAAATGGAACTCCTGTCCTGTCAGGCATATACTAGACCACACGCCATATTCAGGTATAAACACATAGCACCCTTTTTTTTCTTTTTTAATGGAATTGGGTTTACAGGGCCAAAGTCTTTAGTAAAACTACGAATAGCAAACAAATCTTTAACAGCTCATCTATATAAGAAATTTGACAGTGGTTTTTATGCGTGGTCACATCTTAAAAATCTACAGGATATAACCCATCATGAATTGTGAAGTTGAAACAAACTTTTCCAAACTATAATAAACAAAATAAATCACTCATCCATTATGTTTCTATTCTCTTTAGGAAAAAAAAAAAACTATAGTTCAAAAATTCAGTCACATGTACATGCAGCCAAAAAAAGGCAAAGGTGAAGAATTTTTGAGGTGCTTCAGAAAATATACAAAAATTATATTTTTCTTTTGCATACGTGTCAATGTGTTAAAATCCATAATTTGTCTTCGATAGCACATAACTTCAGATTCTTTTTTGTAAAGAAGGTCCCCAAAGTGCACATGCTCAGGCCTCATAATTCAGATTGGCCTCTGGTCATGGGGACAGCTGGACCTGGGCTAGTCTTAACTCTGGTAGTCGCTGTTGCTTTCATAATCGGTGACAGAGTGGTCAGGGGTAGGAAGACATGCTATAAGTCACAACTGCCCCCAGGACTTGCCTGCCTCCGCTTGGCTGTGAGAATGGTCAAAAATTCAGAGAAAACAAAATGAACAACAATTCACTCCAAAACACAGTCATTAAAAGAGATAAATCATGCCTGGCGCCCTTTCCTTGAGGACCTCACTCGTCATTAAAATAAACATAAGAACAAATTACTCTTGTTTTTATGTCTGCATGTGGTGCACTGAGGGACTCAAAAAGGAGATGGTTGATCCTTATTATTTAATAAATATAGAGTAATTCCAGAAAGTGCTTTCAGTGTTCTACCAATATTAATATATTTAATCTCTAGGGCACATCAATGAGTCACACACTGTAATCATTTCTAGTTACAGAAGAGGAAACTGAGGTGTCAAACACAAAATAAACTACCCCAAGTCACTCTGCTGGTGACAGGGCAGGGGTTTGAACCCAGGCGTTGTGAGTGCTCCTATCCATGCTGCCACGCAGAAGGAGGAAGGGGAAAGCTGAAGGCTTCATAGAGACCACAACTCTATAGCAAAACCCCTTCAGACACCAAGTCAATGAAGGTGAGCATCTCATGTCTTAGGCTATTACAGATGAGAAGTCAGATACTGGAAGGGACAATCTGTGGTCACAGTTGACAGATGGCAGCCTGTGGATCAAAGGGCAGAAAGACTCCGGAGCACAATTAAAGGCATGTCACAAAAACTAACAGCACAGAAAACCCAGAGTCCTTTTGTGTGCGGTCAAATGTCCCTATTCCCTCTTGGTGGCTGTAATGGAGTCATTCTGACATTATCATCTTCAAAGACCCAAATAATAACCTGGAATCATCAGGAAGAATTAACATGAGGCACTTTTTCTTTCCTGTCTATGTAACACATTTTAGATAGACTTCCCGGCTAAAAATGTAAAATGTACTTGAGGTGCTTAAAAAGATAAGCTTCAGTCAAATGCTGTATGAACCAGTTTATTTGGTAAAGCTTCAGTATTTTGAGTGGGGATAACACAGTTATTTGAAGCATCCTTCAAAGGGGCTGCAGGTATGGAGGGGTCTGAGAAAGGATGCTGGTGGGTAAGGCTGCTTCCCAGATTTGAGTCCTAAGGTTTGGAGACTCTACTCTTGTAAAGAAGTAGTGAGACAGTCCAGGGCATGATGTTTAAGGACAGAGTGGGATTAATGGAGGCTTCGTGACACAAGCTAGAAAAGGATCAACAATAAAACCAAAGAGGAGACTCTGATACCATGTGGAGACAAATCAGTACAGCAGCACTTGTCCCTCTTATCCATGAGGTATGTGTTCCAAGACCCCCAGTGGATACCTGAAGCCATGGATGATACCAAACCCTATATATACTATTTTTTTTCCTACACATACATACCTATGATAAAGTTGAATTTAGAAATTAGGCGCAGTAAGAAATTAATAATAATTAATAAGAAAATAAAATAATTAGAATGACATACTATAATAAAGGTTGTTTGAATGTGGTCCCTCTCTCTTTCTGTTTCTCAAAATACTTTAATATATCTGCCTTTCTTATAATGACAAAATGAAGTGAAGTGAATGACATAGGCATTGTGACATAGAGTTAGCTACTATAGACCTTCTGATGACACTTCAGAAGGAGGATCATCTGCTTCCTGACCACAGTTGATCACAAGTAACTTAGTCCATGGAAAGCTGAACTTCAGATAATGGGGGAGTCCTGCACAAGTCAGGAAACTCTTCCTGTGGTATGTGGTCTTCAGTGTTAGTGTAGGTCCAGTAGGTTCATGAAGACAACTGTGTTTTTATAAGGAACCATGGTAGATCCAATGATGAATCATGATTAAATGCCCTTAAGACTATAGGCCCCCCCACCCCTGCTGGAGAAAAATGGGGCCTTTGATTTGGGGAGGAGAATGAACCAACACACAGTTTGGAAAACATGATTGCAAAATGTGTGGTGGACCATTACCCATGGTCTCTGTGTCTGCTCCTCTGGTATCCCTTTGATGCCACATCCTTCGTGCCGGCATTCTGCCTTTGACCATGCATTTTGGGCAATATTCCTTGCTGAGGAAAGAGGTGTTGATTTTTAGAAACAATTATCATTATGACCTTGATGATTAAGTAGATAATTAAATGACATTATGACTAATATGTTTTATATCATAAACATTACTTTCTGATCTACTTACTGGGGGGAAATGCCATTTTTGAAAAGAAAGGAGTATTTTTTAACATGATTAGCAAGCCATCTGTTGACATTTCGGTGCGATCTCTCATGCAAGTCCCTAGCTTGCAGCTTCAGTTTTATCATAGCAGGAACCCAAAATAGTACTGCCTTTTGCAGTTACATCAAAATAAGGTGATTTAGAAAGGGCACTCTTAGAAAATGCAAGTATACATTTCAACCTTACCTAGGCCATCTCTTTGGAGACCCAAGGAAGCTCTGATCTGATGACTGATAAATTAAGGAGAAAGTATCTCTTCCCTGTTTGTCTCCTTTCTCCTCTTCTTCCTTCCGTGGAGTGGAAAGAACATAGGTAGGCTTTAGATTTACATGGACCTGGGTCCAAATTCCATATTTGCCAGAAATCTGTTGGTTATAAGAGACAGAGACCCACGTAGTCATGAATCAAATGACAAAAGGAATAGGGCTAGAGCTGGCCTCTGCAAGAAATGAATATGCAATCTAGAGACCTTCCCTCTTGCTGTGTCTTGTCTCCACTGTGTGTGTCACCTTCACGTTCTCAGAGCAGCCATTCTGTGTGTCCCAGACATGGCCATAGACAGTGGCAGGTTGGTAATCAGAAAGTAAGGAGCTGTCTTCCAGCTCTGAATGGGAAGGGCCATGATGGGCCATACTTGGATGATGTGACCACACTTTGAACCCATCACTGTGTCCCAGGGACGGAGGACCTTTCATTTTGGATGACTGAGGAAGGGGAAATAAGTATAGGGCACTGATTCCATGACCTACCGCAAACTTTTCAGGTTAATATTCACTCCCTGGTCTGTGAAGTAGATACCAACATTCCCAAGGCAGTTTGCGAGCAGCCCGTAAGCACTGAGTGAGAATGTACACGTGAAAGAAGTGGGCTACTGATCACATATTGCCTTCCTGCTGTGTTGCTTTTACACACAATGCCCCATCTGAGGTGGGCACTGTAATCTGCCCTCTTACAGATAAGGAAACCGAGCTAACTGCCCAGAGTGATTTATTCCATTAGAAAGTAAGAACAATAGGAATAATGCACAGGTCTGATGCATAGCAAAATCCTTTAATGAGCCTCTACACCACCCGGAAATTCGAAGACTAAAAGCCCTGAGAAAGAGAAATGAATGTAATTGGTTTGTGTGAAGTAGAAACAAACCAAACAATCTGGGAGTTCTACCTGTGGATCCCAGGCTCTCCTGGGAGCCTCAGAGTCGCCCTGCATGGCTGGTCCCTTCACAGCAGGCCATGTGACTAGGATGAGCTAAGAATCTCGGCCGCTGCCATGGACCACATTTTTTGCACACGGTCACATTTTTTGCACACGGTCACAGGTGCTGTCATTATTTTTCTTGCTCTCCCGCCAATGGTCATGAACCACTAAAGACAATCCTAGAATTACACTCCACTGTGGTCAACCCAGTGGCTGTGGATTTCTCCACAAGAAGGATGGGAATTCCTCAGTGATCTGACTTCCAGTCCTTCCTCATTCTTGTTGGCAAGAACTGACCCTCAGGTTCCTCATACACAAAAGGAGAGGATCCCGACCCATCTGAGGTCCTTGTGAGAACTGACTTGGTGTGATTACAGACCATGGCACCTGTTTTGATTTTTGAACTTCAGTTCTTTGATGGAGGTTTAAAAATCTCTTTAATACAGCTGTGAGCAAGGGTGCCTTCATCTTGATCCTATGGATTCTATACCTTTCACGGCTAGCAGGTTTTATCATCCCATACATGTCTCTCCTCACTACTTGCACACAGGGGCTCTCAGCTCTGGCCTCCCCACCCATATATTTTACTCTTCCTATCCACATTCAATCATTGGATTAACTCAGACCTTGTGGGTTGAGGAATGCCACCTTTTCCATCTTGGAAAGCATTCCATCCCGATGTTCTCACTTCTGGATGTCCTGGAGTACCAGTGAAACAAGATTGTTGTTTATGGGAACTTCAGGTAAGATAATTGTTGTACAGTTCCTCTAAATTCCTAGATGCCCAGATCCAAAGTAATGTTTCCATGGTCCTCCCCATCTGGGCCAGGGCTCCTTTTCCTGGACCTGCATTCCTTTTCCAATTGTTCTGAGCTTGCATATGAAGTGATATTTTCAACTGAGAAGTCAAAATTTCATAGTTTTGATTCTGCAGTTCAATCTGACCTCCTTTTCCTCTAAAACAGTAGGTGACTTCTATCTGTCTGTCCAGATTTGGATGAAGGGTTTTTTTTGTGCTACAACAATAGAAACTCAATGAGAATGGCCATGGAGGTGATAAACCCTTTTCATATCAATACAGAGAATCAATGTCATCTTTGATAGGAATCTCTATACCTTACCAGCTAATGGAGGCTCACCATATACCTTAAAAGTATAACTTGACATATAGAAAATCTTTTGTGCATACAGATGTTCTTAATGCAGTTATGCATAATGTCAAACAATGTAAACTCAGAAAAAAATTATACAGTAAGAGAATGTTTGTTGGTTAAACCATAATCCACCAACTCAAAAACATTAGACAATGATTGGAGAGGATATATATACATTTTGGGCCATGTTAAGCTCCCCCCCCCAAAAAAAAAGAGAGAGAGAGACAAGAAAAAGAAAATCAAATCATGAAGTCACAGACACAATACATTAGCTATGTTACAAAGACAGTGATGGTTTATATAAAGTATAAGTAGAAATATGAAAAAAATGTTTTCACAATTATCTTTCAGTGCTAGAGTGATGGGCAGTATTTTTCTACTTTCTACCCTACTATTTCTAATTCTTTCTGCAAGGTACTGCCTTTTATTTTTTTAATTTGAGAATAGTATTATTAGCTCTAGTTATTAATAAGAAGCACACAAGCATTCTACCTATGCTTCAAGGAGTATTTTCTGTCCCACCCCATTTCCCTCCAGAAAATGCTCCTTGATCGGTGTCCTCCTGAAACTCCCAAGTCCCTCAAGTTAGAGGGGTTCTGCCCCTCCTGTGAATTCTCAAGGCACAATTGTACTGACTTTACTCTCTTTTGTATTAGAATTATTTATTCCTATGTCTTAAACCTTCCCAACTCCTGTTTTAATAAGATCAGATCATCTATATCTTCTTATTAAAGGCAAAAAAAAAAACCCCAAAAAACCCTCAACTAATTACATTTGATTTATTCCTGGTCACTTGTGTCATTGGATGAGCTTGGAGGAAATGGGATTTGGGAGAGGAAGCACTCAGGGGGGCAGACAGGTTCAAGGGCTAACAAGGTATGTCACTCTGGACCACTCCAGACCCTTTATATTCTTTCCTTTTATGAGTCAGGCAGCTCATTCCAAACTATGTCCTGTAGGCTGCAGAGGTCCTACAGAAATTTTTTTAAATGTGAATTTTACAGAGATTTCTTTTCAGAGCGGCTCTAGAGTCTTTGAAACATTCATGTGCAGTGTGAGTCACCAACAGGGAGACACAGTGTGGAACAGTTCCCAAACGTAGGTGACAGAAGAGCATTTTTTGAAGAAGAATCATCTGGACCCACAATCCACTGACCACGTCTTGCAACTGTGAGCTCAGATAAGATGGATCTGAAAGAAGTAGTTATGTTGAACTCACAGGCAACACCTGGGGTCTTCTTAGCCTGCCTGGTGCTCAGAGAAACCATTCTACCTCCCAAAGCAAAGCTGACCTCTCATTTTCCAACAAACTCAGTGTTTAATCCTTTCCTCCAGATGAATCCAACCCTTAGCGTGTTCCACAGGTCCTCGTTGCTTTGGTGCCCAGAGGATTCAAAGTAGATTCCTTTTAGTTCCTTTTAATGTGGTCTTTTGACTGAGGTCAGAAGCAAAGCACTTCATCTACAAAATAGCTTAAATGCTTTCCATATTCATTGTGAGGCAACAATGTCTCCTGATTAAAAAGCCCTATCAAAGCTGAAAGTGTGGCTGGTGTAGCTTTCTTTGAAGGATGTTTCAATTATATTTTAATAGTATTGATAATAATAATAATGATGATAGAACAAGCTAAGGGGGCTAAGGGGCTTTCAGCAACCCCTTACTTTTATGCTTTGTCTCCTGATGATCATGGGGACTTGTCCTTCTTTGGCAGTCCACACCCCCAGAGAAAATTTAAGTTATAATATTTGGTTTTTGCACTCCCATACAGCATTGTGTCACCAGATGTGTTGTTTGCAAAAGGTTAGGGAGTTGGCTGGCAAGAAAAGGAGTATCCTTCAGCTCATTCAGAACCAGGTAAATAAGTCCTTCCCGATGGGATGATGGCTTTTGTGGCTTCTTCAGGACTCCTCCAAATAACAGGATCATTCATACATCATTCAATTAAAACACCATTTAGCAACTGCCTTGTAACACCACAGGAGCAGATGGGGGCTAGCGCATGCCCCAGGCCAGACCTTCCTGTTCTGGCCATGCCTTTTCTTTTCCACAGGTGATTCGTCAATTTCTCTGTCTCTAAAATGGAATCAAAATAGCACCCATCTCAGTGAAGCACCCCGTAGGTGGCTGCTCTGGTCATGCTGATGCTGTGGAGTCCCAGGGCTAGGTATGGGGGGATGAGGTGAACCTCAGTCGCTGAAGATGCTCTGATCTAGTGTGGTGGCCAGACATCCCCTAACCCTGCACAGTGAGTGACAGCTGTTATCTGAGGGGTACGCTTGGAACACTACCCAAGCATACATCTCCAACTCCCCGATGAGGATGGGTAAAATCTGGTGGCTACACTTGTCACATCAGCCAAAGTCAAGAAAGGGGTTCTCAGGGCTATTCTCTTAGAGTCTCCTTGGGGTCAGCTCGAGCAGGCAAAGGCTGACCCAGGAAGAGTGATGGCCACTGCTCCCAGGCACAGTAGGGCATTTGGGTCACAGGGCCCAGAAGGCCGAGGTGGAGGCCCCAGAGGAAAAGCCTGAGGGCAGCAGCTCAGACCAGAAAATAAATTTTGAAGTAGAAGAGAGGAATATCTTTCACATCCACTGTTCTTATTTTGTGGGTATCATTATCATTTCTGTTGGTGTTGCTATAGTTGGGGTACTTGTTATTGCCAGTTCTTTCTTAAGTTTCTGATTGTAAAATACTGGATCGGTTCAACTCCCCCGCTCCCCCAGACATATCTGTGCCTTGCCATGTACATGCTGAGCCAGCCTGGTGGACACCACAAGTTCGAGTGATTCAACCCCAGTACTTGCCCATGGCCCCAACTCTCCGGTCCTGTCTCCCAATGATGAGACACTCCTCATTGCTTCCCTCTTCCTCTCCTTGGGATCTCCCATAGGGACTATATTTTTGGCTTTCTTGATATGCATATTTTCTCTTTCACCTCTGTCTGGGACATGCAGTTATACTTCTCTTGTCCCTTCTGTCCCATTGCATGCTCCCCAAATGATTTTTCTCTGGACTACTCTACTGACTTTGATCTATCCAGCAAAAAGCAGTCAGACTGCTGGCCCCTCCCCTGGAACTGCTTCCACCCAGTGGGAGGCCAGTTTGGGTCCAGAGTCTCCTCCCAACTGTGCCACTTCTTATAATCAACAGAACCATTCTTAAAATGTTGTGCAAACACTACCAAGGGAAAATGCTTTTTAAAAAGGCATCGTTGGGTGTATGGTATACTTGGGTAGCTGGATAGGTTAAGCATCCAGCTCTTGATCTCAGTTGAGGTCCTGACCTCAAGGTCATGAGTTCAAGCCCCACACTGGGCTCCATGGTGGGAATGGAGCCTACTTAAAGAAAAAAAAAAAAAAAGGCATCTTTGAAGACCCTGTCTTCAAGCCATAGTGACGTTTGTTGAAGATTGTAGTTTATTAATCTATCTTGCCTTGCTGACTTACCGAGGGCTCCCTAAGTCCACCTTGGCTGAGAAATCTTTGTCTAGCCCAGAGTGACACTACAGGTTAGTGCTATTTGATGCGCCTAGAGTTGGCACCCTAAAATATTCATTCCATATCAGAAGTGATGTATTTCCAGGGGACATGAGCAGTTAAGAACTGCCAGCGTTGACTTTCAATTTAATGGCATAAAGAATGTCACGTCCATGTGACACAGTCATCATCCCCTTCATTGTAATGCAACTTTGTGGCCTAGATGGCATCATTGGTATGAGAGTTTCCATGCAAATAATGTCATTTGAATCTTTGAACAGAAGATAATGACACAAGATTTCCGGGAGCCCAGGGAACAGTCTCAAAATGAGGACTTTCAAGTGACAAAAAGCAAGTTGTGCCTTCTTATTTGCTGTCTTCTTCCTCTTCTTCTTCTTTTTTTTTTTTAATTTGTTGTCTTCTAATTTCTGTTCTTTTTTTTTTTTTTTCCTCCCTCCCGATTATGAGATAGTACCTAGGAAATGAACCAGACTGAGAATCTGGGCTCAGACCTCCCCCAAGCAGCCCCCTGTGTGGTTGCAGAATGTCTTTGTGAACGAAAAACTGGGAGCCTGTTTTAGCCCTCTTGCTCCAGGCCTGAGCTGCAAGCCAGGTAGGGACTCCCTTCTGCCCAGATTTTGCAGTTTGGGACACGAAGGCTCAGGGCAATAACGTCATCACCGAATTAGGATGATGGTGATGATGAAGACAAGGAAGAGGAGGATGGTGGGATTCGGCATTTGTGATGAACTTCCCATGGCCAGGCCTTCTTGGCCTTACGTGTCAGCATCTCCAATCTCACCCAAACCCAAAGCAGTGTCACTATTACCCACAGAGGCAGAAAGGGGTGGTGTGACTTATCCAGGGCCACTAGTTAGGAGGTGAGAAAGCCAGGGGCGTGGAGATCTTTCCATTTGCTGAGGATTCATTATCACCTTCCTCTGGAGAAACGAGTTTCTCTGAAGTCATGAGCACGGCCCTAGGTTTGAATCAATCAGTATCCGACTCCAGTACTTTGAACACCAAATCTCAAATCCCAAGGCGAGGTTTAGATCTGAGCTGACTGTCCCTGGTCTCTGGCAGATGTAGACGTGGCAAGGGGAAAGCTGTCCAGTTCATCTGCATTTGCTAACTCCAAAGCAAGTCCTCTCTTCTGGGTTGAATCTGGCCGTATGCTGAAGTTCACAGAAAAAAATAACACATGAAAACATGGCTCTGGGAATGCATGTGTAGATATAGAAGCCTCGAACCTCACGGTTCGCAGAGAAATCTTCTGAATTGCCACCTTTTTGTATTTTGCTCGGTGTAGACAGGCCGCTCTGTGCCCTCTCTCCCCCCTTCTGCTCTGGGATCAGCAGGGCACATGTGGCCTTGACCTCAGTGTCTGACGGTCATCTCAGAGGAAAGACAGAGGCAAGTAGAGGGCTCCTGGTATTTAATAAGGGCCTGACATTCCCCACGGCATGCCTTGAAATGGGACACAGGGCCCAAGGGGCAAGGCGATTCTTAAAACCAAGCCAGACACCAGTACGATCAATATGGACAAAACAATGCAGGGTTTGCCCCTCAAGATTCAGTGTCCAAGGTGGAAAGAAAAGTGGCTTGGGTCTCTGGAAATTGAGCAGTGATGCCCCTCACACGCCACCAGCCAACAGCCAAATGTCCTCCTCCTCCATTACCATCCATCTCAGGGCCCATAACGTAGAGTTGTCAGGCACCTCTACATTAGAAAGACCCTTCGAGATAATCTAGTCCCTGATACACTTCACTTCATCTTTGGATGAAGTAGCCAAGGCCCAGAGGTTCTGGTCCAAAGAGCATCATGGTATGGTTTTCAACCTGAACCCATGAGTCCAACTCTCCCTGTATGGGCTACTTCCTTTTAATATCATTTATGACAACAAAATAGCAACCTTCAGAAAATCCAGCAAAAGTAAGAAATGCAAGCACAGGTAGCCCCCATGTAAGAGAAAGACTGCTTTGTCAATGCTGTTCTGGGAGCAGGTGCCACACAGGGCCCAGCACCGTATCGCAGAAAGAACACACACAGGCTAGGGCTGGCTGGGGCACTGCATCCATGGGCATCGGGCCCACCACTGACATTCTGGGACCTGCAGGTTCTTCTCACTGAGAACAGAGATGCTGACATGTCTCTCCAGGGTTGGTCATGAGATTCAACACATGTGTGAGGAATTGAACAATGATACATAGGAGATGCCTGATAAATGGTGTCTATCTGGATGAGAGATTTCTTCATAAATGCCCCACCACTCTACCAAAGCAGGGGTGGGGGGCGGAATCAGTAGCCAGCGATGTCTTTCACGTAAAATAAATCCCAAACGTATTCACCAAAGCATTTCGCAATGTCGTTCCTAGAAGTGGAAAAGAAGTCATTTTTGCCAAGATCAGAGGAAACTCAAGGCCCAAGTGTCCCTGCTAAGGAAGTTTCAGTTTCAGGAAGTTTAAGTCATTTCATCTTTCTGTGTAACTCACTAGAACCTAATACCAGCTTATTTATCTAAAACCTGAGGATTTTGGAAGATAATAGAAATAGGATGATTTTTCTTTCTGAAGTTGAAGCCAGAAAGTCTCACTTGAGAGATGGAAAGCACCGGACTTGGGGCTCTTGCTTTTGGTCTGACACCCTGGGGTGCTGTATCATGGGGATAGAATCCAGTTCTGCCACTATCTACCTAGGTAACTTGGGTCAAACTTACCCACTTGGTTCACACCTTGCCTCTAAAAGGGAAAGAGTTGAGTGGGATGATATTCGAAAAGTCTGATGGAGTTCTGAATGCAGTATTTCTTTTGCCCCTCAGCATCGTTTTGTAGACTCTGAGCAGGGCCATACTCTGTTCAACTTGACTCACACTCTTTCTTCTGAACTTGGCCCCCAACCCCAGCTGTGACAATTTACCACTGCTCAGACACCCCATGGCCCTGACCATGGATCTGATAAGGAGCCAGAGTCTTCTGGTCATCATCCTGACTCTCCTCCTCCATTACCATCCATCTCAGGGCCCATAACGAGGGTCAGATAAGTTGATGGCACTTGATATTTTGTATCGAATTAAGCCATTGGTCCCCAGCCCTTGACTTACTATAAAACCCAGGCCCCTCAGATCTATGAGTATACCATTTGTCATGCAAAGACCTTCCAGATTAGACAACAGGGTTTCCCTTTGCTAGCTTTATAACAATTTTGTGTGGCCATGAAACAATTTCATGCAGTTCAGAAACTCTGCTAAAGTATTGTCTATGTTGTTAGATTAACTCCCCCAAACCGAGAAAAGTGTTTCGTATTTTTTGTAATTTCTCTCTATATTTCTACATATATATAATCATCTGCAATGTAAACTCTGTGGAAAATCAGGAAACCAGAGTGGTAGTATTATTTTATGTGAATGCAGCTTTTCACTAGACCTACAGTTGGGGAAAAAAAAAAATCCTTTATCTCTGCCCAAAGCATCCATTTTCTTGTGATTTGAGTCTGAGCTAGAAATGCATTTTTTTGGATTTTGGAAATTCAATCTTTCTGGACTTTCATGGCAGACGTCCACTTGCAATTCAAAATGCCACCAGCACCTCTTTCTGTCTTTCATAATTGATCTGCTTCCAAATTCAAAGTTTAGTTCCAGCCTCACCAGTGTCTGGCAGGGGACATGCGCCCTAAATCATGGCCATTCCTGTCATCTGACCCTTCCTCCCCCAGTCTGTTGGAAATCCCATGTGAGCGTCTTCCACAAACCTGGGATCAAACAGTGTTTCCCACCCAAATTTGATTAAACGTGCCCTCCCTCGCTGCAGTCCATATGGCACCGAAATGCATGATTTTTCCAGACTCTGAGGTCAGACAGTGCCCAGACACGCAAATAATAGTCAAATTATACAGGAAGTTGTCAAAGGAGTCTGAACACAGACAGAAGCAACCCCTGACCCAATGACAGGTCAAAGGTCTGGTTCAAGTTTCTCCTTCTTAATTTATCACCACAGCAACATTAGAAACAGCTCTTTGAATGAAACCATTTATAGATTCTACTTTTTTTTTTTTTCTTATTTGGAAGTTTTTCTTTTCCTGCAACTTGAATCTTCTAAATTACATGAACAATTTTCATCTGAGAAGGCATATTTATAATATTAAAAAAACTAGATTTTTTTTTTCTCTTTCTCAGAAACGGACCCAACTTGGGATATTTTTTCCTCACTAAATTTAGATGTAGACTTTTTTTTCCTAATCAGAAAAGGCACCAATAAATATGACTGTCTGCCTAACGCACATCCAAACTTCGAACAACTCCCAGTGATCCTAAAAATATTTTAAGATCCACAGCAGGCTGTGAGAAAAATAAAAATAAAAATAAAAATAAAAATACAGTGAGATTCAGAGACATTGTCACCCAAGGAAGACAGAGAGGCAAGATTTAGAAAGATTCCCAAAGTCATCTTTAAAGGCCAGAAGAATCTGTAGTCGTGTTCAAGAGTGAAGATGAACCTTAATGTTTTTTAAGGCTTTCTGTGTGGAAATAGCCCAGGCCTTCCGCTGCCCAAAGCAGAAGGGGCTGGAGAAGGAAAACCCAGCCGTGTGATGTCACATCTTTTCTGGGGTTTTTTGGCTACCATCCGGACAGCTACCTCAGTGACTGAAAACACAAAGCTTCTGCATCTCCTCTTTCCTTGTCTGGAAATGGTTTGTAAATTGCAATAAATGAAGGCATCCGTGGTCTTCCCTGGTACGGGCTCTGTTGGAGGCGATGGGCGGAGTTCTTGGTGCGGGCTGGAAAGCCGAACAATTAATCACAGCCCCCTTTTTCTCTGAGAAACACCGGAGGGAGAACACTCACAGGGTTGATACACTCCAGGAAAGGACAACTGCAAACCAAGGGGGAGGAAGAGCAAGTAGAACCTATGCCCTATGGAGTCAGGCATCTCGGTCAGTTTCATTTACTGATGGGCCGTGAGGGGCACCAAGTGGTACTCAGAAAATATTTGTTAAATGACTAAATCAATGAACACCTTTTCCATCTAGTCAATTTTTTAAACGTTAGGTGCTAGTAAACTGTTTAGCGGGTATAAATGTCCTTCTGGCTTATACAAGAGGAGACAGCAAGCTAAATTCTACTCACCAGACAAGAATTCCTTGTGTTGCAAATAGCAGAAAATCAAATAATTAATCAAGCAAACAATTAGGAAGTTGCTAGTTTTGCATCAAAATTTTAAATGTCGGCAGGGCAGTGTTGGAATAGCAGCCGCCTGACCATACCATATTTTTAAAAAGATTGTATTTATTTATTTTAGAGAGGGACAGAGCAGATGAGAGAACACAAGCAAAGGGAGTGGCAGAGGGAGATGGAGAAGCAGACTCGCTGTTGAGCCTGATGTGGGGCTGGATCCCAGGACCCTGAGATCATGATGTACCCCACAGGCAATGCTTAACTGACTGAGGCACCTAGGTGCCCCTTGATCTTACCATTTAAAACTCAGGGGCCTTTGTGTCTTTCTTCTATTCCATTTCAAGTGAATCAGCTATTGCTGCCTAATTCTAAGATTGCTCTTAGAACCAACCATCACATCCGTGTTCAAGGTAGAAAGAAGCGGAAATGATCTGAAGCAGTCACTCCGATCCCTTTTGTCGGAGCCCAAAACCTTTCTCAGAAGTCCCTAGCCAATGTCAACATTTTGTCATTGATCTGAATCTCCATGTGGCAGTCAGTACTGGTTTTCAATAGCTACTATAAAAAAGCATGAGAAACTTAGTGGCTGAAAATAACAGAAATGTGTCGTCTCATAGTTCTAGAGGCCAAAGGTCCAAAACAAAGGTGTTAGCAGGGCTGTACTCTCTCCAAAGCCTCTCCCTACAGGGTGCTTCCTTTCTTCTCTCAGCTCCTGGTGGGCATTCCTTGACTTGGGATAGCATCACTCCAGTCTCTGCCAGGGTCTTCACATGTCCATCCACACATCATCTTCTCTCTCCACAGCTGTGTGTCCAAACTCCCCTCTGTGACAAGAACAAGGGTCATGTTGGATTTGACCCACTCTGGGTCAGTGTGACTTCATCATGACTTAATTAACTTCCTCCTTAATAATTCCATTTCCAAAGGGGATCATATCCAGAGGTACTGGGGTTGAGGACTCCCACATATCTTTTTGGGGGACATTATTTAACCTATAATGGCACCCTTGAAATTTTACCTTCGCAAACCTTTTTAGATTTTTTTTTATTTGTTTGTTTTATTTTGTCTTTGGTTTTGTTTTTATAGGACTGTGTTAAGGGAAAATGGAGATGGGAAATATTTTGGGGTCAGCCAAGGAGCAGTGTCTGTCTTGCCTCTTCCTGATGCATAGGAGCCACCATAATAGATGACAAGTAAATGAGGACCATCAAGACAAGGGTGATTCTCGGGTGCCTGGGTGACTCAGTGGGTTAAAGCCTCTGCCTTTGGCTCGGGTCATGATCTCAGGGTCCTGGGATTAAGCCCCACATCAGGCTCTTTGCTCTGCGGGGAGCCTGCTTCTTCCTCTCTCTCTCTGCCTGCCTCTCTGCCTACTTGTGATCTCTGTCTGTCAAATAAATAAATAAAATATTAAAAAAAAAAGACAAGGATGATTCTCACTGATCCTCAAACCAATGTTCATCTCAGATACGTAGAGAATCACTACGATTATATCACACCACTCTGCACGCGTCTCTGAAGACATCAACTCTGGACATTTGATTGAGAGTTCTTCGTAGAGGAAGGGGTCAAGATCCTGAGAACCCACCTTCTTTGGTTGTACCTAGAAATGTCTTTTGCTAATTGAGAGTAAACATGAAATAAGAAGTGGCTTCTTATCTGAAAACTCCAGGGTCAAATCAGAGTGTGTGTGGAGGGTGAACCCAGAGTTACTGAAACAGAGACACTGGAGTGACATAGTTAATTGAAATGGATGTCTGGGCCTGAGAGAGATTTGGGATATTGGGGATTTCATCCTTTTCACCCATCCTCCAAAAACATTAGTTCACTAAATTTCTTCTGCAGATGAAAGTTTATTATTAGCAATCTACTTCTGTAAGCCAGCAGGAGGATTCATATTGTCGCACTAGAGCTACCAGGCATTAAGTGTGGAACTTTAACATTTGCAGGATTTTATGATTTTATGATAACCGCAGAATCTCAACAGGGTATAATAATGAGCATCAATTTAAGTCAGGAGTCTGTCCATCAGCTGGGAGTAGGCTGGACACTCAGGCTTACAGAGTCTCACGCCGATGCTCTTTCCACGAGCTCTCTCTCCTTTATTTCCAAAGTAGGTGTTTACACCATTCCCAGAAGAGCAGCAGTCAAATGGATATGCAGAGGAGAAGTCTGAGAACTTCTCTGAAAGCTAAGGATGCCGCTCTGTGAAACATTCACTTGTAAAAAGAGCAAAGTCCATTTCCTAGAGATGTCAGCATCTTTTCCAGAGCCTGGGTTCTGTGTCTCACTCTGGGATGTCCTGGCTGGCAACACGGAACCGCAAACTGTAGTCAAGAACAGAATCAGAGTGACATTGATCTTTGGACTCAGCAAGGGAATAGGAGATTCCTAGGGTGGAGATTCCAAGTGTCTCAGGGATGCAATTTCGGGGAAAAAAAGTGTGTTTTCCACGGTTTCTTCCCATTCCAGAACACAAGCTCCTGTATTTAGGGCCCTGTGCAATGCCCTCTTGCCCATAGGTCTCTGGTTTCTGTTTTCTCCCCCTCTTGGCCAATTAGTGGAATTGCTACTGGGGTCACATACATAGAAGTTCAAAGCAAAACCCAGTATGAAGCCTTCGGAGTCCCAGGGATGAACTGAAATGTAGACAAGGATCTTCCCATTCTTTTCTGGCTGTAGTTGCTCTTCTCCTCAGTGTGCCTGTTTATTAGAATAATGGGAACACCTTTTGTTATTCATTCAGTCAGTCAGTCATTGTTTTGTTTTGTTTTTTCAATTTAATTTTTTTAGTGTTCCAAGATTCATTGTTTAAGCACCACACCCAGTGCTCCTTTTAACAAGGCCAATTCAGAAGAAGAAAATGGATTTTGAAATTGGGAAGACCTAGGTTTGAATTCCAGCTCCACCATTTGCCAACTTTGGCAAGTCTTTGGACTCTCTAAACACCAGGTTCTTCGACTGTAACATGAGAATACTTATGCTAACCTTGAGGGTTAGTATAGGAATTAAGTAAATGTATAAAACATGAAGAATAATAGTACTTGGCACCCAAGAGGCTCCATAAAGGATTTGCTTAAGAAGGAGAGAAAATAAGACGAGGATAGAGGGAGCCATGGAAGGAAGGAGGGGACCAAAAAAAGATAAGAAGAAAATAAAAAGAAAGAAAGAAAGAAAGAAAGAAAGAAAGAAAGAAAGAAAAGAAAGGAAGGAAGGAAAAGTTAACTTGGGATAGTAGGATAATAATAATAGGATAATAACTTAATAATAATAAGCAGCACCTCCCCCACATCATTAGCTGCCCCTCCCATTTTCTGCATCATTACCTTGGTCAAGAATGGTTGACTCCTCAGCTAATGTTCCCACAACAAATGGTAAATCAGTTTTGAGTGTAGGAATGGCACCATTTTGTTGTAATGTTATAGCTTTTAGGTTGTCTTTCCTGAAATATGTTTGGAAATGAATTTCCAAGATAAGTGAACCAGTCTTTTCAATTTACATTTGGAAAACATGGGGTCCAGAATAGAAGTGAGACTCGCTAAAGCTGGTGAATGCCTGAGCTGGGTTTGCAACCCACCGCCCTTGAGCTGTAATCCAGTTCTAAAATTTTTTCACTGCACTTCAGCATCACCCCTGCCGACCTCATTCCCTCCCAGGAAGGTTCAGGGTACAGAAGCAGGCATGGGTGCTAGAAGCTCCTCCTGAAGAACTGGGTGTTCCCAAGGTCTCCCTCAGGGGCCAGCTTTGGTGTGGAGATTCAGTAGGTACCCAGCACTTTCACATGCTCTTTCCCATTGACTCCTCATAACATACATGATGGGTTCTGATTCCATCACCCCTACTTCAGAGATGAAAGTCCATAAGACACAGAGATTCCATGCCCCAGTTTATACCAACACAAAAGAATACAGGTAGCAAAAATGGAGCTGGCACAGCAATGTGTGGCTTCAGCCCCCAATCTCATGTTCTTTTTGAACAATTTGTCAGTATCCCATTGTTTCCCTGTATATGTTTCCATCTGTAATCCATCTATCTATCACCTATCTTTTCTATCTATCTATCTATCTATCTACCTATCATCTATCTATCTATCATCTATCTATCCAGTCACCATTCATCCCTTCAACCAGTATTTATCGAGTACTTACTCTATGCCTTCACTGCTAATGGCTCTCAGGTATAGCAGCATATAAACTAGAGCATGTTCTTGGTCATCCCAAAGTTCATGTTCTAGAGTAGAAGACAAGTAATACAATAACTGAATTATATCAAGTATTTGATAGTAAGTACTAAGAGGGACAAATAGAACAGAAAGAGGGATATTGGGCAAGAGTGGAAAGATAAAGATACGAGAAAAAGCCTCACGTAAAATATTGTGCCGAACTCATCCATCTGTCCCTCCACCTCTCCGTCATCAATTCTTTCTCCCATTGATTCATTCAAATACCCCTTCAACAATAATCCTTCCATCTAGCCGGTTGCCCATCCAGTTATCCAGAAATGTACGCATTCAATGTTCTAATCGCTGTCCATTGATCTATGCGTTCATCCACTTATCCAGAAACCGATTGGCTCATTAACTCTCTCACTCACCCATTCATCTAGTCATCCCACCACTTTTTATTTCTCCCTTTATTTGTTCAAATAGTCATTCATAATACAGATATTCATGAAAATTCATTATTATCCTTCAGCACAAGGAAAAACAAAGGAAGAGTGAGCAAGGCAGTCAGAATGGAAATTTCCCAGGCTGTTTCTAATTGTAAATTCTCGACTGTGTTTTGTTTAAGTACTCATGTCCCTGTAGAGCCTCCCTTTGGACCGTGAGTATTGACTCTGAGCTCCAGAGAGCAGATAACAGTGTCAGGCACCTTATCACAACCTAATACTACTAAAAGGATGCTATCAGGCTTCACCTTGTCACCTTGAACCAGAAATGAAAAATGTGCACCTTTCACAGCTAATATTCATCCAGATCATCTCCATATATCATTTACCAAAAGGTATAGTTTCTGATCTGGGTCCAAGAGCTTCGGTGCAATGGTGAAGGGCGTCATGACTTCAGGGCAAGATGCTAGGGCTAGTTCACACTTTGAAGTTCAGTTTGCCAATGTAACCCCCAAACAGAGCATGGGAGAGGTATATTTTTAAAAAGAGCAAAGTAAGGAAGACTGACAATAATCAGAAGCAAAATGAACACCGCATGGAACAGCGCTCTAACTCGTACACGAAGCTAACACCACTGGCTGCTGGCTTTTATGTCGAAGCAAGCAGCAGCAGGTGGGGTTTAAATCCTCAGGAATAATATCTTTTCTTTAACTCAATATATTTACAAATCATCATTTTAGCATGTAATCAATATAAACATTACTGATGAGACATTTCTTGTTCTTTCCCTTGCATTAAATCTTTATATGCCAGTGTGTGTCTCACACATACGGCAGGTCTCAACTCAGACCAGCCACACTGAAGAGCTTGATGGCGAACGTGGCCATTGGCTATCACTTGAACATCACAGTCCTCAAGGGTGGTGGGTGATGATACTAGGGCCAATGGGAGTAAAATATAGGGAGTGGAGAGGAAGGACACATTTTCTCTCTTGTCAGTAAAGAAGAACCACTGGACATGGACACAGAGCTAGTCACTTAGTTAATATCATAATGACCTTGAGAAGTAGGTATTTTTTTATTCCACTTGTAAACATGGGGGATCCTCAGCACAAAGAGATTCAATGTCTCGAATACAATAGCGTCATTAGGAAGTAGGTACATGTGAACTTGAATCTGGGATGCTGAGGTCCTATTCTTCAGTAGGCACCACTGCCTCCTCGACTATTAAGCTGTTTAGAAGGGAAGCTTGTGCCCTATGTGACTCACAGCCCAGGACGTTTTTTCCCCTTTCTGCCATGACTTCCCGTCTTTCACAGTGGGAGTGGAGCTGATCCTTTCCTATTGCTGCCACTTAGCTATCTGCTGCCCTCACCTCCTCCTGCCTTCTTTTCCCTGGTTCCTGTGCTCCAGGAGCCACTGGCTCTGAATATCCAGTGTTCCACCCTCCTCTCTGCCCTCAGGCCCCTTGCTAAGGCGTGCACCATTCCTCCAACACTTAGTGCACAGTGACAGACAAATGGATCCTTGGAGCTGCCACCAGGAAACCAAGACCCAGACATTAAAATGAATTAAGAAAAAAAGTACCCTGTCATTTTCCTTGTTTGCTTCATCAACGCTCCAGTAAATAACCAGAAAGCACTTAGCAGGGACACAAGCTTCTAGTGTAAATAATAAGACCCCTTTGTCACTGACAAAGCTCCAGAAGCCAAGCTGGAGATGCTGCTCGGAGGAGAGGTGAGGGGTAGGTAGCCTGGCTCCCTCACTTGCTCCTCTCTGCACAGATGCACCCCTGTCTGGGTTTCCTCATCAGTAAATAGGGCTAATACTCCCCATGTAGCTTATATGCAGAGGTGATACGTTGTTTTATTAAAGCTCATCATTTTAGTCGTACATTATTTTATTTATGCGTTCATCCATTCAAAAGGCATCTCTTGAACACCTGCAATGTGCCAGACATTGTGTTATGCCCTCAGGACTCAATAATGTAAAATCTCAATCTATTTTCCACTCCCTTCCCGGAACACGTAAGTGCTAGAGAAGCAGACACTGTGTCCAGTTGGTTCTACCATGCCTAGAACAACAGTGTCCGGCTAGTGTGGACCCAATATTATCAAAAGAACAAGATTCTTGATTTCAGATGGCTCATACTCCAAGTACGGGTGACAATCAGGTAGAAGTTCCTGTGGAGAGACACAAGGGACTGGAGGTCCTGGAGACACAAAGCAAGGGTAGAATTTTAGAAATTTGGATTTGGATTCTTAACATAAGGAGCAGCATGTAAATATTAACAAGTATACATTACCCAGTGCTTTAGAAATAATTGTTATTGTCTGTACATAGTATCATTCTAAGAACTGAAACTTTTGAGAAGTGACTTATTTTTCCCACTCCAAACTTTTAGGGGAAAGAGGTAAATCCCCAGAAAGCTCCTAGGATTAGCTAATGTCCCTATTAAAATAGCCTCTGCCGGAGGAGACTCCCCAAAGCTGCCTTTGGACCTGGTCCACCCTTGACCCACGGATGGGACCCCAGGACAAAAAACCTCGAAGCCCACACCCAGAGACACATCAGAATTTCCAGCCTTCTTCAGCTGACTGTTCTTGCCAGTAAAGAAACTGGGAACCAGGCAGGGTCAGAGGATTGTCGAAGCCAAACCAGGGGTTTCTCTTTGACTGGTGTTTTGCCAAGATTCATCAGAAGGGCGCGTACCCAGCCCAGCCTGGGGCAACTGTCCTTCCGGCTCCTCAGGAAGGCACTTTTCCTCCCACCTTGGTGGGGAGAGCCTAGAAATGGGGGGAGAGGGAGGGACGGAGGGAGGAGGGAGACAGAATCCAGGCAGAGAAGACGGTCTGTGACCAGGAGGGAATGCAGACAATAGAACCAGAAAGAAAGCAGGGAAGAGAATAATAGGACATAGAAGAAAGGGCAGGGTAGGGTGATGGACGTTAATGACCAGGAGGGAGACCCACCACTGAACTATGCATGATTACCTAGGAGATTTGCTGTTCTTTCCTTTACATATCTTGTGATATTTCCTCCTTGATGGAAATTGAATAGACCAAGAGCATTCACTCTGTCTCCTGAGAAAATATGTTTTATTTCAGGTTATAGAGAAAACATATATAGGTTCAGAAGTTATTTTAAAAAATTGTAACAAAGCCCGTTCACCTGTTTCCATCGGGGAGGCTGCCCCTTTACTTCAAAAACATTTTTTTGACAGTTTCCTTAGCTTTCTTTATGCTTTCTGTGTATGTATGGGCGTATACACGTGTGTGTGTGTGTGTGAGCACTGGTGTTCTGTGTGTGTGTGTGTGTATGTGTATACATGTGCACTGTGCTGCAAAGGGGGGAAGTGGAGTTGCCAGTTAACATATTCTGGATGTTTCTTGTCAAACTACGATGATCTAAATCTGAGATATACCCAGATCCAATAGTATAATTAATCTACGACCCACTCAACGAGGCTGTATCCCAGATACATTCTATACTGGGGCCTGGAATTTAAATTCACCAAACCTTACATTTGGACCTTAAAACTGGGTCAAAACCAAGAATGCTATCTTCTCAGCTCTATCTGAGATTTGCCAATTAAATTTTTTTTAATCTAAATTTGGAAACAGGTCATTAGCATATCATTATTGATGCTACATGCGAGCTACTTTTTTTTTCCCTCCAAGAAAAAAAAATAAATCACAGCATTTCCAGCATACATTTGTTAATATAAAAATTACCATATCAATAACACGTCATTATTTGATAGGAACTGCCCCTCTCAAAAGGTGGCAACTATTGTTTGGTCCAAATGTGCACGCTCTTGGTAGAAGCTTTTATTTATTCATGATGATGATTGTGAATTTGCGAGCCCCTGCTCCTACCGGTAAGGCTGTCCGTTCCCACCAGGGCTGACCACAGCCCTCACTCCCACCCTGACCACCCCAGCCCCGTCCCACGCTCCGTAACAGTGACCTTTTGACAAAAGTGCATACTCAGGCGAGGAGGGGAGACAAAGGAATACATTTTCCGGTGAAGAGCCATAGTGAAATTGGGCAGATGGGTCTCTGATATAAGCTCTTAATTAGGGCCGCAAGGCTGGTTGACCTCTCAGGAGACAAAAGGTGTGTTCTCAGAGCCTATGGGCTCACCTGCTCATGTGCCCTCCAGACCATTAGCAGGGCGCCTCTCAGAATCCGCCCTGAGAATGCAGTTTGGGGGCTCGCCTTTATTCTGAGAAGGAAAAATCAGCACTTCAGCATACAATATTTTCAGCTGGCAGATGGGAGGGGGCGGGTTGTCACCTCAATAGAATCTGATCCGATGTTTAGGTAAGACCAGGGGACAAAGAGGTAATTGTTCCAACATGGACCAGCCAGTACAGTAATGGTGGCCTCTTGTTTGGGGGGAGGAGGGTGAAAGCAGGGTGGGGAGGGGGTGGGACATGAGGGACCAGCCGCGCCACGGTGTTTGCCCTCCACAGAGCATCTGCCCTTGTCGCTTCCCTGAAACCTCCAACTAACTACACAGCCAGACAAACCACACTGCCCCCATTTTCCAGAGAAGCAAACCAAGGCTCAGTGAGTTAAGTAGTTACGAACGCAGAGATCCAGGGGACCAAACCCATACCCATCTGACTCCAAAGCCTACACCAACTGTGACCTATTTCCATGGGCCTCAGGCCCCCAAAGCCCCCTCCCTGAACTCCAAGGCTAGGTATTTTGCCTTTGTGTCTAAGGCTCTTGCTTCATCCCCCTATGCCTTCCCCCTTTTATTTCAGCGAGCACGGTAATCTGGTGCATAAAGCATTTGCCCCAGCCCACCTGGTTATTTTAACTCAAAAGGATGCTTATAACTCCACAGAGATCTGAGTATTCCAGCCCTCACTGTAGATAGATGACCGGGACCCTGCGAAGGTTAGAGACTCTCTTTGGACCACCCAGGTTCTTGAGAGCACAGTTGGGCCAGAGTCCCATTGCTCTAATCCCCAGGTCAAGGCTATTCTGAGCACAGCCTGCAGAGCTGAACACCTGTGAGTCAGGGCTCAGGCCACACGGACCTCATTGTACAGTTGCACACTGCAGTTCTTCCCACGGAGCCCAGTGCTCTGAATGGGGAATGGCTAGAGAGGGGAGCCAAGATGCTACTCGCTCCCTTCTTTTCTCCCTCCCTCCTTCCCCTCCTTTTAAAATTTATATGTCAAAAAATTTTTGAACTTACAGAAAAGGTGCAAGACTAATGCACAGAATTCCTATATGTCCTTTACCCAGATTCCCCAAGTTAACATTGACCACATTCTCTATAGACTAATGGATGGACAGGTAGGTAGATAGATAAACAAAGATATAGATACCCATTATTAATTATTTTTCTGAGTCATCTGAGAGTGAATTACCAGACGTGAGCTGCTTAACCCATAAATACTTTAAGGTGTGTTTCCCCAAAATGGATGTTCTCTTGTGTCCCCCATACCACAACGATCCAAATCGGGGATGGCACTCAACCTAACCACACATCTTACTCAAGCGTCACCAACTGTCCCAATATTGCTTATTCTGCTGAGCAAAATGGAGTTATTTTTTCTGGCCAGGGACCAAATCTTGGACCCCACATCTCATTCAGTTGCCCTGTCTCTGAAGTCTCCCTCCTCTGGCCTCATTCTACAGTCTGTCTTTGCCTTGGCATGAATTGACATTTAGAAGAGTATCAGCCAATTATTTTGCAGAATGGTTTTTAATCTGAGCTTGTCTGAAGTTTCCTGGTCACTTGATCTGGGGCACGCATTTTTGGCAGAATACCACAGAAGTCGTGCTATGTCCCCCTTGCTGAACGGTACCAGGAGGCAAGTGACATCGACCTGTCCCCGTACTGTTGATGCCGTTTTTGATCGCTGGGTCCACCAGGTTTCTTCGCTGTGATGTTTCTCTTTCTTCCCTATTAGGTGAAAATATCTGGTTGTAAGATGCCATGAGGCTATGCAGACACCCTCTTTCTCATCATACGTGGGGGGCTTTTGTTATTTCTGGCCCGGATCAGTTGTTATCATCAAAGTTGCCAAGTGGTGACAGTCCAATTGCTCCATCTCTTTGTGGGTATTCTACGGTAAGAAACAGCTTTTTCTTCCTCCTTCTTCACTCACTCACTCACTCACCCATTCGCTCCTTTATACTGAGAGAGGCAAGGGATTCATACTCATGCTCTCCTTCTTTCTTTCTCTTCTCTCTCTCTCTCTCTTACACACACACACACACACACACACACACACAACTTAATACTCTGAATACTCTGGGGCAGGTGGCACTGAGGGCAGAGAATGAAGCTGGTGGTGAGTTTGGAAGTCGGACCCTGGACAGTGACCCGCCGCAAGGAGAATGTGGAAGACCAGAGCAGCCAGGCCTGCTAAAAGCCCCTGTGACAGGGTTCGCTGTCTCTCCTGCCCTCAGCAGAAAGGCTTAAATATCTCCTTCTTGGACAAACAGATCAATACAAGCTTTTTAACATCTTCAATGAGAGCTCATTAATGCTCTCTGGGTGTCCTCCTGCAGCCAGCTGACCTGAGAGGAGCAGAGAAAGCGAGCTGCAGACAGATAATTATTCCAGGGATAACACTTCAGATCAGCTCCTGGCAGAATGTGAATTGTTTTCCTAATTACTCAGGACAGCAGCTAGTAAGAGTGCAAACTAATTGAAAATACATTATGATTTATTTGCGTTTGCAAGGCGAGGCTGTGTGTTGGGTTAAATGCTCACAGACTGGGATGGGAATATGGCATTCCTCCCCTTTGCAGCCCACCCCTCAGACTCACAGTCCATCACTAAGGCCTCTCAGTCTCAATGATGTAAAGAAGGAGTTAGAACCCCCCCCTTTTTTTTTCTGAAGTGTACAAAAGAGACGACAGTCATAAAGGCATTTTCAAAAGAATTGGGGTTTATCCCTCAAGCAAATGGAATGACTGGCAGTTGGTAGCCGGCCCATACCATTTTGCCTAGCTCTGAACTGCTTTCATCAGGTGGTTTTGAGTTTGTGATCTCAGCTTTTCCTGAAAAGAGGGTCAACAAGCCCTGTTGCAAGATTGTGAGGTATCATTGAGGGCCCTGTACCCATCTTTTTATGAAATCCCATAGGAGAATCATTCTTTCAGAGTGTTAGACCAGACAATAGTCTGTTTGGCCTGAATAATGTTGTTTCTTTGGGACCATGAGAATCATGAACATGTTGCTCTTTTTGGCCTGGCCACCAGGAAGCTCAAGGCAAAAGGTTATGTTCAACTTGATTAGGTAGAACCTTATGCCATGCATTTCCATGGTAATGATAATTTTTAAGCATGGCTGGTCCCATTAATGATGCAAATATTATTTCTCCAGTCAAAGATTAAAGCAGTTTAAGTGAGTTGTGTCAGAGCTAAATCTAGAGTCCATGTTCATGACAGATTATAACCCAAATCCATGCCTGTATCTCCAAAGGCATCTTGTTCACCTAGACATGACCTAATGCAAGGGCTGGCAAACTGTCTCTGTAAAAGACCAGTTAATAAGTATTTCAGGTTTTGCGGGCCATGTCATCTCTGTCGCAAAGACATGGTCTTAGCCATGGACAATACATCAGGGAATGAGTGTGACTGCGTACCCATTAAACTTTATTTATGGGCACTTAAATTTGAATTTATTTTTCATGTGTCACAAAATATTATTATTTCCATTTTTCTTTTATTGACCCTTCAAGGATATAAAAACTGTTCTGAGCTGGTGGGCCTCATAAAAGCAGGCAGCAGAGCAGATTTGGCCCTGGGCCACCGTCTGCTGATCCCTAGAAGAGAGAAATGGGTAGAATCAGAAGGAGAACAATGCATGCCAGTGGAGGTTGTGCCCTCCTGCAGAGGGGATACCAGAAGTGACTAATGTGTAATTTCGAGCTCACCAGAATTACAATGGAACAAAAATATTTTCTCCTTCGAATCTGTGGTTTTGCAAGCCCATACCTACAAGCAGAAGTGAGGCCAACCCCGTGTACTAGGACAGAGTGAGGGTTTGCACACCGACTGCGTTTTGTAAATGTTGTCCGAGAAACTTGTTTTTCTAGATTATTATTGTAATCCCATCCAAATAAAGGAGTCATTCTATTCCAACAGCGGCTATCATTGACAGAATGCCCTTAACTACACTGAAATTTGATAGATGGGAAAAAAGCCAAAGAAAGTTCTCTCTCAGTCATATGTTCTGTCACAGTCCCGGTAAGACAATACACAGCACCACCAGCATCACCACAACCACACCTACCACCATCACCCAGTGTCACCAGGGCAACAGTGATGGCCATCACCGTGCTTTCCATAACCATCACACCAGGACCAGCCCCACATCCCCTCTCTCTACTCAAGATGGAGAGACAAAATGGGACTCTGAGAGTCTCTCCTAAGCCCACGAGGCTCTACCTGCCTTTCCTCTTCTCCATTTATAGCCTAAAAGCATATATCCACGTGACCGAATAATTACATGTTGATTTGTCATTCCAAGAGAAGAATCCAAAGGTGAATAATTCTTGCTTTCTGAAAGATTTACCTATTTTACAGAGAAAGAGAGAGAGAGAGGGGAGATTAAGGGTGGAAGGAAAGAGAAAGAGAGCCTCTCAAGCTGTGGAGTGTGGAGCCCAACTCGGGGCTCAATCCCAAGACTCTGAGATCATGACGTGAACTGAAATCAAGAGTCAGATGCTTACCTAACTGAGCCACCCAGGCGCCCCCAAAGGTGAATAATTCTATAAAAATATGTTCCTGACTCATTATTCATAATAATGAAAATGTTGTCAATAAAGACAGCAAATCGTTTTTAAATGTCCAAGTAAATAAGGAAATATCTGTGTGGTGACTAGATACAGCTACCAAAAATGGTTTCCATTTAAACCCTTTTCCAAGAGTTTAAAATATTGAAAAATGTATATTATCTGGGATGGATTAAAGTGTAAACAACGCATGGATGTTGGGTGCTGTTACAGGAAAAAATACAGAGAAAAACAAGAATAGAATAAAACACACACTATAGCACTAATAGTGGTTTTGACTGGGTGTTGCATTTACAAGAGATTTAATTTTTATGTTTATACTTGACTACATGTTCCAGTTTTTCTCTAATGAGAAAGTATAATGCTTATAATTAAAAATATATATGTTTAGAAAGAGGTAAATGAGCATTTTCCACTCTCAAAATCCAATTTAAAAAAAAAAAGGTTACCTCATCTAAGAAGTCATCTCTGGTTCTGTTTGAAATTAATCCCACTTCTGTCTCCTTTGGCTCCCCTGGAATACAGCTTGCACCTCTGTTAGACACCGTTGATGTCCTAGCATATATTTTTGATATCTGTACACATCTCTACTCCACCCAGTGGATTCTAGCCAAAAATGTCCCGTTCCTTCTCCCCTTCCTTCCCTCCCCCAAATCTCTTCCCTCCACAAATACTTATTGAGCACCTTTTATAAGACAAGTACTATTCTAGACACCTGGGATATGTTCGTGAACAAGAAAGACAAGTGTTGTCCTCCCACAGAGCATATAAAATCCACGTTACACAGTCTAATCAGAGAGACAGACAACCCACAAATACACTATAACAGAATGCAGGGCTGCCACCGCTGCTGTGCATTTCACTTTTGCCTGTAACCTCTCCCCTGCCCCCATCATGGGCGTTACACAGGCCCCAGCTGGAAGGGTAGCACACTGATGAGTCCTGAGCCCTTCTCCTCAGCCACAGAGCTTGGGTTTCATGGGTCCAAGGGGGCACCCATGAGAACACCTGATCCCTTGTCTCTCAGGAGCTCCCCTGGGACCAGAGTGCAGGGCTGAGGCATGAACACCTGTCCACCAGCAGCTGGGCCAGATTCCCACCTCAGAGCCCAGACAGGCCACTTCCCTGCCTGAGGACAGCCTGAGGGCCAGTGCCTCTCAAGCCTATTACAATGTTTGATCAATCAGCCCTCCGGGGCAGCCCTTTGGCTACCTTGAAAACTTAGGGGAGTTCTCTGGCCATGTGGAGAGAAACCTAACAGGATGTGCCTTTGACTGGTTGCAAATTCACCAACTTCCTTCCTGCTAACAGCAAAATACTTGCTTCTCAGCTTTGGACACGAAGCATGAAAACAGAGTCTTCCATCCCAAACCAGCTGAAGTACCAAGTCTCATTAAAACAAAGCACAACAAACAAACAAACAAATAAAAACCTTCAAAAGTCACCAACATCATTTGTGATTTTATTTCATGATTTATATATACATTCCACATCATCCCCAAAGGATTTGCCAAACCTTTCAGAAGAACAACAAGATAGAAATACGTTAAGAATTTAGGAAAACTGGAAAATTTTGCAGGAGAAATAGTATTACACCGGGGTAAAGTTAGTGCCCAAAACTAGGCATTGGATCTTTCCCAGAAGTCCTATAGGGCCCTGGTTTGTCCAGATGGAAACAGGATTCATTCGTTACCTGACTCCCAGTGTCCCTAAAACAAAAGGAATAATTTCCTTGGAGAAGTCCTGCCCTTTCTGAAAAGAGGACATAGGAAGTCCTTCAAGGTCTCCACAAATCTATCTGTAACAACCAAGTCTTGTGTAGGGGGAGCAGCTTCTCACACCACCACCACTCAGACAGGGCTGGGGGAGGGCGTCCATGTGACACTCAGGGCCAGTTCCTGTACAGAAGAGCGGCCATCAAATCTGTTTTGTAAGGCTCCAAGCAACTCTGTGCAGAGACACCGCCCTTGGAAGGGTTGATCTCAGGCAGGAATGAGTTCCGACATCCTGGACCAGGGATAGGGACAGTCTATGCAGAAGAGTCTGAGGTCAGGGAAGTGCTAGCTATCTGCAGAAAGCATTCTTGAGATCACCATGTTGGGGATCCTCAGAACGCTTCACATGAGCTTAAAGAACATGCAGACCATTTCTAGAACACAACGTGAATGCAGTCGACCCGAATTGATTTGTGTTGAATCAAAAGAAATAGGACGTGACAGTTTACCTTTAAACCTGCACATCCGTTCATTTGTCTTTCTCATTCAAATAAGGTCACACATATGGGAAAAATAAGGTTCTTGTTCCCAGTGCTGGGAATAGGTGCCCCACACACTGCAGAATGTACTCAACTCCTTTTGGAGGGCCTACTGCATGCTGATGTCATCGGGGAGGCAGAGACCTGGCAGCACCAAGTTCTCAGTGAAGGACACTGGCTAGAGCTAAGAAGCTCCGAGAAGGGAGGACGAGAAGCTTAGACTTCTGGACTGACTGACATCGACATCAGAGATAAAGTGCCTTATTCAGAGAAGTTGACTGAGTAGCCCAAAGATGCCCAGCAGGCAGACAAAACCTGCCAAGAGAGTTGGAAGTCTTCCTGACTCAAGCCAGGGTCTTTGCAGGAAGCAGAGGAGAGGTTCCGTCATGTCCTTCAACTCGGTGCCTGGAACAGCATTGGGCATACTCCGTGTATGTCTGCTCACCCGCTCCACGAGACAAGCCCAGAAGTTGGGGCTCAGAGGACTCTGTCTACGAATGGCAGAGCTGACGATGAATCCATGCCAATGTATTTGTCAGAGCTGAGAATCTCACTCCCAGCACCCCGTGTAAGACAGATTTCTGCAGCCTTTCTTCCTAATACCAAAAGACTCAGGGGTGCCCAGGTGGCTCAGTTGGTCAAGCGTCCAAGTCTTGATGTCATGGAATGGAGCCTTGTGTCTGGCTCTGTGCTCAGCTCAGTCTTCTTGTCCCTCGGCTCCTCCTCCTGCTCGTTCTCTCTCTCTAATAAATAATAAATAAAAATCCTTAAAAAAAAAAGAAAAGAAAAGAAAAAAGAAGACTCAGGCATCCAGATTGATAAACAGGCTATTACTCAGTGACTTGATCTTGAACTGGCAGTGGGCTCTGAAGAAAGTCTACACTCTGCAGAGAATATTCTTCCAAGGACCAGAATTCTTTCATTTTCTCAATTCAGAATGTGCTGAAGAAACATCTTTTTCTCTGACTCTTTCTCTTTTTTTGTTTCATTCTTTCTTTCTCCCATTAGGCCTCCATCAACCCAGGCCCCTCCCTGGGGATGTGGCATTTCTTCAGGAAAGGGGCAACCTGGGACAGTTGGTTGGACATCCATGCCCTTAGATTTCGCTCCCTCCTGCGTGACTTCTCTGGGAGGCTGTCTTGGAAGACGGCATCATTTGGACCGCTCACTCCAAGCTGGAGTGGAACAAAGATCTTAAGTCTGTAGGAAGCAGATGCCGACATGGAGTCTGGGAACAAGATGCCGTTGATGGGGTCATACCTGGGAAAGAAAGGGAGAGGAGACAGGTGGGCAGATCCACAAGCTGCACAGGATGGGAATCCAGCAAAGCAGAGGCCAGCCCCGCTCTGTAAGGAACACTGCTTCTCAGGGACAGAGACCAGGGTGGCAGGTGGCCAGCCCCACATACCTCCACCAATCCTCATCACCGGATGTGGGCTGTCTCTGGAAAGGCACCTACCAGGGTCTAAGAGTTGGGACTGTTTGCTGGTCCCTTCCTGCCAGGGCTCTCTGGGGAGCCCCTCTCTCTATCTATGCAGATATTCTCACACATTATTTTATTTAATTTTTAATTTTTACTTTATTTAATTTTCACCACAACCCTTGAGGGTGGGTGATATTGTCCCATGTTATAGATGACAGATTTGAATCCTGGCCTGTGGTCTCACAGAGAAAGAAGGTGACAAAACCAGGTCTGGACTCTAGGTCTGTCTCCAAAGCTCCATTCTGGATCAGGTGCCCCAGAATATTTCAGTTCCAGATGTACTGAATAGATCTTGTGTCACAAAGATGCTAGTCTCCTTCATCATGTCCTTGTGAACAACCTACCCTACTTTCTCCATAAATGTGCATCTTCGTCCCAGTAGAAAATGCCACCCATTTGAGAAACGGCTCCCTTTCACCTCTCTGTAGGGCAGCTGGTGGAGAGGGAATCATCATTCATGGGGAGTAAGGTAAACAGAGGAATCCCCGAAAACATCCCTCCAATAGCGCAGCCCCTCCTCAGACAAACCAAAAAAAAAAAAAAAAAAAAAAAAAAAAAAAAAAAAAAAAAAAAAAAAAAAAAAAAAAAAAAAAATTCTTCCTCATTACTCTCCACCTCCAGGGATCAGAAAAGGATTATTTTTTTTTTTCCTTTGTTTCCCAAAGGAGCAGTTACCTGTGTCCCCGTGTCTGAGTGAGGCCCCTGTTGGTGTCAGAAAGCCCCCTTTTTTCCCCTCTTGAGGAACAACAGACAGCTCTGTCCCCTGGACTTTCTGGAGACGGGAGGATGGGGCCCAGAGAGACCCAGTCCTGTTTGGATTGGGGAATGGGGCTCCGTGTGTTTTTGCTAACTCCAGGTTAATTGTCTCTCAGCCTGCAGTGCCGTGCCCAGGAACACCACCAGATCACACCAAGAGCCTAAGTAAGCAAGCAAATAAATGAATAACCCTCAGTATTGCCCCCACGTCGCATAACGGTAGATTTATTCTCAATGTCGGCTTTGCCGAGCACCTGTCTCGAACAGCCTTATCACCGTGTGAGCCTGTATGGGAACCAACGTGCCCAGCTGTCATAGCACACAGCCTGCGGCGTCTTCGTATGAAAATAAGGCAGTCAGCACCTGATTGGGGGAGAATTTTTAATCTCGACAATTTGTGTCTAATTTTGGGGGTGACCACGCTGCCAGCTCTAGCAATCCAGCCCTCCTTTGAGGTCGACACAGGCAGCAGCTGCCACAGCCTCGACACTTCCTTTTTTATTATTATTATTATTTTTCTAGAGAACAAGGAGAGGGAGGAGGTTTGGGAGGGAGAGGGAAAAAAGGAGGAAAAAGAGAGAGAGAGAGAAAAGCGGTGCTATTTCCGTCGCATTTTCAAATCCTGTTTTAGTGCAAGAATTTAATTATACATATTTTCATCATTTCTTATATTCTGACATATTAATTAAGGACGCTTTAATTCAGCTTCCGAGCACCGTTGGCTTAGCCTGTAAAAACATTTTACCGTTTTTGTGCAAATAAAAATGAAAAGGTAAAGGTAGCGCCACTCTTGGTTGTTGATCCATGGGTGCCCCTCCCTCTGCCTCCCTCCTCCTTGTCACTGAGAAGTGGGGATCATTGTTATTTTATAAATTAGGGGATGAGGCCCTGCCCAGCCTCCTGCTTGGCAGGGGCTGGTCCTGCCCAGCAGACGGACCTCCGTAAGCTGGCCGCTCTTTGCAGATGTGGCCGGCCGTCAGTCTCTCCAGGCCCAGGACAAGCCATGAGGGCAAAAGAGCAGGGTGTGCTACTGGGGCATCTGAAGAATAGTCCGTCTGGCCCCCGAGGGGTTGGGGGCTGACCCAGTGTGTTTGCATCTGCAAATACCCAGGCCGCTTCATGCCCTTTATCTCTAACTCTGGAAATCCTCAGGGTCCATATCCTTAGGCTCACTTCTCACATCCCATGTCTCACAGTTGTCCCGAGGGAACAAAGCAGTGAGGTCCCAGGATGATACCACTGTGACCCCGTCCTGATGAAGAGGGGCCACTGAAGGCTTCTTGGGGAGACAAGTCTAAACTGAGAGGGGAGGGGCAGGGGCATCGGCTCAGACCAAGCCACTGGGTCCAGGTGCCATGAAGGGGGTTCAGGTTTGAGCTGGGAGGAACAGGCACCATCTGGCATCCAGTTGAAATTTGCAGGACCACCCCAGGAAGAGAAAGGTGGGGATCCGTAGGAGGAGGATAGAGCCCCAGTAGCACACAGGGCTTTGTGAGCCCCTCAAAGTTATGGGTCTTTTCCGAAAAGTAATGACAAGCCTCTGGGGAGCTTCAGGTGGGTGTGATGTTGTTAAATGTGTGCTCCCAAAGATCACTCTGACTACCACTCAAAAATCATGTCTTTCTGGTTGCTGCATAGTAGAAATCCTTTTAAGCCACCAGCCTCACAATTTATTTGTTTCTTGGTGTGTATCTACATATATTTAAATTTTATCAGATTCTGTGCTCCGCATTTTTGCTTAGGAGGGTGGCTCAGAGGACACAGAGAGCAAAGCCTCAGATCAAAGCTGAAATTTGTGTGCAATATGGAAATTCAGGGTCCACTATACACTGACTTCAAATGACCAAACCTTGTTTTATGTTCCCTAGCGCAGAAGCCCAGCCTTCCCTTTCCTTCCCTCTTGCCTTCCTTCCGTCCCATTACTTATCTTTGCCAGGATGATGTTAAAAAGTTGGTCAGGCATAGGATTTCAAGCCTAGCTAGGAATTTGAGAAGGTAAACAAAAAGAGGGATTTCTAAACAGAGGTGATATTGCACACAGTTTCAGCAGGTCTGTCAAACTTCCCAAAGCCTCCGTTGGTCCTTGGAGCTCAGGTTAAAAGCCTTTCCCTGAGGACCCTGCTAGTCTGGATGCCTAAGGCTCTAAGGCATCTCTGTGTTCCCCTTCTCTTCGTGTACCTCCTAATCCCTGTGTGACCCCAGGTTCCCAGCATCGTCTGGTTGAGGGACTCAAGCTCATTCCTTTTGTCAGCCTTTCTAGTGCTGGTTATCAGGAGCACAGTTATGAGAAGGGGGGTGGGAAGGCCCCTGTAGAACCTTGCACGGGCAACAGATGTGTGCATGATCATTCCTGCCCCTTTCCTTGGTTCTTCAGGTATCACCCTCCTTCCCTCAGTGGTACCCCAAACTCTTTTTCCTCCTGACTCTGGGACACCTGCTCATTCACACTGCTAGGGGCCAGGGATCCAGCACTGTCTGGTTTGTCTGCTGTGTACTCTCTGCTACCTGGACAGCAGGCCTCCCCAGCTAAAGGGACCTGACGAAGTCACAAGCAACTGTGTACTACAAAAGAATCCAGGGATGGCCATCCTTCCAAACAAGGGAGTTGTTCAGCTTTGCAATTTACAGAAAGGGCATACTGCCTTTCCACTCTCCAGCCACCTCCTCGGAGCTTTCTGAAAATCTAGGAGAATACTCTAACACCCTCCCCCCAAATAAGGTGTCAGTTCTTGCCTCCTCCAGGGGACAGGTATGGTATCAAGGAAGCTCCCCTGGGGACGGTGACACTGACAAAACTAGAAAGAGGGGATAAGGAGAAGCTCCAGATCCTGGGGATGCGGGTGGGCGGCAGGTCAGAAGGCCCAAGACATTCACTATATTGTGCAACCATTATGCCATAAGTCATTCACTTTGAAGTGGTTAAATTTATGTTATGTGAATGTCTTCTCAATTTTACAAGCTGTATTTTCTGGGTAGATATGTTTGGAAAAAAGAAAAAAGAAAGAAAGGGGGGTGGGAGAGAAAGAAAGAAAGAAGGAGAGAAAGAGAAAGAAAGAGAGGGAGGAAGGAAGGAAGGGAGGGAAAGAAAAATGGCATGAGGAACATAGAGAAAAGACAAAGGGTCTTCCATGGAGAAGGGGTGAGAGACATGGGCACCTGGGCTTTGCCCACCTGGGGGACACCTGCCTGTTGGGGAGCCCCTCCCATGTCCACTTGTTCCTGTCCTGCAAACATATCTGCAGTTCTGATATGACCTCTCAGCTCACAACCACTGGATATCTTTCTGGTTTTCCCTGATCCTATTGCCCTGATGCTTCTGCCCAATAGAATCTCCTTATTTATCACCCTTCTTCTGAGCCAGGGTAAGTGAGCTTTTAGACCAGCGGACCCCTTTGGGGACCCATGGCCTGTGCCAGTGCAAGGGAAAGCTATCAGTATTCACAGCCTGTACCCAAACCAAACTCCATTGCGCACATTGACCTCTGATCCTGGAGCAGTCCTGGATTTCCATCTCTAGCATCGCTGTCCAGATCCTAACCATGCTCTTCCGTCTCTCCTTGGGTATGTTTGCTTGTGACCTACCTCTAGTCTCTCTTGGCAACCTCCAGCTTGAGGCTCTTCCATAGGAGAACTTCCACATGGACCTGATCTCACATCTGGTTTGCACTGGTAATATCCTTTCACACCCGGGACTCTACAAAGAGATCATTCCATGTGTTCTGGTGTGGCACTGTCTTTTCTTAAAGGGTTGATCAGGGCACCAACCTGCAGCAAAGATGCATCCCAGGAAGCAGGCTCTATTACTGGCATAGTCTCTGCAATAATCTAAAACAAGAAGAATTGGTAGCTCATTCCAGAAGCACTGGAGAGAAGTCCCAGAAGCTCTGAGTAGCGTGGCCTTTGTCTGAGACATTCTAGCAATTTGGGCTTCCATGCCCTCTCCACGGTAACTCAAGTCCCCTTTGCCAAGTTGATTGGTCCATGGCAGTGACTCTGCTCTAGGGGTTGCCACCCATGGGCTGGCCAGCTGTGAGGTGCCTCCATGAGATCACCACAGACTGAGTGTCTCCCACTCTGATGGAGTCTGAACCAACCAGAGCCCTTTAAGGAGAGGATTTGGTATGGATTTCCAGGGAAAAGCAGTTGGTGGAAGGAGGCATGGGCCACAAAGGCGGCAACAGAGGGGGACCAAGGCAACAAGATGGTGGAGCCCCAAGTGAAGAGAGCCAGGAAGACAACCAGGAACTGAGCAGGAGCTTCCCCAAAGGCATCACAGCCTTGCAAACCTGCCTGTACGTGGGCTCCTGCTTTCTTGGAACCACACATGCTAGAAGAAGAGACCTTTGTTGATAGAACCAACATGAGTGTGTCTGTTTCCTGAAACCCCAAAAAGCCAAGCTGGAATCCTGTAGGCAGAACCCACTTAGGAGCCAAGGAACAGTACATGACAATCTTATCCGAGAGAAAGGAGAGAAATGGTTTGAAAGATAGAGCCAAGAGACAGAAACAAGGCCCCAAGTGGACAGACAGATGTTGAGACTTGACGAGGGCACCAGTGAAATTGTACTGTGGAGGCCTGGCCTGGCCTGGCCTGGAGGTTCAGAGCCCAAGTGTTTACCCACACCAAGTCCCCGAGGCCCTGGATTTGGAGAGAGCTCCTTGTTGGCTGCCTCTGGTTTGAACACAAACCTCCTAGAGAGACAAGCGTGAAAGCTAGTCATCTCATCCCTGACCCGCTGGCAGACCAGTTATGAATTATTCCCTCCCTGAGAAATCTGAAGTCATCTTGACTCTCTTAGACTTCCTTAATACACTTTGATTCAAAGCCGAAATGAGGTTTAAGCCGCTGATAGCATGTCTCGAACCACTCTGGGAAAGCGTGGCCGTGTGCTGCTGCTGGAACACTGGCAAAGGGGGATTAGGAGTCTCGGCTGCGTTCTGCCGCACCAGCTCTGGGTTACTATTAAGAGGGACGGATTAATATCAAGTTTCGGGGATCTGGTTGCTCGCTGATACTGCTTAATTATCCAGATAAGTGATCGGTATCCAAGCATGAGTGGCAGGCAGATCTCAGAGCCATCATCTTGTCTTTCCTTTCTCTCTCCGTTCATTTTTAAAAGAAAGAATTTATTCATTTAAGTTTATCTCGGGATTTTTTAAAGTGCTCATTAAACTTGAAACATAGACGTCAATGTCGGCTGTGTTTTTTGTTTTGTTTTGGTTTGGTTTGGCACATCACAGAGAAGAAAGGATGGGATTTTCAATAGTCTGCTCCCCACGGCCTGTCCATTTATTCCAGATTCTTCCTTAACATTCAGAAGGACCCTGTCTATGAGACCCTTCCCTTCTTCTCCTTGTGGAGAGTGAGTTGGTCACTCCTCAGGCTCCCATCACAGACTGGGAGCATCTGCTCTCCCACCGGTGGAGGCTAGGGCAGCCCGGACAGACTCCTGGGCGGGGGAGCCCGCCCCACTGCCTCTTAGCCTTCTGTCTTGACTTGTAATTTTATCCCATGAAGACTCTTTTTTTCCCCCCTTCTCTCTTGCTCTGTCTTCCCGACCCTGCTGCACTTGGGTTCATTGTATTACTTCTGTCACCCTGATTAGTGCTGTCTGGCTCAAGGGGCCCCCACCTGAGGCTGGGATTAAGGATCAAAAGCAGACCAAATGGGGCTGTAGGAGCTGCTCGTTGCCTTGCCTGTAAACACTATTTAGGTCTCTGACTCTGACCCATCTGCTGCTTAGCCGGGTCAGATGCACTGTCTCTTAATTAGGCCCTAACTATCCATCAGGCATCCTGCTAGCGAGACACCACCAGAACCCCTGCCCTGGGGAGACAGCCCCTCCCCTACTTGGCACCTCATGCATAGCCCACCCCCCACTGCTGTTCTTTTGCCCTGCTGATTGTTGTGTTGTATTGGACACAGCACACCAGCCAGTTTCTAGTACTCAACAAAGCTGACACCTCTGCCTAGAATGGTCCTCCCCTTTGAGAGGGCCACTCTTACACATACTTAAGTACAGCCAATGCTCCTAACTTCCACTGTGAATCAGGCTTATGTGGAACGTATTTAAAAACCCTGGTGCCCAAGCTCTACCCCTGAAGGATCCAATTCAGTTGGTCCAGGGTGGGATTTGGGCATTGGGATTTGGGTATTTCTACATGCTTTTTAGATGTTCAGATGGAGATTCTGAGCAAGGGCTCACCCTCTCTCAAGAGGTCAGGCCAAATTTCCTTGTGGGTCTCTGGCAGAGCCCTGTCCTTACCCAGAAAAACATGAATAATCCTTATAGCAGGTGACAGTGATTGAGGCCAGAGCTCCATGAAGTGTCACTCTTCCTCTCCAAGGCTTTGCACAAGTGGCTTCCAGTGCACCAACAAGGAAACTGAGGCCCAGAAAGGTGAGTGAGACAGCCATTACCTGTGTGTGCAGGGGCCCTTCTCTAGAGCACACAATTCCCTAAGGCAGGGATTGTGTTTTAAACATATTTTCATCCCCATCATGGGTTGAATTGTGACCCCCAAAAGATAGGTCCAGAATTTCAGAACATAACTTTACTTGAAAGGTCTAAGCAGATATAATTAAAGTCAAGATCTCCAGATGTCTATCCTGAGTTTGGGTAGGCCCTAGGGCCAATGACAAGTCCTTACAGAAGAGACAGAGAAACAGATGCAGAGACACCCAGAGGGGAGGTGATGTGGAGACAGGCAGGCATGTGGCAGCTCTACAAGCCATGAAACACCAAGGGTAGCCATCAGCCACCATAAGCTGGGAAAGGGGGATAGAGGTATTCTCCCTCAGAGCCTCCAGAAGGAGCTACTCTTGTCAACACTTTGTTTTTGGACCTCTGGGCTCCTGAATGGTAAGAAAATAAGCTTCAGCTGCTAGAAGCCACCAGCTTTGTGGTGATTTGCCAGGACAACCCTGGGAAACTAACACAACCCACAGCATCTACTGGCATGGCTCCCAAGAGGCTCTCCACAAAGCCTTTGTTAAGAGAGTGAGTGTCGGGGGCACCTGGGTGGCTCAGGGGGTTAAAGTCTCTGCCTTTGGCTCAGGTTATGATTTCAGTGTTCTGGGATCAAACCCTTAATCAGGCTCTCTGCTCAGCAGGGAGCCTGCTTCGTCCTCTCTCTCTGCCTGCCTCTCGGCCTACTTGTGATCTCTGTCAAATATATAAATAAAATCTTAAAAAAAGAGAGAGAGAAAGTGAGTGGTCAGCATGCAGTCCTGCTCCAAACCAGCCTCTCTGTCCCCGTCCTTCTGATGACAGAGAAAAAAGCTTAGGTCCCTTGAGAGACTGGACCCAGAGGGCAAGAAGAATAGATCTGGTACCCAAGCCTAGAGGTCATTTCAACAGAACACACATGCTGCCCATGGAAAGGCATGGACAAGACCAGGACTGAGGTCTTAACTCCTTGTAGTGAAGCCACATGAAATCTGTCTTAGTTTGGAGCCATCATGATGAACCAGCCCTTATATTCCCATCTCTCCACAAGATTCAGAGTTATAGCTGCTTCACCTAAGGTTTTGCTACTGTACCTTATTCTAGTTGCTGGGGTGGAGGACAAGGTAAGATCAGCCTCCCTGTGCCTGAGTCATATGCTGAGATTTTCTGTGCATTATGATTTGAAAAAAAAAAAAAGAGAAAGTGTTTGCATTACACAGCTTAAAATAAATTATTGAGACACCTTCTAGGAAGTCTTGGCATCCTTATGAACTGGAAGGAGAGAGAAAGTCCTCCAGAACCTGCATTGTCAAGATGCCCTGCTATGTTGTGCTTGCCATTCCCAGTGCAGAAGAGAGGACTGCAATGTTTGAAGACCCCTCTTAAAGTGGTTGACCCTTCACTCCACTCTCTGCTGGTCTATTGAAGACCAGCTCCTTCTACTGAAGAGAATTCTCTTGGCAAGGAGGAAATGGGTAGTGCTCCTCCATCTGTGTACAGAGGACCCTTCCGTCTTCTTGGCAGCTTGGTCTGGGGACAGAAGCCAGGTTCCTTCTGGGTTCTGTCTTTTGGTCCTTTGTCCTTGACATGTCCAGGGGACTTCAAAGAGAGATTTATAGCTTCTGTCTGATGCATATGTAACAACTGGCCCAAATTGGCTTCCAAAGATTTTGTTTTGTTTTGTTTTGTTTTTTTCCTATGCTGCATTCTGGAAGATGGACCCAAATGAAGCCAAAGAAAACTGATATTTTGACTTTTTAGTCTTTGGTTACTTAGACAGCAATTTGCAGGCTGTGATGGCTTTCTAACAGGTCAGGAGGCTTCCGGTCATGTCAATCAGTCCTCTACAAGTGCCTGTGATATGCCAATGGCACCCACTGATTCAGTATTCAACGGCCTCCCCAACTAACAACTCCACCACAAGTTGCAAGGGCCTCTGCCCCTTCTACCCTCAGCAAATGCTTTATTCACTTTTCCACTTGATGTTCAGTCTCATTGCTCATCTTTCTTTCCTAAGCATCATGTGGCCTCAGGGCCTCTGCCCACACTAGCCTCTCTGCCAGGAATACCCGACCACCACCACCACACACACAGCTTTTCTGGTCAGCCTCTTCTTCTTCAGATCTTAGCTTGATTATCATGGGTCCAGGAAAGCTAGGTTAGTTCCCCCACTGCAGACACTACAGTTTTCTCCTGCCTACAACAGTGGTAAATACAGACCTCTGTGAGGTGACTCAGTTGGCTATTGTCTGTCTCTCTCTCTGTAATCCCAAGGGGGCAGCAGTCACATCTGGTATGTGCACCATGATATCCCAGAATCCAGCCAGGAAACCAGCACATTGTGCACATCCAAAGGTTAGTGAGGAGAAGCAAGGAGGCTAGGGATAGTCCTCATAGAAGGGAAAGGCCAGTCAACTCGTCACCACCTTCACACAGCCTCTGTCATTTAGCCCTAGCACTAGCACTAGCCCTAGCACTATCCTGACTGGTGGGTGTGGATCTGGCTACCTTGTCCACACCACAGATGAAAAGGCAGGATGTCAGGCCTAGGAAGGGGATCCTGAGGTGGGTGGGCCATGAAGAATGGCACTGGGTAAGGGGAGGGGCTGAGCCTCACCCTGTGTGGCTGTGATGATTAGGGTATGAAGGTGACCATAAGAAATGAGCAGTGTGGATGTTGAAGAATCCATTGGAATACTGTCTCTCTCTTCCTACCTAAGACAAGTCACTTAACCTTTCCTGAGAGTCCCTATCTATATCTGGAAATGGAGATAATCACACCAGTTCTCCTGTCTGCATCAAAAGGGGATGCCAATAATCTTAGACTGTGAGCTCATTTAGGGCACAGTCTGTGTTCTCACCTTGTGTCCCTCCCAGAGCCTGCCAGACTGCTCGACATGCAGTTAGTATTTGTGGAAGATATTCTAAGTTAACTTGGAGAATATAAGGAGTAATAACTACTATATTGTGTAGGTTTTATTAGTGTGTAATTCATCTTTATATACACTAATGCATTTAAATCTCATTATCTGAAAGTTAGATTGAAGATCTGAATCCAAGTCCAGTGTAAAGATTGTTGTCATATCATTTTCTAGAACATTTTAATGTCTTTCTCTCATCTGATCCTATCTAGTACCTTGATTTATAAATTATGCAAATATTTACTATGAGCCTACTATGGGCCAGGCAGTGTTATAGCTGCTATGTTTTAGGAATACAATGGGGAGGAAAAATCCACGTGGTTACCTAGAGAGTAAGGTTGGCCTCTGGGTGAGGGTTTCTATAGTAGGCCAGGATCTGCAGGAAGAATCAAGAGGGATCCAGAGCAGATAGGAAGAGTTCCCCAGGCTAAGGGATCAACAGGCATAGAAGCCTTGTGTGGTAGAGCATACTAAGTGAATGCTCTACACCCGTGGCTCTCAACTCTGTGTAATTCTACAGTGCAAGTGGTATGTCTGGAGACATTTCTAGTTGTTACAACTTGGGAAGGGGGTTGCTATTGGTGTCTAGTGGGACATCTTTGCTAACTCTTTGATAGCACACAGTATAGCTCCCACCACATAGAATTATCTGGCAAAAACACTCCCAGGTTGAGAAAGCCTAGTTAGAAGGTGGCCAGTGCAGTTGAATAAGTAAAGCAAGTAAAGGGTGTTTGGTGGACTCTGAGGCAGGCAAGTCAGTGGGAGAGTAGGACAATCATGCAGGACCAAGAACAGTACCAAGACTTGGCAGGAGCAGAGTTGGAAGCTGAGGTACCATGATGAGACATGGCTTGGATGAACAGCCCAGTGAGTATGGGCAGACTAGAAAGGGCGAAATGGACTCTGGTCCAGATGAGAGTCAAGGCTGGGTTTCTGAACATCAGGCCAGTCCAGACACATAGGACCTTGCCTATAGATATCTCCATGATTGGTTAAATAATCTGTTGTCACTATCTTGAAATTATTAACATTTTCACAAGGTGCCACCTGTGTTCACTTTGTAGTAGGTGACACAAAATCCATGGATCATCCTGATGAGAAATCAGGGCAACTTCTTCCTGGGGTTAAGATTACAGAAGAGAGAGTTAATTAAAATGAGAAATAAGGTGACTTGTGGAAGATGGATTCAAAAGTGAGGGATGGAAGATGCACTGTCATCTTTAGTGGTATCAGCAAGGAAACCCATTCAGAGAAAGAGAGTGAAACAACAGATTCCTCTCAAATTCCTGCCAAAGGTAGGACTCAGGCAGAGATTTTTTTGTTGAAAAATTACCTTAAAATGAGGTATCCACAGGGGCACCTGGGTGGCTCAGTTGGTTAAGCATCCAACTCTTGATTTCAGCTCAGGTCATGATCTCAAAGTTGTGAAGCAGAGCCCTGTGTTGGGCTCTGCACTCAGCACGGAGTCTGTTTGAGAATCTCTCTCTCCTTTTCTCTCCACCCCTCCCCCCACTCATTCTCTAAATTAAAATCATCATCATCATAATAATAAATTAATTAATTAAATCTTTTTTTTAAAAAATGGGGGTCCACCTTTGAGAGTCAAAGAAAGTGTTGCAGATGACAAAGGATAAACCAGGACTGTCCTGAGCACGCCAGAGTTGTATGGTCATTCTACTTAAAACCACAGAAGGTTACATGTATGTGCATTATGATGGGTAGTGCATTAAACAAACAAGTATAACAGTAATCAACTTAACAATTTTTGACTAATAATCTTCTACCTTTATATTACTTGCTTATCCTGACATTACAATTTTGCTTATTTTTATTATCCCCAGTCTGTCAAAGGAATGGTTTCTGAAAGCAGCTCACAGGCACAAGTGGCATGAAAAATGTCACAGCCACACTAATCTTTTGCATTCCTCGCTTCTGTGAAGCTGCCAACCCAGGATACCTGCATGAGGGTTCTTCACAGTTACACAGATTATAGACCGGTAATCACAGTCTCTTCTTCAGTGGTCTGTCACACCACAGATGAATGGGTTAGGTTTTAGGTGGCTATGACCATTATACCACAGGTTAAACTAGAGCATGTGCACATATCTGTGTCTTTGCTTTTGGAACTTCTTGAATTGCATATGAATTTAGGAAGCTCTTCCATTTGACTGGGTCTGGTAACAGAAGAGAACTAGCAGAAGTTCAGTCCTTGGTGTTCTGCGTGGCTCAGTCATTTAAGGATCTGACTCTTGATTTTAGCTCAGATCATGATCTCAGGGTCATGGGATTGAGCCTTTCGTCCCCGATAGGGCTCTGTGCTCAGCACTAAGTCTGCTTTTCTCTCTCTCTCACAGAGATATATAGATAGACAAGTAGGTAGATAGATCGATAGTCTTAGTCCTTGAAGAACTTGCTCTCAAAAGCTGATTCTGCTTCTTCCAGGTGGGCTCACAGCAACAGCAAATGTTATGCAGATGCCCAAAACTGGATGCTTAAGAGTCATCATTCAGGGTAGAGGAAACAGAATCATGGAATGTTTCATAGCCTTTTTACAGGGTGTGTCGGGGAGAGATACCTGGAGAAAGGTAAGATCAAAGATGTTATTTCTCAATATTTTTTAATTAGACAACTTTTTCAGCATACCCCAAAGGATGACAGATATTGTGATAAGCACTACTGTCTCCCAACTATCCATATATTTGTCTACTGAAAAATAGTATTTTTTCTTTCCCTGTCCCTCTTTCTGTCTGTAAAATAAATTTATTATTGCAAATAGTTAAGACCTCTATTCATCTCTCTCCGTAACACATCTTCCTCTTTTCTCCTTAGAGTCAACCAATTACCATATTAAAGTGATGAGTTCTCCCTCCCATAAAATTATAGTTTTTCCTGTATCCCTAATCATAATATAGACTACTTCAGTATTAAACTTTAAAGTGTTTGTACTATATGATATACAACATTCAGCAAATTGCTACCCTCCTTCCATTTTTCCTAAACATTTTTTTATCATGTTGCTATATGTATCTCTTTTTCATGCACTGTAACTGCTGTGTAGTACCTGAGACTATGAATATAGCAGAATTTTAATACATTCTTCTGTTGTTGGATATTTAGGCTGTTTCTGTTTTCTATTACAAACCATGCCACATTGAAAAGTCTTGCACACGGCTCCCCTCTGTAGTTTCTCTAAGGTACGTAGTTAGAAATGGAATTCTTGGGTCACAGAACATGAATGTCTTCAATCTAACAAGATATTGTCATTCATTTTCCAAAGTATTTGTACCAATTTATACTCCTGCAGCTATGTCTAAAACATCCCACTTATACAAATTCTTGTCAATTCTTAGTGCTATTAATTTACTTTTAAAAATTGTCATTCTCATGGTATTTTTTCTCCTTGATTTATAATAATGTTGCATATCTTTTGACATATTTGGTGTTCCAGATTTCCTTTCTGCTGGAATGGTTATTCATATTCTTTGCCAAGTTTTTTCTCTATGGTTATTTCTTTTCTTACTGTTTTATAGGTATTCTCTCTATATTCTTATTACTGATGTCATCTTGGTTAAACTCATTGTTTTACATTTTCAATTTTTTATGGTGTTATTAGTAATTTCAGTAATGTTTATGTCTTTCCATTTTGATTAGAGATTCAGTGTCCTAAATTAAAAAAGAGAAAGAGAGAGAGAGAGAAGAAGAAGAAGAAGAAGAAGAAGAAGAAGAAGAAGAAGAAGAAGAAGAAAAAGAAAAAGAAAGAAAAAAGAACTCTTGCCTAACTTAAGACCATAAAGATACTGTCTTCATTTTCTTCTGAGGTTTGCTTTTATATAGGTCTTTAACCCACTTGGAATGCACTTCATGAATAAAGTGACATAGAAAGTCTAATACTCTTCTTATTCTAAAAGCAAAACCAATTATCTTACACCATCCATCAAATAGTCCATCATTTCCAAATAGTGGCAGGAACTAATAAACTATTCATCAAAGTTAATTTCTCTTCCTCCTTTCAGCAAGCTGGACAGTCAGCCTTGAAGTTTCTTGGGGCAATACCATCAAGTTCTAGCCAATAGCACATGAGTGGTTATGATGTGTATGCTTCCAAACCTGGCCCACAGAAACAGTCCTGACCATGACACTCAAGGCTTCCTTCCCTGCTAACTTAAGTTAGTTAATCGAGGTGGTCCAAGGACACCAGGCTAAAACACAAGATTGAAAACAGGTCCTTGTGGTGCCTGGGTGGCTCAGTGGGTTAAGGCCTCTGTCTTCTGCTTGGGTCGTGATCTCAGGGTCCTGGGATCGAGCACCACATCGGGCTCTCTGTTCAGGAGGGAGCCTGCTTCCCCCTCTCTTTCTGCCTGCCTCTCCACCTACTTGTGATCTCTCTCTGTCAAATAAATAAATAAAATCTTAGGGGCGCCTGGGTGGCTCAGTGGATTAAGCCGCCGCCTTTGGCTCAGGTCATGATCTCAAGGGATCGAGTCCAGCATCCGCCTTAGCATCCCTGCTGAGCAGAGAGCCTGCTTCCCCCTCTCTCTCTGCCTGACTCTCTGCCTAATTGTGATCTCTTTCTCTCTGTGTTAAATAAATAAATAAAATCTTTAATAAATAAATAAAATCTTAGAGAAAAAGAAGAAGAAAGAAAGAAAGAAAACATAGGCCCTTGAGTAATAGCTTTCTGGAGGAGCACCAAGCAATCAGTACTTCTTGTGAGTTAAAAATGAATTTCTATTAGGTCAAAATAATTGTGTTATTTATCTGGTTCTGCACCTGCCTTTTTCTGATCTGTAGTGTCACCTATGTCATAAATGAGGTTTCTATACTTGTCTGGGTCAGGCTCTAGATTTTCTGTTCCATTCTGTTGGTCTTTATTTTGCTTCCTGCCCCCATTGTTAGTATAATTTTATAGTAAACATTCACATCTGAGAGGTGAAGTCTCACCGCATTGATCTTGATAATTGTCTTGGTTTATCTTGGCTCATTGCTCTATCATAAATTTTAGAATGAGTTGTCAAGCTCCAAGAATTTCCCATAGTTTTTTTTTTTTTTTTAATAGCTTTGAGTTTATAGATTGAGTGGGGTAGAATTGTCATCTCAACATCATTACATTATTCCAATACATACTCTCTCTATATAACAAGGAGATATATAGCTATAGATATAAATAAATATACATGTATATTCTTACTTTATGTAGTTATCCTTATTTTTATATACATATAATTGTACACACACACACATAGTCATAGTTAAGGTTTGTAAAATTAATAATTCTTATAAAAACAAAATTTTAAATTTATTACTGGATGCTTTGTATTTTTGTTGCTATTGTAAATACTGTTTTTAAAGCAATGTTTTCTAATCAGGGTTCTTTAAAGAAATATGATCAGTTGAGTAAGTCACACATATATCCAGCCAGCTTGCTGAAATCCACTTATTAATTGTATTAATAATTCCAACTTGGCTTATTTTCTCATAATCTTATTGATATTGCAATAATTGTATTGATTTGTCTTACTTCTTGTTCTAAATAGTCCAACACAGTGCTAGATGGAGTAGTGACATGGAGGCAACTTGTCTTTATTTAACTGTTACAAGAAGACAAATGTTTGCTAGGGAGTATGCCATTGGTTTTTGAAAGCTCAGAAAAGCCAATTTCTATTTCTAGTTTATGAAGAGATTTTTTAAAGTTACAAATCAGTTTTGAACTTTAACAATGGCTCTGCCTCAGTTGTTTATATAGACTTACTCCTTTATTCTGTTAATGTGATAAAATATATCTATTTATTTTAATTTAAAATTACCCTTCTGTTCCCAGGTTAATCTCAAATTGATTATTTTGCACATTGTTTAATTCATTTTGTATTTTTTAATTTCATACTATGTCATTTATATTCATAAATTAAGTTCATCCATAAATGAAATTGTCCATAATCTTATTTTTTCACAGTGTCTTTCTTTAATTTTGGTATCAGGGCTATTCCAGACTCATAAAATGAAGAGTTGGTTGATCTTCTGTTGATAAGATAGGAGAAAGCAAATACTAAATCTTCCCTTTTTGGTTGAATTAGCATGTGAAAATACATTCCTTTTTTTTTAATAATAATCATTAACTAGTGATTCAATTTCTTTAATTCTATTTGGCTTTTCTAGTTGTTAATGAATCATCTTTTATAAATTTGATATTTATAGGAATTTTTCCATTTATATTTTTCAAATTTCTGATAGAAAATTGTTCATAGCTTCCACTTATAACTGTACTCTCTTCTCCACTTGCAGTTATGTTCTTCTATGCCTAATTCTTTTTATTTTTAGCTTCTATTTCTTAGCTTAATCTTGATAATCAGATATAACTATATTAGTCTTTGCAAAGACTTAGGTTTTGATTTGTTCACTTTTTTCTACATTTCTTTAATTTTATTACTTTATCTCTGCTCCTATTTCTTTGCCTCCATCTTTCCCTTTTTTAAGATTTGCTTCTATGCTCTTTTTAAGATTTCCTCATTTGGGTCCTAGGTCACTGATTTTGTCTCTCTTTATATTTAAAGGAAACTTCAAGGGAATTTAGGCTATTAATTTCCCTTAAAATCTTGCTTTAGCTGCATATCACAACTTTGGTTATAATGTGTTCATTATAATCCCATCTTTATTATTTTCCAGGTTTTTACTATGATTTATCCTATAATGTTAAATTTTTAAATGTAGTCACATGTATAAATACGTGGGTACCATTCAGATTCTCATCCAGAAAATGGAACTGAATTATAAATTTCAAAAGGAGATGTAAGTAATAACACAGTATTGCAAAATGAAATATCAAAAATGAATAATGCCATAACTCTGAAATAATGACTATAGAAATAGCTGCCACACTCTCTGCCTGCCTCTCTGCCTACTTGTGATCTCTGTCAAATAAGTAAATAAAATCTTCAAAAAAAAAAAAATTGAAAAGAGAAATAGCTGCCACCTGCAGGACTGGAATTAAGTAAGAAAGAACTTGTGCTCAGATTTCCATGGAGTGGATGGTGCTCTCTGCTGGTGGTGCCTTTAGCGGGTGCTGGGAATTGGTTGTATTGCTGAATATATGGAGGCTGGAAGAAACAGATGCTGTTGGGGTGAGACTGGCAGGAACAGTAAGACAGAAAGTACTGTCTTCCCTCCTCCCACCTTTCAGCCACCCTCTAGGGCCTCCTGTTGGTCAAAACCTACAGGAAGCCAAATGACAAGAACATTTGGGCAATAGGATTTGTCAAGTCCCAGCCCCAGCATCACAGAACAAAGCATAGTCAGTGGTTTTGAGTTCAAAGTCCATAAATAACTAACCAAAAGAATATGTTTCTAAATTATTTTAATTAGTGATATCTAACTCTAGGGTATTTTTAATCTGTTTACCTTGATGTGCTAAAAAGGCATAATTTCCATGGGGGAAATTCAAAGTGGGGCTGATAACTACTATCCTTCAGAGAGAAATAGACACAATTCAGCACCTATCATATGCTGGTCTAGTGTAACCTTGTGCAATAAAGACAGAATACCAGCCACAAATGCAATTCAAAATTTTCTAGTAGCTAAATTAAAATAAAATGAAATGTGAAATTAATTTTAACAATATATTTTACTCAATTCAAAATAACTAAGACATTAGCCTTTCAGTATGTAAATGAGATAAAAATTATTACTAAGATATTTATCTGTTTTAATTTATTTAAGTTCTATGTCTTAGAAATCCAATGTGTATATTATACTTTTAGCACACTGTGATTCAGGGGGTAAATTGTCATCAGAAATAATTTGTCTGTGTTTACATTTCATACAATTTATAGTTGAAAAAGTTGGTCCTCAAACCCAAATTATTTCAAATATACTTGAAGAGTCCCATTAACTAAATCAAGTATGGGTTCTTAAATTATAATTAAAACTAATGACAATCAAAATTATTTTTTCCCTCAATCTCAGTAGCTGCATTTCAAATTTTCAATAGTCATATGTGGTTAGTGGCTGCCATATTGCATAAACAATAGAAGAAGTCTAGTTGGGGTAACTATAATAGTAAAATGTCTTCCTCCTGAGGTTTAGAACTAAGTACAAATACAATTCCCTGAAAAAAAAAAAAAAAGCACACACCCAAAGACATTGTTAAAGGATTTTATATTTCTTCCTAAACTTTAGATCTATAACTATAGAGCTTCAGGATAACATTACGTTATTTTTATCTTCAACTCATCCTTCCATCCACTCATTCATCCATTCACCAATTCATTTTTTTCTTCCCACAGAGGCTCCGAGAACACCTGTCTACTAAATAGACACAGTGATAGGATCCAGAGATAAAGATGAATAAGATATAACCTCTACAACCAAGTAGATGTAGCAATCTACAGAAACAAGTTTGCCTTTTGAAGTCATAATGTAGCAGACGTGTAAACAAGGTGAACAGTGAGAATAAACGAGCACAGTGACGAATCCCGGTGGTGCGTGGAAGAGAGGTTTCTAGGAGAGGGAACAGAAAGGGTGAACCCAAACTGTAACTCCAGGCTGGGCTTTGGTAATTGGGAGCAGGGTGGGTGGAATGTGAGTGTGTAGAAGAGAGGACTCCAGAATTATGAGCTTGGGCCCGAGCCCTGATGGCCTGGGCTGGGTGTCTGAGTTCTCTTCCATGGGTGCTGCCGACTTGCTGAAGAGCATTAAGTGAGAAGTGGCAAGATCAGACATGCGTTTGGAAAAGATTGTTCTCCAGGGTAGTGATGGCAAACACCTGAATACTCACATTCGATGTTTTATTCTCTCACGTGAGATGTGCTCTGTCATGTGCTTTTCTCCGACCTTTTCTTTGAATATTTCAGCTCAGTGTATCTTGAAATAAGCTGTCCCGTGTACAATCTTTGAGAAACTAACTTACCTAACTTTCCTGTGGACAGCCACAGTCTTAGGTGGTGAATGAATGGGTCACAAATTACTCGAGAGGGGGAAGTCATTGTCTAAATCCAAAAGATACGTGGTATTGTTCCTTTTTTAATTCTACCAGAAATATTTGATTTTCTACCAGTTCTGTCATGTCCGTAATCATCAAATATGCCAAGGAAATTCCAGATAATATTCAGAAACATTTCAGAGCATCTGCAATGTGTCTCTAGGAGGTTCCTCTGTCCATTTGAGTTGATCACCCACAGTGATAATCCTCTCATTAACAAACTCTTTACTGGATTTTTTCCCTTTCTCCTCTCTTGTCTCCACACCCACACAGTAGCTCCAGATAAATGCTTGTGCTCAATCCATATCTCAAAGACTGCTTTGATAGGAACCAAAAGCAGACAGCAAACCCACCCTGCTTGCTGCACAGGACAACACAGGGAAGGCCTGCGGTGGCTGTCATTGGGGCATGCCACGGCCCCTCCCGCTGTGCTTCCTATTTTGTGTGGCCTCTGAGTCATTGCACATAAGAGCTTTCCAAGAGTTTATCTGGAAAATTTCTTAATGAGTAAATGTGGAGAGATTTAGGGTGGAGTTTTACATATGGTTTATTTTGTATTAGGAAATGGAAGGTACATTTAGCGGCACCATTCTGCACTTCCCCCAAAGAATTCGTGGTATTAACACAGTGTTTCATTTTGAATTTACTCCATACTGAGTGAGGAAACACATTAGCCAGAGAGAGATTTCTGATGAAAAGGATCTGTGATGACTTAAAGGCCAAGAGTGTCTCAACTCTGTTCACACCCATAAGAGCAGGAGTAACTCGTCTTAGCTATATTTAGAAGGAAAGCAGAAAAGAAGAAGGAAGGAAAAAAATGAAAGGAATAAGGAAAAGCCTGGATTTAAATCACGGAGGCTGCACTTATTTACTTTGAGTGAATAATTAGACTAAATGGCAAGTTCTCTTCTGTAACTAAGCTTTTGACAAATTTAGTTCCTGTCTTGATTTCCATAAGAATATTAGATCATTGGGTGCTTGGACTTTAGGTCTGCAAAAAAAAATTGTGGTCCTGAAGGCTGAGGCTCCAAGGATGAGTCATTCTTTTGTTCCCATAGGCTAACCATCCTGTTTAGGGTAAGAAAGCAGTGAATTCAGATCACAAGCATAATTACTGCACACTGTACAATCTTGTGTTTTCTACCATGGGGACATTTCCATAATGAGCATTCCATAATATTAGTGATGATCTAGGATGTGTGTATATTCCCACCTGAAAACACCCTGGGGGCATAGATCCAATCAAATCATTGTCATATTTCTGCACAGTATTTCAAACCTAGGAAAAAATACTAAGCATGAAGTTGGACTTAAAATTTCATGATAAATTAAATCAGAAGTGTTCTAATATGGAATTCAATAGCTGTTTTCTGAATTATAATTCAACAAGTATAATCAAACTGACTATGACTATACATTGCCACTGAAGGGGGAACCGATACTAAGAGAAGCCATATATCCTTACTCATTGCTGCTAGATCAGTCTCCTTACATGATGGCTTTAGACATGTCATTGACATAAAGACTCCAAGGGGCCCCTTGTTAAAGACATATTCTTCAGCCTTGTTTCAGCGGTCTTCAGAAGATTATACCAACCTGATTCCATGTTGATCATCCAGTTTGCTGTGGTCAGACTACTTATACTTGTTCACGAGAAACAAAAAGATTTATTGAAGAGGGTACAATGGAATTCATAGAAATCCTGAGCAACCAGGACTCACAATGGTTAAGAGTCAGGGCAGACAACCTTAGTACGTGCTTGAAGATCACCTCCCACCTAGCTTTCTGCCACCATGGAGGCTTACCTTCTACCTCTCAGTATCTGGAAATCTCAGGCATATGACAGAAACTTTGCAGACGGAATATAAACAACCAGCTTTAGTTATGGGACTACTTTGGCTATGAACATGGATGAGAAATCATGAAATTCAAATATGGCATCTAAGGTCCTGGTTCTATGCATCTGGGGCAGATCAACAAAAAGATCCAAAGGGCAATTAACTCCTAAAGGGTGTTTTCTCAGACTGTGTTCCTCTACTTCACCTTCCCCTTCCACATCATCCACATCCCTCAGCAAAATCATTTCCACCCTTCCAGGCTGACTTTGAATCAAGACTTGCCAGATATTCCAAACAAGACACCACTCTGTTTTTATTCTCATTTTTTAAATAGGACTTTTTTGTTTAATTGAGATGTAATTCACATGCCATAAAATTCACTCTTTTAAAGTATGTAAGTCAATAGATTTAGTATATTCACAAGAATTGTGCATTCCTCAGCACTCTCTAATTCCAGCATATTTTCATCACCCTAAATAGGAAACCCACACCCTCTGACAATCACTCCTACCCCTTCAGACCCTGGAAACCACAAATCAACTTTTTTTTTTTTTCTTAATTTCACTTAGCATGATGTCTTCAAGGTTTACCCATGCTATTTCATGTAACAAAACTTATCCCATCCTCAACTCATCAGTGTTTGGGTTGCTCCCCTGTATTGGTCATTATGACTAGTGCCGCTGTGTACATCCACAAACAAGTTTTTGAGTGGACATATATTTTCAGTTCTCTTGGGTATATAACTTAGAATGGAATAAGGGGTCACCTGGCCCTCTATGTTAAATTCTCTCCAGTACTATGCAAGAGATCCGATTTCTCCACATCTTTGCCAACACTTGTTATTATACATATACATATACATACACATACGCATCTATATACACACGTATGTATTTAATGTATTTATTATAGTCATTGTAGTGGGTGTGAAGTGGTATCTCACGGTTTTAAACAATATTTCCCTAATGGCTAATGAGGTTAAGCATCTTTCCATATACTTTAGTTAATTGTTTTCACGGTTTGATTATGTGGGTATCCTAAGTGATAGTGTGGTGCATATCCCAAGAGACTTATTGCATGACAAGCTATTGCTTGTCAATAAACCCATCTTTGGGTCCTGTTCCTGTATTAAGCCACAGGAATTTTTCGACATTTGTGGGTATTCCTGGACTAACACTAGCTCTTGATGCTTGCAACTGAATCTTTTTTTTTTTTTAATTAACACATAATGTATTATTTGCTTCAGGGGTACATATCCGTCAATCAGTCTTACACAATTCACGGCACTCATCATAGCACATACCCTCCCCAATGTCCATAACCCAGCCACCCTATAGCCCACCAATGGCCAGCAACCCTCAGTTTGTTTCCTGAGATTCAGAGCCTCTTATGATTTGTCTCCCTCCCCAGTCCCATCTTGCTTCACTTTTTTCCCTCCCTACCCTCCACGACCCCCAACCCTCTCTCTCAGATTCCTCATATCATAGAAATCATATGATAATTGTCTTTCTCTGATTGACTTATTTCTTGCAGCTGAATCTTAATTCCCTTTGTAGTGTCTGCAACTGTAAGCACAGTGCCTAGAAGGTTCTTGATAACTCTTAAAATAAGATTTGTCCTTATTTAATATATATGTAAGATCCCTTATTTATTGATACACTTTGATAAGTTGAACCACACTGGAGTGATCTTATTGTTGCCATATTAATACCTCAATTTCACTCAGCATCTAGTAGATGCCTTAAATTCTTAATTGTTAATCTTCAGAACAACCTTTTGCGGTAGATATTGCTAGACTCACTTCTCAGAACTGGAAAACAGGAGTAAAGACCATGATATGCAATAAGCATGCCACCAACTCTGCTACATCTTCCAGCCCTCCATAATTAGAGCCAATGGACCATGAGCAAGAGTAGCTTGTGTCATATCTAGCCCAAAACAGTAAAGAAATGGCACACAATTCTTCAACTACCTCCTCTTTTATGGCAACCAGAGAAGACATGCCTTCTGATGGCATAGTTCCAAGATGAGGAGCCCCTGTGAGTCTGTTTCCTGAGTAATGCTGTGGGTGCATATCCCCATTAGACATGTCGTATGACAATCAATAAACCTATTTTACATTAAGCCACTGGGATTTTGGACTTATGTTTTACTGAAGCATGACCTAGCTTATCTTTACTAATAAATAGACATTAATTGGTTTGCCTAAAGCCACCCAACTGGGATGTGGAAGAACCTGAGATCAAACCATGGACTGTTTGCTTCCAGAATTCTCTTTAGTTATATTCTAAAAACTGCAAGAATTATTCATAGTTGAGTTAACCTAAATCTGATGTGGGGTAGACTCATGCCCATATCCTCCACCTAAATGTACAGCGATAATTAATTACAAAGTTTAAGCTGGCAAACAAATCATACATCTCAGAAGGTTAAATTCATCCCACAGAGATCTCAGTCAGAACCAGAAAAGTCAAAACAGAATTCCCATCCTTCTGCCTCCCCATAATCCCAGGTCTCGGCCTTGAAAATGAAGGTTTTGTTCTTGGCGGAAAGTGGGCGCTGTGTCTTCAAGGACTGCTGCGTTCCACAGGAAAACTCACCATTTCTTTCCACCCTCTCAGACCGATATTGCAATTTACAATTATTTTCACATCCAAAAGAGTGAAATATCTAGGACAGCGGAATGCTCCAGAAAGAAGCTATGGCCATGCACAGGTTTAATACATAAACTAGAGTAAAATGAAATAAAGTCACAGGAAATCATGGAGATACCTGAAGAGGTTCCACCTTTTATTTTCCTTTATTCTGTGACATTTCATACACAGACCCTCCCTCTGGCCATAATGTATTCCTGCAAACATTTATTTTGAAAATATTTTGCCTCTAATGAACAAATCTGAAAACATTTTTTTTAATTAAAACATTAGTTGAAGAGGTGTGTTTTGCCATTTTATCCCTTGTGGCATCCCCAAACTTATACAAAATCAAATGTTCATGACCCCTGAGCAAGTGAAACAGAATGGCCCCTATGCAATTGCACTGAGCCCAATGGGTGAAGCTGGAGTTCTAGAACCAAAGAGCATCCATTGGAACACATCCAGTGTTCTAAGCTCAGTTCACCAAACCCATATTTGGTTTCAAGGAAAACTTAAACAGACACTTACAGATAGGCACTTGAGACTAGATTTTTATTTGCATATTAAGATTCCAGAATATGACAAGCTGGATGAAGATCCACTTTATGGAATAATAATAATAATAATAATAAAACGTTTCACCAGTTGTCCTCTGTGCCTTGGAAGGGTAAATTCATCTTCAAATGTATCCTCATTGCTTCAAATGTCTAATTTGAGAGTTCAGCCTCTAAAATCAATTTCAGATGTCTCGGGGAACTGGAACAAATAGCTTGCCTGAACTGTATTAAGTTTGAGCTGGGAAGGAAAAGACTTTGCCTTTCATACACTATCAGTAAGATGAAAATGACGGCTAAAATAGAAAGAAACTGGACATGTCTTGGGGAACATTTGTTCAACGATTAATATTTTTTAGCACTCAATATTCACAGAACAGAATAACCTGACTTAACCTCACTTTTGAAAAGATATATGAGTTAGTTTGAGGATGGCATTGGAATTAGCCTGAGGCAGGTTGGACTCATGCCCTGGAATGGAGAACCTGGGTCCCCAGCTTTATATCAGTTTTCTGAAGACCTGACACACATAAGCTCCAGGAAGCAGAAAATTCTGGGGTGAGGGGACCTGAAAAGGATCCCTTCTTTGTGGGCACTTGGCTGGGCTAATAGAAAACAAGTCCTAGTGCTCTGGGAGACAGTGGCAAAGAGACAGCTTCCCTGGTGCTGGGCTCTATTAACTCCCTTGGGATTACGGTGTCTGGCCATCACTATCAACAAGGGTAATTTGCACAAACAGAACACAGAGTTTGCTATTAAAGAGCTCAAATTTAAGCAAAATGGAAAATGCAGCTTTCCATCCCAGGAACATGTAGCCAGAGGGAAAGTTACTTATTTTGCAAACTGGATAACTTCACTGATTAGAGACTTTGGTTCAGAAAAAAAAATGGACTGGAAAGTGGTGGGAAAAGTGTGGGACCAGAGCTTAAGAAAGTTAGATACTACCTACAGAGCCTGCAGCCATCTGTAGGTAGTATCTCAGGTGGTATCTGTAGTAGGTATCTCAGGGGAAGCATGAACATTTGATAAAAGGAGGGTCAATATCCTTAGCACCTACTAAGTCTTCATGTAGCATAATTAGGAGTTAGTTGTTGGGGTGAACTAAGAAAGAGTCTCTCAAAAGATATCCATGTCCTAATCCATAGAGCCAGTGACTATGTTACCCGACATGAGCCAAAACCAGAGGGACGGTCTTTGCCAATGTGATCCAATTAAGGATATTGAGATGGGAGGATTACCCTGGATTATCTGCAAGGAACCTAAATGCAATGAAAAGTGCCCTTGTAAAGAGATTTGACTATGCCTAGAGGAGAATACAGTATGAAGACAGAGAAGAGAGAGATTGAAGATGCTCGTCTTGAAGGTTGGAGTGATGTGGCCACGTAGTGCTGGCACCCATGTGAGCCTGGAAGAGGAAATAAGGAATTGTCTCCTAGAACTTCCAGAGGGAGCCCAAAGGCTTGCTGACATCTTGATTTCCCCTTGATGACACCGATCTCCACCACTGGGCTTCCAAAACTGACAGGATAGCTTTCTGTTGTGTTTACTCATCAAGTGTGTGGTTATTTGTTACAGTAGCCACATAAAACTAATGCATGCATTTTAATATTATATTTTAATATCATAAAAGACATTTTAAATGATATTTTTAGTGATACTTTTCAAGTAGAGTCTGCTCTAATTAATCAGAGCTCATAGAAAAATCTTGGTATCAGGAAGTCCCATCCCACTTCCCTTTGCATAAGCTGTATCACCCCAGAAATGTCTCTACTGCTCTCATTTTCTGTCTTTGAATCGCAGATTTGGCACAACAATTTCTGTCCTGTCTCCTTCAAAATGGTCTTACAAGAAGAGAGTTTAGAAGGCTGGGGAATTTTCCTTGAGGATGTGACACTTAATCTAGGCAATAGAAATATTCCTTTCCTTTGATTGTCCCTCCTTTCTTAAAAAGCATAGGATGCCATTCAATGATGAGCCCTAGGGTTACAGTGATGAATGTCTGCTCCTGAGATTTCACAGCTGAGTGGGAAAGAAAGGTAAAGTGGTATGAACAATAATAACAGAAGTAAATATTATGGGAGGCTTCCCAGAGAAGTGTGGGCAAATGGAATTTTAAATGAAAGGGAGTTTGTTAAAGAAGAAGAGGAGGGTATGCCAGACAGAGGCATGTGCAGAGGAGGAGAGTCTCATAAGCAATTCAAGTCAGGAGAAAATGCAGACTCACATCAAACATGGCGGCATGAAAGCAGCACCATGGGAACTGGCGAGAGATGCCTACTTTGGACCACAAGGTGGAAAGAAGACATTGGCAGGGCTGGGAGGAGAGGCTCTGGGATGAGAAGGCCCTTATATCCCACATTTTCCACTTCCAGGTTACAATGACAATATTTTTGTAGGTGTGCAAGTGTCCTCGTCATGCCTTTTGCCCCAGAAAATTCCCTTTCCTATCAAAACTATCCTAGTTAGAATACTATATAACATGGTCATCTGTTCCTAGAGGTATGTCCAAATTAGTTGGCCTCTATGACCTTTGGTTTCTTTATCATGAAATCAGCAAAATAAAATCATACTGTTCAGAGTGGCTGGAGGATTAAATTGGATAATTTATGCAGAGCACACTTAATTCGTCATAGCAGATCATAGATAAACAATAAATGGTAGTGTGACTATTATATACTATTTGGAGGATACTTTATTTTTCCAGACATTGTGGAATTATTTAGGACTTTTCAACAGAAGAGGCATAGGGCTAGATAATACCTCTGTGGGTTGTTGACCACCATGATTTGTTGGTGGTTTATCTGTCCAAGACTCATCAGAGACTTGTCAATTAACATCCACATTCTTTTGCCCACCTATTTCTCTGTCCATTCATCTATCCGTCTAACTCACTCACTCAATTAAAAAACAGGAATTCTTTATAATTTCCATTAACCTACTGACCTTAAGAAGGCCATTGACCTACTCTGAGCATCCCTTTTCTCACCTGTCAAAACCAAACTTCCTACCTTACAGTGTTACTGAGAAGATCAAATAAATTAATAATAATAATAATAGTAATAATAATAAGCAATTATAAGAGGTCTTGGCACATGTTTTCTACTACCATTAACTTTTTATATAAAGAAAGATCCACGTTTGCTACTTGCTAGCTGCATAGACATGAGTAAGTGGCAAACTCTGTGACCCCCAGCTGACTCAGCCAAAATCATGGGTGGCTTTGAGGATTCCGTGAGGAAACACATGGCAGAGAGCCTGGCACACAGTCGGCACAGAATAAATGTCCATTCCTTGTCATCAGTGTGGCTCCTTCATCAGTGGACTTATGGGTTGCCGTGATAACCCCCCTCCCCAAGTTCTTCTCATGTGACAGTAGCGGGAATCTTGTTATTATTTGTAATGGAGGAGGGGTCAACCTAAGTCAGATGTGAGGTAGACTCATGCCCTTATCCTCCACCTAAATGCACAGCTATAATTAATTGTGAAATTTAAGCTGGGAAACAAATCATCCATCTCAGAAGGTTAAACTCATTCCACTGAGATTCCTAGAAGCCAGTCAGTCCACTTGCTGAGTTTAAACATAGTGACGTGTAAACAGGAGGGAGGAGGTACTGGCCCCTAGTCCTACACAAAGTCACTTGCCAGGCTGGGCCCAGAATCCAAGCCCCCGGTCCATTGCCTACAATGCTTCTTTTCTACCATGCAATTTCACCCATGTGGGGTCCTAAATAACATGTTCTTATAATCAACTGGACCAGAGGACACATGTAAAACAGAACCACTTCTCAAAAGTGCCACCACAAAGCCTGGAGGGCTCCCTCAGGTCCCGTTACAACAAGGCAAGAAGGAGAAAGAGGCAAAAGGATACATCCATTGCTCAGACACACCCAACTCCATGTGAATGGGTCTGGTGATTTTATTTTACTATTATTTATTTACTTACTTACTTCCTTATTTAGGCTTCAGGAGGCTGGATGGCTTTGAATCCTGTAAATCCTTTCCCTTCTGGATTTTCTAGCTTCCATGTCAATACCAACAAAACCATCTCCTGAGCGAGGTGGAAGCTTTGATGTTTCCCGTCATTGTTGGTGCACAAAAGCACTCAGGTTGACCTACTTATGTGTGCCTTTCCTCTCTGCTCCCCAACAGGACTCTAGCTGTATTTACCGACTCTGCAGAAAACCTGGGTTTAGATAGTGCTTCCCCGGGGAGAAATTATTAGCAATAATCCTGGTCTTGGAACGAAGCTTCGGCCGATGAGATAATGGAGCTCAGATACCTCCCTGCATCTGACCTGCCTTCCAGCCACAGCCCAGCCCAGCACCCATGTATAAATCCAGGCTGCTCACCTGGCAAGGGTCACCATATTAATATGCTAATTGTAGGACAGTTTGCCAATTACGCTATTTTTATAGATCCTCAATTAATTACAGAAAGATTAAGTGTCATTTGATCATGTCGTTTACCCGACTCAGAGCCCGTGATGACTCAGGGCTGACACCCGCAGCACCTCCAAATGCTGTAAAGGCTCAGCATCGATTAGCCCTGACTTAACTTAATTGTCCTTTTTCTTCCTCATTCTTTAGCGGAAGCTTTAATGGTCATAGTACAGGGAGAGACTCATCTTGGAAGTCAGACTTAGGACAAGCAAGAAGTAGGAACTTAGCAAGAAGTAGGAACCATAACTTGACCAAGAGCATCGTCACTCCGGTTATCCAGTCTCCAAGCCTTAGAGAGGACCTGTTCCACCAAGCAAAGCCCATGCCAAGGGTATGTAAGCTCAAATGGGAATTAATCCCATGTCCTAGCAGTGGGGCAACAAGACTGGCACAGCCTAGTTGAGGAACAATCTGCCAGTGGATCACAGTCAGAGCTTTTATCTGAAAAATTCTGATTTAGGAATGCAAGTTGAGAAAACTTCTAGGGAAGCATGCAAAGATATGTGCCTGGGACGTTGGTATCACATTATTTATAAAGAGTAGGAATCAAAACCACCTACATAGCCATGGCTTGATGAATGCCTCCCTGTAGATTTCTGCATGGAACACTCCCTAACAAATGATATTACATACGTTACTGCTATTTTCTGACATAGTAAAATAGTCACCATAAATTAAACTTAAAATCAGGCAATAACATTATTATATAGGTTGGTTCAACTACTGTAAAGTAAAATCTATAAAATATATCTGTTAACATTCCATATTATCCAGCTTAGGTAATAAGCTTAAAGTGCTTTTGGCTGTCTTTTCTAAGTACAGGATACTTTTTTCCCATAATTTTTTGTATTCTTCTTCTTCTTTTTTTTTAATAACAGCTTTATTGCTATATAGGATTCACATACCGTAAAACTTACCCCTTTAAAGAGTGCCATTCATTCACATCTAGTGCATTCACAAAGTTAGGCGACACATCACCAGATCTAATTCCAGAACATTCACACTGCTCCAGAACGGAGTCCTGTACTCAGGAGCAGGTACTGTCCCACTAGCCCCTCCCCCCCAGTCCCTGGCAACCATTAACCTACTTTCTATTTCTATGGATTTGCCTATTCTGGACATTCTGTACAACTGGAACCACACTGTAAGACACCTTCTGTGTCTGATTTCTTTCCCTCTGTATTACGTTTTCCAAGCGTCAACCATGTGGCCTGAGTCTGAACTTTATTCTTCTTCATGATCACATAATATTCCATATTATGGTGATCCCACAGTTGTTAATCAACTCATCTACCCGTTGATGGGCATTTGAGTTGTTTCCACTCTGTGGTTATTACAAATGATTCTGCTATAAATATCTATGCACAATTTGTATGTAAATGTGTTTTCAGTCTTGAGGGTATGTATCTAAGAATGGAATTTCTTGGTGTTTTTTTGTTTGTTTTTGTTTTTGTTTTTGTTTTGGTGGAGTTCCTCATCCTCCAGTAACCCTCAGGGGATGTCTGAACACCCTAGCCTGTCTTCAGCAAGATTCCTGTTAGGCCAGTTTAGCCAGAGTCCTTTCATAGGTCTGATATATCCTCTAGGAAATTTCCCATTCACTGAGACCCTCTCTATTCCTTGGTTGTCAACTCCCACCTATGTTTGGACTTGAGCCCACCCTTTTTCCCCCTCTGCAAAACTCTATCGTAGTGGTTCTCACACGATTGGGATCGTCCTGAATAAAGTCTGCTTTGCTATCTTTAACAAGAGTCATAAATAAAAATTCCTTTAATAAGGGCTCCTGAAAAGAGGTGTTAGGACACAGCAAACCCAATTTACGTGCACTGCCCCTGCGTTATTCCCTGGCACCCAGGTAATGTCTGTCCATGCACAAGAAGTTGTGTGTGTTTGTGTGTGTGTGCTCTGTTTTCCTCATTTTCACAAAGTTGCACATGTCAGAGCATCAGCTCTGCCTCTGTAGCATGCCCCACCACTGCCTGACCCCACCCAGCCTCTTCACAAGCCTCCCTCCTTCCCACTGAGCATCCAGAGAGACTGAAAAGGGAGATGGGGCCCTTCTGTACTTCAGTCCTCCAGGGTTTCCTTCACTCTCACACCAAAGGGGAAGTGGTGTAGGAGGTCCTGCAGAAGCAGGGCCAATGCCTTCCCCACTGCCTTCCTCTCTCCTCTGACCTTACACTCCACACTCCCTGGTCTTTGGTCCCTTGAATGCGCCAAGCCCTTTGTCAGCCTGGAGTCCTCATTCATGTTCTTCCCCCCCACCCCCTCTACGCTTCCTGGTCATTTCTTACTCATCCTTAAAGTGTCAGGATCCAATTCCCCATTGACCCCAGAAAGGTCTTCCCTGGTCCACCATTCTCCCTTACATACACATCTTGACAACCACCACCACCACCATTTACCTGCATGTGCATGCTTTCAACTTTCCACAGAAATAAACTCATTTAATCTTAATATTGCTGGTGAGGAAATTGAAGCATAATGATGAAAAAAAAAAAACTAATAAACAAACAAACAAAACTTTCTGGCATTCACATGACTAGCGAGAAGTAGAGCCAGGATCTGAACTTTCTGGCTCCAGAATCCTTGCTCCTAATTGCTACACCAATTTCATGCTCACTGCATCTCCTTTATGCACCCTCTTTTTTCCTTCATATTAAAAGGTAAAATAGCTGGTACCTGCTATTTATTTATCAGTGTATCCATCCATCCATCCATCCATCATCCATCCATCCATCATCCATCCATCCGTCATCCAACCATCCATCCATCCTATCTATATATCTACCTGTTTATTATCTATCATCTATCTATCTATCGTCTATTTATATTATGACTTCTTGCACAGACTCTGAGTCCATCCAGAGATGTCTCCCATCCATTTCGTTTATAGCTGCATACTCACGTTTACTCAATGCCTGGCTCAGGTGCCCGGCTCAGTGTTGACATGAAGTCCGCACGTGCTACATAACTCAGTGAAAGAATAGATACCCATCTCTGTTTTAGGCCCTGGCTATATTGAGAGGACTAAAAGAAAGTCCCTTGACTTAGGGTCACAATGTGCTGAGGAAATGGACCTCATCATCACAGCATGGTGACAAACTGAGGTAAAAGACAGATGGAGGAACCCTGGTTCTGCTGGGGTGGGGGCGTGGTTGAGGGTGGTGAGGGCTTCCCGAGGCAGAGGAGACCCCTTCATGGTTGAGCTGTGTTGGGCAACACAGGCTGTTGGCTGATGCTGACTTAAGCACCACTCCCCCCAGTCTTTCTCACACATGTCTGGGAAAGAATAGCCCAGGGGACTACTCTTATGACTTTGGAAGGGCTACCACTCATACAAGGAGACTGACTCATGTCCTGTGGCTCCAGGAGACAGAAACCACAGATTCTGGCCCTGAAGAAGCTCTGGTCAACCTGAGTAGTGCAGCAGTCTGAGAGCCTCCAGATTGGAGGTCCTAGTGCTAGAGAAGCCGGGGTGGCCTCTCGTCAGGGCTGTGGACTTTGAGATTCTTGCTCTGGGGACCAGATCTCCCTTCCTACCCCTCTAAACTCCAGTGTTTTTTTTTTTTTGTGTGTGTGTGTGTGTGTGTGTGTGTGTGTGTTCTTGAGGGTTTACGGAGAAGCAGGTCTCTAACCAACATTGCCTTTGCATATAATCTGCACAGGGACAAGTTGAGAATCCAAGGGAATACTTGGTACTGCATTTGGGCAAACAGAGTCACTATTCGTGTAGACCTACCCTAGAGAACCCAACAGGACCTACTTATATTTTCATCTTTAAGGGAGTAGAGAACCTTTCATGCCATTAGCAGTTGTAATGGCATGTGGTGTTCTGCCAATCATAAATATACATATATAATTTAGAAATAAAGGAAAGCAACAAGCCAGAAATAAAACCACCCATACTCTCCTCTCCTTGATTGGTCTATAAACTTCCTCATGGATTTTATTTTATTCATGTATTTTATTCTAGTCTTGTTTTCTATAGCCATATATGCATAATTTCATTTTAATCCTGCTTTTTCTTTTCAAATACACTATGAACATGTTCCATGTCATTAAATAGCCTTCTAAAATATGATTTTTAATGGCTGTTTAGTATTCCATTTTATGGCTGCTCCATAAATTAGTTAACTACTCTATTACTCGTGGGTGTTTAATGTGTTTCCAGAATCTCAGCAGCATAAATAATATAATGGAGTTGCTTGTCTATAGATCTTTGCCTGTATATGTATGTTTCTTTAGGAAAAATCCCTAGAATTAAAATTGCCAAGTCAAAGCAAGGTTAATTGCTAAAGGATTTGACATATATCACCAAATAGTCCTCTGGAAAAATCTCAGCAATTCAGCCCTGCCGGCTGTTTTTGAGAGGGCTTATTTAGATTCTCACTTACAAACCTTTGCCTGGGAGCTTATTTCTAGTTGCAGCGTGGACAAGGAAGGCAGGGTTTACAAAGACTCTGATACTGAGTAGGAAAGGCCAAGATCTGGGGACAGAAGGTCTGGGACCAAGTCATACCTCCGCTGTCCTCATGCATGCCTGGTATCCTGAAAACCCATCCATCATCCAGAAATGATTATAAAGTTCCAGTGATTATAAAGTTCCAGAATAAAAGATTTGCTTCTCCCAGTAGGATTTTTAACATATACAATAGCACAGAAGTGATTTTCTTCTTCAGGGGGGCTTGTAAATGATTGGTGAATGAGACAAGCAGAGTTGAGTGTGGATGAAAGTGAGAACTCTGGAACCTACCAGCCTGGCTTTGCACTGGCCCTGCCCACACCACACGCAGACCTGGCCCTTCACTTGGCCTTCCTATGATCAGTTTCCTTATCTGCAAGACGGGGCCATAGTAGGGATTAAATCAATAAGTTTTTTTTTTTTTAAGACTTTATTTATTTGACAGAGATCACAAGTAGGCAGAGAGACAGGCAGAGAGTGAGAGGGGGAAACAGACTCCCCACTGAGCAGAGAGCCTGATGTGGGGCTCGATCCCAGAACCCTGAGATCATGACCCAAGCCAAAGGCAGAGGCTTATCTCACTGAGCTACCCAGGCAGCCCCAGGATTAAATCAATTAGTGTCTTCAGCATAGTGTCACAGAACGTACAATAACGTACAATAATACACAGAATAATACACAGAATGTACAATAATGTTAAAAATGAAAAAAATAAAATAAAATAACTTTTTATGTGACACATCCTGACTTTAGGTCTCACACCTCCTACCTCACAAAATCACCATTTTATTTCCATTTTGAGCTAGGAATTTCAGAAAATTTAAGCAGATCACCCAAATTTGCAAAACTAATAAATAGAAGAGAGTTGGAATTGAACCTGGGTCTCTACACTTCAGAAAAGATCCTCTTGGGGTGCCTGGGTGGCTCAGTGGATTATAGCCTCTGCTTTTGGCTCAGGTCATGATCCCAAGGTGCTGGGATCAAGCCCCACATCGGGCTCTCTGCTCAGTGAGGAGCCTACCTCCTCCTCCTCTCTCTCTGCCTGCGTCTCTGCCTACTTGTGATCTCTATCTGTCAAATAAATAAATAAAATATTTTTTTAAAAAGGCTTTAAAAAAAGTAAAGATCCTCTTTGCTTTGAATAGATGAAAAAACTCCTTTCGGGGCACCCACTGGGTGCTGGCCATCATAGCAGGTTCTATCATAGAGATGATCTCGTTAGTTCACTGCAGTTTTTTTTGTTTACTTATTCATCTATTGATTAAAGTACAATTTGCATTCAGTAGAATTCACCCTTCTAAGGTACACAGTTCTAAGAAATTTGACAAAATACTCACCCATCACCCATCACCCATCACCCATCACCCAGTCACAATATTTTTATTGCCTGATGTTTCCTCAAGCCTCCAGCCCCAACCCTTCACATCCACTGATCTGATTTCATTCCCTAAAGTCTTGCTCCTTCCAAACCGTTATGTAAATGGACCGATATCGTGTGTAGACTCTGGAGTCTGGCTTCTTTCACTTAATGCAACACACATGGGATTTTCCATGTTGTTGCAGGCATCAGGAATGTGTTCCTTTGTATTCCTGGAACAATGATTTTTTTTTAAGGGAGGTATGTCCCCACGTGACAGCTGAAGAGGTTGAGCCCTGTGCCGACGGTCATGCACCCATAGGTAAGCCTATGTCTCATTTCAAGTCCTGCAGTTGAATGCACCACATATGGCAAAGAAGGAATGGTTCTGTGCGTCATTCTGTTGAGTATTAGAGAGATTAGGACTGCAGGTGTGTGTACCCCCTATTAGATGGTGAGTTTGTGGAAGGCAGGCCCTGCCCAGTTCATCGTCTGGCACCATTTCATGAGCAGGGTACCTGGTGCAGAGTGGTCATGCTTGGGGAGCATTTGTTAGATTCAGTGGCACCGAATGACAAGGAGGCATTTCAGAAAGTAAGAGCAGGTAATTAGACGGACTTGCAGGGCAGGCGTCAAAACACTTTCAGTTTTCATTCTAAAGCACAGAAAACAATAATAAACTCGGAACCCAAAATGGAATCCCATAACCCACATGTGTCCCTGAGCTCATTACCCAGACTGCTGGCAGAGCCCCACGGTGTAGGTGAAGAGCAATGGTCTCTCCAAAAGTCTTTCTCGAGTGAGAGAGTCACGAAGAAAGGCAAGTGCTCAGAGTGTGGGGTCACACGTGCCCATAAAGCTAAGAATAGCAGACACCACTTAGGGAGCCCGCCAGGACCTACGGCTGCACACGATACATGGCCTTAGGGTCCTGGATTCAGCTGGCCAGGCAGGTATTGCTACTCATGTAAATATTAAAGGACTGAGATTCAGAGAGGTTAGATAGGATGAACCAAAGCCACAGATCTATTAAAACTCGAGCTGAAGCATGAACCAGGGTCGATCTGATTCTTCTTTATGGGGAAGGAGGGAGAAGATTCTGGAAAAATATTTCCATCAATCTGTATGGATCAAAAAAAAAAAAAAAAAAACCAGTCATTTCAGGGGAAGCAAGGAGCTCCTCAGAGATGAATGGGTAAGCAAACGTGGCCTATAGGTACCATGGAATACTACTGAGCCATAAAAATGTGCCCTTCTGACATCTGCTACAAGGATGAACCTTGAGGCTGTTATGCTAAATGAAGTAAGTAGGTCACAAAAGGATAAATACCGTCTGAACCCATGTCAGCTGAAGAACCAGGAGCAGAAAATTCATAGAGACCGAAAGTAGCATGGTGGCTGCCAGAGTCTGGGAGCGGGGTTGGTCAGTAGGGGGCAGGGGGCAGGGGGCAATTAGTGTTTAAGGGAGTTAATGTTTATGATATAATATCTGGTATTTTTCAAGGTAAAAGGAGTCCTGGAGATAGATAGTGTTGATGTTTGCACAATAATGTGAATGTACTTATGCTCCTTAAAAATAGCTCAGATGGTAAATTTTGTAGGTATGTGAATTTTACCACTACTAAAAAAAAAAAAAAAAATTAGAAGGCTTTTTAGATCATCACACATTTTTGTTTTCTCCTGCTATACCCTCCCCCCCAGATAAAAATGTCCAAGTCCTTGGGTGGATCACACAGAACAGGAAAGGCAAATAATAAGAGAGAGCAAAGAACAACGTGTTTTCAGAAATTTAGAAGCTGAGCACAGCTAGACAATGGCCTTCTACGTGAGTCCACGGGAGCTCCGGGGAAAGGGTTCTTGAGGGTGGCATGGCCCGAGACATCTTCTCCCCTGTGTGATTTATGTAATACGTCACTGCATGTTCTTCGCAGGATTCACTGGAATCTGCATTATTAGCTTCCCTCACAGGTGAAGAAATCAACTTTGAGAGCTTAAGTGAACTTAACATTTTCCAAGGTCACCCAGCAACCTGGTAGCAGAGCCCAAAGCGCCACCAGCTGGTGCTTTTCTGACACAGGTTGTCCCCGGAAAGGAATTTAATTCCCACCGTTTCAGGCTGTGTTCACTGGGTCCGGCCATGTACGAGGCTCCGTGCTGGAGCATAAAGGACGTGTCTGGGGTCATGAATGCCACTAACAAGTGGCCCCTGCCTTTGGGGAATTCTCATTCCCCTGGGAGATGGGCTAAAACACAGGTAGAGAGGAGAGGTAGCCAAGAGGGACATGGTTTGTGGAATCGTGGATCAAAGGCCATGGGAGTGTGGAGGAGAAAAGGTGCCTTCCGTGCTGGGGAGCCCTGCAGGCCTTCTGGGAAGATCCGGCTTTGGGGCTGCGTTAAGCTCTTGAGGGTGAGGTTTTGATGAGGAGTTGGGTACCTGGAGGTGGATGTGGGCATTCCAGGTGGGCAGAGGGGCAGGATGGGAGACAAAGGTTCAGAGGAAGGAGGAAGCATGCGGCCTGAGTTCCGAACAGCTGGGTTTCTCTCCGGAGGAGCTCGGTGGGGGAGCAGCGTACAGTCGGCCGCACATGCCCCCCTGGGTCCCCGCAGAAGGGCTGCCCGCAGGCCTTGAGAAGCTGGTGGGGCAGGTTGGAGCGAGCAGGTTGGGGTCCAGAATGAAAGGCTGCCAAGTTCAAGACACAGGAAAGACAGAGCACAAAGAGAAACAGGTTTGAAGCGAAGGAAGATCAAACAGCTCAACAGAAGACAAACCGCCCCCCCCAAAGCCGTGTTGGGGCCCCTCCCTGCCCTGCTGTGGACATGCAGGGGGGCGTCCAGGGGCAGGGGCTGATAACAGCTGGGGGGCACAAGGCTGCATCGGGCTAACAGAGCCTTCATTCTGCTTATATTGAAACTGCACTCTGGGAAGCAGAAGGCTGTCCGTATTTAGACTTTTCTTTTAATCTTGAAAGAGGAGAAAACAGGAGCAGAGGACTTCCTTGTCAAATCCTAATGCAAGTTGAACTTCTAAAGACTTGGAGGAGGTATTTGTGACACCAAAGCTTTTACCAGCATTGAAATGGAAAATGGAAGAGCCGGGAAGGGGGTTTCTCCGACCACGTGCATGTCGGCCATGACAGTGGAAGATATCACTCAGTCCAGCTTGGGACTTTTGTGATTCAAATGTCATGTGATATTCATACCCACATTTGCTCTATGGATGACTCTGGTTTGGGCTGAGGGGGTCTGGCGTGAGCCTTGGAGGTTCAGCAACCTCTCCAGAGCTGGTCGGTTATGTGGCAAAGTCAGAGGTGAGCCTGGGTCGGCCGAGAGTCTGCTGCCAGGGAGGAGACACCCCATCTTGCTAGCAGAGCAAACCACAAGCTTTGAAAACCAACCTGCACTGAGTGTCAGCGTCACCATGTTGGGAGCCAGGTAACTGAGGGGTCCTCTGTGATGCCCCATCTCCTTAGGGATGTGAGCAGCCTGAGTCTGAAGATTAAATGAGTCAACATAAATGCTCTGAATGGTCCCCAGACCCTGTGGCTGATGGCACTATGCTCCCAGATTGAAGAGATGTCACAGAAGACAGGATGGCTGTTCTGGACAAAGAGCACTCCTCTGGGCGTGCAGAGCCCTGGCCGGGTCCTCCTTCCTCTGCCATTTGGCTCTCTTAATGCCTCCCTTTTGCCAGGATGCCCAGAGTCTATGAAAATGTCCTGCAAATGGATATTGGGGTAGAGGTGCCTCAGGTCTCTGCTTCGTAAAAAGCAACCACTTGCCTTACTCTACTTAGATTCAAAACAATTACAGAAATAAGATAAGAAATAAAACACCAGCGTATCTCTTATTATGATGAATCTCAGTGAGAGACAGGGCTCAGAATGGGAGAAGGGCCTGCTAAGTGACCTTGGAAAGGGGCCTACTTTGCCCACCAGCCATAGGATTTGCTGGGCTGGGGCTCACCTGTCCGTGATAGGGGCTGGGAAGGGCCTGCTTCCGGGGAGCAGGAAGAATGTGTGTTTCGTAAGTGTTGCTCATTCCCACATTTACCAGTGAGGAAGAACGTAGAGGGGAAGCCAGAACAGAGATGCCAATGGGCCTCGTCCACTTTGAAGGAAAAACGGGAGTAGGCAGGAGATGGATGATCCTGTTCCTAACTAACATGGTGGGCTTGGAAATCAGGTGTGTGATGCCACCGTCCCCTGGAAGCCAATCAACGGAGCAGCTGTTTGTCTGTTCGGTCCTCCCACGTTCATGACCCGACACCAACCCCACCTCCGTGTGGCTCCTGGCGCAACTTGGGGACAGTTGAAACATTACCACCAGAAACTCTAAAGTGGGTCAACAGAACGAATTCTCCCACTGAGTCTAAACTTGACTCATTTCCCTCTTCCTGTCCTGAATGATCTCCATCAACCCTGTACAACCTTCAGAGGCTCTATAGTGAGAAGACATGAACCAGGAAGATGGGCTGGTAATAAAGGTCCCACAAACTCTCCACTTAACAAACACCAACTTTCGAGATGCCCCAACCTAGATACAAACATCGTCCATTATCAAGGTCCTGTTGAGAAGGTAGGGTCTGAAGATCCAACCTCCTCATAGGTTGAAATTCTGAAGAAATTAAAGACTGACTAAAATCAGGAGATTTGGAGTCCTTTTGAGTTAAAAGTCTGAAGTTTGAAATTCTTAGGTCGGAATGCTCTTCCCAGATTTCTTCTGCTGCTCCGCCTTGGTTGGAAGAGCCTTGGATTCTGGGGGACACTTGGGGTTCCTTAACCAGGTCATCTCCTGCTAAAATGAATGTGATTTCTTCAGTGTCTTACTTGAGTCCCTATTCTCCTATGAGACCCTCACTCCTTTTTTTTTTTTTTTTAAGATTTTCTTTAGTTTTTTGAGAGAGAGACAGTGAGAGAGAGCATGAGAGGGGAGAAGGTCAGAGGGAGCCGACTCCGCATGGAGCTGGGAGCCTGATTCGGGACTCCATCCCGGGACTCCAGGATCATGACCTGAGCCAAAGGCAGTCGCTTAACCAACTGAGCTACCCAGGTGCCCGGGCCCCTCACTCCTTAAAGAGTTGAAAGAATTAATAGGGCAGATAGAACTGACAAGATTAGTCCCATTCCCCAAGCCACCAAATGCCGAACCCTTCCCCCCATTCCTAAAGCATGTTGTCCCAAGAAAACCGGTGGCCCTGGGGCGAGTGGTCAGGGCCACCCAAGTTCTTACAGCAGCTCAGTGAAGGTGGAGAAAAACCCTTCTGGCTGGCAGCAGGTCCGGTTGACCACCCAACCATGCCAGTTATTGGTAGACAGAAATGTGGGAGATTAAACTCCGATGGGATAATCTTCCATGAGTCACTTAAAGTGTGTGCTGTGCGTTCACCACATCGAAGACCTGCCTGGACCTCCAGCCTCCCCATAGCTGCGTCCCCTTCCCAACCGAGTATGCACAACCTCCTGGTTCCCACTTTCCCTCCCAGCCTGAAGTTCCTGCCCTGAACTAGGAACCTGAGAGTGGGCTCCGTTCCCTGGGACCGTGTCTACCCTCTCGGGCAAACAGGCATTTTCGGAGCAGGGACACAGTGGTCATTAACACTCTTGCTGTAGGATATCTTAACAAAGGGACCTGTGTTCACAGGCCCCCACACTGGCTGTGTTTGGGGAATGAGGCTCAGAAGGCCGCAGACCTGCTGGAAGGCCTTCGCCCTCCACGCCCAGCGAAGCCTAGGTCTCTGGCCTCTGCTGCCAGTTCTCAGCTCTGCAGGGTCCCGGCCCTCACCTCTCCAAAAGTGAGAAAAGCATTTTGTCTTTCCCGGCTACTGTGACTGGTCCAGCGCTGCCTCGAACACCGGACCCGGACGGCTTCCCCACCCCTGTGTGGCTGCCGTATGGCCCCTGTGCAGACCAAATGCCGTGCAGATTCCTCCGGCGAAGGAACACGCGTGGAAAGCCTCTCCCTTCAGCAGTCCTGTGTCTGCTCCTATCAGGCCTGTTTAGGTAAAGCTACGCCCACACCTGGAGTGGATGCACCAGCAGAAGGCCTTTACCCTTCCTGAGGTCTTTGTTTCCTGCACGTGTGTATTTCAAGGCCAAGGTGTACCCCAAGGCTACCAGTGGCTGCCCAAGGCCCACACCTTCATTGCAGCCTGCACAGTTGGCATATATAGGCTCTCGGCAGTTCCCATGTGGGCCACATCTGCTGAGGTCACCTACAACAGCCCCCTGCCCTTCCAGAGGCACCCCGATGGCTGATTTCCTTTTGCTTAAAGCTATTCACACAGCCCCTCAGCCTTTTTGCAGCCAAAGATAGGCAGCTTGCTTCTAACGAACGTAGCTCTGCTGTGCAAAAAGTCATCATAAGCTGTGATCACCGACTAAAGTCAAATCACCGAATACCCCAAGACCTACAGCCCGCCCCCTGGGCTCAGGCAGTTAAATCAGCTGCACAGCTGGTCAGGCCCACCTGGCCTGTCTGAGTTTCTGCCAAGGTCAAAACTCCCCGCCCACAAAGCATAGGCCCCACCCACCCACCCGGCCCCACCCAGCTGCAATCCCTCCCTATCTATCCCACGTCCTCAGATATCTCAGTAATCCAGGTAGCCACCCGGGACTGCAGAGCCTTTAAGATCACCTTTCCTCTCTGCCTGAGATCTGAACATGCAGAGAAGCAGGCTATGAGGGGAATGGATAAAGACCAACGTCTGCCTTCGCCACTGGTGTGGACTAGGGGAAAGAGGATGGAGTGAGTTCACAGGCCAGAGAACCTGGTCTTCGGCAAGACCCACACAGGTCTTGTGTGGATATGGATATGGTACCCATCCAGGAGCAGAATTGGGTGGGGTCGTGGCCAGAAGGAGACAAAGGAGCATGGAGATGGGGCGAGCCCATGGAAGGCTTGCTTCCAATGGGAAAAGCCAGGGTTGAGCCAAATATGTCCTACTTGTTTTTCCAGAGTTTACGAATCAGCTACTTCCCCCAGAGAAGTGGCATAAGTAACAGGACTTGTGAGCCCCCGTCCACCTGGAAGGAAACATCAAGAGTAGGGAACAACTCTTCAATTTCACCTTTGGCACAGGAGAGCTGACAAAATCCTGTTATCAGTTAGGCAGTCTCTAAAGTGGGCCCCAAGTAGTGGGTGCTCACAGCCACAGTTCAGCCCCTCCCCCCTACAGCATCATCCCCAGAAAGTCCTCGCTCATATCCTGATCAAGGAGAGGGATGGTAATGTTTCACGGAAGCCTCCGAACTTAGGATCCTTCCCCAAATAATCCTCTGTTTTTCAGGAGGTTGGCGTCTGAGTATACGCATCTGCATTAAAAAGCCAAACATAGATTTGAAAATATTTCATTTTATAATCTATAACTGAGAATCTATTTGATGCTGGGTCCTGTGCTTAGTGTTGAGGATTTCGAGATAAGTAGCACATGGGGTTTGTCCAGAGGAGCTTCCCGCGGAGTGTGGGCCACCGACAGTGTCCTTCCGCATCCCGGTCCTTACCAAGAAGACATGAATTCATGTTTGTAAGCAGTTAGCATGTCACCTGGGACAGAAGTAGAAGGGACCCAATCTTACAGCAGAGGGAAGAGATGGGAGGAAGGAAATCCAGGGCCCCAGACTTCGGGAGGCCTCGTGGATCGACCTAAGAAACTTGACTTTACCCCCAGGCCATCGGGATCTACTGGACAGCTTGCGAAGAGGAGGTTCTTTGTGTGATTTAGGAGTCTCCGTGTTATGGGCTGAACTTTGCTCCCCTCCACATGCATACGTTGGAGCCCTAATCTCAGAATGTGACTGTTTTGGGAGAGAGGTTCTTTACAGAAGTGATGAAGGCACAATGAGATCACATGGTGGGCAGTGATCCAATATGCCTGGTGACCTTTCAAGAAAAGGAGATCAGGATACACACAACATGCGGAGTCAGGGGTGCCTGCATGAGGACACAGTGAGGAGGTGATCATCTCCAAGCCGGGGAGCGAGCCCTGCAAACACAATGCCCCTGCCCACACCTTGCTGTTGGACTCCCAGGCTCCAGGACTACGTGAAAACAATTTTCTGGTGTTTACAGCCCACTGTCTGTAGCCTGTGTTATGGCAGCCCTAGCAAGGTAATACCTCCCAGCTTCCAGGACTGGTGGGTAAGAGGAAGATTAACAAATGTGGGGAGGCCAGTGTAGGACAAGAATGCATTAATCCAGGTAACGACAGATGCTGTGTTCCTCCCTAAGAATGTAGAAACGGGAGGTGGTGGTGGATTCAGAAGAAATGCAGGAGATGGAATTCACAGAGTGTGGGGACCCGTGTCACAGGAGGGGCGGGAGGGAGACTCCCTGGGTGGTTCCCAGGGTGCTTATTCAAGTGACGAATGGACAGTGGTTCCTTTCATCGTGACAATGTATAGAAGCATTATATTGTTCACCTGAAACTAATATAATTAACTTCAGCAAACTACAATAAAACAAAATTTTTAAAAAGTTAACAAGAGAAGCAGAAGAAAAATAGAGACATATTATATAGTAAATAGAACATCTTCCCACAAAATCCTACAGCTGTGCTGAGAAATCTGGATCTAGAAGCATCGTCCAGCATGAGGGTCGCCTGGATTTGGGGTAGGCTGCCAGTTTCTGATAACTCGAATGAGCTCTCCCTGCCCCCAACCCTCTGACCTTTATTCAGTTGACCCACAGTCAAGATGGGTTCCCATTTTGGAGTTTGTTGAACTTCAGCTTGCGGTAAGACTCCCTTCCCCACAAACAGTTGGAATTCCCTCAAAAAAAAATCTCCCTTACTGGTAACTCTGCCATGCATTAGTGTAGGGAGAAGGAGGTGGGGGTTGCATGCTGAAAGGCAATAGCATTTATTTTTCTTAGCTAATAGCCAAATGTCTCTAATTCAAACCAACTGAACTAATTGAACGAAAAAGAATGTTAACAGTCCTGGCTACTAGACTGTATTTAAAAGCGATTATTCTCAATCAATAAATCCTGCTGGATTGTTTGATTTCATTAAAGATGTATTTGTTACCAAGAAGCTGGTACTCACGCAGCTGTTTTAGATAGAGGTTCCCACCACTCTTGGACCATGTACATTATTGCATTTGCACATTTCCAGCCACAAGTGACTGCTTCACGAACGCTGGCAAAATGGGGAAGAGGGCCCTGCTGACCAGCCGCATTAGCTGTCCCCGGGGCTGAGAGAGAACAGGGAGGCTTGGTGGGTCTGCTTCCCAGAAAACATTTCATCTGCTGGGGGCTTCACAAGGCAGGGATGTTTAAATCCGCTCTTCAATATAAGATGCCAAGGTCACTTGGGATGAAGGTACTGTATTCTTCCAGCTTCTACTCCATCTTTGCATTTGCTCTGCAAATATTTTATGCAGGCCTGCTCCTGAAGGGGGGTGGGGAGATAAAATGTGATAAGCATAGCCCACATGCACTGATGGTGGGGATGGCTAGCGGCAGGGTCTACTCCAGGTTACACAGAATATCTTGTTGGAGCCTTTACCAGCCCGTGAACACTGTACTCACTCCCCTTTTCCAGATGAGAAAAGTGAGACATAAAGAGTCTCATTTCCCTGCCTTACATCATATAAAGTGTAGATACATTTTATTCCGTGTTTTGTGCTTTGCACCTGTATCCCCTCCTAGGCTGATATTCTGGAGGGCTCTGCCTACCCTTCTCTATGTGCTTCATGGATCCCCTGCCTACTGCCCTCAGGCAGCAGAGGGCCCTGTCACTTAGACCCCCACCCTGCAACGAGGTGGATTCCAATCCCAGCTACATCTCACCAAACTGCTAGTGACATGACCTTGAACCAGTCGCTTACCTTCTTTATGTGGTAATTCCTTCACGCAGGAAACCAAGATGCTGACACACCTCCTAGGATTATTGCCCAGATTAAATGTCAGTGCTTGGAACCCAGAAAATGCTCAGCCATGGTTTGCTCTCACTAGGGCTCTACGGAGTGTCCCATACATACTCCTTAAGAGAATATGCAAATTAAATGCTAAAGTAGAGGAACCCACAGCTTGTAAGAAGGCAGGAAAGGGGTATACAGTCCAGACGGAAGGGTTAGGAGTTGTTTCCAAAGAGCTGGCTTAATTGTGTTTCGAAGGATGAACCCACTCTTGCCTGATGAAGCAAGGAATGTGCAAAAGCAAGGCAAGGACACGGACAGGCCGGAACCCTCAGAACTTCGTGGAGGTGAAGGAGCCTCTGGCTGCAGACTTCGAGGGTTCAGAGGCCCCAAGGAAGGGTCCACGGGTCTGGCTGAGGACAGCGCTGCTGGCACGGTGTCTGCTCTGAATTCTGTCAAAGGAAAGACAGGTGTAGTTTCCACAGCCCCCGAGAAGAACATTTGTTTTTGTTTTTGTTTTTTGTTTTTTTTTGTTTGTTTGTTTGTTTGTTTGTTTTTCTCCTTTAAACCCAACCCCGAAGGACTCCTCCAGGAAGCTTTCCCTGATGTCCTAGCTCGGAGTCCATTGTTCTGCCATCCCTCCCAGGGTAACCGTACGCTCAGTTCTGTGGGCACAGGGGCTCCATCGAACCATGCCTATTACACGAGGTGGTTCTGCAGAATGCACGTTGGTCTGCCTCCCTCACTGGACGCTTAGTCCCTTGCCGGCTGTGACTTTCTAAATTTTCCTCCCGGGATGTCCCCCACAGGGCCCTGCACAGGGTTGTGTGCATACATAATGCACGAGAAGCACCTGCTGAATGGAGTCACTGATTCCCGAGCTGGCAGCTGCAGCCACAGACAAAAAACCCAAAACACTTTGATAGAGATATACAGGAGATACATGGAAGTTTTTCAGAGTCCTGGTGGGCAGGAAACACACACACACACACACGCACACACAAATGACTTTTTAACCTAACAGAACTGAGTTCAAATGCAAACTGTATGATACCTCTGGCATCCTCCTCTGAGCCTCAGTCTACCCATTTCTTCCTGCCTCCCCCCCCAAAACAGGTGATAATGGTCTCTGTGTCCACTGCCAAACTCCACAGTATGCTCAATCCCTCCCTCTCGCTCATGAGAGCTGATGATTCTCATCTGTTCAACTCTGGGCTCAGTGAGATCAAGCAGGCAGCTTGAAATAGGCCACAGGGTATTTACACCAGGGAAATTGGGGAAAAAAGATACATATCAGGGCTCTGCTTCCCCTGAAAAGCTGGTTGTGAAACATTCAGTAGCACTGTCTGGTAGCCGTGTGGTTCTGTGAATGCCATCATCTAAAAATGGATTGATCAGTAATAAAAAATGATAGTAATAATTAATAATGATTTTGAGTATAACTTACATTCCTGCCATGCTTTAGAGTCTGTAAAAAAATATTTCAATGCAAGTTTAACCTACATAAGCCCCACAGGGGTAGGAAATGTATTTGTTAGAGCCCAGTCCTATCACAGTCTCTGCCAGGTTGACCAGGTACAGCTGGGCAGGTTGTACACCACACAAAGACACTAACCAGGAAAACAAAATGAGACTGAAATCCAGCTTGTCAAATTATTCTCCTTTGGGGCTGGGCCTGCTCAAATGTCCCATATATTTGTCTCAGGCCACCAAGATCTGAGCGATTTACATGCTCTCTGGCACATGGAAGGCACTCTCTAAATGTTTTTAGATTGAAGGACTAGATGCGTTTGAAGTACTCAGCATCTTCTGGAATGGGTTTTGTAAGCTCCATTCTATAGCTGAGGTATCTAGTTTACTCAAGCTCATGGACCTTGACTCCAAAGCACACCTTGCTCCTGGCCCCATTGCTGTGTCACACTGGTAAATGATTTACCTTCTCTATATCTATATATGTCCTCATCCCTAAAATGGACAACTTCTTTGGCTGTTATGAGGACTGACTGTGTTAATAGATGTAGAATGCATATAACCATGCTCATAGTAAGCACCTACATGTTAACTAATAATTATATATACATAGCATTGCCCCAAAGGCTAGGATTTTAGGATGAGGGGATTATTAGTAGTTTCTGAGTATTCACCATAGATAGAGAGGCACTGTTCTGGGTACTTTGTGCATATGATTGTCCATTCCAAAAATAACTATATTAGTTAGACATCCTTTTATTTTCCCATTTATGAAGGAGAAACCAGAAAGGTGAATAAATTGCTAAAGATTGCATAGCATGTGTTATTTGCCAGCATTAAAGTCTATGCCAATTTTTTTTTTTTTTTAAACTTAAACTGAGGTGGTTGATCCAATTCCCCTTCTAGTGAAAAATGAGTCATTCTGGGTAGCCTTGTTTTCCCAGTTAGCTACATGGGTGCTCTTATTGTTAATCATTTTGTACCAAGAAGCTAATGGGATTTCTAGAAGAAACAGTACCCTCTTAGCAGAAGCAGACCTAGTACACTGTGACTGGCTTCTCATACCGACCTCCAACGAAAGGAAACAGAGATTCTTAGAGAAATGACTGATTCTAGTACTGGGGATAAAAATGAGGAAAAAATTGAGTCTAGAAGATCTTGTGGTGTCAGAAAGTAAGAAAGTGCTCAAAACCCCAAATGACGGGGTATGATAGGAGACAACCAGTGCTCAAAGCTAGAGCAGTCTGAGGAACTAATGAACAACACAATATTGGATTTTAACCCAAAATATATGGCAAACATCCGTGATACCATACGGATACAGATAAATGAATAAACCCATGAGTAGGAGAGATGAGACAAATATGTCATGCAGAAGAAGTCCAAGTGCTTTATTTAGCTCCTCTGCCTTCAAGCAGGTGGGGTTTAAGGACCCACTCCTTAAAGGTGGGCTGCCCATAGTGACCTCTTTCCAATGAGGACAGTGCGGAAGGTGGTGATGGACAACAGTGCTGGCTTTATCGTGGAGAACCTTGGAAAGCACTTCTTTCTCCAGGAGACCTGGGCCAGCATCAGCTGTCCTAGGGTGTCCCTTGTTATGTGACGAGAAGGGCACATCACTCTAGATCTTCCTCCCCAGACCCTGTAAACCCAGTCTAATCATGAGAGAGAACTTCAGCTCCTTCAAATCAAGGAGCATTCTACAGAATCCCTGAGCAGTACTGTATAGACATCAAGGGCATCAGAAGCAAGGCAAGACTGAGGAAGTGTCACCATGTAAGGACCTGAAGATGACACACCAAACAAATATGACCGTAGTGTTCTGGGTGAGCTCCAGGAACAAACAAATGGCACGAGGGGAAAATTGAGGAAATCTGAAAAAGTGGGCAGTTTAGTTACTAGTAATGAATCAATATCTGTGCATTAGTTGTAACAAGTGTAGGACACTAGTGTAAGAGGCTCGTAATAGGGGAGACTGAGCATGACCTCTGTGGGAACTCTGTACTATCTTTGCAACATACTGGTACATTTAAAATGGCTTGAAAATAAAAACATATTTTAAAAAGGAATAAGTGCTATCTTTTCTTTCTTTTCTTTTACCTTTTTATTATTTTTCTCGTTCTTTCTGACTTGGGTTTATTTGTGCAAAAAAATAAACTATTTCACTAGCCTTTAATTTCATAAGGACTTTCATGGCAGCTGGCCTGGGCTGTATTGCCCCTCAAATCCCAGCCTCTCATCCTCCATGTCCAGCATTTTGCTATTGTTTTTGAGGGAGGACTGTTTAGAGGACTTGCCCTCTACTCCTCATCTGCCACATCCACTGCCCATGGCAGCCCCTCCATTATTTCTGGGCTGCAGGGTTTGCCGGAGGAGATTATCATGGGTATATGCGGGCATCACTGCAGGTAAGTTTATGAAGACTGAGTGCAGTCCTCTACGATGCTATGGTCTGTCTGTAGTCTTTCCTAGCCTCACCCCTGCCACCCGCCCAAAACTGGCTGTGTCCTAGACAGGAAAGGTGGCAGGGAATAATAAGATCTAGATGAGCGTATCAAGGCATTCCTAGGGGAAACACTTCCTGACCACTCTGTAAATCCAAAACAACAACAACAAAGTGGAGTTGGAACATTGCAGAGCTTGTCCCCAAACACTCTGACCTGTGAGAAACGGGAGAGCCTGACAAGCCCCTGGAAGCCATCAGCTCAGTCTCTTAAAGGACCACCTTTCTGAAGCACGGGAGTATATATTCCCCTCCCGTTCTTGTCAGCAGGAATTTGGCCCAATGAATAGATTGGGTTGGACAGCACAAGACCAGACTCCAACCCTCAAGTCAAACGGAAGCCCGGGAGAGTGTTGAAAATGTTCTCTTCAAAGAATGGATTCTGTTTGCATAGTCCATGTTCAGGTTTCGACTGGGACTAGAATGAAGAAAAGGGTCAGCGTCCCTCACATCCACCATGGTGGTAGGGTTTGTGACCCCCTAACCCCCTGTAAAGCCACATGGGACTGGGAAAATATGGATGTAAGCCCCCTAGGTGGGGGTAACCTCTCTCTCTCTCTCTCTTCCTCCTGTCTCCTCCATTCACTTTCCAAATGCACAGTCCTTGTTCCCTTTTTATCCGTCTTTGTGTCTCTGTCAGCAGCTCCTGGGCAGGAGAGTGACGGCTCTTCCACATTTGAATCACGGCCCCCACATTTGTAACACTTTGGCCCTTGTTAAGTTAACCTGAGCTCTCATAACCCCACTTATCCGTCTTAAGAAAGACAGTGAATACATCTGGGCTGAATCTTTATGCCCCATCAACACAACCTAAATGACCAGGGAGGCTGCAGGGCTCAGATGACATTGGTCACTTGCTTGTCTCTCTTTGGGTCATGGTGTTGGCCAACGCAGCCATCTGCCCTTCTCTGTGTTCAGTCCTCCCTCATCAGGCTGCAACTCCACCTGTCCTCCTCCTATTGTACTGATAAAGTAAGCATCTCTTCAAATTTTGAGAATAATAAGAAATAAGCTAAAAAATCATTGTATGTCTTTTGCCCCATTGGATTCCAAATACAATGAGCAGAGAAAGTCTGTATTTTGCTCTTATTCAAGCATGAAGATGATCCTGCAGGGAAGTCTTTATTTCCCATCTCACCGGTAAGGAGTTCGAGAGGTGAAATGACTTACCCAAGGCCACACCACAAGTGGAGGGAAGAATCAGGATCCAGGTCTGGTCAGCCTATCCCCTGGTACATGTTTGCCAGACAGCCTCCCTTTGGAAGTTTCCCATTGTCTGTAGTGCCTCTTACGTCTATGCTTTGTTCAAGCACTTTCCACATGCCCCATGGTGCCGACCATGTGAGACTGGGCACGGCATACCCCTGTTCTCAGGAAGTATTGGTCCAAAGGAGTTGAGGGGCCAGAAGTTGGACAAGACTTTGTGGGTCCTCGGTCTCTGTCACAACTACATAAATCTCCCTTTATAGTCTGGAATCAGCAGCAGACCATATGCCAACAGCTGAGTGTGACTGTGTTCCAACAAAACTGTATTTAGATAAACAAACCTCGGGCCAGATTTAGCCTATAATTCTTGGTTTGCTGAGCCCCACCAAAGTTTGCAGACCATAGCAAGTACTAGGATAGGCATCACTGCTGATACTTAGAGCAACTTAAACCTCAATCGGTCAGACTCCTGCCTCCGATTCTGCGTTTCTTACTTTGAATAAAAGATGATCTTGGTTGCTAACTGCATAGGGACACTTGGCACTCTCATGTCTACTGACCAGCACCTGGAAAGAATCCATACATTCCTCCTACCATCCAGCCACACGCCCAAGCTCACCCGGCATGATCTTCCTCCTAGAATGCCTTGGTCCCAGCACCACATTGTACTGTCACTTTAGAAAATATCAGCTGTCGGTAGCCCTAACCAGCCTTGATGGACACAGTGTGGGGCTTGTCACTCTGTGTGATGGCCGTAAGGAAATTATGGAAATATGATTAAGGGAGAGAATCAGAGGGAAAGACACAGTGGTTTGAGGGGAGAGGGGTCAACCTGCATGTTGTTTTAACCTAGAAATACCTCATTCAGGCATATACTCCACAACATAAACAGTTAAAATTAACAGCTCTGTAAGGTCCAAAGACTTGACTTGAAACTTTGTCATAGTTCAGAATATCTACCTGAGGAGAAGAAATGGGAGAACAAAGAACCCTTAGGAGGCACATCATTGTAAAAACTCTCATCTATATCATTATTGGCTTTTAGGCTCTCTTGCCCTCATAGACATTAGGTGGAAGGGTCACTTGGCTAATATACCTAAAGGAAAATTATGTCATTTTAATCACACTCTTTAAAAAAATATTTGGGGGTGCCTGGGTGGCTCAGTGGGTTAAAGCTTCTGCCTTCTGGCTCAGGTCATGATCCCAGAGTCCTGGGATTGAGCACTGAATTGGACTCTCTGCTCAGCAGGGAGTCTGCTTCCCCCTCTCTCTCTGCCTGCCTCTCTGCCTACTTGTGATCTCTGTCTGTCAAATGAATAAAGAAAATCTTTAAAAAAATTAAAAAATAAAAAAAAATATTTGAGAATAGTTCACATACAATGTTACCTTAGTTTCAGGTGTATGACACAGTGATTCAACTTCTCCATAGGTTACCTCATGCTCACCACAAGTGTAACTACCAACTGTCACATACAAGGCTTTACAATCATACCATTGACTAGATTCCCTATGCTGAGCCTTTTATTCTTGTGCCAAGTGACCATCAATAAATGAATGCACAAAGATGTGGTCTCTTCTCATATACAATGGAATATTATATAGCCATAAAAATGGATGGGACTTTGCCATTTGTCACCAACATGAAGGGACCTAGAGCACATTAAGCAAAATGAAATAAGTCAGATGAAGAAAGACAAACACCATATGATGTTACTCACATGTGCAATCTAAAAACAAAAAACAAAAAGAGAGAAACTGAAAACACAAACAAAAAGCAGAATCAGACCTATAACCTATAAATCCAGACCACACTTTTTAGCTTTTTTAAAGATTTTGTTTATTTATTTGACACAGAGAGAGAGAGAGATCACAATTAGGCAGAGAGGCGGGTAGAGAGAGAGAGGAAAGGAAGCAGGCTCCCTGCTGATCAGAACCCGATATGGGACTCGATCCCAGGACCCTGAGATTCATGACCTGAGCCGAAGGCAGCGGCTTAACCCACTAAACCACCCAGGCACCCCACAGAGCATACTCTTTAAAATGGGTAAAGCATGGACTTAATAATTCCACTCCTTGGACTATATCCAAAGGAAATAATTGGTTGTTTTCTGTACCTGGAGTAGTGTTCACAGTAGCAGTGTTTATTCCAGTTAATAATCTGAAGTATCTAAAATTCCTAACAATTGGTAACTGTTTACCATGATAGATTGCAACTTCAAAATGGGTGAGTTCATAACTATTAAATATCACACCGTATAAGACTACTAAAGAAACTAAGAAAATACGCACAAAAGCATATTACAATATAATATATACTATATAATTCCAGTTCTAAAATAAAAGAGGTTGTAGCGTTTAAGTTACAGTAGCTAGAACTACACCAAAATGTAATAGTGATTATTTCCGGTAGAACTCGAAACATAGTTTCTTTTGTAGTTTACATTTCTATTTTTGTTTTTTTTGTAAACTTTCCCCATGAGTTTATTTATCTCATAAATGCCAGAGAGAACGCGATCATAACGCACACACAAACGGGAAAGGTATAAACAAACTGGGAAATACTGTTCACAACATGAAGACAAGATATTAATATCTTTAATCTAGAAGGAAAATTAAGAAAAAGTCATTCCAATATAGAGCCGGGCAAAGAGAAGTTACAATATACACTCACATATAAAAACTCTAGAACCAAAGAGATGTTCAAGTAAGAATCATAACAAACATCTCACAAATATTTATCTCCACTAACAATCCAATAAATACAAGTTGAATAAAGAGCAAGGTACTATTTTTTTTTTTTTTTTTTATTAAATTGTCAACTTTTGAACAACGTTAATCACCACAGTTGCTGAGGACGGAAGACTCAGCTCCTCACACTGAGGGGCAGCATCTAAATTTGTCCGTCCTTTTTATAGAAAGCCATCCGTCACCAGCATGACACATGACATCACCAGTACCCAATTCTGTCCTAATAACTTTACCTCTAGGAATGTGTCCTGAGCAAATGGAAGGGTGCTTAAAAGTCTTGCCAGAACACTTACTTCAGCTTGCTTCATTTACTTGTTTGTTTGTTTGTCTATTTTTTAATGTGGAAATATGGGAGCTAAACAGATGATCAACAAATGAGAAATGGGGACACAAACTGATTGGAAGATGTAGACAGGATAGAAGATCATCTAGACATCAAAATAATGCTTGTAAGAATTTTTAAGGATACAGAAACATGCTGCCATTATCAAGTGAGGACAGCTTGATACTGTGATGTCTACGACGTTCTAGTTTGGTAAAGTATCAGCGCACGTGCAGTGAAGCACCAGAGGGAGGGACACCTGGCTGGCTCTGTCAGTTGAGCATCTGACTGCTGATTTGGGCTCAGGTCAGGATCTCAGGGTCATGATATCATGCTCCGCATCAGGCTCTGTGCTGGGTATGGAGCTGGCTCGAAATTTTCTCTCTCCCTCTCCCTCTGCCCTTCCTGCTCTCTAAAAGAAAATAAAAATAAAAATAAAAATACATAAAATACTAGAGGGAGTCTGCAGTGGGCAACGCTCATTACTAACATTAAGAGCAGCTTTATATTGTAATTTTCTAAATGGGTAGTAATCCAAAAAGAGCAAATGGTTGTTAGAAGAGCACACCAACACAGAGGTGCGGGAGAGGAGAAAAAAAGTAGAAGGAAGAAAGAGAAGGAAGAAGAGGTGGGGAAGAAGGGGAGACGGAGAAGAAAACAGGAGAGGAGGAATGAAGCGATGCAGGACGGGGGGGGGGGGGGGAGGGGAAGGAGACGGAGGGAGGAAGAAGAAGAAAAAACCACTTCACTTTTCCTACCCAGCCTTCTCTGAAGAAAATTCCATATGGCCTTCTTTTAAGAACACATAGAAAGAACCTCATTACATCCAGCACCTGCCCTAAGGCTCACGCCTCATCTCCTTTCCCTACGCTTCAAGCTGTAGTTGACTCGGTGCCATATATGGCCTGTACCTGTCAGGTTACTACTTGACATTTCTGAAGAAGGCACTATGTGTGGCATCATGTCTGTCAGATGTCCCCACCAAAGGTGACCCTTGCAGACAGATGGCCCTTACTCTCTCACCACTGGACTTGCTTCTTCCTGCTGAGAGTGTGAAGCTGGTAGACTGGACGTTGGAAGCACTTCCATTTTTAGAAGGGTTTCTGAAGGATCCTCAACCCTGGCTAAGCACCCAAATGACCTGGGTATTTCTTTCTTTCTTTCTTTCTTTCTTTTTTAAATATTTAATTTATTTATTTGACAGAGATCACAAGTAGGCAGACAGGCAGGCAGAGAGAGAGAGAGAGAGAGGAGGAAGCAGGCTCCCTGCCGAGCAGAGAGTCTGATGTGGGGCTCGATCCCAGGACCCTGAGATCGTGACCTGAGCCAAAGGCAGAGGCTTTAACCCACTGAGCCACCCAGGCACCCCAGCCTGGGGGTTTCTTAAGAAAAGCTGATGCCAAGTTCTACCCAGACCCATGAAACCAGAATCTCTTGCTTGGGGCCCAGACCTCTGCAGCCATCAAAGCTGCCAGGGTCTCCAGTGTGCAGTGTGCAGACAAGGCTGAGATGTGCTACAATAGAGATGATTTCTGCTGCAAGAGAAGGGGCTTATCACTAAATCCAACCCTACGGTCTACCTTTGTGCGTTGAGGACCTATCGTCATACTTGATCTTGAGGCAGATAACTGTGATGTCATCTGCAATGGAAGGTCTCAGCTCAGGAAGATTAGTGTTTCCTGAACTCACACAGAATGTGGTGTGAGAAGCAGACAAAAATAGAAAAATGTCCTGGAACTGAATTCTCTCTCATGGTATCTGAGACAACTGTTCTCTTCATCGTGCTCCGTAACCTCTGATGTGCCCTGCTTAGATTCCAGTGGTGCCATGGGTAATGTCTGAAGACATTTTTGGTTGTCACAATCAGGAATTAGAGGTGCCCCCAGCCTCTGGGGGGCAGAGGTCAGGATGTTGCTAACTCTCCTCCAATGCTCATAGCAGTGCCCCCAACCAAGGATCACCCAGCCCCAAGTGTCAACAGAGCTGAGGCTGAGAAACTCTGAACTAGCCTAAGGTTGTGAAGAATAATTAAGATACTGTCCCAGTGTGTTCAGACCAGACCCCAGCACTTGGCAAAGACGTGAGAAACGCAATGGTCTTGAGTCTCTTTTCTGCTCCTGCTCAGGACACTTGGCCTTTGGTGGGAAAGGATAAGTCCCCCTTGATGTGGGCTGCGAGCCAGCATGGAGCCAGTTCATTCCACCTGGACGTCGCATCCTGCCTTTCTGTCTTATCTACCACTGTCATCTTGGGCTCCGTTGCAGAGAGGGAAGGTCTCTCTGCGCCGGGGACTAACTGTAAAGGGCAGGGCTCCAGCCCAGCTGTCAGGGCCCCACAGGCACCGTGAGAACCTGGGTTTCTGCAGAGGAGGAAGTCCTGGGCTGAGAAGGCAGCTCTGCTTATCACTTCCTCCCATCTCGGCTCCGTTGGGTTGTTCACCTCCAAAGTAGGGCAGACTGCTCTGGGTCTCAATCACGGACGGACCCAGAAACCCATAGGGCAGGAAGAAGCAACTCTGCTGGTTTCAGAGGGCTGGGAGCCAGGCAGCATGAGAGCCACCGTCTGGGCACCCGAAGAAGGAGCTCCCGTGTCTATCAACACGTGTAAAGTTTTCAGGGGCCTGGATGCTGAGTCACTGCAGCCTTCAGACACAATGGACCACACTCATGAAAGGACACACTGCCTTGAATATGGGGGTGGGGGGTGTAGTTACTCCGCCCCCCAGCTGCTCCTCCTCAGACGTAAAGATACCAGTGGGATGTTGGGTTGGCGGCCAGACTGATGACCCATCCCAGCCTCGTCTTTACGCCACCTTCATCTGAAGATACAGATCATCCGAGAGTGTGTATTATAAATGTTAAAAATCCAATTTGCAAAATAACAGAGCTGCCTGGATATGGAGATAGGCAATCTTTTCCTTTTATGTCTGTTTTTTTGTTTTGTTTTCTTTTTGTTTTTCCACACGAGAAGCATGAGAGAGTAGTGCAAGTGCACAGAGAACTGACTTTCACTCCGCTCTGCAGCTTACTAGGTCTGTGGTTTTCAGGAAGCACCGGAAAGTGGCATCTTCTGCTTTGGTCCTGGCACTGGTCCTGGCTCATTACAGGCAATCAGTGGCCGTAGCTCCCACTATTGAGCTCTTCCATATGTTCCCAAATAAAACACACAGAGAAGTAAAGTGTCCATCACGTGCCGTGGGTACATACACGCATGATCCTTCTAACCCTGTACGCATTCACGCCAAGATCAACAACGAAATTAGTGCATAGAGTGGTAATGAGCAGTCTGATGGTCTGCCTTCACCCTCCTTGGGTTCGAATCTCAGCTCCACCACGTAGCCGCCATATGGTCAGCATGCGTCTGTCACAAACATTCCCTGCAGATCAGGAGCGAGTGGATTGTTTCCTGCTCAGGTGCTGCACCTGGGGATCCAGGTCATAGCCTCCTGATTCAGACGGCTTAGGTCCCAACCTCAGCACTGCAGACCATGACCTTGGCCACGCGCTGACCCTCTCTGGGGTATAGTCTCCAGGTCTATGGAAGTAGGATCTTGACCATGAATAAGTCATTGTTTCAAGAAACAACAAGAAGTTATTTCAAGAGGTGAATGAGTCCACACACACGTGTGGGTCAGACCAGTGCCCAGAACATACACATGCTCTCTGAGGGTCAGAGATACAGACTTTGTGGGCCGATGCTCACGAGGCACTGAGAACAGCAATACCACAGGGCAGCTCCAAAACCCACAGTCCTTTGTCCCCGTAGTGCCGATGCTGCCACTGTCATGCCTGCCTTACAGACACTCTGAGGCACCAGTGAACTGTTCACAAACATGCACTTTGCAAACGCAAAACCTTTCAGATGGCTCTATGCATTCTATGCAGCAAAATCAGAGATACCTAAAGGAGAATGAGGATTAATGGTAATTTTTCTTAGTTCTTTGACTGGACCACGTTGAGCCAGATTTAAACGTGGGTTAATACTGAACTTTTTACAATATTTTATTAGCTTTCCACAGCTCCAAGTAGAAACTAAAAAGCATTTAAAATGACCTGCACCACACATGGAGGCTGTCACCTGCCTGGCACTCTGGCTTCAGTCAGCCTCCAGAACCTTCTGTCTCAACCTCAGCCCCAATCATACTCTATTTCAGGTTCTTTAATAAGTTAGGACCCCTTCTGATCTAAGCTCTTTGTGGACCCCAGTCCCTCTTTCTGGGATGAATGGATGAAATGTGTTTGACGTTCCTTTTCATTATTCTCTCTTATTAATTTGATACTTTCTCTATAAAAGGAACATCCAATGTGGGTGGAGTAGAAACAGTTCCATGTGTTTGCACGTGGGCTTCTGAGGTTGCAAATGTCCCCGAAGTCAAAAGAAAAGCAAAAGGAACCAAAATGCCAACACAGGCGGGGATTAGTCTCCATGTCAAACTTTCCACTTTGAATACACAATTGCTGCCAAGAAATCGTGGCTGAAGGTGTCTGTAGAAAGAATTGTTTTACATCAGTGAGCCTGTAGGAAACATTCAGGCTGCCTTTGTTTGGACAGGTTCACTCTCATTTTGAGTAGTACTGGCCTGGCACAGTCCTAGGCAAGCCATTACCTCCTTTAACCCCTCCTAGTAACATTGTGGTTATTTTTACCCCTGTTTTATAGATGGGGAAACTGAGGCCCAGGGCAGTTAAATAAGACCATTCAGAGCTAGAAAGCAACACTGTGAGATTTGGGGCTCCAAACCAGATCTGTCTGATTTCCTTATTCAGTTATTGACTGATTGAAAAGTATTTATTGAGCATCTATTATGTGCTTCCTGTTGGAGACCATAATGTTGCAGCTGTGATCAGTATCCTCTAGTGCCTGTTCTGATGGAGGTTGCAGTTTAACTGGAGAGTCAAATAAGCATGCAAATATTTGTACAAGTAGGGTTCAGTTTAAAGGAGAGACAAATGACCTTGCCTGGCAAGCTATGGTAAGCACCTCAGATTATGGGTATCGGTTAGATTTTTTGTGTAACAAATAAACCCAGAACTTGTTGGCCACAGAGCCCACAAGTCTGTAGGTCGGCATTCTGGGTTGGTATAGCTGAGCACTTCATCTGGTCTGGGCAGTGCTCACCTACTGTGGCATCATGAGCGTATTGGCTGGACATAGTTGCTTTATGATAACCTTGTTTGGGGTGACTAAGCCCCCTCTCTGTGTTTTATTTCTTCTGTGGGATTAGTCCAAGTATGTTAGCATGCCAGTCACAGAATTCAGAGGGAGCAAGCCTGAATGCCAAACATTTTTTAGGTCTTAGACTTAGACTTTTCTTTATATCATATGTACTATTATTTTATCCCAAAGCAAGCCACATGGCCTAGCCCTGCATCAGTGTGGGTGGGTTCCAAGGAGCCTGGGCCCAGGAAGGCTTTGAAAAATTAGGTATATTGCTCCAACCAATCAATTGTGGTATCTATGCTGAGACAGGCAAGTTGAAAAGGGGTTACCAGGTGGAGAGGGAAGAAAGTATAGAGCGGTGACCAGCATTGAAGGTGAAGAGAGCAGTGGACACACAATGAATTGCAAAGAGCTTTAAGCTTTGCATTATTCCTGCTTTCTCCCATTTTCTCCCTGGACCCATATGGAAACCACGGGGCTCTTCAAAAGAAGGAAATGATTCACCCAGGTCTGAGCCAAGCACAGTTTGGACAGCCCTTTGACAAACTCAACGGTTGCCAATCAGTGGGGATCCAGAGAGTGTCAGGCCACCTTCTGAAGCCAGCATCTGTCCAGCGTGGGCCAATCTGTGCAGTGGTTTGAGCCTGAAGCCAAATGACACCGAGCCCAACAGCCCTGGGTTAGGCTGCGTATATATTACAAGTAAAAGTTAAAGATAGAGGTGGGTGATGGTGGTGCTTGGGGAAAATTTTACTTGGCAAATGTGAAGTTCAAATGTTTCTTTTAAGTCAAAACGACCATGTCATTCCACCTCCTGCCCTACGAGCCTGGTTCTGATTATTCGCTGAAGTTCAGCGCACGTCAAAGGCGTTTCTCCTTGGGCAGCCAGGGAACAATGACCCTTTTATTCAGGGAGGCAAAGTCGAGTCTGAGGCTGAACGAGTCGCCGGGCTCATGGGCATGGGGTCAAGGCCACATCAAAAAGCATTCCTTCTCCAAGGCCTGGGCCCCACGGCTCTCGTCCCATGTGAGGTTCCCAAGTCGTGGAAAACCGCAAGGGCATTTGTTCCCGGGAGCCTGGAACAAGATCTGGGGTCTTCAGCTGCCGCTCGAAATGTAAACGTGGCAGTCTGCTTCAGAAACCGGCTGTGGAGAGCGGCAGTGACCTGGGGATTGGGCAGACCAGGCAGGGAAGCCGCAGCTAAGAGAGCATGGGAGAAGGGCATCCCTCCCAAGTGTGGTGGCGACAGGGACTCAGGATCTGGGACTAGAGTTACGCGGGCCCCCAGACTGCTGTGTGACCCCAAGATCCTGGCTTCACCTCTCTGAGCCTCACAGGAGGGAGCATGGCTAGTGGGTCACCCGAGAGGCTACTACGGATGAGAATAGCAACAGGAATAAAACCCACACAGATGTTATCTCAGTGGCTTGAGTCTGGTTCAGTCCCTGAGGGAGGCCCCCCTCTGCCCTCACCCTCTGGGAGTCCAGGTTCAGGCTTGACCTGCCCAGCCCCTGAGAGGAGCCGACAGCAATATAATGGAAGGCATGTCCTCGGAGCAGCTCTTGTCTCTGCTCAGCCCAGCCTGGGCAGGACCTCCACTAGGCACCCTACGTCTGGAAGTCTCCTTGAGTAGTAGTGTCCTGTGGCTGCGGCAACATATTCCCACCAGCCGAGCGGCTTAAAATTACCCCTATTTATTCCCTCTCTACTTTGGAGATCAGAGGTCTAAAATCAAGGTGACAACAGGCTGGTGTCTTTAGGGGAGAATCCATTGTTTGACCCTTTCTAGCTTCTAGCAGCGATCTGTATTCCTTGGTTCATGGCCCTTTCTTTGCCTTCAAAGCATTCTTGCAATCTCCAATTTCATCATGACATCCCCTTCCTCGTTGACCTTTTTGTCTCCCTCTTACAAGGACCCTATTGATGTCATGTGATCCTAGCCAGGATCCTTCAGTTAATCACACCCCCCAAAGTCCTTTTACTGTGTTGGGAAGCACTGAACAATTTTCAGGGATTAGGATGGGCACCTTTGGGGACCATTCCTGAGATAAACTCACCCAGCATGCTCTGGAGGCCTACATGCCTTCCTTCCGTTGGTCCTTTGAGAATCACATTCTGGTCCTGAGGATCCAAGATGGCCTGTACCTCGGAGTCACTGTCCTGGAAGGCTGGCAGCAGGACCGGCCTTAGGGATGAGCCGGCAGGGACAGGCAGCTGGTCGTTTCTCAGGGAGGCATCAGTTGGCGTCCCAAGAGCACAGCGGACCAAGCAAGGCACAGGGCAGAGGGAGAAATACCACTGACAGCCTTCGAGGAAGCCAGTGGCAATGAAAGCTATCTGCTTATTCAAGAGTTAAATGAAAAAGAAAATGGATTCAGGAGGAAGGGAAAAGGGGTGAACAGAAGGAAACAGACTTTTCACCATCCCTATACAGGCAGAGAGTATCACTTGCTTTTACTACTCTTTCTTCCCTGGCGCCTAGAGAAGGTTAACAGATTTAGTAAATTTACATACAGGACATCTTGTTCAACTGGAAAATTAGATAAACAATGATTTCTTTTTAGTAAAAGTAGGTCCCATGCAATAGTTGGGACATACTTACACTAAAAAATAATTTGTTGAGTATCTGAAATTCATGAGCATCTCGTTAACCTGACGTCTGTATTGTAACTGGCCATCCCATGCTAGCACAAAGCTTGGTGTGATGATCACTACGGGAGGCAAGAGGGAGGGAAGGAAGGGGAGGAGGAAGGAGGAACAGCGGCATCACGAGCATCATCACACCTTTATTAAGAGTCAGATCCTGGGCTAGGGGCTTAGCATCTGTGATCAATTTAATTCTTAAAACAACCCTCTGAGATAATCAGTACTATACCTGATCTATATTCCCAACTATTTAATCCTAGGGAGAAGTTTTCCTAGGATAGCGAATTGTTATCTGACTCATTTATGCGGGGGTCCTGCACTTTTGATAAGAGAAATACCAGCTCTTGGAAAGGATCGTTAGGCTGATAATTTGGCAAAGATCTTTGCATGACCATGATGGTGGGCACATGAGATTTCCCACCTATGAGACTCTTTTGGTTCATGCTGCCCTTTCCTACTCCCAGAAAAATAGGAACACCACTTTCTCTGTGTTGCCTTCTCCCAGGACCTCCCAGGAGGTCCTCAGCACAAGACCCCTGGGCCTCCACGTGGAGAAGGGAACAATTGGTCGGATCCCAGATCTGAGGTCAGCCACCTGCAAGCTTTGGCTTTGAAATTTGTCTAGAAGGAGGCCTGAGGTTCCCTGAACACTCTCCATGGCTTTATCCAGACAGCAGTTCCCACAGTCACATCAGAATAAACAAGTAGCCTGGCCCCATCCTTGACAGAGCTTGCTTGCTCTGGCATGGGCCAGAGGAGGCCAAGAGAATCATGAGAAAAACCCTCACAGGGAGGGTTCTAAAGTCCAGCAGAGTTGGTTTTCAGGGAGCTGTAGTTTACTAGATGGGTAACTGTGGACAAATTATTTTAATTCCCTGAGACTCAGGCTTTGCATCTACAAAATGGGGAGGCTATCCCTGGAGTTTATTTAAGAATTTACTGAAATGATAACTTTAAAATATCATACACTAAAGAAATCCCTAGCAGGTGTCAACAGACCAACACCCCATGTGGGTTTAAAGATGGAATGTTTATTCATGCATCTTCGGAAGGAAAAAAAGGCAGAGGCAGGAAGAAAGGGGGAGGTGAGGAAAGAGAAGGAAAAAAGGGAAGGAAAAGATGCACGAGAGCCTCCTACTGTAAAGAACATAAGCAAATGAAATGAAACAGAAAAGCCAGCCTATTTTAAGTCTCTAAAATGCTTACCTTTGTGACGTCGGCACTCTTCTTCGTCTTCTGATGCAGATAACTGGGCTCTTCCTAATTATTTCCTTGCAGGAGCACGGCAGAAATGATGTCTAGCCATGGAGGCAGCCTCCCCCTCGCCTCTGCTCCACGAGCAGACCTCGCCTCTGCTTCTCTTGGGCCCCAGTGGGAAGGAAATTGCAGCTCTCAACTTCCCAAGGTCACAGTAATTGAAATTCTCTGTCTGTATCCCAATTTTCCAGCTGAGGACTCTTACAGTTGTCAAGACATAAAGACCCAAAATGGGCACTTTTCAAGATGACCATGAGTGCATAATTAGTCGATTAAAATTGTCAAAATGTTACTTTTGGTTAGTTAAAAGATGTATCAAAATCATTCCTTTGTTTAAGGGTAAAGTCTGTGTGTGTGTGTGTGTGTGTGTGTGTGTGTGTGTACTCTAACACGGGGTAACGCGAAGCCTTCATCAGGGACGGGTGGCTGACATGACAATTTTGCCCCAGATAAACATCTTGATTACTGACCACTCTGGTGGGGCAGTGATGCAGGGTGTACGCTAATGTTAGAAGCCAGCCAGTGCTGCTGGCTGTACTCTGAAGTTCTCTGGCCTGCTCCCAAGCCCTCTGAAGCTCCTGTCTCCTCTAGGAAGAAACACATTCTGGTCTGAGCAGTGCACAAACCTCCATCTTCTATCCTAAATTCAGGCAGGTGGCTACCAGTCCCTCTACTGATTAGCTGAGGGCACTGGGTATGTGATTTATCCTGGACTTGCTCATCCATGAGATGGGGACCATACTGACTGCTGCATGGTAGGATCCAGCAAATGAGATTGTGACACCAGAGTGAGGGAGTATAATGCATGCTTGCAGGACACAAAATCTTTGCTTCCATCATGGCATGGTCCCTTCATGGACTCCTGTTTTATACTTTTCTGACAATGATGTTGTGAAAGCAAGAGCTATGTCCGGGACCTCAGGGCACTTGGCAGCAAAGCTTGAAGAATTCAGAACTGTTACCATCTTCACTGCACACCATGGTGAAGGTAATAGAGATGCAGGGAAAAGAACGTGAAGACGGTGGGAGTGGAGCCATCTCAGTGATGTTAGAGCAGGTGGGCAAAGACAGCGGATCAGACCCCATGAGCCCCATGCCTCAGGGCCATTCCCAGTGGAACCGAGCCACAACCTCAGGGAGAAACAGGAAGGACCTGAAGTCCCCTGGGTTTATTCTGAGGAAGCCAAGTTTGGGGTTTTATCTCTAGGGAGGAGGGGACTTCAAATAGCTCCAACAGCAACATTGTGTATTGTGGACTGAATATTTGAATATAGTGTCTTCACCACCAAATGCCCACATCCTCATCCCCAGAACCTTTGAATATGTTACCTTCTATGGCAAAAGGGACAGTGGCATGGTCCAGCATCTGGAGATGGTAGATTATCCCAGCAGGCCCAAGGTCATTCTAAGTGTCCTTATAAGAGAAACACAAGAAGGCCAAAGGCAGTAGAAGGTGGTGTGACAACAGGAGTGTTGAGTGATGTGGCCACTAGAGAACGCCAGGTCTTCTGCAAGCTGGAAGAGAGGAGGCATGGACTTATTCCTGGGCCCTCCAGAAAGACTCTGCCCTAATGACACCTTAATGTCAGCCCCGAAAAACCCATTGAGTCAAGACCCTGAGTGTGTGGTAGTGTGTTCCAGCAGCCAAAGGAAACTACCATACTAAGGTTTAGAGAATTAAAGAGGGCAACTCTCTCACTACATATTTCCAGAACGCACACTTGATGACGTGTTTTCTTGAGTGCTCAGGACCGCAGCCCTCACCCAATCTCGTTTGTGCAATTGGAACCCTGGTCTTCACGGTCTTCATGGGTGGAAGGGGCCTGGGGCAGGACTGGCTAATCTTAGCCAGCCATCCGGTGACTATGAGCGGGCTGGTCAGAGCCTTGTCAGCCTCCATGTGTCCTCATATCAGCTCAGAGACTCACAGAAGGATGCCTCCTCTCTGCTCAGGGTGCGAGTGGAAGAAGGTGCAATCATACAAGGGCTGTAAAACTAGTCCTGCTTGTTAACAATCCCAGACAAGCCACTATGGACATTCCTTGGATCCCCAAATCTCCCCCCAGCCCACTGGCATTCCCGTTTTTTGAAGAAGGAGGAGAATGAATCTCAATGTCCTCTGATAATTATCCACCCCATCTCTTTGCAGATGCCACGGTACTGGATCCGGATGTAGGATCCTGGGTTAGGATCCCTGCACAACTCCTGGACAAGCCATGCTGGATGTTTGAGCCTCGGCTGAGTGACCTTTAAAGCAGAGGAGGACAGAGAGAGTGTGACATGGGTCAGTCCACATCACCCACAAACATGCTATCTGGCTCACGTAAATGTCCTATAAATATTAGCTTTTACCTGCAAGTTATTTATCTAGAATTGATGTATACTCCATCCTGTTTATTTTTTAAAGATTTTTAAAATCTTATTTATTTATTTAAGAGAGAGAGAGAGAGAGCACAAGCAAAGAGGAGAGGTTGAGGGAGAGGAAGAAGCAGACACCCTGCTGAGCAAGGAACTCCATGCAAGGCTCGATCATGACCTGAGCTGAAGGCAGAGGCTTAACCAGCTGAGCCACCCAGGCACCTCTTGTTCTTAAAAATTGGGTTAAGAAGATTCTTAAGAAATCGTTACCCATAGTAACTTGTTTATGAGACCCTGTAAGAATTCACATTAGTGATTCTTTCTCAGCAAAATCCTCAGTTTTAATAATCAAACCCTATGCTCAAGTGTTTCCAGTCTCAAGAAATCACCTTTTCCCTGTCTTGTCCCCCTTCCCCAGTTCAACCTCTGTTCAACGCCCAGACTCTTCTACACTGCATTACAATTTAGGTCCATCCCTCCCGTGTGCTGCAGACTCCTCCTGGAAAACAAATAAATCTTGTTCCTCTTTGTATGTTCATCTGGCTTCCTTTCCTCTCACAAATGCATCATTCAGGGTCCAGCAAAGAAATGAAAACCCATAGTAGGTATTTCCAACAGAACAACTTAATGTGAAGGACCAGAAAATAATAAGCTTCAATAGACAAATGACTCTTCCCAGAAATAATAACCAGATGATACCCACAACAACCAATGATGATGGGGACTCTTAGGATGAAAGGAAGTGGTGAGGCCCCCGAGGTCAGCACCATGAAGCCAGAAGGTAGTCCTCAGCAGACCTCGCAGAGGGGGCACCAACCAGCCCCAGGTTATATATTTAAGGAGCCACAGAAAGGTTTAATTCTGGAAGTGGAAAAGAAAAGGTAGAGAGGGGAGAGGCTCACTACCGCTCTCCCAAAAGCACAGCTCAACAGGAAGCCAGGATGAGGACCCCGGGAAACAGCCCACAGTCCAACACCTCTACCAAAGAGCAGAGGAGGGGAGGGTTTCCGGGGAGCTGCGAACCGGTCAACAGCCACCCCCTCCATTTGCTTCCTGTAGCTTAGAGTTTCCTATGGTTTGTGTCCCCGGAGGGAGAAGGATGAGGGGACAGGACAACCGGTGACGGACATGGAGGAGGCACGAGCTATCATGAGCGCTGCGTGTTCTATGCAACCGATGAATCACTGACCTCTACCTCGGAAACTAATAATACACTATATGTTAATTAATTGAATTTAAATAAAATAAAACGTAAAAAATAAATAAAAAATAAGCGTTAATAAGCACTTCCCTAGCTTCTGTTCTGGGCTGAGTCTTCTGTGTTGTTCTCACTGTCAGACCCCCTTTCTGTGACCTTTGCACTGGTCTCTTGTCCCCTTGAAAAAGTGAGTATGAAAAGTAAAAATTTTTAAAAAAAGAGAGAGAAGTGAGTATATTTTTCTTTCAATAATGGAAAACTGGAGGTTTGGGGGAAACAGTATGGTATGACAAAGGGTCCGTTTGGGCATCCATTGTACCTGGGTTCTGGTTCCATATTCCCTCCTTACTGGCTGTGTGACCTAATCAAGGAATGAGACTTCTCTGAGCTTTGGTCTCATCCATCAGTGGGATATTTGATTGCCTCCATGACACAGTTTTTTGGGGTTTTTTTGTTTGTGTTTTGTTTTGTTTTGTTCTGTTTTTGTGAGGACTAAATGTGTTCACCTCTCAAGCTCAATGAATGAAAACATTTTACTTATTATTTTGGCTCAAAAGACTGGACAACCAGGCCCACAAAAGAATTTTATTTTTTTTTAAAGATTTTATTTATTTATTTATTTATTTGACAGAGAGAGAGAGATCACAAGCAGACAGAGCAGCAGGCAGAGAGGGAGGGGGAAGCAGGCTCCCCGCTGAGCAGAGACCCCGATGCGGGACTCGATCCCAGAACCCTGAGATCATGACCTGAGCCGAAGGCAGAGGCTTAACCCACTGAGCCACCCAGGCACCCCCACAAAAGAATTTTAAATGACATTCAAGTTCAATTCGTAACAACCAGCCTGGCTGGAAACTTCTGGCAGATGATAGAAAAATAAACCCTCAGCCTCTGTTGATGTTGCATGTCGCCCTGTGGACAGTCAAGGAGTGAAGGGCGTCAGAATGAAGCACGAGCATCTCCATTCAGAGAACAATTTCCAGTGGTGTGTGTTTCCCCCGAAAGGAGAAGACAAAAAGGAACATAATACCAAAGTGCGTTTGACAGGCTGACTGAGTGACACCCGCCTTCCCAGCCCCACGGAACTAAGGACTCTGAAGCAGAAACATTGCCTCTGATGCGGAAGCCACAGGATTACGACTGGAGTGGCTGCCTTCTGAGAGGACCCCAGACATCGAATTGTCACGTTTGACACATTGCATCCCGACAAGGAGCGAGGTAGGCACTGCCTTTGGTTCCCAAGATTGCTGAAGATGAAGTATTATCAAGGGCGATCGATAATTCTTGTTGACTAGAAGAGAACGGGAGACAACCCCGATATTTTTATGGTTTATACATTAACCTTAAATCTATCACAAATGTGTCACTTCATGCTGCCATGTCTACAGGGGAAGAAACAAAAAGCCGAGAAATGGAAGTAAAAATCAAGTGCAAAAAAATCATGCTTAGCACTGGGTCAGCTCCTGTATATAGGTCACCTTAGGTAGACCTTGTGATAACCCTGCAAGATCCGTACTAGTATCCCCATTTTCTAGAAGACAGAGAAGAATCAAAAGAGATGAAGAATGGTCCCCAACGTTGCCCCATCCATCTCTTTTGGAACCTGGATTCAAGCGGAGAGCTGCAGGGCAGGTACATTTTGTTCTGGTCTTGTCCTATATAGAATGCAACACATAATCCCATAAAAGTCTCCAGATTATTGGTCCCATTGCCAGTTTCAGAAGGCTTCCAACACATGCTGATCACTGAAAAAATAAGCCATCAAGAGAAATGCAGAAAGCCAATGGTATGACCGCTGCCAGTATAACCAACAAGCAAAGGTTTGCTAGCAGAGGCAAGTTTCATTTTTTTCCCTTTCCTAAGTTATAGAAACCCTTGCATATGGTTGTCTTTATTTTAATGTGCATGAATAAAAGATATCCTTGTGAACTGATGTAGTCCACAGGCTTTGAGATCAAACAGTTTTCTACTCCAGGTGAAATGTGGGAATGACAGATAATGTTGTCAATATGCTATATTTTTGTTAGGTTGAACAAACATGACCGTAGCAATCATTTTCATCATATATATGTGTGTGCATTTGTGTGTGTGTGTGTGTGTAGGGGTGGGGGAGTATTTAAAGAATAAGATTTAAGGGGGGGGGGAAATCAATAAATGCAGAATTTTCCATAAAACCTTCAGTGAGAAATATCCCTCCCTCTTGCTCATGTATATTAAAGTGAACAGAATTTGCTGACTTGCATAATGCAATCCCGAGTGATTACTGGAGGGGTCTGAGGTGATTAAATAACCACAGCATTTGGAGGTATGTGGAAATAAATATCCTCATTCTGGAGCCCATGCAGAGCCCATAAGATGTAATGGAGGCATTCTTTGGGTATTGGAGGCTACACCTCACTCCTTCTTTTCCAGAAAAGCAGCACAGATTTGTGGCTTGGGAACAAAGGGTTACACTCTCTGTGTGGATAACATATGAAATGCAAAATGTTTTTATATCTAATGAGGCAACATGAGTGGAGAGGGAGGGATGGAAACTCTGATGTCAGATGATGTACTTGAACTCTCAGCCCTGGGTAAATAATCCCTCTTGGAAGCTTAAATATACTCATCTATGCAATGGGAGAATTGCCACCAGAATGGCTGCTCTTTAATTTATAGCTATCATTGGGTGGCTCCATCAGTTAAGTGCCGACTCTTGATTTCAGCACAGGTCCCAATCTCAGGGTCATGAGATCAAGCCCCACATCGGGCTCTGCCCTGAGCATGGAGCCTGCCTCAGATTCTCTCTCTCCCTCTGCCACCTCCTCACCCTAAATAATAATAATTAATTATAGCGACCATTAATACATTAGTGTGGAGATGACAGCAACTTGCCTTTTCCTGAGTGCCTATACTAGGATATCTACTGAATTCACTAATGATTCCCATCCTTGCTACAACCCCATGTTAGCAATTTTGTTGAGATTGAAAGGAAGATTCAGAAAGGGTAACCACTGGATTAAAGGGATTTAAGGTCCAATCCATTGTAAGATGCGTCATTACTTTATGTAGCAGGAAGAGAGACATGTATCCTGGTAATTCTAATTGTAAGATGCCATCCATTTTAAGAACCATTCCATTTCAGATGTTAAAATATTTCGTAAAATACCATCTTAGGATCAGTAAGCTATGGCAAATTGTCTAAATCACGTAACAAGTCACTGGCAGGGCAGAGTCTAAGCACAAGATTATACCCACACAATGCTGGTTGCTGGTTCCAGTAGCTAGTACATGACTACACACTGAGGGATAGACAATGCTTTCTAGATATACTTTGTATCACATGGTATATGATATCTCAAATTATGTATCTCACATGTGTGTGCATGTGCTTTTGCTCTGCAGGTCAGTTTCTATTTTCAGATTTTTCTAAAATAACCATGGAAGAGGAAATCACATATTTATATATGTTTCTGACCAAAACAAGTTCTGGAAATTTCTGGGAATTCTTTAGGGAATGAAGAGTAGAGATAAAGCAAGTAATTTTGTGTTGATGATGATGTTCCCCAAAAGATGATTTTTTTCAGCACTAAAATTGTAAAGTGCACCCATCAGCATCCCCGAGGTGAAAGCCAGCAGTACCTATATAAGGGAACCCTATTACCTGGCTGGTCAGTAGTTAATTAGTATCTCTGCTTTATAAAACATTACACAGGGATAGCACTGGCAGAACAAAAATACCAATTAGTATTTGCCCAACTTCCCTGAGGTATATAAAATATCAGGATTGGGATGCCTGGGTGGCTCAGTTGGTTAAGCCACTGCCTTTGGCTCAGGTCATGATCCCAGGGTCCTGGGATTGAGGGCCCATCGGGGGTCCTTGCTCAGCAGGGAGCTTGCTTCTCTCTCTGCCTCTGCCTGCCTCTCTGCCTGCCTGTGAAATCTCTCTCTCTCTCTCCCCCTCTCTGATAAATAAATAAATAAATAAATAAATAAATAAATAAAATCTTTCAAAAAATAGAAATAAAAATAAAATATTGGGATTGATTTGTTCCATTGGAATGAGATTAAGGCCAACTTCGCAAAGCGGTAAAGTTGTTGTACAGCTTGACCAGTTAGAAATACTATAACAATTAGGCTGATGAGATAATTCATATTGTAAATTTATAACACTTTTTACATGTTGACTGTTGCCCTGCCTTAAATATCCACAGAGCCCACGTATCACAGCAGGACCCTCCACAGATGCTTATGTTAATTCTCTACTACTAAATCTGAGTCCACTTTAGGCATCATAGTCCAGACTCATTACCTGTATGCTATTGAGAGCTTCCACACTAGTCTGCTTCGGCCTCTAGAAACTTCTGTGAAGTTCACAGTACTTGGCCCCTTGTTTTATGGATGGAGAAAGGTAGCCTTAGAGGAGTCAGCAACTTCTTCCAAAGCCACGTGGAGAGAAGTAGCCCAGAAACCCTGGAGAAGCCTTTAATTATTTTTAGTCAAATTTCAGAAAATCAGGAAAATGGACACTTTATGTTTTTTTTTTTCAAAATTACTAAAACACACCAATAACTATACTAAAAGGACCTCCCATGCACACAGGTGGTAAGGGGGAACCCTCTACAGTTTGAAAAATGTATTCAGTAGGCCTGGTTTCATGTGTCTTTCCTCCCACTCTGGAAGGGAGGAGAGAGGTAGATGGAGGATCCCTCTTCCCCAGATGTCAGGTTACAAACATGGAAACTGAGGCCCAGAAGGGGCAACCGACTTATCTGAAGGCATGAGGGCAAGAAACGGAAACTCTTTACATTCAGGCATCTTTGCTGCCTACCCCCGCACCCCCCCCCCCCCACATACACATACACCTTCCCTTTCAGCTGGGAGAGCATTTACCAGAGACCTTGACCATCTGGTTTTCCAAGGGATGAGAATAAGGTTTCAGAAGACTTGACCAACTGCATTTCACTTCAGTGCAACCAGAGCTAAGAGGGAGACTCGGGGAATGGCAGAGAAGATGTTAACTCAAGGGGAGCTTGTGCTCTGAGAGGTCTGAGAGGTCTAGGTAAGGGGGAGGACAGGGCGGGGAGCTAACATGTCAAGAACGCCACTCTGCATCGGGACCCTTGACAGATCCTGAATTGCTCAGTTCCCACTTTACCTCTGGGATGGCTCTGGCCCTGGAGCTTACACGTCTGAACCAAACTCATGGCCAAGAAAAGCTGAGCTACTTCTTCCACTTCTTTCTTTCTTTCTTTTTTTTAATTTTATTTTTATAAAGATTTTTTTTTTAATTCATTTATTTGGCAGACAGATCACAAGTAGGCAGAGAGGCAGGCAGAGAGAGAGAGAGAGGAAGCCTGCTCCCTGTTGAATAGAGAGCCAGAGGTGGGTCTCGATGCCAGGACCCTGAGATTATGACCTGAGCCAAGAGCAGAGGCTTAACTCACTGAGCCACCCAGGTGCCCAACTTCTTCCACCTCTTGGGGGTTGATGCCACTTGCCTCTGATGGGGCTGATCCCTTCTTCAGCTGTCAGAAAGAAGCCACTTTCTGGCCACACCACTGGCTTCTGGAAGAGGGGTGAGACAAACTGTATGGGCCTTGGTGTCTGTACTCCAGTGGAGCCTCGCCAGGAAGGACTGGCCACCCCCTGTGCCCGAGGCACTCTTCACCTAGATCCAGGCCCTAGCTTCCCTGAGGACACCTCTCGAAATGTTTCAGCTTCTCTGAATGCTTGGCCACATTCCGGAGAGGGAGGCATTTAGGAAAAAGGAGACTTCTGGATGCACTTAGCAAAGATACTTGGCAAGAACCAGGCTTGGCCGGTAAGGTGGGTTTCAGTCTCTGGCTTTCTATTATCAGAGTTTTTATTTGTCTGTGAAATGGTTCTTTCTCCTTTTTTGTTTATTATAAAATATGTATCCAACAAATAAAATATGGAACATGATTAACATGTAGAAAGAGGAACCAGGCCCTGCCCCAGTCACACTCAGGACCCAGCAAGAACAGCAACAGAGACACATGTCCCCCTTCCCCCGCTCCAGGAGACACCTTTGGATTCTCAGCTCTAGCGGCCCTGAAAGTCCATTCTAATGAGCACAAGTGGACATTTTCCAGAAAAAAAAGAGGAGGCAGCAGGCCCAATCTGGCAAATTAATCAGAATCTTGTCATGCCCCTCGGTCTCTCTGCTTTTCTCTCCCTCGCTTGATCTTTCTTGAAACTCCCTAAAGTGCAGACCTGGTTTCAGGAGTCCAGGACTCTGTAAGGCACAATTTCCAAGAATCCCCCACACACTGGGCAGAGTTTCAACATCCGTCCCTCTCTCTTTCATGGTGACCCAACGCTGGCTCTGATGTTGCTCAGGCAGCAGTGGGACGTGGTTATACTAAGGAGCACTGAGCCCAGAACATAAACATTACACTTTGGTCATTTTGGTTCCACTATGAAAGCATTCATGTCCTGCTGTCTCCTTCCTGGTGAGTCAAAAAGTTCTTTTGTTCCGTGGCATGGCCCCATTTGGCTTTGGGCTCTTCATCCCAGACACGTGTGCCTTGCTATAATCAAGGAGAAATAAAAATAAAACGGGCCTGCAAACATGGTTACTCATCTTCTTTTTTATTCCTATTCTAAGACTTGTGAGCAATAAAATATGGAACATAAGCAGGAAGAAGAGAGAACATATCCAGGTCTCGGGACCCAGTTCCTTTAGTCTGTGGGTGCATTTGCCTACCCTTTCCCTCATGCATTGGGTTGTTTGTTTACTATTCATGAATGAGCTTATCTGTGTAAGCTGTGAGGTTTCACTGAAAAATAAATATATAATATAATATAACACAATATACTGTAGCATGATAAAATATACCATAATATAATATAGTTAGCATAATATAATGTAATAAAGTATAATATAATATCGTATAGCATAATATAATATAATATAATAGTATAGCATAATACAATATAGTATAATATAGTGTAGTACAATATAATGCAATATAACATCGTATGATACACTATAGTATGATAAAATATAATGCAGTATAGAATCATATGATGTAATATAGTATAGTACAATACAATATAGTATAATATAATACAGTATAACACAATATAGTATAATACAATATAATACAGTATGATATATAATGTAATATAGTATAGTATCATATAACACATAATGCGGTATAGTTTAATATAATATAGTACAGTATAATACAGTGTAATGTAGTTCAATATAGTATGGTACAGTATAATATAGCACAGTATAGTGTAGTTCGGCAGAATAGAATAGAACAGAATATACAGAGACTGCTTGCGGTAGAAACCGGTGAAAGTAAAGTAAGATAAAATGAAGGAAACTCCCGGACGACTACCATTTCTGCCCCACAGAGCTAAGCAGTGCACATGCGTGTTCCTAAACTCATCCTACCTATTTGCGTAGTGACTATAAATGAATTTGCATAGTGAACTGGCTTACTGAGAGCATGGGTTTGGAAGGCAGACCTGCATATAAATCTCAGTTCAACAGTCCATGTGACTGGGAGCAATGAGCTCCCCAGTCTGAGCTGCTTTTTCTTCACCCATGAAATGGGAGTAAGACCACGTCCTTCCTAGATTTAGGTGAGAACAAAGTGAGATTAGCTTATGGAGAACACACTCAAGCAGAGCTGTTATTATCCCTAGGTCTATAATGTTAAAGATAATGCAGCTGTGATTATATTCTATAAATATATTGTATGCATACTTTTCCACTTAATGTTATAACAAGAGCATTTCTTAATGTCACTAAGAAATCTTTGCAATAAGTGTTCTTAAAAATAATTGTGAGTTCTGCAGAGTCTTCCATGAACTCCTTTCCTACAATATATTCGGCTGCCCCTGAGTGCAATTAGCGGTTTCTGATCTTTCCCTACCTGAAATGAAGGTGTGAGAGACCTGTTCATGCGTCTTCTTCTCTTTGATATTTACAGTTTCTAGAGATGGATTCATGGGCTAGAGATAGTATGAGGAATAAATAAAGTTGGTGATTTATATGGCCAGTGCCCTCTCCCTGCCCCGATATATCACATATTCTTATTCCCATAGTGATGGGTGAAATACTTCCTTTCTCTGCAGAGCCCCTCCATCCACAGCTGTGGTTTTAATTTGCTTTGATTCCAGAAACTGGTCCCTCTGGGGTTTCTGGGGTGACTGATTTTACCCAGTAGTGGCCAATCTCTTTGTTTAACTTAACTGGTCACATTCATCAAAGTAGTTGCTCGGGCTTCATAGCGCTGACGGTCTGAAACGACACGCCTCCTTCATCCACAACAATCACTGGTTCACAAGGCAAGTTCATGCAAAAGTTGGCATTGCCTAAAAACACCGTCTGCCAAGAAAGGCACCTTTGAAGGGCTGTCCGTGAGCCTGGGAATTCTCACACGGTCGCTCGAACAGAGGCAAAACGTGGCAGAGCTCACACTGTGTACACCACACCAATTTCTCTCCTGGTCACGCAGGAAGACTAGGATTCCCAGCCTCCCTGCAACCAGATCCCGGCCACGTTCCTGAACCCTCGCCAGTGGGGACATGAGCAGATGGGATGCTCTTCCCGCAGTCTGGGGAGGTGATGAGATTCCTTCCCCCTCCCTCTCTCCCTTCCCCCCTCCCATCACCATCTCTCCCCCACCACATACACACACACACACACACACACACACATAGAACTGAAGAACTGGATCTGAGATCTTGGGATAGGTCCATCACAGCTGCTAGAGTGGCTTAACCCCACGGCTCACAGAGCGAAGAACTGATGTACATCTGAAGCTGTCCATGAAGAAATCACATCACATGGAGAGATCGTGTCTCCCAGTCTGGGAATCCTTGGAGAGAAGCAGCAAAAAAGACACAAAAGAAGGCAGTGTAGACTCTGGAAGCATCTTGTGAAAATATTCGTGTTGAAGTGAGGGTGTCTGGCTGGCCACCAGCCTGTCCACCCGCCCCTCCTGCCCCAGGAGAGGACATGAATACACAACCAGTGGAGAAACGTGCTACTCACCGTCACCCCGCATCTGCAAAGTGGCCTCGGTGAAGGGAGACCATAGACGTACTGAAAGTATTCCAAAATCCACGTGGATCCCAACCTGCCACTTTGCAAGTGGGGCCATGGGGACACAGCACAGGCAAGAGACTCTCCCTACATCACAGGTTTAGTGACACCGGGGTGCGAGACCTCTCCTGTCTCCAAAAGCACAGCTCAAAAAAAAAAAAAAAAAAAAAAAAGTCCAAGAAACTGCCCATCATCATCCAATTTGACAAGAGTCATATTTACTAGGACTTTGTCACGGGGTTCGATAATGACCAGCCCAGATGCATCGTGTGTACTGAGTCCCTTCTCAGTCATCTGCCCATTGACAAAAGCAAGGCACGTGCAGAGTCCTACACCTTCCGCCCAGGAGATGGCAGGGCATGGCCTCTCCACCCTGCATATGTGGGACATGTGCCCAGTTGTTTTTCTGGACTTAGCTGCTGTGCTTGGCCCGAGCATCACGGGGCAACAGTGGAGAAGAGCTGTGGCAAACTGTGGCCAACATGTAAAATCTGGGCGGACCCCTTGTGCACCAGCTCAGGTGGACGGGTGCTTTGCCTGACCTTTCCTTCACAGGAAGATGGAGCTGGCCAGAGACAGGCCCACAGTGGCTGAAGACAAAACCCTTACGTTCAAGGGGTGAGACTTTAGCTGGAGACAATATCTAAACAAGAGGAAAAATGAATCCCCAATGATGCTAGAAGGAATGCGGGAGGAATCTCATGGGTTAGACTTGCTCTCTAAGGGGTCTCTCTGCTGGAATATGAAGGAGGCGCGTTCAGATGTGCTCAGACACACACACAGGATTAACCATCACAGTGTTGGCTGTGGTTGCAAAGCGCCAGAAGGAACCTAATTGCCCAACATTGGGGACCGGTTACATGAAGGAGTTTGGTGCATCTGTTGTGCTGTTCCTGTCACAGGGACGGAGGGAGATACACCTGGCTACCCTACCTGCAGAGACATTCTGATACACACCTGCAGAGACACATAGTTACCATTCTCCGTTACATTGCCAGGTGTGTGAAGAGCACCAACTCCTCTGCAAAACTGAAACAGACGTGCTCCTCATATTCTATTCTGTTTGCAGAGGCTATCTCTGCAAAGTTGTACGAAAACTGGCTCTAGGCGTTTCCCTTGGGAGAACTTCTGAGCAACTGGGGTCAGCTGTGGGAGGAACATATCATTTTCACAATGCACATTTTCTCATTGAAATCCAAATTTTACGGTGCGATGCATTACTATTTTCAAACAATATTACCGAAAACGTCAGAGCGGAAAGAAAAAGATAACAAACAAACACAAACTGAAGGCAGCTACAGGCTTACACTACTGAGGTCAGAGTGCCTGCTGCATGACTGGCTTGTTACCTCTCTCACCTCGGTTTGCTCTTCTGTAAAATGGGCTTGCTAACGAGTCAGGGGTGAGCAACAAGGAGATCTGCGTGCAGGAAGCGCGCCTGAGGACCCGGCGCCTACTGGCGGTGGTGACAGAGAAGGTGAAGACCTCAGTGCCTGCTGCGGCTGAAGGAGAGGAAGGAAGACAAATGGAGAGCACAGGAAGAGCTACGCTTCTGAGTCAACGTTGATTCTTGGGAGGCGAGACACCAGCTCCACCAGCAGTTTGAAGTTAGGCCCGTGGAGATCTCTAGAAGTCCAGCGCCCAGTGGGTGCATAGACCCAGTCCCCTGTGCCTCTTCTCCCCTGACCTCCCATCCCCACAGGTAACTTGCCTTGATTCGGGGATAAGAAGGAATCAATATTAGAACAGTCCTCAGTGGACCAGACCAGCTCCAGACAGTTTTCCTTCCCTGGAGGTCATTAGGCAAGTGAAGTGGATTTTGGAAGCCAAGGGTGCTCAAACTTGAGTGGGCATGCCAGCCGCTTGGAGGGCTTGCTTCAGCACAGATAACTGGCTCCGCCCCCAGAGCTTCTGTTTTGGCAAGCTTGGAAAGGGCCCAAGAAATCGATTTGCTAACAAGTTGGTGGTGGCCCCGCAGCTCCTGGGACCTTACTTTGAGAACCATTGATGAAGGGGAGCTAACTGTAAAAGGCAAGTGTGTCTGTAAATGGCTGTAGAATGTCTGCCAGCTTACTTTTTTCTCTCTCATTTAAAAGTTCTGTATGTATTAAGTTCAAGAAATCTGCTTCTATCAGATTTGCTGTTTTGTTCTAAATTGTATCCACAAAAGTCATGCACAGGTGTCAGAAGTAGTTCTGGGATCCGTAAGACAGGGAGGGCAGCTCTGGCTTCCCCATCCGGCTGAACTGGAGAACTGCTTCTCTCTATTTGATATATTGGACTGATGTATGCTATGATCTGAATGTTTGTGTCCCCGCATAACATAGATGTTGAAATTCTAATGCCACTGCGGGGTATTAGGAGCAGGGATCTTTGGGGATGATTAGGTCATGAAGGATTAGTGCCTTGCAAGAAGGACCCCTCAGAGCTCCCTCCCCTTTCTGCTAAGTTAGATTACAAGAAGTCTGGGACCAGAAGAGGGCCCCCCACCCAACCATGCTAGACCCTGATCTCAGCCTTCAGCCTCCAGCACTGTGAGAAATACATTTCTGTGGTTTGTAAGTAATCCAGTCTATGGTATTTTTGTTATGGCAACAGGACAGACTAAGATAAGGTAACGATTGGTTTGAAGGGAAAGTTCTTCTTTTTAAAGATGAAAGCAAATGCACAAACCAAAGTACTTTGGAAACTGTTGGTTCAGATTACTACAAAGGTGATGTTTGGCTTTCAAAGCACATGGTTCAGCCTCCAGGAGCATGGATATCCATGTTACTACTTTCCTTTAAAAAAAAATGTATTTATTTAGGTAAGAGACAGACAGGGATCATGAGTGTGTAAAGGGGCAGAAAGAGAGGGACAAAAAGACCCCAACTAAGAAAAGAGCCTCATCCCAAGAACCCCAGATCATGACTTGAACTGAAGTCAGAGGCTTAACGCGCTAAGCCACACAGGCGCCCCGTCTATCTTACTACTTTCAAAAAGAAGTTCAAGTACTAGAGTACAGATGACTCGTGAAAGTCTCTGTGATCCTGAGGGTCCTGGACCAGGCAGGTGATGGGTACTCAGTGTCTCTGGGTGGACTGGCTTCATAGGATGTCACCAAGGCAGTCCCACAGGGCTCTCTGTACTGAGACAGCCCCAGATTTGGTTTAAGGCTCTAAATGGCTCTCTGGAGATTCGTAACAAGTTACCCCTGACCTTGTGTTTTGTGAGGAAAGTCCGATGGGCACTGGAGCATGTGGCCATGAAGGGAAGTGGCACACACTATAGGAGTTTGTGCTTCCTGCCATTCCATTGGCATACAGTGCTCACAACGTGGGTAGACGCCCCTCTGCATGGGAGTTCAGAGAGACTCAATGTCACGCAAGATAAAAGTGTTCTGCCATGACTAAGGAGGAAGGCGGAGGGGCACTCACAACCCCAAAGACCTAAGTTTACCATTCAAACCAGAACGTACCTCAAGTGCAGGAAGAATGTAATGGTGTTCTAAGAAACCCCAGCAGTCAAGGAGGCCTCCTATGGCCTTTTTCACTCAGGGGGCTTCTCTGTGCTGCAAAGAAGGACACAGAAGGAGAGAAGATGGAGCATCTGACATGCCTTCTCCTTCCCATCTGTCCTTACTCATTAGGACTCTGAAGGTAGAAAACCTGGTAGGATGCGCAGGTATCAAGGTGCAAGGTAAAAATAGATGTGTTTGTTTTGTGCAGTGTTTCCACTGTTCTGGGAAGAAGAAAATGCATATGCACAGAGAAGCTACAAAATATACATTGTGTGATTTTTGGTGATTCTACATAAGAGTTAAATGCAATACATTTAAAAGGGTCATTGTACAATAGAGCAATAAATAGTAAAATCTACGCTAATAATTCAAAGGTTTAACTTTGATTTACTTAAAATGACAATAAAAATAAAAGCCACCCTGCCAAGTCAGGAAAGATTCTCCTGGAGCAAAGAAAATGTCTTATATTTTAGTGCCTTTGATGACACTCCCTCCTGTTTTTTGAGTAAGGGGACCTGCAGTTTTATTTTGCGCTGGAACCTGCAAACTACAGAGTTGGTCTTGCCTCTGGGTCTATGCACTCTCAGGTAAGAAAGCAAAGGAAGAGGTCTTTACTTTTCAGCCCCCAGATTCTCCCTCAGGAAGTTAGGTCAGTTTTCCAGCATGGTACCAGGCTTCCAGGGATCATCCTTGGAGAGGAAACAGTAGGAATAAGCTTATTGCTGGAATTATTAAAACTCATTCTATTAGTAAATACGAACTAGAACTGTGGTACCATGAACTACGCGTGTCATCACCAAGTACGGTTGTGCAGGTTATGTACTGCACAACTCAAATATGTCATGAATATTCTTACCCCTGGAATTATTCATTCACATAGATGTACATGCTGGCCCTGAGAGTTGGCATATCTGAGGGTGGACTCCTGAGTTTCGGCCTGCCCACCAAATCCCTTGCCCTCTTCATGTCATTCTCTCTGAGCTTTGGAGACTGGTTCTCATATTCCCTGTCCAGCACCCCGGTTCCATGCCAGAGCTCTTCCATCTCTTACCCACAGATTGACTGACTGAGTTCCTGCTTAGCTCTTCATGTGCTCTTCAAAAGAACAGTTTCTGTGATGAATGAACTAGGAACCAGCTTCTAATGCCATCTAGCAACTCTCACCACCTGGATCTGCCCCCACCCACCGGCTTAATAACTTAAGAGATGGAGTCCATTTCGCCAAGACCTTGATCCCTCTGTAGCTTGTCTTTGTCACCCACAGGAGAACCTCACTTTCAGAATCTTTACTGGTGAAGCCCTGTGCCCTGAACCCAGGCTACTACTCTTCTCCTTCTTGTCTTTCCTTCCCTTATGGTCCATCCAGCCTCAGCCCTTGAGCCAGCAAGATCCTCCCACATCCCTGTCTGCCGTAATGAAGGACCTCTCGCATGAACATCCCTAGTTCCCAGAATTCCAATCCTATCCTCGAGACTGTTCTCGCATCTTGGGTCTCTGAACCAGCCAGTATCCATCCTTCCTGATTCCTCTGGATTTTATGGTTTATGAGCTCATGGGAAGTTTATGTGAATCTCACATTTCTCTGCGAGAATGAGTCAAACTTTGTGGCACATCAGATTTGCCTGTAGAGTTGTTAAAAATGCCCATGCCCAAGATATTCTAAATCAGAGTGTTTCCCCAGGGGGACAGTGTGAGGTGACAATAAGACACATCAACTATGGTATCAGAAGGACTGAGTTTGACTCCATCCTGGCTCAGCCACATGTGCTCTCTTATGTATGTACTTATTCTCTCTCTGACTCAGTTTCCTCATATAAAATGGGAATGAGAGCATTAGCATGTATCTTTCTTGAGGGGTGGGAAAATGAAACGAGCTGATAGATGTAAATGAGGAGAGTACAGCCTGACACATGGTGAGCATTCAACGAAATGGGAATTGCATTGTTCCGATTACCCATAGGACTACAGATTTTACTTTAGTCTCCACTTAGGTTTTCAGTATCTGACGTGGCTTAATGAAGACCCACTTCACCTTGGTCTTGGCCAAAAATATGCAGCTCCGACCCTGGCTCACTAAGTCACAGCCAGGCCTTCTTTATCACCTTAAGGATCTCTGGCTTTAGTGTTCTACTGCTTTCCTTCCTTATATCACAAGGAAAAAAAAAAATTCATGATTCAAAATGCAATGGAACTTCCTGGTCTTTTCTTAAGTCCTCCTCAATGCTCCTCTGTATTTATGTGCTCCTAGAATTCTTAATTCAGCACATTTTATCCTAACTACTAGTTACTTTTCTGGCTCTTGCTTAGGCACAAAACCTGCAATTTATTTTTCCTCTAACATGAAGCCCTAACATGATGCATACAGTAGATGCTCAATAAATTATATTTCTGCCAAAATATATACACGCTGTCTCTTAGAATCTGATTTCAAACATGCATAGAAAATTCTGATTTGGCTCCTTTCATTGGAGACAGGATTCTAACCCCTTTTTACCACAGTTCTCATTTGTTCTCCTGCCCCTGGTTTTCATGTGAAATGAAAAGTGAGTGCAAAATGTGGCATGGAATGAGAGCCAAGCCAAAACTTGAGCCCCATGGATGAACTTCAAACAGGGACTTAAAACATGCAAAATAAGAACCAGCTTCGCCAGGACAGGGTAGAAGAAGCTAGGCACTTGGTGACTTTCTCAGATGTTCTGGAAATATACTTTGATTTCATATATTTTGAATTAAATTGATTGAAATTCAATGCTAAAGCCAACATACCACATTTCCTTTGGTCAGAAGTGAAGTGTGAAAATAGTGTTTTGAATTCTCGGTTGGATGCACAGCTCTGGGTTTGAAGTGTGACAGAGTGTGGAGGTTTTGAGTTACTGGAAGTTTCAACATTCCACTGGCCCAGTCTTCCAAAAGAATTAGAGAAATTGAAAACACGGAATTGTTGAGTTCTGGGACATCAGAAGAGCATCGGTGAGGATTCCCCTCAGCTCTGTGAGTCGTTTTAGAGCTACAGTCCTACCTATCATGGCTGCCACAGAATATCGGCCAAGTTGTTTATGGAACAGACAGCAGAGTCTGGGTGACCCTCGTGTCCTAGGAATTCCAGTCAGTGGAGACAGGGGAATGTGTTCCCTTTCCAGTGCTGATAGAAATATAATTAGGAAAATCCATGCATGCTTAGAATACAGCAGACTTAGAGCTGGGAATGATAAACAGAGTGGACACTCCTGAAGGCAAGAAACCTCTCTCCCTTTTCAGAGCCAAACTTTGCCATGTACAGGTTCTGAATTTTCTGAATTCTGATATTTGTAAGTACATGGCAACGGGTCATTATATTCAGCTTCTGCTTTGTGCTCAGCAACACACTTGAAGCCTTGTTCCGTACTGTGGTCAGAAGCCATCTCTGTCCTCCTACCAAGAAAACAAGAATAGCTGGAAATTAAGTAATACCTTTCTAAATATGTATGGGTCAAAGAAGAAAGAACAAGAAAAAATTAGAATATCAAACAGAGTAAATAAAAGACAAATATGCATATGTTAGTTTGTAGGAAGAGAAATTCCCAGGTTTTAGAAATAAAAAGGGAACTGAAAGCCAGATATAAGCTATAGCTGAAATTTTGGTGGCCTACAGGGTTGAGTCCTGCATATAGATTTTACAGGCTAGAAATGTAAAGTCCATATTGAAGCAAGAGACTGGCCACACATCCTCCAGGAAAACTCAAAAGATTCCTTAAAATAAGTGTGTTTGAGTTAATTAAAACTACAGTGGGAGACTACAACCATAAGAAAGGGGACTTGTGACTAAAGAATGATAGGATTAAAAAATATAGGATTTCTAGAAATAAAAATCAATTATTAAAACAACACCAAATGTTTACCATTTGGCGTTCAGTAATGGTAGAAGAGCTCAGAATCACAATGATGAAATCTGAAAGCAAAGCAAACAAATAAATAAATATTTGAAGGCACTGGAGAGTAACCAGAAGCAGGCAAAACCTGAAGGGCAAGTCTAGTCTTGAAATGGGTGAAATTTGTGTGTGTGGTCGTTTTTTACCCGAGAGTGTTCTCCAGCTGGTGCAGCACGAGGAGGAGAAAGCCCCGTCTTGCTGTCTTTATGTGTGTGAGGGGAGACTTAAGGACAGCAAGCATGGTTAAATAATGATGGGGAGGGGTAGATACTGAAAAGCAGGGAGAAGTACAGGATCTGAGTCCTCAGGGAACCTGCCAAAATCCATGGCTAACTGCTGAGCTATTCACAGCTGGGAAATGCCACAGGATCTAGCAAAAACACACCTGAAATCCAATGGAACTGAGGGGACATCTGAGAAGCTGCTTCTCACAGGGGAAAAAAAAAATTGGAGTTATATTCTGGCCAAATTACTGCTTGCTGTAAAATACAGTAATACTCCTAAAAGGAATGTAACTAAATCTACTACCTGTAGAGTGTGTCACTTACATTGAGATACAACCAAAGATTATTAGTTAGGCAACAGGAAATTATGACCATAGTCAAGAAACACACACACACACACACACACACACACACACACACACACACCCTAAAACAGTTGATATAAACTGTCTCAGAGTTGATCCAGGTTATTAAATCAACTAACCCACATTGTAAACTTTGGCATGTTATTAAGGTCCTATATGCCACATTGCAGCTTTGGGTTTCTTTTCAGAACCATTGTATCCATTTGGAAGAACTAACACTTTGTGGCTTTTATTTTTTCTTAGCAATCTTCCAAAGAACAAAGCCTCTTAAAGAGTCTTATAATTAGCACATGGATCCATTGGATTAATATAAATTAAAGATACATGGTAAGATCTTATGATCTTATTTTTCTTCTACATGAAATATTTTTCTCTTTCATCATCGTAAGGTTTACTTCATCATTACTTACTAATTATTACCAATGATGTAAAAATTCTAAAATAATATGGAAATGAAAATGATAGACAAGCCTTGAGGGTCATAATAATGAAATAAATTATTACTCTCATTATCATACTTCAGTATCAATAACTC